>NC_062214.1:94552653-95772237 GCF_902686445.1 Sciurus carolinensis
ATGCATTCTGTACATAACTGCAGCACATTTATTATATCAAAAAAATTAAAAGTAGTTCCCTATTACAGCCAATAAGTACTCTGTATTCAAATTTTCCTAATTGTTCCTGAAATGTTTTCATAGCTATTTGTTTGTTTGTGTGTTTTCCTGCCAGAATCCCCTGAAAGATCACACTTTGCCTTTGGTCGTCAGGACTCTGGTTTCTTTTCATCTGGAACAGGATACCCACTTTTTGGTTGAAGACACCAGGTCAGTTTTGTTGAATATTCCACATGCTGGTTTTGTCTAATTGTTGCCTTATAGAGTCACAGAACTTATTCTCTCAGCCCTGGATTTCCTATGAATGAGAAGTTAGGTCTGAAGTCTCTGTTAGGTTTAGGTAAATGACTTACAAGAACTCTTCCCAGGTGATTGCATCTCAGGAGGTCACAGCACCAGGTTGTCTGTGTTGAGTGATGTGACATTCGGTTACGTTGTTAAGGGAGTGACCACTAGAGCTCTTAACTCAGAGTAAAGATGTACAGTCAGGATGTATTCTATGGGGTGCTACTTTGGTAATACACAAGTATCCTGTTTCCCAACAACTTCTCACCTAATGGATGTTAATTAGCTTCATGGGTGATTCTTACCTGAACCAATTATTTTATTAGAAACTGAAAATGGTGACTTAAAAAATTCTGTCATGTCACCTACATGTAATAGATGCCACTCTTCTAAAAAGGGGTTCTTCCTCTCAAAATGTGGGGTATATGCTCACTTTTTATGTTCTTAGTGTTAATTTAAAGAATAAGATAAATAGGTTTGGGTTCTTCCTTCTTTTATGATCTTTTTTAGTATGACTTACTACAGACTCATGAACTTCTCTTTAATGTACTGTAGTCAGTCATGACTTTCGGATACTCACATTGTCCTTTGGGCACTCCTCCAAGCAGGCTGTGTCTTTTGGCATCTCTCTGTTGGTGTCTGGGTTTCCTTGCTCTTTGGTTCAGTGTGTAAGCTCCAGGCATACCTTTTATGTTTCCTGTCTAAACTCTGGAATCAGCCATTTCTCAGCCTTGGTTCCTTTTAGTCAGGAATGATATAAATAATATTTTTTGTTTTTATGAAAAAAAAATGTTCAGTACTGGAAATTGAACTCGGGTCCTTGTGTATGCTAAGCAAGTCACATCCCCAGCACTGATATAAATAATCTTTTGGTGAATATCATGTATATAAGATTTCTACCAAAATTGCTAGGCTTAAAATTATTTTGATGAAAATTTGTAAAGTTTTTTATTTTTTTTAATTTATTTTTATTGTAAACAAATGGGATATATCTTGTTTCTCTGTTTGTACATGAAGTAGAGGCATACCATTTGTGTAATCATACATTTACATAGGGTAATAGTTTTTGATTCATTCTGTTATTTTTTTCCCTTCCCCCCCACCCCTCCCACCCCTTTTTTCCCTCTACACAGTCCCTCCTTCCTCCGTTCTTGCCCCCCTCCCAGCCCCGCATTATGTGTCATCATCCACTTATCAGCGAGATCATTCGTCCTTTGGTTTTTTGAGATTGGTTTACCTCACTTAGCATGATAATCTCCAATTTCATTCATTTGCCTGCAAATGCCATAATTTTATTATTCTTTATAGCTGAGTAATATTCCATTTGTATATATATTTATATACCACAGTTTCTTTATCCATTCATCAATTGAAGGACATCTAGGTTGGTTCCACAATCTGGTTATTGTGAATTGAGCAGCTATGAACATTGATGTGGCTGTATCTCTGTAATATGCTGATTTTAAGTCCTTTGGGTATAGGCCAAGGAGTGGGTAGCTGGGTCAAATGGTGGGTCCATTCCAAGCTTTCTGAGGAATCTCCATACTGCTTTCCAGAGTGGCTGCACTAATTTGTAACCCCACCAGCAATGTATGAGTGTACCTTTTTCCCCACATCCTCGCCAACACCTATTGTTGCTTGTGTTCTTGATAATCGCCATTCTAATTGGGGTGAGATGGAATCTTAGGGTAGTTTTGATTTGCATTTCTCTTATTACTAGAGATGTTGAACATTTTTTTCATATATCTGTGATTGCTTGTAGATCTTCTTCTATGAAGTGTCTGTTGGTTTCCTTAGCCCATTTGTTGATTGGGTTATTTGTATTCTTGATGTAGAGTTTTTTGAGTTCTTTATATATTCTGGAAATTAGTGCTGTATCTGAAGTATGAGTGGCAAAGATTTTCTCCCACTCTGTAGGCTCTCTCTTCACATTGTTGATAGTTTCTTTTGCTGAGAGAAAGGTTTTTAGTTTGAATCTATCCCAGTTATTGATTCTTGCTTTATTTCTTGTGCTATGGGAGTCCTGTTAAGGAAGTCTGATCCTAAACCGACATGTTGAAGATTTGAACCTACTTTTTCTTCTATAAGATGCAGGGTCTCTGGTCTGATTCCAAAGTCCTTGATCCATATTGAGTTTTGTGCAGGGTGAGAGATAGGGGTTTAGTTTCATTTTATTGCATATGGATTTCCAGTTTTCCCAGCACCATTTGTTGAAGAGGCTATCTTTTCTCCATTGCATATTTTTGGCACCTTTGTCTAATATGAGAAAATTGTATTTATTTGGGTTTGTGTCTGTGTCCTCTATTCTGTACCATTGATCTACCTGTCTATTTTGGTGCCAATACCATGCCATTTTTGTTATTATTGCTCTGTAGTAGAGTTGAAGTACTGGTATTGTGATACCCCCTGCTTCACTCTTCCTGCTAAGGATTTCTGTAGCTATTCTGGGTTTCTTATTCTTCCAGATGAATTTCATGATTGCTTGTTCTATTTCTGTAAGATATGTCATTGGGATTTTAATTGGAATTGCATTGAATCTGTATAGAACTTTTGGTAGTATGGCCATTTTGACAATATTAATTCTGCCTATCCAAGAACATGGGAGATCATTCCATCTTCTAAGGTTTTCTTTAATTTCTTAGTGTTCTGTAGTTCCCATTTTAGAGGTCTTTCATCTCTTTAGTTAGATTGATTCCCAAGTATTTTATTTTTTCGAGGCTATTGTGAATGGCATAGTTTTCCTAACTTCTCTTTCTGAAGATTCATCACTTATGTATAAAAATGCATTAGAGTTTCGAGGATGATATTGAATAGGAGTGGTGAAAGAGGGCATCCCTGCCTTGTTCCAGTTTTTAGGGGGAATGCTTTCAGTTTTTCACCATTTAGAATGATATTAGCCATGGGCTTAGCGTAGATGGCCTTTACAATGTTAAGGAATGTTCCCACTATCCCTATTTTTCCTAGTGTTTTGAGCATGAAGGGATGCTGTATTTTATCGAATGCTTTTTCTGCATATATCAAAATAATCATGTGATTCTTGAATTTAAGTCTGTTGATATGGTGAATTACATTTATTGATTTCCAGATGTTGAACCAACCTTGCATCCCTGGGATAAAACCCACTTGATCGTGGTGCACTATCTTTTTAATATATTTTTGTATGCAATTTGCTAAAATTTTGTTGAGAATTTTTGCTTCGATGTTCATTAAGGAGATTGGTCTGAAATTTTCTTTCCTCGATGTGTCTCTGTCTGGTTTAGGTATCAGGGTGATATTGGCTTCATAGAATGAGTTTGGGAGGGTTCCCTCCTCTTCTATTTCATGGAATACTTTGAGAAGTATTGGAATGAGCTCTTCTTTAAAGGTTTCGTAGAACTTGGCTGAGAACCCATCTGGTCCCAGACTTTTCTTTGTTGGTAGACTTTTGATGTCTTCTTCTATTTCATTACTTGAAATTGATCTATTTAAATTGTGTATGTCCTCCTGGTTCAGTTTAGGTAATTCTGTGTCTCTAGAAACCTGTTGATGTCTTTGAGATTTTCTATTTTGTTGGAGTGTAGATTTTCAAAATAGCTTCTAATTATGTTTTGTATTTCACTCATGTCTGTTGTGATATTTTCTTGTTCATTCTGAATTTTAGTAATTTGAGTTTTCTCTCTCCTTCTCTTTGTTAGTGTGGCTAAGGGTTTATCAATTTTGTTTATTTTTTCAAAGAACCAACTCTTTATTTTGTCAATTTTTTTCTATCGTTTCTTTTGTTTCAATTTCATTGATTTCAGCTCTGATTTCCTGTCTTCTACTACTTTTGGTGTTGCTCTGTTCTTCTTTTTCTAGGGCTTTGAGCCGTAGTGTTAGGTCATTTATTTGCTGATTTTTTCTTCTTTTATTGAGTCCGCTCCATTAAATAAATTTTCCTCTAATACTGCTTTCATAGTGTCCCAGAGATTTTGACATGATGTATCTTTATTCTCATTTACCTCTAAGAATTTTTTGATTTCCCTCCTGATGTCTTCTGTTATCCATTCATCATACAACAGTACATTATTTAATCTCCAGGTGTTGGAGTAGTTTCTGTTTTTTATTCTGTCATTTATTTTCTAATTTCAATCCATTATGATCTGATAGAATACAAGGTAGTATCTCTATCTTCTTGTATTTGCTAACATTAGCTTTGTGGCATAAAATATGGTCTATTTTAGAGAAGGATCAATGTGCTGCTGAGAAGAAAGTGTATTCGCTCTTTGTTGGATGGTATATTCTATATATGTCCATTAAGTCTAAATTATTGATTGTGTTATTGAGATCTATGGTTTATTTGTTCAATTTTTGTTTGGAAGATCTATCCAGTGGTGAGAGAGGTGTGTTGAAATCACCTAATATTGTGCTGTGGTCTATTTGATTTCTGGAATTGAGAAGGATTTGTTTGACATACATGGATGAGCCAATGTTTGGGGCATAGATATTTATGATTGTTATGTCTTGCTGATTTATGCTTCCCTTAAGCAGTATGAAATGTCCTTCTTTATCCCTTCTGACTAACTTTGGCTTGAAGTTCACATTATCTGAAATGAAGATGGATACTCTGGCTTTTTTTCTGTGTCCATGTACATGGTATGTTTTTCCCCATCCTTTCACCTTTAGTCTGTGGGTATCTCTTTGTATGATATGAATCTCTTGCAGCATATTGTTGGATTTTTCTTTTTAATCCAATCTGCCAGTCCATGTCTTTTGATTGATGAGTTCAGGCCATTAACATTCAGGGTTATTATTGAGATATGATTTGTATTCCCGGTCATTTGACTCATTTTTGTTCTTTTGGTCACAACTTGGTTTCTTCTTTATTTGGCTATTCCTTTAGGGTAGTTCCTCCCTTTGCTGATTTACATCATTGTTTTTCATCTCTTCCTCATGGAATATTTTGCTGAGAATATTCTGTAGTGCCAGTTTTCTTTTTGTAAATTATTTTAGCTTTCATTTATCATGGAAGGATTTTATTTCTTCGTCAAATCTGAAGGTAAGTTTTGTTGGATATAAGATTCTTGGTCAGCATCTATTTTCTTTCAGATCTTGAAAAATGTTGTTCCAAGCCTTCTAGCTTTTAGGGTCTGGGTTGAAAAATCTGCTGATATCTGTATTGGTTTCCCCCTGAGTGTAATTTGATTCTTTTCTCTCACAGCCTTTAAAATTTTGTATGTTAGGTATTTTCATTATAATGTGCCTTGGTGTGGGTCTATTGTAATTTTGTATATTTGGAGTCCTATAAGCCTCTTGTATTTGATTTTGCATTTTGTTCTTCAGATTTGGGAAATTTTCTGATATTATTTCATTGAATAGATTGTTCATCCCTTTGGTTTGTTTCCCTGTGCCTTCCTCAATCCCAATAATTCTTAAATTTGACCTTTTCATGATATCCCATAATTCTTGTAGATTCTGTTCATGGTTTCTTACCATGTTCTCTGTTTGGTCAACTTTGTTTTCAAGATTAAATATTTTGTCTTCAATGTCTGAGGTTCTGTCTTCCAGGTGTTCTATGCTATTGGTTATGCTTTCTATGGAGTTCTTCATTTGGTTTATTGTTTCCTTCATTTCAGGGATTTCTATTTGTTTGTTTGTTTGTTTTTTTCAGTATCTCTAACTCTTTATTGAAATGATCTTTTGCTTCCCTCATTTGCTCTTTTAACTGTTGAGTGGTGGGATTATTCAAAGCCTGCATTTGCTCTTCCATCTCCTTGTTTGCTTCCCTGATCATTTTAATTATGTACATTCTGAACTCCCTTTCTGACATTTCTTCTGCCATGCTGTCATTGGATTTTATTGATGTAGCATCTAGGTTTGTTTGGGACATTTTCTTCCCTTGTTTTCTCATACTACTCAGGTATCTACCCCTCTAGTAAAACTCTGAGATATTGCAGATTTCCTCTATTGACTAATAGTGTCCCTGTAGATTTCCAATAACTCACATCCTAGCCTTCAGTAGTCTGAATTCTTGGAGGAACTTGATAATGCAGTGCTCCACAAGGAAGCTGCCCCTCTGGGGTGGTGGCCTTTAGGTGGGGTATATTCCCTGTCAGTGGGCAGAGGTGCCTCCACTTGTTGACTGATGGTCAGCCAAAGGGGGTCTAGACTGCAGACTGGGGCACGTCTGGTCTGGGCCTGTGTCTCTGGTTCTACTGCCCTGGTGGGAAAGCCTCGCCCAGCAGGGAAGATTCACCTGGTGGAAAAGTTTCACTGGGCAGCTCTCTTCCAAGAAGTTCACTTCGGTCCAGAATACCGCCTGGACTGGGCAGCCCTCTTCTGCAACGTTTCCTGGGGACATACCTACCACCTGCATCAGGGAGCCTCGCCCTGCACCTAAGTCTCTTGCTGGGTGGCCCTCCTCTGCAATGCTCCCAGTTTACCGGGTTCACAGGTCCAGCAGGGGAGTCTCACTGGGAGTTCTACTCCACGAAGTTCCCTGAATTCCGGGACAACTGCCCCATTTGGGGAGCCTCGCCCAGTGTGAGAGACTCACCCAGGCAGCTCTGAATTGGTCCCAAGTCTCTCAATACCTCCTCTTCTTGAATCCTGAGTCCTGTCAAAAGGCCTCTAGCCTCCTGTAGGTGTCTCAGGAAGGAGCCGCCCTTCCGATGATGGTGGCCACGGCCTCAGGAATAATTCAAAATGCCTGCACCAGCCTATAAAGAAGCTGGGGAGCCCCAGCAAGGGTGCACTGACTCAGCACAGAGGCAAGTGCAGTGTCCCTCAGCAGTAGGGGGGGCAGGCAGGCAGGCTCAGCGATGGCGTCCAACCTCGGTGTGGGGGGTCGGGCGGGCTGACTCTCCCACTGACTCGCTCCGCTTACACGGAGAGGAAGCCATCATGGGCTAATCCTAAATATTAAGCCGTGCAGTAACTCAGATCCTGGCATTTAATACAGTGATGAGGAGCACATTCTTTCGCATTAGATGATTGAATTGGATCATCCTTCTGCCTTTTCCCAGTAGTGTGGTGTTGGAGAATAGCAGTCTGGGTTACCTACCATACAGAGTTGAAACTGAATGACATGCAGCATATTAAGTTCTCAGCACTTAGTAAATGCTTCATCCTATCAGTCTCGTTATCTCTATTGCCAATATAGTTGCTCCTGCTACTATTATTGTGTTGTTTTGATAACTGAGAGTTCCTGGTGAACCCTGACTCTACTGATGCATTTCTATATGTGATCTCAGTTATAGTCAGCTTAATTTACCCATTGCTTTAGAGCTCTAATAAATGGTGGATTTTCTGTAAAAAGGGGTCTATGCAAACTCTATGGGAAGAAATACAACAATGTCAGTACCACACCCATAAAAAAAGCCAAAACTTCAGAGTTTTAGGACAAAAGCAATTAAAATTTAAAACAGAAAATAGAACCCCCATTCTTTCTTGAACTCTCCTAGGGACAAGTGTATAAAGTGAAAGCCAAAGCATTAACTTACATATTTGTCTTTATAAGCAGCATATCTCATGTTCTTTTCTTGGCATTAAAAAGCAAAATTTCTGTCCTTTCTCTTCAAAGGAAATTAGGTCTTACTACCGTCCAACACAACCTTCACAACAAAGGACAGCCTTTTACAGATTCAGCCTCTAATTTAAATATGACATTATAGAGCTGTCCAGGCACTTGGAAAATTCCTTCAGACATCTCGAAGTAGAGCATATAGGGTCATTAATCAGCAGCTCAATATTTTATTCATATACTTGCTGGGGAAAAAACAAGAGGAAGACTGAGATCAAAGATGAGGAAGGCAGGGGAATTTTAAGGGAAAAGAAAGCATGGCCAAGACCTTAAGATTCCCAAGAAAACAGAATTACAGGTTGCATTAGTAAAAAGACTTTAAACCACAATCCGAACTGTGGTTGGAGAGCATCCTATTTCTGGATCAGAGCGAGTCCATAAGCTGATTGCATATGGTGGTCCAAGTCCCTAAGCCACCAGAGATAGTCCATGTGTTTATCTTAGACCTCAATGAAGAGTGACACGTTGAGAGGGTCTGGGGAAGATGGAGAGTGGGGACACATGTGAACATGGTGAGGCATAAGAAGGCCAGCATGGGAAAGAGAGAGAGGAGGGAAGTCTCATGACTTGCATAAGAAAAAGCATCAATGTGCTAAGTACCTATTTGTGAGGTGCTTTCCTCACCCAGACTAACCCTTCATTTAAGAAATACTCAAGTTGTCTTACCCATGGTTTATTTTCTCTCCCTTGATCTTAAAGACATCTAACACACCAGTATGCTTTGTTTAATATGTCTTATTTTTCTCTTTTGGCATCCCTCTTTTTTCTCTTGAAATATTGGAAAACAAAAATTAATTAATGCTATCATTAACTTAAAATTTTATCCCATGACAGATTGTACTGAGAAGAGACCCCAAGAAAATAGAAACATTTATTTACTTCAAATAATTTTAAAGGTATTTATTAAGTAGCTATTATGTGCCAGCAACTGAGGATATAGTAGACAGCAAAGTAGACTCCAAAAACATTCTCCTCCCATTCTTCTTATATTTCAGTAGGAAATGGAAAAGACAAACAAAAAATGTAGTATGTCACATAAATGAAATGCTGTGAGAAGCAGGGAAGATATGCCCTATTACTAATCTAGCCAGACTCCACTTGATGGGGTAAGTAATTCTAGTGGGTCAGTCCCAGGATCCCATCCAGGAGGGGTATTTCTCCAAGGGATCTAGATTTGCAGAACTGATAGGAGATCTGGAATCATCACTGGCAGGAGGGATTGTGCTTCAAGTAAGGTCCAAAGAGTGAAAAAGAAGGGCCAAGAACTTGTTGGGATCTTGTTGGGAGGCAGGACTGAGTGGGTGAAGGAATTGGTCCATGAAAATGGATTAAAACCAGATTTAGGAAGGATGGGTGTCATGGTGCAAACTAGGGGACTACTGGGCTAAAGAGGTGATGACTAATGTGTACATACTTTCTTCTAGAACCTCTGAGAGACTCTCTCTGGGAGTCCTCAGTTAGGACACATTGTACCCTATAACCTCACTTGCCCCTATGTCTTCACATGGGAGAATGCCATGGAAATGACCTTAAAAGATCTTCATTATTTATATTTGAACACAGTGGCAGTCTCCTGCCCCGGATTCACAAGGACCTCAACGGAAAGAGGATACCATGCTTTCAAAGCCTGACTCAGGCTATCATGTCCTCTGAATCCCTCTACCCACTCCATGCAGGGGACAGATGGAAGCTCTTTCCCCCTTCACAGAAGTGGAGAAATCACACACAGGAGAGATCTGAGGGCCCATGGAAGGGAACCTTTGCCTGACCCCACTGGGGAACCTCCAGAGTATGAGTCACACCTTTGCATTATCCCAGTCTGAGGAAAGGGAGCTGGAGCTTTCACACACGCCTCCCCACATCTGTCAGTCTGAGAGCTGCCCCAGAAGGGTCTAAACACCGACTCTGGGTGTGCAGCAAAGCAGGCCGTGGTCAGCCTCCCCGCCACAGAGAAAACCCAACAGACAGGAGCCACCTACTCCTCCCACCGCGACACACACTCATACACCATCATAAAAGGAATCTGAGACGTTCTGGTCAGAGCATCAACATTTTCTACTATTGTGGGCTGCTTCTTTAATATTTTGATTCATAAGCTCCTCTGCTAAAACAAACATTTTTTTTTAAAAACACTATAGCTAGTAGAGGTATAGAATGTATTTTTGGTTCAAATTCTTCCCTTTCATCACCTACAAGGTGACAAGCTGTGTCTTCAAGCAGAGGTGGTGACCCTGTTCACAGCTCATGTACACAGGTTGGTCCCAACAAGGAAAAGGCACCATGGCTTTCATCCCCACGGGACAGTTAGGAGTTGAGCATATTTTAAACAGAACAGCCTGTGTCTGTAGTCCCTTTGGAAAGCTGAGGCAGGATGATCCTAGAGCCCAGGAGATTGCAGCAAGCCTGGGCAACTTAGTGAGACCCTGTCTCCAACAAAGACAAAAAAAACCAACCCAGATCAGGGGATCCTATGTGAATTGAAAACCACGCGCCCTGCTTTTTTAGTAGAGAGGCCCCAGTGATTATTTGTATTAGTACTTGTCACATGTTCCTCTTCCCTTGTCTCTCTCTGTGGGATGGAGGGAACAGAGTGTACTGACAGAAATTAAGCTTGTAACAGACAGGTCCAACTTGGATGATGAAGCCTCTGGGTCTGAGGACACCTGAATACCCCTATGTCACCATGTCCCATTTGTTCCTTCACTAAATAGTATCCACTATTCCTGGGTGTCCAGGCAAAGTAACTACAGATTGTGACTGTCCACTCATTTAACAAATGTACACAGCCAAGACCTTGCCCTGCAGCCAGGCACTCAGACACATTCTGCCCAGAAAAATCTGGGTCCAAATCAGCAACTGCTCTAGTCTGTTAGGTGCTTGGATTTCATTATCTACAGTGCCTGTGAGCTCAGCTGCATAAGGTACTTTGTGATGGATAAGACAAATGTCCAAAAAAGAGACAGTGTCAATTGACTGGACCTGAGCACTCATCTCCTCGCTCACGGTGATGGTTCAATATCACAGGCAGCTTCCTTTGTTTCCATCTTCAACAAAGCCGCCTTCAGACCTTGATGGACAGATGGCCTGCTGCACAGGCCTGTTTTAACACAAATACACTGTGAAATGTTGAGTACCCGTTTTATTTACAGATTTCCTGCTGAAATATCTCTGTGGGGGTCACATGATTAAGCTAGCCAACTTATTTAAATCTTTTGCTGAAAGTGATTAGCAAACTGGATCATGACTTCAACTGAGATTTCTCTTGCTAATAATTTGATAAAAGTGCTTATTTGTATTTTAGGTTTCTGAGAAAATTGCACCTAATTTTGTAAAGGTGACAGGATACATTGGGTTATGATTGCAAAATGAGTTTAACCAGAAATGTAAAATAATTTTATATGCAGATATCAAAGTTTCTGAAAACAAGGAAAGAGAGTAACTGGGACTCGAGTCTTGGAATGACATGGTGCAGCTGTCATTGACATCTGCACAGCCAGCTGTTGGCACTTGACTTGATGGCGTCTCTTGCTATGCGTGGAGAGTACAGTCTGGTCCCTTCTGATAAAATAAGGGTCCAGTCAGCATATGTGCTCAATAAGCTCTGAAGCCTTGGTTTCAGAGCATAAGAAAAGTGACTTAATCAAAATAAAAGTCTTATTCCCCCTCTCAAAGTACAACTTAATTCATACTATGGCTAAAATACATACAAATATATTGGGGAGTTCCTACTTCACCTGCTCATACCATTTCCTCTTACTTGAAACAACCTTTCCGCTCCTTCCTAGCTTTCTACCACTCTGTCTTTAGCAGATTCACATCCATAACTGAAAACAGAGAGCATTTGCCGTGAGCCACTATGGTTGGGTAATAACATCTCCTCTCAGGTCTAGAGTGCCATGTAGTTTATAGAGTACTTTTGCTTGAATTAGCACAAACTCGGCTCACAGTGCCTTCACAAGGTCATTTGTGTTGTCATTCTGTGATGCAGATGAGGACACTGAGATTCAGGGTGGCCATGACAGGTTAGGTGTCTTGTGCTCAGTCCAGGAGGAAGTGAGTGGCAGACCTGGGGCCGGGACACACAGCTCCAACAACCAGTCTGCCCTTCTTCCTCACCCTAGGTCTTACATTTTGCTTTTACTAACTGGTACATCAGTGTATCACTTTGGGATCCCCCAAGGACCTGTATAATGACCTAGGAGAAATGAAATAAAAATCACACACAGCCTTTCCTTTACTCAACACCACCCTACCATGTGGAGGATTGGGCCCCATTCAGTCCTTCTGCTAGGAAATGGCCACCTTTGCATGACAGCAGAGATGATTGTCCACATGGAAAGATTTCACACAGGCAGTTGAAGGGCCCCTCTGATCTAGGCTATGCCCTGTCCAAGGTCTATAGCCTGAAAGTCTATGCTCCTTTGGGTACCTCACTCTTTGGGTCTCTTTGAAAATACAAACATCCCTGAACAAGGTGACTCATTGATTTAATTCCACTAAGGTGTTACTGGTTCAATAGTACACTGTACACTGACTGAACCCTTAGTACAGCTTTGGAAGAGACCTGTGCACCAAAGAGGAAGAGGTGGGCAGCGAAGAAGAGTGAAACTTGAATAAATACAGGAGTTTCTGAAAAGGTCTCTTGTCATTCTTGAGACATCTCCATACTAGAAGTTAAGAACCAGGATCCAGCTTTCTGCCAACCATCAGGCATGGGTAGAGGATGGGGCCTGGACAGGAAGAGACTTGAGTTCCCTGGCACCTGAGCTCAGTGAACTCCCAGTGGCTAGCCTTGGGATGCCAACTCATTTCACCTGGGCTGCATCAGCAGGCCCAGGAGTGCAGATGGAAACAGAAGGTGCTGGGCACTCATCCAACCAACAGAGGGCGACTTCCAGAATTGTCTGGCTGAGGAGATTAGAAGTAGCAACCTCCTTTTTGTACTTGACGGATTGCAGAGGTTGCTCTTAACACAATGACTGATTCAGTCATCATGGTAAAGGAGTACAAAGGCAGGAACTTTTAGAAGAAACTTCTGTGTTTTTCTTGCACCGGAAATAGGAAAGCCCAGGAATTAAGGTTTAAATCAGGATCTCTATCCTCCTCTGATCTTTTGTTGGTCTCTGCTCAAGGGTAGAGAAATCTGGAATTCCTTGCTTTATGATTAAGATTCTGTAGGACTGGTTTGGTTGTTTGTTTTACATATGAAAGTACAATTTTATATGTTCCAATTTTCCTTTGTTTTGGGGAGATTTGCTAACTGATCCAATTATGTCCTCTAATGACATTTTCAGTGTCAAAAGAGAGTAATGTGATCCAGTGCAGTATATTATTAGCACAAGTGAAACTTGTCTTCATAAGTTATTTCTCAAATGTTATTTCACTTGAAGGACCTGAATTATGCCTCACTGGGGAAAATTTAGAAATTCTTTTCTCCAGAGTTTGCATCTAAAAGAGAAGGTGAGATAGAACGAGGAAGCGGGTAACTCCTTGCATCACCAAAACTTTGTCCCCAGGTTGTAATTGCTCCTGACTCTGAACTATTTCTGATTTCCAAGCAAGAATTCCAACATAATCACCTCAGTTCCCCCAAACCAGCAGAGCTACCTCTTTTGGAGAAAGCCAATCATGGGGGCAGGATCATATTGGACAGAAAGGGACCATTCCTTTTGGGCCAGCTGCTGAGTTTCACTGTCATGTCTTCTCACCATGGGACAGGGTATTTGAAATTGCATGTCCTATGGAAATCCATGGGATACAACTTCAGCGTGATCCAGTAAATGAAAATAAAAATGTTCGGTATGTGTCTTAGTCAATTCAAGATGATATAACAGAATTATTTATACTGGGTAATGTATAAATAATATCAATTTATCTCTCACAATCCTGGAAACTGTGAAGTATAGCATCAAGGTGCCAGAAGATTTGCTTTCTGGTGAGGGCTTGTTGTCTACTTCATGGTTGACTGTATCCTCATGGGGTAGAAGACAGGATAAACACCGTATCTCCACAAGGTAGAAGGAGGAGGGAGAGAAAAAGGGCCAAAGAGGCCCCCCTAGCCCTTTTAGAAGGGCACAAATCCCATCATGTGAGCAGATCCCTTATAACCTCATCACCTTCTAAATGTCCCATTCTTAATGTTGCACTGGGGATTTGGTTTCAGCTTGAATTTTAGAGGGACACACAAGTTCAAACTTTATCAATGTCCTAACCAGCCTTTTAAATCCATATGGCAGGAATCATTCCATTTAAGGCATTTGTGCTTAGTATTATATGCAAATCTATTTTAGTCTGATTTTGAAATTTTGAACCTTCTCATCCAAGTCATCCAAGGGTCACTCTAATAGGAGTGAGATGCTAGATACTGATGAGGATATTAATAATAAGCCACTACAATTTATTGATTGTTTTCTGAGTTCAGGGGTCTGTGTTAAGAGCTTTTCAAACAAATTCCATTTAATCTTTAGAACAATCCTACATGATATTTCTTTTCCTCTCCTTTCTTTAATTATAAAAAATAATAAATTGGGTTTGTAGGTAAGGAAAATGGAGTTTTGAGATAGTAAGAAGCTTGCCCATGAAGTCATAGCTAGTATATACCAGGATTCCTGTGGTTCGATTTGCCTCTGAGTCTAGACTCCAACCACCAAACTCAGCTCTCTTAAAAATAGTTTGTGAGCCAGGCATGGTGGTATATGCCTATAATCCCAGTGGCTCAGGAGGCTAAGGAAGAACAATTGTAAATTCAAAGACAGCCTCAGCAATTTAGCAAGGTCCTAAGTAACTTAGTGAGACTCTGTCTCAAAATTTAAAATATAAAATCAAAAGGGCTGGGAATGTTGCTCAGTGGTTAGTGTCCCCTAAATTCAATCCCTGGTACACACACACACACACACACACACACACACACACACACACAAATACCTTGTGGTATAGTGAATAGGAGAAAAGAGGAATGTATTTATTCCTCATATATGAGAGAGGGTCTAAGGAGAAAGTCAATCTCTCATGAGAATTTGGTCAAGACTTTCATGGCAAATATTCAAACAATGAGTGTGAAATTTCTTCAGTATTCCAGCAGCAGGTTTTGCAGTGAAGTCATCATTCAAACCTCTTCTTTTTAATTAATCAACAGTTCTGTGAAAGAAATACCTCTTCCTTGCACTGTTTCTATCAGGAGCCCGGAGTGTATGGGGAGGTTTTCGAGGAAACTGTATGGGACTGAGAAAAGAAACAATGTTTCTGGGACTCACAAAGATGCAGACTCTTCTCAAATTAGGCAGAAATTTTTTCTTGGTTCGTAGCTCAGTTTCCAAACTGCAAAGAGGAAAGGAAAGGGAAGAAAGAATCTGGCCCTGCCTAGTCTTCCTACACAGCTGGATAGAACCCAAGGTTTGGCTCCCTGGAGACAGCTGGGTGGGTAATGGCCTCTCCTGTATCCCTTCTGGCCATATTATACACCTGTTATGCTGGAGGATCTCATAAGTCAGAGAGTGGTGAATTAATTTATCTCACGACTGGCAATTACTCCAACTGGATATGCACTTGGATCATGAGAGGCCAAGGGGTCTCTGGATTCCTGGGTTCTATCTCCTGTTGTTCCAGCAGAATGAAACAGAGGCCCACTCTAGCGTCTCCCTCCCCTTTGCCATTTTTCCTCACTTCTCTCCCGCCACACCCCTTCTACTGGTTGAGAGACAATTGAAACTGAATTTGAAATCAGTGAGAAGGGTTTTATGGTTGGATAATCTAAAGCACGTGGCTCTGTTCCCCAAAGCGACCTGGTCAAAAGAGAGATGCGTTTCAGCCAAAGATGTTTGGCTCCTCCTAGGAACTTCTCTACAGACCCCTAGGGCTCTTGTTTGGTGCTTTTCCCAGAGATGTACCTGAAGTCTGAGAGATACCCCAGGTACCTCACGGCTCATTGGGAAGAAAGAGCTTCAACAGTCAACCAGTGAGAACAGGGTCAGACATGTGATTGGTGATCAGCCAAGGTCAGCCGTTACTAATGTCAACCCTCCTGGTCCCCTCTGCCTAACCTGAAATGTAAGGTGACCTTCTCCAGATGGCTCAGAAAGCCACTGGTAGGGTTAGAACTGGAATCTCAGATTCATGGCTCTTCACCTGTTACTTGTTTGCTCAACCACCATTCATTAACTTCTTTATTCTACGCTGACGTTGGCCAAAGGCACAAAAGTAAGACACAAGTTAGTGGAAGAGCCCAGCAGGAGCTTCTTATTAATTTTTTAAAATGTGACTCATGTATGTCCTAAGAATGCCAACCAACCAGGACCTAATGGTGTTTTTGAAATTTTGAAGGCAGTTTTGAAATTTTCCTGGGTAAAGTCAATAGTAGAGATCCCTGATACTAGTTTTAAAAACAAATCTTAGAATACTTCAACATTTATAGAGTATTTACACACTTCACCTCATATTCAAGAAGTTTTTCAAAAGGTAATTGCACACACTGGTGACATTCTGTCAGCTACTCATTCCAGCAACCATCCCTGTGGAAATCTTCCACAGGTGCACCAATGCTCCTCCCACACAATTCACCTCATTTCTCAAGACCCCCCGTAGGGTATTTGGATACTGGGGACCAGCTTTGTACTCACAGATAAGCCTGCTGTCTTCCTTCTCTGCCCTTCCTCTCCTCCCCTCCCTTCCCCTCCCATTCTCTTCACTTCTCTCTTTTTCTCTCTCTCATCAAAAGCCTTCATTTAATGAACAAGGACTCTAAATAATCAGAATCACCTTATAAACAATATTATACATTCTCAAAAAAGACTAGCCAGGTGTGGATCTGAGACTCCAAATCTCCCTTAAAATAGTGACAAGGAGACGTGGTGAGGTGCTAGGGAAGTTGAGGCTTTGCATTCACTGTCCTTTCTTTGAACAGTGACAAAAGCTCCCCTGTCAGGGTTCTCCTGTGGGATGCCCTATAGCCAACTGGGAAAGCAGTCACTTCACATGGAGAGTCTGAAAATAAGGACCTGAGGGAAATGTTCCATCCATGGATGGGGAATGATGGTTCAAATTACATTGTGGGGCTGGACCTGGTTGAATGGAATGTTTCTCTGGCTTCTTTTCATTCTCTTTTCACAGGGCCATAAGCTTCCATGGGCCCTATGCCTGGAATTAGGATTTTTTTTTCTCTGCAGTTTATATGCATCAGGCTGAGCAGATACAGTGAGTTTAATAAAAAAGTCTTTAAAGGGAGACTGACCACCATTCATTCATTCATTTGTTAAAAACCTGTTAGGCACCATGTGTCAGCAGGTGCTAGGAGCAGACTAATAGATACTTAATAAGATTTCCAGGACAGGCAAATGCAGATAAAGAAGCTATAACCCCACCAGCTCATCTAACCAAGTCCTGCCTGTGTGCCGTGGGGACCAAGACTGTAGAGACATGTTTACAGCTATTTGAGGAAGTAGCTCTAAGATGGCAGCTGGCGTTGGGCCAAGAGGTGGCGCATAATTAGTGTTAACATGGCATGATCTCTCATGACCTTTTGCCTGATTGGTTGATGTCTCTTCCGCGCTCGTGGTCAACACATGTTCCTCATTCTTTCTCACTTGGTACTGTGGCACATGCTCCTATCGTGCTACTTAATCCTAAACTGATTGGCTGCCGTTTTGTATATAAGACATTCTCTTCCTCTGAGAAGGAGCACTTGGGAAAAGCAAGCACCTCTGAGAAAAATAAAGTTGTTCATTCCCAGTCTGCCTCCGATTCTTTCCCGCAGTCTTGTTGCTGCAGGCGGCAACACAAGACCACACTGCTTCCTATGACATCACAAAGACATCTGTCCACCCTCAGTCCTTGCTCCTAATACCCTGTTCCAAATTGCTGAATGTTGCCCACCCCTGTATTGTTTTGGTGATGATCACATGAGCTAATGTGTGTGGAAAGTGCACCTCTTGGGGGAGGCCTCTGTGTGCAGGGAAGCATGCTCCACCACGTGAGTGATGGGGTCTCTGTGGGAAATGGAGGGTATAATAATGACAACCCAGGCACACAATCTTGTTTCAGCTTCACCTGTTTATATATTTTAGGTGAAAGTGATGGATGGATAACTATTTGTGTGGGGGGGGCAGAGTTGGTGAAAGTGCAAGAGAAAAGAGTCGTGGACAGCACTGTGACTAGCACCAGCTCGCTCTCCCTGCTCCGAGACTGTGTCAGAGGGAACTGTCCAAACTGCCCACGATGCTGGGAAGGAGCATCCCTAGCTGCTTCTAGTCTTCCGGTATTTTTAATGGAAATCTGTGTTTCTAAGAGTATGTATCTGATTCTGCAGACCTACCTATATCTCACTATAAAAACTTGTTGAGAGGGAGGAGCTGGCCTTATTGCCAGAGCACAGGACTTCCTCCTCTAGTTGCTCTGGCCCAGGGCTCTCTTCTCATAGTGGCACAATCATGCCAGGGCAGCATGGCAGGGAAAGGACTAGAGAGTCAGGTCACGAAGACGTTTTGTTCCTTTAACAGGTTTTAAGCCTCCACTCCATACCAGCCATGTTGCTAAATGCTGAGGAGGCCAAGCAGAACCTCTGAGGATGGTCTTTCAGGAGCCCACTGTCCTGGAAAAACAAGGCCCCTCAATTGATCATTTCAGAATAATGCAGAATTCACTATGCAAAGAGTACACACAGGGTCCTGCAAAGGGGTTGTTTTCTAGAAAGGTGACACCTGCAGAATCCTAAAGAACTATCAGAGGGCAACTGGGGGAAAGAAAGGGAAGATTTTTTTGAGTGGGAACTGACTGGGACAAAGAGACTGAGGAAGGAAATGTTGAGGTGGGGAGTGTTCAGGGCAGAGGATATTGGTTAGAGATAAGCCAAGCTATCCAGGCATGGTAGCAAAGAAGATGCAAAATTCAAGGACTTTTAGACAAAGCAAGGGGCAAACAAACAGGCTTTGATAATCTAGGTAAGCAAGTTTTAGAGTCTAGACACCAAAAAGTTTAGCTGAGCATCGGCATTGGTAAAGTCTGACCCCCAGAGCAGAAGCAGTTGCCCTGGGAAGCACAGGACATATGAAGCTTCTGCCTGCATAACACACTATATGGTTTTGAGTAAAATATTTTTAAAATAGCAGTGCACTCTAAAATAATGACAAGAAGTATGGCATAGGCCAGGCACAGTGGTGCACACCTATAAATCCCAGGCTCAGGAGGCTGAGGCAGGAGGATCGCAAGTTCAAGGCCAACCTTAGTGACTTAGTGAGAACCTCTCTCAAAATAAAAAAATAAAATAAAATAAAAAGGGCTGGGGAAGTAAGTCAGTGGTAAAGCAACCTGGGTTAAATCTTCAGTACCAAAAAAAAAGAGTTATGTATACACACACACACACACACACACACATACACACACATATATATATATATGTAAATATACATATCAGTAATGCAGTAGTTATTATGATTATCAAGTATTATGTGCATAATTATATGTACTATATTTAATATGACAGGGCAGCAGGTTTGTTCACACCAGTGTCACCACACTGAGTAATGCACATGCCACAATATTTTGACAGTGGTGACATCACTAGATGATAGGAACTTTACAACTCCACAACAATCGTAGGGGACCATCATGGAATATGTAGTCTGTCATTGACGGAAATGCAGTTATGCAGTGTGTGACTGTAGATATATGTCTAGTTTTAGAAAATTTGAATAATGCAGACAAGTCTGAGGAACAAAATTAATTGCATTTTCAAGTTACAATCTGATAGTATTTTATTTATATAACATTTGTATTTTCAATTTTCAAACTTACTATTATACAGTAATATTTTCTACACATTTAAAGTTCACACAGCAAAGATGGGTGTGCCAGTTTCCAGTTTACTACCTCTCAGTTTCGAGTCCGCCTTTCTTTGCTTCACCTGTGACACTGGAGTTGGACCTTTGGACTAGTCTCCCCTGCCCAGCTTACTTGATGGCAGGTTTTGTTAACAGAGGGTCAAGGTGACACTTCAAGGACAAAGAAGGAGTTTCCCTCCCTGTTTGTGGCCTCAGAGTTAACAGATCAGTGTGAAGCAGGCCTGGTACTGTTCAGTTCAGAATCTTGCAGGAACCAGCTCCACCGTCTTCACCCTTCAGCAATTTTTTTCACTACCCAGGGCTATACCTGCAGCCTCTGGCAAGTTCCTCCACACCTGTGTGGCTGCTCCTATGGGCTATTTCCAGCCCATACCCTCTAGCAAGCGTCTTTGCCATTATCAGGCTGATTCTTACTTTTGGGAAGGAGGTAAGTTCCTAGTTCTTTCTCTTACTGCTGAGTGTTTTAGTCAGTTCCTTCATTGCTGCGACTAAAAGACCCTACCAAAACAATTTTAGGGGAGGAAAAATTTATTTAGGGGCTCACAGTTTCAGAGGTCTTAATCCATAAACAGCAAGCTCCATTCCTCAGGGATCGAGGTGAGGCAGAACATCATGAAGGAAGAGTGTGGCAGAGGGAAGCAGCTGACATGATAATCAGGAAGCAGAGAGGAAGAGATCTCCACTGACCAGATAAAAATATATACCCCAAAGTCACACCTCCAATGCCCCACCTCCTCCAGCCACAACCCACCTGCCTTCAGTTACTACTCAATCCCATCAGGTGACTAATTCACTGATTGGTTTCAGGCTCTCGTATCCCAATTATTTCTTCTCTGAACTTTCTTGCGTTGTCTCACATGAGCTTTTGGGGACACCTCACATTCAAACCATAACACTGAATGTGTTATTTCAAACCCCTTAAAGTTCTCTCATCCCTTTTCATAATCAGTCATTTTTTTTTACTACTTGACATATCTTATATGAAGTTTGTCCTGTTCTGATTGGACTGTGACTAATATATGGGAAGAGGAAGGATTTCTTAGATAATTCAGGAGGAAAAAACCGTTCCTTCTCTCTTCCCTGGAGGTTCTCACACGTGTGATGTTCACATGCAGGCACCCTACCACTGAAAACCACTAGTTTTATGCATTCTCCATGTTGCCCGGGTTTTCCAGAAAGACCCGAAGCAAGGACTTATGTGCTATACTTTTTAGTGAGTATTTTCACAGGGAGCAAGAGTAAAGGGCAGGGTAATTAAAGTAGGGAAGAAGAGAAACCTAACATAAAATGGATTATAAACTGTCTGCCTCTAAATATGATTGATTACTGAACCTGCCAAACTTTTCAGAATTGACATAAACTGCTGTATGCCCTCCACTGTCTCCCAGTGCATGAGAGACGACTGATAGAAATTTAAGCTACATGTCTTCACTATGATATCTTACGTAGCAATCTCTGAATCTTCATTTCCTCGGAACAAACTATTTAAAATACTTCCTATGTCAAAGCACAATGAAAATTTGTACCCAGAAATTCCATTCAAACATTTAAGATAACCAGAATCCCTTATTTCTTGAGTATTCTGGTTAATAGAAATTTTGTATTTACTGTTTTCTACAAAGACCTCAGTTATAAGGCAGATGTGCCATTAATTTAATATCATGGCTTTGGGGTGGAATATCAAAAGATATATTGCAAACATATTTTTTTTGCTCATTGATATATATTTATCCATATAATTTTAGCTTGCTTTATTTTTCATGATCACAAAGATGGGGTCCATATATTCTCCAATTCTTTAGGTTTCCTGAATCACTTGGGACCAGTGAAAATTAGGCACATCCCAGGACTCTGCCAATCGTCCCTCTGCCTGGACGGAGGGGCAGGAAATGCCCAGCTGCAGGAGGCACAGTATGTCCTCAAGAGAGTGCCCACACTCCAAGTTGGCATGCGAGCTGCACTGACCAAGTGTGTTCTCATTCCCAAGAGGCAGGAGCAGAACCAGAAATGGAAATGAAGCTAAGTGGTCAGCTAGGTGGACCCAGGGACTGTGGGAGCCAAGGGTGCCAAGGAAAGGACCAAGCTGGGAGCCAGAGGCCTGGGACTTTGTTGGAAAAGAAGTCACAGTGCCCAGACCTCCTTCTTACTAGATGTTCCAAACCGTGTGGGTGAGAGACCCTGAATTAAAGACCCAGTATCGGCCAGGTAATGACTGACCTTGCTTAAGCCCCTTTATTCTGCCTGTCAGTTCTGCCCCCATCTTGAGGCCCAGCTTTCTCTCTGGAGGGCTCTCCTTACTTCGAGAAAAACCAGAAGACCATTTGTACAGAGTATCAGCATCTGCAGCTTTTCCTCAAAAAATAGCCTTGAATTTCTTTTCCTATGGCATAATTTATGCTCCAAAAGAGAAAAGGAGCTACTACTCCTATAATTCTACTGACTCTGGGCAAGAGAGGCAGAGAACCCATCTGGAGTCCTCACTGGCATGTTAATAATTCTTCATGACCACCCCAGGCCACCTGATTGCCATCATTCTCTTACCACAGACACACCCTCCCTCACTTCACCTGCCTGATATTGGATCCAAATGGTTGAGTCCCCTATTTTATTCTAGTTCAGTGTCTACCTAGCTGGCTCAGGACCTTTAAGCTAGAGTCCTTTGCCCATATAGTTTGCAAGAATTGTTAAGAACTTCTGAACATTCTAGTTTTATTCCTAACAAAATGTTCTCCTTATTTCTCGGTATTTGAGTGAATATTTGAGCAAACTGGCATTTGCTGGTTTTCTTGGATTTTCGATTCACTTGATTGATTTGAATTTTTGCACAGTCAACCTGACTGCTCTGTTGGAGGAATAAAGAATGACTCCTGGGACTGTCCTTTCCAATAAAGATGTCTTTTTAGAATAGAAGCGAACCTTCCCAGAGTTTGTAGCAGCAAGAATAAACTGGGAATATTGTGGGTGCCCAGGACAAGGTAGAACCTGGGGGCTGTGGCAAAGTTGGAGATACAAACTCACAAGGTTCTTAATGGATCTTAAGGTATTAGTGTCACAGATCCCTTTGGATGAATTGATGTGAATTCCTCATGCAAGCACTGTGTCTTTTCTGTCTTATAAAATCCTACCATTTTTGTGGTGTTGCTCTGTTTTGATGAGAAACACAGAGGAAGTCAGCGAGTCAGCCTAGAGGGAGGTGTGGAGTTTTGTTTTCAAAAGATCTCAAATGCTTCCAGAGTTGTGCAGAAAAGCATCTGAGTTCAGGGAAAATAATCAGAAAAAGTTGAAATAATTGAGAACTGTTGTTTTGTTACTAATGGCAAATTCAAACTTGTAGTATAATTTAACAACAGCATTAATTTAAGATCTAGAATTACAACACTCTTAATTTTTTCTTTCAGGAAAGAGTTGGGACTTGCTGCTAGATGCTGCAGATCTAAATCTTTGCAAACATGAACAGGACAGACTTGGACCCTGTCCTTATAGAACTTCATTTGGTCCTTCCATAGATGAAGAAAAGAAGGCCCAGGAAGAGGGGAAATGATTTGCCAAAGCTGATTAGGTACTGTGCTATGACCAGACCCCAGGGTTCTGTTTTTCAGGAGCACAATTATATTACTAAGAACTTGATGGCAAAATTGGGGGAATTATAGTATCAAACATTTAATAAGTTTCTGCAGTCTGTACCAGTCCTTGACTAAGAGCCAGAGATACCGAAATGTATACAGTTTGACCTTCTAACATAGGGCCACTAAAGAAAATTTTATTATAGAGGCCAAAAATTTCAATAAGGTGACTTTTCATAAGGGCAAGCTAAATCCCCGGAGGGGGAGGAGAGCTTAAATTAGGGATAACAGCCAACTGTTGGCAGCATAGGAAAACAAAAGAGGGAAGAAACAAGTGGCAACAATAAACACAGTAGAGCAGAAACTGAGTCTGGTTGGGGTTGTCAAATGGTTTACTCAAGGGGAGTGTGGTCTCCTTTCTAAGCTTATAAACCAGACTGCCAAAGAAAGCAAACACCTTGGGACCTACACACTTGCAGAGCCAGTCAGCATTGGAAGGGATGAGAGGATGGTGCTGAAAAGCTCAGTTATCTGAGCAGGGGAGGGAGGGGGATGACCATAAATTCTTTGGCGAGATACAATCTCTAACACACTGTGTGCCTGGGGCTTGCAGGTGGGCTTTTGAAATCTTTCCTCAGGGTTTGGCAACAGTGTGGTGCCTCTCTGTGCGCCTTTATTGATGTATCCATTAGAAAATGACATGATTTGCTTACTAAGTTTCTGTTTAATTTGCATCTTAATGTCCTATCATTAGGATATAAATACAGGCATAGGGAACTGAGTAATTTAGAACTTCCCTCTGGGGATTTGATAACAGGACTGTGAACACGAAAGGATGTTGCTTGGAAAAGTGGGTATCTGAGCAGATCCACACCTGAGAAGTGTTTCGAGGAGCCCGCCTGCCAGGGCAACCTTAGCATGTGGAAGTCCAGGGAACAAGTTGCATGCACATGTTGATGTTAAAGGTCCTGCTCACGGAGGTCAGTGCACAGAGTTTTAGGAAGCCCCTGGTGTGTGGGTGTTTTCCTCCTCAAGTTTTGTGCCTGTGGGGGTTTATAGACAATACCACAACCTTCCCTCCTGATCCATATGCAGTTTTGTTTCAGAGCTAGCATCTGTGATTTGAGCACCTTAGGAGTGGATTAATAGGAGGAAAACCATGGGAGCCAAACAGCCAGAGTCTAAATCTTTTAACATCTCTGAATCTTAGCGAGCTCATATCCGGAAAATGGTCACACTAGTTAATTTGGAAAACTGGTGTGAGGTCTAAGTGAGATCATGTGCTTACAGCTGAGTTAGAAGGTGACTAAAATCATCAAGGTCCTTTCCTTTTCTGGTCATGTTCTCATTGCCTTCTGAACTTCTCTACTATAAACAGAGCTCTATGGGGACCAAATGTAGGGCTTCTGACCATTCAAACTGAATTTTCCTCTGGTCCATTTTGCATAGTGGAATTCAACAGCCAAGAGTGAGTGCTTCTTATAAGTGGGCAAAGAGCACTGAGTGATTTGCCTACTTTTTTCTAGAAGGGGTTAATCCAGTTCTCTTCTTTCTTCTCACCAGATCTGAGTCCCAGCTGTGTACACATGTAACAGGAAGGTTGAAAGCACTCAGGAGAGAGCCTAGTTCAACCCTTCCTGTTTGAAGATAAAGAAACGGTGGGCGAGAAGATGAAGAGATGAGCCCAAAGCCATGGAGTGACTTAGTTATGGAATTACAAAAAGAATTAACATTTTCTATTTTATGCAGGTTTTATCATTTTCAAAGTACTTTCATGTATTTTATTTTATTTGATCCTCAACAATTTTGAACTGGGGCGTGGTAGTGCACACAATAATCCCAGCAACTTAGGAGACTGAGGCCAAAGGATCACAAGTTCAAAGCCAGCCTCAGTAACTCAGCAAGGCCCTAAAGCAACTTTGCAAGACCCTGTCTCCAAATAAAAAATAAAAAAGGGTTGGGGATGTGCTCAGTAGTCATAC
Organism: Sciurus carolinensis; assembly: GCF_902686445.1. Lineage (NCBI taxonomy): Eukaryota > Metazoa > Chordata > Mammalia > Rodentia > Sciuridae > Sciurus > Sciurus carolinensis. Next base: position 94,577,891 of record NC_062214.1, read on the forward strand.
ACCCCTGGGTTCACCTTGGTACCAAAAAAAAAAATCAATTTTGAAAGGAAAACTATTATTTTCCCCATTTCACAGATGAGCAAACTGAAATTAAAAAAGAAATCAACTTCCAAATCTCAAACCTGGGACTCTGAACTCTGAGTCCAGTCCTATCTAGGCCCCCATTCAACTACCAAATCTTTCTTGATTGTCTCTGAAAGTGTATCCATAACCCAAGCCTGGGACTCCTTACATTTCACAGGTCTCCCATTTTTGTAAGGGAAGGAAATATTCCTTTAAGCAAAGGAACTGGGGCAAAATGCAGACCCAAGAAAACCCTGTTCACTCATTCATTCATGCATCAAACATTTACTGGATAGCACAATATTCAGGGAACTGTGCTAGGTGATATAGGAATATAGAACCAAACCAACTCCTCCAGGAGTTGACAATCTAGTTAAGTTTACTATTTGTGAACACTTATTTTACAAAGGGCCCTTCTTTTTCAAATAATAGAATAAAAAACAGGTACAACTTTACTATTTGGAATGTTTAGGCCCACTTCCTAGAAAGAACATTATCCTGAAATAACTGAGCATCCACCCCAGGCTGAGAGTCTGAGCATCACTCGATTCTATTCAATCTGGATTGAACCCCTAAAGGTTAGTTTCTTAGTGTATGGACTTTGTTGTTTCTTTCTCTAATTAGATTCTGGGAATGGAGAATCTAGTAATTTTGAGACTATAATTACTTGGATTTTGGCTAAGCATTTTCTGTACACATTATATGAAGCAAAATGGTACTTGACAAAATTCCACATTCATTCATTCGATAATGATGAATTTCTATTTGCCAAATACCATGTCAGGCATGAACTGGTTTTTAGCCTCAATGAGTTTCTAGTCTAGTTGATGGCAGATGGCAAATATGCAACATGAATGCTCTGATTTTGGTGCTCATGACAGACAATGCTAATTGATAACAGAACTCCAGATGCATCTAGACCTAGCCTTAGAATTTTGTTCTTCACAAAGCTTCTGGTCACTACCAAGGACTAAAAATGGCTTACTTGTTCAAATCTACTTGCCACTTGTATGCCAGATGAGCATTTTTTGACTCAAAACAGCTAGGGAAAGCACAGTGTCATATTTAATAAATTAAAACAGAAGACCCAGACTGAATGAGTCTGGTCAGATGAGTATAATTCTACTTCAATGTACTCTTTCCGTTCTTCCATGTATTTAAATTATATTATGTAGAAAATAAAATTCTTGTTAAATACTTGAAGTTTGGCTTTTATCAATTCTATGTACAATTCAGTAATTGGGCAAATCAAAAAAACTTAAATCTCACTAATAGGTATTTAATGGAAACTACTACTGAATAGTCACACTAACAAAAGTTTTAAAAGTATGCATTTATGGTTGCTTATAGTTTATTTGGATTTTAACTCTACGAGTCAGTATCCATAAATGTCTTACTCATAAACACTTGTGAAATGCTATGAGTGACAAGACAGATCCAAGTAAGATTTATTTTCCCTTTTCTGAATATCTTTTTTGTTGCATTTTCATTTGCAACAGAATGAACAGCATTGGCCACATCAGAAGAAATAATTCAGATCAATCTTGATGATTGGTACCTGTCCACTACTGTAAATCCCATTATTCAAGACACCAGAGGATGGAAAAGAACTGGTATTTTGCAAGCCCCTGATGAAATGAGCCAGCCCTGTAATGCATTTACTGAATGCAAGTACTATGAGTAAGCCTGTCACCACCCTGGTCGTGAGGTCCTCCAACCTCTTCACAAGTCAAAACACATCCACAACATTTTGTCCAGCTCTAGGCATCCAAGCCTAAAAAGCTAGAGGCAGCTCTAGGTAGTAGAAAACCCAGAATCAAGGTCTTAGAAAGAACCAATGAGGCTCCATACAGGGAAGATTCAGGTGTTGTAGAGCCTAAGGCTTGTACAATATAGTGGCAAGATAATCTTTAAGAAAAAGAGTAAAAAAATTAGAAATGTGAAATTAGATGTGCCTTTGAAAATTTATTTTGAATGAGGAAATAGATCACAACAATTTGTCAGAGACTTCCAGATTCAGGTCACATTTTGGAGAGTTCCAAATACATGTAGGTAGAAATACTTCCTGAGTGAAATCTTGTTTCTGCTCTCTTCCTAGGACCCTCTGTCATGCTCAGTACTGTGGGTTTGGACTAGGGAGGGGTGCTGGTGACTGTGTGGCAATTTCCTCATGGTTAATCCTCCTCTGGTGGTGTATGGTGTGGTGTGTGTGTGTGTGTGTGTGTGTGTACATGCCCACACAAGTGGAAGATATCAGCTATGTACTCAAGTTCAAGGACTATGGATTTGCTTTTCTACAGATAGAACTTGCACCCCAGGTGGAAGCTGCTGCAAGGAAGACTTAGGCAACGGTGCAAGAAGTCTGATGACCAGAACTCTTCATCCCCAGAATTATCTTCCTGGTCCTGAAGGAGGAAAAACAGAAGCAGAACCATCACCTGGAAGAGGGCTGTAGCCTTGAGCTCTTTGCTGAGGATGGAGTTTGGTCTGGAATTTGAACTCCAAAGTCCTCCAGACTTTGACCTTGGTGTTGTTCCATTGTGATCATCTGTTCCTTTTACCTGCCTGATTTTCATTTAACCTTCTTTGGGGAACCGTAGGTTTCTTTTCAGGAGAACCAACACCTCCCACATCAGCCAATGTGGTTTGCAGGAGTTCAAACCCAAGATGGACACATCTAGCTTGGCCACTGCCATCCCAGGAGAAGGCTTAATTTAGTCTTTTGAAAATAAGTCTTAGAAGTCTGGTGGTTTCCTTAGGAATAAAAGAACTCTCTTTAGGCTGGAGCTGCTGAGCCAGAGGAAAATCAACCTAAAACTTCCAGTGGTCTTCTTGCCCATTTGAGAGAGACGCCACTGAAAAGGAAAGCTGAGCTGAGCAATGGAGGAATACACATTTCTAGGCAAGGTTTGGAAACCTAGGTTGGGCTGTGCCTAAAGTTAGAGCCACTGGACACAGAGGCAGTAAATTCCCACTTTTCTCAGCTAATTTGTAAAGGACGTGACTAATTATTCACTAAAGCCTAAAATCCATTACAGAGACCTAACTCCCCTAACTTTATGAGCAAGGGGTGGGTAAACACTTCCTAGCTCTTATTTCTAAGGAGACCATGGTTCAGCTCATTTCATACTACCTTAGAATTTTAAAAACATTTTAACTTGTTGATTCTGTTGGTATTTTGAATTTTTATCTCATTTTTAGCATCGCAATGCTACAATAAGTTGAAAGTTCTGGAGTGCAGTTTTCATTCACTATGACATCTATAATAAGAGTTTCATATTTTGGGATGTAGGTAATCAAACTTTCATGCTTAAGAGACCAAGGTGATGTATGTGTTTATCTTTGGAAAGTATGTGGGAAATTTTGCTATGGCAAGTATTCCAAGTATTTTTCATCTTGATCACTAATACAAGATTTATGTTCCTATTCACAGACTAAGACAAGCCTAATAAATTAGACTTGCTGACAACCTTTCAATAAAGAAACTATTTTTCTACAGTTAACAGTCCTTTTTAGATATTAATAAGCTTACTTAGTGTTAATCATCTTGTCATAGGCAAAACTGTCTTTTAAAGAATATTGGTGCTAAGGAAAACTAACCATACTAAGAAGTGTCTTTTTACCTCATGTTTAAATTCCTTAAGAGAAACACATATACAAAGTCAACACAACTCCATAGACAGCCTTTGCTTGGCCTGGTGATGCACAACTATAATAATGACTGAGGAAGCTGGACCCCCACAAATAATTTTCAGTAATCTTGGGGAAAATTACAGTTGTCTGTGACCTTCAACTTTTTGTCAAAACATTAAAATCTATCTCACTAGCAGTTATAGATATAATAAAGAAAGCAAAAACTAGTGAAGCCACAATGTGTTTTAGTGCATGGTAATTTAAAACACTAGAATCATTAAGAATGAAATTGCTTCATTTATTTGTAAAATTTTAAAAACCAAAAAGCTTTCCAAAAGTTTTTTTTCAAATAGTGCTTGCCTTCCTTTCACCATGTGACTGACAATATGAAGCAGGTGCCTTTCCTGGCCTTGGTGAATTGGGACACCCTCATCCCTCAGAGGAATGATGCCAGGACCCTGGTGGAAACCCAGATCCCCAGATGCTCAAGTTCCTCATATAAAATGGTGTAGTATTTGTGTATAATCTGTGCTCCCATTCTCCTGTGCTTTAGATTGCTTAGATTGCTTATAATTCTTTTTTTTTTTTTTTTTTTTTTTTTTGGTGCTGGGGATTGAAATCAGGGGCGCTGGACCTCCAGCCCTATTTTGTCTTTTATTTAGAGACAGCGTCTCACTGAGTTGCTTAGCACCTCACTTTTGCTGAGACTGGCTTTGAACTCCCAATCCTGCCACCTCAGCCCCCACCCCCAGCTACTGGATTACAGGCGTGCTCCACCATGTCACGCTGATTGCTTATAATTTTTAATACAGTACAAATGCTATGTAAATAGTTTTTATAGTATATTGTTTAGGGAATAATGACAAAGAAAAAAAAACCTCTGTACATGTTCAGTACAGATGTAATTTTTTCCCCAAATACTCTCAACCTGCAGTTGACTGAATCTGCCTTTGCAAACCCACAGACAGGAAGGGCCCACAGTACTTCTAAGTTTGGATCAGCTTCTAGCACTTCATTCTTTCCCCTTGTACTATTGTGAAATGTTCCCTAATGTGTCTTTAATGTGAAGGTTTTAACATCACTTCTTCCATCACTTCTTTTTATTACTTATTCACCCTTTTAATCATAAATGAAATGGACAGGAGGGAAAAGGGAAATACTGGGGGATGTTATTGATTAGATCGCATTGTTATATTGTGTACAAACATGCAACAACAAATCACAACCTAATATACAACTACAATGCACTAATAAAAATATGGTAAAAAATAAATAAGATGAAATCAGGGCTGGAGTTGTGGCTCAGTGGTAGAGTGCTTGCCTAGGATGTGTGAGGCACTAGGCTTGATTCTCAGCACCACATATAAGTAAGTTAATTTATTAAATGAAGGTCCATTGACAACTAAAAAGTATTTTAAAAAATAAATAAATAAGATGAAATGGGTGGTGTATCTGTTGGAATCCTGCCTACAAATCAAGTCCCAGAACTCTTATCAGCATAGAATAGATCTACTTAAGTTCCATAGAGAGTCACTTAAAAACTCAGACCCAGAAACCAAGTCAGTGTTAGCAATTATAGTATTTCTGAATTCTCAGAATGACTTCCTTAGGCCAGGTTCTCGTTTTGTCTTCATGATTATTCTGTGAGTTAGGCTTGGGAGGAAAAATTATTCCCATTTTAGAGATAAAGTCATTAAGGGCCAAAAGAGTGAAATTGTGGCAGTGATTGCCAAGATGCTCACAACCCCATCTCCTCCTCCTGAGCACAGAGCTGCACTATATTTGCAGTCCCCTTACAAATGACTGGAGTCTAGTGACTACTTATCACAAAGGGAATGGGAGGTAAAAGATGTTACTTATGGGCTGAGGCAGTTAAGAAAGAATGAGACTTCTCCAAGGCATCCCCTCCTCTCCTTCTATAGTGACATTAGAGACCCCTATGAGGACAGTGGAGTCACAGTGGAAAGACCCTACATCCCTGAGTCACCTTTGGAGGAGATTCACCCAATCTACATTGAACTATGACATAACTGACAAATACTTATGTGTTCTCTGTCCCTGAGATTGCTGGGCTTTTTGTGATACCAGTTAACCTACCCTGACTCATGCAGAAGGGATCGGCCATCTGCTCAAATCACACAACTAGTCAGTAACAAAGTCATGAAAACAAGCCTTTAAATCATGTGCTGTGTAATAAAAGCTTGACAGGAGTAGTCTAGATTTAGGAAGTTGAACAGATATGATGAAGAGGCAGTGTGGATTAGAAAGAAAAATAAATATAGGCCCCCCCTTCTCTAAACCCACAGCACCGAGCTCCTCATTGTGACCATTCTTGGTAGATGGTGAATGCATCCTTTGTATTTGGCTCACATCAAATATATCAACAGATTTAAACAGTGAAAATTAATTGTAAATTAGCAAAAGTACTTAGATTTGTTGGATTTCCTCTGGGTCCATAGAAAGAAAGGTATTTTCTTTCACCAGAGAATGCAATACAAAGGAATTGAGATCAACTTAATGATAGTTAGCAAACCTCCCCCTCCTTTCTCTTTATTTCCTTTCTTTCAGGGCAGGGAATCGAATCCAGCAAGTGTTATAGGCAGAATAACAGCCTCCCAAAGATGTAGATGACTAATTCCCAACAGGTGTAAATATGTTACGTTACATGCAAAAACAGACTTTGTGGATATATTTAAGATTACAGACATTGAAATGGGGAGATTATCCCTGTTTATCCAGGTAGGTTCAATCTAATTACATGATCCCTTTAAAATGGAGAAATGGCTTCTATCAACCAGAAATGTCACAGAAGAGAAGACAGGAGAGATGCGGTATGAGAAGTAATGTGGCTGCTTTGAAGATGAAGGGTTCCAAGAGCCAAAAAACATGGAGTGGCCTCTAGACCCTGAAAATAGCCACAGACCAATAGGCAGCAACACAGGGACCTCAGTCCTACGACTTCATGGAACTCAATTCTCCCAACAACCTGCAAGAATCCTGAAGCAGATCCTCAGGAAAGCAGTCTTGGCATCCTGGTTTTAGCCTGCTGAGACCTGTATGACCTACAAAATTGGGAAAGAATAAATTTGTGGGTGATTTTTTTGTTTGTTTTGGCTTGATTTGGTTTGTTTGTTTATGGTTTTGGTTTTGGTTTTGGTACCAGAGATTGAACCCAAGGACACTTAACCACTGAGCCACATATCCAGTTCTTTTTTATATTTTATTTTGAGACAGGGTCTCCCTGAGTTGCTTAGGGTCTCACTAAGTTGCTGAGGCTGGCTTTGAACTCATGATCCTCCTGTCTCAGCCTCCCAAGCCACTGGGATTACAGGTGTGCACCACTGCACCCAACAATTTGTGTTATTTGGAGCTATTAAATTTGTGGTAATTTGTATGACAGTAATAAAGAACTAACACAAAGGATGTGTATTCTAATCATCAGATGCAACATTTTATATTTATCCATTAAGCAAAGTTTATGATTATGTTTAGAAGATGAGCTGTACCATTACTGAATGTCTATCTTATGAGTAACTGAGAAAGGTAAGGGTGGATTTTTTTAGTTTTTTTATTTTTTATTTTCGTAGTTCTATCAACTTGTGTTTTATATGTCTTAAGCCATATCACCATTAAATATGTAGTCACTGAGAATTGAAAATAATAAGTAGTTATTTATAACTGTCATATTTTGAAAATCTTTGTTATTTTAACTGAGTAGTTTAGTCTTTTACATTTATTAAGGTTAGTGGTATGTTTGAATTTAGTTATGTTCCATATTTTGTGATTTTCATTGTCCTTCCAATTCTGTTTCCTCTTTTTCCTTCCTTTTTTAAGTCTAGATAATATTTCTCTTTTCTTCATCCTAAATTGATAGTTTTATACTGTACTTATATACTTTTAGTGATTTCCTAAACATTTTAATGTAAATAATGTTTCTTAAATGCAATGTTTTTACTCTTCTAAAAAAACAATAGAAGGAACTTAGACTATTTTATTTTTGATTACCGCATTGTAATTTTTTTCCTATTTTCTTCCCATATTTTATTTGTATCTTATTTTTTATCAATTCTGCAAATTAAATAGGTATTCATTTATAAAGTAAAATTCATTTAGTTTTATCCCTATATTTATCAATTTTCCTGCTTGCCATTTCTCCTTGAATATCAAACCTTCATTTAAGATCATGTTTCCTCTACCTGACAGGTATCTCTTAGAATTTTCTTCTGTGAATTTTTTTTTATTTTGATGAAAATCACCCTGTTTGTGTTGGTATGAAAGACTCTTTACTCTGCTCCTTGAAAAATTTTTATTGGATATGCAATTTTTTTTCTTTCCTCTCCAACTATTAAATAATTTGATCATCTTCAGGACTGCAATATGGTTACTGAAAAAATCAGCTGTCAATCTAAACATCATTTGCAAATACTTTCCATACCTGTTTTTAATATCATCTCCTTATATTCAAATTTTGCAATTTTATTTTATTATCGACATATTAATTTCTTCTCATTTACCTTGCTTGAGATTCATTAGACTCTTATAATATGATGGTTTGTGTCTTTTGTCAGTTCTAGGAAATTCACAGCCATTATCTCTGAAATCCCTTGCATACCTTCTTTCCCCTCTCTCTCTGCATTCTTTTTTAGACATAAGATATTTTAATCTGATATTACATGTCACTTACTTTCTCCTTAATATTTTCAATCATTTCATTCTTCTCTGCTGCATTGTGAATAATTTCTTCAACTTGGACATTTTACTAGTTCTTTCTTTAGTTGTATCTAATTTTATCAACTGAATTTTTACTTGTTATTCAATTTTTTATTTCTATAATTCCATTTGATCCTTTTTCAAGTTTGCTTTATCTAAGATGTCATGCACCTTATTCATATTAAATACTAAAATATAATTGTTTTTAAGTAGGACCTAAAATTCCATTAGTCTCCTGATTTTTATTTCTCTTAAGATGCTATCCACATCTGATGTATATGTGTATGATTATTACTATGTTACTGTGAGCTCAGATTTCATGGAAATTTGGAAAGCCTTGGTTTAAGGTATGTTCCCCTGCAGTGTTTAAACATTTGTTTTATCCAGTTGACTTATACTGCTTTAAACTAAAATTCTGGCTTGATCTTATTTAGAATATTCTGGAAGTGTCATTTGGGCTAAAAATCTGGGTGGATATTGATTTGTGGTTTTGAAAGATTTTGTTTCTCCTTTATCCATTGCTAAGGTCAGGAAAGGCAATCTTCTATCTGTCCCCTTCTGCAGGTGCATGTATGTCTAGCTTACTGTTTGTATGATGATACAACTCTTTAAGATCCCAGAATCATGCAGGGGTTTCCTTTTAGGCTGTCCATCCTGAGTGGGCTATCAATTTTGTCTTTGTTCCTCCTTTTCTATGCAGTGGTCAAAATGGGTGTTCAAAGTCACCAAAATTCACCAGAATCTCCCTAGAAGGCAAATTGGCTTCACTGCTTTCTCTTTTCCCAATTCTTGTGTCTTTTCAGCATCTGAGGATTCCTTATACCTAGCTCAAAAATGCATTTCTGAAAGGGTAATTTTTCCAGGGAGATTTGTTTAGAGATTTTACTCCATGGGTATTGTTGGGAAAGAAATTATTTCATATATAAATTATACTCATGGACCTACTGAAGATTTGTTGTTAACTACCTGCACACAAAGAATAATACAACCCAGGCCCTGCTTTTAAAACATGGCAGGGTTGATGCCCAGTTGTCTGGGATTTCTTTCTCAAAATTCATAATGTTGATGTGTTCAATTTCCCTGAGAAAACATAACAAGTATCCTCTCAAAAGACAGTCCAATAGTTACATATAAGAATGCATAAGAGGAGGAGTTTCAAGATGGCGGCCTAGAGGGCGGCTGCATTTCACATTGCTCCAGGACGCAGGATTCAAAAGAGGAGATAGTGAGAGACTTGGGACCAACTCAAAGCCGCCATGTGAGTCTCTCCCATTGGGGAGGCGTCCCTGATGGGGCGGTAGCCCCGGAACGCAGGGAACTTTGTGAAGTGGAGTTGCTCGGCGAGACGCCCCTCCCCCGCTGGAGTGGTAAACATGGACAACTGGGATCATCGTAGAGGAGGCGGCTCAGCATAGCGCTTGGACTCGGAGCAACCACTGGGGCTCCAGGCGGCTGCCTGAGGAGGAGCTGCGTGGTGAGCTGTTTAGACACAGAGTAATCACTTCTGAACACCGGGGGGTTGCCCGGAGGAAGAGGAGAAGTGCGGCGGGTCGCTTGGTCTAGGAGTAACTGCATCAGAGCCACAGGCGGTTGCCAGAGGAGGAGGCGAGTGGTGAGTTGACTGCACTCAAAGTGACCGCTCCTAAACACCGGTGGCCTGCCTGGAGGAGGAGCGCGGTAGGTCACTTGGTCTCGGAGCCACCGCCCCTGAACACCCGGGGGGCTACCCGGAGGGGGAGGAGGAGGAACAGGGCGGGTCACTTGGGCTTGGAGTGACTGCCTAGGGCTACGGGAGGTTGGCGGGAGGAGGAGACTCGAAGTGAGTTGCTTAGACTCCTAGTGACTGCGTTGGAAACAGGGCTGCTGTCCGGTGGAGGAGGTGTGTGGCGGGTCTCTGGGTCTCGGAGCTATTGTACAGGGCTCCAGGTGGCGGCTCAGAGGAGGGGCCGCATAGCCAGGCGATTAGGTGCAGAGTAGGGTCCCAGGAGCTAGGTGGCTTCTTGCTGGAAGAGCCGCACAGAGACATGCCTAGGGGCGAAGCGAAGTTTCCAGGACTGTGGGCAGATTATCTGGGAGAGGCAGCCTAAGGAGACTCGCCTGCAGAGGGTGAGGCTCCCAGGCCCAGGAGGTAGGTCTGGGCCCCTGGGAACGTTGCAGAGGAAGACAGCTCAGCCCAGGTGGTAGTTGTAGATTGAGGGGAACCTCTAGGAGGGGAACTGACCAGCGAGACGTTCCCACCGAGTGAGTCTTCCCTTCCGGGAGAGGTTTTCCCACAGGGACGGTTAAACCAGAGACACAGGCACAAATAGGCCTTGCCTCAGCCCGCAGCCTAGTTTCCCGTTGGATGACCATTGGTCAACAAGTGGAGACACCTCTGACCACTAGCAGGGAATATATGCCACCTGAGGGTCACCACCCTAGAGAGGCAGCTTCTTCGTGGAGCTCCGCATTATCAACTTCCTCCAAGACTGCAGGCTACTGAAGGATAAGAGGGGATATACTAACAATCTTCAGGGACATTATAAGTCGATAGAGGAAATCTGCAATATCTTAATGACCCACTGATTCCTGAACAATATGAGAAAACAAGGGAAGAAAATGCCCCAAACAAATCTAGATGTTACATCAATAGAATCCAACGACAGCAAGGCAGAAGAAATGACAGAAAGGGAGTTCAGAATGTACATAATTAAAATGATTAGGGAAGCAAACGATGAGATGAAAGAGCAAATGCAGGCATTGAATGATGAGATGAAAGAGCAAATGCAGGCATTGAATGATTGCACCAATCGACAGTTAACAGAGCAAATTCAGGAAGCAAAAGATCATTTCAATAAAGAGTTAGAGATATTGAAAAAAAACCAAACAGAAATCCTTGAAACGAAGGAAACAATAAACCAAATTAAGAACTCCTTAGAAAGCATAACCAATAGGATAGAACACCTGGAAGACAGAACTTCAGATATTGAAGACAAAATATTTAACCTCGAAAACAAAGTTGAACAAACAGAGAAGATGGTAAGAAATCATGAACAGAATCTACAAGAACTATGGGATATCATGAAAAGGCCAAATTTGAGAATTATTGGGATTGAGGAAGGCTTAGAGAAACAAACCAAAGGAATGAACAATCTATTCAATGAAATAATATCAGAAAATTTCCCAAATCTGAAGAATGAAATGGAAAATCAAGTTCAAGAGGCTTATAGGACTCCAAATACACAAAATTACAACAGACCCACACCAAGGCACATTATAATGAAAATACCTAACATACAAAATAAAGACAGAATTTTAAAGGCTGTGAGAGAAAAGAACCAAATTACATTCAGGGGAAACCAATACGGATATCAGCAGATTTTTCAATCCAGACCCTAAAAGCTAGAAGGGCCTGGAACAACATTTTTCAAGCTCTGAAAGAAAATGGATGCCAACCAAGTATCTTATACCCAGCAAAGCTCACCTTCAAATTTGACGATGAAATAAAATCTTTCCATGATAAACAAAAGCTAAAAGAATTTACAAAAAGAAAGCCAGCATTACAGAACATTCTTGGCAAAATATTTCATGAGGAAGAAATAAAAAACAAAGAAGCAAATCAGCAAAGGGAGGAATTATCCTAAAGGAACTGTCAAATAAAGGAGGAACCAAGATGTGTCAAAAAATAAATAAAATTTTAAATATGAACCAAATGACCAGGAATACAAATCATATCTCAATAATAACCCTGAATGTTAATGGCCTGAATTCATCAATCAAAAGACATAGACTGGCAGATTGGATTAAAAAGAAAGATCCAACAATATGTTGCCTGCAAGAGACTCACCTCATAGAAAGAGATACCCATAGACTAAAGGTGAAAGGATGGGGAAAAACATACCATGCACATGGACTCAGCAAAAAAGCTGGAGTATCCATCCTCATTTCAGATAATGTGGACTTCAAGCCAATGTCAGTCAGAAGGGATAAGGAAGGACATTTCATACTGCTTAAGGGAAGCATAAATCAGCAAGATATAACAATCATAAACATCTATGCCCCAAACAGTGGCTCATCCATGTATGTTAAACAAATCCTTCTCAATTTTAGAAACCAAATAGACCATAACACAATAATACTAGGTGATTTTAACACGCCTCTCTCACCACTGGACAGATCTTCCAAACAAAAATTGAACAAAGAAACCATAGATCTCAATAACACAATCAATAATTTAGACTTAACAGACATTTATAGAATATACCATCCAACCAAGAGCGAATACACTTTCTTCTCAGCAGCACATGGATCCTTCTCTAAAATAGACCATATATTATGCCACAAAGCTAATGTCAGCAAATACAAGAAGATAGAGACACTACCTTGTATTCTATCAGATCATAATGGATTGAAGTTAGAAATAAATGAAAGAGTAAAAAACAGAAACTACTCCAACACCTGGAGATTAAACAATATGCTATTATATGATGAATGGATAACAGAAGATATTAGGAAGGAAATTAAAAAATTCTTAGAGGTAAACGAGAACAAAGAAACATCATATCAAAATCTCTGGGACACTATGAAAGCAGTACTTAGAGGAAGATTTATTTCATGGAGCGCATTTAATAAGAGAAGTAAAACTCAACAAATAAACGACCTAACACTACAGCTGAAAGCCCTAGAAAAAGAAGAACAGACCAACACCAAAAGTAGTAGAAGACAGGAAATAGTCAAACTCAGAGCTGAAATCAACGAAATTGAAACAAAAGAAACAATACAAAAAATTGACAAAATAAATAGTTGGTTCTTCGAAAAAAATAAACAAAATTGATAAACCTTTAGCCACACTAACAAAGAGAAGACGAGAGAAAACCCAAATCACTAAAATTCGGAATGAACAAGGAAATATCACAACAGACACGACTGAAATACAAAACATAATTAGAAGTTATTTTGAAAATCTATACTCCAACAAAATAGAAAATTTCGAAGACATCAACAGGTTTCTAGAGACATATGAATTGCCTAAACTAAACGAGGAGGACATACACAATTTAAATAGACCAATTTCAAGTAATGAAATAGAAGAAGTCATCAAAAGCCTTCCAACAAAGAAAAGTCCAGGACCAGATGGGTTCTCAGCCGAGTTCTACAAAACTTTTAAAGAAGAGCTCATTCCAATACTTCTCAAAGTATTCCATAAAATAGAAGAGGAGGGAACCCTCCCAAACTCATTCTATGAAGCCAATATTACCCTGATACCTAAACCAGACAGAGACACATCCAGGAAAGAAAATTTCAGACCAATATCCTTAATGAATATCGACGCAAAAATTCTCAACAAAATTTTAGCAAATCGCATACAAAAACATATTAAAAAGATAGTGCACCATGATCAAATGGGTTTTATCCCAGGGATGCAAGGTTGGTTCAACATCAGGAAATCAATAAATGTAATTCACCATATCAATAGACTTAAAGTCAAGAATCACATGATTATTTCGATAGATGCAGAAAAAGCATTTGATAAAATACAGCATCCCTTCATGCTCAAAACACTAGAAAAAATAGGGATAGTGGGAACATTCCTTAACATTGTAAAGGCCATCTACGTTAAGCCCATGGCTAATATTATTCTAAATGGTGAAAAACTGAAAGCATTCCCTCTAAACACTGGAACAAGGCAGGGATGCCCTCTTTCACCACTTCTTTTCAATATCGTCCTTGAAACTCTAGCCAGAGCAATTAGACAGACCAAAGAAATTAAAGGGATACAAATAGGAAAAGAAGAACTCAAACTATCCCTATTTGCTGATGATATGATTGTATACTTAGAGGAACCAGGAAATTCCACCAGAAAACTTTTAGATCTCATAAGTGAATTCAGTAAAGTAGCGGGATATAAGATCAATGCACATAAATCTAAGGCATTTCTATACATAAGTGATGAATCTTCAGAAAGAGAAATTAGGAAAACTACCCCATTCACAATAGCTTCGAAAAAAATAAAATACTTGGGAATCAATCTCACAAAAGAGGTGAAAGACCTCTACAATGAGAACTACAGAACACTAAAGAAAGAAATTAAAGAAAACCTTAGAAGATGGAAAGATCTCCCATGTTCTTGGATAGGAAGAATTAATATTGTCAAAAATGGCCATACTACCAAAAGTGCTATACAGATTCAATGCAATTCCAATTAAAATCCCAATGATGTACCTTACAGAAATAGAGCAAGAAATTATGAAATTCATCTGGAAGAATAAAAACCCAGAATAGCTAAAGCAATCCTTGGCAGAAAGAGTGAAGCAGGGGGTATCGCAATACCAGATCTTCAACTCTACTACAAAGCAATAGTAACAAAAACGGCATGGTATTGGTACCAAAATAGAAAGGTGGATCAATGGTACAGAATAGAGGACACGGACACAAACCCAAATAAATACAATTTTCTCATACTAGACAAAGGGGCCAAAAATATGCAATGCAGAAAAGATAGCCTCTTCAACAAATGGTGCTGGGAGAATTGGAAATCCATATGCAACAGAATGAAACTAAACCCATATCTCTCACCATGCACGAAACTAAACTCAAAATGGATTAAGGATCTCGGAATCAGACCAGAGACCTTGCATCTTATAGAAGAAAAAGTAGGTCCAGAGCTTCAACATGTCGGCTTAGGACCAGACTTCCTCAACAGGACTCCAATAGCACAAGAAATAAAAGCAAGAATTAATAACTGGGATAGATTCAAACTAAAAAGCTTTCTCTCAGCAAAGGAAACTATCAGCAATGCGAAGAAAGAGCCTACAGAGTGGGAGAAAATCTTTGCCAATCATACTTCAGATAGAGCGCTAATCTCCAGAATCTATAAAGAACTCAAAAACTCTACACCAAGAATGCAAGTAATCCAATCGACAAATGGGCTAAGGAAATGAATAGACACTTCACAGAAGAAGATGTACAAGCAATCAACAAACATATGGAAAAATGTTCAACATCTCTAGTAATAAGAGAAATGCAAATCAAAACCACCCTAAGATTCCATCTCACCCCAATTAGGATGGCGATTATCAAGAATACAAGCAACAACAGGTGTTGGCGAGGATGTGGGGAGAAAGGTACACTCATACATTGCTGGTGGGGCTGCAAATTAGTGCAGCCACTCTGGAAAGCAGTATGGAGACTCCTTAGAAAACTTGGAATAGAACCACCATTTGACCCAGCTATCCCACTCCTTGGCCTATACCCAAAGGACTTAAAATCAGCATACTACAGAGATACAGCCACATCAATGTTCATTGCTGCTCAGTTCACAATAGCCATATTGTGGAACCAACCTAGATGTCCTTCAATGATGAATGGATAAAGAAAATGTGGTATATATGTACAATGGAATATTACTCTGCCATAAAGAATGATAAAATTATGGCATTTGCAGGCAAATGGATGAAACTGGAGAATATCATGCTAAGTGAGATAAACCAATCTCAAAAAACCAATGGACGAATGATATCGCTAATAAGTAGATGAGGACACATAATGTGGGGTGGGAAGAGTTAGTGTTAGGGTTAGAGTTAGGTTTAGGGAGGGGGGCAAGAATGGAGGAAGGAAGGACTGTATAGAGGGAAAAGAGGGGTGGGAGGGGTGGGGGGAAGGGAAAAATAACAGAATGTATCAAACATTACCCTATGTAAATTTATGATTACACAAATGGTATGCCTTTACGCCATGTACAAATAGAGAAACAACATGTATCCCATTTTGTGTACAATAATAAAAAAATAAATTAAGAAAAAAAAAAACAAAAAAAACCAAAAAACAAAAAAAAAAGATTAGGAAAAAAAAAAGAATGCATAAATGTTTGTTGAATAAATCATTGAACTAAGTATTAATTGATTAATGAAACAAGTTAGTGTTAGTTGTGTTATACTTGAGTCTTCTTTTCCAGAGTCTAATGCTATATAAGAAATATAAAGAAGCCTTACTCTAGAGACTGCAGACCAGCTGTGTTTACAACCCCTGCAGCCTTCTGCTTTGTGTCTGTTTTCCAGATAGGTTTTGTTAGCTGTGGTAGCACTAGTTCTATAACAAGAACTTGGAGGCATCGGTACATAGCACATGCTGAACTGTTCCAACTGAATCTAAAGCATCATGTTGGGCAACAACTCCTTCAGGTCTCCTCCTAATCACTTCCTGATTCTGTTTTACAGGCTCTGCCATGTGAAGATAAAGTCTGGAGAAAGGCTGACATGCTGTGGCAGGGGTGGGGTTGAGGAGAAGATTAAATTCTAGTATTTCCAACCCATACTTACAAACACACATAATAGTTAATTTCTATACAACCCCTTAACATGTAAAAAACATCTTAAATTTAATTTTTAGGATTCTGATAGACAAGTGTTGCTGGGAAAGTCTGATGAATAATTGATCTACTACAATGGTAGCCAGAGCTATTAATATTTTATATCACTGTAAAGCTGTGTAAAACCATTCTGTAGTCAATGGGTAACTTGGGTTGGGCATAACTTGAAACACTTCTTAACTGAAAGGAGAGATTCTTCCTTTATCTCAAATATAATTATCCATTTAAATGTCATGGGTCAATTTATTAACACCTTATCCATCGGGGTGTAACCTTTATTAGGCTTTATTGCTACCAGAAATTATATCCTACACAAATACAATAGAGATTTAAATGTTCTGGAGAATGAGCTGACGGCTTCTGCCTTTATGGTGTCGTACAGTAATGGACCTTGACCAGCAGAAGATTTGATAAGTATAAAATATTACTGCTTAATGCTAATTTGGTCCCTTTTTAATGACTGATAATCCTTGTCGATTTAGTGTGATCGTCACAATCCCCAGTACAGTTTCCCACCCCAGATGTGATTGTAACAGGAGCCATTAAGTGCGTCTGCATAATAAAATTAGTCAGGGAAGCTATGTACATTGTTTCCAGGCCTTTGCATTTCCATTATAGTGGTAAGGCTTGTTGAAGTGAAAAGTCTGCTGTCAGCTCAACCAAGTCTCTGGCTGTCCGGATGCTAAACCAAGGGCGGATGATGTCTGCGGTAGGAAGTCAGTTCTTTGAGTCCTACAACTTTGGTCATATATAAATAGGAGCTGTGGATTTTGGGTCAGGAAATGGTTTGGTCACTGATTTGCCTAACAAAGCTTTATGCAGCCCCAAAGCTTAAATACATAATCAGTCTTCCACAGCTACAATTTGAAAAGGGGAAGCCTCTCTTCGGTTTGGAGATTTACCACTCCTTTCAGAGGTTGCTGTATTAAAGAAGTTGGAATTGCTTGACATCTTTGAAAATAATTTAAATGTATGATCTGATCTCACTGACCCCTTATAGGGATTTATGGGGCTTGAGGGGAAGGCAAGGATAAGGACCTCATCACTATGTAAAGACAGTGAAATAAATAAGTACATCTGCCTCCTTACTCTTCCTGTTCCCTAAGCTTATATGGGATCACATTCAGATTCCTTTCTCCTTTCTGATATGGGACCCCTGGGAACTATCTCCCTAGAGTCTGCCAGAAAAAAAGTGGGGACTTTGTACCGAAGAAGTACCAGTTTTGCTCCTGAATTAAGTAAACTTCAATTTAACAGGTCAGAAATACATATTCTTAATGCTCAGAAAGTCTCAATTGAGAATAAGAAGGTATCAAATGTAGAGGCAACTTCAGAGCTTCCAAGCAGAGGACTTGATGATATTATTATGTGACAATTGCTAAAGTTTGTTTTGTTCTGTTTACTAAGTCCTCTGGAGTCATTAAAACTTGGGTTATTAGAAATGAGAATGCTTGATCAACAGTAGAGCAACCTAACACTCACTGTTACAGTAAAGCAACAGTTCATGGTTTAAAATAGTTAATTAATTAAAATGAAATAAACAAAAAACATAATAGGAGTATGTTGTCATCTTTCCTCCTCAGGGTTTCTCTATTTGATCAAAGAATATTAAGCAAATCAAAAAATGAGGCATGTTCCATAAAAGATTGTAGCACAGTGAACTTGATGCCCTTTGTCTGTCTGCAGCATTATTCTTTCTCTCCAGATTCCACTCTCTTTTCCCTACCTTTGTTTGACCAGTGTGTTGTTTCCCTATGTAGAGTCAAGAGCTTCTGCCCTCAGTCAGCCATATCTAGGAATTAGCAGCACTGTACAGTCTTTGAAGAGTACTGTTTGCAGAGACCAAAAGCAACCTTCCCCTTCGCCATCCTGATGATGGGGATGGCAACCATTTCTCTAAGACTTGAAGAGGACTCATTTTCTCACCATGATAGTAGCCTGAGAGGGCTGCCTTAATTTCTAAACAGTAGGTCTTTTAGCCAGATTTCTTGTGTAAATAAAAGTTAAACTTTTCTGGAAACATAAGTTATCACTTTCCCACCTTAATGCTTACTGCCTCTTGTTTGTCCATTAGAAGGAATTGTTTTGTTCATTCTTATGTCTACTAGCATAGTGACTAAGAGTAAGTATGGAACATTTATCAAAAAATTTATTGATTTTTCTGGCGTTCTTACCTATCTGAGACCTTCCATTCTTTAAAATCTCAGATGAAGTCCTTCATAAAGTCCTCTCAGACAACTTCACACTACAGCAGTCCTCAATGCACAGCACTTACTGTCTAAATCACTCTTAGGGAAGTTGGTCAGGAAATGTCTTATAATATCTTTACTGTGGGTGTTTTGTACTGTGATTTAAAGTTTTATGGGGACAGATGTCTCATCTGTAAGCAAACTCAAAATTCTTAAAAATTCCATTATGTTTTTTGTGGAACCCCACAGTAGAATGGTTTCTTAGACCTGAACTTGACACATTACAAATGTTAAATAAATGTTATATACTGTCTAACAATGCCTAGTCTAATACTTCTGATATAGCAAATTTTCACTAACTGGATTGATAATGGGAAATTTGACGAAGGACACCACACTGTATACACAACTGTTGCCCATTCATGCACACACACACACACACACACACACACACACACACTCCCTCCTAGGGGATCTGCTCCATCTTTTGCCCTGGTGCCGCCTTAATCATTTCTCAAAGTGACTCCCACCATTTGGTCATGACTGACCAGGCCAGATCTGGCTACCCAACCCATTTTTGGATAAGTCTGTGATCAAAATGACAAATCAGAATCATTAGTGTCCTCTGCAATTAATTCAGTATTAGGAAACTAAGTATTCTAAAGTGGGTAATCAGTGGATATTAAAGCTGAAAAGATACTCAAGTCACAGTGTATCAAATGGACTGCAGTAGGCATGAGGGACCACCTGCAAACCCAACCAAGTGATGAGGGAGCAGAAACTAGGTCAGCCATCAAAATTGGAAAAGTAAAGCAATAATAGAAAGAAGCAGAGATGCCAGGGCAGCCAGAAACTGATTCCTGAGAATATTTTCTGTTCTGGTTTCAGTTCCAATTCAGTTAATGCATCTATCTAACTGCCTTTGCCACTCTAAATCAATCAGGATGGCAACTTTCCAAAAAACAGAAGATATCAAGTGTTGACAAGGATGTGAAGGAATTAGAATCCTGGTACATTATTGTTGGGAATGCAAAATGGCCACTTCTGGTGAATCTTCAAAGAATCAAATATGGAATAATCCTATGACCCAGGAATTCCATTCCTGATGTATACCCAAAAGAAGTGAAAGTAGGGTCTTGAAGAGATATTTGAATACCCATGCTCATAATATCATTATCCACAATATCCAAAAAGTGGAAGCAACCCGAGTGTCTATCAGCAGATACATAAATAATAAAATATTATTCAATCTTTAAAAGGAAGAAATTTTTGACACACACTATACCATGGATAAACCTTGAGGACATTGTGCTAAGTGAAATAAGCCAGTCACAAAAGGACAGATACTGATTCCATTTATATAAGGTACCTAAAGTAATCAAATTCTAAAGACAGTAGAATTACTGCCAGGAGCCAGGAGAAGGAGGGAACACACTGAGTTTTAGTTTGGGAAGATGAAAGAATTCAGAGGTGGATGGTGGTGATAGTTGTCTAACAATGTGAATGTACTAAATGCCACTGAACTGTACCTTAAAAATGGTTAAGATGGTTTTATTTTATGTCTATTTGAAAAAAAGAAAAATAAAACACCTCACTTTGATTTTAGGTAACTTGAATGATAGCCAAATTTTCAAAATGAAGTTTTGTAAATGTGTCACATCCATTTTCCTCAAAAAGACATAAACAGAGATTCACTCAAGCAAATAATTTCAATGAGATGGGAGCAAGAAGTGAAGGAATATGCATCTTACCTGAGAAGAAGGAGCCAGCAGGAGCAGGTGGGAGATAGGAAGTGAATCAAGGTACCCTCAGCAACTGGAGGTCAAGGACCTTCCCCCTGGTGCTTTATCATTACTTTCCCTCCACTTCCTTCCAGTCCCTGCCTACGTTAGCCCATTTTCTTTTGTTATAACAAAATACCTGAAGCTGGGTACTTTAAAAAGGAAAGGTGCTTCTTTGGCTCACAGTTCTGAAGGTTCAAGAGCATGGTGCTGGCATCTGCTCAGCTCTGATGAGGGTCTCATATTACATGGCATTGCAGTTGTGGAAGTGTGTACAGAAATAGCAAGTGATGTGAAGAAGAGGGATTCTGGGGAGGTATCAGACTTTCTTCTAACTAACTACCATTCTCAGGATAATCTAGTTCCAGAGGACCTACATTAATCTCTTCTGAGTGTGGTACACCAAAACCCAATTACCTTCCACTATGAACCTTAAATCTTCCACCACCTCAACACAGCCACACTGGAGATCAAGCCTCCAGCTCATAAACCTTTAAGGTGCAAACCACATCCAAACCGTAGTGCTGCCTTTGTGTGTCTGCTTGTCTCTTTTCCACTAGCATGTATTTTATCTCAAAACTTCTGCTCCTTCATTCTTTCTGTTGCCCATAGCTTTGGACCTCCCTGATCTAGAATAGACTGATGGCCTTTCTCTTCCCCACTGTGGAACTCTTTGTTTGAATTAGGGTTGAATTCATTTGCCCTACATTTCAATAATCTTTAATAAAATACATTAGGTGAAGAATCAATTGACACAAAAGATTTGGAAAATACAAAATACTAGGATAACCATTATCTTTTGTTTTGAAAGATGAGAAAGAAGATTGGTCAATATTTACATACTAATTCTCATGAAATTTAGGGTAAATCCCTATTTATTTTCAGTTTTATTGTCATCTGAAAAGTAAATTTTAGCCTACCTTTCTTAACCAAGAAAACCAAAGGACTTTCCTGTTATATTCAGAGGTTTGCTACAGTAGTTCTGAGGAACACTGACTTGTAACCTTGAGATTATAAATATTTGTTAGTGAAAACAACATTTATTAGAATGTTTGTTGTACAAAATTGGATTTGTTCACTTAAAGTTGCAAGCTCTGTTTGCTCACCAAACCTGTGTAATTAACCACTGAAGAAGACCTCATTCATTTAACCATAATTAATTCAACAAATATAAATGACTATACAGATTTCTTTAGAGTTAAGAACATTTTTTAAATGTATTTGCCCTTGTAAAAGTTATTTTGCAAGTAAAATTAAAAAGTGATTCTGGGAGTTTGCCATATACACAGTTCCCAGTGATCTCTGCTTCCTACTATATTCACAGGATGTGTGATGTCCTCCCTTTCCATATGGGCTGGATTTAATGATTTTTTTTTTTTTTTTTTGTATTGGGGATTGAACCCAGGGGTGCTTAACGACTGAGCCACATACCCAGCCCTTTTTTATATTTTATTCAAAGACAGAATCTTGCTGAGCTGTTTAGGGGTTCACTAAATTGCTAAGGCTGGCTTTGAATTTGTGATCCTCCTGCCTCAGCCTCCCAAGCCACTGGTTTACAGGCATGTGCCACTACACCCAGCATGACTGGCTTATAATGAATAGAATACAGTAAAATCAAAATGTTAGTATGATGGAATTTTTTGACATGTCAACATGACTTGACTGCCATCCCCACTTACTTAGTCAAATATTAATCCAGGTATTACTGTGAAGATATTCTGTAGATGTGATCAAAATTCATAATCAGTCGACTTTAAGTAAGAGAGATTACACAACTTAATTGGGGTAGGTGAGATTCCACCAGTTGAAAGACATTGAACAGAGTTGAGGTTTCCCAGAAAAGGAAGAATCCCAGCTCACCTGCACCTGAGAAACCCAAACTGCCCTTCCTGACAGCCTGCCCTGCAGATTTCTGACTTGCCCAGTAACTCCACCATCATATAAGGTGCTTCCTTGGCAGTAAGTCTCCTCACACAAACCTCCTGCTGGTCCTGCTTTTCTGGTTGAACCCTGACTGACTCAGATGTCACTTCTGAAACTGAATTAAGCAAAACCATGACTTTCATCTTGCTTGCATTCTCTCCCTGTCCCTTCTAATATACTTCTCTATGGGAGGGCAAGGAACTGAGGGAAGCCTCCATCCAAGAGCTAGCAAGAACTGAGGCCCTTAGTCCAACAGTCGGTGAAAAACTTAAGCCTGCCAAAGACCATGTGAGAGAACTTGGAAGTGGATCCTGCCTTGATGTGCATTGAAATGACTATAGTCTCAGCCAACACCTTGAGGCAGTCTCATAAGAGACTTGAAAGCAGAGGACTCAGTCATGCCATAGTCAGAAACCATGGGATAAAGTAATGGTTATCATTCTTCAGAGCCACAAAATTTTGAGTTTTGGGGTAATTTCTTATGCTACAATAGATATTCTACAGTTTTTGACCCCAACAAAATTTTTAAAAATACAGTGTAAAATCTCATTCTTATGAATGAAATTTTAGCTACTTGATTTGCTCCATACTTCCCAAATCATTATCCTATAGTTTGGATCTGGAATGTCCCCCCAAAACTCATATGTGGAAGGATTGATCCCAATGCAGCAATGTTTGGAGGTGGGATTAAAAATCTAATTGGTCCAACACATTTAAGTAAGGACCCAATAACAGGACATTAATAGACCTGAATATAGTCATCAACTGTCTTTGGGTCAGGTGCCCATCCCTGGTCCAATCAGCTATAGCCAGGGTAGAAGGGTGGTTGAGATGAGGAGTTTTGTGGTTTGACCAAAGGTTGACATTCTGCAAAAGCTAAGACTGAGACACCTTTCTTAGAAGAGTATAGGAGCTGATAGGAATCATAATTTACATGCTTAACAAAGAACCAGAATCACAGAGTAATATTCAAAATATTTAGACTACAATATAGCAAGTATATTTGGTCAGTCAGTTTTCCATCACTGTAACAAAATACCCAAGAAAATCAACTTAAAGGAAGAAAGATTTATGTTGGTTCACAGTTTCAGAGGTTTCTGTCTGTGGTCACTTGGTCCCATTGCTGCATTGGGCATTTGGTGAGGCAGAACATCATGGCTAGGAGCATGTTCTAGTTCAGAGCTGCTCACTTCATGGTAACTGGGAAATGGAAAGTGAGGAAGGAGCCAGGGAGAAGAGACATCCGTTCAGAGCACACTTCAGTGACATACTTCCTCCAACTAGGCCTCACCTCCTACAGTTTCCACCACTTCCCAATAGTCCATTCAATTATGAACCTGTCAATGGACTAATCCATTGATGAGATCAGAGTCCTCATGATCCAATCACTTCCCAAAAGTCCCACCTCCGAACATTACTGCATGGGACCAATCCTTCCAAATATGAGTTTTGCAGAAACATTCCGGATCCAAACTATAGTAGGTACCAACCTACCCAAACAGTTGCTTGGTCAATCAGAATGGATGCCAACTGTAATCAGGCTTGTGTGTGTGTGAGTGGATATCAGGCCTGACATAACCCAAGCACCCTCACGCACATTTATTTATTTTAGTTATTTAGATACTGAAAGTGCTAAGGATCAGAAGACAGGGCTGTTGAGCAAACAAAGTTTATATCAAGAGAAGTAAATATTAAAAAGCTGAGTTTCTCAACCCAAGTCCCCCTTCCTTTCTCTTACATGTAAACTGACAGGTCATAGAGTTGACCTTTTTATCATGTTCAGGATTTTTAGTTGTCCAAGTTCTCATGGCACCTTTGGCATCTTTCAGAAATGAAACCCCATGAGTGGATTCCATCTATGCAAAATTCCACTGTCTGGCTGTTTTCTCCTCATTTTGTGGTTGGAGACAAGGTTGTAGATTAGAATGCAGCAAATATTGACTTCCTTCCCCACTTCCAGTTTCCCTACCCTTTGAAGCTGAACTTGACTCTGGGACTCACTTCATGGTAAGAGAAGTGCTCTCTTGATTGACCTTGGCCATCCTGTGGTTTGTTTTGACCAATAGGATGCTAGTAGACATGTGCAAGACTTGTAACAAGGTTGCCTTTATTTCACTATAGGAAGAATTGTACCTTGGGTAACCTCTTTTTAAGAAGGATGAGACACATGGAGCAGAAACTGATCCAACCTAGATCTGACATCAGCTGCATCCTAAATGACCCACAGACTTATAAGGGAGAAAAAAGAAAAGTTGCTTTTTTTCATGTTATTTAATCCATGCTTCTCCAGACAAGATTTTTTGTTCAGCCTTTGCTCTAAGTACATCCCTCCTGACTGTCACAAGGTTGTTATTATCTTTCTGGCCAAGATAATGTATTTAACTGTGGCCTTGCAGTGTAACAGAGAAACTCCTCACAGATAAACAGGAGGCAGTACAAAGAAACCCACAGCAGCCTGGAATGCACACCTAACTTCAAGTACCGTCTCCACAGATGTGCCCACAGAAGTTTAAGAGGCAGCGTAACAGATGTACAAAGCTGCAGATCAGAGGGGATATAAAACAGTTAAACTTGCTTAAAGGCACAATGTGTCACCATCTAACAGTTACATGCATCCTAAGCCCCACTGAGGAGGAACATGTGCGGGCTGGTGCTCCTGGCTGTCGGCTTGCCAGGAAGATTATAAAAACGCCATGCTGTGATATGTTGCCCTCCTGCCTGAGAAGCTACTATTAAGCTGAGTATTTACTGCACCTATTCAGACAGGAGCAGCAGTGCAGAGTGCTACCTGTCTTCTAGTTGGATAAATTAGTTGTGGGTGTCACAAGATTATAGCTGCCTATTGTTCTGTCTGCTGAAGGTGGGAAAAGACGAAAGCCCCTGGTCTGCCCTTGTAATGTTTCGTGTGAAATGCAGGAGGCAGCCTCTTTTCTTCTTGCGTTAATGGTGAAACAAGATCTAGACTGACTATATTAGAGTTTGGGGCATAATTAAAAAGACAACACACAGCAAAGGGGGGAAAGCAGGTTTATTTATAGCAGGAGGGCATTGTATGAAAGGAAAGGGAGGGCAAGACAAGGAACCTGGGAAAATCAAATGTGGGAGCCTGGAAAGGTGAGTTCCTTGCACCACTGTATAAATCAGTGCTATAATCAGAACAGAAAGGCTTGCTAGTCAGTGCAGAAATGATCTTCAATTTGTTCAACTCCTCTCAAAATATTTTTTATATAAATTGTTTTGCCCTCATATTTCCATGATATATGGAGCTATGAACTCTAAATTAGTGTTAACAGGAATTGACAAGCGCTGCGTTAAAAAATATCAGCCAGCCAGCCAGCCCTACAGGCTTAATTACGGAAGGAGAGCATGATGTGCACAAAAATCCTCTTTCGAAATTTTACCACATGCAGTATAAATAAAAGATTATCTCAGACACTAGTAACCTTACAGATCAAAAGGAAAACAGGAAAGTGACTTTGCTGGCATTTATAATTATTTATCTTCCCTGAACAATTTTGTCATATTTTCACAAACTCAAATTCCTAATGTTTTGTTGTCGGGAAGCAGCCACAGTATCCCCACTTTGTGCATCTTAAACATAGATTCAGGAAATCACTTGAATTAAAATACTGTAATGGAGACAGATTCCTCATATATCAGATAAGACCATGGAGTTTTATTCTTCAGTAGACATCTGTCGAGTACCTACTGTGTGCAAGCTCTATGGCTTGGGGTTTTTAAGTGCCCTTTATGATGCCTCTTGCAGGGTTGATATTATTTGTATGTACTGAGTTTTATGTTTATTTTTCTTTTCAAAAATAAACTCTATTATAATAGTTACAATTTCAATTTTTTTATGGCATGCTCTTATCAACATGCAAATGAGTTTAGACTTTGGCTTTGATGCTTTGTCCCTTGTTCATGTCCCATCCTCCCAATTGACTGCCATTAGAAAATCCTCTGTGTTTAATTTGTCACTGGGGACATTGTATGCTGCTGTAGGATTAGGTGAGCATGTGATCCAATTTAGTCAGGACATTCTTAATTTACTTCTATTGTCCAGACAGAATAATTAACAACCTCAAAGGCTGTTGACTGGAAACCTCAGTTCTTCACCATGTGGACTCCTCCACAGGGCTGCCTGAGGATCCTCAGAACATGGCAACTGGCCTCCCCCAGGACCAGTGATAAAGGAGTGTGCGTGGAGAGGAAGAGAGAGAGGAAAATCACAGTTCATTCTTGTAAGTCGCCTCTAAACTCTTTCCCAGGTTAGTGTGGGCTGGACTTAGTGACTTACTTCTAATGGATAAAGTGGAAGAATGTCCTTTTCTCTATTTTCTTAATTTTATCCTTTTGAATATTAATGTGCTGTTCAGTACTTCTATCGTTGCTACTAATTGCATCTTTTAACAAAATAAGAAACCCACTCTGACTCATTTAATGCTCTTTGCTTATATTCAGACTTGTGTGACATTAAGAACTAACTTTTTGCATTTGTCTCATGTATTTGACTCATACTTTAGTTTAAATCTTTCTAAATCACTGGCTTTAGGAGTATCTCACATGAAAGTCCTAAAGTTTAGATTTGCTTTGTGATTAATCCTAAAAAATATTTTTTATTAGGTAAGGTTGGTCTATTTATACTAATAGATAATTATGTATTTCTTCTGTCATTTTATTTTATACTGTCTTTTCTTTTGTACCAGGGATCAAAGGGTTGAACCCAGGGACACTTAACCACTAAGCCAAATCCCCAGCCCTTTTTATTTTTTTTTTATTTTGAGACAGGGTCTTGCTAAGTTGCTGAGGGCTTTGCAAAGATGGTGTGGGCTTCACTAAGTTGCTGAGGCTACCTGTGATCCTTCTGCCTCAGTCTCTTGAGCCACTGGGATTAAAGGCATGCACCTCCACACCTGGCTTTTATTGTTTTCTATCTTATAGTTTCATAAAAATTTTCAATATGTATTTATCTACTTACTTATTTTTCAAGATAAATAGGAACTTTAATATCTTTAGGATATTACCCCAAAATTGTAAGTTTATATGATAATGAGTTCTCATAATGAGTACTCAATTTCTTTAGGAAATACACATTACTTATTTAGAAAATAAAGAAATGTACATGTTCATTTTTTCCCACTCTTTCCTCCACATCCAATCTTTGTGATTTACTTTATCTTTCATAGTATTATTCTTTTATACATACTATTAGATATACTCTTGCCTATATTGATTAAATTGTTAATATTAAAATATCCTTTAGCAGTTATTAAAAATGAAGAAATAGCATCACAGGTTCTTGTATATGAATTTGCATAGTCTTTATTTTCCAGCATCTTCTGCCCCTACTCTCCCACTTTATATTACTTTATCATGCCTCTGTTTTTAGAATATATAATATTTACTTTTTGGTCTTTAGTCTAAACCACACATTTGATTTCAGTCTTAGTGTTAATAAATTTGGTGCTCATCTTGATTCCTTTTTTGTCATATTTTGATTGGCTGATGTTTGTCCTTTAGGATGTTCCTCAAGAAGGCCTCATGAGGGCTAGCTCATTGGCAGAGTGCTTACATTAGCACATGTAAAGCATTGGGTTGGATCCTTAGCACCACATAAAAATAAACAAATAAAATAAAGGCATTCTGTCCATCTACAACTACAAAAAAAAGGGGGGGTGCTCATGAGAACATCCTCTGATGTTCATCCGTCAGGTTTCACATTTCTTTTTTGAAGACATTGTAGATGCTACTCCAGGGACTTCTAGCATTGATTGTTACTGTAGAGAAGTCTGAGAACAGCACAGCAATTTTTTTCATTTAAATGTGACTCTGCCTAGCTACACAAAGAATGTGGTGGTAGTGGTTGTTTTGAAGTTGAACGGAAGTCCTAGGATATGTCTCGATTAGCAGTTCTGTATTAGTTTTCCTTCAAATATTGCATGTTTTTTCTTATGTAGACATAAGTCTTCTTTGATTTCAAGAAAACTTTTTTTAATTATAATTGTGTTTCAATATTTTCTCCATTGACAATCCCAAATATGCACGTATTTAATCTCCTTTGTTTTTCCTATATATCTTCTCCCTTATATATCTTCTCCAATTTTTAAAATCCTTGTAACTCTTTCATCATTGTCATTTCATTTGTCCTATCACATCCTGACTTCTGTCATCTATGTTCCCTACTACGTTTTGAACAACATCTGGTTTTCCTGGTATTTCTTCCAATTTCACTTTCATTTCTATGGTGGTTTTTTTCAAACTTTCTCCTGAATTGTTCACACTTTTGTTTTCTCATGATCTCTTCCCTGAGCTCTTGTATCTCTGATTCATGCTCTTTCTTCACAAAATTCATTACTTCGTTTCTAAAATTGATGGCAAAATATTTGGTCATAAGTTTCATCTACTCTGTGGAAATATTTTTACTGGTACTTGTCTACCACTTGCTTTGCTTGTTCAAACATAGATCCTCTGCTGGCTTCTTTTTTGGATTTTTTGCCTTTGAAAACTTCTTAAGTTTGTACTTTTATTTCTCATTGCCCTTGTTGCTTTTGAGTGATTTCTGGGAAGAGAAAGAAGTGCTGGTTTTATGACACCATCTACAAACCCCAAATCTCTTCATTCTTATAAAATGACTATTTGAATATTTTATAATGTTTACAACATGTTTGAACATATAAAAATTTACATATACTCTAGTTATATATAAATTTGTAATGTAGAAATATATTTGGTTACATAACCCTCAAATTTGGAGGGGGGTTACTGGTGGGTACTGAGCCACATCCCAGCCCTATTTTGTATTTTATTTAGAGACAAGTTCTCACTTAGTTGCTTAGTGCCTCACTTTTGCTGAGGCTGGCTTTGAACTTGTGATCCTCCAGTCTTAGCCTCCCAAGTCTCTGAGATTACAGGCGTGTGCCACCACACCCAGCCTCAAAAATTTTTTTATGAGGTAACTGACCAGAAAGTCTTAGAGAATGCTGAAGAAAATTAAGTGTATGAAATGCTATTATAAAAGCAGATACCTAAGGTTTAGGTAGAAACTCTTCTTCAATTGCTGCCTACGATTCATGTAGTGATAATATTCCTTAGTAGGATATGAACCCATAAAAAAGCAAATCCTATGTTTAAGACTTCTGCTGAATCACAGAACCTTCCTAATCAAAATACATTCAATCCTGAAGTGTTTGCTTATTTGTTTGTTTTAATGAAACAAAAGCAGAGAAAGCTGTCAGCTCCTTCAAATACTTGAGGCAATCTTCTAAAAATCTCTTAGCTTGACTCCACAGCACAGAGAAGCAGCAGTATTTTTATTCTGTTTATTTGCTCAATATATGTGTTCAAGTCAGGTAACTGGACCCTAAGCAGATTTCAAAGTGAGATCTGGAAAACAGTTTAATGCTCTTTGTTATCTTACACATTTTATTTTCAATTTATTCAGTGTTCAGATGACCAGTGGCTTGGTATCTAGTCAATTATTATTTGAGAGTACATCAAATAATCATCAGTTAAAATGTCAGGATAGCTTCATTCTTCTAAAATAAACTGCTTCTTCCATAACTCATTCTGATGCTCGGTGGTCAGATGCTATGCAATCAAATAATTGAAACTTCTATCACTTCTAAATGTAGCTTAGGCACAGCCAAGTGTGTGACATTTTACTGATTTATTAGTACATCAGAATGCACATGTGCCTCTGTGTGTGTGTGTGTGTGTGTGTGTGTGTGTGTGTGTGTATAGGTTGGGGAAGGCAAAAGATAATGTGAATAAATTGGCTGTGCCCAAAGACTTCAAAAGATATATAAACAATGTTTTGTGATAGATGTCATTTAATAACTATGACCAATTCCTTTTTTAAATTTACGAACTCATAACTATTTAAGTAAGGTTAGTTTTAGTATAATCAAAGGGACTCTAATCCCTGGTAACCACCAGATTTCTTTCCAATAAATATTTATGACTAATATTGAAAATTGAGAAAGTGTTGATTTTTTTTTTTTAATAAATTCTAGGCTTTGGAATCTCTCCTTGAAAAACAATCTTGTCTAGAAAGTGTTCACTTTTTACTGTTAAAAGATAAATCTAAGCCAAACTACAGAAAGGGAAGAAGAAGGAAAGGAAAAGAAAGGAAAGGAAAGGAAAAGAAAGGAAAGGAAAAAAAGAGAGGGAGGGAGGAAGAAGGAAGGAAGGGAGGGCAGGAAGGTGGGTCAGGGAAAGAGGAAAGGAGAAAATTTGATTGGGAAATATGTATTCATGTGTCTAGGATTTCATGTGAAACTAAAAGTTGAGAAGAGGCTTTATTATATGAAATTACCATCCTGCTTTCTGCACCTAATTCTACAGGCCCTAAAATGGCTAATTAAAACTTAACTGTATTGCTTAGTTAATTTGGTTGACAGTTAACCCTGGGGAATATTTTGACAGTTAATTATATACGTTGACAGTTTTTATATGGTGGGTATAAATTTAGAATGATACAACTATAAAATCCCACCCCAGCAACCAAATTTTTGCTCATATGAACGTCCAGATTAATCTTAATCAGTGGTACAAAATGTAATTGGGCTGGTTTGATTAGTAATTATTCCTACAGTACTTCAAAGAGCTTGTAATTCTTATGAATTGTTTTTCTTCTGCAACATAATCTACTAAAAGGTGTAGATTTCAAAACAGGACATATTAGTGAATAAATAAGATCTCTCTCTCCTCTCTCCCTCTCTCTCCTCTCCCACACACATTTTAAATTTAGATTTCTATTCACCTTCATGTTTTATTCAATTTCAGATTCTTAATAAATGACTTTACTGAGTCTAAGAACTTGGTAAATTAAAAATATGATAGAGACTCATACCG
This sequence comes from Sciurus carolinensis, assembly GCF_902686445.1. Lineage (NCBI taxonomy): Eukaryota > Metazoa > Chordata > Mammalia > Rodentia > Sciuridae > Sciurus > Sciurus carolinensis. Next base: position 94,609,390 of record NC_062214.1, read on the forward strand.
AAGGAATTTATGATCTAATTGGGGAGTCCAGGCATTGAAGATCCAAAATAATCAAGGAAATAAGAACCAAATTAGGTACCAAAATACACTGGGCTATGGAACCAGAGTTAGAGTGAGTTCTTCCATTTCAAAGAGGAAGTGAGGCTGTGGGGATTAGAGGAATTAGGAACCCAGGCATAGGGAACAGAAAGCAAGCAATGCCTAGCTCGTATTGGGGGAAGACAGGGAAAGGCTTCACTAAGAATATAATATCTAATTTTGGAGTTTTTGCAAGGTGGTTGTACTAATTTACATTCCCACTAGCAGTGTGCAAGGGCTCCCTTTTCTCCTCACCAGCACTCACCTTCTGTCTTTTTGGTAACAGCCAGTCTTACTAGAGGAAGTGACAGCTTACTGTGATTCCCATTTGCATTTCCTTGGTGATTAGTGAGGTTCAGCATTTTTCCATTATTATATATAATTTTTTAAATGCTTTTAATGTATCAGTTTAAAAAATGTTTAAAAGTATATTTTTAAAAGAGTATGATGTCTGAGATAAGTTTTAAAGACAAAGAGTTTGTCAAGAGGAGGAGGAGGGCGGAGAGTACAGTCAAAGGCACAAAACGCTTTAAAATGCTAAGGCATTCAGGCAATGACAACTTTTCAGTGAAAGAAGGGCATGGCCAGGGCCGAGTCTGAACAGAAGGCCTCTGGATAAACAGACTAGGATTCTGTATGTATTTTTTCATTACTGGTTTTGAACAGTTGTTTTGGAAGGTAAAACCAAAGACAGATTTTAAGTTACTTTCTTCAGAATTACAGATTACTCCCTGTCACCATCTACTTGGTGGGGCCTGTGGTTTCAAGTCATAAATATTTGTGGAGCAGGACCCTGTGCTCAGCCCTGGGAAGCATCCACTTTGTGTCACACAAACAGCACTCCAGTTCTTGAAAATAGGGACCAAAGCTGCCTGAACCAGCAAACCTCCTGCACTACATGAAGCGTCCTTTGTGCAGCCTGTGTGGAACAGAAGAAAAAAATCACCGCGTCTTCCATCACCCAGTGAGTTCCATCCAGTCGCCCCTACCAGTGAATTAAGTGTAAATAAATAAACGCAACCAAGTTCACTGGTAACCTTTAGTGCCTTCCATTAATCAGAGGAATAAGGTTTTTTTCTTCTTTTTTCTGAAGCCTTCACTGATGCTATAGAAAGAAAAATGGTGACATGAGGTCAGTTTAGCTCCAACCCTATGACACTCTGTCAATACAATATTGGCAATTCAGTTATAGTGAAAAATAAGGGCATTATTTAGCTGTTAGGAGTTAGTAAATAGATTATTTATTACATTATCTGCCATCAGTCAGAACCCCAGCCAACAAGAAACCAGCTGCCTAATAATTCTCCTGAAAAGACCTAAAACAGTTTCTCACACTCTCTCTCTCACTCTCTCAGAAAATTTTATAATATTTGAGGCTGATGAATGTGGGAATTTATTAGCAGGAAATGAAAACTGATAGGTATTTAACATTTGATGTGAAATAATCTACTCTAACATAAAAAAACCAAAATAATACTAACAGTTTTAATTGTCCCTGGTAATTAAACTGTCACCATGGTCATTAAAAAGATAGGTGGATAGTAAGTTATTGACATAAGCTCTTCAAATAAAGTGGGTTAATTTTAAACCTAAATTTAACTTAAATTGAATGATTGCCTGTCATGACCACCCTCTTTGTGTGTGTATGTGTGTGTGTGTGTGTGTGTGTGTGTGTGTGTGTGTTTATGTGTGTGTATGCACACACTTCAAAATTTGTTTTTATCTGTCCTTATCAGGGATACACCCCAAATCACCAAGTCAGCATCTCACAATAAAAACTCCTGGTAATCAAACCTTCACTTTTACAAAAGGGAAAGGATTATTTAATATATAGTGAGAGAATATAGGTTAACTACTTGGGAAATTGTGTGTGTTTGTGTATGTGTGTGTATCATATATCTAAATAAACTATGGCTGGATTAAATTTTTTAAAAGTATATCTAACAGAATTTTTAAAATATGTATTTCTCCTGCAGAGAAAGAAAATGTCTAGACTTGGGGTTCTGTATTTATCCTGTCTCCTTTTCTACCCCCATGGTCTACTGCTCCCCACTGAGTGCCTTTCCATCCAGATAACAATTCCAACTTCCCTGTAAACACCAGGCTGTTTCACACTGACTAGCTAATCTCTCCTGGTCCCTGGAGCTTTCTGTGTGCATGATCTTCTTCAGGAAGATGTCCATGTCTCCACCTCGCCCATGTCTGCCTTCATAGATCCCAGACCCTAAACAGTACACTCACCCAGCACAGTTTATTGAGCAGTCCTTCCTTTCTCATGTCGCTTCTGGAATATATCAACTTTCTGTTATGTACAAGGGTTATATCTCGCCATTGGCCAACCCGTCTATTCTACATTAATCCTACGCTGTATGAATTGTCATAGTTTATAACAAACCTTGACAGGGTGGGTCTTTCTCCTCTATTTTCTTTTCAATGTATTTTTGTGATCTTTAGCATTCCACTCCCTGAACATGGGGTTAGCTCTCTGTTTATTTAGATCTAAGGTTTTAATTATTTGCATATGTGCACTCCTAATATTTTACTAGATCTGTTCCTAAATACTGTTTAGGGTTGTTATTGTTGTTTTACATATAAAGAGAATCATTTTCTGAGTTATGTTTTCTAATTGTTGTTAATGCATAAAAATGCAATTTATTTTTGTATGTTATATCCTGCAATCTTGCTAAATTACCTTAATATTTCCAATAATTTGTCGATTCTTTGGGTTAATCTGGGCCAGCAATCATATAATCTCTAAATAATGATTGTTTTATTTCTCCCTTCCTAATCCTTATTCCCTTCCTTCCTTTCTCTTATCTTTCCGTACCAGCTAAGATCCCTGGTATAATTTATTTGAAGTCAGGATAATGAACACTTTTGTTCCTATTTTTAAAAGAATATTTTCAACATTTCCCCATTAAAAATTATGTTTTTTGATGAGCAAGGCTAAAGATCTAATGTACAAAATAAAGACTATAATTAATAATAGTGTATCATATTCAGGATATTTTCTAAATGATTATAGATTCTCTTACCACAAGGAGAGAAAAATGGTTAACTATGTGAGATGATGGATATGTTCATTTGTTTCACTATAATAATCATTTTTATGTATATACATATACATAATAATATACATATATTATGTATGTGTATATAGGTATATTCACGCATGTAATATATTTGTATATATAATATTCTATCATGTTGTATACCTTAAATATACACAATAAAATTTATTTTTTTAAAAAATTACAAACTAGGGCTGGGGAGATAGCTCACTTGGTAGAGTGCTTGCTTTGCAAGCACAAGGCCCTGGGTTTGATCCCCATCACCACAAAAAAAAAAAAAAAAAAAAAATTACAAACTAAGGGGGGAAAAAAACAACAGATTAGAGATCACTTTCTTGGTCTTTCCATGACTTGAAACTAAGATCATAGACACACAACTCCTCAAAGTGAAAAAGGGGATCTCTTCTGGGAAATAACCCTGGACAGTGGAAACAGATCAGGAAATCAGATGGTTGGATGGAACAAAATAAAAGTGATCCCCAGGGCTGCTGCTGAAGGCAGTAGCACGGGCAGGTGAGATCTCTCCTATACTGAAATTGTTGAGTGATACTTCAATTAAAGGAACCCCAAATTTTAGGAGGTCTAAGGTATGTAGAAATGGAGAAATCAGAATTCAAAGACTCTGCACGATTAACTGAAGGGTGTCTTGTGCAATAATATTTTGCAGAGAGGAAAGGAAGGAAACCACATGCTCCCAGCAACCAGGGAAATGAGAGGAAGGAAACATTTTGCAACTTCAGCAGACAAAGAACAGCCAGGAGACCCCTACTGGTGGGAAGAACTGGTTTGGCAAATGCACAACACACGGCATAGTGTGCATCTAAGAGACCAGAAGAAAGTCAAATGTGGAGCTGGGTTTCTATATGGGATCATCGGTCAGGAAAACACAGCCAGCTTCTCCCACTCCCTCTCCAGAAGGACCACTTGTGAGATCCGCTGCTTGAAAGTGTGACTGGAAAGACCGGTCAGGCCGAGAATGCGAAAGGGTGGGGAGGAATTCATTGAATTTGGAGACTGAACCCAAGAGTCCTGAAAACACACAGTTCACACATGTCCGAGGGGAACAAGATTTGCTCCCCCCCTCCCCAGTGGAGGAGGGTTTTTCCTCGGGGACAGTCTCCCAGCATGGCCCAGCATGCCGATTTAAAATCTTCAATTCGATCCAAGGAAGCCTGGAATCTAACAGAGCCTGAATCTGTCCCAAGAGTCCTGTCTGTGGGATCTTCCATCACTCCCCACTATCATGCCTGGAAGAATATTGGGAACTCCAACAGAAAAAATTCCCTAATATTTCAGCAAGATCCTCTACTTTATTATATTTATTATTTTTTAATATTTATTTTTAATTTTTTAAATTTTTTATTATTTTCTATTCACTGTTCAATTGTGACCTGAATGTTCATGGACACTTATAAACATTCAGACCTGTTTGTTTGTTTTGTTTTGTTTTGTCTTGTTTGGTTGGGTTTTTTAATTGTTTGTTTCTCCTTCCTAACATTTTTGAAGGTACTTGTTTCTTGTAGATCAACAGTTTGAGGAATACAATGTTAATTTGAATATCACAGTTTTGTTCTTATACTCTTACTTCTATTTTTATTTTTACTATTAATTTTTAAATTTTTATTCTATACTTTTTTCTTTCTCCTGTTTCCCTTGATTCTCTTTCCCTCTTTTTCTCTGCTAACAGCCAGCCTTTACTGATCTATCATTCATTCTCTGTTTTCTACTTCTATTTTCTCTTCCCTTCCCTCACAAGCATCACTTCCTATATTACTTCATTTCTATCCCTGTTCACAACTTAAAATTGTAAATCAGTACATAAAATATAGTAGTATTAACCATGAGCAATAACTGCACATATCATCTCTGTTTATTGTGACAATTAACTTAGTATATACCAAAGCAGGAACTATCTGGCTTGATGCAATAAACTGTTTGCATTGGTTGTTGTTATTATCTGTTTTCCTCTAAACTGTGAGGTACTGGAAACCATCAGAGACCCTATAAGTCCACAGGGTTTAAACTTTACTGCCTCAAAATCATACAGTCAAATGGGTAGACAAACAGATGAAAAAGCAAGGGAACAAATCACCTCAAACAAACCAATATAATTCAATAACAGACTATCTACACCACAGAGGAAAAAATGACAGAGAAAGGAACTTAAATGTTCATAGTTAAATTGACCTGTGAAGTAAAAGATAATGTAAGGGAGAAAATACAGGAAGCAAAAGATCACTTCAATAAAGAGCCTGGGGGGGGGGGGGAACAAGCAGAAATTCTCAAAATGAAGGAGTCAATAAACCAAATTAAAAATTCTTTGGAAGACATCACCAGCAGACTAGATCAATTGGAAGACAGAGTTTCGGGCAATGAAGACAAAATACATAATCTAGAAAATAAAACTGACCATGGAGATAAGATGTTAAAACAACATGAACAAATCTTCCAATACCATGAAAAGACCAAACTTAAGATTTATCAGGATAGATGAAGGCTCAGAGATATAAACCAAAGGAATGCTTAATCTTTTCAATGAAATAATATATGAAAATTTCCCAGACCTTAAGAATGAAGTGGAAAACAAAACACAGGAGGTTTATAGGACCCCAAACATATAAAATTACAACAGACTCACAAGTCATGTTATTATGAAAATACCCAACATACAGAGTAAGTATAGACTTTTAAAGGCTGCCATAGAAAGATAAGAGATTGTTTTTAGAGGGAAACGAATCTGGATCTCAGCTGTTTTCCCAAACCAGATCCTTAAGGCTAGGAGGTCATAGAATAACATACCAAGCTCTGTAAGAAAATGCATGCCATCCAAGAATACTATACCCTGTAAAATTAAACTTGAGATTTGAAGATGAAATAAAAACTTTCATGATAAAGTTAAAAGAATTCACAACTAGAAAGCCTGAACTACAGAACATTTCTCAGTAAAATATTTCATGAAGAAGAAATGAAAAATAAAAGTGAAAACCAGCAAATGGAGGAACTACACTAAAGAAATAGAAAATAAAATGTGAAACTAATTCAAATTAAAAACCATCAATAAATCAAAATGACAGGGAATAAAATCATTTCTCAATAATAACATTGAATATCAATAGCCTAAACTCACCAATCAAAAGACATAGACTGAAAGATTGGATTAAAAATAAGACCCATCAATATGCTGTCTCCAAGAGACTCACCTCATAGGTAAAGACATCCACAGACTAAAGGTAAAAGTATGGGAAAAAAATATGTCTTTCACATGGACCATGTAAATAAGTGGGAGTTTCTATCCTCATATCAGATAAAATGGACTTCAAGCCAAAGTTAATCAGAAGGGACTAAGAAAGTCATTTTATACTGTTTAAGGGAAAATTACATCCAACAAGTCATAACAATTTTAAATATTTATGATCCAAATAATGGAGCACCTATATACATCAAACAAACCCTTCTTAATTTCAAGAATCAAATAGACCAACCAGTCATGGTGACACATGCCTGTAATCCCAGAGGCTCAGGAGGCCTGAGTCAGGAGAATCACAAGTTCAAAGCCAGGCTTGGCAATAGCAAGTCACTAAGCAATGCAGTGAGACCCTGTCTCTAAATAAAATACAAAAGGGCTGGACATGTGGATCAGTAGTTGAGTGCCCCTGAGTTTAATTCCTAGTACCAAAAAAAAAAAAAAAAAAAAAAAAAAAAAAAGAATCAAATAGACCATGATACAATAATACTGGGTGACTTTAACATGCTTATATTACTACTCAATAAATCTTCTAAACAGAAATTTAATAAAGAAACTACAGAACTAAAAAATACAATTAACAATTTAAACTTAACAGATATATATACAAAATTTCATCCATCAATAACTGAAGACACTCTTCTCTAAAATAGACCATATCCTAGGCCACAAAGCAACTCCTAGCAAAAAATAGAGATTCCTGTTTTTTATCAGATCTTAATTGAATGAAATTAGAAATCAACAATAACATAAAAATTAGAAGCTGCTCTAACACCTGGAGACTAAATAATACACTATTGAATGACCAATGGATAGCTGAAGAAACCGGGGATGAAATAAAAAAATACTTAGAGTTAAAATGAGAATAGCAACACAACTTATAAAAATCTCTGGGACACTATGAAGGTAGTTCTAAGAGGAAAGTTCATAGTGATGAGTTTATTCTTTAAAAGAATAGAAAGTAACCAATTAAATAACTCACTATTACATCTCAAAGTCCTAGAAAAAGAAGAACAAATCAACACCAAAAGCAGAAGACAGGGAGTAATTAAAATCAGAGTTGAAATTAATAAAATTGAAATAAAAGATTCAAAAAAATTGATGGAACAAAAACTTGGTTCTTTGAAAAAATAAATAAAATTAACAAACCTTTCACAAAGCTAACAAAGAGGAAGAGAGAAAAATGTCAAATACTAATGAAAAAGAAACATCACTACAGACACCACTGAAATACAAATGATAATCAGAAACTACTTTGAAAATCTACACTCTAATAAAATAGAAAATCATGAGAACATTTACAAATTTCTAGAGATATATGACCTACCCAAACTGAATCAGGAAGATGTAGAAAATTTAAACAGATCAATTTTAAGCAAGGAAATTGAAGATGCCATCAAATGCCTACCATCCAAGAAAAGCTCAGGACCACATAACTTCTCAGCCAAGTTCTACAAGACCTTCAAAGATGAATTTTCACCAAAACTCCTCAAATTATTACATAAAATAGAAAAGGCAGGAACCCTTTCAAACTCATTCTATGAAGCTAGCATCACCCTGATACCAAAACCAGACAAAGACACATCAAGGAAAGAAAACTTCAGGCCAATATCCCTGATGAACATAGATGCAAAAATTCTTAATAAAATACTGGCAAATTGAATACAAAAACATATTAAAAAGATAATACACCACAATCAAGTGGGGTTCATTTAAGGGTTACAAGACCTGTTCTGTAATGTACAAAGCTGCTCCCCCTGCCCTTTCCATTGCAGTCATTTCCCCGCCTTCCAACTACTGTCAGTCTGTGAACATCCTAGCTAGCTATTGGTTCATCAGTCAGCTTGCAAGTATCCTTCTCCATTATTGGTCCCCTGTTAGCCCCCGTAGAATTCAACTGCTTCACTGTAGCTACCCGCCATCTTTTCTCACGCTTCTCTCTCTCCTACTCACTTTCTCTATCCTCCTCGCTCTTCCACTCTCTCTAGTATGCATCCTTTCTCGTTCCCTTTCTTTTCCTCTCATTTTCTCTCTTACCCTGCAGGGAGACACTTTGTTTGCTTAATAAACTCCCTTATGTGATTTCCTGTGTCCAGCATGGTTTTCGTGGGATCCCCTACATGTTCAACATATGGAAATCAATAAATGTAATTCATCACATCAATAGACTTAAGGACAATAATCATATGATTATCTCAATGGATGAAAAAAAATTGACAAAATTCAGCATACATTCATGCTCAAAACACTAGAAAAACTAGGGGTAGTAGGAACATACCTCAACATTGTGGAAGATATATATAACAAAATCAAGGTCAACATAATTCTAAATGGAGAGAAATTGAAAGCATTCCCTCTAAAAACTGGAACAAAACAGGAGTGCCCTCTTTCACCACTCCTACTCAACATTCCTTGAAACTCTAGCCAGAGTGATCAGACAGAATAAAGAAATTAAAGAGATACAAATAGGAAAAGAAGAACTCAAACTACCCGTTTGCCAATGACACGATTCTATATTTAGAAGACCCAAAACTCCACCAGAAAACTTCTAGAACTCATGAATTAATTCAACAAAGTAGCAGGATATAAAATTAACACCCATAAATCAGTTGCATTCCTATACACCAATGATGAATCAGCTGAAAGAAAAGTCAGGATAACTATCCCATTCACAATAGCCTCGAAAAAGTAAAATATTTGGGAATCAATCTAACAAAAGAAGTGAAACACCTCTACAATGAAAACTACAGAACACTAAAGAAAGAAATTGAAGACCACCTTAGGAGATGGAAAGATCTCCCATGTTCTTGAATAGGCAGAATAATTTTGCCAAAAATGATCATTCTACCAAAAGCACTATACAGATTTAAGGCAATTGCTATTAAAATTCCAATTAATGTCTTCATAGAAATAGAAAAAGCAGTCATGAAATTAATTTGGAAAAGTAAGAGGCCCAGAATAGCCAAAGCAATAGGTAGCAAGAAAAGTGACACAGAAGGCATCACAATACCAGACATTAAATTATACTATAGAACAAAACAGCATGGTAATGGCACCAAAACAGAAATGAAGACCAATGGAATGGATCAGAAGACAGAGTTATACCCACATAAATACTGTTATCTCATACTAAACAAAGAAGCCATAAACATCCTTTGGAGAAAAGATAGCCTCTTCAATAAATGGTGCTGGTAAAACTGGAAATACACAGGTAGTAGAATGAAATTGAACTCCTATCTCTCCTGCTGCACAAAACTCAACTCAAAGTGGATCAAGGACTTAGGTATTAGACCAGAGCTTCTGTGCCTACTAGAAGAAAGAAAGAGTATGTCCAGCTCTCCACCAGGTTGGCTTAGGAACCAATTTCTTCAATAAAACACCTAAAGTGCAAGAAGTAAAATCAAGAATCAATAAATGGGATGGTATCAAACTAAAAGACTTCTTCACAGCAAAGGAAACAATCAAGAATGTGAACAGAGCCTATGGAATAAGAGAAAATCTTTGCCACCAGCACCTCAGACAGAGCATTAATCTCCAGGATATATAAAGAACTCAGAAAACTAAACACCAGGAAAACAAATAACCCAATCAAAAAATTGGCCAAGTAACTGAACAGGTACTTCACAGAAGAAGAAATAATGAGTGAAAAATTATTTGAAAAAATGTTCAACACCTCTAGCAATTAGAAAAATGCAAATTAAAACTATACTAAGATCCCATCTCACTCCAGTCAGAATGGCAATTATCAAGAATATAAGCAACAATAAATGTTGGCAAGAATGTGGGGGAAATTCATTTGGAAAAATGAATTGTTGGTGGGACTGCAAATTGGTGCAAACATTCTGGAAAGCAGTACAGAGACTCCTCAGAAAATTTGGAATGGAACCACCATTTCACCCAGTCCACTCCTCTGTTTATACCCAAAGGATTTAAAATCAGCATACTACAGTGACATAGCCACTTCAATGTTTATAGCAGCTCAATTCACAATAGCCGAATTATTTAACAAACCTAGGTGCCCTACAACAGATAAATGGATAAAGAAGATGTGGTATAAATATACACAATGGAATATCACTCAGCCTTAAAGAAGAATGAAATGATGGCATTTGCTGGTAAATGAATGGAACTGGAGAATATCATGCTAAGTGAAATGAGCCAGTCCCAAAACACCAAAAGCAGAATGTTCTCTCTGATACATAAATGCTAACACAATGGGTGGAGGGAGAATAGAAGTCCCTTGGATTAGACAAAGGGGAATGAAGGGAAGAAGGGAGAATGAGAATCGGAAAGACAATAGAATGAATCAGACATATCTTTCCTATCCAGATAAATGAATACATGACCAATATAACTCTACATCATGTATGACCACAATAATGGTGTGTGTGTGTGTGTGTGTGTGTGTGTGTGTGTGTGTGTGTAGATATATACATACACAGATACATAGATAATTGTGTATATTATATATGTATATGTTTTTTAAAAGCCATAAAAAAGCACTTCCTTTAAGTGAAAAGGTGAAAATTCTCAAGAAAATTAATTGTATGCTGAGGCTAAAGAGATCTCTGGTAAGAACAAATCTTTTATCCTTGAAATTATGAATAAGGAAAAAGAAATTCATGCTAGTTTGTTGCTGCACCTCAAATTGCAAAAGTTACACACACTGTGTATGATGGAAGCTCAGATAAAGTTGAAAAGGTTTTAATTATTGGTTTTGGGCATTATTTGGGGGTCATAGAATGTATCCCTTATGGATAAAGAGGGTCTACTGAATTGTTTTCAGTATTGAGAAAATTGTCAATATATAGGCAGATAAAATAATAAAATGTGAGTAGATTGGCTAAAATATTTGTAGATTAGAATGTAGTTAAACTCTATATTGATGTACATAATTAAACTCAACAAACAAGGTTGCCTGAACAAAGAAATGTATGTAACATATTCAATATTGCAAAAATCACAAAAATTACCATACAAAAATACTCCCTCCCTGCTGTTTATGTTTGTACAGATAAAAAAATAAAATTATAAAAATAAGAATTGAAAAATATATACACATATAATACATATGCATGTATGTATATATATACATGTAATATATGTGTGTATATATTCATATATATTCTAATATATTGTATATCTTAAATAAACACAATAAAATTTATTTTTTTTATTTTTTTTTATTGTAAACAAATGGGATACATGTTGTTCCTCTGTTTGTACATGGCGTAAAGGCATACCATTTGTGTAATCATAAATCTACATAGGGTAATGTTGTTTGATTCATTCTGTTATTTTTTCCCTTCCCCCCCCTCCCCTCCCACCCCTTTTCCCTCTATACAGTCCTTCCTTCCTCCATTCTTGCCCCCCTCCCTAACCCTAACTCTAACCCTAACACTAACCCCTCCCACCCCCCATTATGTGTCATCATCCACTTATTAGCGATATCATTCCTCCTTTGGTTTTTTGAGATTGGCTTATCTCACTTAGCATGATATTCTCCAATTTCACCCATTTGCCTGCAAATGCCTTAATTTTATCATTCTTTATGGCTGAGTAATATTCCATTGTATATATATATACCACAGTTTCTTTTTCCATTCATCAATTGAAGGACATCTAGGTTGGTTCCACAATCTGGCTATTGTGAACTGAGCAGCTATGAACACTGATGTGGCTGTATCTCTGTAGTATGCTGATTTTAAGTCCTTTGGGTATAGGCCAAGGAGTGGGATAGCTGGGTCAAAATTTTTAAAAAATTTAGGTTTTTATGGACACTTTTATCAGGTTAAAAAAGTTCTCTCCTTTCCTAATTTGCTAATATCATAAATGAATATTGAATTTTATCAAATGTTTTTTCTGCTTCTGTGGAAAGAATTGTTTGCTTTTTATCCTTTAATTCTTAATATGCCAAATGATAATTTGCGTATCATTAGATCATCTTTGCACTCCTATGATACCTCCAACTTGATGTATTTTCATTTTTATATACTTCTGGACTTAGTTTAATAATACTGTGCTTGTGATTTTTGCATATCCACTCATGATCAAGATTGAATATATATCCAGTCTCTTGATGAAAAAGAAAATTACTAGTCTTGGAATTCTATTAAAATTGTATAATTTTTATCCTCAACATTTCTTTGTATAGTTTTGCTGTAAAGTTATAGTCACCTTATAAAATTAGTAAGTGTTTTCTCTGTATTTTCTAGGAAAAAAAATCAAGATTTGATTAATCTATTAGAACTTAACTTGTACTTTCTTTAGGAGCTTTTTAGATACTGCTCTGATTACGTTTATGGGACAATTCAAACTTTATATTTCTTAAGTTTTGCTAAGTTATATTTTCCCAGGAAATTGTCCCTCACATCCCATTGTTAAAAATAATTGACAGAAAATTGCTGATGGCATTTGTCTCTTTATTTCAGCCATTTGCATAGTTATAGTTCTCTTTTTTCTTTATATTATAATTTCTATTTTCTTGATCAATCTTAACAAAAATTAATTTTTTGACTAGTTCTTTAAAAAAAGAATACTTTGGGTTCTTTTTTTTAATCTTTCATGTTTCCATTTTCCCTGATTACTGTTTGACATTTATGATCTCCTTCCCTCTACATGTTTTACCTTATTCTGTTTTGCCTTTTTAAACTTATTATTTGGCCACAATTGATTGATTTTTTCATCTTTACTCTTTTCTAATATAAGCATTTAAAGTTATAAATTTTCTATTGTAAACCCTTGAAAGTATAAAACACATTTATTAAATCTAAGTTTTGATATGTACAATTTTAATTATTCATATGATTGACATTTTTAAATGTCTATATTTATTATAATTTCATCTTTGACCCAGGACATGTGATTATAACAGGTATTATGTTGTTAGTCAGTTTTGCAACACTGCAACCAAAATACCTGACAAGAACAACTTAGAGGAGGGCGAGTTTATTTTGGCTATGGTTCCAGAGGTTTAGTCCTTTACTAGAGGTTAAATGACTCCATTGCTCTAGGCCAAGGTGAGGCACCACATCATGTCAAAAGGGCATGGCAGAGGGAATGTGCTCCCCTCATGGTAGCCAGGAAAGCAAGAGGAAAAGGGGCTGCAAGGAAGATGAGCCCTCCAACAGAATATTCCCAATGACCCACCTCCTCCAGCCATGCCCCACCTACCTGCAGTTACCACCCAGCTAGTTCATTCAAACTAGCAAGGACTGATTAGGTTAAAACTCTCAATCTTTTTACCTCTGAACATTTGTGCATTAACACAGGAACTTTTGGGGGACACCTCATATCCAAACCATAACATTTCACCCCATACTCCCAAAAACTTGTGTCCATCTCATAATACAAAATGCATTTAGTTCATCACCAAGAGTCTTATAGTCTTAACAGTTCCCACATTGTCCCAAAGTTCAAGTTCAAAGAGACTCATCTAAGACTCAAGACAAACTCTTGGCTGTGAACCCCTATAAATATAAAAAGCAAATTATACATATCCAGCATACAGAGAAAAAGAAAAACTATTCCCATTCTAGAAGGGAGGAAAAGATGCCCAGAAAGAAAAGATCAAAGCAAGACTGAAACCCAGTTAGGCAAACAGGAACCATAACCACATATAGCATCTAGGATGCATAGCTATGGGATGCTATTTCCAAATGGTTTGGGCAGCTCTGTCCCTTTGGCTTTACCCATTACAGTGAACATGGGTTCTCTTTTAGCCTGGCTTTCTTGCCAGCCAGAAGCTTTTCTCCACAGACAGTCCACATTACTGTCATTTCTTAATTCCTGGGATCTCTATTCTGGTTTTGGCTTCACCTTTACAACTTCACATATCACCCTCTCTAAGTCAGCCTGCAGGAATTCTAACCCTGCTTCACTTTTCTAGGCCTTCCAGGCCTTCCTCTGAAATCTCAGTGGAAGCCTGCATGATCCCTTAACTCTAGAATTCTGCATTCCTGCAAAACCAGCACCCAACATATGACACCAAGGTCTATGGCAGCTTGCACAATTCTTGGGTCCCCAGGTATCATGGCTGCAGTGGATTCTTGAGTGCTTCCATGACTCAGCCCAGTGAAAAAACTTCTTTGACTCCACCCCCCACCTGCCCCACCAGAATCTCTTCTCAAAGGAATTTTCCCTTGTAGACCATTGAACTTACAATGGGTATGGTCTTACAAATTCCTGAGATGCCCTCAAGTCATCTTTCCTATTGTCTCTGTGAAAAGTACTTAACATCTCTTTGGTAGCTACAATCTCTTCAATTATCACAGCTTCCTTATCCCCAATTTTACTTGCACTTTTCTGACCAAACTACAGGTTTTAAAATTTCTTTGGCTCTGCTTTCCGCTCTCAATTTTCACAGTAAACCTGGATAAAAGATGCTAGTAAAATCCGTGCCAGTGAGTGAATGCTGTGCTGCCTTGAAATTTCTTGCATCAGATTAATTGTCCATCACCTTTAAATTCAATACACAAAGTCTCATGAATGGGCAGAATATTGATGAGTTCTTTGCTGAAATATAACACAAGTGATCTCTAGTCCAATTCCCAACAGAATCCTCATTTCACTCTGAAATCTCATGAGCACAGCCTACATTTCTGTTGGTATTGTGGTATTCTGAGTTCCTCCCAGAATCACCCATTAAACTTTCCTTAGAACATTCTAAGACTTCTCCAGCCTGAATCTCCAAACTTTTTCAAACTCTTCCCATAAAATATTTTCAAAGACTTCTGACCCACATGGTAAAGTTAATCATAGAAATGACCCCACTTCTTATTACCAATTTCTGTGTTAGTCAGCTTTGCTTAGCTGTGACCAGAATACCTGACAAGAACAACTTAGGGGAGGGAATTTATTTTGATTCTGGTTCTGGAGATTTGTCCATGATTTGGGCCCAATAAGAAGCAGTACATCATGTCAGAAGTAGGGGGGATGCAGAGAAGACTCACCTTTTCAGGGTATTACCAAAATCTCAGTCGTTGTCCCAGATGCCAATCCAATAACAAAGACACAGTTTTGAAAAAAAGGAAAAAGTAGTTTTATTACTGCTTTAGTCAGCTTTTTCTCTGCTGTGACTAAAAAAACCCAACTAGAACTGTAATGTACACAGCTGCTCCCCCTGACCTTTCTGGTGCAGCCATTTTCCCCGCCTCCCAACCACTTGTCAATCTGTGAACATCCTAGCTAGCTATTGGTTCATCAGTCAGCTTGCAAGTATCCTTCTCCAATATGGGTCCCCTGTTAGCCTGGCAGAATTCAATTGCTTTACTGTAGCTACCCCGCCATCTTTCCTCGTCTTTTTCTCCTACTCACTTTCTCTATCCTCCTCGCTTTCACACTTTCTTGCACGCGCCCTTTCTCATTCCCTTTCTTTTCCTCTCATTTTCTCTCTTATCCTGCAGGGAGACACTCTGTTTGCTTAATAAACTCCCTTATGTGATTTTCTGTGTCCAGCCTGGTTTCCGTGGGATCCCTTACAAGAACAACTGCAGAGGAGGAAAAGTTATTTGAGGGATCACAGCTTCAAAGGTCTCAGTCCATAGGCAGCAAACTCCATTCCTCAGGGCTCTATGAGAGGCAGAACATCATGGCAGAAGGGTGTGGTGAAGGAAAGCAGCTCACATGATGATCAGCAAGCAGAGAGAGAGACTCCACTCTTCAGATATAAACTATATACTCCAAAGGCATGCCCCAATGACCCATCTCCTCCGGTCACACCCCATCTACCTTCAGGCACCACCCAGTTAATCCCATCAGGGGATGAATTTACTGATTGGATTAGGGCTTTCATAACCCAATCATTTCTCCTCTAAACCCTCCTGCATTGTCTTACGCATGAGCTTTGGGGGGGGGGGGCACCTCACATCTAAACCATAACAATTGCTTTGCTAGCAAAGGAGAAACACAGGGGACTCCTGTCCCAGAGGCTGTGATTCTCCCCATCCAGAGAATCAGGAATTTTTAAAAGAGGTGATTCAAAGGCTACATTTCACTGTGTTCTCTGTCAGAGTTGCAATTCACTTGTTTATTTGGGAGATAGTCATTTCTGAGATCTTCTGGTACCATCCTCACAGTCTTTTGTTCCTGTGATGGGGTTCAAGGACAGATAATGCTGCCTAGGATGGGAGAAGAAAGATAATTCTGTGTCCCCTGAGATTAGGGAGGGGGAAGATTAGGGAGGAGGAGGAAGAGAGGAAGAAAGAGAAACACATCCTTTTAAAAATAAGACACAGTGTCAGAGCAGCAAGGGCTACATTCAAAGCATAAAATGGAGCATTGTTACAAGGGTATGCCGCCAGTGACTCACCTCCTCCAGTCACACACACCCTCGGTTAACACCCAGTCAATACACTCACCCTTGGATAGATGGATTAGGTTACAGCTCTCATGATCCAATTATCTGACCTCCAAACATTCCAGCATCAATACAGGAGCTTTTAGGGACTGTCTATAGTCAAATCACAACAGAAATTTTTTAAAACTTGACCATTTCAGTCTCCTTGAAAATTTAGATGAATCTGTCCCTAATATATGTGATGTGATGATGGGGGAAAAATAAAAAGGGACCTTCCGTATCCTAAGTCTAAATACTTTAAAATCTTAATTCTAAAACTGGCAAATAAAAGAAATTCCATTCCCCTATTTTGAAAAGTATATCTCCATAAAAAAGAGAAAATTATGGTTCTTACATAACTAAAAGTTGATAAAATAATAAAAGCAATTGAACTTTGATGTTATTGCATGTACCTGGGCATTATTTGGATAGACTGGTGTGGTTTAAAAAATAAAATAAGGACTTACATAATTCATCAGTTATCATTCATTGTCTTCTATAAAATTTCATTTTTTGCCTAATTTCATTGTTGCAACCAAGAGAGTCAAATAATTTTTATGTCATTAATATTAATGATCTAAAAATTTTAAAATAATTGTAATTGCATTCAAAATATAAATGGAAACATTAAGGTATCAAAAATTTTCATTTAATTCAAATTTATTTCAAGAAACATTTTAAAATGTGATCTTTGAAAATTGTATTAAATTGCATGTATTTGTATGATTTAAATTTGTAATTTTAGTACTCAATATCTTTTTAGTTTCTAACATAAAGAATTAGTAGATACCCCAGTTCACATGTGATATGTTACACCATGACCAGCCCAGGGCTGCAAATGCCCCAAGTGTACTATCTACTGATCCCAAAGAAAGCACTTGGAGGATCCCAGAGAAAGAACCTATAGGATAGGTAGAATGCCAACTGTACAGATTTCAGAGGTTTTATGAGTACATTCTTTCACTTTATAACCAAGGTTACTTACTCTGCTTTGATCTTCATCTAAAGATTAGAGACAAGGGAAGTGGCCAACTTCCCCTCTCCATTATCATATTTTTTTAGAGTCCTCCTTTATCTAACTGCCTGGAATGACAAGCTTTCCTAGGCACTGACTAGTGTTTACCATCCCCCTTCACAAACCTGTAGATCTCTGAATGTAAAGGTAGCAACAAATTGTTTAACATTGGAAATTTTTCTCTGTAACTGTAGGCATCTGTTGCAAACACTGTGCTAATTTGTGAGTCCCTCTAGAACCACAAATTGGAACACAAAGAGAATTTTTTAAAAGATAACATAAGAATAACAAGCATTCTTTTATTGGGAGAGGACCTATTGAATTTATCCTGAATTAAAAGATTTGAGTTGATTCATTTATCTTTCCTTTTATCTAAAGGTTTCCACTCCTCAAATCCTCTCTACCTCTCAAAGCAGTATCCATCTCCAGCATCATAATGTCACAACCTTTGGACTTCATCATCTTGTGCTCAGATGTTGTACCACACAAGTGTTTATTTGGGTCTTTAATAGAGTTAATTAAGAGAGTGGTTATATAAAATATGATTATATCATCCTTATGCTGAGTGTATATCTTGTGTGTGTGTGTGTGTGTGTGTGTGTGTGTGTGTGTGTGTTTATAGTGTTTATAATAAAAGAGACTTTGCTAAAGCCTGATACTCAGGGCAGGACCCTCTTTCCCCTAAGTATGGTTCAAAGGTGGTACCAGGTCAGCTTTCCTATCCCTGCAAGCCAAGGCCAAATATTAAAAGTAGAGTTGTCCTTGAGTAACCACCCCTCTGCCTGCTGCTAGCCTACTGCAGCTCTGTCTCACTGTAACTCAGATTTTGTTGTTTTTTTCTATTTGAAAGACAGGAATCTTTATTTTTAATTTTTTAGAAAGATGGAACTTTTAATGGAAAGACAGGAATCTTTAGAGGCTTTTCCTGCCTTCTATATGAAAAACAAAATCCCCAAGAGTATGTCCTATCTAGGGTTTAATTCTGGAACCCTGCAGTGTTGTGCAGTCAAAGGGTTCCTTTGAGAACCTAGCCAGTAGCCAACTGTCAGAAGTGGAACTCACTTGATATTTTCTCTGCTACCATGTCTTCACATGGATTACAAACTCTTGAGCCTTGGGTAGTGTGTTATTTGTGTCTGAACCCACCACAATACCTGGTAAGTCATACATACTCAATATTTATTGAAATAAAATGACTATGGAAGTCACAAAAGAAAGGACAGATTTGACTTTATAATAATGAAATATTCTGTCTGTCAAGAAAATTCCCAATAGCCTCAGGAAAATATCTGCAGCAAACATTGCAGAAAGCTATCGTCTTTAGGGTGTAAAGAATTTACACAAATAGATGAGGAAATTAAACACCTAAAACTTACACAGGCAAATGGACCAAAAGACAATTCTCCAAAGAGGAAACACAGCTAGAAATATACTCCAAAACTGATGCAATGCCTTCAAAACTGTTTGACAGTCAAAAGTCCAAACTACTCACTTTGACTTAATAATTCCACTGCCAAAATATCTATCTGAAAGAATCATAAATGGGAGAAGAAAATCTTATTTATCCAACAAGTACAGTAAGGCTTTTATTTTTCTAGTTTATAGGATGTTCTTAAATATCCTTGCTGGGAACCAGAGTGAGAGGAATTAGGTAGAAAGACAGAATCCAGAAGCCAGGCATTCCAAGTTAACAAGATTACGAGAGAAGAATAAAGCAATAGATGTCTGCCTGCTATTTAGTTTCATGCTGCCCTCTGGGTAAGAGAAACCCTGCATCCCTCTAGCAATATTCACACCTGTGCCTTATCAAAACACAGAAAGAAATTCTCAATGGTCACACAGGTTGGAATGCAAAAGGTCTTCATTTTAATCCAATGAAAACTGAGAGCTCTGCCCAGGAGCAATTGATAGCATTGCATGAACATTTAATGGTAGCATTACAACTCAAAAAATAGTTATCCCGGTAGAATTTTGTCTTCAAGTAGTTTTGAGCCCCTTGGAAAAATGAGGATTCAATTCAAGTCAAATGACCACAAGAGATTATTAGAAGAAACGTCAAAATACCTCAATTTACCCAACCAGATTCCAGGTCATTTTATGGAGGAGAAGCTGTCTGCCCAGGTAACCCCTTCCAGATGATAATTAACACAAATAATTTTCCCTGGAATGATGGTCACACAGAACCTGGAAATTAACAGCAGGTCCCTAGCTGTCCACCAAGAAGCACTAATGCACCATACTGCCACCTGCCATTAGAAAAGCTTTTTACCACCACCAGGCCATTTGTCATTTCTCTACAGAATGCACTCAGCTGGATCAGCCTGTAATACACCAACGTGATTTCCACTAAACTACAGAGCTAAATACCACAGGAGTAGGGCACTTGGAGCAGAGAAGAAAGAGAATGAAAATAACTGTCATTACATCCCTAAACTTCAACAACAATGAAAGAGCCCTCTTCCTGAGCAGTCCAGATCCCCAATTTCAGATGGTGTAATGGCAGCCAGCTTTGCAGAACAGAAGCACACACTTATCTCCTGATAAGATGTCTTTCCTCTCCCATTAAGCAGACGAAGATGATCCCCCAGCATCAGCCCGGGGCCAAGATTTGGGCCAGTGACCTCATATCATTTTGATCCTAAAGAGGTAATTTGTAGACTCCATTTAGAATCTACTGAAAATTAATAACAATACACTCCCCTTCAAGAGAAATATGCATATGCACAAGTGCATGGTTTGGGACTGCTAGAGTTTAGATCTTGAATTACCTCCAAAGAATCACATGTTGAAGATTCAGTCTCTAACCTGTGGCATTGTTGGGAGGTTTTGGAACCTTTAAGAGTTAGGGCCCAATTGGAGGAAATTAGGACACTGGGGACATGCCTTTGAAGGGGATATTGGGACCTTGGCCCCTTCCTATCTTTTGTTCTCCTTGCTTCCCAGCTGCTATGAGGTAAGGAACTTCCTCTGCTATGCACTCCATTCCATGATATGCTGCCTTGCCCCAAGGCCAAAGCAAGAGGACCAAGCAACTGTAGACTGAAACTTCTGAAATTGTAAGCCAAATAAACCTTTCCTCTTGTAAGTTGTTCATCTTGGGTATTTTTTCACAGTGATTGAAGTTGAGTAACACAATTATCAGTGGAGTACAAGGACCTCCAGAGACTCATCCATAGAGCTCCTTAAACTGTCAGTAGACTCCATTCATACCTCCATGTCCCATTCTGATGTCTGTAACAGGTTTGTGGAGTATGGAACTCTATTCTACTAACTCAGAAGCAAACTTGCAACCTTTCTCAGCACAGAGCTCCTGGAAGCCACTCCAATTTACTTTTAGGAGACTAGAGGATAAAACATCCCTGTCACTCAGTCCATAAACATCCTTGGTAAAGAATCTTTGTTCTAGAGAGGCCCCTCCCAGTATGACTTCCTCCTCCATGGATTTATGTATGACTCCTAATGATGTGGAAAAGCAGTTTAGTGCTAAGGAAAAACAAAACCACCTATGGCAAGAAATTAAGAGCAAAATTATATAGAATTTTTTTAAATGGTATTCTAGCTGCATTTTTCAACTAAGAATCATAAAATCATTTCCCAAGCCAGAAGTATCATTATCCTCATTTCACAGGTGGAAAACTGGGAATTACAGAGAGGTTAATGACTGTGTCTAAAAGCACACAGCACGCCCTCATCAGAAGGAGCTGGAAATACAGGTATAGTCCAGGGCTCATACTGTTCTGTGATAACCCAAACTTTCCCGAACAAGTTTGGCTTGGCCTAATTGGCATTCAATTTTAAAAAATGTCTTTCATTAAAAATATAATTTGAAGAACTGGGTAATTGACTCACATTTGATTAAGGCAGATTCTATTGGATTAACATGATTAATAGATAAAATTATAATCAAACAGAAAGCAGTACAAAAGGTGACTAAGTCATGGATCACATTAAGATACTAAATTTTAAAAAGATGGATATGCTGGGGTTTTCTACATTAGAAATATTCATTTCACAGTGGATCTCACACTGTTCAGTTATCACTTGTGGGATAATTAGAATGAAGTTTGTGTTCAGGATTAAAAGAAGAAGTACTTGGGAGGTGTTTTGATTTCACAGTAAGGGAAACCTCAGCTGTCCTCCTCCTGATTCTCCCCAAATCATTTGGTTCAAGCTGGGTAGTAAATTTCTCAAACTGATAATGAAGTAGGCCACTCCAGTGGTTATCCCCGCTCAGACCAAAATATAGAAAATATAGTTAACGCCACACAAACTTCAGAGACCCTTTCAGAAACTGTAATGTTCCCCAGACCACACAGGATAACATACGTTCTTGTTTTTGTTTTCCAAATACAAAATTGAATCCCGAAGAGAATCTCAGTTAATTGATATGAAACTACTCTAGCAGCAGTCACTTCCCAGCAGCCAAGACAGAAATTAAAATGCAAACACAAATGTTCGGGATTTCGTCACTTGGTCTCATTTTCTTTTTGCCCAGAAATGGATGTCGCTGTGATATAGAAAGGAGGTGAATGTGAAAGTTCACATTCTTCTCACCAGCAAGACTTTCTCCATTTTAGGGGAATGACTGAGTGGTGGCAGTCTCCTTCCCCAAACTTCCATGTCTGCATACATGGGAAGAGTAAGGGGACTAGGAGATGTCTCAATGATTCCACAATCCTCATCAGTAGCCCAAAAGCCAAATTACATAAATTACAATATCAAGGAAACTATCTTCCCAGCACACCAGCTCCATCCAGCACAGTCCCCAGTCCCCACCTAGCTGGGCACTCCTGAGTTTTTTCTCCATAGTTTTTTCTTCATAGAAGCCACCTCTGAAGTCCCTATTCTGACCATGTTATTGTTTCTGATAGCATGCTCTGATCAAGCAAATGTCTAAGAACTGAAAGATAGTATTGCATCTGTGATTTAGCTTTCTTGGTATGCAAGAAGGACAAAATGTTTAAAGATTGATAATATTTCATGTTGGCAAAAGTTTAGAGAACAAGTAATCTCCTGTACACTTGTTAAAGAGTATATATTGGAAGACCATTTGGTAGTATCTGTCAAAAATATGAATAAAATGTGCATCCCTTTGACCAAGACATTCCCTGTACAAAGATATTTACTATAGCAATTATTGTATTTTGTATTTGTATATGTATTCTAGTACTTTGAAAAGTACTGGAACATGCTTCGTTGTTCATCAATAGGAAGATGGCTAAATAACTTGATATAGTAACTTGAGATATTTTTTTTTCTTTTTTAAAGGCAAATTCAACAATGATGTCAAAGATTAATTTCCATGGTGTATTATGCTAAGTGAAAAAAGTAATTGACAGAAATAGAGATTTAGATAATACATTTATATATTATTCCCATTTATATATTTTAAAAACATTATATGTGTATTCCATGTTTTTAAGTGGATTTTTTAAAAAAAATGGACACAGCCCTAGTTGTTAGTGGGGTGACCTCTGGAGAAGGAAAATGAGCCAGGAAATGAAGAAGATATTTCACTTTCTACTCAATAGAAACTTCAGTAACTTATTTTAATAAGTTTATAGTATTTTACCATGAAAATATAAATGAAATGTATCATTAACATCCACACACAAGGCACTAGGTAGTCAACTTTGATGAAGTGGGAATCCCACCATTCATTCATTCCTTAAGCTTTGGCTTTCCCATCTGTGCAATGAGGAAAGCCGTGTCTGCCTCACAGTGTTGCAAAGGATCACATGATGGAGTGCTTGTAAAAGCTCTATTTACTGTTAAACTGAAGTGATAATGAAAAATTTAATAGAACCATTCCAAGGTCAATATTAAAGAGTTGGTATAATGCAACAGAATGACCATGAAGAGAACCAAATTACCTCAACTTTGGGAAATGACCAGATAAGTTGTCATAGTTTTGAAATGATTAAAGAAATCAAAGCCATGTGGTTGGGCATGAAGTCTTCTCTGAAGGGGATGGTGCTCCAAGTTACAATAGTCTGGGAAGAGGTTAACTCTGGAGCAGGAAGTAAGCAATGCGAAAAAAAATCCTCCTCTGTTTTAGTCACCTATTTCACTACTGTGACTAAAGGACCCAACCAGAACAAACATAAGAGGAGGAAAAATTTATTTGAGGGCTCACGGTTTCAGAGGTCTTAGTCTATAGAAGGCCGACTCCATGCCTTGGCACTGGAAAGTGAGGCAGAACATCATGGCAGAAGAGTATGGCAGAGAAAAGCAGCTTACATGGTGAGCAGGAAGACAAGAGAGAGACTCCTCTCTCCAGCTACAAATATATACTCCATAGCCCCACCCCCAATGAACCACTTCCTGGAACCATACTCCACCTGCTTCTAGTTCCCATTCAGTTAATCCCATCAGGGTTGAATTCACTGATTAGTTTAAGGACATAGCCCAATCTTTTCTCCTCCAAACCTTTTTACATTGTACCACATATGAGCTTTTGGGGGACACCACCACATTTAAACCATAACATCCTCTTATCTGGGCTGAGAGGTACTGTGGTACCAAGGGCTCGAAAGAACTGAAAGATACCACATTAGAGGAGGACTGTCCACCAAGTCACATGGCAATCTGAGAGTGAGGCTGGGAATCAGGTTCATGTGGCTCTCTAAAGCAGGTTTGAGATTGTAATGATTCTCTGTGTTAAACTTTTCTCCTATTATTATTGAACATTCAAATAAAGTCTCATTAAAAGTTTGTTCCTGGTTTCAACTGTTTAGTGGAGAATTGGCAAAGGACCAGATCTTCCCATCTGTCAAAGACTCCTCTACTAGAATAAGGGCGTTTGAGGATGTAAAGGCACCTGAATTCTACCCTACTCTCCATAGTCATGACTTGGGACTATTTGCCTATGGTTACATTGGAGAATAGAGTGGCCATGCTAAGGGTTAGCTGTGTCACCTCCTCCTATCCCAGAGGGTCACTCTGAAGCTCCCTGGAGCATCTGCATGGAAGTTCTGCCTCCTTCTGATTCAGCTTTCTGCTGGGATCTTTGGATTATCTCAATACTTCCACTCTACCTGTCAAGGCACATGCTGTCTGCTTTGACACAGGTATTCTTTGGCAGTCATTTCATATCTATTGATTGTGCCAACTCCATGGTGTTGTTCATTGTCTCTGAAGACCTAAGTCCTAGGAACAATGGCGGACTTGATGGGGATCTACTTGGTAATGTTAGGCAATAAGCAGATTGCTTCTCTGAGGACCATTCTTTTAGAGACAGATAAGTTAAGTAGAAAATGCCTTGCAAAACGAGTGCTGAACAGAAACTGGTGGTGCTGAATGGAAAGATATGGGGAAAATATAGGGAGAATGTTTTTATTCCAGGTCCTTGAATCAGATTAATTGCAAGTAGATGTCGGGGTTTCTAGGGCCCCCAGCCTTAGGCATGGTCAAGATGGCGCCTGACGCTGAGCCAAAAGCGGCCAGCTATACAGTAAACAACCAGCGAATTCCAATGATTGGCTAGTTAACGATGTGACTAGAGCATGCCCCCCTCGTGTACCCATCCTGTGCCTGCAGCTGTCCGCGTTTATCTCGTGTACTCTCCCCTGATTGGTTGAAGTGTATATAAGCCTGGTGGGTGGGAGAGTAGGGGGCAGAAGCTGAGGAAGAGGCAGAAGCGGCGGGGACGGAAGAAGCGGAAGAAGCGGAAGAAGCGGAAGAAGCGGCGAAGGCGGAGGCAGAGGTTGAAGCCAAGCTGGAAGCAGGGAGTACGCGGGAGCTGGAAGAAGCTGGGAGAAGGGAAGCTGGGAGTGCGCAGAAGCTAGGGGTAAGAGAAGCGTAGGAGAGGAACTGTGCACAATAAACTTCCAAAGCTTCAGACATTTGTCGTGTTTCTCTCTGCGGCCAGAGGGGACGCGATAAGTAGACTCTTGGTGATTATTTTTATCAGCTGCCTTAAATCCTCTCCAGAAAAAATGACAGGGACATATACAAACCAGCAAGTAAACAATACATATGTAGACAAACGAGTAGCATTTATGGAGTAGTTACCAGGTGCCAGGTAATGTCCTAAGTGTTTTTCACATATTGTTTGTTTAAATCTTCACAGCAATGTGTTGATAATAAATTCTAATCTTATTGATTTGTTGAATATTTGTCATAACAGATAGGGCTGTGCTGGCCTTCTGCAGGTTGAACCCCTGCAATACTTGCGTCAACCCTAACAAACAACAAAAAAATACAGCTGGGAGGTGATGAAGGAAGCATTGTCAAGAAGATTACCCGATACTATCACAAAAGCCTCAATAACCTTATATAAAAAGAGAAGGAGAAGGAGGAGGCAGCAGGGGGAAAGAGGGAAGAAGAGGAAGAAGAAGAAGAAAAGAGAAAAGAAAGAAAAAGATAGGGAGTGGGGTATTGGGGATTAAATTCAGGGACACTTGGCCACTGAGCCACATCCCCAGCCCTATTTTGTATTTTTTTAAGAGACAGGGTCTCACCAAGTTGCTTAGTGCCTCACTTTTGCTGAGGCTGGCTTTGAACTCAATCCTCCTGTCTCAGCCTCCCGAGCTGCTGGGATTACAGGCATGTGCCACTATGCCTGGCAAGAAAAAGATATTTTAAAAATCAAACTTCTACAGGGTCATCTGCCCAGCAACTATCTATTCAACTTCAGACTATTGCCACCCTTGTTATTAAACCTTGTCGCCAAGGATTATTGTTTCTAAATCTTATGTCATCTTCCTCACTTTTTGCCAATAAAAACTTCCCCTTCCCTCAACTTCTTCCCCTGCTCCCCCTCAAGGCTAATGTTGGGAGGTTTTTGCTGTTATTGCTTTGTTCTTTTTAGTTATGACTAGCATTAGGATTTATTTTGGCATAATTATACAAACATGGAATATCATTTGCTCTCATTCAGTCCCCAGTACTTCCCTTTTCCTTTCCCTCTTCCTTCTCCCTTTTCCCTTCCTTCTACCCTACTGATCTTTCTGCTATTTACTTTTTTTTTAATTAGTGCCTTGGGGATATACATAAAGGTAAGATTCACTGTGGTATATTCACATATGTACATAGGAAAGTTAGGTCAGACTCATTCTGCTGTTTTTCCCTTATCCCATCCTTCTCCCCTCCCCCTCAGTCCCCTTCCTCTACTCCATTGATCTTTCTTCTATTTTTTTTTTTTTTTGCACTTATTTTGGACTAACTTCCACATATCAGAGAAAAACCTTTGACTTTCTAGGTGTGACTTATTTCACTTAGCAAGATAGTCTCCAATTCCATCCATTTTTCAGCAAATGCCATCATTTTATTCTTCTTTGTGGCTGAGTAATATTCCAGTATGTGTGATGTGATAGGTGTGTGCATGTAGCACATTTTTTTAAATCTCTTCATCTGTTGAAGGGCACCTAAATTCCATAATTTTGCTATTATGAATTATGTTGCTATAAATATTGATATGACTGCATCCCTATAGTATGCTGATTTTAGACCTTTTAGATAAATACCAAGGAGTAGGATAGCTGGATCATCTGCTGGTTTCATTCCTAGTTTTTTGAGGAGCCACCATACTTCTTTCCAGAGTGGTTTTACTAATTTGCAGTCCCACCAATAATGTATGAGTATACCCTTACCCCCACGTCCTCACCCACTCATTATTTGTACTCTTGATAATTGCCATTCTGACCCCTCAACCTGACTGCACTCATAGTCTACCATGGCATAAGTATTCCCATTGCAATGCTCTCATATCCAAAATAAGCATCCTTATTCTTTGGAGAACCCCATTTTACCAACATTGTTGGGTGGGAGAGAAGCTGTTAAAAACACTGATAACTATTTCAGACAGGGGGAACCAGTCCTCACTATGCACAAGTTGAATAGTGAGACACAAATATTTGTTCCACAAACATTAGCAAATAACTTTTATTCAATCAAAACAGCCTCTCTTAATGATCACTGAAACAATGAACAGACAGAACTCCATGTTTTAAGTAAAATGCAGCTGACTTTCAGATTCTAGTCAGAAAAACTAGATGTCAGAATGGTCCTGTTGTCAGTTACACTCTTGGAAAGCTGATCCTGGGTGTGTATGTACATGTCTGCCTGCATACATGCACACACGTGCACACACACACACACACACATACACACACACACACACACACACACACACACACTGTTCTAATAAGAACATATAGTAGGCAAAAGGGAAGAGTCTGCCATGTCCCAAGAAAAACAGTTTCCTTTGTTTCTTCACAGATTTCACTTATATGTAATAAAGTCATATTCTACTGAATCAGACAGAAAATTCTTTTCAACCTAATAAGTTACATGGGCATTTATGCTGTATAGCAGGAATGCATGAACATGTCTTTAATATTGAGAAACTATATTTTTTGAAAGGTTACATTTAGACATATCAAACAGGAAACTTCTCAAGATAATTTTCCTTCAACACCAAATTACATTTCTAGAATGTTACATTTTTCTTGTTTGTCCAAACAAGTCAATTCCATGGTTTGAGCAATGTCAGAAGATGCAGCTGTTTGTCTTTTGGCAGATTGAGCATCCAGTACTAAGTCCCTCACTGTGGAACCCTCCTTCCTTGACTGCTAAGGTCAGGAGGCCCAGGGCCTATTATGGCTGAAGTGGAGGAGGAGCAGGGCAGATGAGGAGGCGATTCCTTATGAAAGCAAGGATAGAAACCTGATGTGAGAAGCTGGTTATAAGGCAGATTTGTTCCACAAAGTGCTTTCATGTGATCACTCAGAAGGTACAACTCAAGTGAAATTTGAAACTCAGAAGAAAATTTTACAAAGGCTAAGTCTTCCCTACAGGTGCTCAACAGTCAATGGCCCAATCACGGCACCCAAATCTGAAGGGCTCTGTTGTCTTCTCCATCCTGATATACCCTCTCCTGTCTTCAGTGGTTACTGAAATAAGCCCACCTTCTCTGTGAAGCAAGGGCCAGATGGCAACCCAAAGACTGTGAGGCCCTACATAGGAACTTGAAGAAATGAGAACATCATCTGCATTCAGCCTGACCATCTGAAAAATATCCCCCAAAAATACAATCAAGTGACTCAGTGCAATAAAGTATTCTTTCAACATTCTCCAGTGGAACCCTGTCCTCTATTTCATGAAGGTGGACACTGGTGTGAGTTCATAGTTTGTGCCAATAGTCAAGGACATACAATGGCTATCATCATTTTCTATCCCCAGGAATTAAGTCAGGAGGAGCTATATATTCAGAAGGAAACCATAAAGGAATTTTTCATCAAAGGCCCTGGAGTAGTCTGTGACTTGACCTCATTTTACTTCCAGGAATGCACCATGACCCATCATAGCCATCAGCAGTCCCCTTACCAGATGTGGGAAGCCTCACATCTTTGAAGACCTTCTGGGTTTGAAGATTCACATCTCTCGAGATTCCTTTTTCCAGATTAACACTGCTGTGCAGAGATGCTCTTTTGAACTGTGGGGGAGCTGAGGGGAGTGAATCCTAATACCACCCTCCTTGACATGCTGTGGAACTGGTGTGATTGGCCTCTCTCTGGCTCAGCGTGCATCCCAGATCCTTGGGATTGAATTAATGGAGCAGGTGGTAGAGGATGCCAGGTGGACAGCAGCCTTCCATGGCATCACCAACTGTGAATTTTATGCTAGTAGAGCAGATAAGATTTTGCCACAGCTACTCAAATCGAAGGAAGACAGGCAGTCAATTGTCACTGTGGTGAACCCAGCCCACACTGGACTGCATTACCAGGTGGTTCAAGCTATTCGAAACTGCAGGGCCATCCACACTCTAGTTTTTGTTTCCTGCAAGCCCCGTGGTTAAACCACAGGAACATCATTGAGCTGTGCTGTTCTCCAAACTCTGCTAAGAAGCTTCTAGGCGAGCCTTTTGTACTGAGACAAGCCATACCTGTGGATTTGTTTCCCCATACCCTGTACTGCAAGCTGGTGCTCCTCCTCACTCGATAAGCAATCTCCTAGAAGACCAAAGTTTATCGTTAAGGCTGAAGTGTTGGAAACTTTAGGGTATCACTAAGTTGCTGAGCATCTTGCAAAGTTGCTGAGACTGGTCGTGAACTTGTGATCCTCCTGCCTTATCCTCCTGAATCGCTTGTTGTGGCACTGACTTGTTAAGAACCAGGCCTGCCCCACATCATGGATTTGTTCTGATTATAGGCTAAAAACTATCCTGGTTTGCCCTGGAATCTGCCATTTTGAGCAAGCACCAATAATGCATCTGGGGAATCCCATCAGTCTTGGGCAAATTAGGATTTTTTTTTTTATTATGAGGTTCATAATTCCTTCTTCCAACCCCTGAATTTCTTGTAAACTAGAAATTAGGTCAAATGACTTGATTAGATCCAGAGTAAAACATTTTTGATTTTATATATATATATATATATATATTTTTTTTTTTTTTTTTTTTTTTTTTTAAGTTCTGGGAGCTCAGTGGTAGAGCTCCTGGGTTCTATCACCAGTACCAGAGGAAAAAAAGATTATGTGTGACACTCTTGACTCTTGTCCTTTACTCACTCCTTCCTCTTGCAAAATGGAAAATGAAAATGTCTATTCTTTGTATTCTAGAATGGAGCAGGAGAAATAAAATAGAAATCTGATCTATGATCACTCAAATACATGTGTTATTTGAAGAAAGTTTCTAAGAATCTTAGAGATAGAAGAGAATAAAAAAGGTGTTGAGAGTCATTGTTTAAAGGTACAGTTCCCCCCCCACCTCTGCAGTTCAGATAGGCCTAATTCATCTCCTCTGCAGGACTTCCCAGGCTAAGGACCTTCTTTGAAAATCAGGTGCCAGTGCAGGCCATATAGCCCATCTCGTAGAATGCCTGCCTCTCATGCTGGAGGCCCGGGTTCAAGTCCCCAGCACTCTGGGTTTGTGGAAATTACCAACAAATGAAAATCAGGTGCCAACACTGAATGCAGTATTCCCACAAGTGAAACAGCACATGGCAGTGCCGCCCACCCCCCCCCCCCCACCTTAAGCTTGTGATCTTGTTCCCAGGACCTGCAGCACATCACTGATAATGCACTGTCCTCCTGTGTTTGGAAAACAAGACCAGGAGAAACATACCCAGCAGATATGACTCTTTGGGATATTTCCTTCCACTCCAAAAAAGGTTGATATTTTCTACTCTAGTATATTGATCTCTCTGGCTTTCGTAACCAAAACCACAGTCTGAGAGGCTTTGTTTCTGTACCCACATCTTCAAATTTTCCCATAGTTGCTTAAACCTGTTCTTCTTTACCAATGTTAATAAAATTCCTATTAACTTCTTTCTATAAAACTTGTGAAAATTACTATAACTTTATTCCCTTTCTCTGACTTTTTTCCTTTCTTTTTTCCTTCCCTTGAAGCATTCTTTCTGACAGTTGCATTGTACATCTATACTGCATCTTATCCATGCTTGAGTTCTTATTTTGACTCTTTTTTTTTTAATAAAAACATGTTTCTTTTTAAAGATATGTTATTGGCTAATTCAAAATACTTGCATTTTGATCCAGCAATCCCAACTACTGGGCATACATCCAAAGGAAATTAAATCAGTATGTCAAAGAAATATCTGCATTCCCATGGTCACAGGTAACCAGAATATGGAATCAAACTGAGTATACATCAACACAGAGGGATAAAGAAAATGCGGTAAATAAGCCAATCCCAAAAAACCAAAGGCTGAATGTTCTCTCTGATATGTGAACGCTAACACAATGCAGGGGGGTGGGGTGGAGAACAGAAGTTTGTTGGATTAGACAAAGGAGAATGAAGGAAGACGGGTGGAGTGGAACCAGGAAAGACAGTGGAGTGAATCAGACACAACAATCCCATGTTCATATATGAATACATGACCAGTGTAACTCCACATCACATACAACCATAAGAATGGGAAGTTATACCCCATGTATGTATGATATGTCAAAATACTCTCTACTGTCATGTATAAATAAAAAAAACCTTTTTTTAAAAAAGGAAGAAAATGCAGTACATGTACACAACGAAATTCTATTCAACCTTTGAGATGAGGAAATACTGTCACTTGCAACATAGATGAACCTAATGGAAATTATGTTAAGTGAAATAAACCAGGCACATAAAAATAAATACCACATGACCTCATTTATACATGGAATCTAAAAAAGTTGAACACGTACAAGATAGGATGGTGGTGAGCAGGGGCTGGCAAACACTGGTGGGAGTGTAGTGGGGGTGTGGAAGAGATGTTGGTCAAAATATACAAAATTTTAGTTAAATAAGAGGAACAAGTTCAAGAGATCTGTTACATATCATGGTGTCTGTGGTTAATAAAAATGTGTTTTATTCTTGAAAAAATTTTAATAAAGTGTTTTCAACACAAAAAATTATAAGCATGTGTGGTTACACATATGTTAATGACAATTATATAATGCATATGTATTTCAAAACAACATGTTGTCCATGATAAATATATGCAATTTTTATTTGTCAGTTAAAAATAAATTTTCAAAAATTTGCATTTCTGATTATCTCCCTTTTGAGGCTTTTATGCTGGGTCTAAGATTCTCATGTCATAATCCTTTCTGTTCAACCCTTTGGTAGCTGATGCTCCACTGTCTTCTCAAATTTAGTGCTATAGTGGAGAAATTTGACATTTGTTTTATTTTACAGATACTTATAGGATTCTCTCCCCCCACCAAAAAAAAAAAATCCAACAGAACATCCTCACACTAGCCAATCAGTGAATCTTTTTGTTCTGAATATTCAAATCTTCTATCGGCTGGTGGAAGTTGTCTTCTATCATATTTGTTATTATTACTTCTGTTTATTTTGTCATCTCTTTCTAGAATTCTTAATATACATATTTTGGATTTATGGTAGCTCTCTTCAAAGTCAGTCTCTTCTCTCCTCACAAATTTCCCCTAAGCTAAGGGAGAACATCCATAAGCAATTAGTTTCCTATACCAGTCTGTGTTTCTGTGTTTCTTCCTTTCAGTTTTTATTTCAGCACTTACATTTTTCCATCTCTACAACATCTTTCTTAGAGTCCATTTTCTGTACAGTGGTCATAATGTCTACTCTAGCATTTAGATTCAAGCTCCTCCTGAATCTTGATAAGAAAATTTAATTTAAATCTCCTATAGTTTATCCCAGAACTTCAATAATGAGAGACAACTTGATTGCTAAGATTTGTCACTTTCTCTTAAAATGTTCTCTCTTTTCAGGTTTTTCACAAGCTATGTGCTTGTCTACTTTTTTAAAATTATTATTCAGATGTCTAAAATTTGTCTACAGCCCTATTCTAACATTTTGGCCCAAAAAAGTGGCAAAGAAAAAGTTTAAATTTGTGATAGTTTTACTTAGATCTGGAAGCCAATAGGAAAAAATCAACAAGCTCTAACAGAAGTAGTTACAGCAGGGAGCTTCGCCTCTGTGCCTATAAGCTTTGTCTGCATCTTAGTTACAGCAACCCTGAGTACTCTGGGCAGTGCCCCCAAATCCACAACTGCCCTAGTGAAGAACCAGTCATAGTAGTGCCCTAAATTTGCTCAACCTGTCTAGTCACATCAAATATAATAATAACAATGATAATTGCTAACGTTTCTGAACGGTTATAATATCCCAGGCACTCTTCTGACCTAAGTGTAAACTGAACGTAAACATTGTAAAAGAGACTCTTATTTGTAGTCTCCTCTCCTAGGTTATTTACCAGAAAAATAACTGAGATTGAGATCTGATCCTTTTACTCACCAGCCAACTAACAGTAGAGTGGCAGTATAATTTATTATTTAAACTGAGGCACTTTTTAAAGCAAAAAGGGAAATTAAAAATTATAAGACAATGGTAAACTAGGAATGTGCCAGGTAAACTGAAATATATATCTACCGTAATCATAGCACACCCTCACCTCCATTCGGGGTTACTCTAAATTAGAGCCAGAGTGTATGCTCAAATTGCCCTCTTAACTAGAAGATCCTCAAAAAACATTTTTAGTGATTGCCAAATAATCTATGTCTTTACCATTATTTAACCATTTCCTTATTGATGGGCTACTTCCCATTTTCATCTGTTAAGTATACACAAATATCTTTGTGCATAAAAATATATTCTTAATTTAGGTTTTTCCTTGGACTAGGTCCCAACATAAAAATTATATAGTTAACTCTTCTTCCTTCTCTTCCACTCTTTCTTCTCCTTTTCTTACCCTTCTTTTACCCTATTCTAAAAGTCAAATGGAAAGTAGTTATAATATCTTACTGGTTCCCTGATTGATGAATAAGAAAATCTTTGACATATGCTCATTTTTTATTTGTATAGAAACCATGATGTTACTTTTTTTTTAATTATGCTTTTACAGTTTTGAAGGACACCCACCAGGATACCCTGCCCAAGCCTGGAAAACGACACTGCCAGTGAGCAAAACCCGTTTGGGGAGTGAGGTGGGATGGTGGAACTAGGGGTGGCTTAAAACCAGGCACATCTTTTCTTGGCTGCCAGAAGTGATCCTCAAACAGAAATAGAACTTCAACCTCTCTGTCTCCCTGTGTCTCCAGGCTCTCATACTCACCCCACAATGCACACACTAAATTTGCATTTTGTTTTTGTTTCTAGTTTGTACATCAAGAATAAGTTATGGTGGCAGTGATGATAAGTGAAATTTGATTTTATGTTCTATTTGGTGATGTAGATAAATGAATTAATGAATCATAGGTGTCTATTTTCTATTGTATGAAAGGATAGAGAATTCCATTAGTCTTTTTCAATTGTCTCTTTTTCAATTAAAATCTTATGCTAACCAGGAAAGCGACAGCTCTATGATTTCTGAACCTGAGTTTTTGTGTTGCTGTCTTTATTCCTAACTTGTGAGTAAATATGTCCACCTGAAGCTACAAACTCTTTACATGGATGTTTGTCTGTGTGTCTGTAATTCAAAAAGTCTACCTCTACAGTGTGAATAGTAATGTTTCCCTATTGCTAGAGGCATTAAATTAGCTTACAGTCTTTTTTTTAATTAAAAGAAATTCTGTTCTGATTGGTCTTAAGAAATAAATGAGATCCTCTAAACAAAATATTTCTAGAAGTATTTCTAGAAATAATTCCCAGAAAATAAGGAAATTGGACTTTAAATATATTTTATGTCTATGTATGCTAGACACAAAAACTGAAATAAGGAAACAAGCACAGTAAGTGAAGCCCTAGAGACTGAGAAAAGGACAATAAGGTTATCCTCATGGGAAAGAAGGGTGTCGGCAGTGACTAGAGATTGTAAAGTCACTAATTATATAAACAATATGGGGAGCCAGATTTCTCAGGGTCAGAGAAAGGAGTCGCTGAAAAAAGAAATCTACAATAAGCCATGAGGAGGTGGATTCAAATTGGAAGTATCACTCTGTGCTCCTCTCTTAATACACAGATTTAAATACCTATACTCTTATCTCTATTTATAGATTCCTACTGCTACACACTGAGAAGGCCAGAGAGCCACACTCAGTGTCATGGTGCTATGAGTACATTTAGCCCCCCAATTTTTCTTTCTAAATGTCACTATCCACTTAAAGCAAGCAGGGATCCTTGGGGAAATAGAAGGTTCTAGTGCTGGTATAGGGAAATTACAAGAGGAGCATGAAATAACCTGTGCCGGAAAGAGAGAGAAAGTGCTTGCAGAATGATGAGGACCTGTCAAAAATGACACAAAATCCACTTGAAGAAGTTTCCACTGGCCAAATCTAGGATAAATAATGAAGTAATAGATTTAAAACTATGGAATAAAATGGTTCATGTTAATCTAACAAATGTCATCAATAAATAAATAAATGATTATTGGGAGACTGAGGTAGAAGGATCACAAGTTCAAGGCCAGTCTCAGCAACTTAATGAGGCCCTAAGCAACTTAGTAACGAGACTCTGTCTCAAAATAAAAATGAGCTGGAGATGTGGCTCAGTGGTTGAGCACCCCTGGGTTCAATCTCCAGTACCAAATAAAAAAATAAATGAATAATTGAAAGTTTGGTGAAATATAGGATATTTGGAGAGGAAGTGAGAAAGAAAAGGCAATGAGAAACTTGGTGGATACCATCTCAAAGAAGTGATTAACTTTAATCAGTAATGGGTTAATCAACGTGTGTATTGCCTGATGAGATGCAGTCAGAAGAACACAGCATCACTTGGGTGACATTCCTGCCAAAAATATATGACCTTGATCAAATCCTAGGGGAGTACCAAACAAGCCCTAATTGAGGGGTCATCTATAAAATAACTGACCTGTAGTCTTAAAATAAAAAAAAAAAAATTTAAAAAAAAGAGGCTTGACCACAAAAAGCAATGGCAAGGAAGAGCTGTTCCATATTGGAGAAGATTGAAAAGTCACAACAACTAAATGAGTATGTGGCTCTAAACTGGATCCTTTTGCTATTAGGACACTATTAAGACAATTGTTGAAACTTGAATAGAGTGTGAAGACAAGATGGTAGTAATGCATCAACATTAATTTCCTCACTGTGATCATGTAGGAGAATGTATTCATTTGTAGGAAATACATTCTAAAGTATTCAGGGAAAAGAGTGTCATATCAGCAACTTACTTTCAAATGGTATAGAAAAACTTCTTTGGACTCCAGTTGCAATTTTTGAAAGTTTTATATTGTTTTGAAAAAAATTACAAGGTACAAAAGTGTGAAATTTTTAATGATTCTTGGTACAAATTGCTAAGCCACTTTTCAAAATCTTGCAATGATCCAGTTCTGCCTTTTCCTATTAAATTTTTGTAATGGAAGCCAGGCACTCACTATATTCAGAGGCCTTCTTTCTAGTCCTACCTGTCACACTTTATAATAGAAGTGCTGATTTTCATGAACTCACTTATTATTTCAATGTGGGGGTAATCACTCATTGTATCATTAGCTGATAATGACCAGATGAGTTGATTGAGCTGTAAATGACTATGGTTAGAGATTGCGGCTCTAGCTGATTAGAT
Source organism: Sciurus carolinensis (assembly GCF_902686445.1). NCBI lineage: Eukaryota > Metazoa > Chordata > Mammalia > Rodentia > Sciuridae > Sciurus > Sciurus carolinensis. Next base: position 94,646,071 of record NC_062214.1, read on the forward strand.
AAATATGCCACATATTTCATTTTGATCATATCAATTTCACTATCATTTGACTGAAATGTCTTCCTTCAACCTAAAGTTCTCATTAAGGCATAGTAATTTCTCTGAAATATGACTGTATGCATGACTTCTATCAGCTAAAACCAATAGTTACAGAAAAGGAAGGTTATTTTACATTTTAGCAACTGCCTAGCTACAGCTAATTTTATGTAACCCTCAGAATATGAAAATCCTTTGAGAGAGTGAATCATATTTTTGTTATACTGGGAGTAGTACACTTATGTGGAAGGACCGAGAGACCTGTGCTTCTTTTAATTGAGTATTTTGTCTAGTTAAAGAATTTTGATGAAAATATTTGAGAATTTTTCTCCAGTTGGTCCTAGAGAATGACTCACCTTGGCCCCAGGTGCCAGGCACTATTTAGACTTTCTAGCTTTCGTGCTGAAAACCATATAGTGTACATGAATCACCAGGAAGTCCTGTGAAAAATGCAAATCTGACTCTATAGGTCCTACGAGTCTATGTTTTTAACAAGCTCCCAGGTGGATGTTGGTGCTGCTGGTACACTAATCACACTTAACATGATAGCCAGGGGCCATCAAATGGCTCACCTTTGCTGTTTTATCACAAAAAACCACAGAGGTTTTTTGAGAAGACCACAGAGGTTGTGTGAGAAGATACTTGGTAGATTAGTGGATGTACTTCTGTCTGGAGGCCCAGCTTTTTCATGAATAGCTTGGGTACAGAATTTTTAGAGATGAACTTAACAGATACATTAACATTTAATAAGTCAGTACTTTCTACTTCAAATGATCTCTTAACCCTGGAAAACTGGCTAATACTTTCCCCAGGATATTAATCCAGAAACTGAGACTCCAAGCAGCTAGTTTACCCAGGTTCACACACCTAGTATAAATTCTGTTAGGTTTGGATATGATGTGTCCTCCAAAAAAACTTAGGTTATGTGATACAGAAATGTACAAGGGGGAATTATTAGATTATGAGAGATATAACCTAATCAGGGCATTAATCTGTTTGATGGGTTAATAATCTGAATGGAGTGCTGAATGGTAACAGTAGGTAGGAAACAATTGGAGGAAGTGTGTAATGGGGGCATGACCTTGGGGATTATACTTTGTCCCTGGTTCATTTTCTCCCTCCCCCCCCACTCACTCTCTCTCTCTCTCTCTCCCTCTCTCCCTCTCTCCCTCTCTCCCTCTCTCCTTCCTACCTTCCATAAACTGAGCAGCTTTCCTCCACTATGCTCTTCTGCCATAATATCTGCCTCAACTTGGACCCTGATCATGTGGTTCAGAAGCCTTTGAAACTGGTTTTTGGGAGGAGTTTGGAGAAGTTTGGAGATGCAGACTGGAGAAAACTTAGAGGGTTGTAAACACAGCTTAACAGGCAATTCTGGGGCGGGGGAACTCAGAAGATCAGAATACTAATAGAAATGTAGACAATAAAGACTGCTCATAAGGTTTCAGAGGAGAACAAAGATTCTATTGGAAATTGGATCAGAGGTCATTGATGTTACATCCTGGCAAAGAACTTGTCTACATTTTGTTCATGTCCTGAGACTCTGTGAGACTGAATTTAGTCAATTGAACTAATTAATCTAGCAGAGGAAACTTGAAGACAACTCAGATGGGTGAATTCTGGCATGGGTATTGCTGGCAGCTTTCAGCCTGGTTTACTGTGATAATCAGGGGCAGAAAACAGACATTTTTTTTAAGTTTCCAGTTCAGTCAGAAAAGCACACGTAAGATTGGGATGAAGGAAATTATGGTTTTGAAGAGATTACCACTACTAAAAAGAAGTAAGTACTCTGTACAGAGACAATAGGAAAGGCATCTCAGGAATCAGCAAGAACATATCCATGGCAAGCTCAAGGGTATAAAAGTACAAACTCATTAAGAGCCTGTGGAAGTACCGTATTTGCTCCGATTGCCTAGGAAATTGTTTCCCTAAGATTTGATCCAGTATACTCAACTACCCAGGCACTCAAAAGCCACTGAAGCCATGGTCCAACAAGGACAGCCCAGGCTGGCAGCAGACCTTGGCATTGTCCATGTGGTGCTGGTTCTGCAGGAATGCAGGATGCTGGAGTTAAGGGGTCATAGAGGTGTCCACCAAAGTTTCAAAGGAAGGCCTGGGAGACCAGGTAAAGTGTAGCAGGGTCAGATTCCCTATAGATATCCTCTGAGAGGGTAATGTGTGAAGCTATGAGAATGAAGCTGAAACTGGAATGGAGAGCCCCCAGAATTAAGAGATGACAGTAATGTGGAACATCTGCCAAGGAAAGCTGCTGGCTGTGAATAGAACCAGTGTGAAAAAGAGGCCATCTGAGTTGCAACAAGAAAGTCCATAGGGTCGAGACTATCCAAGCCCTTGGGAGATCACATCTCACCATAATGTGCCCCAGATTCTGGACATGGAGCTTTTGGACTTGTTTGCCCAGCTGGGTTTTGGTCTTGTTTTGTTCCATTCCTTCTATGTCCCTATTCCTCCCTTTAGGGTTGGAAATGTTTACTCTGTGCTATTGTACATTGGATTTATTTATATATTTATGATGATATATATTTATGATGATATATGTGTATATTTGATACACACACACATAAAAACACACACACATATAATATTTGGATTTTTTTATAGGAGCTCACAGCCAAAAGTTTGCCTTGAATTTCAGATGAGACTATGGACTTGGACTTTCAGGAAATTCTAGAACTGTAAAAATTTAAGGATTCTTGGAGCTGGACTAAATGCATTTTGTATTATGAGATAGATATGAGTTTTTGAGGCCAGAGTGTTGTGGTTTGGATATGAAATGTCCACCAAAAACTCATGTGTAAGACAATGCAGGACTATTCAGAGGTGAAATTAGTAGATTATGAGAGCTTAACCTGATCAGTGGAATAATCCATTTGAGGGTTTACTGGGTGGTAACTGTAAGACAGATAGGGTATAACTAGAGAAAGTATATATAATAGGGAATGTGCCCTTGGGGATTACATTTCGTCCCTGGTTCCCCTCTCCCTCCTTCTCTTCCTCTCTCTCTCTCTCTCTGCTTCCTGGTTGCCATTAGCTGACAGCTTTCCTCTGCCGCACTCTTCTACCCTGATGTTCCGCTTCACCTAGGGCCCAGAGCAATGGAGTTGCCTGATCGTGACTGAACCTCTGAAATCATGACCACAAAATAAAGTTTTCCTCTTCTAAGTTACCCTTGTAGGGTATTTTGGTAATAGCAGCCTAAATCTGACTAACACAACTTCAAATCTCAATGGTCTGCTAGCATACCAGGTTTCTTCTCTAAGAATATTTGTAAAATAAAAGTAATCTTAGAAATAATAGTTTAAGCCAGGTGCAGTGGCACACACCTGTAATTCCAGTGGCTCAGGATGCTGAGGCAAGAGGATTTCGAGTTCAAAAGTCAGCCTCAGCAATTTAGCAAGGCCCTAAGCAACTCAGCAAGACCCAGCCCCGATAAAAAAAAAAGGGGGGGGGCTGCTCAATAGTTAAGCACCCCTGGGTTCAATCCTCAGTACCAAAAAAGAAATAATAGTTTAAGTCAGTGGGAGAGTAGTAATATACGGAGATTGGTGGCTTGGCCAAAATTATGCAACTGTTAAATGATAGAGAAAGAATTAAAACCCAGGTCTAGTTGGTTGCAAAGACTTCACATCTATCACCTATAAAGACCTAAGAAGGATGCTTTTAATAGCAGTAGCACAAGTATAATGCATCATTCTTAGAGGCATTTTAAATTTCTCAGTTGTCATTGTGGCCTCACAATATCCCTGTGAGATTAGTAGGGCAGACTTTCTATGCATACCACAAGTTAAGAAACCAAGACAATGAAAGTACAAATCAAGAACTCACAACCAGGAAATGGTGGCCCCAAAAATCTAAGTCTTGGGAAGAAGTCCACAGCCTTCACCATCATCAAAATATCTCAACATATTTTTGGAACTTTTTTTTTTCAGTGGTGGAGTCTGAACCCAGGACCTCATACACACTAGGCAAGTGCCCTACCTCTGAGCTACATCTCAACCCTTGTTTCTGGAACATTTTTAAATGGGATATATTTCCGGATATGCCTGGAGATTCTTATCTCCATCTTAAAGCAGTTATTTACAAGTGAGTCAAGGCTTTGAACTGCTTTTAAATTCCTAAAATAATAACAGGTGCTGAATAGGGACTTATTGAGAACCCACAACACATAAAATTGAAAATGATACAGGCTTCATCTTCAAGTAGATTATGAACCAGTACACATGCGAAGATGTAGGCATCACTGACTTATACAAGATGAAAAATCCATTTGAGTACATATGTACAGAAACAAGTACAAACTGAGGTAATGACTTCATAAATAAGACATATGAGCATTCCTTCTGGAGAGAGGAGAACTACTTCATACTTTGCAGGTGAATTCTCCATAAGGGACAATTATTTTTATTTTGATCCACAGCAATTTAGTTCCACCATTCTCTTTTCTGTGTCCAAGAACTCAAATAAACCTGTCAGAAGTCTTTCAGCATTTTACCCTTGATATGATGCAACTATTAGTTCTATTTTCTATTCTGAATAGTTCTCCAATGATTGCTGAACTGCTACAATAGCTTAAAAAAAAAAAAAGGAAACCACCTCTTACCCAAACATGCTGATTCACTGACCCGCATCCTGCTCCAAGACTTTGCATGTACTTTACCTTTGGAACACTCTTCCTTCAACCCTTTACCTGGGTAGTTCTCATTTCATCCTTCAGATCTCAGCTTAGCCTCATGCTTACAGGGAACTTTCTGAGTTCTCCAAGTCTAGAATAAACCCATAGCAATCTGTACAGGTTAGACTATGTGCAAAAACAATCATCCTCCACCTCTGTGGCTTTAAAACATAAAAGTTGATCTCCCACACAGACCACATTGTTGCAGATCAGCTGTGAACTCTGCTCTACATCACCCTCTCTGGGGTCCCAGTGCAGCCTCCACCATCTGTAGTATTGACAGTCACCATAAGGAAAAAAGAGTAAGGAAGTGTTTTCACCTATTTGTGACTTGAATTAACACCTCTCATATTCCATTAGACAAAATAAGTCACACCTAACTTTAAAGCAGTGAAGTGCCATCTTGTCGTGTGCCAAGGAGAAGAAAGAATCTTTGTGAAAGTCACTAACAACCAGCACAGAGTTCTTTCTGCTTGCTCCCAGAATCCCAGTACTCACCACAACTGTGGGACTTCCAATACTGCTTTGAAATTATCCTAATTATTAGTTAGTATACTGCCATCCTCAATAGACTCCAAGCTTCCTAAGGACAGACACTCAAACTCACCTATATCTTTACCTGTCATAGTATGTGACACATACATTATTTTTCAGGGGGTGGTGGACTTAAATAAGACAATGTCTTCTTTTTATAAAATGCATGTCTGTGTCTTTAAATTTATGATTTCAAAACAATTAAAATTCAAAATGATATTTGTGTCTTATGTTCCTTAGGAAAGATATGCATATAGCCTTCAGCTACAATTCTGACTTTGCTTGTGAATGCAAATATTTTAACAAGTATAACACACAGAAGCTTGAACTATCAATTATTCCTAGCAGCATATGTAAAATACCTTGTTTATCCCAGAGATCCTAAATTAGACTGAAGAAAAAAAATTCTCTATCTTTAAAAGTATTTCTGAAATTTTGCATGGGTCCTCAACTTGTCTTGTAAATTAATCAAAAGTTCTTAACATTTAAGAAAAAAGGAATATTTGATTTTCTTATTTATGAGTGGGCTTTGTTTGATTGCTAAACATGATAAGGTGAGTTATCTGTCATAAATTTTTATGTTTATAATTTGATACCTTTTTTTGTACTTTAAGTTTTTCAAAGATTTCAGTTAAATTTCTATCCCTCCAAAAAAATGGTTTAGAGAATAATTCACCAGGTCTGGTGGAGTAGTTCAGTGGTAGAGCACTTGCCTAGCACACATGAGGCAACCCTCAGGATGGAGACAGAGAGAGAGAGGGAGAAAGAGAGAGAGAGAGAAGAAAACTCACCAATTTGCTGTTTAATTCCAGCCAATGAGGTAAAGTCTTTGAAAACATCTAGCTACTTACCAGTAGTTTGGCTAAATTAAATGGTGTGTTTCCAGCAAACCAGTGCATATAATAACTACAAGGTATTTTGGAAGAAAAACAATGTATACACTTCTAATAAAAATTACAGTCACTGAAATGTCACATTTTCTTAAATACAAATTTGTTTTTAAAGGAACCATGTCATTTTTAAGATGCAAGTATTGGATTTAGCATTTAGATTCAGAATGAAGAATATACTTACCAATTTTCTCTTCTTTCATTTTAAAAGCTTTTTTATTCTTGGATTGGTCCTAAGAAAAATATATGAAATATTTTATATTTGTGTGAAACTTTCATCTCACTATAATATATTTGTTTTGATCATCTTGATAAGTCTCTGAGATAGATAAGCCAGATGCTGTTAGCCCTATCTAACTTGGTTATTTTCATGTGCTATGCAGTTCCTTCTTCTCAATCTCTTTCCAGTAGTTAACTTTTAATAGGGGAATTTAAATAAATCCTCTTAGCAACTGACATTGAATCAGCTCTCCTCCCATTACAATTTGGGCAAGAAAATCTTCAACAGGGAATTCTATCTATGGAATCTTTTCCTGATGACAAAAACAACTTGATAAGTTATGGAATATATCTCGATGTCTACTTCAGAGAAATGTAAGTCCCAATAAATGACTGTTAAATTTTAGAGTTATATCACATAGTTTTTACATTTAAAAATAACTATGGTTCTTGTTTGATACCATTAAAGAGGAATCAAATTGGAATTTATTCTTTGAGACCCCTGAAGTATTAAATAGGTAATGTATGCTCCCCTGCAAATCTATAACATTACTTAAACTAAGTAATGTGTAATAAAGTTGATCTTGCCATTCCTTTCTCATTGTTCCACCTCTCAACAAATATTTACTGAGCATCTGCTATGTTCCAAGCCTGTCAAGCACTTCAAAGGGTGATAACCATTCTTTGAAAGTGGATAATATCCAGGGAAGTTGACTTACAGCAGAAAGAGGAGGAGGTCAGGGAAGACTTGCCTGCAAGGATGACCCTTAATCTGAAATCTGACAGATGACAAGGCACAGGCGAGGGCCAGAAAGCAAGCAAGAATGAATATGGAGTTGAGATACTTGGACAAGTTAGGTTTGGGAGATAGGAGTTAAACTGGTAAAAGCTAAGGGTTCTAAGACTGGCAGGACCTTGTAAGATGTGCTGAGGTTTTGTTCCTTATCACAAGAGCAATAGAGAGTCACTGGCCTGTTTTAAACAAGGAATGAACCTAATTAGATTCATGTTCTGAAAAAAATCAATCTCCCTTCCTTGAGGAGAATAATTAAAAAGAACCCAGGACTGGGCACAGTGGCACACACCTGTAATTCCATCTGCTCTGGAGACTAAGGCAGGAAGATCACAATCCAAGGCCAGTCTGAGCAATTTATCAAGACCCTGTCTCAAAATAAAAAATAAAAAAGGGCTGCAATGTAGCTCAGTGTTAGAGCACCCCTGAGTTCAATCCCCAATACCACAACAAAACAAAACAAAAAAAAAAGGTAAAATAATAAAAAGTCTAGGCAAGTGGTGGTGGCTTAGATTTGGTATGGCAGCAATGGTGAAAAGCAGACAAAACTGAGAGATATTTAAATAAAATGGAGAGGACTGGATGAATGATTGCTCTAGAAAATGAGGAAGAAAAAGACATTGAGAGTAAGTCAGAGGTCTCTTGGATGCTGGCACTAGCTAGCCAGTTAGAAAGCATAAGAGGAGCAGGTTTGAGTCTGGGTCTTAGATATGTGGAGTTTGAGGTGTCCTTGAAGCATCCAGGTGGAGATGTTGAGGGGGTGACTATAGAGGGCGGGAGCTCAGAGGAAAGTCCAGGCTGGAGATTTAAATTTGGAAGCCACTAGTGATTCAAACAGTGGAGTTGTACAGAGAGGGTATAAAAGAAAAAGTGAAGATGCAGGAGAGAACCAGCATTGGATCTTCCCACATGGTGACTGGGCAGAGACAAAGCCTGAGTAGGAGACTTGAAATGAAAAGTGAGGAAAACCAGGAAAGTGTTTTAAGAATGAATAATTAATAGTGTCCATTTCTGCTGAGAGAGGAAGAGAATTAAAACTGATTCATACACATTGAATTTCACTGCAGAGCAGTGAGGGCAGAGATTTGAGCCTGTTCAAATGTCAGGGAAAAGAATCTGCTTGGCAGGGAAGGGCCACACACACAGACAGAGTGAGGGGTTTCATTCTGATCCTCTCCAACATCATCCCAATAGACTAACAGCTGTGTGTTGTGCTGTAGAGCATCACTCTAAAGCATCTCTCCAGACTTCATCTTACCTTAAATTATTATTCCCATTGGAATACTAATACTGCTGTATGACATGGGATTGTTAGGAAGGTTACAATAAAACAAGAGGTGAACAGGGACTCTGAACTATAAAATGGATTCAAAGTGTAGCAAATAATTTTTCTCCTAAAGGTCCTAATCATCCAAAGCTTACCTGACCTATGTCCTCTTACTTAGGTCCCTGCCAGAAAACTACTACCCAGTGTTCCTTCCAGTGACTGATAATGGCCAACTCTGCTGACACTCCCAGGTGTCAATGGGTCCTCCTGTAGCCAAATGATAATACATGGAAAGAAGATTCCAACATCCCAGTGCAGACAGCATGACTGACCAGCAGCCAGAGATGATTCTGAGCAAGAACATTTTCCTCTAGCACACCTACGATCATAGCCAGTAGGCAAATGCCTTCTCCACTGCCTCAGGAAGCACTGATTATTAGGTAGTATAAAGAATGTCACTTTTTCCCTCTCCCTCCCTCAATCGAATCACCCAACCTTGTGAAGATTACAGAGGTTTTGTTTTGTTTTTAAACCAAAGGCGTCATTCAGAAAAATAAGGCAAGAATGCCATCTTGGGGTTTCTGCTGACAGCACAATCTGCTAAGCAGCAGATGGGAAAAGAAATGTGTTCCTGGAGGTTGCTCAGTATCAGTAGAGCAGTGGACTGAGATCCGTAGGGCATTTTTCTGGTTGACTAAATTTAGCTGGTGGAATCCTACAATTAAGCAATGTAAAAGTTGAAAATCAGACCCCACCTGATTTTGACCTGTGCATACTGAACTTCCAGCTCCATCCCTCTCAGTTAGTACCTGCTCATAGCTGGTCTTACCTGTCCATGATCTGCTGGACAGGATGACTCGGGATTGGAACATCATTTCATTCCTTCCTTCATCACCATCCTGACCTGCAATTGAGGGACCCAGCAATCAAGGGAGCCGAGGAATTCATTTAACTGATTGACGAAGGTAGACAAAAGAAAGGTCAAAAGCCTGAGAATTCATCTGGTCTTTCAGGGAGAAACCTCTAAATTCAGAAATGATGGGAATTGAAATTTAACCTTAAGGTTCAAATCAGAAAATGTTCCCTGTAGACTTCCATTGTGGATTAATAATGATGCCAATCTTCTTGTTGAAAATATAAGCTTCACAAGAGGTAAATGTTCATTTTAGTCACTTGCTTGACCTCCACTAAAAACATTAATGTCTTTATTAATTTTTAAAACTAAACATTTTAATACCTTAATGAGGATTCTCACACATTATTGGTGGGCATACAAACAGCTGCAATGCCAATGAAAAGCAATATGTCGAAGGCTACCAAAATTACAAGTGCATGTGTTTTTAAGGCAGCACTGGTCAAGGGCTATCTCAGGAACCTTCTGGGATACACAAGCATGAGTGCCAAATGGATTCCCCTGGGGGTCCAACAGTACAGCTTCAGAGAAGCCAGAGACGGGAAGCAAAGAGGCCCCGTCTGGCCACATCTGTGTGGAGCTGGTTGAAGTCTGGATGCACAGCTGTGGCTGACAGGAAAGGCGAGCCTCAGAAGACCTGAAGTGGAGCATGAGAGGTGTTCAGTGAGGGGCGCATGTCATACAGTAAGGGCTCAATAAATATTTGTTCAATGAAAAGACCCCAGGTGACCCATCACAGTCTGAGAACTAGAGGAGGCCTTGGAAGTCAACCTCTCCAACTTTCCACCTGGTGCAGGTTGCAGGTTTTCCTTCTGAAGGAGCCTGACAGATGCTTCACCACTTCCCCGAAAGGCGAGCTCACCATTCTTGCGAGGCAGGCTCTTCTGTGTTTAAGTAGCTCTGCCTACAAGGACACTTTCCGCACATGGAGAGAAATTGTCCTGTGGTAATTCCATCACAAGTTCCAGTTCAGCTCCCAACAGCATAATGGGACCTGGCCAGTGAGGCTCAGAATCACACCTATACAGTTGCTCATGTTAAGGTGAAGAGGAAGGAGAAATCCTGCATTCCATTAATCTTGGAAAACTTGACAGAATGAAATAAATTGTCAAGAGACATGAAGCACTGTTCCTGTGTAAATATAAACAATAAATATGTTATTTTGTTTTAAAAAGTAAATAATCTGTGTTAACATTTAAATTAAAAAAACAATCCATGGTCTCACTTTGTGGAGGTCAGGACTTCTTTTCTCATAGATTGAACTCTCAGTTGAATCTGGTTGGGGAAAAAACACCTCGACTATTGATTGATGTTGGATCTCTGGATGACCATCCACCTTAACAAAGCATTCATTGCCCTTGGAAATCCTACCTGTCCATTCACTTTTCCATTCTCCTCATCAATTTTCTGATACTGTCTCCCTCTCTCCTCAAGTTTCCAAGACCTCCCCATGCTCAGCTAATGACCTTGCTTCCTATTTCATTTAAAACATAAAAGTACTAAGAAAAATCCATAGCCTACTGAAATCTGTGCTTACTTCCACTAACTTCCTTTCTGTTACTATATGTGATGGTATAAAAAAAATATGTCTATGAAGTCTAGGCTATTTCTTCCTTCAAAAAGTGGAGCTCTGGCAAGGCACAGTGGTGCACAATTATTACCCTAGACACTCAAGAGACTGACATTGAAGGACAGCAAATTTGAGACCAACCTGAGCAACTTAGGATGCTGTCTCAAAATATGAAATAAAAAGGGCTGAGGAATATAACTCAGTGGTAAAGCAACCTTGGGTTTAGTCCCCAGTACCACAAAAAATAAAGTAGAGCCTAGCCAGGTATGGTGGCTCATGCCTATAGTCTCAGCTACTAGGAAGGCTGAAGTGGGAGGATCACTTGAGCCCACTTGAGTTCAAGACCAGCCTGGGTAAAAAAAAAATTTTTAAATTAAAAAAAAAAAAAGTGGAGCTTAAATCTCCTCTTTTTGACTGAGGACTTAATGACTGTTCTTAAATAGATTGTGGAGGTTCTGAAGGTGTGTGACTTCCAGGACTAGTTATGAAAGCATTGAAGCTTCTGCCTCTTCCTTTTGGGATGATTTGCTCTGGGGGAAACTGCTATGTCATGAGTATTTTCAAACAGCCCTATAAAGGAGTCCATCTGGTGAAAAACCAAGGCTTCCTTCCAACAGCCAATTTGAGCTTGCCTATCATGTGAGTGCACCATCAGGTCTCCAGCCTTCACCAGAGTCTTGTCTACGATCTAGTGAGAGATCCTGAGCCAGAGCCAACCAACTCAGATGCTGCTAAATTACTAACCAAGGGATATTATATGATATAATAAGTGTGGGTTTTTCTTGCGTTAAGTCACTAAATTTGGAGGCAGTTTTTTACGCGACAAAGCATAACTAAGACACATGGATAAACTGTGCTTGTTGCCACTTTACACCAACCCTTCCTTGTGCATGAGGTCCCATCCCCTTCCACCAATTCAAAAACAATGTTCAAACAATCGCTCCTTTCACTCTTTCATCATCAACATTTTCCTCTTTAGTGGATCATGCCCATCAACATGCCAGTGTGCTACAATATTCCCATCTCAGAAGCACAACATATGTCTCTTGGTGATACAACTGCTTTCTAGCCCCAGCACCATTTCTCTATTCCCTTTTATAGCAAGATTCCTCAAAACAGAATCTGTTATTTCTCCTTTCTCATCTTTCATTCTCTACTGAACCCCCTAAAACCAGACTCTTTCTCCCTCCACACTACTGAAAAAGCCGTTGTCACATTCTCCAATGACCTCAACTCCAAAATGCAGTATTTCTGTTTTGTTTGATCTCTCAGCAGCATTTGGCATTATGGATCCTCTCTCCTTCATGAAAGACTGACTTCATCTTAATTCTGGGGCATCTTTCTCTTGATTCTCCTTCTGCTCTTATGATCACTCCTTCCCAGTTTTCTCTGCTGGTTCTCCCTTAATTTCAGACTGCTCCAGGGTTCAGTCCTTTGTTCAATGTTCTCCCTCAAGACCTCTGTCACAATAATTATTCTTATTCCCTCTGATGATCCCTGCCTACAATCCCTCCTTTAGCTCAGGATTCCAGGAGTGCTCAATGCCTGCCTTAGCCAACTGGTAACACACTTGAGCCTCCACCACCCACACCAAAGTAATTCATTACTAAAAAAAATCAGCAAAACCAATTATCTTGGTACACTAAGAACCAAAGACACACCAGATGTGGGATTGATTCCATTACCCTTAATTGGTTAGATTGAGTCAGTCAGACTACTGATGTAGTCAATTCAGCCTTCTGTAACAGAAATACCATAGACTGTTTGGCTTAAACAAACAGAAATTTATTTCTCATAATTCTGTAGGTTGGGAAGTCCAAGATCAAGGTGCTGGCAGATCTGATGTCTGGTGAGGGCTTGCTTCCTTGTTTGCAGATGGTCATCTTATAATTGTATCCTCGCATGGTGCAGAGCAGAGAGAGAGCTCTCTAATGGTTTTTTACCTCATGACATAATTACCTCCCAAAGGTCCCATCACATTTGAGGCCAGGATTTCAACCTATGAATTTTGGGTGACAAAAGTGCAGCAACTCCCTTAGACCAAGATTTCTGGTGGCAGTTATCCTGTATTGTGGGATATTCCACAGCATCTCTAGCCTCTCCTTACTAGATGCCAACAGCACTCTGCATCTCAGTTGTAACCACCAAAACATCTTCAGGTATTCTCAGAAATTACTCCCATCAGAGATTCATTGCCTTGGACTTTTGGTGTGGGGACAGGGGACAGGTGAATAAGCTTAGAGATTTATTCAATATTGATTTAAAGAAAAACACTAATGTTGAAGAAACTTTCTTAGGCTATGATGAATTAAAGCTTTGTTTTCTGTGTTTATGTTTGGGTTTGATATCACTACTTGTCTTAGTCTGTTTTCTGTTGCTATAACAGAATACCTGAGACTGGGTAACTTCTAAAGAAAAAGATTTATTTTGGCTCATGTTTCTGGAGACCAAGAACATGGTGCTGGCTCTTTTTTGGTTTCTGGTGAGGGCCTCATATTGCTTAAATTTGTGGCAGAAAGAAGAAGGGCAAGTGGGCATGTACAGAGGAGAGCAAAAGGAGTCCAAACTCCCAAGAAACTAAACCATTTGAAAGAAAAACATTAATCCATTTATGAGAGATTAATCCTAACCCTAACCCCTCTTAATGGCCCACTACCACTTAATTATACTGAGGACTGAGCGTTGACATGAGTTTTGGTGGGGAAAAGTCATATTCAAACCAGAAAGACCAATCAACTGGCAGGGATTAAAAAGCTAGAATGGGGGACTAATAAAAGGAAAAGCTAACAAGGTTCCAGTCAGTCTAACAAGTATCTTATACAAACCCATATTACCATAGTTATGAAATAATTTCTTCCTGTTTTCTTAATTTATGCTATGAACAAATTGAAGACAAGGACAAGTCTCTAGCTGAGTTCCTAGAGCCTAGTTGTTGTTTAATAATTTTTAATTAAAACTGAATGTGGGCATCACTGTGTGCCCATGCTCAAAGCATGGGGTTAGGGTAACCCACTCTTCCTTCCACATATAGTTTCCTGACTGCATGTGGCCCTGCTCTTTAAATCTGCCTTTGGTTCTCATTTTACCTAGTTTCTCTACAAAGCCCTTTCATTTCCTGTGCTCTTCTATTTGAGAATTAACCCTTCACTTAGCAAAGAACTAAGTATAACCTAAGGTTAGCTGGATAAGGGAGTATCCTTAGCCCTCAGAGAACCTGGCTATTAAGACAATGACATTCATTCTACAGGGGAAGATACTAACAAACCCTATTCACCAACCACCACCACCAATAGCCCCCGGCAGTGGACAGAGAAATCTAATTACATACTTCACAATTTCTAAAGGATAGTTGGAGGGGCCTGGGGTAGGGTGGCTATTTCTAGGAGGGAAGGAGGAGGAAAAGGGGCAGGTAATGTGTTGCTCTCATAGAGTTTGAAAAAAGAATCAGAACTTTAGAGCTTGAAAGATCTGTGGAGAGTGTGTTCTATGGCCCTCCTAATATCCAGGGAGAAGTGACTGAGTTTTTGCAACCCGGCTCTGACAAGAACACCTGCTTCTTCTGGCTCTTAGTTCAGTACTGTTTCCACCTCACTGTGGTGTCCTGGTTGGCCAATACAGGAACTTTAGGATACGCCCCTCTTTAAGCAGGACAAGCTCAACACAGTGGCAGAGCTCTGTTCCACCCTGGCCACCCCGCCCCACCCCCCAACCTTGACTTCTAGTGCAATGGCTCTTTGCATCCTTGGACAGTTTCTACTTGCATCTGCATCGATTAAACCTTGATCTCATTTATTATCTCAGGAAATGGTCTCAAGGTCACAGGGCTGGAAATTTAATTATGGTAGCAGTATATTAAGTGGCACATTTAAAGATGCTGAATTGTAGTAATTAATTTTTTGGATGGTGGTCTCGGAGGAGCGGGTTTTCTCCACACTGGGTGTTTGGCATCCATCATGGCCATTGAGCTTGGCAGCTGTCTTTTAGCTTTAAACTGCCTCGTTATTCATCTTTTATGACCAGCCTTTAAAAACACTAGGCACCGATATCCCCTTTTATTGTAATATATGTGTGTGATGGGAACGGAGCCATACTTCACCTTTGCTATAAAACATGAACCAAGGGTGCCAGCAGCTACCTGAGCTGGCCTTTAAATTGAGACAACAATTACCCTTCGCTGACATCTAGTGTCAAGGCATGAGATATGGCCAGAGCAACGAATCCATTGGCCTGGAAAACTTATGCTTCCCCAGTGATGAAGCCTGTCTCACCCACGAGACTCCCGCCCCAGCTAGAAGGAAGGAAGCAGAGGGTTTAACTTGGCAGTGGCTGTTGACTTTGCTGGGGCTCTAGGTTATCGAAGGGGGCACCTGTCTGCCAAGGCCTTAAAGAGCTTGTAATGTTTAATGAAGGGACAGTCATTAAATGTGTTTGGTTCAAATATTAGACTCGATGAGCCTGGGTGGTACTTAATAGAGAGGTGGAAAAAATATGAATTAAATTAGAGAGATTCATTAAAGAAATTGGCCTGCAGCCCAAGACAGACTGGTTGTCAGACACAGCTGCCAGGAGTAGGAGCGCATGCAGTGAAGAAAACTCACATCAGTTTTAGGCTTTAAATTCCAGAAGACCACTGTGAAATATGTTTAGAAACTGACCAACCTTTGCTGTGAAGAAAGGGATGTCCATAAAAGCTAACATGAGGACAAGAAATCTTTTCCTCAGAAAATTGTCCTTTGCTTTTAACCATGTAGGGCAGAGTATTTATACATTTTCAAAGCACAGATTCCAATCTCTTCCCACTTCATATGGGGCCTGTCCTGACCTCTATTCCCAGGTTTCTCATCCAGGTAACTACTGGTATTTTTGACTAGATGACTCTTGCTGCGAGATACTTAGCAACATCTCTGATCTCTATTCATTAAATGCCAATGACCCTTTCCCCACAACTGTGACAACTAAAAGTGTCTCCAGATATTCCCTGGAAGGTAAAACTGCCCCTGGTTGGAACCCACCAGTCTATTCTAACTTCAGGAGGCAGTTCAAACCTCTGTACGGACCCATCTGTGGGCCATCACTGGTGCAGAGTGCAGCCCTGGCTCAGCACATTCAGGTTGCCCTCCCCTCCAGCCTGATGGCCACTCCTGCCAGAGTTTAACCATTGCTTTGTTTGCTGACTTGTGCTTTGGACATTGGCCCATGCAACTCTAACTCTTGGCTCTGGCCACAGTCCCAAGTCCTCAACATGAACAATATATGATCTTCTAACCTTATTTTGGTAACACTCATCCTGTTAACACAGTCCTAATACCAAGCCTCAAGCATCTCCACCCTATCAGTCAGACAACCAACATGTTTCCTCCTGGGAATCCCTCAGGAAACAAGACAATCAAAAGCACTGCCATCGCAGAACTCACATCCTGGCGGCCAGAGATTAATGCCAGTAAGTGCATTAATAAACAAGCTATTTTCAGAGAATGATAAGTGCAGTGGAGAAAATAAATCAGGTAATTGGAAAGAGTGCAGAAGGGAGGGTGGGCTCTCTTTGCCACAGTCAGTGAAGGCTTCTCTGAAGAAGTGAAGAGAATGAAATGTGAACCACCAGAGTAAAGTGGCCCTGAACTCAACACTCCTTGCCATCACAGCGGGACATATTCTAAGAAGAAGAAATTTATAAGATCATAACATACAGAGTGAAGTGCCAAAGTTGGGAGTGTACACCCTGAATTTTCACACACACCCACACACACACACACACACACACTGGTAAATACCATGCACAACAAGATGGACAATATTTCCTGAAATCAGTCTGTTGAAGAGACATCTGCACTCCCATGTTCGTTGCAGCAAAATTCACAGTAACAAAGAAATGGAATCAACCAAAGTGTCCATCAGTGGGTAAACAGATAAGGCAAAAGAGGAATAGGTACACAATAGAACACTGTCCAGCCATAATGAAAGATGAAATCCCACCATTTGTGGCAATGTGGTTAGAACTGGAGAGCGTTATGTTAAGTGAAATAAGCCAAGCACAGAAAGACAAATATCAGCATTCATATTCACTATTCTGTGGATTAAAAAAAAAAAAGTGAACTATGGTTACCAGAAGCCAGAGAGAGTAGGGGAGGAGACAAGGGGAGAGTTTGGGCAATAGGTTCAAAGTCACAGTTAGATAGGAGGAATAAGTCCTCATGTTCTAATGCACATAATTACCTTTAATATATTTTTCAGCATTGGTAGAGGAAAGGATTTTGAATGATCTCATCACAAAGAAATGATTAAATTTTTAAGGTAATGGGTATGTTAATTACCCTGATTTGACCATTACGTAATATACATGCATCATCATATTATACCCCCTAAAGATGTACAGTTACATGCCAATCAAAAATAAAACAAAATAAATATGTATAACATTCCCATCACCAAAGTCCTTTTCTTACCCCTTCCCTATGGATGCACACCTCCAGAGATAACTAAAGTTTTATCACCATCAGGGTTTTTCTTCTATAGGCTGCACTACATTTCATTGTGTTTGGTGTTTTCTAGGAAAGCAGCCAGGTCTTCCATATCAGTAACTTTTCATAAAATTCTGTAAGTTTTTACATATAGAATCAAAAGGGGCTCCATGACTCCCCTAGAAAACTAAAGGGACCAGTTGTGGAAACCATACCAAGTTTCTTTAAATACACCCTGACTGATTCAGGGACACCCGAAAGGGAGAGATAGTCTCTGTGCTTTCATTCCTACCCCCTTCCTTTTTGTTTACTGAACAAACATTCTTGCCAGAGAGAACAGCAGAAAAACACTGGGCTCTGCCAAACCCTTGTTAATCAATGAAGCCACAACAAATCACAGAATGAAGCCTATGACACATCAATTACACTAAAAACTGAGGGCATCTACGGGAATTGGTAAGCAGCACAGTAGCAGTGGGGTCACCTCCACCCAGTCAGTTGAGGCCTAGACACAGAACTATTCACTGGTCCAGCTCTAGGGTGAAGACTCAGAGGTGAGCAGGTAGCATTTCGTAGTCTGGAGATTCCAAGGTCTATGTGGGCTGAACATTGCATGTATTTCTTTAAGCCAGTTCTGGATGATCATTTTTCGTAGAACTTACTCATGGTAACAAGAAACAGTTTGGGAAACTTGTACCTACTTCTGCCATTGACTAACTAGAAACTTGGTCAACTGAGTTGACCACTTGGTGTCCCAATTTCTTCATCTGTTACAGGGATTGTTGGGAGAAATCCTAGTTCTTGGCTGGCAGCAGTGAACGTCTCAAGGGTGTAAGGAAAAATTTCACACATTCAGGCCCAACAGGAAAACCTGCGGAGAGGCGCATTCCACTCTGGCCACCTAGGAAAGTATGCAACTCCCCCAAATTGACCCAGTGTTACCAAGGGAACCCCTATAGGAGCCTGGTGGTCTGATCCCCCATGGCGCTTTGTGATTGGGCAAGAAACCTATAAAATGTATAGCTGTTCCTGCAATAAACGAGTTTGCACACTGCTTGCCACAAGCCTGCTTCCACCCAGTTCCTGGAGTCTGGGTCTCGACTCTGCACCCTTACCCTGCATCTGAGCTAGCCCGGCATGAGAGAAACTACAAGGGATTATAACACATACCTTACCACCTCATGAAAGCATTGCCTTGTGAGATAAATGGATGATAGATAGATAGATAGATAGATGATAGATGATAAATGTGTGTGTGGTGTGTGTATGTGTGTGTAAAAGGGGTCAAGAATGTAGAGATTTATAGATAATTACATTTACATGTGAGTTGACATTTATTCACTATTCATCCAACAAACTTTAAATGTATAATGCTTCATTTCCTTCAAGGTGCTCACATTGGAGAAGAGAAACAGAATTGATTGGAAATAAGAAATCCATACGGAGGCATGCAAAACTACATACATTACAATTCACCAAGCTGGGGATTCCCCCAAAGAGAAGTTTCACATTGTGTTGCTCTTTGAATTCTGTGAAGCAGTTGGCACTCAAGAACTGGACCAGTTGGATTTCTGTGACTTGTCTGGGTCAGCTATGTGGGGGGTGCAACGGAACCTCTTAACCCTTATCCAACTGTATTCCCTTTCCCCTTCAACCATTGCCCCACTTACTCCATGAATATGAAAATGGAGCAAAGAAAAGAAAGATATAAATGGAAAATGTCATAGAACAGTTGGGGGGAAGTGAAAGGTGTACAAATTCAGGGTAGTTTCTTGTGATGGGATCTATTAGCACTAATTAGCACTATACCTAGGGGTCAAGCACAGCTCAAGGTAACACAGCCAGTTGATGAGTCCAAAGTAGCTCTCCAGTCTACTAGGTCCTTGCTGCTTCTTTCTAATAGATGATTTACTAAACCAGGGTTGTTAATGACAAGCAACAAACTAATTTTGACTGATAAAGGAGAAAAAGAGTGCTAAAAAGATATTTCCATGCAAACATCACCAGTGGATATTAAGATCTTAAGATAAAAAAATGTTTGGAGGCAGAGGATATTCATAGGTGACAAAGCACAGATTGCTTCTTGCAAGATACAAAAGGAAAACATGAACCTGTGAAATAGAGAGATCTGTTAGTGACCATCCTAACCAAATGACCACACTCAGTATCACTAATACCGAGACACTGGTTTGTGTCTGGTGCACACAATCCAACCTATGAAATATGCTTGCCAAAAAAAAAAGTGTTAACTTGAACCTAATCACACTCCTATGCCTAATTTCAGATTTACATAGAATATAAGGAGAAAGAATAAATTTCAAAATACCAAGAAAGGACTATTAGATTAATCTGGAAAGTAGAATAGCCTGTGAAACAATGCTCTAACCTCCAAAAAGTCAATGTCTTGAATAAAATTTCACACCTAGAAATGCTATAGACTGAAAGAGACTAAACTGCAATAGTGAAATTAGACTGGATCTTGTTTCAAAAAAATAGTTATAAGACATTCTCTGACTGGAAGTATTTAACTATGAACTGTAATTCTCACAGTACTATGATAATGATAATTGTCTTAGGCATGGACACAGTGTATACTTTTGTGGGAGATTATACTTATCCTTGGGAGATGTACTCTGAATTATTGAGGTAATGTGTCAGAAGGCCAACAACTTTCAGGTGGACAACTTTTAAGTGGTATACCCAAAAATGAAAAATAAAATTTAAAAGATATATTAGTAGAAGGATAAATTAAATATAGTGAAAAGTTACCACTTGTTGAAGCTAGGTGGAGGTAATCTAAGTATTCATCAGAGAGGGTCAGGGAAGGATACCAGGGAATTTACGGAATTGGTCAGAGGGTAGGAGCACCATTACTGAAGCTAAGCTTCCAAAATCAAGGCCTCAATCATGCCACACAGATGGCCATTGCTTCTGCCCTGACCACCAGGGAATGCTGCCTCTCCTCTGTCTCCAGTGCCACTTCTATACCAGGAATCTGCCTTTAAAATCAGTGGGGATTACCCTGTTGCCTCTGCTATTGCAAAAGCTAGGAACCTGTGTCATTCTCTACACCAAAAAAATTAAAACCCACACAAAGCCTTTTTGGCAGAGGGTCAGATGAATAGAAGTCTCCTTCTGCTCCACCTGATGGCTAGAGTCTAATTCTCAGGCCTGGATCCTTCCAAGACAGGCTGGGAATTGGCATGTTGATGCTTCTCTTGATGAGGCTATCAAATGATCAGTAGCCTTTGATATGATAGGTGTCAGCTTCCCGGAAATATAATATGTGTGAAATAGTCAGGGACCCAGGCACTACCCCAGTACTCAGCTTGTATGACTGCAGCACACTTCAAGGTAAAAAGAATGATTGTGACTTTTTTAAAAAATCTTTCCCATTTTCATATGGAGCATTTTTTTAATGTTGAGTCCTGAGTATAGAAGTTTATTTATGGACCAACTCTGGAATTTATTTATTTGGGCATATTGCCTTGTTTGATTGCAAGTTATTCTCTTAGTTGTTTCCTATTAAAATGCCTGGAGTTCTTCAGGCATGGATGTCCATAAATTACAATATATTATGATGATTATTGTTCATGATGGTTCAAAAATACACTCTCTTTCATTAGAATACATAATCAAGACATTGCATAGGGCAAACTTCAACACACACACACACACACACACACACACACACACACACTTTATATTGTGTCCATTGAAAATCTAAGAGGATGATAGTGAAGCTGTCCTGGCAGTTGGTGAGAGATTTGAATACAACCAAATTCATATTTGCCATGAACAAATATTAATATCCATTAGCACATTTTATATTGATAAATTCAGAAAGGAAATTCACAGTGTTCTTTCCAAGATGACTGGGAAGTAGCTTCAACCCCTTCATTTGTCATCATTATGGGGAAGAGCGATGGCCCACAACTTATAATTTGTTATGGCAATAGATATGGCAAAGAAAAACATGAAGTGGCCCAATGAGGCTGCTGCCCTCCTGAAGGCACGTTCCCTGTGTCAGGAATTTGCAATGCCACATATTTAGATATTCAAGCCACTAACCCAGGAGGCATCCCTAATACCTTTCTCTCACTCATCCCTCCCCAGCATCAAACATCCCAGTCCTATGAATAGCTCGTAAATATCCCAACTCACAAATATCTCCTAAAACCCATTCACTCCTCTTCATATCCATCACTCTCTATCCTTGCCTGACCTATAATCAGATTTCCCCTGCATTACAACAGCCTCTAACTGACCTCCCAATGACAACCCCGCCCTGCTTCCATTGGCTCTTCATGTCCTGCTCAAGGGATTTTTTCATATATAAATCAGGTTGTATACTTCTCTGCTGTCATCTCCTTAGCCCCCCTCACCAAGTTTTTCAATGGTTTCCAAATGCATTTGCTCTACAACCCAAAATCTTAACAAGATCTGTAGGATTTTGTAGATTATTGCTCTTCTCCACCTCACCAGCTTCCTAGCCTCATCTGGCACCGCCCACCCTTACTTGGGGCTTAGTATTTCTTATGCTCCACTTTCCTCCTCTTCAAGCCTTTACATGGAAATCACCTCTGCTTGGTATTTGTTCTTTCCTCACCCATTCCTGCTCTTGGTTAATGACCCCTGCCAAAGTAGATCTGTTCTATGCTCCATAGCACCATATATCTTTCTTTTTGCATCCATCACAGTTTGGAATTATGCATGTATTGGTGTGATTTTTCTACTTATATTAGCCTCAACTCCATAAACTTGGACATATGAAGGAGTAAGAAAAGACTTGTTGAATAAAAGAATATATGAACAAATAAATGAATATAAGTGACCACAATCTGATCCCAGAGCGATGAGAAAACCCAGAAATCACTTAGATGGCACCATGCATTGGACTTTTGAATCAGGATTTAGAAACAAGACCATGAATGCAGGCTGACCTCATCTCTTTTCCCAAATGAAAGGCTAGGTTATGTAGATAACACCAAAAACTTGAAAGGTATGCCTGAGGATCAACAAAACCCAACTTATAGCTGGGGATGTGGCTCAGTGGTAGAGTGTTTGCCTAGCATATGGAAGACCCTGAGTTCAGTCCTTAGCACCAGGAGAGAAAAGAAAAAAAAAAAAAAAAAAAAAAAAACTGGAGACCTTACTGAGATCTCAACTCAAACTTAGATTTCCATGATTGAAATTCTCATAGCCACCTCCTCTGCATTGCACTCAACTTTCCTAAATGAGATTTTATGGGAACTGATTGTGATTAGATAAATGGGTGACTTCACTAATGTATAATACAATTTTCAATTACAGCGTATGTACAATAATTTACATTTCTTGTTTGATGGGGTGATATTTATGTGACATATCCTGGATGAGACCTGGCTGCTGTTTACATAATGATCTTGCTTTTCTCTTAGAGAAGATCTGGTTTTCAATTTTCTTTTTGTGCTGCAAGGTACTGTCAGTCCAAGATAAACACTGTATATTACAGAATGTGCAGGTGAGAAACGTCAATAAAGTAATAATCCAGATGGGTTTTAATAATTCTTATTTATACCACTGAATTAGGTAATAGAGTGGTTCACCTTTCATAAAGTGTTGAAATAAAAATGTCCCTAAAATTACAGTAAATTTTTTGTGCTTGCTCTCTGATCACTTCTATGGCAAGGTGCCATTGAATAGCAAAAATGAACATTTGCTGAATATATTTGACCATTAATAGTATAATGTTCATCACTAAAATGCTGCTCTGAAGTTGGAACAATATCACTAGAAAAAATTTTTTTTCTGTCCTTTAAGACCAGGTCTCCATGCAACAGAGTTTTTTTGCATCCAACCCTAATTCTTCTTGGTTAGAGATGGTTGGTGGAAATGGAAGAAACTAACTCCCAGAACCAGGTGCAGTGGTGCATGCCTATAATTCCCAGTAATTTAGGAGGCTGAGCAGGAGGATCTGGAATTCAAAGCCAGCCTCAGCAAAAGAGATGCACTAAGCAACTCAGTGAGACCTTGTCTCTAAAATAAAATACAAAATAGGGTTGAGTGCCCCTGAGTTCAATCCCCAGTACTCCACCACACACACACCCAGGAAAGAAAAGATAAGAACTCCCAGTCAAAAGTCTTCCAGATAAACAAGTTTTCTTAAAATACCAAGGGGTGTTGGGGAGTAAGGAGCAGAAAAGAAACACAAGAAATGAATCTAATTCAGGGTCCAAGATCCAACGAAGGCAGAAGATAATGTGAATGGTCTTGAACCCAGGGGACCAACTCTGCAGGCAGAGAGAAGGCTGACCAGGTACATGCAGCCCTCTGCCCTGCTTCAGCTATGGCAGCTGTTCTTTTATCTGCATTTCTTTATATATTGATGACCTCAGTTAAAGCTTATTTGAAATTTTAAAACTTCACAAAAAGAGCATGGTACTAGAAGTTAGCTCTCTGAGCCCCATTTCCTCATTTAGAAAATGAGTTCATATTTGAGGGTCTTTAGCATTCTTTATTCCACAATTTGTATTATTTTATTCCAGGCCAAAATGCTAGCATAGATAAAGCTATTATTTGGTATAACAATCTAATTATCCATGTTATCAAGCAGTATGTTTACTTCTGCTTTAATGCAACAAAGGAGGGAAACATCCAGACACGGAACCAGCAATGTATCAAAAGTGTTGACCTCAAATATGAAATGCTTGCTTTTACAGGGGTCACTGGAAAGTATTCAAATAGCCCTCACTGTTCCCAGAATAAAGAGCTTCACACATTTCTCAAGATTTGTCAGTATGCAAATGAGCCCAACTCTAGATTAAGCTGCAAATAAACCTATAATTCTACTGTAATTAAGAAATCTTTGTAACTTTGGGTGGTATTCTTTTTGCCTAGCAGAAAGCAATTTGTTGAGTTTCTCTTCCTTTCCACAAATAAATAAAAGCTCATCAGCTAAATAAGTTATGGTGAAATCATAAAAATCAAATAATATGCAGTCATTAAAATGATGACAAGAATAGGCATTAACAAATGCTTGCATGGAGAGTGTCCAAAATATATCAAGTAAAAAAATCAAATAATAGCAGCACATATAGTTTTATTTTATTTTTGAAAAATGTTACATGTACATGTGCACAATGAAAAACTTTTGAACAATAGCCTTAGCGATCTTTGGATAGCAGAATTATAAATGATTTTCATTTTCTTCTTTGTTACTTTTTAGTGCTCTGAAATTTGTAGAATACTTTACACCAATATTGAAATTGGATGGGAAGAAAGCAATTTTGGAAAAAAGAAAAGCTTGACCCTATGTTATTAAAGAAATATACAATATCTCCTTAGGAATAGTGGACTACCAATAATCAGCAAACTCCCTCTGTAAAAGCCTAGATCTTATATATTTTAGGCTTGTGGGCCCTATATCTCTTTTGCAACCATTCCGCTTTGCCATTATAGGACAAAAGCATCCACAGATAACAAATAAATGAATACACATGACTGTACCCCAGTGAAACTTTATGAAACAGGAGGCACTCCATGGGCCACAGTTTGCCAACCCCTGTGTAGCAGAAGGAGCCTGTGGATGGGTAACAGACAAAGGTCCCAGGCCTCACACACAATGCTACATAACCACCAGGAGCTCAGCTTCCTTGTACGTGGGAAGAATAATACCTCCCCTGAAGACTTGTGGGAGACGTCCATCTCACACCACAGCGCACATCGTAAGAGGTCAATTCCTGCCTTCTTTCTTTTTATAGTACATCTTGGGGGGAAAAAAAGATGTGAGTTAAATAAAATAAGATTTAAAAGCAGACTAAATCCTAACACCAAAATTTATTCATAACATGCCATTTTATAGCTAAATATAGCATACAGTATATGTAATATAATTCATAGGGTGGGGTATGCAGTAGAATGAAAAGAGAAAGAAATGACCTGGTTAAAGTACTTCAATTTTCATTTCACTGCTCCCAGGATGGCAGTGACTCCAGGATGCTTCAGAAGCATACATTTTACCTCTCATTTAGAACAGATACATCTAATGAAGTTCATGTTGAAGGTGCCCTATGGAGAAGTCAATCAGAACTGAAGGCTTAAACACTAGTCCCCAAGACTCCTATGTGTAGTGATGCATGTTAACCCCTCTCTGGGCATAGGCTGCGTGGGTTGATTCCCCTACTCTAATTAAATGATGTGAAGGGCATTAACATGCTTTCATGTTAGCAATCAATGAGGCACTTTAGGTTCATAATCATGTTTGTTGTCCTGTACCTCATTCCCAATCAGACAAAATAGGAGAGAAGATTTGGGGGTTTTTTGGGTTTTTTGGGGGTTTTTTTTGTTTGTTTGTTTTTTTACAAATTATCAAGATATATCAGCCCTTCATTTGTTTACTTTCCAAAAAATAGTTCTTACTTGAGAGTACACAGCACAGGGGCTGTCCAGGGTACTTGTGTCTTCATGTTTATGAAAGATGTATTCTAAGAATTTTTTAATTTTCTACTCAGGATCTCTGCTGGTTGGAGATACTTAATTAGATTCAAAATGTTACAGAAATTCAAAAGAAAACACCTCTAACCATCCCAAGTGGCACTTTACATCCTTAAGACTTCACCTATCCCAATATCGCATTTCATGAAAGTCAGAGCAGTAAAAATTGAACTAAAAAGAAATCTTGAAGAATCTGAATTCTATTCACAATAAAATGGTCATGACTGAAAAATCCTTTAAAGCATAAACAAATGTTGATGTCAACACCCAAACACACATTGCCAAACAATGTAAAGCAATAACCATGGATTAGCAACCTGAGAGAGTGTCCTACTATGACTGGGGTGTTGGTTGAATCATTAGCCCCAAAATAGCATGGAGAAGGAAGAACTTCTACAACATTTACCTAAGATCTTTCCCTAAGACAAACAAACTACAGACCACAGATAATGGTTAATGCATATGTCAGGGGCAGCTCTCATGTTCTATATTTAAATATATTTATTAAATATATAAGAATCCAAAATACAGAGAATTTTACTTATTCCTTTTTGTTTCCAGGAAAATACTGTCTATAATAGGCAGACAACCCTCTTCAGATGATAAGTGCTTACAGGACCCAGGACAGTGGCATGTATTCTGTATGGGCTCAGGATCCAGCAGGGCTAGGGCTGGAAACCAGCCCAAGTGTAAGTCCATCCCCTTCTAACTTTTAGGAAGTTGTTTGTACTGTCTCTGGTGCTTGGGCAAATACCAGACAGAGACTTAATTAGAAAACCTAGAACTCTAGCCTGGGCATGGTGGTACACGCCTGTAATCCCAGCAACTCAGGAGGCTGAGGGAGGAGGATTGTAAATTTGAGACTCAAAATAAAAAATAAAAAGGGCTGGTGGGGCTGCAAATTAGTGCAGCCACTCTGGAAAGCAGTGGTTTAGAAAACTTGGAATGGAACCACCATTTGACCCAGCTATCCCACTCCTCGGCCTATACCCAAAGGACTAAAAATCAGCATACTACAGAGATACAGTCACAACAATATTCATAGCTGCTCAATTTACAATAGCCAGATTGTGGAACCAAACTAGATGCCCTTCAATTGATGAATAGATAAAGAAACTGTGGTATATATATACAATGGAATATTACTCAGCCATAAAGAATAATAAAATTATGGCACTTGCAGGCAAATGGATGAAATTGGAGAATATCATGAAAAGTGAGATAAGCCAATCTCAAAAATCCAAAGGACGAATGATCTCCCTGATCAGTGAATGATGACACATAGTGGCAGGTGGGAAGGAGGTAAGAATGGAGGAAAGAGGAATTGTATAGAGGGAAAAGAGGGGAAGGAAAAAATAACAGAATGAATCAAACACTATTATCCTTTGTGAAAGTATGACTACACAAATGGTGTGCCTTTACTTCATGTACAAAGAGAGAAATAGTATGTATCCCATTTGTGTACAATAATAATAATTTTTTTTAAAAAAGGGCTGGGATGTAGTTCAATGGTAGAATGCCCTAGGTTCCACCCCCAGTACCAACCAAAAACAAACAAACAAACACCTGACTCTCCAGGAATCAAAATCCAGGGTGGGATAGAGAAAGATGGAAGATGGGGCTGCATTGAAAGGCAATAATACTATGGAATCAACAACAGGCTTCATTCAACCAATGCTTATCTAACAGATGTTTATGGAAATAAGTGACCTTTAGATGTTTATAATTTAGAGGCGCACATCAAGGGATGGCATACAACAGTTTCAAAGAGAAGGATGGCTGTAACACAATTAATTCATTGTTGAGGGAATGATGCTAAGTAGGAGGAAGTCAAAGAGAAGGACATAGCATTCAAGATAGACCTCGATAAAGTTCACCACCTATGCAAAAAGGAAAGAATATTTTGTGGAGCAGGATGGCATAAGCAAAGTTTGGAGACAAAAACTACCACATTTGGAGAACTGCCCAGGGTTTTGTGTCTGGAAGGTAAAGGCAGTGGAATTAAAGCTCAGGAGCCAGGAAAACAGAGGGAAGGACTTGACCAAAGAGTTTGAATATGATCCTGTAGGCAAGGAGGCGGAACAAAGAGAGCTTGCTTGTAGTTTTAAAAGATAATTTCACACATATAGAGCCAGGAGGACCCCTTCACTGTGGACTTTGAGAGAATAGAAGACTGCAGGAACCCTTTTTTTAATAAGTAAGTTGTACCAAATACCATTCTAAGTGTTTACAAACATCAAACTCATTTAATATTCACAATTCTTTGAAGTCAATGCTAATATTCTCCCCCATTTTACAGATGTAGGAACTTGGACTCAGAGAGGTTAAGTGACCAACTGAGGTCATACTGCAAATAAGTGATGGGGCGGAATAAAACCCAGGCAGTCTGGATCCAGTGTTTATGCTCAAAATCATCCTGTTAAGTTTCCTCTCCTGAGCACTGGGGTACACAGCTCATGATAAGTTCTCAGAACACATTGGCACTCACCCAATCTTGTCCTGCTCCTTTATCTCTCAATAACCAGGCTGCCTTTTTAGCATCATCTCTTGTCCATCTACCTTGAAGCACCTGCTGGAGGTCTGGAGAAGAACCAAGGTTGTCTACTTTTCATTCATTACCTCCAGTGGGCATTTACCTTCCATTTACAGTGTGGGAAATGGTGCCAACAAGGCAGAGTCTAGGGCTTTAGTGACAACATTTAAATATACATGTTTTTACATCTGTGAGCTAAGGAAACCCTTCCAACTATTATAGAACACTTTTGACATGAGTCTGTAAAATTGATTCAGACAGTTTGCCAAAGCCACAAGTCTTAATTAATGACTGACTATAACCTCCAGTTTTATTGGGCCTATAATTCTAGTATATTGGCACATATATTAATGACTCGCCTGTGAATAAACTGACAGTTTTAAAATGATATGAGATAACTTGTTTTCTTATGAGGAATTCACTTTTACCTTGAACTTATAGTAAAATTATTATTAGTTCAGTAAATTATGACTTTGAATGTTCTTTGATCCCTTAGCAATAGAACTGTCTGGTTTTCATTTCTTGAGGAAACACCACTTTGGACAAATCTTTTTAGTTGATCTCGTGCTATAACAAGTAGGACTTCATAGTCAAAACTTGCCAAGCAGAAAGGCATTTACTAAGGTTCTACAGGTTTCCTATATTAGGAATTTCCAAACTTGGTTTAATAACACTCCATGTTCTTTTCTAATATTCTTCCCTGAGCTAAGGAGATAGAGAATGGCTACATTTTACAATTTAAAAATTAGCACTATAATCTCAGATGGTTGTTTTAAAACAAATCAAAATAACTTTAAAGTCTTTGTGTCCAGTTACATCACTTAAGTATTCAAGAATAAATGTCTGAGCTTCCCATTTTTTAATTGGAGATATTTGCATTACTTAAAATTTTATGCATAAGGACATAGTCACACACACGTGGAAGCAAAATTAATTTCAATTTCCTTTAACTTTTAATAAAATACATGTGGAAAAGAATATTCTAAAGTGAGATAGGATATTACTAAAATAACATTGTGAGTTATACAACAGAAAACAGTTGGATAGTCTACTGTCCAATTTGAAATAATGTGTATCATTCCCCAAAAAGAGGGCCCCAGATGTGCTAGGTTTATCATCTGTGTATTCACAGGGAAGGTCTGTTTGAGATGGTATTAGAAGCAAAAGATGCTGAGTTGTTGCTTAATTGCCACATTTTCCAGCCCTTTCTTCCCAAATTCACTTTTTTAAAGTAAACTTTTAAATGAATGCAACAACCCAAAAAGTGACAGGATAATTTAAGGAGCAGAAATTTTCATCTGAATCGAATGCAGACTGTCTGATCCAGATTACAGCAAGTAAATCAGATTCATGAGGGTTATATTGCATTTAAGGATTATTCCCACAGGTCTAAAATAACTAGATGATTTTCCCATATAGCCCACTAAGGACGGTGGGTCGTTTCCTAGTTGAAGTGGCGCCACCATGTGGCAATTGCCTAACAGTTTCCAGCTCACTAAACCAATTGACTTCAAAATTGAGATTTTTTTTTTTTTTTTTTTTTTAGTTGTAGATGGACACAATACCTTTATTTTATTTACTTATTTGTATTTGGTGCTCAAGATCTAACATTTGCAAGTTTGTCAGGCAAACACTCTACCACTGAACCACAACCCCAGCACAAAATTGAGATTCTTGACACTCTTTTTCATTTGAAAATATTTGCATTAAAATTTATGAATAAGGATATATTCAATTTCTATTTTGTGGTTACTTTGATTTCAAAGTAGTATATTTCAAATTTACATAAAATGTGATTGTGTTGTGTTTTTATATGGTAGTGTGCACAGTGCTTAAGAAAACACTCTTCATAGCTAGTTAGTCTGGGTTCAAATTCCATCTCTGATACTTATTCCCTGTATAACCCAGGCAAATTACCCAGTCCTTCCAAGCCTCTGTCTTCTCACCTGTAAGTTGGAGATAGTAATACCACCTATCCTAAAGAATTGCTATGAGAACTAAGTTAGCTCAGGAAACAGGGCCTGACACAGAATAAGTCTAGAATGTTTTATTGTTCTTCTATTAATAAGCTTGAAGAGACTTTGATGTGTCATCTGATACATGCTTCTAAATCCAATCAGGGTTCTACCTAAATCAACTTATGAGAGATCAACAGGGACCAAATTAAGAAGATAGAAAGCATCTACATTTTGAAGTTTAAAAATTAGTACTATATTCTGAGATGATTGTTTTAAAGTAAATCAAAATACCTTTAATGTCCTAATGTCAGCTTATATCACTTAAGTACTAAATTAAAAATGTCTGAGCTTCTCTTGGTACAGTAGCACATGCCTGTAATTCCAGCAGCTCGGGAAGCTGAGATAGGAGGATCACAAGTTCAAAGCCAGCTTCAGCAACTTAGTGAGGCCCTGTCTCAAAATTTAAAAATTATAAAGGTTGGGAATATGGTTCAGTGGTTGAGATCCCCTAGGTCCAATCCCTAGTACAAAAAAAAAAAAAAAAAACTGAGCCTTAACATTTTTTAAATTTTTTTATTTCTTCTAATTAGTTATACATGACAGTAGAATGCATTTATGCATTTTGATAAATCATACATAAATGGAGCATAATTTCTCATTTTTCTGATTATACATATGTGGGATCACATTGGTCATGCAGTCATATATGTACATAAGGTAGTAATGTCTGTTTCACTGTATTATCCTTCCTACTCCCATACCCCTTTCCCTCCCTTCACTCCCCTCTACCTAATCTAAAGTAACTCTATTCTTCCCTAGTACCCCCTTTGTTGTGAATTAGCACCCACATATCAGAGAAAACATTCAGCCTTTTGGTTTTGGGGTTTGGCTTATTTCACTTAGCATACTCTTCTCCAACTCCATCCATTTACCAGCAAATTCCATAATTTCATTCCTTATAGCTGAATAATAGTCCTTCACACACACACACACACACACACACACACACACACACACACCACATTTTCTTTATCCATTCATCTGTTGAAGAACACCTAGATTGGTTCCATAGTTTAGCTATTGTGAGTTGAGCTGCTATAAACATTGATTTTGACTATAACTATGAAATTCATTCTGCTAAATAGGTGCATCTCAAACATGCATGTGGATAATGAGGGGCCCTAGTTAAAATGCAGATTCTGATTCGGGAGGTTTGGACAGTTCCTGAGATTTTTGTATCTCATACAAGCAGTGTCAAATGCATTGACCTACAGAGCATTATTACTTTGAAAAGTAACACTCAAAGTCACTAAAATTCATTTCCACCTTATTATCTTTCCCTGTCACTCAGCAGAACATGGTAAGTTAATTGCAAGTCAGAGACTAAGATAATACTTTGTGTAGTCTTCATATTCTCTGGACAACATAACCATCATCTTGCACAAAGGCATTGACTAAGAATGGAACAGGACAGATGTCTACACGGCTGAGGAAAAGTAGGCAAACACTGAGTTTTATCACAATTGCTGCAATCTACCATGCCATAATTTTCAGGAAATTGGAAAGAGTTGAGCGCACATTTATATAGAAATGCTTCATCTGTGAAAAGTAGAAAGTGCAGCACAAAGCAGTAAGTCATCAGCCCTGGAGACCTCCAAATGTGTGATAATCACGTGAGTCACACAGAAAAGCTCTCTGACTCAAAAGTAAGTGACGTGTTTTACTATTATAAAGTAATACCAAAAGAACTTTAAATTTAAAGAAACTTTAATCTAATTTAATTTGGATAAGCTGGTATAAAATCAACTCGTTAGGACCCCAGTAACAAAGATGTGCCATTTTCTTTCTTTCTTTTGATGCTCGGGTTCAAACCAGAGCCTGGCACATGTTCGTATGCACTCGCAAATATGCACTTCTATTGCCCGAAATTACAAGATTATAGATCAAGAAATGTAGTATCATGGAAATGGAACTGACTCTGGAAGTTGGAAGTTTCCATGGGTCACCTATTGTGAGTTTCTAACAGAATGAACTCACACCAATTATTACAAATACTTTCCAGAAGCTAGAGCTATGTCCTTAAGCACAGCATCTATGTGCCTCTTGTTAGTTTTCTTTTTTTTCTTAATGTGTCTTAGTGTGTTTTGTATTGCTATAACAGAATATCTGAGACTAGGAAATTTATGGGAAAAAAAAGACAGACATTTATTTCTCACAGTTTGGGAGGCCAGGAAGTCCAAGAT
Organism: Sciurus carolinensis; assembly: GCF_902686445.1. NCBI lineage: Eukaryota > Metazoa > Chordata > Mammalia > Rodentia > Sciuridae > Sciurus > Sciurus carolinensis. The sequence goes on from NC_062214.1 coordinate 94,678,653, forward strand.
CAAGGCACTGACAGGTTTGATGTCTGGTAAAGGTTGCTCAGTGCTTCCACAATGATGCCTTGAACACTGCATCCTTTAAGAGAGAGGTATGCTGTACCCTCACATGGCAGAAGGTAGAGGGCAAAAAGGAACAAACTCAAGTCCTTTTCATAGTGGCATTAATCCATTCATGAGAGCAGAGTGCTACTCATAACCTAAATGCCTCCCAAAAGGTCCCACCTCCCAATACTGTTTGATAGGAGATTAAGTTTCCAACCCATGAATTTTGAGGGATGCATTCATATCATAGCACTGTATATAAAACAACTTTGACATATATATTCTAGAAAATCACATTTTAGTAAAAGAAAAAATTATGCAAACACATGCATGGAAGAAACTAGGGAGGTATGTAATAAAATGTTGCAAACGATTAACTCTCGTGGGTGGTTTTTATTTTCTTTCTTCTTAACTGTACCGTGTCCATTCCACAGTCAATGTATATTACATGGGAAGAAAAGAAAAACATTTCCAGAGTGTGAATAAGGTACATAAGCTTATTGTTTAACAACTTAAAACCCAATTTGATATGACTAGTTTATGATAGACCTTTCTAACTTTATCACTATTGACTGAATTTCCTGAAAATACAATTGGATTCATTTTTTTATAAACATATTTTTAGTTGTCAATGGATCTTTATTTTATTAATTTATTTATATGCGGTGCTGAGAATCAAACCCAGGGCCTCACACATGCCAGGCAAACCCTCTACCACTGAGCCACAACCCCAGCCCATACAATTGGATTCATTTTTAAAAAGCAAATACCATTGTCCAAAACAGCACTTTAGTGTATTAAGAATTTCCCCTACTAATAATTATCCCATAGGTTCTTTGGGTGTTAAATTCCACTGACAAAAATCTGAAATACAGAAAACTTTTTTTTTTCAATCACATGAAGGTTCTTATGGTATCTAACTGTGTTTCCATTTCAAGTTCACTTGAGCTCCCAAACTGAATTTCTTAACTTTTTTGACTCTAGAAAATTTCCAAGGAGCACTTGCAAGAAAATTGCTCCAAATTGGAACCCTTCCACTCGGGTACAATCATGCAAACAGCCAGCAGAATTTATTTAACCTTCAACCAACTGCTCAACCAACTTGAAATTATTGATAGCCCATCAGCAATGATCAAGATAGAGAGGCCAAAGGAAGAGGTGGTTTTTTTTTTTTTTTTTTTTTTTTTTTTTTTTTTTTTTTTTTTTACAAGAGAACCATTGAGCTGGTAACAGGACTTGAAATGCCGTGTCAGCTCAGCTCGCATGGTCAGGGAGCCCAGCTGCTGGAAGGAAATAAAACTGTTCAGTTACGGCCTCCCTCCAATCAGTCACAGGGGTAATGGTGTTTGGCTTCAGTCAGGTTGTATGTCAGCAAATATACATCTCCTAGACAGCCCCTAAGAGTGCCTTAAGATCATGCTTATTGTTTTATATAGATAGGAGTGGGATGCTGATCGATGATAGTCATAGGCCACCGAGATAAATTTTACCATGTCCAGCAGGTAAACTTAATCTCAGTATTGGAGAATCTGAGAGCCGTTTTGATAGAATATTCATTCCATTGACAGTGATGGGACATTTTTCCTCAGCTAATGCCTCATGCAGACCATATGAAAGTACATATCCTCTCCCCCTGACTCCCCAGGTCCCTCTGTATGGAGTCCTCATGCAGAAAAGGGTCACCAGGTACAGTCTTAGAAAGTCACTGAAGTCTACGGCCATACCACCCTGAACGCGCCCGATCTCGTCTGATCTTGGAAGCTAAGCAGGGTCGGGCCTGGTTAGTACCTGGTTAGTACTTGGATGGGAGAAAGTCACTGAAGTTGAACTTGGAAGGCAGAGCTTGGCCGACAAGAACTCTCAAGAAACTAGACAAACCCAGCACCAGACTGCGACAATCAGATAACACAGGAATTAGAATCAAAGAACTACAGGTTGTTACGTTGACTTTTTTTTTTTTTTTTTTTTGGTGTTTTTGTTGGTGTTGGTGGTGCTGATGGTGGGGGTTTTGTGTTTGTTTGTTTTGTTTTGTTTTGCACAGTGCTGGGGATTGAACCCAGGTCCTTGTGCACGCAAGGCAAGCACTTTACCAACTGAGCTATATCCCCAGCCCCAAGTTGAATTATTGATGCCCTATCCCTTCCTCAAAAAGGAAATAGAAGCAGCATTAAGGGATCACTAGGCCATGAATGGAATGCCGCCACAGACTGCAACATTCTCCTAAGCCTACATCAGACAACAGCAATCGGCATTAGTTGAGCCAGACAGAGCACTGACCCTCAACCCAGTCATTCAGACAGTCAGTTTAAAAGAAGTTTGCCATCATCTCATGAAGTCTTTAAAATCTAGAAGTCTGCCTTCAAATATTCAGAGAAATGTCATAAGTCCACTAAAAGTTTCCAGAAGGGAGGTTAGAAGGTACCTTCAATATTACAGCCTGTCGGGGGAAAGTGAGAAAGAGAATATGATATGGTCCCTCAAAGACAATCTGGTCACGAGAAGTTTTTCTTGGGAATGATAAATGAGGCCCAACAGAAGCAGGTCACTGTGCTATTCAGCGAAGAAATGAGAAGACTGTTTTCAAAGGACTGGATCCTCTCATCCCCAGACCAAGAGTTAGCACAACTCATGAATCTGAATCAGTGTGCTTACAAGAGCCCCCTCAGAGTCAGTCTTCATTAAAAACCCTAGAAAGTTTAAATGGGAATCTGAAAAAGAAGTAGCATGTCGTTAACCAAAGTGACTTCGTACTTATGTTTTGGCAAATCCACACACAAAAAAATCCCATTGGCCAATGATGCCAACATTTTAAAGATTTGTTCTGGAATGGGGAGCTTGCTTTCCCTCCCTGGCCTGTTGTTTTATCAAATTGGAGAGCAGCAAATTAGATTCCTAAGATGTTATCACTTGGAGCTTGCTTGGGGTTAAAAAAAAAAAAAAAAATGGTATCTCTTTTTTCTTAATTTAGTAGAATAGATCTTTTTATACTAATTTGTTCACAGTCTTGTTTCTTACTCCTTGATAGCAAAGCCAGGCTCACATATTTCAGTGTCTGTAGAGCCTGGCATGGTGTCTCAGAGGTAGTGGGTACCCAGTCCAGTAAAACCACCCAATACATCATTCAGCAGTCTCCCTTCACAAAGGAGCCCTAAATTAGGCTGCTGTCTGAATTTTTAAGCTTAATGTATCTTAAGTAGGCCAATTTCTGCATCTAGGCCAAGGTACGTATTTAGATTAAATCCATGTTCCCTAAGGGGAAAAAGTGACTAGACTGTCCTAGAATTTGGAAAATCATTTTAAATATATTGATTTACAATTATTCTATAAGCACAAATATTTTAATAGTAAAAATATGCTCTACCATGTAGTGTTCTAATAAAAATGTACTCAGGGATTGAAAAGGAGAGGCTCTTCTGGATTAGTGAGTCTCAGCTATAGACTTTTTAAAAAATGCTTTTTAATTTTTTTTAAATAACAGAAACTAATCCTTAATGAAGTCCTGCCAAACAGAGGTCCTAGAGGGCCTTCCTTTGATGAATAAATTAAGGGGTTTTAATTCATTAATTTAATGATTTCCTTGATACTCTTTGAGGAAGGAATTGGCATCTAACACAACCTTAGGTCACCTACAGTGCTCAGCACACTGTCTTGAACGTGCCTGATGTTTAGACATCAGCACTAGATAGATAAACGTGCTTGTAAAAGGTTTGCAAACCATTTGCTCTCATGGGTAAACATTTCTTCCATGTTTTTCCTTTTGCAATGTAACCACCACTTTTGTAACTGTGCATAGTTTTGGTCCAGGTCATCAAAGAGTGATTAAAATTTTACATAAGTACAATACAGATTCATATAGTTTTGCTCAACTTTTAAAATGTGACACTATAAATGAAAAACTTTAACAAATATGCATGTCTTTCACTTGGTAATGGTAATTTTACTTTTTAGGAATAGTAAATAATAATGTATTGTGTAAAGATTCAGATAAAAGAATATTCATTTCTTGGAAGCAACCTAACATCCATGAATATATCAATGAAATAATACTTTGCTTTTTAAAATGGTCTTATAGATAGTGACTTGGAATGATAACAACATAATTATAAAGATTTGAGGGAGAGACCCGAGTATAGCTCAGTGGAGAACACATACCTAGCATGCACAGATGGGTTCCAACTCTAGCACTGCTACAAAAAAAAAAAAAAGAAAGACAATTAAAAATCAAGTTAAAGGTGACCCAGCAGGGCTTTCAAGATTGGGCTACATCAAGGCAAAACTGAGCAGTGGCAGAGGGGTGGTTAAATTCATGTCTAGGGACTTTTCTCCAATACTTACAAAATTTCTGTATATTTCAAGTTATCTCAAAATTAAAAATCAGAATGGAAAACAATACTTAACTATAATCCCACTTTGTAGTTGTACATTGTGACATATATGATATAAAGAGAAAGATCAAAGAATATACACCAAAATACAACTATCTCTGAGTAATGAGGCTATGTTCATTTATATTTTCTTTCTTATTTTTCTTTAATCCATATTTTCTAAGTGTTAAAAATGGATATGTACTATTTTTTCAATGCAAAAAATATTTTTTTGTTTTTAATATATGTTCATGCACTTTTTTTTCCAGCCTAACGTGATTAGATTATATTGTAAGGCATAATTGTTTTATTTATAATTCAGTAAACCTCCACAATATATAATGTACTTAGAAGTCACTGTAGGATTTTCTTCTTTTTGTAAAATGTGGAAAATGGTCATATTTGGCAAAGATATATATCTTTTGTTATCTGTTGCTCACTGAACAGATTCCTGAAAAAATAAAGCTACGAGAGTTTAATCACTTCATTTCTAATTCTATAATAAAACCTTAAAATAGATTAGCTCTTCTAATTACTATATGAATATTAAAAATGCTAAAAATCATTGCCTTTTGCTATTCTGGGTTTCAACGTCTTTTTATCGCCTTTCTTAATTTGGTCAGGCATATCATGATTATAAACTTCATTTTTAAAGAATAATTATAAATACTGAGATTGAAATGATTAGTTATGTTGCCAGTGCACACAATATTCCTCATACAGAAAACTCTTACAAAAAAAATTCTTGCTAAAAGAATTTGAGACTCTACTTAAATGGTACCAATTTAAATGAAATATGTTCAACATTCTTATCAACTGCAAAGACAAAACCATTATATACTGGTCTGGACTCTCATAACAAGGGCTTTGAAATGATATTTGCAAATCATACCTAAAAATGAGATTATTCACTAGATTTCAATAATTCGTGATTATGGTCATTGTACGCCTAATACATAGAGCACAACATTTAAAATATACAGTAAATGTACCTTTTTTGCATGCAAACTTTGAAAAACATCCCCTGGGTCAGTTTAGCTAAAAAGAAAATGAATTAGTGTTCCTTTGCAGTCTATTCAACCCTGGATGAATACACATATCTCCAATTAACTAAGCAGGAATTCCCAGCATGCTTCAAGTGAAGAGGATGTTCTTTAATCATGTCATTTTATTTTGGTGGGTATTTTTAAATGCACAAGTCAGAATGTTATATCATGAGGAAGAAATTTTAACTGCAGAACTGAGTCAAAGGCATGGAGTTTTATTCTATTCTAGTTAGTCCAACTTAATACCCCTTCTCTGTACAGGTCTCCACAGCACACTCTTGTCTTACTTATCAAATCAATAGAACAGAGTCAACATTACCGCATGTGGCGAAAGAGTTTTTCTCATTGACTTATAAAACTGAAGTTATATGATGTGTATGGGCTCATAACTCCATAACACCTCTACTACACTGTAGTTACTACTCAAGCCAAGTCTCAATTAGGAAAGGATGCTAGGAGAAAGAAATTAGTCTTAAAAATATGCAGGGCAATTACAAACTAAGACAGTTAAATTGAAGGATTCTGTTTAAATCTAGTATTATTACAGCTGCAAATATAGAAACCCTAACTGAAAGTGTTTTAGACAAAAGAATATTTACAATCTCACATAAAAAGAGATCTAAAGGTAACAGGTGCAGGCAGGCTACAGGGAAAGTTCATCCAGTAGATCAACAATGGCACTGATACCGCCAACTCTCTCTATCTCCGTGCTCAGGGATCTTCAGTGTAATTTCTGTTATCCTCACACTTGTCCCCTTATTATATCAAGGTGACTGCTGCTGCTCCAGACATCAAGTTATCATCACACAACCATGCCCAAAGGCAGAAAAGGCATTATTTTCTTACATTAGTCTTTTTATTAGAGAAGAAACTTTTCATAATTCCTCACCAATAGACATCCCCTTGGGTCCATTGGCCAACACTTATTGGGTCATGTGCAAGGAAGCTAGAAAAATCTTTTCTGACATTTCAGCCTCTGAAATGAGAATCAGCTTTTCCAGCAAGAAAGAAATAGGGGGAGAAAGAACAGTTGTTGGGTAGGCAACCAGCAGTGTCAATTTGAGCTTTCTCCTCAAAGTCTTGCTTCTTTTTTTCTGATTCACAATAGGGGGTGGGCTAAGGAAGAATAGAATTGCTTTGGATTAGGTAGAGGGGTGTGAAGGGAGGGGAGGGGGTGTGGGGGAGGAAGAATAGTAGAATGAATCAGAAATTATTACCCTACATACATATATGATTTTACGACCAGTGTGATTCTACATCATGTACAACCAGAAGAATGAGAAATTATACTCCATTTATGTGTGATGTGTCAAAATGCATTCTATTGTCATGTATAACTAATTAGAACAAAGTTTAAAAGTGAGAAAAAAAGAAAAAAATGGAGGTTTTTACATAGCTTTAAGTAGGCATTAAGTAAGTCTGTCAGTTGCAATTCATATGTTTCTGAATATGCATAAATATGCATTTATGAGACCTTGTTTCTATTCAATTTTGCAACTATAAAGAGGGTGTTTATTAGTGGCCTCCCGGGCTTTCGGTAGGTTGCTTACAGAAAGTTGGCATCTGGAACCTCTGTGCTGATAATGTCCCACATTTAAACCTGGGGCCCTAACTTTTCATGATAATAATTAGCATCTGTATACCACTTTACAACTGGGAAAGCTACCTATTCCTATATCTTTTGAACCATATTATTTACATAAAGACTGTATGCATTTATTTAAAATGATTCAAGACAGAGGAGGCAGTCTAGAACCGGCATTCAGTGCACCAGATGAAAGCCAGAGACCAGCAGTAAGCATTGAGCCTGTGGGAGCACTGTCAGCAGCCCTAGCCACTGGTCTAGGGCTCAGAACACAGCTCCAGTCTCTTAGGGGAGGAAAAGCAAGGGTAAGGTGAGACTGTAAAAGGAAACTTATCCAATTGGAAGACAAAGAATTAAGGATTTGAGAATTAGGGCCAAGGCAGAAATCTACCAATAAGACCCAGGACTCAAGGATACACAAACAACAACAAGCAAGTTCTCAATAAATGTTGATGAATGAATGAATGAGATATCAGACTTATGGAGGTAATGTAATACTAAACCACTGCATTTTGATCTAGAGGAACTTCATATTATTCCTAACTGGGAGCTGACTGGGTGCTTAATTAAGGATCAAATGTACCCCCATGGGAATGGAAGGAGGAATGAACCTATCATTAATCCATGTGAATAAGAGTTACCTGAAGAGTGTCCTAATTATGCAGATTCTCAGACATCCTCTCCACCACCAGAAATTTTGATTGTCTTTCAAGAAAGTCTCAGGTGGGGCACAAAAATTTTGATGAGTACCTAGGTGTTTCTGCTCCTGGGATCAATGGCATCATCTTATAGTCCTGATTAAACATTAAGCCCCTTATAGACCAACGGCATGCCTTATATTCCTTCTGTATCCCATAGAGAGTCTAATTATGTGATCACCCCCATTTTAAATTAATTAGGTCACTGAATCTGACGACTGAGAGTAATTATAGTCACCTGTTAAAGAAGTTAAGCTTGATGCTAACTGATTACTCCCCTATTTAAGGTGTTGGACATTGTAAAGCAGAGGCGAACAGAACAGATTCTGCATGTGAGATAATTACAATCTAGTGGGATAACAGATTTGTACAGAAATAATTTAAAGCAAAGCAGAATATGATGAGTGCTATGATATAAATAATAACACTCAGAGTGAAATTATTCAAGAAGGTTTCGCTCTGCCTTGCAGAACCAAGTAAGATTTCAGAAAATTATGAGAGAAGGAATGGTCAGTCTGCACAAAGGCATAAATTCACTATTGAGCAACTACAGTGTGCCAAGTACTGCTCTAGGTGTTAAGGACAGAGCAACCTACAAAACAAAGTCCTTGCCTATATCCTAAGGGGGAAAGCAGATTACCATTTAACAAATAAATAGGATGCTGTACTTAACAAATGCTAATGTTCTGTCCCTTGTACATGGCAGCCATGTGAGAGCAAGAAGAAGAGAAAGGGGGCAGGAAGGACAGTTAGGAGACCAGGGTTAGAACAGAGGAAGACATGGCAAGAACTCAACAGTAAGAATGGGGGGTGGGGAGAATGGATTCCAGAGTCATCTTCAAAAATGTATGTGGGATATTAACCACATACAAATTAGCAAAGTAAACAGTCTCAATGTTTACTTTGGTGGCAATATGAAAAATCTAGGTGAAATAGATGGATTTCCTGATCAAGAGGCCTTTAGACACTGCAGCATGTTTATATAATTGTAATGTGTTTGCTTTAAGTAGAAACATGATTGATCTCAGTGTCGAATGGATAAGTATAATTCTAAAACATGTGGTATTGGAGGAGATGTTCTAAATAAATGTGTAAGATTATCTCCTCGGAAAATGGCTGCTGGCATTTTGTTTTGGTTTAATTTGGGTTTGTTTGTTTGCTTATTTGTTTTGTGGTTCTGGGGACTGAACCCAGGTCCTGTGCACACCAGGCAAGCATTCAACCATCGAGCTACTTCCCCAGCCCTGCTTGCTGTTTTCTCCAAAGTTTTTCCCAAAGTTTTGATCCTTAATACAAAAATACAACACTTAATTCTAACCCATTCATTCACTATTCTGTGGGAATAGGAAAATTGTTTTGTTTTGTTTTTTCCAGTAAGTGGCCCTAGCATTCACTATTTTTATCACTTGGGTGTACTTCTTTTAAAGAAAAGATGTATTTTATATTTGGCCTTTTTACAGTTTCCTATCTTTTCCTTTAATAACCAGGATTTGTGATTCTGTCCAATGTGATTTTTCTCTGTATACTATTTGCTAATTATGGACAACAAAATTGGACAGATTTTTAATTTTAAAATGATATTTTTGTATTTCATCATTTTCTAAACCGCCATTTTGCTGCATTCTTTGAGATTCTCTTGAGAAGTTTTAAACACATTTAGCCTTATGATGCTAGATAATTAGAATTTAATTATTCTATAATCATCTTCATTGCATTTAAGTTAAACACATCCTTACTTCACTGATGATTCTGTTTGGTTTTACTTTATGATTTTTCCTCTAAAATAGTTATTAACCACCCTGGCATTCTATTTCAATTAGTTTCTTGACATTATTATATTTAATTCACTCTGCAAACATTGATAAAGCAATTTTGTGCCTTCGCCCAAGGATAGTGGAAGAGGAAAACCAAATGAATGGCTGATTGAATGGATAAACTTGGAACAATAGACCATCACTGAGCAAGGAAAGCACACTTGGGGGTTAGAGGCGCTGAATCCACTCCTCCCCAAGTAAGGAGAAACAGGAGGGCAGGGCAGGGAAAGTTTCCAAAAGGCAGTGACTGTCCACTGTTTGAGGGCTAATGGACAGAAGGTAGTGTGGTGGCTGAGTGGAGAGGAATGTTCTAGAAGAGGGAAGAGAGTGTGCAGTCCAGAGAACCAGGCTTCATCTTGTCTCAGGCAAATCTGAGTCTTATCAGGACTTTCAGATTAGAATAGAAAATTTCAGTTACTGTCACACCAAGAAACTTAGTACCCAGGCCATTATTTTCCTGCCCTTTTTAAGATGAGTGGAAGTATCTTTAAAAGGATAGAGAAATAATGTATGCCTTTACATATAGATGCATACAATAGCTCTAAAGAAACTGATGACATTAAGTGCCTTGGAGTGAAATGTCAGAGAAACAGGTACCATGAGCTCCTGTGGGAAGGGCAACTGAGAGGCTAGAACAGAAACAGCAGGGAGAGTTTCCACTGCATGCACTTTTGTACTCTGAAGTTTTTTGAAACATGTATGTAGATTTTCTACAAAACATAAATAAAGTAATTTAAACTCAAAGGATTAAATATAAAGAAATAATGTTTTAAAATACCTAGTGTATGACTGTCACTCAGGGATCAGCCTCTGGTAGTTAAGGTCTGCATTACTGCTGTGAGTAGTGACTTTAAGCAACTTGCTTTTTTTTTTTTTCCCAAATGTCAACCTCTCTCCCCCAAGTGGAAGTGTCAAGGTGTTGCACTAAGTGGAGGAAAGAAAACTGAAAAAAGGAACTTTTGAATAAATGTCATCTTCTCTAACCACTGGAGTTTGTGTTTTTTCAAAGTAGTGCTCAACTTAGGGAGACTGGCCCCCAGGTGATTTTCAAAAGCACACAAAGAGTGAAGAATATAAGCAATCACGGTGACCAGGGGATGCAGCTCAGTTTACTGAGACCTATGGATGTTCTTCATTAAACTTCTGAACTGCATATTTTGAAATAGGTAGTACACAAATGTCTCAATAACAGCCAGTGATCAGGACAACTCAATTGATGCTGTTCAACCAGAGCATGAGTTTGGTTGAAGATGAACTATGCTGTTTCCACAATGGAAGGTGTCAAAGGAGATTGTACTCCTATTAATTGGCCTCCATATTGAGGAAGGAGTAGTATTCTGTCTACATCAGAATTTTTTCCTACTGTGGGCTCCAGTGAAACCTCACAAGTATTTAAATCCCATAAGTACTACTCCCACAGGAGGGGCTACTGATATAAATGAGAGTCAACACACATTTAGACCTCATGGGGGGGGGAAAAATCTGAGAACCTGGGTATGATTAACAGAAAAGGCTCTATACAGCACTATGAGGAATAATTAAGCTATAAATTCCATCTTTGTTTGCCAAGTGAGAAAAGACTTTTTTTTTAAAAGTATGACCCACATCCCCCCCAACTTTATCTGTCTAGATAAATATAATTAGATAATGGCTGATGATTTGTTAGCATTTTATTTCCTGTGTTTGCAAGGGCATTAAGAGTGATCAGAAAGCTCACAACAAATATGGTCGGCTTCTGATTTTCAGAGGCAAGAACGTGACTTTTGAGAATCAGATGGGCCAGGAGCAGGCATTCTGGCAAATTAACTCTTCCTGTATTCTGAACAGGATCAGACAGACTTTTGTCTTAGCTGATTTGCATGAGCTAATTGCTATTTCTGAGTAAATGCAGAGTGATCACCTATACAATTACATTCATAAATTAATATTTTTACTCTGCAATTATTTACACACAAGAAGAAACAGTATAAATAATTTTAAAGCTGTGTCTACACTTACATAATGAAGTGGTTAATTAAAATAATGAGCTAGTTAATGACAAGACCAAAATTTTTTTTATGAAATATCCATATAAGGGAGAAAGAAATGTCTGCCTGAATAATTCTCATAATTGCCTCAACATTTGATTTCACTTTTTACAAGGAGATATGCCCTAAATGATGCTTTAGTTATAAATCTGAATTATTCTTTGATTTCTCAAGGACAGCATGGATGCCAAGGCTCACTGCCAAGAAACAGTATCATATAACCCCATCCCAGTAGGTCTAGACACAGGATTCAGGCAAGTCATTGGCACTGAATAAACAGAAACAGGGGTTTAGACTAGAGTAAGTCACACACTGCCAAAACCAAGGGGTTCCCTTATCACCTCCAGCCTTTAGTGAGTCATTCCAATTTTAGAGGAGCCCATTCTTTGAGGCAGCTCTCATCCTTTAGTCCAGTAGATCTCTGACCTTAAATATTGGAGACTGAATTCCCTGAACTTGCTTATCTCATGACTGGAGTTGGGAGTCTGCAAAACCCATAGTTACCTAGGTTTGGAGAATCACCTCAATCATTTAGAAAAAGATCCAACCTATGTCCCTATATCAGTGCATGGCACCACCATCTATCCAGAGTCTCACATCAGAGCTCTTGCAGTTATTCTTGATTCTTCATTTTCCTTCATGTTGGTCTGGGCCACCATCATCTTTGACTCGGATCATTGCATCAGCCTTCTCACGCTTGTGCCCCTCAAACCCACCACTTATCTCCAAAGCCTATTCTCAATTCAGTAGTCAGAATAATTCTGTTAAAATGTCTTCATGACACATTACTCCTCTGCTCAAAACCTTGCAATGGGGAGGCTGAGACTGTGAAATACACCCTGGGTCTGGAAGCACTTAGAAGGCAGGAATTCCACTTTTATGAGACAATAGAAACTAAGGTGCCAAAGAAGGGGCGGAGACTACAGCCCCACTCCCTGTTTGAATCCGGACTAAGAATGGAGTTCCTATGTGCCAGTTCAAGGATGCTTTGGATAATGATTTATAGGAAAATGAGCATCCAGGGGGAAGAAAGGATAGACATAACTTCCTGACCCAGACCTGATCCAATATCACCTGTGTATCACTAATATCATCTAGGACAGGAACTCAAAGCAGCTGAAACCAGACTGGTTCTAGCTTGGTAATCTGGAGGAGATCATATGAAAGCAGCTATCAAATAAGCAAACAACAGAGAAAAAGATAAATATAAAACCACTCTAGATGAGTTTGAAAACATAAATTCTAAAACACAGGAAGAACTCTAAATCTAAGAAAACCAAATATATATATATATATATATATATATATATATATGATGCAGCAAATAATGAGCAACATAGAAATTCATTGTTTAATGTTGTTAAGTTAAATGACTATTTTCTACATATGATAGGCAGAATTGTAATTGAGCCCCAAGGATCACCCTCCTTTGATTGTGGGTGGAATCTATGAATATAATGGGCTATCCTAATCATGAGAGCTTATGTTACTGGAATAGTTGACTTTGAGAAAGGGAGATTATTCTGGGTGAGCATGGCCTCATCCGGTGGACCCTTAAATAAGACTGAACTTTCTATATAAAGAGAAACTTGAAGTGTAAGAATTTGCTATTTTGGGGGGCTGGGGTTGTGACTCAGTGGTGCCTAGCATGTGTGAGGCCCTGGGTTCAACCGTTGGCACCACATAAAAATAAAATAAAGATATTGTGTCCACCCACAACTAAAAAAATACATTTTTTTTAAATTGCTATTTTTGAAGATGAAGCGTACCTTGTGTCAAGGAACTAAGAACCCCAGTTGATGGCCAGTAAGAAAGGGGAACCTCAGTTCAAGGATTCGAGTTTTGCCACAACCTCATAAATGTACAAGAGGATCCTAAGCTCCAAATGGAAACACGGGCAACTCTAACACCTTCACTTAACTTTGTGAGACCCTAAGCAGGCACTCTATCTCTCACCCTGCACAAAAATCAACTCGAAGTAGATCAAAGACTTGGGCACTAGACAGAGACCCTGAGCCTAATAGAAGAAAAAATAGGCCCAAATCTTTATCATGTCAACTTAGGACCTGACTTCCTTAACAAGACTCCCAAAGCACAAGAAATAACATTAAGAATCAATAAATGGGATGGATTCAAACTAAAAAGCTTTTTCTAAGCAAAGGAAACAATCAATAATGTGAAGCGAGAGAGTCTACAGAATGGGGAAAAAAATCCTCGGCGCTCTAGTCTCCAGGATACATAAAGAACTAAAAACACTTAACACCAAAAAAAACAAATAAATCAATAAATGAGCTAAAGAACTGAACAGACACTTCATGGAAGAAGAAATGCAGTCAATCAATAAACATATGAAAAATTTTTCATCATCTCTTGAAATTAGAGAAATGCAAATCAAAACTATTCTAAGATTTCATCTCACTCGTCAGATGGGAATTATCAAGAACACAAGCAATAATAAGTGTTGGTAAGGATGTGGGGAAAAGGGTACACTCATACATTGCTGGTGAGAATGCAGATTGGTGAAACCATTATGGAAAGCAGTATGGAGATTCCTAAGAAAACTTGGAATGGAACCACCATTTGACCCAGTTATCCCACTCCTTGGTTTATACCCAAAGGACTTAAAATCAGCATATTACAGTGACACAGCCACATCAATGTTTATAGCAGCTCATTTCACAATAGTTAAACTATGGAACCAACCTAGGTGACTTTCAACAGATGAACGGAGAAAGAAAATGTGGTACATATACACAATGGAATATTACTTAACCTTAAAGAAGAATGAAATGGTGGCATTTGCAGGTAAATGGATGCAACTGGAGAATATCATACTAAGTGAAATAAAGCAATCCCAAAAAACCAAAGGCAAAAATGTTTTCTCTGATAAGCAGATGCTCATCAGTGGTAGGGGAATTGGTAGAGAAGAATGAAGGAACTTCAGATTATGCAGAGGGTAGTGAGGGAAACTATAGGGCCGTGGGGTTGGGAAGGAAGGTAGAACCAGACAGACATTATTGCCCTATATACATATATAAAAAATAATTTAAAAAATTTTAAAAAAGCAGAAACCAGGATAGATATTTGCCCACCAGTGCCTGAAGCAGCATGATCCACACTAGCCAAAAGGTGGAGGTTGCCTGGATGTCCATCAGTGAATGAATGGGTAAACAAAGTGTGGCCTATCCATACAATGGAACCTAGTCAGCCACTAAAAGGAATGAAATTTGGCACATGCTACAACATGAACCTTGAAGATATGCAAAGTGAAATACGCCACATACAAAGGAACAAATTTGTGTGATTCCACATATTTGTGGTCTGTGAAATAGTCAAATTCAGGCACAGTAGAAGTTACTGGTGGCCAAGAGAAGGTGACTGGGGAGTTTAATGGATGCAGAGTTACAGTTTGGGGTGATGAAAATGTTCTGGAGATGATGGTGGTAAGTGTACTTAATGCCACTGAACTGTACTCTTAAAAATGACAGAAATGGTAGATCACTTAACCACAATAAAAGATGAGTTGATATCAAGGGGAAAAAAAGGTACAATAATGTGACCTTAAAAAATTTTTTAAAAAAAGAAACTGTGGTATATATACACATTGGAATATTACTCAGCCTTAAAGAAGAATGAAATTATGGCATTTGCAGGTAGTTGAATGAAACTGGAGAATATCATGCTAAGCAAAATAAGTGAGTCCCAAAGAACCAATGACCAAATGTTTTCTCTGATATGTGGATTCTAATTCACAATAAGGGAGCAGGGAGGTGAGTAGATGTATTTTAGACCAGACAGAGGGAAGTGAAGGGAGGGGAGGGGTATGGGTGGAGGAATGATAGTAGAATGAACCGTACACTATTACCTTGTGTGCATATATGATTACAGGGCCTGTTTAACTCTACATCATGTACAACCAGATGAATGAGAAGTTATACTCCATTTATGTATGCTGTGTCAAAGTACATTCTATTGTCATGTGTAACTAATTAGAACAAATTTTAAAATGTTTTAAATAAACAATGTAGAGCAATAGAAATACCAAGTATTGTAGTGGAGTAACGAAAAATGGTACAGTCACTTTGGAAAAGTTGCATAGTTTCTTAAGGAGTTAAAGATAACCACACAATGTGGAAATTTCACTCCTAGATATTTACATAAGAAAAACAAAGATACTTATCTATAGAAATATAGAGGGAGAGAAGAAAAACAAAAGTATCTATACATCTAGTGTATCTAAATCTATATATAAGTATGTGTGCATATATATGTATATATATGTGTGTATATATGTATACATATACACATATATATAAAACAAAGACATACTTAAGTGTTTAGAGCTACTTTACTCAAAATCATCAAAAACATAACAGTCAGGCGTGGTGGCACACCCCTTATAATCCCAGCAATTTGGGAGGCTGAGGCAGGAGGATTGCAAGTTTAAAGCCAGCCCCAGCTTAATAGGCCACTGTTTCAAAATAAAATATAAAAAGGACCAGGGATGTAGCTCAGTAATAGAGTGCCCCTGGTTTCAATCCCCAACACACCACACACACACACACACACAAAATAAACAAAAATTTAAAACCATCCAAATATACCCATCTATTGATGGATAAATAGTGAAACACTGTTCAGCAATAACAGAGAATCATCTACTGATATATGAGACTTTAGATAGGTCTCCAAAACATTCTGCCATTTGAAAGAATGAAAACTAAATAGTCTAAATGCTATATTATTTCAATTATATGGCATGGTCAAAACAGGAAAACTATGAGAACAAGAGTGGATTAATATTTGCCAGGAGCTGAGAGTGTGTGGTTAGTACAAGGGAATTTCTCAGGATAATAAAAATATTCCCTAAATTGATTATAACAGTGATTACAAGACTGTATAAGTTTTGTCAAAATTTGTGGAACCATACATCTAATGGGGTAAATTTTAATATATGTAAATTACACCTTTATAATACCTAACTAAAGAAAAAAAAGAAAACAAAAATTATAATACATCAACAAACTCTGTACGTTGGCTTTAATGTCTGTCTAGTAAAATGGGCCTTCAGGCATACCCTTAGAGCTTTTCAAGGATGGGGGTCAAAGCATAATAAATACTATACTCCCTTTTCCTTCCTCCCTCCCTCCCCCAATCTCTGCAAGAAATATATATGCATTAAATTAAGTAAAATAAGCACGGAAGGTCTGCCAAGCCCAGACAACATATCTATGAAACTGGGTACCAGGACTTCCAAACTGGTTTTGGCACCAATTGGTAGCACACTTCTCTCCTCCACTCTTAGGCTCCATGGAGCAAAGGCTGCTTAAATTCTTAAGGAGTTTAGAACAACTCAAACACAGGAGGGCACTTTCATCCCTGTTTTCCATGCCCTAAGGGATTTTATGGCTAAAGGCACACAAGTCTAAGACAAGTTGAGCCTGCAGGACTGTGGTAGCGCTAGACTCCTCCTTCCACTCACATGAGATGCAGACACAACGGGTGGTCTCCTATTTATCTTTGAGGTATCTTGACTGCAGTTCTGTATAAACAGAGTCGGAGGGATGATTATGCAATCCACCTCTAATCTTAGAGAAAAGGAGGGGCATTTATTCCATTTTCTTCTTGCAAGTTCATACACAAGCTCCAAAACTTCCCCAGGCACCCAAATGACACAATTTAGGGAAGCCTGTCAAGTGAGAAGTTGATGTCTTGATGGGGCAGGAAGGAACAGTAACAATAATAGCTGTACTACTGAAAGCATTAATATTGAGAGGATATTAGAAATGAGAGGCAAGAGTTATATTGCAGTATGATGGTATTTTATATGTTCAGAAAGGTGAAGGCATTTCTGTTTTACTATATTGGTTCTTTCTTCAGTTTTACTTTTACATTCAAGGTAAGGGTATAAATTTTTAATGATTAAATATTGCTCCCTTTAAGAATAGAGGGATTTGAATGTAAAATTAACAGTATTTTCAATGTGATAAAAGTTCAATATTTTTTTAAATAACAATTGCATATAACAGGCCATTCTGAAGAATAATAAATAATGTATTCTAAATTCTAACAATGGCTGGCATTACTTATGACCCTTTCTGTAGCAATAGCCAATAAAAAAGATCATATTTTTAGTATATACATATCATTTTGAAGACCCTAATGTTCAAAAGTGAGTCAATTTATTTAATTTATAGAAATATGAAAGTCATTCTAAGAATAACATTTTATGATTCTACTCTCATCAATATCTGAAACTCTAAATTTTCTTTTTAAGCATCTCCATTTTCCTTTGTCATGTTTGAATTAGCTTTATTATTGTATTTTACCTATTTCAAATTTGACATCTTTTCTTTTATAAATGAATTCACCAGCTGAAAGTCAAAATGAGCCTAGAAATCCATGAGATTTAAAATACACTTTAGTTACCATATATCATGCCACTAAGAAAAATCAAATGTAGCTCTCTCTCTGAGAAGAATTATGTTTACATTTATCTAATCATTAAATCTGACTTATTAAAAATTATCTTTTAACAGTAATAAAAATAGAAATACATATTAAAATTGACTTTGTTCTTATTTTGTTGTTTTTGAATTTTTAAACAATTTGAATTCTGTTGCAAATGTACTTCCATTCTCCCCAATACTTGTTTTACTTTAAAAAAAAAAACCCAAATTACAGAAACATGTACAAGAAACAGAACCTATTCATTAATATCTAAGCAACGACACATGAACATGCAAACATATATGTAAGCAGCAGACAATACTGCAGAATGATTCAGTAAGACCTGTACTAGTAAACATGCTTCAAACATCAGAGGTGAGAAAATTATCAGAAATTTCTTTGGGGACTGGGGCTGTAGCTCAGGGGCAGAGCGCTTGAGGTCCTGGGTTCAATTCTCAGCATTGCATATAAATAAAATAAAGGCATACCATCCATCTACAACTACCAAAAAATTTTTTTTCTTTTTAAAAATTTCTTTAGTTCAGAAAACTGCCTAATTAATTTCAGATGAGTCCTTGTCTGGCCGATAAGTCCATGAAAACTTTCTTCCGGTTTTTCATTCATTATTTATGTTTCCCCATTAGCATTTTGTAACAACTCAGAAGAATAATTCCAATTTGTTATGATCCAGTCATTGTGAGTGTTTACAATGGCTTATTTGCTCTCTGTGAAAGAAAGATACACGTTTGCCTTCTATTTGAATGGATGAAAGAACGAGAGAGAAGGAAATATGTCTTTATTTCATAAAGACCAAATCATCTAAAAAGTTCTTTTTTGTCAATGACTAAATATTTGACCCTCATGAATAATTGCCATGATACTTTTTTTAATCACTTGGTGTTATTTATTGTATTAAACCTTCCAGTTTTCACTTTCACAATTATTTTCAATTCTCACTCATTCCTTCAATGAGTTTTTCCCTTTGACTAGCTTATTTTATTTATCACGTTCCCATTCTCCACTCTAAATGTTTTATTTCCATTATAGAATAAATAAAATTGTCTTTGCTCTAGTAACCTAAATATGTCACTAGTGGAGTTACTACTAAATACATATTTTTAATGGTAGGATGATTAGAGAACAAACACAGAAATTGAGTCCAAGTTTCATAAATTTACCAGAAGGTTTTGTGATACATACTCTAAGCCCAATTTACAGTCTAGAAACAGCAAAATATGTTAAATAATCAGCATTCAAGAGAAAGCCTAAATATTATCCACAGCACCTAGCATCTGCCTTGTGAACACTAGAAAATAAATGTTTGGGTTGATTTTATAAAACCAATGAATCTTTGCAGTTTGTATTTACTCCAAATAAAATGTTATGTCATTTAAGAAGTATAGATACTTTGCAAGCACCTCTTATGAGCTCTGTACAAATCTAACAACTCAATTAGCTTCATTTTCTATTGTGAGTTTCTGAATTTACATTTCTTCAATATATCATTCATGGGGAGAATGTGGATTGCTGCCCTTTTCCAAGATTTTGCATCCTTCTTCACAACATTGTACCAAGCAGTACAATTTTATTTTATAAAATAATTTTGTTCCCAACTTGCCCTTCTTGTGACATTGTTTAGACACTATACTAGCAGAAAAACATAAAATAATTTTAAAAGTACAAATGAAATAAAGGCCAACAAAAAACTATTCTCTGCATTGGATAATAGAGTTTTAATGTATTTCTGCTGTCGGGTTGGTGTATTTGCGTGATAATTTTATGTGACAGTGTAATTAAATTGTAAAACAATTCCCATTTCCTATATATTTTATCTATTTATCATCATTTATTTCTTTACCTTCTTTTTCTGCAATAAATATTATTGTAAGCAGAGTTAAATAAGTTAAACCAATGCAATTACTTTTACAGATTGAAATTAACTTCATATATCAATTTGTACACATTTATACAAAGTACCTACAACTTGCCTTGGTATAAATAAATGTGTTTATTGCAGTATATTTATGATGTCACTGTGGTTTCCATGTTTGCCTTCGTTTTGAGTAATGATATATATGTTTAAACTTGACACTTTAACAGTATTTTCAAACAATTTCATTCATTATCAAATAACCATTTATTACTCTATGGCAATTTCATACCATTTACTGAACCCTTTAGACACTTCTAAACAATGATTTATCAACCAATATACAGATTTTAATGCTTATCACAGCAAATATAGAAAGTAACATTAAATAGTGACCTGACAAGAGATAACTAAATTATCTTTTTTTAAAAATCTTGATGAGTCATGGTTAGTAATAGACAGTCTGTGTTTAAATTAAGAGAAGCATATTAGACTATTATATTCTTCACCTATTAAGACGGTTAATTATAAAACCTCTACAGGCATTAACCATACTACCCCATATGTTGGTTTTAAAGGAAAAGAAGAAGTAAGGGCATTTTAAATGTTTTAGATGGTGAGCTACTTGGTAAGTTTTTCTATCTTGGCCTCTCCACGGGAGGGGAAATATTACTGCTCAGAAAAGTCATTTCTGGGTAACAGAACTGGGATGATGCAGATGGATTGTGCTGTGTGAGACAAATGGCTACTCACAATAATCCGATCTGCTTGCTGCACATGAGACATACCACATCATTTTAATCCTCATGAGGTCTCACCATATCATCATTGCTGGAGCATCCCACAAAAGTTATGTAGTTGGGAACTTTTCTTAAAATGGGGAAATTTAATTTCTCTATCCAAAGGAGCCAAATCAATAGCAGAGTGTGTTATCTTTGTAGGATCCCACAGTTAATCCAGTGAACAGCATGGTCCTGTGAGAATGCTAAAAGAAAGCTTAGGTTTAAAAAGAAACAATTAACAGAGACAGAAAGGGAGGAAGAAAAAACAAGCAAGCTTCCTTTCAAGTGGGATCATTACATAAAACATTAAACCTGATAAAGGTGTCTGTCAGTATGTGGGAGGGTCTGTATTTCTTCAGTTATCCACATCCAGAATGAATTAATTTGACACTAATTGCAGAAGGATTAAATTTATTCAACCTCTATGGACTACTCCTTGACTATTAAAATTAAATGAAAATAAAATGAATTATTTTTCCTAGATCAAAAATTAAACACCAGGTCAATTTATGAGAGTGTGGGAGAAGAAGGGCAACAAGCACCACAACCTGTGACTGTTTTTCCCTAAAATAAATTGAAATAAGCAGCTTGATTTTGAATAAAATTACTAATTTAACAAAAAGATCACTTATTTAAGAGGTCCTGGGATACCTTGGGAAGTATATTATACCCTAGCCAGATGAACCTAAAAACATACATATGTCCATTAATACTTTAAATAAATAAATAAACACACACACACAGAGAGAGAGAGAGAGAGAGAGAGAGAGAGCGCTAAGCCAAAAAATTAATTCGCTAGTTAATGACTTTGTTAATAGCCAAAACACACAAAAAGAAATATTACAATGAAAAAGGAAACACATTTCAAATGATTTAATTTCAGCACTGAGGCAAAACCATAAGAAGAGGCAGTCTCGTAAACCAAACTTTGAAAGAACTCTCCATTTTCAGAATGTTGGCATTCTGAATGCTAATCAAGGCAAGGGTTGAGACTCTGAGACTGCCCTATCTTTTTTTACAGTTGACTGTTTTCCAGTCCTCTGAGAGTACATGTAGGGACAGCGGTGAGGTGGAGGCAGATCTACTGATTTAGTGGTCAGGTTGAAATTCTAAAGTAAATTTGCTGATTCTGAGCTCAGGACTCTGTGGATTATGGTATGCAAACCTGCAAACTGTAAATGTCAATATCCATGATAAATATTCAGATTCTCTAAAGTAGCTTTCCTATCATCTGAAATTATGGATGAAATTATGTTTGTATTTGAACTGTTCCATTGTTTGAGGCTATTTTTTTTAAAAGATGAATATAGATGTGAAATTATCAGATTTTGTAATTAATCATCTACATAACATTCAGTGAATTCCTAAAACTTAAGGATATGATGATCACAGCTTTGGACAAAATACTAAATTAGATAAAATGAGTCATTGGTATCTCATAAATTACTGATAAGGAAAAGGAAGTCAGGGGAAGGAAGTTAGGTAACTTGCCCAAGGCCACAGAGATTGTAGCAAAATAAGGACTAAAATTCTTCTCCATTAGTCAGCACATCTTCCATTTTGGCATAAGGTATATATATTAAACTTTTCTATGAAATATAATTGCATTTTAACATGGATCAGTGTCATAAGCTAATTAAAGAAAGACTAACAATATAATTTCAGGCATTAGTTATCTTATTGATTCAAATCCTTTCTCTTTCTCATACCCCAAACTATGCACACACAAGGCATATTAGATGCAATTTTTGTGAATAGTGATTGGATTAGATCATTGTTAGATGAAATGGCATCTCACTCTATAAATGTATACATATTAAAAGCCTGAAAGTTTTCTCTGATATGCGGATGCTAATTCACCATAGGGGTCTAGGAAAGAAAAGAGTTACTTTATATTAGGTAGAGGGAAATGAAGGGAGGGGTAGGGGCATGGGGGTAGGAAGGATAGTAGAGTGAAACAGACATCATTACTTCACGTACATATATGACTGCACAACTGATGTGATCCTACAATATGTACA
Source organism: Sciurus carolinensis (assembly GCF_902686445.1). Lineage (NCBI taxonomy): Eukaryota > Metazoa > Chordata > Mammalia > Rodentia > Sciuridae > Sciurus > Sciurus carolinensis. Next base: position 94,701,349 of record NC_062214.1, read on the forward strand.
ACCAGAAAAATGAGAAATCACACTCCATTTATGCATGTTCTATCAAAATGTTTAAATGCATTTTACTGTCATGTACAACTAATTAGAACAAATTTTTAAAAATCAATAAAAAGTATAAGAATATATTCTCTCATATTAATGGATGGTCTGCTAGAGAATAAGTGTTCCATTCCAAAACACACCTAAATTTTAGAAATTAAAGAGCTCTTGAAAATTCATATGAACCTTCTGTCATTTCATCTGTTCCTATGGCATGTATATCTGAAACTGCAAAGCTTTCTTCTTTTTTCTCATTAAGTGCTTTAGCAATTATATTAGAAGTGTATCTCTTTTTTTACCACAAGGGCAAAAAGAAATCAAAATTGTAAAATAATGTTACAATTTTAGCATTTTCTTCTCAGTTGTACTGAAAATTATTTTAAAAGAATACTACTACATTTTATCTATTTACAGAGGCCCTATGTTTTAAAATACAAATAATCACTTAGATTCTCTCAATTGAGTAAATTACTTTTAGAAGAAAGAATATTTTTGGAAATTGTTTATCCATTGCAATGGTGAATTAGATGATGTTGCCTTTGAATTTTTATATTTGTGTTAAATGAAAATGCATTTGCCTTACAGAGTCACATTTTGTTACACTTACATAGTGCTTTGTTTTGTTAAATATAATAAAATTGCCAATTGACCTGGCAATCACTTGTGAATTTTGAAATGCACTTGTTTTTTCAAAACAAGTAAGATTGTGTTTGAAGATGTGGAATGAATGATTAAGGCAGTGAATGATTAATTGTTGAATGAAAGTGTTATATCTAACTCCATGCTATTCTGGATGAGGAGCCTATAATTGACTATAGAACTGTTCACTTCAGTTGATCAATTCTTACTTTTACTTAACCCAGCTCAGAAAAAATTTCAAAAGCCCTTTTACTGGTAAAATCATCTTTGCCATCCTCATGAATCAATCAAACTTTGATTTTTTTTTTCCTAATCTGAAACTGTTTCTAACATACATTTCTAAGCATAGTTGGTCATAGTGCTGCTAACATTTCAAACCTTTAAGGTCATGTACTACCTTTCAAGTTACTCTATTTTAATTATAAACCAATCATAGTGATAGCATGTCTCAATGCAGGAGTGTTAGTTACTAAGTAAAATTATTTGTTTTTTGTAGCAAGCCCTATTTGAGGCAGATCTTATATACTAAACAGTATGAAAGATTTGGTATAGGTGGATCTCTCTCCAAACCAAATGGCTGATTTTTGCAAAATTTATTTTATATTTTAAAATGTATATCCTTGGATATTTTTAAATTCACATCTATCATTTCTTTTATGATTCACAGAAACATCTTTGCAGAGGACTTAAATATAGATTCTAAGATTTGTTCACACTATTGGTTTCGACAAGTAATCTAAACTAGTATTAGTCTTCCCTTGCTTCTCTTAGATAAAAGGCACATCTCTCTTATCCTCAACAAACATGACTTCGTGCAGATCTGAACTCTCACTCTTGAATAACTTCAAACCATAATCTAGCTATTTTCCTGAGTTGAGTTGAATCTTTAAAGGCCTGTGCACTCAAATCCTCTAACAAATAAGCTTAGTTTTCCCCTGTAACAGCTATATTCTAACTTTGCACATGAAAATATTTCTTAGAAATGTGTACTGTTGCTTCCCTCCAGTACTCTGGGATGTGGAAGCATCACACAAGGGTGATGTGTAATATATGTGTGCAGTCCAATTTGACTTTCTGAAATAGAAAAGCACAAATTCTCTCTGGAACAATTTCTTTGACTAGTTCATTGTAGAAAAGAAACTTGTTACCATGCTAAAGACAAAACTGCTGCTGGGTTTAGTTTTGAATTTTATAAAGTGAATAAGTGAAAAATATGTACACATTCATTTCAGGCTCAAGTTATGAATAATTAAATGAATATATAATTGTATCCAGTTTTACCCTCAAGCTTAACTAGCAAAGACATCTTCACTCCATATAGAAAGGATACTTGGTGCTTTTTTTGAAAATTATGAGTGAGCTGCCAAACACGACTGAATTTATATGCTTGTATGTAAGAATAACAGTCTGTAAACTCTTAGAGGAGAGAAGCAGCATGTCAGAGTTTTACTTAATGCATCTTATGCCTTCTGAAATTTGAACTCATACAAGTGTTTTCTTAGTATTGCTTAAACGTCTTATTCTTCAGCATCTCTCACCTTACCTCAGATCAAGATTGAATCCAAGGTTGGGAAGAAGGCCTTGTGGGCAATTATTAAGTACTATATATGAATGTATCCAGAAACTGCATTTCATGTTCAGAACAAATTCTCCAGAAATTTTTATTAACAGAATAATAGTACTGTTATAAAAGAATTACATTCAATTCCAAGATCTTAGTAGAGAACTAGGGCCAGACTGTTCAGGTGAACAGGTTGTGAGCAAGTGAGCAGCATTCAACTGAAAGACCACTCCATTTCCCAAGCTGCATATTCTGGAGCAAGGCTCTATCTGCCCAGAAGGAAAGACTATATTTTGAAAATTGCACAAAGATGTATATGTGAGAATTCAAAAAGGCAGCATTCAACTCACCAATCATGCCCCAAGGTGCTTCATCTAGACATAAGGGATTCTGTTAACTATTTTGCAGAAAATTGTAACATGGGCTAGCAACAGCCCTATGAAGAATTTTCTCCTCTTAATAGTTACCTTGATTGTGTCATTTGTCAGGCAGGACTTAAGAAGACCATCAGACAAAACCATGTTAGGAGATGCCCTTTTAATTATTTACCAAAACAATTTGCAGGAGTACAACATGCCCTCTTAGTACAGACTAATAGAACATCAAAATCTCTCCTTGCTGAAGAGATATAGGGAAACTGATATGCTGAAGAAGAAAGGACTAGTAATGGGAATGACAAAGCACAAAGAAGCAGAAAGCTATCCAAGAATCTGTATGTTGCAGAGAAGGTAGCACAAAATGCTCATACTTTCAAGGAAGAACAAAAATAGGTGGAGAATGGAAATAGGATATAAAATGTATTCCCAGACCATGGTTTCCATGTGGAAAAGTTGCCAACACATCATCATCATCATCAAAAAAAAAAAAAGAAAGAAAGAAAGAAAATGTGTGTGGGAGGTAGTAATTAATAACCTCCCAGGCTACCAATTGTCTTTCTCTGTGGAAAACATGCATCTAATAGCAGACAGAGATTCCCAGAGAAATGACACTCCACCACTCATCCTGAGGCACTGTTGTCATTCTAACTTTTAAAAAGGTGGTAAAGGTTCTATTCTCCCCAAAGTCTGATGTCACTCTCTGCTAGCATAGCAGAGCTAGTTATATGATATCTTCTACCATTTTTTACATCCCATAATCTTGGCACAGACTCCAACATAAGTTGATGTTGGCTGAGTGCTTTTATTTCTATATCTGACACATAACAAAATATCATGAATGATTTTAACACACATACTGAAGCACATATTCAAATGACTGTTGCTCCCCTCAAAGCTGTTCTCTTAGAAGAACTGTGTCATTACACATCTTTCAATCTCTTTTTGCTGAATGCAGTTGTAAAGTAATGATTGCTTTTGCATGTTGCTCACTCTATTGGCTGAATAAATTCTTACCATTAAAAAATTTCTTTTTAATTTGGTATTTGACAACTTATTTTCGTCATGGGCAGTTCACAGCCACTCACTCTCCAGCTGCTTGTGCTGTAATCATGCTGAACAAGGTGCAGTTCCTAGAAGCCTCAGAATCTGCATAGGCCATTCCCTCTAAAAGGGGAATTCCCCTTGTCACTAAGCCCAAGATCTCTTCCCTCAGAAAGGCTTTCTGTACTCCTCTCTTCCCCCTCCTATCTGTTTAACTCCCTTTAACTCCCTTCCATTTAGCTGTACCTTAGAAATACCAAGGTGACCTCAATCCACCAACTGTTTATTATCTTCAATTTGCCCCTCTTCATACTAATCTGATGAGGTCTTTGAAGGTAGACACTGGGTCTTATTTTCCTGTATCCTCAGGATCCAATAGCACTGACTTATAATATTGTTCAATAAAAATCTATCAAATGACTGGATACTTTAAAGAAGTAGGTAACCTAAAATGACATCTCAGAAAGTAAATATTCATTTGATTGAATCCTTGTTGAGTTCAAGAATTACTGGATGCTTTGATAAATGCTGTTAGGCAAACCAGTCAGTTTGATAAAGTCAGATTCCCTATTTCATATTATAAGCATATACAAAATTCCAATTGAATTTAATATTCTTATTTAAAAAATAGAAACTATAATACCAGCAGAAGAAAACAACAGTAACTATTTGTATAATTTTTAGGGTGGAGAATGCCTATTTAAACATAAGACCTAAGCTAGAAACCACAAAGGAAAATGTTGATGGTGGCTCTGGGCTAACATACCACTTTCTAAGTGATACCTTCCACCTAAGGTCGAAGTCATCCTTTTTTTCCTGAAATTTTTTTCCAATTTTTAAGAGTCCAAATAATTAAGAAGGCACAAAGAAACAATAAGTACTCTTGAAAATACACTCAACATTGTTCCAAAAGTCTAAAAACAAAGGGAAAATAGTATATTTTAATACCTTTTTTTTCAGATTAACAACTGGATCCATTGCTTTAGAGACACTGTACAGAATGGAAAAGTATATTAAGCATATTATTTGAAAGTATAATTATTACTTGAAAATAAGTTAATCCTATGACTCTGACTTTTTGAACACACTATGAAGTGTTTTTTAACTGTAAAAAATTGTTTAATAAAGGATTGGTAATAATCTATAATAAATATTATGGTGTTGAAATATATTTATTGACGTGAAAAGAAGTCAGTGATACATTTTTAAATGAAAAGGAAAAAAGGTGAATTGGACATAACTTTCCTGTTTTCATATATGAATATACCACCAGTGAAACTCCACATGTACAACCACAAGAATGGGATCCTAATTAGAATAAGTTATACTTCATGTATGTATTACATGTCAAAATACACTCTACTGTCATATATATCTAAAAAGAACAAGTTAAAAAATTGAAAAGGAAAAAAGAACATCGTAAACTATTAGTATATTATCATATTTTTATGAAAGTATATGCAGTTTATAGGGTTATATGTATACATAAATGTGAAAAGATATACATAAATGTATTAATAGTGATCATTATTTTGGTTTATCTATAGTTTCTAATGTTTCAACAATACATATGATAATTCATCGAAATGGAGGAAAAAAGACAAATAAGAGAATGGCTTATTCAAAACCAAACACTGATCAAGCTTAAATGCTAAAGTTACTAAAATAAAGAAGAAACTAAAGATCACAAAACCACATTAACAGGGCTGGGGATATAGCTCAGTTGGCAGAGTGCTTGAAGCACAAGGCCCCGGGTTCAACCCCCAGCACCGCGCACGCGCGCGCGCGCGCGCGCGCGCACACACACACACACACACACACACACACGAACTCTATGTGCTTTCAATGATTTTCTGCCACCCTGTGGGGAATTTTACACATTACAAAACAAAGCAAAATTTGGAATTATAAAAAAATCTGTAACAAAGGATGAAATTTCTTAAATGGTCCAACTTGTTTAAAGCTCTGATTAGTTTGTTTTCTCTGCCAGCTATTTAGGAAAATTACTAGGAGAAAGATAATGATGCCCAAACGCTTACATGGGATTACAACATGCCAACCACTAGTTTTATGAATTACCTTATCTCACAAAAACCCTATGAGGCATTATTTCCCCCCATTTGTAGACGAGGCACAGAAGAGTTAATCATCTGCCAACAGTGAATAAACGTTGCCTAAGCAACATGAATCCAGCCAGCCGCATTTTGGGTCAATTATTTGAATTTTTACTTTTCTGTTCCATCCAGGTGTGATCATTTCCTAATAGAATTGCCCAAATAGTTGGCCGCTGGACTTGCGTATGGATTTAGTAGATGAAACTTCTGAGGGGGATTATGATGTTCTCCAAACTAATCTCATTTCCTTGAAAAACATAAATCAGAGATGCTTCTGGGTGTGGGTCACAGACCCCAGCCCTTCTGAGAATTGTTCTTCGTTGGTCCACAATGAAAAAAGTACAGAAATTGAGATCATTCACGGCATTTTTACAAGTAATTTTATGACCTTTGCTCTACTAAAAAAAAAAAAAAAAAAAAAAAAAAAAAATGTTTTGACTTGTATTTCGTGCGGGTGTTCTTTTTAATTTTTCTATTTTTGTTTTATCGAAGTATGATCCAAAACTAACTAGAAATTTTTAAAAATAATAAACTGATCGCTCCCCACACGTGGCGGTGTGGAGTGGGGGACCCCGCCGGGTAAAGGCAGGGGCGCTTTACCACTAAATCACATCCCTAGCCTTTTTTTTTTTTTTTTCCAATTTATTTTATTTTGTTTATTTATTTAGAGACGGGGTCTCGATGAGTTGCTTACGGCCTCGCTAAGCTGTTGAGGCCGGCTCCCCACATTTTGAGAAGCACTGCTGTCAAGCGGTTCACACCGGGGAATTTTACCAAACTCTTCAGGAGTCCTCTAACGTCCAGTTCCCCAAAATGAGGCATCGGATATTTTTCCTCCTCTTTATCCATTCTGTAATACACAGTTATTGTGACGATCAATAAGGACAAGTCAGAAAAATAAAAGTCTGGTCAAATCTGCAGGCGGGTGTCCCTGCGGACCGCAAAAGCGGAGGAAGCAACCGGAGCCCCCGGCGGCGCCTACGCGCCTCCGACCCGACCAGCCGGAATTCAGAGCGCGCAGTCGTAGGCCAGCGTGAGTCCCCGAGGCCGAGGGGGCGGGGCGACGCTGTGGGTTTCAAAATGACACCACGCCTCCGCTTCCGCCTGCTGCCACGCCTGGAGAAAGCCGGGAGGTAGTCACTTCCGCTGGGGCACCTCACTGCGTCCGGGTCACCTCCTGCCGCTTCCACAGCTGCAGCCGGGCAGCTGGGCTCGGGTCTCTACTGCTGACCGAGGGGAGCGGGCTCCGCTCGGCGCCGCCTTCTGCGACCTGGCAGTCAGCCCCACGTCGCCGGTCTGGAGGGGCGAAGAGGACGAGGGGGCCAAGGCTTCCTCCGGGGTTAGTGCGGCCTGGGAGGATTTGGCATGGCGAGTCCGGACTGGGAAAAAGCCTGGGGGCGCACGCCTGTGGGGCGTGCGCCCACCGCCTCCCGGGAGGGGAAACTCGGTGGGGTGTGTGTTGTAGGGGGCGCCATAGAACCTGCTCCGGAGGTGCTTCCCGGATCCCCGCCCAGCCTAGGTCCCCGCCCTTGCTTCTGCTTGCATTTGCCAACACCCGCTTCTCCCAAGCCTCCTGCTTTTCCGTTTGATGGTTGTGCCTGGATGGAACCTTCCCCCTTCTCCACTCCCCCCACCACCCCAGCCTTGGTACGTTGACGGACGACTGTAGTTCCTTATTTATGACCAGTGTTGGTCCAGGTGCAGAACAAAGAAACTTGGACTTCTGGTGTGCCGCATACCCTCGGGGAATAGACACGGAAACGGCATAAGTAATCAGGGCTTTAGTAAACCTTTCTGGGAGGCTAAAACAAACATAGGTGTGTACTTGAAAAGCCGAGTCCCTGCGTGTTTCCAACGCGACTTTCTTGTTTAAATACTTAGCAAAAAAAATTGTTTGGATTTTCCGGATATATCTAATGCCACTTTGAGAATTACTAGACCAGCTCGTGTTAAGTCAGAAACTTATTTGGGTCTGTATTAGGTTTCTTGAAACTTCCTTTGTCTGTCTGTCCTGGGAACTCTGAGGGCACAACTTTTGTAGTGTTCTTCAAGGTAGTCATGGTGCCTCCCATTTAGTTACTTGAATTAAGTGTGTGTTTGCATTTTAGTGTTGCTTTTTCATCCTCAACTTTATTTTAATTAGGATCTCTTTTTCCAAATGTTTGATTTCCTGTTTTCAATTAAATGTATCTTTTCAAATGTTTTCTAAAAAGTTCTGCAGGTGTAAAAGAAATTCGTAAAGTGTAAGCTTTCCAAAGTCATAAGTGAAATTACCCAATTAAGTTCCTGTGACTTAGTAGTTTTATGGACATACTGCACATTTTATTCTTAGATCTTGTCATTTTACATTCTGTCTAAACTCTTTTTCTAGTCTTCACAATTGTTTCTAATGCAGCCTAATATCTTGGGCATGTACAGGAACTATTACAGACCCACCTCTGCGTACATGAAAGTTAAACTAGCTTATCACAAAACAACAAAACTATTATAGTTGTTAGGCATTACAGGACTTTTGAAGCTAAGTGTAACCAAATCTGGCATTACAGATTTATTCTGTATAAAGTTGCCAATGAGCTGGAGACAGTGTGCTATATTAGAAACAATTCTGGTCCAGATCTGGGAAGGAGGGTGTGATGTCATTTGCCTCATGTAAGATAAAATGAAAATGATAACACCAATGTTTTATACCTTACAAAGTTGTTGATTGAAACATAAGATGATTAAAAAAAATGGTTGGTAAATGTGAAAAGCACTCTTTGGGACAGTGGTTCTATCCATTGTATCTAGCATAGGCTGATGGAGTGATAAGGGAGGAGGGCATCTGAGAAAGTATATGCGTATATGTGTGTGTGTGTGTATACATATGTATATGATAAATTCTCTTTGACAGGATAAAAAGGTGTCATTAACCTTACATCTTATGAAGCAGAATAATAATATTGGAAATTTATAATTTGTATTATAACCAATATTATAACTCTATAACAGGTATCAGGTATTATTAGGTTTTAATGTTTTTAGAGGTATCAGCATCTCTAGCATGTTCTACACACTGAAAATTTAATAAATGTAGGTGGTATAACTATCCTGTGCTTTTTTTTTTCACTCATGTGAAATGTCAACACCATTCTAGTTTTTCTTCAAATTTTGTGTTAACATTTCTGATAGAGATCTCATTGCATTCTTAAAAACCTACCTGATCCCAAGGAGAGCAATGACAGGTGAACATGCAGAATTTTCTCAGACATGTGTTGATGGTCTTAATAAACATATAGGCTGTTCATAAAAAAGTTAACATAAATATTTTAGAATGAAACATTTTCTTTTAAATGGGTAAGTGAAAAACTTGCCTGGGTTTTCCTTCTGCCTGCTGTAATTGATTTCTGTAGAGAGATGGTCATTACTTTCTTGTAGAAGCAGTTTTAAACTATGTAATAGTAAAATTGTAAGTTACAGTCTGGACAGTTCTAAAAATGATCTTAATATTTAATTTTTGCTTGCTAAGCTGTGCGTGGAAATTCCCTTCTTCATCTTGGTTGGATTTACCACCATACCTCCCTTCTGAAGCTATATTGGAAGGAAATCCATTCTCCTTGATTTTTAATCTCATTGAGGTCAAAGACAAATTTATCATATGACCTCCACAGATGCCTACCACAAATAAGGATGTGCTATCACTACCACCAATCTATTGAGAAATCAGATTATTTCTTTTGTATTAGGTTATTTTCACAAGTAGCATATTAAATAAAGTGTTATTTCCCCATTTAAAAAAAAAATCTTTGAACAAAAAATGGGAAACAACCACAGTTAACTTGTGAGTCAGCAATATCCTGATTTCCTTCAAAGTGGTTGTGCTTATATTAACTCCTTTCTTGTTTGTTTCCTGTTCTTACAGCTGTTTGGTGATAAAGTGCTTCCAAGAACAGTACTCTGAATTGTTGAAATTGTTTTTATCTACCTAGTGTACTGTTCCTAAAGTTTTTGTTGAAAAGGTAGAGTTAATCATGTTTCTCTCTTCTGTTTTGTTGAACTAACTTAATTAACCACCAAACTAAATGTCCAGAACAATATATTGAGATGTATTAACATCACATCTTTCAATATATTAGAGTAAAAGTTGAAGAAGTAGGCTGAAAGAACTGAAAGACTTTCTGTTTAAAGGAGCTTTTTGCTTGTTCAAGTGGTAAATTAGCTACAAGATTTGGTTTGTCTTCTAGAGTTTCATAACACAAATATTTCCTCTTACAAATAAGGAATAATTTTACCAACAGAAATTTGGATTCCTACAAAATATTTTCACTACATTTTTGAGGGGTAAACCATAAGAATCCTATTGAACAAGTAAAATAAATCTAAGGCTGAACAAAGTTTTCAGTGTCATACCTTACAATTAAGTATTTATTCACTTAATATTTGTAGGCCTGTAATGTGCCAAGCAGCTTCCAGAAGTTGGGAATATTGCAACTTTCAGTCACTGCTTTTATTTTTGAAATAGTAAATATTTTTCTAATTATTTCAGCTATTTGAAAAAGATAACCCAAAACATCCCGATATTTTTTCCAACACCCCAGTAGAAAGGGGAGACAAGATAATGAAAAGCTTTTCTGATTTTTGAATTTAGGGAAATACATTTGTTCACTGTAGAGCCAAGTACCAAAGACTTGAGAAAACATTAAGAAATGTAGTGAATTAAAAATCTAGGAGAAACTTGTCTCTTTTTTCTATTCATTCTCTGTCTAATAGAAGGGATTGTTTGGTGAGACATGTCCCCCACCCCAACCCACCCTTTTAATTCTCACCCACCCACTCAGAGAAGGATTCCTGTCAGAATGCAGTCTATAAAGTCATCTTTGAAAATAGATGTTAATACAGTATAGATTATGTATTAGAAATAGAGAAACTGCTAAATAAGTCAAGATCATTGTATTTTAAGTGTTTTTCTTTTCATTAATTTCTCCAAATTGCCTGGTTCATTAATTTCTCAGAGAATTAAAAATGCCTCATTCCTGTATATAATAAACTAATTTTCCCAAGCAAATATTTTTGTGAGGAAGTCAGTATCTGCCATTTTTTTCTGTGCCCGTGAGTGGTTCTTCAAAAATTTAAACCTTTGAGAATGTTTGAAACTTTCCTCTGATTGTATACCAGGATGACCTTTCCAATCTTGACTGACAACAGATTTTAATTTAACAAGTGAAATTTAAAACTTTTAAGAAATCCCCATTGTAATTTTTTTGTTCTGGAAATGATACTGTTTTTTGTATAACTTTCTATATCCTCTGAGTGCTGTAAGGACATAAGGCAAACATAAAACATGACCACATCTTTGTTTTAGGAGAACAATTGATATGAATGTGAATGACTGGTATCATTTGAAAATTGTTTTTTTAAAGTTATACACATAGTTTTAAAAAATCAAATAGTGTAGAAAGACTTATTATAAAAACAGTAAGAACCTGAGTCATTCTCCCCATACCACCCTCTTTCCTCTTCTACTGGCATCAGCTACTTATTAACTTTGTTTTTGGTACTTCTAATAATACTCCATAGATCTTAAGAAATATGTGTTACTTCTGTTTTTTAAATAACTTCATCTATTGATTCACTAATGTAAATGAACTAAATACTCATTTATACCACACTGTGTTTGTCACTGTTTTTGTTGCACTGTTTACCAGCTACTTTTTATGACTTCTTATATATTGTATCTAAACCTGTAATTCTTACTCCATCAACAAAAGGGAATGTCTCTAGACTCTTCACTTTGTAAAATGATGGTTTTTTTTTTTTTTTTTTGGCACTCATACCCTTTGTGAAAAAAAGAACTAAAATGAAAGTTCATAACACAAGCTAAAATGTAGTTGCTTACAGTAAAGATATCACTAAGTTCAGTCAGAAAAGTGACACTGTGAAAAGAACATGGTATGCATATGAAGCAAATCAAAAAAGTTAGCATAATTCTGTTTATTGGACAAGTTACAGTAAACTGACTCAGAATTGTGGCATCAAAACTACAAAGAAAATATAAATGGTAGCATACCACTTGGATCTGCTGAATCATGAGTATAAGTGTTTACTTGAGTTCAATTTCTAGAAACAAGCTCTATCTACAGTACTAGGGTTTGAACCCAGGGCCTTGCACATACTAGACAGGTGCTCTACCACTGAACAATACCCAGTCCTGTATTTACTGTTTTTTTGTTTTGTTTTGTTTTTTTTGCTTTACCTCAAATTTTTAATGCAATTTGAAGTATGAAAGACATTTTAAATCACAATTTGACACACAAAGTACATATTTGCAATTGAAAACAAATATTTTCACTTAACAATACCCCTTTTACAAATAGTCCTTACTTAACAGGAATATATGTACTGTGAATAATTTCTGACTCTTTAAAAGAAAAAAAGATTCAACCTGTAAGTTGGTTTCATAACCAGACCAGTAAACTAAAAGCTCTAGGGTTGATAGAGTAGAAGTATGAACTAAGGTATAAGATTGCACCTTTTCAGCCAATAAAAACGTGAAGTGGAAATTAAGTTACTGTCAATTTTTCTCTCTTCACAGGACATTGGCTCTCTGGATTATCAGGAATCAGTAGTTGACATTGAATCCAGGCTGAGAATGGAAGGTGTAGAACTGAAAGAAGAATGGCAAGATGAAGATTTTCCAATGTGAGCATTGCTTTTTGATGAAAACAAATTTAGAACAAAACTTTTTTTCAAGGTGTTACTTAATGAATATTGGGGTTTTAGGAAAATAGTATTAACAAGATGATCATTAATGAGTCTCATTTTCCAACTCAACATGTGTAATTTTTATTTTTCTTATTTGTTTTGATCATTTAAGTTTCAAAATACTTTTTTTAATGAACAGTATTTTAATGTGGTATTTTTAAAACTTGCATCTGAGAGGGTCCTAGAACAAGGGAGTTTTAAGTTGCCTGTAAATAAATAAACAAGGATCTTCTGTGTTATCCAACTAGCCACCCTGACACTTTTGCAAAGACAGACCTTCTATTTAAATGATACTTTTGTGCCATCATGATCATAAGACATCCTAATACCCAGTAAGGTACCTTACTCAAGTGGCATATGGCTAGCAGGTATAGGTGGAAGAACTGAGTCATTTTAGCACGTGATGATGATAGTAATATGGAATGCCAAACTCAAATGAATTGTAGCCAATATTACTGTATTCTCATTGTGAGTTAACAAGTATCTTTGTCATGTGATGCATCATGCATCACATTATATTTGTCAATGTGGATCATTTTATAATTTGTGTAAAATTTTCTGTTCTATACTTGGATAAGAGCTGTCATAAGGCATTTATATAGACTTCAATGTGTTACCCAATAGTCAGAATTTTTTTAAATTGATTTGTAAATTACTAATTTGTAAATTCGAAATACTGCTTTGTTCTGTTTTCTACATAATATTTCTATAAGCTTTGTTTTTAACAGATCTTTAAACTTCAAAAAATTGTAATTTCTGGGTTAAAGAGTATTTCTATGTCTTCTAGACCTTTACCAGAAGATGATAGTGTTGAAGCAGATATTCTAGATGTACCTGGACCAGAGAACCAGCCTGGTAAGAACTTGCTACTTGTACCTCCAATGTACTTGGGTTATTTTTAACATATTTCTTTATGTTAAAAAAAAAAAAAAAAAAAAAAGACCACTGTGAGCTTTTATTCCATCATATGGAGCCAAAGGATAAATTGAACATTGAGGAAAACATTTTTGAAGTGCATGGGGAATTTAACCCTCAAAAACATACCCTCAGTTTTTAAAAGTTTTTACAGTAGGAGGAGATCATTTTTAGTAGTAAAAGGTGACTGTAAATTCTGTCTCTATTACTTAAAAAGACATTGATACCTCATTGTTCTCTTGCCAGTGATATAAAAGCAATAGTGATGAAACTGGGCAGGGTGTCCCATGCCTATAATCCTAGCTACTTGGGAGGCTGAGGCCAAAGGATTGTAAATTTCATGCTAGTCCAGGCAACTTATTGAGACCCTGTCTCAAAAAATAAGAATAAACTCATTGGTAGAGCACCCCAGAGTTCAATCTCCAGTACCACCAAAAATAGCAGTAGTAATCAAATTCTAAGTTTCATAAATCAGTGCTTGGGGTTTTGTTTAATGTTGTTTTTCTCAAGAATGAAGTGACTGAAATGTTTCTGTCCTTTAACTTGAGCATCTGAGCATTCCTTGTACTATTTTTGTGTTTTGTTTGTTTTGTTTGTTTGTTTTCCACTTTCAGGCTTACTAGAAGTTAATGGAAATAAAGTAAGAAAGAAACTAATGGCTCCAGAGATTAGCTTGACACTGGATCCTAGTGATGGCTCTTTGTTGTCAGATGATTTGGATGAAAGTGGGGAGATTGACTTGGATGGTTTAGACACACCATCAGAGAACAGTAATGAGTTTGAATGGGAAGGTAATTGTTTTACTGTTTATCTGATCTTTATTAATGAATATTTGTCATACACACTCATGTTTTTACAATTTCATTTTCTTTAGGAAATACTTGGTAAGCCTTAAAATTTTGATCATGAAGCCTACTAAAATCAATTATTAGGGGATTTTGTTCAAAGTATTATTCTTTCCAGTGTTCATATATTTAAGTTAAAAAGTCTGCAAACACCTGAATATTCCATGTTGCTCAAAACTGTTTATAGTAGATTATATATGTAGTCGTATTTTTTATAATGCCTAATTTTTGTGGTTTTTTTCCATCAATTATGAAAAAATATTGCCAGATAGTTAAGATCTTTTCAGTTGATCAAGTAAGGAAAAATCCTTCGAAGAGACATATGATAGAGAATGTACTAAAGTGTGGAGAGGGAATTCTGAGAGAAGATTTAAGGGGGTGATTTTAAAGTAGGTTTGTCTGGTAGTGCTCTGCTTTATGAAATTACCAACTGGTATTAATGTATACTCTTAACCCCCAAACCTGAGATTTATCATTATAATTATTTGGAATTCCAAGGAATTGGCATGTGTTTTATTTTGCATGCTTTCTTGAGTTAGATAATTGTTACCTACAATATTTTTTATATAGTTAATAATTTTTATATATGTATTCTATCTTTACAATGATTTTTTACTTCAAAGCAGTGTTTAGCAGTAGGTATCTTATCTACAATGAAGTGATAAGCTGTATCTTTTGTTCTTCCCTGTTTTACTGGTTCAATAAGCAGTCCAGTAACAAGCAATATTTTATAAAGATACTGAAATAGTTTTCTGCCTATGTGTTTTGTCTCTTCTTTCTTTAATGCTGCTGTAGTCATTTCCTGGAAGGATATTTTCCGTTAACAGCTTTGTCTTGGAAACAAACAACTAACATGCAGTAGGTTTCCCCTCCCCCCATCTTTTGGTAAGGACTATGATACTAAAATTTTGAAAATCATTACTTCATTAAAAATCAGTTAAACTGCAATCTCAAAATATAAATTACACCTAATCATTGATGCTTATGCTTTTGCTCATGGTAATTTGAATAGACTTTTGCATGTATTCTTCATAATATTATCCTTTTCTGCTTTATAAGACTGATCAAACAAGAAATGATCATTGAGTAGTTAACCACTTTCTATCTGGTATTACAATTTGGGGGTATTAATTTTGTGTTCAAAAAAAAAAAAATCGGCTCTCAGTTTCTTGAAGTAACCTGTGGTAGTAACTGTCTTGGACAGTGCTGTCATAGGAGAGATCTGGAAATGCCGCAGGGCCAATGTAAGATTTTGATGGCTCTATGAATTGTCTTTTCTGAACTTGTTGATATACATTGCACTGTGATTGTCTTCGTTGAATTGGGCAACAAAAAGTTTCATAAACTGTGATGCCCAAAGGTATAAATGGCCTTGTATTAAAAGCAAGCCTTGGCCTGGGCTGGTGACTCAGTGGCAGAGCACTTGCCTAGCATGTGCAAAGCACTGGGTTTGATTCTTAACACCACACGTAAATAAATAAATTAAATAAAAGTCCGTTGCCAATTTAAAAATATATTTAATAAATAAATAAATAAAAGCAAGACTTTTCCTCTGGTATGGAAGAGACATTTCAAATTCCACAGATGGTGTAACAAAAATTCTTTGAATAGTGGATCATGGTAGCTTACACCTGTAATTTGTAATCCCAATTGCCCAGGAGGTTGAGGCAGGAAGATTATTTGAGCCCAGGAGTTTGAGACCAGCCTGGGCAATGAAGACCCCATCTCAAAAAATAAAATAAAATAAAATCTCTAAATAATCTAGATAGGAGAGTGGTTAACTTACAATTTGATTTTTATTATAGAAATAACAATTTGTAATACAAAACCCTTTTATTTTGACAGATGATCTTCCAAAACCCAAAACTACAGAAGTAATTAGGAAAGGCTCAATCACTGAATATTCAGCAACAGAAGAAAAAGAAGATGGACGACGCTGGCGTATGTTCAGGATTGGTGAACAGGACCACAGGGTTGATATGAAGGCAATTGAACCCTATAAAAAAGTTATCAGCCATGGAGGTAAGAGTTACTGAAGGTTGTTCAGATTTTTTTAATGCGGCATCAGAACTCTAAAATGCTTTTAGAAAATATCCCCAGAGATCTTACATAACTTTGAAAACATAAGAAATATTTCTCCTATTGTTTTAGGAACATAACAGGCTTGAAGTAAAAGGATTAAGCCTACATTTAAAAATTGTTAATATATGCATATAGTTAGTTCAAAGAGTACAAAAAAAATGCAGTGGAAACTATGTCCCATCCACCCCATCTCTCTACCACCTAAACGGAGTTTATGTTCTCCCCTTTGTATGCATTTATAATTTATATACAGTGAAATGCTGTGATCATCAGTGTATAGTTCAATGAGTTTTGACAAATACTTACATAATCACATATGCCCATTTATATATTCCACACTCCTAAACATACAGAACATTTTCATTGCCCCAGAAAATTCTCTAATAAGCCTTTCCAGTGAACACCCCCTATGGTAACCACTCTTCTAATGTCTACCCCCGTGATTAGTTTTGCCCATTCTAGAATTTATGTAACCAAAATCATACAATATGCATGCTTGTTTACAACTCTTATTCAGTGTATTTTTAAGATTCATCCCTGTTCTTGCATATATCCTTTGCCCACCACCACCTAGCAAACACGTATTGAACCCAGGGGTGCTATACCACTGAGGTGCATTCCTAGCCCTTTTTATTTTTATTTTGAAATAATCTTACAGTCTAAGTTGCCCAGTCTGGTCTGGAACTTAAAATCTTCCTGCCTCAGTCTCCCAAGTTGCTGGGAATATAGTCCATGTACCACCATGCCTGGCTATAGTTTATTCCTTTATATTGCTGAATGAATTACATTTACTTATCCATTTTCATTTTGATAGGCTTGTGTATCACTTCCATTTTGGACCTATGAATAAGACTGCTTATTAATAAGTAAACTCTTAACTCCTAATTTACCTTAAAGCCCTTAACAAATCATTTAGCTTTGGTAGAGAACTAGCTCATTCTACAATTTTGTAGAGCATTCATGTTGCATGTTTATGAGGTATTCAAAAATAATAAAGTTGAGTTCTCTCCCTTAGGAAATTTTCTAGTCAAATGGGACAACTATGAAAGTACAAGTTATCACTCCTGTCAGTCTTACTGTACCATATATAGAAGTTTACCTAGGTACTGTGTAAATAGCGCCAGAATGTTAGTGACAGTCAGAATGCAAATCACCCTGTAGAGCAAGTCATGTTTCTTTAAATCCTCCTAACACTGGACAGAGGCATACATGGGTTGAGCAAATTGATTTTTTTTTTTTCCACATAGAATCATTCTGCTTAATTTACTTTCTGCCAAATGCATTCCCCTCCTTATTTCTACAATCTTCATTCATCTGAAAGCAAATCACTTGAATATTTGCAGTAATATTCTTCTGCTAATTTAATCTTATTCAGATGAAGGAAATAGGATAATCTGAATCAGGAAGTCCACAGACATGCATTAATTCAGCTCATTGAAAGAAAGTTGTGAGACCTGCCTTATGGTTTAAACCTAATATCTTTCAAAAATAGCACTATTTTTCATACAGGAAAATAATTAAGGCATCTTCTGTTGAACAATTATACTTGATATGTTTGTAACTGAGGAATTAGCAAAGTTGGTGATGACTCTAAAATGTTCAGTCTTGAAATGTTCAGTCTTTTCAATTCATATTTAGAAACAATAGAAATGATAGTTAAAGCAAAAAAATTGTTATGAATATAACTTAATATCTAGATATTGCAGTTGAAACACGTTAGTACTCTTTACTGAGAGTTATGTCAGATATAATTCTTTCTTGGTTCTAATTCCTTAGTTCCTTAATTCTATAAAATGTTAGGCATTGTTGAAAATAAAACTAATTTTTAGAAAGCACCCACTTTAAAAATGTTTTATTTCAGATGTTGTGTCTTTTTGGATTATATCATGTTATTTGTCTACTTACTAAAATATGGCTGACTTTTTAACTATGCTGATTGGTTGTTTTCTATCAACCATACAGATACCCTCTTTAAAAAAAATATCTTTTGAGTAAAATCATGCTGGTGATTTTGTCTGTGATTTCTTTTTCAGGATATTATGGGGATGGATTAAATGCCATTGTTGTGTTTGCTGTCTGTTTTATGCCTGAAAGTGGTCAACCTAACTATAGATACCTGATGGACAATCTCTTTAAGTAAGTATATCTTAAAATGTTTTAGACAGAATTCTGAGCTAACTACATCTCTAGTTTAAGGAAGTGAACTTAAGCTATGTAAAAATTATAAATAATCCAATTTCTGACTCTTAAGTCATTCCTCTTTGGAATTATGAAACTATAGTTTTTCCAGCTCAACAGAAAATTTGACATTTTTTTAATTAGAAGGTATATCTCAGATTATCTTTTCCAACTTCTTTATGTACATGTGTGGATACATTAAATATAAAATTGCAACTTTCATCTTAGAATCATATGGCTAAGTTACATTTACCCATAGAAGCCTAATGTAATGAGCTGACTCACTTCTCCTGTATTTCCAAAGTTATTCTGTTTCTGAGATTATTCTGATGCAGTTTTTAAAATACTTTTAAAAGTACTTTGTGAAAATTTTAAATCATATACAGAAAATATATCAGATCTTCATGTATAAGTCACCCACTTCAGCAATTACCAGTTTAGACTTCATTCTCAATTCTTTCCCCTGTATAATTTTGAAACAGATCCCAAACATCATGCCATTTAATCTATAAACATTTCATATTTATATCTAAAAATAACCTTGTTTTAATAATTATAATGCCAGCTAATGCAGTTGTAAATTTTTAATTGTGTTTGCTCTCACAGATTGGGAGAGAAAGGAATTGTATAATTTGGAGAACCTAGTTAAGTTCTACACAGTGATACTCATTAAGATTTAAATTTAATTTATTTTTACAGGTATGTTATTGGCACTTTGGAGCTATTAGTAGCAGAAAACTACATGATAGTTTATTTAAATGGTGCAACAACTCGAAGAAAAATGCCCAGTCTGGGATGGCTCAGAAAATGTTATCAGCAAATTGATAGGAGGTAACGTAAACGCTGAATCGTTTTTATAGATGGCTTTATTCAGTTGTTTTATATTTGATTCCCACTTAAAAATACTGTATCTTCTTCTTGCCAGGCAAGGTTGCACACACCTCTAATTCCAGCAACTTGGGAGACTAAGGCAGGAGGATTGCAAGTTCAGGGCCAGCCTCAGCAACTTAGTGAGGCCCTGCTCAAAATTTTAAAAAATTAATAAAAGGGGCTGGATGTGGCTTAGTGGTATAAGCACCCTTGGGTTCAATCCTCAGTATCAGGAGAGGAAAACTACTATTTCTACTTCTTGAATTACATGTTAATTTCATGATAGGTTTCTATTCTCTAAAGACAGTATTTTCCAATGTCATCAACTAAACTATATCTTGGGAAAAGATGGAAAACATAGTACATTTCCTATTAAATTTTTGAGTGCTCCTTTATTTATAGTGCTTAGTATGTTTTATGTTTCTTAAAGATACCAGTTAGCTATAATTTTTTTTTTTTGGAAAAAACTCCAGAATATACATATTATCTTAGGACTTAGTTGTCTGTGCTAATGAAAGAACTTGAATCTTTCAATTGGTTTGACTTGCTATGGTTAATTCAAACTAGTTTTATCAACTCAGATCTATTAATAGGTACCTAATTGGCATTGGTTCACCCTGGTAATTAAATAAATATATATACATGTTTAATGATCATTTTATGTGTGAAATATGCATGATAAATAAACATTTTTAATCTGGTCATTTAAAGAGAAGAGGTCTAGGATAATGCCTTTAATTTTTAGTCATAATGTTAGTCCTTAAGTACAGGCATTAGATGTGATTCATGGTGTTCCTTTAGTTATCTCTCCTCCCACCTCTCTGCCTGCACAGTGCCTTTCATGGTATTGAAGAAATTAGTACCGATTTCTCCCTAGTCTTGAAAAATGAAAATAGTTTGCTTTCTATGTTCATTACTATCCTTGGTTGACAAGTTCTGGTTAACAAGTTCTGAAGACCAGTGAATGAATGCTATACTGTATACATAAATTTGACCAAATGAAGTAATTTTTTTATAGCAGTAGAAGGAGTCATCACAGTTCAAGAATGCATTTTCTTGTCTTTAAAAGTATTAATACCTGAATGAGAGCTTTGGGGTGACATTTTTCAGTTTTTTACATAAACTTGCACATGTCTTAAAAGTATTAGAATTTGTAGAAATTTTTAAATTTTCTTTTCTTTTTTTTTTTTTAACTCTAGGTTACGGAAAAACCTAAAATCCCTAATCATTGTGCATCCTTCTTGGTTTATCAGAACACTCCTGGCTGTTACAAGACCATTTATTAGGTAATTTTCTTCATGTTAAAAAAAAAAAAAAAATCCTTATTTAAATTTCTTGTCAATACTTTTAGTCAGAAATATTGAGGTAATTGTTTTTATTTTTTCCGTAGCTCAAAATTCAGCCAAAAAATTAGATACGTCTTTAATTTGGCAGAACTAGCGGAACTTGTTCCCATGGAATATGTTGGCATACCAGAATGCATAAAACAGTATGTTTTGTTTTATTCCTTTAATTGTATTGGATCTTTATATTTTGATGTGCAAGATATAATATTTTTCAATATTCTTTTTCTCACTTCACATATTTCTTAACAGCTTTTTAAAGACTGGTTTCAATATAAGAGATAATTTCCTGATTGGTCAGTACTAAGGAACATTCTCTGTACTTAAACATGTTGCTCTCCAAATTTGAGTAACTCATGATGGCATTGAAAGATCATATTGCCAAAAAAAAAAAAAAAAAAAAAAAAAATCAGCCTAACCTTAATACTCACCAGTGACTGGAATTTGTTTTGATACCAAATTCACTTATTTCCATCTAACTTCTAAAAAGACCTGGTATAAGGCTAATCTGAGCTTTAGTCTCTTTAATATATCTACGCCAGATTTATTGTTAATTTTTACTTTCTGCATAGTATGTTAAATATATTGTTTTTTCCTGCAGACTTAATATGACTTCATTTTTAGTCTTTTTTTTTTTAAGTTTTTGGTAATCTCATAATGTGTATTTACTGAAATAACTCTTCCTTACTAAGGTATGAAGAAGAAAAGTTTAAAAAGAAACAAAAAAGGTACATGCACACCTTGACTGGGTTGCATCTAGACTAGTCCATTTGCATCGCACAGACTAACTCTTTCTTTATTGGTTGGTTAGCTTGTAGAGAAAGATAATAGCACTTGTAAATATAAATACACCCCAACATCCGAATATAGGAGGAATCCAGAGTTCCTGAGGCTGAATATGACTTGGATTCATCCTATTTTAATACTAAATATAATGCCAGTTAGGAATTAAAACCCCTCTTCTTTCCTTACTGGTCTGAACACTATTGGTAAAACCACAGAAATTACTAAGAATGCTGTTTAAAATAACAAGTACTTTTAAGATTGACTGTTTCATTCCTTTCTTTAAATCTCTGTGCTTTATGCAGACTTTCTTAAGGAATCAAATTGGTTTCCTTGGGGTTGATTATATTTGCAATGCAAATACTCTTTGGCTAACCAACATTGATTTCCTTGTATGCTTAAATTAAATAGCCTGCTAACCAGTCAAATTGTACATGTGGTAAAATACCTAAAAGTTCAATGTACTGTTTAACAGTTAAACACTCTGCTTTCCATTTTAAATTTAATTTTGAATACTTTTGCTTTGAGCATAACAAACTGTTATCTATTAATATGTTGACATAGAAGAGGAAAAGGCAAGGTATAAAATAGTTAACACTTTATAAAGTAGTTTAGAAAAGTAGAATTTGAATCTAATTTGTTAGATCTACTTTGATCTAATTTGGATCTAATTTGTTAATAGATTTTTTAAAAATTGACAATTATCAAAACATGGTTTAATAAATTTTTCTTCAGAATTAAGATGAGTGGTGATCATATATGTGTTATCATTTTGACCAACTAAGTTGGAACCAGCTGTAACTAACTGTACTGGAACATTCTTAATTTTGAATACATTTTCATTCTTTTGGTGAGCATTCAGGTGACCATGTGATAGAGTCATAACTTTACATTTCTGTATGACTCTTTGTGTTGTTTATCCAACAAATAGTGTGGACAGTGTTTTTAGATCATGCTGATTTCTCATTCCTTTCTAGGCATTGCTATGCATTTGCCATACAAGTGACTGGAATTTAAAATAAAATCTGCAATCATAAAATGTTTTGAAACCAAGTACTTCCTGGATTTTAAAATGAGTAGCTTTTGTTGAAATGTGCTGTATGATTTTTTTTTTTAAGTTTTTAGTCTTTAATCGACTGTCAGAAAGTTAATTTTAGCTCCAGATAAAAAGTGGAACTCATACTTTTTATTTAAATGAATTGTTTGAAACCTATTACTATTTATCTTGATTTTTGTTTTTCACTTTTGTTTGTGTTTAACTTTAAATAATATCATTACAAATATCTTAAGGAACTTAGTTTTTATAGTTTCTTTAGCCTTAAAAAATAATAAATCATTGACAGTTTGAGAATAATAAAATTCAATTTTAATACAGAAAAATGTTTTTAAAGTCAAAATAGTGGCTAGATATGGGACCTTATGTAAGGCAATATCTCCACGTTAAGTATTGCTGTTTAAAAGGGTACAAAACTGAGTACTGAGGTACAGCAGTTTTAAATGTCTCAGATATTCTTTCAAACAACTAGGTGCCAGTGTGGCCAGGCAACTAGGGATTATAAAAATGTTTCAGCAGTTTAAAAATAAAATAATTATGATTATTAATTCATAAGGATATTTCACATTTGAAAAGATTGTGTATTGCATGTCTTATCAGGAATACGCGCACCTTTCAGATATTTATAAAGAATATTTTAAAATGTTAATCTAGCTTTACAACAGGCCACAGATTTTTATTTATTTGTTTGGTACCAGGGATTGAACCCAGGAGTACTACCACCAAGCTATACCCCCAGCCCATTTTTATTTTTGAGACAGGGTCTAGTTAAGTTGCAGAAGCTGGCTTCAAGCTTGCTATCCTCCAACTTCAGACTCCCAAGTCACTAGGTTTACAGACATGTGCCACTGCACCCAGCCAGGCCAGAGCTTTTAGATGTGATTCACTGATATTTAGGTGATCATAGTAATGATGATGAACATAGTAATGGAAACAAGTATGAACTATCTCTTCCCGCACCATACCAGATTATTTTAAATGTCCCCACATAAGTTATTCAAATTACTATATATATGATAGTAATAGACTGTTTTATGTTATCTTTGAAGGGTTGTCTATAATTACGCAGTAATTATGTAATCCTTCTAATCCCCATGTGCCTAAATATTGGTGTGACCTCTGTTCAAACCACCACTCATCTCCAGTGAGATTTTTTTTAATGCACATTTAGGTATTTCTTGGGTTAAATTCTTACGGCTTCTTATTATCAAAATAAGTGAAAGACATTCACAAAGTGTACCAATAAATTTTGAAAAATGACTAGGTTTCAATAAACATGGATTTTTGCTGGACTTAAGATCATATAATCGTTTAAGGATAATTTGGTGGCTTTAGTTACACTTTAATATTTTTGTTTTGCTGTGAATCCATGGCCTCAAGCATACTAGGCAAGCACCCTACTACTGAGCTAAACCCCCATTCCCCTTCAAATTTCAGTTAACAAAATCATTATTTTTGAGGGAGTTATTTTCCTGTTACCAATCTCTTAACTCTTGAATCCCTGCTGCAGCTGTCATGCACTTTTAAGGAAGTTCAGATAAGTTTGTATGTAAAGTATTTTATAGTCTTTAAAGAAACAGTAGTCATGTTTCTTGCAGTGTCTTGCCTTTAAAAATTCTCTTTTCTGGTTGGGGAAATAATGTTTGGTAATCTTTTTCTGTGTCTGCTTCTTTGCACAGCTTTTTTTTTTTTTAACAATAATATCCTATGCTAAAAGTAGTTACTATTTTTAGAAAGGTTTGTTCAGTTGCTGGTATCTCATTATTTATATATCTTGTTGAACAGAGTTGATCAGGAGCTTAATGGAAAACAAGATGAACCAAAAAGTGAACAGTAAGTTTGGCATCTAGTTCAAACAAGACTGAAGAATGTGCTGATGAAGCAATGCTCTTTTTTGCATTTATAATGCATTTATCCGCTTGCATTTCTATGTAATCTGTTACAAAATTGACTTTTTCTTAATGGACTTTTGTACAAGGGACTGTTCACTGCTGTATTGGTTTGCAAATCTCTTGAATTTAGCTCTTTAATGGTTAATTATGTTGTAATTTTGTATTTTATATTGCTAATTAGAAGAGAACTACACTTTATAAAGCAGTTTTTGCATTTGTTTATTGAATGATGATGCATCTTCAGTAAAATATTTATATGCATAAATGGCAAAGGAAGAAATAATATATATTTTTATGTTTTTGAGCAAAATTTTTTAATGTATACCTATCTTGTGGAAGAAAAGGCAGGTAAATAAGATCATGATTTTATAAAGTACACATTAGGTGTTTTGATTTTGTAAATGGTTGAATACATTTCCTGAAAAACTTTAGAAAATTAAGTTGCTCTAAGGCAAGGGTCAGTTAAACTGATTGTCTCAAATACCCAAAGATCATGTACATAATTTAAGTACATTAGTATCATCCCAAGCTTTTTCTCGCTTAATGTATATTGTTCCTTCATTCAGAAGCACAAATACAAGTGCATTGTATACTTTTTCCTCTGAAAATAAATCAAAAAGCCATTTTTAGAACTAGAAATATAATAGGTTAGAAATTGGGGTTTGTATATATGTATATATGGGATATTTTATCTTCTGGCCCAAAGTCAGAATTGTTATAAGTCTTAGATTTGTTCACTAATGTGAAATAAGCTCTGTGTCCAGGGTATCACTCCCCAGAATGCGTGTGAGTGCTTTGTAGTATTGCAGAGAATGTGATGTGTATTCACTGTCACAATTTCTGTAGAAAACAGGGGCTGCTTTTTAAACTGCTCTCACTGTGGGCACTTTACCAAAATACTTCCATATCAATTATTTGAACTCAGTAGTAATTTGACCTAGTCAAATATGTGCTTTCAAGTTTGCTTGATGATAATAGACAATAATACTGTAAATTAGGTTAATTTTGTATGCCTTAGAGCATCATTATAATGTGCTGTTTGGGATGAAACATTTAAGCATGTAAGCTCCTTGTTTCATTTGGTAAGTTACTTTATATTGAAATAAATTGTATTTGTGCCTCCAAAGCAGAGCTATTAATTAACCACAGAATCATTCTGAAACAACAGGTTTGTTCAAAATTTTCATGTATTTGAGTGATATATGCTTAGTAATTTGATATTCTCCATATTTGAAGGTCATGCTGTCCAGCATTTCCTGTGAGCTGTTTTACAAAAAGAGAAGTGTAGAGTAGCAAAATTGGAATAGATGTGTGCTAAGCTTTTTAAGATTTATTCTCTCCTGTACTTACACAAACATGACTTTACCTTTGTCATTTTTTAATATAAAGTGTCTGCTACAAAAGGGAATTTTTCCTTTACTTTTTGTCCTCATCAGTCCTAAACTTGGCATGCTGACTTAAGTCCAGTTATGGGAGATGCTGGAGGATTCCTTGGATGAAGCATTCTTCAGCAGCCTTTTGACTTGGATCCAGCAGCTCTAGGCAATCCTGTACTAATGTCATTACAATGAGTTAAGCCAAAACCATTATTCTTGCTGAAATCTTAGACACACTTTGCGTTGAAGAAATAAACTAACCGTAACTACTCAGGCATTCCTTCAGAATGTACCATATGGGGATTATGAATAAAGATGTTGGATTTAATTGTGGTTAGATAATATTTGTAGATGATTTCAAGTAGTCTTTCATCAGTATGTCTTTATCTTCTCAAAATGGACTGAGCTTTTTAATAGATGGTTTTGCACCACATTAAGTATTTGGCTCTTCGGTTTCAAAAATTACAAAGAATAATATTTATTCAATTCTTTTCTTGTGTTTATTAAATTTTGTTTTTGCAGAAGTTATTCCTAAATATATATTGTTGCAAAATGGTCTTTTTAATTTTTTTAAAAAACAGAAATAGCCTGTATTCTGTCAGAACATTAAATTTCAGAGGGAACCATGACATTTTCCCATATTTGATTTTAATTTCCATTACTGATTGATGTGAAAGTACTTATAATTTATTAACTTTCTGCCAAGACATGGAACTAAACAAGTTTAATTTTTCTGTCACTGTCTTTGTTACCCTTGGGCTCTGAGTACACCTTTTTAACCAGAAGTTTCTCTAAAACAGTGTGAGGTAATTTGATCCTGTGTTCTGCTTTGTTCATAGTACTAAGCAAGCACCAAGGAGAGACATGATACCAACCCCACTTTTAAGCTTTTAATAGTCTGAAGGGGTTAGGAGGAGTATGAAATATGATTCTAAGTAGAGTCTACCAGAGTTGTTGAAAAGAAGGGAAACCTTTATAAAAGGATAAAGCTTTAGCTGTTATCTGAGATACCACGGAATCTCTCTCCTAAGGAAAGTACTATATACATGGCAGCTGATCATATCTTGTATCCAGCAGAAAACTTACAGGCTATGTACAATGTGTAAACAAAATTGGATTGAAGGAGGAAAAAGCTGGTAAAACCTAAATTCTAAAAATTAGAATTTATATTTTCCTCTGCTTTCTTTTTCTCTTCATACAGAAGCATGTTTGAACCATGGGTTAGTAATTAGAGTGCTCAAAGTTTAGAACCATAATTTCTGGTTTCATAGTTGTTGAACTTTAGTTTTCCATAAGGGACATCACACTGCACCAAATATTGAAATCTGATTAGCAAGTAAATATAGCTAGAATTTCATCAACTGCAATTCTAGAATTTAAAAAGGTAAGGGATTTATCTCTTGATAGACTTCTTTCAATTAACTGTATAACCGTATTATTTAGCTATTTATATGAGTGCTCAGGGAATTTGGAAATGTGTTTGATTTAATGCAGAAGTGACTTTTTGGATTTCTTCAGTTGATAGTTAAATTAACTTTAGGATTTAACTGGTAGAACAAGCCAGTTTCTTGATGAGGTTAGTAATATTGTATGTAAGGTGACACAGTACCTTCAGTCTCCCTTTTCCCATATTTTAAGTAGTTAATTGTTGACATTGCTCAATTAGATGGCAGGCTGAGATAGGATGACACTAGGGATTGGCTACACTGTTACATTTTGTTTTCATGCCTTGTTTCCTCATCCTATATGGATGTTTGAAAAATGGATTACAAATCTCAGGAATCAAGTAATAAAATAAATTAATGTACTTAAAAGTTTGGCCTGTTTTGCAATAGAAGAGTTTATCTCTCTTTTTTAATTTTTTTAACTTCATTTTACTTTATTTATTTTATGTGGTCCGAGGATCAAATCCAGTGCTAGGCAAGTGCTTCACCACTGAGCCACAACCCCAACCCACAGGAGTTTATCTTGTCATAGGGAATGGGAATTGTGCAATTTGAGTTGCTGGGAGAAAGTGTGACGAACTTAGACCGCATGAGAAGGCCAACTGGGGAGGAAAGTGGAGTATTATCTACTGGATCTTCTACACTAGTACCAAAGAATTACCTGGCGGGGCACTGATTCCCTCTCCCTTCCTGAGATTCTGAATGAATTTAAAATTAGATCACAGGGGAGGCCTAAACTTCTTTAAAGTCCTAAAGAGTAATTGAAAATAGTTTGTTGAACAGTAAGGAGTGATTAAAATTTGAATAGAATAGCTTTGTTGTTTAACTGTATGTTTTGAGAACTAAATGAAAAATGAACAGCATGTAACAAATCAAGCACCAAGTGAAAATCAAGAGTTTATTGCTTTCACATTAGTAGAGGGTGACATTAGCTGTTAGGCTTCAGATAGCTATCTTACAAGACATTCTACAGGTGTTAAAATGTTTGCATGAATATTTTTATGCATTTTCACACAGTTTGACAAAAGAGGAACTTGAAAAATAACAGCTACTCCACTGCACTTTTTGCATGCAGACTTTTTAAAGTTTAATGTCAATTAGCAGTTGCTTAATTGTTTATTTACATAAACTTAGCTAGTAAATACTGGTGTTTCAGGGTCACTGATTTGCAGAGTCTTTGGGGCACTCCACTGTTCACTTGGAATGATTCAGTTTGTTAGACACTAATGGACTTTGATATATTTCAAAAATATTTTTCATTACCACAAGTTCACATACTTGTTTAGACAATTGATTTACTGTGACCTTTTAATACTAAGATGATGTTGACTAGCTTAATACTGTCATTTCACAGTGAGAAAATTCAATTCTGAGGTGTGTGCAAGCTGTCAATGTGTTTCAGGTGAGAAATACTGGAGTTGGTCATGATTTGCTAAGGAGATGTAATTTTTTTTTTCCCTTGGACTTGTTAGAAGTACAACATGTGTCCTGATTTGTTGCACATATTTTCGCAACATTCATGAATTTAAATAAATTAATTGGAATGTTTGCATTTGTTTCATTTCATCATGGTTTACTCTATGCTACCAGTTTTTTTTACTGAGTTATCTAATTTTCTAAAATTTATCTTTATAGATAATTCATCTTTATCTAAAGACCTTTACTCTTTAGTCTGGGTACTTCTAATTAAATTTCGTGTTTAATCATTTATAATTATTTTAATAGGGAATCCAAAAATGAGACTGTAAGAGGCTGGAAAAATGGCATAAATGAGAACCTGTTAATAAACCTGTTCTGAGGTTCCAGTTGGTCGCGCTTGTTTTTGAACTTCTCTTTAATCATTATTCAGCCACTTAGTGGCAATTTGCTCTGCACATAACTGAGTTTAATGCAGTTAGGATTTGATACACTCTGATCGACACCTAAAGGAATTGGGATTATGCGGATTTGAAATTTTGAAGTATTTGACATGCGTATTAGTCACAAATTTTAAATAGTCTCACAAATTAAAAATCATAATCACAAACTAAAAGCTTGCCGGTTAGATTGTCGCCCTATATGGGGGGTTAAAAGACGCCCTATTTTCCGAATTGGTTCTCCAATTTAGTTATTTCAAAGTCTTAAATAGTATTACACTGAACACGACCCAAACAAAACGGAAGTACCCTACATTTTTCAAATAGTACACCTAACAGTGGAGATTCTATTTTAAAAATTAAACTACTCTTATGAGTGAATTAGTAAACCTGGTGGACTGCTCAAATGGTAAGTTCACGCCGCTGCAGGGTTTGAAAGCCCAGCCCTAACTCCCTTCACACCCAACCTTTCGCAAGACTTGAGCGGCGCGCTGAGCAGGAGTGGGCGGGCCCAGCGGCCGGGTGTCACTTCCGTGTTCCGCGAGCGCTTCCGGGTCGTAGGCCCAGCTCTGCGGTTTCTGCGGCGTCTGAAGAGGTGGTCGGCGAGGTGGGCACCTCCTGCCAGGCTCCTGGCGGCACCGCTTCTGTGCGTTCCCTAGTGGGAAGCGCCTTGGCCGCAGGTAGTTGGTGGGCTGGGTTGGGTTAGCGCGGGAAAACCCGAGCCGCGCTCCCTGTCGCCCCCGGAGCCGGGCTGCGGTTGGTTGGGTGGTCTCCCAGGGTGACTTGGAGGGTTCTTGGTGCCCGAGGCCCGGAGCGGCTCCTTACTAATTCGGCGGCCGGTGCCGGGGAAGAGGGCGAGGCGGCGGCACGCCAGCCCCGCGGCGCCAGCTAAACGGACCTGGGGAGGTGGTCAGCCCAGCACCCTGTTTTCAACCTAGTGAGTTAAGTCTTAAAGCGTCCAGTTCAGCCGCGTGCGGGTTTCGCCGAATTTCGAGAAGCATTCCCTAAGAGTCTCATTGCCGTCGCGTGAGGTCTGCCTTCCAACTTTCCTCACGCGAATTCTGACAAAGGAACCAATTTTAACTGGATCCTTCAGTCTAGGAGGACTCGAACCGATTACAGGAATTCGGAAACTAATGATTTTCTAAACTACAAAATGAAAAGGGAGTACCAAATTTCTGTAGTTCATATCACATTTCAAAGATTTGAACACTAAGAAATTTTTAGACTCAACTTTCATTAAAGCAAGCAATTTAACAAATGCTTAATCATCTGATAATTGCTTTCTACTTAATTCTCAGACATAAAATGGGGTATGACACAAATTATGTACTCATAGTTTGTAAATTTTTCTCTCCTTTTGGGACCTCTCACCTTCACACACGTTATTATATTTACTGAAGTTTACTTTCTTTCATTTGTTGAACATGTTTTGTTCGGCTCCCATAATATATCAGATACTGTTAAAGACGCCCAGTGTACTTAAGTAAACAAGACAAAAATCTGTGCCCTCATGAAATTTACATTCTGTTGGATGCAGAATGTGTTAGAAGGTCATGAAAATTGAGCAAGAAAGGGTCTAGGGGAAGTTCTAGAGTGGGTGTGGGAATTAGTCTTTTAAATGTGATGTTCAGAGCCGGCCGCAGTGGCTCATGCGTTATAATCCCAGAGACTAGGGAGGCTGAGGCTGCAGGATCGCGAGTTCAAAGCCAGCCTCAACAAAAGCAAGGTGCTAAGCAACTCAGACCCCGTCACTAAATAAAATACAAACTAGGGTTGGGGGTGTGGCTCAGTGGTTGAGTGCCCCTGAGTTCAATCCCCAGTAACCCTTCCCCCACAAAAAATACACAAATAAGTAAATATACGTATATGTGTGTGTGTGTGTGTGTATGTGTGTATGATGGTCAGTTTAGGCCTTACTGAGTAGGTGCTATTTGAGCAAAGACTAGGAATTTCAGAGAGTTAGCCAAGTGAATCTCTAGGGAAGAGTATTCTAGTCAGAAAGAACAGCCATCATAAAGGCTCTCAGGAACATACTTGTCATGGTCAAGGAATTTCCAGGAAGCTACTGTTTGGAGAAGGATAAGCAAGGTGGTAACGAATAAGGTGATAAGGTCAGGGAGATAATGGGTAGCCAGATCATTGTAGGGGCCCATAGTTTTGAA
Source organism: Sciurus carolinensis (assembly GCF_902686445.1). Lineage (NCBI taxonomy): Eukaryota > Metazoa > Chordata > Mammalia > Rodentia > Sciuridae > Sciurus > Sciurus carolinensis. The sequence goes on from NC_062214.1 coordinate 94,732,662, forward strand.
TAGAAAAGAGACATGTTTTAACTGATATTTTTAAAACATCACCTAGCTATGAGTTATGAGTAGAGTGCTAGGAAATCAGAAGGCTATTGTAGAGATCCAAATGACTATAATAGTGACTCAGATCAGAGTGATAATAGTGGAGAAATGGTTGGATTTTGAATGCATTTTTAAGATAGATCTTCGTGGATTTTTGAGGACTTGGATGTGGAGCATTTCAAAGTTTTGTCGAAGACATAGAAGTATGGAGTTATGAAATGGGAAAGACAACAAGTAGATGTGTTGAGTAGGCAGCTAAATCCCCTAGTGAGAAGTTTTATGCTGATATGCATGTTTGAGAATCATCAGAAGTGGTATTTAAAACCATAAAAATAAATGTTATCACTAAGGAATAGGTGCAGACAGCAGAAATGGAAAATTGTGTCCTATCACATTAAAATTTGAGGAGAATCAACCAACAAACAAAAAGGGTGAACCAGTGAACCAGTGAGTTAACATGGCAACCCATAAACTGAAGTGTCCCAGAAGCCAAGCAAAGGTCCTTTAATGTCGAGGAGGGAATAATCAGCTGTGTCAAATGCTCTAGTCCCCTGAGGATTGAGGATTAGCATTAGCAATGCCATTGGTAACCTTCACCATCTGTTTTCCTTGGAGTGCTAGAAGCAGAAAACCTACTGACTATGAGTTGAGGAGAAAAAGAAAATAAAGGAAATGGAAATCAGTGAGAACAAACCACTCTGAGTAGTTTTCTGGTAAAGGGGAGTAGAGAAATAGAATGTAACTGGCAGGGAAAGTAAGTTAGGTTTTGGGTTTTGGTTTTTCTCCCCGAGATAGGAGAAGTAGACACCAGTTTGTTTGCTGATGGAAATGAACATAAGAAGGAAAATGGTGGTGAGCAAGAGAAAGAACAATTCAATTAGTAGAACAGTTTTCTCAAGTGTATTAAAAAGAGAGAACCTGATGCAAAAGTAAAGGGGTTGGATTTAGGTGACTATAGTGACAAACCAGACAAGGAGGCAAACAATGTGGTATAGATATTGGTAGGTAGGTAGATGTGATTGTATCAGTTTCGAAGTTTTCACTTCTTTATTTTCCTTAGTAGAAACTTTCGTGTTCCAATTAGATAAATTTCTAATATTTGACATTAGTACTTTGACTAATGCCACCATTATTCACTCAACAAATACTTTTTTAGTGCATACTAAATACATTATTCTGGGTGGTAAATATATAATAAAGTCCCTATCTTCATGGATCATCCAATGTACTAGATGGAGACAGTAAAAGTATATGTATTTCAGCTTCAGTTATTGACGTGAATGAAAATAAAGCAGTACAAGGAGGAACATAATTCCTTAATGACAGAAGGCCTTTTTGACTAGGTAACATTGGAGCACCAATCTGAATCAATTGAAGGAGTGAACTATGTAGGTATCTGGGGGAAAAAATCATAGCAAAAAGAACAGCCAGGTCAAAGGCAAGAACTGCTTGCCTTGTCAAAGGACAGCAGCGACCAGTATGACCAGAGCAGAGTGAGTATCATGTAGGCCTTGCAAACTGTCGGAAGGACATGGTGGGTTTCACTTGGAGATGATATAATGCTATTGGTGGTTTTGAATAGATGAGTGATGTAATTTGCCTTGTTTTAAAGTCTCATTGTGGCTGCTATGTACTTGAGGATGAGGATGGCATAGACAAGGAGAGAAACAAAGAGACCATGTACTTGATTATTGCATTAATTTTAGTGACAGGATTGTGACAGAGTGATAGCATTAAAGATGGTAAAAGAGAGAAAGAAGTTGACCTAACTGTTTTGAACTGTCTTACTGGAAGGCTGGGTTTACCAGTTACTGGGATGGGCAAGACTTTGAACAGCCAGTTTAGAAGGAATGGTAATATTACAGATCTGTTTTTTGGAAAATTTAATTTGAGCCATCTGCTTGACTTTTGTATTCAGTATCAAGTAGATAATTTTATATATGGGTTCAAGGGGAGAAGTCAGTACTGGAGAAAAAAATGTGTGAATCATCTACAAATAGATAGTATTTAAAGCCATAAGCCTAGATAAATTGAAAAGCATATGAAGAAAAGAACTAAGGAATCTTAAGTAGGTGGAATAGAGAGCTGAGGAGAAATCTGCAAAAGGAAACAAGAATTGTAGTAACCAGTGAGGTAGGAGGAAAGAACTAAGAGTAATGTGTCAAAAGCCAAAGAAATGTGTCAAGAAAACATAAGTGACAAAATGTGTGATGTGAAGACTGATGACTGACCATTATTTTTGCTGAGTTTTATCTGATAATTACCCCTTGAATATATGTTCTCCTGTCCATCTCTAGACTGCAAGTGCCGTGAGGTCAGGGATCTTACACCTGACGTGTAGTAGAAATTCAGTAAGTATCTGTTGAATCTGTACTACTGCCACCCTATCCCTCATCTGTTTCTAATCTCACACTTGAGCCAACTTGTCTGAACTCTCATACTTAAAAGTGCTTCAGGGATTCTCATTGTTGCACCACTTCTGCAAAGAAAGTCCTTGTGCCCTCTATTTTAGCCTCATCTCCTACTACTTGCTATTCATGTTTATGCAGTAATAATATGGAAAGGTTTATAGTTCACCACAAACCTTACTGTTTCATACTTCTATGACTTTATTTTTCTGTTCTATCAGTCTGTAACGATTTCCTGCTAAAGTCTGACTGGAAGAATCAGGAAATTTCTGAATCAACTCAGTACACAGGCAACCTCCATAGTATGCTGTGTATATCTCTATCTGGTTCTTATTTTATACTGAATTTAACCTTTTTGTATGCCTGTTACCCTCTCTAAGAGTGTCTGCTACCCTCTCTAGGGTTTAAGTTTCTAGGATTGGGAGTATGTCTTCTTTCATCTTTCTCTCCCTGGTTCCTATCACAGTACCATCCTCTTGGTAGGCACTCTATAATTACTGAATTTTAAGAGAGGAGGAAAATAAAGGGGCAGGCATGCAAATGTTCACTGAATAAGTCTAGATCAGTGATTTTATCACAAGTAGAATGAATGGGGTACTTGAAAAAGTCTAGATTTACAAGGCCAACTTTTGAAAGATAGTAAAGACACATTTTAATATATATTCAAAGGATGTAAATGCCTATTTCAAAATCACAGAAAAATAACTAGGAAAAACAATTACTCAAAAATCCTAAAATTATAATTTATATTAAAATATATGAAGTAGACTATATTGCATATGTAATTTATAATGTTACAGTGTGATCTTTTTAAATGATTTTATATTAAACTTTTAGGACATCAATGCAAACCTGAAGAAAAAGCAGTTTCTTCCTCCTAAGCCATGGCATATCAGTTATACAGAAATACCACTTTGGGAAACAGTCTTCAGGAGAGCCTAGATGAGCTCATACAGGTGGGACACTGAAAAAAATCAATGCATTTTCATTTAGAGCTATGATAATTCTTGTCATATCCCTTATCCCAGGCAAAGAAATATGGGGTAAACTAGACTACTTAGCATGTCACTGACTGATGAGTAACCTTAAATTCTTTGTTATTATCCCATCCTAACAATAGAACACAAAATGATGAAATGATACAGTTGAATATTTCAAAATATTTTGTTAAAAATTGAAATCAATTATTTTACCTTTCTCTTATTTAGAGGAAAGGCATGTTTTAAAAAAAAAAGTTTATGTAATTTAATAGTCTTTTGAGATTTAAATTAGAATTTCTAATTTATATTTTAATTTTAGAAGATTTTTTAAACAACCCAACTAAAAACATATCAAATATTTCCATTTGTTTAGATATTAAATGGTCTTTAGTAAGATTTAATCTGTGTGTGTGTGTGTGTGTGTGTATTTACCCTGTTTTTTACTTAGAATAAACTTGGCTCCCCCAATTTATTGAACACCTCTTTCCAGATGCTGTAAGGAAAGATAGCAAAATTTCATTCTGGCTTTGTAAAATTACTGCATGTTTCCTTTTCAAAATTATTTTTTTTGTCAAGATAGTGTAAAAGACTTCTTCATTGTCAGTTATGGTAAATGAGAATAAGGGATTCTAGTTTAGAGACTCTGTGTAGCCTAATTAAATTTTAGGTGATAATTTGTGTATTATTTTGTCTTTAATGTTCTTCCCTACAAGGATTTATGACCTTTTATTTTCTCTCAGTCTCAACAGATCACCCCCCAACTTGCCCTTCAAGTTCTACTTCAGTTTGATAAGGCTATAAATTCTGCATTGGCTCAGAGGGTCAGGAACAGAGTCAATTTCAGGGTAAGGCTATTTTCCTAAATCTAGAAGCCTTCATCAAGGGATGTTTTGAGACCCCCTACATAATAATTAATCATACGAGGAAGAGATGACTAATCAAATTTTGGAACTTTTTTGTAATAACTAAATTATACTTTTAAATCAGTTCTATACCAAGTTCATCCACTTAATGTAAGAGAGAGTTGTCTTTAGATTTTTATTCTGTTGTTTCACAAGTCAACCTGTATGTTTGGCTACCTGCCCTGAAGAATTCCTGAGATTTCATATGCCTGAAAACATTAATTTCAAAATTGAAGGTAAGTAGTATAGAAATAATCCCTACAATTCAGTCGTGTTTCTCAAACTCTGGCCTTCACCTATTTTGGTAAATTGTACAGTTATTTCTAGGAACTTCATGTTGCCTCCCACCTACTCTTAGATGACTTGGCTTATAAAAACCTGAAGTAGTTGTAGATAACTATTTATTTTGGCAACTTGACCTCCTTTGTCATTTATACTTGCAAGAGTCCTGCAGAGCTGAACAAATTCTCTGTTTTTTGGTGATTTTATAGTAAGGACCCATTAAAAGGCTTGGTAGAACAGACGTAGTCTTACCACATTATGATATTGGTGGAGTCCTGTAATACAATGTATAATGATTGGTTATTATCCTGTTTTATTTAATATATGTGCCTATATTGTTATAGGACCTAACACTAATGTAGAATTAGAAGGTTAAAATATATGAAAAGGACTTATGGGTTACCTTGCTTTTAAGAGAACCTCAACAATTTGGGGTTTGGGGTTTTTTGTTTTTGTTGATGATTTTTAAATTTTTTTTTTTTTTTTTTTTTTTTTTGAGTGCCTTTCCAGGTATTGTTCTAGATACTGGTAATACAGAGGTAAACAAGATAGATAAGGCCATTTAACTTAAATTTCAATAAAGAGATGAAATCTGCATTTATTTTATATTATATATAAATGAGTGTCTTATTCATCAGTTTCACATGCCTAAAAACTAACTGGAATAAAAGATGTCTACAAAAAAGAATCTACTGAAGAAAAAAAATAAAAAGAATCTACTGGTCATTTTTCTGTCTTTAAGACTGTAAAATATATTTGACAGTAATAATTCTGACAAAATTAGTTTTTGTTTATATAACTCATGTAGAAATCTGCCCAGTTTGCCATTTGAAACCTGACCCTGGATTTTCTAAGTTGATCCATTTTAATCCATAAACTTTTACTCATGTAGAAAATATGGTAGAGGGCTGGGGAGATAGCTCAGTCGGGTAAAGTGCTTGCCTCGCAAGCACAAGGCCTTGGGTTCGATCCCCAGCACCGCAAAAAAAAAAAAAAAAATGGTAGAGAATTACCAGAGACCATAGAATCCACAAGGCCTAAATGGTGTTTTAGTTGCATTATTGTAGGTTTCTAGTTTAGATCTCTTTGACTAAATTTACAGGTAATTTGATACTTGTATTTCTCTTTCATAGCATTTTGTAAATTTCTCAATTTTCTACAAGATTTAAGTACTCAGTCTTTACCAGGACTTATTTTTCCATTCTTTCTTTTTTTCCACATCACTACTTCTGTAACTCGTTTTATCACCCTACTCCCTACCCCTGCCCCCTACCTCAGATTACAACAGAATTGATCTCTTTTAAGTCCAGAATATTTGCGAATAACATTCTGTTTAGCGTGGTGTAGTGTATTACAAAGAGAATAGGTATAATGTATTGGTAATATCTAATTTCCAAAGCTACAATGCTCAATCACATTTAAATTTTTTTATTTATAATTTTATTGCTAGCCTAGCAAGAAGATTAGGCACCAATTAAAAGAATAATCTTTTGTAGCATGTTAATTTTTTTTGTTTGAAATCCTATATGAATTCCATATAAGTGAGATCACTTAGTAGGATGTTAAAGGAAAAATAACCCTTGGGTATAGTAAAAAAAAGTCAAAATATATGAACTTGAGCTGAATTCATTATTCAGGGAGAAAATTCACATTGAACTAGTATATATAACTAGACTTTTCAAGAGTCATTGTATGACCACAGATACAGGTAATGACTACTTAAACATCATAATGCTGAGCTTCAAACAGTAATGAAGAGCTAGGGGTAGAGCCTGGGAGGCCTTGGGTTCAGTACCCCAGCACTGGAAGAAAAAAAAAATCAGTAATTAAGCAAGCATTAAAAGATTTAATGGTCCAGAAAAGTAGGCTAACACTGACAGTTTCCTTTTCCCTGTTTTTTGATGTTTCTGTAATGAACATATATTGGGTAACTTTTAAAATTTTACTTTAATCTTAGAAAACCAGATGTTGTCTTGGATACACACACACACACACACACACACATTTACATATATAAAATGTGCACATTTGTGTATGTGTGTCTTTGTGTGTTTTCAACTGTATTTATTAGCAATGCATTAAAGGTATAATTTGGCCAAATGACTGTTAAAATCAGTATTTGACCAAAGCCAAATATTTTATAGCAGGGACTTTTTTAATATAAAGAATGAATTTAACATTCAGTTCTTATACTATACTTCAGATACTAGTAGATTGACTCAAAGCAATGAAAAAGCAAAATATTTAAGTAACTAAAATGCAGTAAAGGTTATTTCATGTTAGGGGTTCTAGTTCACCAGATGATCCAAAAAAAATACATTTATATTACTATCTAATCATGTGTTTTTGGGTTTTTGATACTGGGGATTGAGCACAAGGGTGCTTAACCACTGAACCACATCCCCAGTACTTTTTATTTTTTTTTTTTGAGAGAGTTGCGCTAAGTTACTTAGGTCCTCGCTGAATTGCTGAAGCTGGCTTGAACTTGCAGTCTTCCTGCCTCGGCTTCCCTAGTTGCTGGGATTACAGGCATGCACAACCACACCTGACTTATGTTTTAAGTTTTGGTGGGGATTTGTTTGGTTGGTTTGAGGTTTTGTTTGTTCTCTTTTGTTGGTACCAGTGGTTGAACTCCGGGGCGATTAACCACTGTGCTACATCCTCACAGTCCCTTTTATTTTTTGAGACACAGTCTCCCTAAATTGCTTAGGGATCACTAAGTTGCTGAGGCAAGCTATGAGCTTGTGATCCTCCTGCCTCAGCCTCCTGAGCTGCTGGGATTACAGGCATGTGGGTTATCTAGCTAATATGCTAGTTTAATTATGTTTAATGTAAATACAGGAGAGTAGTAATAAAGTTGTTTCACAGTCAAGTTTTATAACATTTTACTTTATCAAACCAAATGAAGTATATGTATTTGTATTACAACTAACAGAATTTCAACACATATAAACCAATTTTCACTCCAGGCTACATTTGAAATTGTTTATATTTGAAAGTGAATATTCACATATTAACTTTAAATCCTAGTAACATGCTTTATGCTTTGTTCAAGTTATTGACACAACTAACTTAAACATATCTTGTTACATTTACTCTTTTTTTTTTTTTTTGGTACTAGGGATTGAACCCAGGGGTGCTTTACCATTGATCTACATCCCCAGCCCTTTCTTTTATTTTTCATTCTAAGACAGGGTCTCACTAAGTTACTTAGGGCCACACTAAGTTACTGAGGCTGGCCTGGAATTCACGATCCTCCTGCCTCAGCTTCCTGAGTTGCTAGGATTATAGGCATGCACCACCATACCTGGCAATGATTGCTTTTTGCCTTCCACTATGTCATAAGTAATTTTCTATCCTTTTCTCACCACTCCACTGAAACTGCTCTTGACAAATTGTTTTTGCCTAAATCTAATACATAATTTGTGATAAACATTGATCATTTTCTCTTTTTCGAAACCCATACTTCCTAGAATTTTTACTTATACTTTCTTATATTCCCTAACCTCTTTCAGATTCCTTTATAGTTTTCTTCTGGTTGTCACAAAAATTGGTATTCCTCAGTGTTATCCAAATATTCTCCTTGCATGATCTCATCCAGTCATGTGGCCTTAGTAAAAATTGGTATACTCCCTTACCGTCTCTTGCTGTCCCTTAATGTCCCCTTGCTAGACACACATAATAAGTTAGTCTCAAACTCATTATGTTCCAAATTTAACTTTCCTACCAAACTGGATTTTTCTGTGAATCTATTATTGTTTAAGTCAGAAACTTGGAAATTACCATAGATTTATATCTCTCCACCATATTCATACTTGTCGAGTTCTATCAAGTCTGCCTTTCAAAATTTCTCCCTTTCTGTTCCCCTTGGTACTACTGTAGTACAGCTACTTTTACCTCTGATTCGGCTACCTCTAAGAGGCGTTGGCTTCTGGTCTTCCAGCCTCCAACCATACTCCCCTTCAACCCATTCTTCTTGTCATAGCCAAAATGACAGATTTAATCTTGTGATTCCTGCTTCAAGTCTTTCATTGACCTCCAAGCAATGAAAACGCAACATGAGAATAGGACATAGGCTTTAAGTGATCTGCATTGCCTCTTTCACCTTAGTACTTCCTAAACCTAAAACATTGTTTTCTGGACTCTCCCACCCCATTCCAATTGTCAGTCTTCTTTCCACTGTCCCACTTCTCCTTTGACTAGCTCTTATTCTTCAAGATTCAACTTTCCTGTACTTTGCAAGAGAAATTTTCTCTGCCCTGTGCTTTCCATACTCTTGAGCATCTCTGCTTTACTCCCACCATTGTACCCAGTAGCTTACTCTTTCATGGCATTGTTACACTGCATGTTTGCTTATTTCAGTGCTCTCCCTGCTAGACTCACTGATGGCAGGGACCAGTGTTTACCATTATAACCTCAGAGCCCAGCAGAGTAGTACACAGTGATTATTCAAGTTTATTTAATTCCTTAACTAATTCACTCATAGCCATCATTGTTTCTTTGACCATTCTCACTTCATAACACATTTTAGATTGAATCCAATTTTGCTGTTAGAAATAATACCACAGTGAATATTTTTGTGTTTAATGCTTTTCCTAAACTAAAAATTTTAGGCGTTTAACTGTCTTGTTTCATACTAAATTCTTTAATAGGTATGCATGTGTGTATATATTAGGTTTTGATTGTATTCTGTTTGGTGTCTATTCTTGCACTTTGACCACATTCTATAAAAAATGTTTTCTTTTAATGTTCAGGTATACCTTTTACCTTAGGAAGTAAAAAAAAACTTTGCTTAGTGGCTAATCCAGTTATACATCTGAGCTAAATCACAAGATTAAAATTTATTTAGTGTTTCTAAGAAATTCTTGCTTTTGTACAAGTTGGAAGAATTAATATACACAGTAAAATAAGTAGCTTTTAAAACGTTTTTACAAAAAACTTCACATGAACTTTCATAATTTAGCCACATGAGGGCAGTAGAAATACAAATTCAGATTTTCATACAACTTATCTTCATTACAGGTAATTTGCAGACACTTTTATAGTGCCAAAATAGTCCAATTAAAATGGGTTTTAACTCTTGACTTAGCAAATTTATCAGGGTTTTGCTTTCATTTGTTTTTTAGGTAGATAGGATTAAAATTAAAGAAAATCTTAAGCAGCTAAGCATTAAACATTATTTTAACAATTATGTTCTTAGTAGCTAAGTTCTCTTAAGTTGCTTTGGAGAAAAATATGAGGGGAAAAAATGACACTTCACTGTGTGTTTTGTTTTAAAGGGCTCTCTAAATACATACAGATTCTGCGATAATGTGTGGACTTTTGTATTGAATGATGTTGAATTCAGAGAGGTGACAGAACTTATTAAAGTGGATAAAGTGAAAATTGTAGCCTGTGATGGTAAAAGTAAGTGTTCCCCTAATTGCTACTTGAAATCTTGTTTTTATGAGTCTTTAGACAATCTATATATATATATATTTTTTTTTTTTTTTTTTTTTTTTTTTTTTTTTCAAAAACCTTATGAGGGAGAACTGATCAACTTCCAATTAAAGACCTGACTTCTGTCTCAGGTTCTGAATTCCAGATCTCAGTCTTCTTACTGATTTTAGGCGTGTATATACATTTCACATGACACTTAGACTACTTACACAGATTGAATTTAAGGAAAAGAAACAGTGTTTTTCTTCTCCACTTCAGTTGCAAATTTTAAGTGCTTATCAGATTTTCAAAATTCTTTTTAAGGACATGTTCTTTAATGTTGACATTTATCCTAAGGTTTCTATGTTGCTGGATAGCCATACATTTTATATTTTAGAAGTTAATTATTTTAAAACAGATTTAAGAACCTTGCAGCCATAATGGTAAATATCTGTTCCTCTAATCTATGATATCTATGCAAGTGAATGTTCCACTGCAGACCTAGGTACTTGTTCTGATTCTTAAATGATATAAAAGCTATTTATCTCTGTTCTCTGTTCTATGATTAGTTATATCCTTTTTGCTAATTGTATTTTAAATGTACACAAATAATGTTTATCCTAAATAAGCAAGGCAGGGTATAGACTGCCTAGTAAAAATCATATTGTCTTCTGTGAATAGTCAATCTACAAAAAACAACAACAAAAACTTTTATTTTGTTATCTTGTGGTCCTAATGGACATACATTTTATGATGTTGGTTAACATGTGCTTAACGTTAATCAAAAATAAGTTTTTGGTAGTTTTTTTTTTTTTTTTTGTAATATTTTTAATACGTCAGTACTCCCCAACTATTAATAAATCTCAACACTCAAAAAATAAAAAATAAAACAGCTATCTGTTCCTGAATTTAAATAGAAAAGACTGCTACTCTCCAAAAAGAGAGTTTTGATTTTATTTATATATTTATTTATTTATTTTAATTTTGGTGCTGGAGATACAACCCAGGAGTGTTTAACCACTGAGCCACATATCCAACCCTTTTTATTTTTTTATTTTGAGACAGGGTCTTGCTCAGTTGCTTAGGGCCTCACTGAGTTGCTAAGGCTGGCCTCAAACTTATAATTCTCCTGTCTCAGCCGCCCAAGTCACTGGTATTATAGGCATGCACCTCCATACTTGGTATAAACAGGTAGCCGAGAAGCAAAAGAAATGGAAGTGTAGAAAGTAATAGCCTCATTTCTTGGGTTTGGGTAGGGGTTTTTGTTTTACATATTTTGGATTTCAAAAGAAGTACCTAATCATTGGAAAGAAATGTAGAGAATGTCCATAAACACATCAAAGAAAAACATTATCAATAACATCACCTAGAGATAACTAATCACTCTTAATAGTAAAGCCTTTCTAGTCTTTATGAATATATTTTTATAGTAACGCATGTGTGCATTATAAATACATGTGTTAACTGTTCTCTTCCATCTGATATCTGATGGCTGCATAAAATACCTTCAGCCCTATTTTTGAAAAATAGTATCTTCCAGATGTCAAAGTCTCTGAAACAACCAACATTATATTGACTTGTACTGTATAATAACTAGGAATAATCATTCTAAGAACTAAGGACATAGTTGACTTCTTAAGAGTTATCAGATAATTAAGATCTTTTGTTGCTAGATCAGTGTTATTGTATATTTGATATGGGTATATTTGTGTCTTTTTTGTTTTTTTCTTAATTCCTATTAAGGCAGTACTGTTTTCTAGATCACAAGATAATATTATTTCTATATTTCAGATAATGTATAATTTTTCATATTTTTTCTTGCCTTTTAATCCAGTAACATCCTCCTAACCTTTAGGCTTTTAAGTTTATACTGGATGGTAGCATCCTTATAACACTTAAGCTTCTAATTTTTTACTGAACTGTAGAATTGGGGAATTAATATTGTAATTGCTAGGCCTCTTATCTAAAGGAGTTGACATATACCAGCACTACTAAGTAGAACTAATGATGAAGATGTTCTGTGTCTCCATTTTCTAATAACCATGCTTGACTGTTGAATACTTGAAATGTATTTGGGGCAACTAAACAGCTTCATATTTTAACATTATTATCTAACTTTAATTAATTTAAATGTAAGTAGTCATATATGGCTAGCTAGTGGCTATCATATTGAACAGCATGAATGTAGAGTAATAGAGTAAGAGCTTCAACCCTTTGAACCATAGCTTAGAACCAAAAAAGTCAAGAAGGTGTCTGAGAAGAATTAATAATCAAAGAGACCATGTATAGGTGTGTGTTCTGTTTACAAGAGCTTCTGTCTGATGGTCCTAAGAATGTGTTAGTCTTGCTTAAAAATGCAGAATTGTTTCTCCAAACTTCAGTGGATAAAGAGTAATAAATCACCCTCATCTATTGTAACTTCTGAGGAGCTTCCCTCACTTACAGCAAAGTGTAGTAATTAATCTTCAACAACAACAAAAAAGTGAGCATATAAGAAAAGCTTAGATTGTATTCTATTCCATATCAGCAGAAAAGAATGCACTCTTGGAAAAATAAGCTTTTTTACCCAAATTAAGAGATAAATAGTGTGGCATTACAGGTAGCTCTATATATTTAAATAATTAAGAAAATGCTACTCCTCAGTAATGCCAGATAAATAAGGTGCCACTATAAAGTAAATCCATTTTATTCTTAAAGTTAGCTTTCTGAAATAGAGTTGAATTCCTAATACAGAAGCAGAAAAAAAAAAAAAAAAAAATAGGTGGAATTTCAATATGCCGCTCACTGGGAAGACTTAGAACCTGAAAAACGTGGTTGTGTAACAGCTATGTGAACCAAATATAGTACAGCTTACCTTTCTCTCTATCATAAATATGGAAAGAAAAATGTTGTCTTTTTCTCTGTCTTAAAAAGAAAATTGTTGACATTTTCAAGCCATTTCTGTTGTCAGCTTCCCTATTCAGCCTAAGCCTCCATCTCCCTCCCTGCTAACTACCACCACCATTAGTTATTTTTTTTAATAATCAGTATTAATTAAAATTAAGTTCCTCCTTGAATTTACTCTTTCTCTTTGTTTCCTAGATACTGGCTCCAATACTACAGAATGAATAGAAAAAGAAATGACTTCAGGCCATCTTCTGTTATTATTCATCACTTTTTGAAGAGAAGCAAAGAAGAGACTTTTTTAATTTATTCGAGCATTGCATAAATGACTACACTGTACTGTACTATCAGAGAATTCCAGCAAAAAGAAGCTTATAACTATATTCTCTTACATTACCTTTATTATACAGCATGAAGAAACATAACTTTTTTTTAATGACAAATCACAAGTTGTTGCCTTCTTAAGAACATTCTTTAATAAACTCATTTTAAAACTCACCGCGAGTAATAACTGGTGGATCTGCTTCAAATAGACAATATGAAGATATTAGACAAACATTTTGAAAAAGCATCATGTTCCTTACAAATAACTTAGAAAATACAGTCATTTCAATAAAGTCATGCTAGTTTTGTCAGTTGTAACTTTATCCAATGCATCAGCAGGGGCAGAACTAAAATCTGAATAGAATTTTATAAGAAAATCCCCCTTTTTTTCTTTTGGTCCTGGGGTTTGAATCCAGAGGCATCTACCTCTGAGAGCTTTCTTTTTATTTTGAGACAGGGTCTCACTAAGTTGCTCAGTACCTCACCAACTTGCTATGTTAGCCTCAAGTCTGAGTTTCCTTTCTCATCCACCTGAGTCACAGGAATTATAGGTGTGTGTCATGGCACCCAGTTGAACTCTTACATTTTTTAAAAGTATAAAACCAAGGATAAATAATTGATGTGAGAACTAAATACAATTTGATTTGGAAAAGTTAGATGATCTCTAGACAACTTCTGCAGCAAAATCAAAAAAATCTATTCCAAACAACATAGTCTCCGTGTAAATTATTTCTTGAACTAGCCATATTGATCAAATTTCATTTTTAAATGAGCTACATATTACCAACTATTAGACTTCAAAAAAAAGTCCTACTAAAATGTGTGGCATTTGTTTATATGAAGGAAAGAAGTTCCCCTTGTTTGTTAAAGTAGGAAAATAAAATAAAGAATGTGGTATTTCTAAACTCGGAATATCAGGCCCCAGATAATTGAGTGACTGGAATTTAGCAGCTGACTATAGAAGAATCAAGACCAACCATTTTAAATTTAAAAAGTTTTGAGGGGGCTGGAGCTGTAGCTCAGTGGCAGAGTGCTTGCCTAGCATGTGTGAGGTACTGGATTCGATCTTCAGCACCGCATAAAAGTCTTGGTCATCTATTATTTTTTAAGAGTAGGATTTTGATATTCCCTATCATGGTTGAACCTATTTCACCTATTAAATGTTCAACAAACAACGTATGGATGGAAAGGCACCTGAGAAAAGAGTTTGTAGTAATACTTGGCAAAATAGTTTTTGATAAACCTATTAAAATGTTAAAAGTTCTTTGTACTACACATAGTCCCCTTTTGTCAGATGTGGCAAGAAGTATGTTATTTATAATTGTATCATTTTTAAGTACCCAAAGCTAACTTATTTAGCTGCACAGAAATGAAAATTCTTGTTTATAAAATAGCCAGCATTACTAACTTTATTATGTGTGAGACCAAATGCTATATGTATTACCTATATTCTCCTGAGTAGCCTTAACTATTACTCTAGAAAGAAATGTAATCCGTTTTTACAGATAACTTAAAAAGTTACTGCTGGCATAGTGGCACACTCCAATGACCCCCATGACACAGGAGGACAGCCTCAGCAACTTAGCAGGACCCTATCTCAAAAAAAAAACTGGGGAGCTGGGGAGATAGCTCAGCTGGTAGAGTGCTTGCCTTGCAAGCACAAGGCCCTGAGTTCGATTCCCGGTACCGCAAAAAAAAAAAAAAAAAAAAAATGGGGATGTAGCTCAGTGGTAAAAGTGCCCTGTGTTCAATCCCCAATACCAAAAAAAAAAAAAGTAAAAGACACTTGTACATACACAAAGATAATGGATCACACAGATGTATTAAAAGTTACACAGCTAGACAATGAAACCATCTTCAAAAGTTTATCACCACCTCACTCCCATTAGAATGGATACTATCACAAAAGAAGAAAAAAGTGGTGAGAATGTAGAACAATTAGAACCCTTGTTCACTATTGCAGGGGATGTAAAATGGGAACTGCCACCACAGAAAGGGGCACCTTGGATGTTGGTGGTGGTCTCTGGGGGTCTGGTTACACAGGTGTGTTCATAAAACTAATTGTGCCATGTATTTGGGATTCTGTACTTTTTCACGTGTATATTATGCATCAGATAAGATGTTAATTGAAAAATCTAGGCATGGTAATGCACACACAACTGTAATCCCAGCAACTGGAAGGTGGGGACTGAGGTATGTGGGTCACAAGTTCAAAGTCAGCCTTAGCCAGACCCTTTTTATTTGACCCTGTCTCAAAATAAAAAGTATTGGGATGTGGCTCAGTAGTTAAGCACCTCTAGGTTCAAGCCCTGGTACCAAAAATATTTTCTTTAAATAATAAAAAGCAAAAGAAATAAAACTAAATCCCGCTGCCACATTCACACATCTATAGACAATTGAGCTCATCCACTCTGCTTTCAGTTCTATTACTGAGGGTGAACTTTTTGTACTTCCATCAAAGAAAAGGCTTTCTTCCTGTGCTTTCATCATCCCTCTCTTCCTTACCAGGGTGTCAACCTGGCAAGCCTCTCATCTCATTTCCCCATCTTTCCCTCCAACTGTATCTTTCCCATCAACATACAGACGTTACCACTTTTCTAAATGTGTAAAAGACAACTTTGTCTTAACCTTTTGTTATGGTACTGGTTTTTTTGTTTGTTTGTTTGTTTGTTTTTTCTCAGCTGAAAGTAAAATTCTTCAAATGATTTATCTATAATAGTTGAATCCAGTTTTATACTAACATTCTCTGAATCACCTCCAATCAGGTTCTCACCTCTATACTCCACTGCTCTTATCAAGGTCACCTCCACATTATTCAAGGTAATAGTCACTTCATCCTCACCTCAAGGGGATTCTCAGAATCTTCTCTTTTGGTCATCAACTCCCTTTTCTCTGAAACACTGTCTCCTCCTGACCCAGAATGCCACCCTTCCCAGGTTTCCATATAACACTAGCTGATCCTTTTCAACTTGCTTTTGTTGGTTTCTCATCTCCCTGACCTCTGCATTTTGAAAAGTGCCAGAACTCATTTGAGGGCCTCCTCTATGTGTACTTCTTTGTGGCTCCGCTATGGTTTGGATATGGTTTGAGTGTGTCCCCTAAGTGTTCACATGTCAGAAGCGTGGTCCCTATTGTGGTGGGTGGTGGAATCTTTAAGAGGTGGAGCATTATGGGAGGTCACTGGGGACACTCCCCTCAGAATTAATGTAGTTCTTGTGAGAACCTCTGTTAGTTCTTACTAGAGGGTTTTAAAAGTAAAAGACTAGGCTTTCCCCCTCTGGCCTTCTGTCTTACCCTGTGCCCTCTCCCTCACTTGTGTTCCCACCATGATGCCATCTACCATGATGTGATATAGCCAAAGGGACTCTCATCAGAGGCTAAATTGATGGGGCCATCTAATCTTGGACTTTCTACCCCTAAAACTGTGAGCTAAATTAACCCCTTTATAAAGTATCCAGTCTCAGATATTTTGTTTCAGCAATAGAGAAAGGACTAATACAGGCTCTCATCCAGTTTCATGACTTCACATAATCTATAAGCTGATAAGCATCAGATAAGCATCTCCAAAACAGACTGAATTCAGATTCCTCTACACTTGAATGTCTAATGGGCATCTCCAATTTTACATGTTCAAAATCAAAATCCTTATCTTCCCCTAAAAAGTCACTCTTTCACAAAATTCTCATCTTAGTTAATGGCAACTCCAAACAGGACAAAACCCCTGGAGTTATTTTTGACTCCTCCATCTCTCTCATAAACAAAATCTGCCAGCAAATCCTCAAACTAAACCTTCAAAAATATTTTCAGAGTCTGACAGCTTCCACAATTTCTACTGCTACTACCCTGGTCCAACACTTGCGTAGTGCCTATATTATGGTCACAGTCTCCTGACTGTCTCCTTGCTTCCATTCTTACCTCCTGACCAGTCTGTTCTCAATGCAGCAGCTAGTCATCCCATTAAAATGTTAATCAGATCATATTCGTCCTCTGATCAAAACCCTCAATGGCTCCTGTTTTGATCAGAGAAGATAAAAGTACGTATGATTTACAGAGGCCTTCACAATATACCCTCCACAATACAACCCTCTTAACTTTCTTCCTTTACTCTGTTCCATGTACATTAACTCCCTTGCAGTTCCTGAAACAGCAGGTCTGTTCCTGCTTTAAGGCCTTGTGAATCTTTCCTCTTGACCTAGAATGCTCGTCCCTCCTTTACCCTCGTGGATCGTTCCCTTCATCTCCTTCAGAACTTTGCTCAAATGTCACTTTTTCATTGAGGGCCCCCTTGACCACCTTATTTAAAATTTTAAATCCTTTTTCCCCACCCCACCTTTCCAGAGTCTCTAGCACATCTTTAATTTCTCTCTAGCACTTTTCTCCTAATATTTATTTATTTATACTCTGTTTACTGTTCATAGGTGAACACAAGTGGGAGAATTTTCATGTTTTGTTGACTGCTGTATCCTCTGTGTCAAAAACTAGGTGTGGTACATAGTAAGAGCTCAATTAATATCTGGAATGAAAGCAGGAATAAATTATTTTATTGCTTGTCAGTACACTAAGCTTCATAAAGGCAAAAGCCTTATCTTTATATTATCATCTTTATGATAAATGACCTAAATGGAAGAAGAATAATAGATCTTTGGGTCAATTAAGGTGGGAAGCAAGGTATTTATTATTCTCTCCATTTTTAATCAAAATGGTTTGACCTCCCCAAATATGTCATATGTTCCCAAAGTTATTAGCTGCCTTTTCTTCATCTTAAAATATTTTCACTTCACAAAGAGGCCAAAGATTACAATGATCAGTGTGTGCAACAACAACAACAAAAAAAGAGTTATTAAAACAAGACTATAGTTACTAAAACTAGATGTGGTGGCACCCACCCATAGTCCTAGTAACTTGGAGCCTGGGGCAGGAGGATTCTACATTTCAGACCAACCTGGACAACTTAGCAAGACCTTGTCTCAAAATGAAAAATAAAAAGGACTGAGGTGTAGTAAAGTGTTAAAGTGCCCCCCTGGGTTCAATCCCCAGTCTCCAGTGCAAAAAAAAAAAAAAAAATGAAGAAGAAAGGAAAGGAAGGAAGGAACCAATTAATTTAAACCTTTAAAGATGATACAAACATAGTTTCTCAGTTCATTAATAATATTTGTCCATTCCAGAGAAAGGTTAAAGAAACAGGTATGACTCCACTGGAAGGAAAAATCAAGCTATGTGCTGGTTTAACTGTAGAAATTCCAAAATACAATAAGCAAAGAGAAATTTGAGCCTTCTGAAATGAAGACCTTATATTATTAAATGAAGAGCACTTTCTATTCACCTGAATATATTTTTAGAGAAAACTTCAGTGCTTGGAGAATTGCTGCAACTTCTCCCCGCCCCCCGACACACACACACATACTCCATATGACAAGTTCACATGTTGATTTTTAAAATTTATTTATACGAGAAATTATAACATTTCACATGAAAGCTTTAAGAGCAAGTTGACTATGTGGCCAAAGATCTGAGTTCTTTTCCCAGAATAAGTGCACTTAAGGAAGGTTTTCTGTCCACGTTCCACAGTGGCACTTCCATCCACCTCAGAGGAGGGCTGAGGTATGTCATCTGGGCCAATGTTACCACTGCTGGCAACAGACTTCACAGGGCACATCCACTGTGCTGGTAACTATTCATCAGTCATCTCCACAGTGGGACTGGGAGCAGGTAAGGAGGACTCAATACTGCAATGCAGGTAAGCTGATGATGACGATGCCCATTACCAATGGAGAACCACCTTACAAAAAGGAATCACTAACATACATAAAAATCTCAGAGTCACACACAGGAACTATGTGAGCAGTACATGAGCTACAGAGGAAGCCGACTGCTGATTAAGAGAAACCTTGTTTAACTGAATCACAATCCGAAGTGAAGAAACACATTAATGACATGACATATTAACGGGAGTCTTATGCAAAGTACACAAATTAACTTGTATATAAAAACCCTTTCCTGGAACATACTGTATGCAGAAAAACCTACATTTTTATAGTGCCCCTTGTCCATTACAGAATGACACATAGCCAGCAATTATCTCTGTGGAGTTTCAGAAAGGAAACTGTTTCCCTGGGTACAATTTGCACACATCATGGTTGTCTCCTCACAAGAAAATATATACTCTGCAGAATCACAAATAGTGACCCTTCCATTCACTTAGTAAAAAAGGGAGTTTTGATTCAAGAGGCCTGCACATGGACTATCGCACATCCTGGTTTGGCTCGACACTCCTTATTTACTTTTGCTTCCCAATATAATTATTAACAGGCAGTGCCTCCCCCTTCTAAAATGTGTTCCAGTTTGTAACAACAAATTGTATGCAACCTTACCTAAATGGCTATTATCTGTTATGAAACATTCTTTGACTGCGAAGTTGGCAAAATTAGTGCCATGATTTTCTCATAAGGACATGAGTGGTCAAACTAGTTAAAAATTGCCCCACCTTTTCCCTGGTAGAGAAGTTATGAATTTGGCAAAGTAAACAAAATAAGTGGCTTCAATAATGAAAGAATAGCTCTGTTCTTCTATTTATTTTCCTCCTCATTCTTTTGAATGTGCTATTCAAACAGCTTTCCAGTACTATTCTGGGATAATTAATGGAGGTTCTCTTGCCAGCCACTAGAAATTTTAAATGACACCAACAGTTTTGAGAAAAATCTCACACTTTACATTATTTCTGCCTTCTTAGACAAAAATAGAGGTAAGACTTTGAATCAGGAACTATTTATTTTTAAATTAACAATACCAAAAGTAAAGTTCTCTTTCCATTAATACCACCTGCTGAAGCCTAGATTTATTAGGAACAGCCTCTCCATAAAGTTGAAAACCTAACACCAGGTATTCAACTGAAATCCACAGTCCCCTGACACACATCCCTCCTTTGTTTTCAAATAACATTGGTTCTTCCCCTCCCTCTATTAGAGTCAGTGTAGAAACTGTTGGAGAAGAGTCAGCATTCACCCAAGGCAGCAATTTGCAAGGCAGCAAGTCTACTTACCCACACTCCAACAGCAGTCCCCTTATCCTAGGGGATGCCATGGATTCCCAAGCCCTGGACTCCCACCCTACATTGTCCCAGCAAGTTCTAGCATGTTTACATATGTTCCTGCCCCACAGGTAGCACAATAGTGTGTGTCTTATAGTTTGGTTCCATAGATGGCCTTAAAACGTAGATACTCTTCTAAACACTGAAGAGCATTATCATCCACCTTTGGGTCAAACTTGTTGGCCAGCAGGTGATGGTTTTGAAGTATCCAATGCAGGTCTCCGGCCCCATAGATACAGATAGCCCGCTGGTGGATTCCAGAGCAAGGTGCATACGATGCCCCCTCATTGATGTCTCCCTCATGTGCCTGCCACTTGACCAGCCTGGCAATGGAAGTCATGTCAGAGATGTCATACTTGTGGTTGGAGGGAGCAGAGCCAGGCATCCAGGAGGCCCGCTGAAGGGTGGCCCAGAGATGTTCATCAGGGCTATAGGTGTCTTTTACCCATTCAATCAGTTGTTGGGATTTGGGGTTCGTTAAGACATGCTGAATGAAGTCTCTAGAAGCCACAATATAAGCATTCCCAGTGAACATGGTTAAATTATTAGGGGGAGGGTCCTTTTCTTTAGCAGTTATATACAACGTGTCTTTCACCACATAGTGATATTTCCAGCGTCTTTTTTTAACCGCAGTAGGTATCTCTGACTCCATACTGTTCTTCCCATTCAACATCTTGAGGGCCTGGACCATCTCAGCATTGGTCTTTATAGGAAAGTCTGTCCCACATGTATTCAGGAAGTATTTCCATGGCACTGAGCTCTGGAGTAAATCTTCCATACAGTTCAGGTCAGCCTGCACCCTGGACCATGAGGCATAAACCACTGGAACCAGTTTACTGGCTATGAAGACATTGGAGAAGCATGAAGTAATCGCACTGATCGCCTCTTTGAAAGTTTCTGGGGACTTCCTATCCACGTGGACACAGTATATGTTCTGAGGGGCATACACAGCCCGCAGCAGCCTTTCAAAGTTTTCAATCTTCTCATGAACTACCATGGAGTATGCAATTGGGAAGTCTAACTCTTCTTTGCTCAGTGGGAACTGTATGAACTTCCTTGTGGCTTTAAAGTGCTCACAGTCTCTGGTCAGGCGAATGTAGTCAACATCCGTGAAAGGCTCCCGCTTCTTCTTGGTTTCCAGGTTATTCAGAATAGCCTGGATCACTGCTTCCTGGTTCCCTCGAGTGACTCCGGAACAGTTGATGGACCTCCCTGCTGGCAGCTTTAGGGACTTATACAACTTATCCCTACAGTACGGGCTTTGAGGTTCCCTGGAGTCCAGATCCAAGTGATCAAAGTCACACTTCAATCTGAGAGAAAGTCTCAGAGCAATAATGGCCAGCAGCATATAACAGCCAAGGGTCCACATGTGATAACGCCGGACGATTTTCCTCCATGAAGTCATTTTCATAGACTGGTAGACAGAGTTTGTGCACAATGGAGAAGGTGGATTCCTTGGACAAACAAAATGCCTCCAATTATGAATGAATCATGAACATGTTCCCAGCAACATCAAGTTCAACTCCAAACTGATGGCAAAAATATCTTTCTTCTCTGGACAAATATCCTCATTAAACACATGCCTAGGAGCCTCTCACATCTGGCTTCTTGTGGAGACCTGTATCCTGACCCTATATACTACATGACCACACCACGGTCAGGATCCAGCTCCACCTCCACTTCAGGAAAAAGAAAAGGAAAGAGAACTAAGTATTTGCTGACATAAAGGTATAATTAGTAGGAGGAAGTCCCATCCTTCATTCCTTATTCTTCCTCCCACCCCTGACCACCCTAGAATGTAGCTCTTCTATGGGGTCTAGAATTTCCAGTAAGTCTGAAAACAAAAATCCATGAAATTCAGACTCTTAGCACCAGTTCTAGACATCTAAAAGTCCTTTAAAAAGTAAAACTACATTTTTTGCTTCTATTTGGCAATTTATAAAGATACTTTCAACCATATGGAATTCATTGACCACATACAGTACCTAGCCAACCTTTTTAAAAAGTGTTCTTAAAGTAGTACAATTTGATATTATCCCAAAAATGCTATGTAATCTTTCAGGTAGTTCACCAAATTTAAAATATATTACACACAGGGATAAACTGTGTATATATGATATTTAATGAATGTCCTCAATGAACCAGAAATCTCTTTACATTGTCCCATTTAATATTCACAACTAACCTGAAAATGTAATATTTATAGGTCTCTTTTTAAATGGAAAACAGAAAATAAATAACATACATGTTATAAGAAGCGAGTATGGGACTTCCCTCTACTCCCCTTTTCCCCTAGTCTTTTTGTCTGCAAGTCTAAATGTTTGTTCAACCAAGTCACAGTCACCCTTTTAATACAATTTAGGGCACTGAGTACCACTAAAGAAAACCAGATATTACGGGGGAAAGTCCCTGAGAGAAACAAAATGTGATGCATCCTTTTTTCCTTGCTGCATCTCTAAGCATAACATTGTACCCACTTCAGAGATGACTTTTATGGGAAGCTAAGAGAAAGAAAAATTTTAAATTAAAAAAACATATCTCACCTTTAATAACTTCTTTCCTGCTTAAGGAAGGATGTGATTCTGTTTCCAGGTGAAGACAGGTTGGATTCCATGGAAGCAAATGTAAACACCATATTCCCTGGTCTTTTTCTAACCCTCCAAAATATGTTTTCTGATATTCACAAGGTGTCCAAGACTGAAGCAAGATCCTCTTTAATCTCTGCAAAGTAGAGCAGCAGGCGACTCTATCACTCACCTTTTGGCTTCCTACTCTCAGATAAGAAAACAAGCTCAGATAAATGTCAGGAGCAAATTCTCAATCAGGAGTCATCTAGGCAGAAAAGTTAGACAGGAGAAAAAAACTGTTAGCAATATCTGAGAAAGCAAGTATTTCAACCAGAACAACCCAGTTTACACCTGTGCTCTCCTGTCATGAAACTATTGCAAAGAACCTATCAGTGCTCATACAAGAATTTAAAAGCCTTTCCCTCCTCACCCAACAAGGAACCATAGAAACACACGGGTGTGCCCCAGCCTTCTTTTGTTTGGGAGTGTCACTCCTCATATTGGGAGTGCATGAGTGAGACACCAAAAAAACAAACAAAAGAAACCTTCAATGACTTTTTTCTATTGCTATTTTACTAAAACTAAAAATCAACGAAAACCAGAGTTCTTCAAAATTGCCTCATTAAAATAAATCCCATTTGCTAAGATGATTGTTAATCTGTAGGTTGTAGAAATACCCACCAAGTCCAGAATGTAGATCTCCTTTACTAATGTTTGAGGTCTGAGGGTCTATGGTTCTTGGCCATTTAAATAATGGATTACACTAGGGGCTGTTGGATTCAGTGAGAAACCTATGGGGTAGTTTTGGCAACAGAGTGTAGAAAACACCTTCTTCAAAGCTGTTGATATTGTGACCCCCCCCACCACCACCACTACCACCACCTGCCCCTTTCCCCCCAACTCCACAAAAACTGCATTCTTGGCCAAATATCTGAATTGAAGAATTTAATATAAAGAACTTGACCAGGTGTAAAGTTAAGTAGATAACTGAAGAAATGGGAGGTGGTGACAAGATTCAATTATTTGGGCAATAGCAACTGCTGGGAGAAGCTACCACTTAGATTGGAGGCAGAAAGGGACAAGTTGGAAATTACAAAATTTAAAATTTGAGGGCCCCCAAAAGCAGAAACTCAGACCTCTGAGGAGGATGCTCTGCTCAACTAGGGCCCCCTGGGCAGAGATCCAGACCTCTAGAAGGTCGCTGGTGTCCTTACTGTAAACTGGCTTTGGAACAGAAAAAAAGGAACCAAGCGCACCGTTGACATGGCTGCTCAGAGAAACCGGAAGTACCTGGGCCGGGAAATCCCACCTCCATCCTGGCAGTCCTTCCTCGCGCGCCCCCTGTCGACTGAGCCTGTTAAGGCACCACTAGCAAAGTTGAAATGTGGTTTTCAGGGTCCTGTCTCCAGTCCGGGGAAATAGAACCCAGAGGGGTGCGCTTCATCTGAAGACAAGAAGGCAATAATGGAGGCGAGAGTTCCTCCTTCTTCCTATGTGACATGTTCGCACCCTCCTAATACTCTCCATGTAGGAACCTAGATTGGTCAGTTTTGTTTTGTTTTTTGTCTTCTCTGCGCATTTCTCACTATAGATGAACCAGGGCAAGAACAAGGGGGCCATGTAGTCATGAACGTCTCTACCTTTATTGGCCCACTCCACCTGCCATCTTCTGCCAGCAGCAGAAGTGACTCAGATCCTCAGTCACTCTCCATGATTGAACTATAAAATTCCTGGGCAAGATTGATTAACAGATAAGCACTCTTGTTCCAGAATTCAAGTCTAGAAAGATCCCTCCAATATCTTGGGAGCTGACTTTTCTCTGATGGTCCCCTCGAGTTCCACCTTCTTTCCTATAAAACCTGCACCACAGAGTCCTTCAATAAAAAGAGAACACTCTTTGAATATTTTATTTTTAAGACAACCAAAACAGCTATTCATTCTTATTTGTAAAATACATGGTACTATAATATTAATACTTTGTAGAAATATTTTGTTGAAAAAACCTACATGTTAGTAACACCAGATGCATGTTAGTAGAGACAAGTGTGGGTTTGGCAGAATAAAGCTGGATCTGAATCCTGGCTCTGCCATTTTTTTCTGTGTGACCTTGAGCACATTCTTTAGTCAATCTGTGCTTTCCTCCCCACTTGCATAATAGGGCTAAACTAATACCTATTTTGGAAGACTGTTGTGAAGATTAAAGAGGATAATACATTTGAAGGACTTGGCAGATGTTCTGGGAACACTAGAATTCTAATGCCTGTGAGTATGTATGCTAAGAGGAAATAGGGATAAAGAACATGACCTGGAAGCTGACACAACAGAGTTAAATGCTACAATAACAAAATAAGTAAAAAAGTACTTTTAGCAAATTCAACTTAAAATGATTAGATCCTTGCTGCCTGGGTCCTCCTCTGACCCTGTTGTTGGAATATTGGGTCCTCTGAACCTCTTAAGGTTGACACTAACTTCACACTGGCTTCCCTTAGATTCCGCCTTATGACCCTGATTTGGTTTCTCTGTTCCTTACAACCAGAACTCATAGACCTGCCCGCAGATGTACACAGATTGTAATTTAAAGTTATTTGCCAAACAAAAAGGCAAAACTCATGACCAGGAGGAAAAGACTTAGAAGTCTGGGCAAGAAGAGTTCTTTATTTCAGAACCAGCATCACAGTAGAAGACACTGTGAGAAAACTCGATCCCTTAGACTCCCTGTCTCGTTTCATGTTGCCTTTACTTTGGACGCTTGAGGAAGGCGAATGCTGTCATCTTTTCAGTGCTTGGACATCTAAATATCTTCATATAGTCCTGAACTCTTGGGGAAATTTGCCTCCAGACCCATCTGGCTCTACCATTGATTCTCCGCAGGGGTAAAGGAACTCAAACAAAAAAGAACTGCTTGTGGGGCAGGTCATGGTTATCAAAGGTCATGAGTAGCAAAGGCAATAAACATTAGAGAAGAGACCATGACTCAGAGGCAGTACATGAGAATAGATAAGCAGGAAAACCAAGTTAATGTGTTGCTGGTGAAGCCGGAACTGAACTTTGGTAGAGACTGAAGGTAAGGTACTGGAGGAGATGGGAAAGGAGGTGTTTTGAACTCTAACCTTACTTAAATTTCTAAAACGGGCTCTTAGCAAAGAGGGGACTGTTCTCTCTGGACACAGATAAGTGATTAACAGACCCAGTGTGATCAACTTCATTCCCAAGCATGGTTGTATAATGAAGACCATGGTCTTTTCCCATTTACTAAAAGACAGGGGTTGTCTGTAGTTTCTCCTTAGAACTCTACCCACTTCCATGCATACAAAGTTCCCTCACCCCATCCTGGACAGCCCTCCTGGACACAGTCCACAGGAAAGGAAAAAAGAAAGAAAAAATCCACAGAACTCAATAATTTTTTGTTGTTGTTTGGTACCAGGAAACCAGGAATTGAACCCAGGCATACTTAACCACTGAGCCATATCCCCATCCCTTTTTATTTTTTATTTTAGGGCAGGATCTCACCAGGTTACTTGCAGACTCACTAAGTTACTGAGGCTGGTTTTAAACTTGTAATCCTCCTACCTCAGCCTCCCAAGCAGCAAGGATTACAGGCATGCACCATCATGCTTGGCACTCAATAGATTGTTGTTCCTGAGTGCTGAGGAAACTAATGGAGGTAAGAAAGAAGATGATCTTCTCCAGGTGACATCATCCAACTTGCTCTTTCTGCTCACCTTCCCAAGCAAATAATTCCCTTCCCTTGCCCAGTCATTTGCCAACTTGTCAAGGGGGCCTTGTTCCCTCACTCCCCACCACGGATGGCACTCCACTTTCTGCCAGGGCTGGCTGCCAGTGTCTCAGCTGCCCCTCCTGCTTCTGAGTGCCACAACCAAGCAGGCAGCTGGGTCTTGCCATTTCCATCTCCCTACGCCACCAACTCATCAAAATGGACTCCTCATCCTTGTGGTGCCACGGGGCTCCCTGAGGGTGGGACCCGTGTCTGGGCCTTTGCCTCCTCCATCAAGACAGCACAAGAATATGCAGGTGGCAGACCACCATGAACTGTTCCTGAATGAGCAACCACTTCAGTGCCCCTGTGAGGGTCTTCTAAGTACTGGAGTCTTGGAAATATGCCTCATGAGTATTCATAGAAAGAGGTTCTCTGAAGTGAAGTACACATGAAAAATACGATCCACAAGGCTGAAGCTAATTAAAATCCAAACAGCATTAAAGGATTAACTTTGAGACCACCTGCCGCTTCCAAACCCAGAAACTGACCACCTGCCCCACATGGATTCAGTGCCCATGCTGTGGCTCCCCAGCATGTTTGGAGGCTGGTGCAGACGTTTTGAATTATCCCTGAGGGCATGGACACCATTTTTGAGTGGAGCAACTCCTGTCCTGAGATGCCTGCAGGAGACTGGAGGCCCCCTTGACAGGTGCCACACTCACATCAAGACACTGAGGACTGGGCTGGTGGTATAGCTCAGTTGGTAGAGTGCTTGCCTCAAAAGCACAGGCCCTGGGTTCAATTCCCCAGCACAGCAAAAAAAAAAAAAAAAAAAAAAAGATACTGAGGCCTGGGAGGTTTGAGTGTTGTATGACTGTGAACCATAGATTTTTTTTTTAATTTTTAATTTTTTATTTCTTCTTTTTTTCACTCCATTTTCCTTTTATTTACCTATTCCCTTGGAGTCTCTTTCTCCCTCTTCTCAAGCTAAAGACTAACTTCTTTTGATCCCACTGTCATTCTTTCCTTGATCAGGTACCTCTATTTACCCACTTCTTATCCCATCAACAGATACATCCTACACCCCTCCCTGTCCTCTTCATCCACCACTAGAAGTTGTAGAGCTCATTGAAAGCCTGTTGGCTATACTGTAGATAATAATCAAACTCATCCTGTTTCTTGCAACACTGTTAATGTCTTTATAGGGGCTATCTGGTGTAGAGCTGCATATTGTTTGCATGGGGTGCTGCTGATATTGATCTTCCCCTTGGTGGGGAGGAGAGGTGTTGGAAAGGTGCACGGTCACAATACACCTGCAGGAGGGAAGCTGAAATACCTCAGATCTTCACCACTACAGGGGAATATAAGAAACAATATGAAAAAACGGGAAGAAAGTGCCCCTAACAAACCAAGATGCTATTTTGATAGAATTCAATGACAACATGGTACTAAAAATTACAGAAAAGGAGTTTAGAATCTATATGATTAAAACAATTCATGAAGCAAAAGGTGAGATAAGATAACAAATGCAATCAATGCATGATCACCCCAATAAACAGTTAAAAGAGCAAATGCAGGAAGCAAAAGAACACTTCAATAAATAGAGATTCTAAAAAAAAAAAAAAAAAAAAAAAAAACAGAAATACTTGAAATTAACCAAATTAAAACATTAAACCAAATTAAAAACTCAATAGAAAGCAGCACCAACAGAGTAGATCTCATGGAAGACAGAATCTCAGACAATGAAAACAAAATACTTACCCTTGAAAATAAAGTTGATCAAACAGAGAAATGGTAAGAAATCATGAACAGAACCTCTAAGAACTATGGGATAACATGAAAAGACAAAATTTAAGAATTATTGGGATTGAGGAAGGCACAGAGATACAAATCAAAGGAATGAACAATATATCCAATAAAATAATATCATAAAATTTCCCAAACATGAAGAATGAAATGGAAAGTCAAATACAAGAGACTTACAGAACACCAAATGCACAAAATTACAAAAGATCCACACCAAGGCACATTATAATGAAAATACCTCACATACAAAATAATAGGATTTTAAAGGCTGTCAGAGAAAAGCATTAGATTATTTGTAAGGGGAAACCAATACGGATATCAGAAGATTTCTCAGCCCAGACCCTAAAAGCTAGAAGGGCCTGGAACAATATATTTCAAACTCTGAAAAAACATGGATGCCAACCAAGAATCTTATATTCAGCAAAACTAACCTTCAGATTTGATGATGAAATAAAATCTTTTCACAATAAACAAAAGTTAAAAGAATTTACAAATAGAAAGCCTGCCCTACAGAATATTCTCAGCAAAATATTTTATGAGGAGGAAGTGAAAAACAACAATGCAAGCCAGCAAAGGGAGGAACTACCCTAAAGGAAAAGGCAATCAAAGGAGAAATCAAGTCAAATTAAAAACCAAAAATAAGCCCAAATGACCAGGAATATAAATCATATCACAATAAAAATCAATGACCTAAACTCAATAATCAAAAGACATAGACTGGCAAATTGGATTAAAAAGAAAGACCCAACAATATGCTTCCTTCAAGAGATGCATCTCATAAAAAAATACATCCAGAGACCAAAGGTGAAAGGGTGGGGAAAAACGTACCATGCACATGGACCCAGTAAAAAAGCAGAAGTCTCCATCCTAATATCAGATAAAGTGGACTTCAAACCTAAGTTAATCAGAAGGGATAAAGAAGGACATTTCATACTGCTTCAGGGAACCATACCTGTAAGACATAACAATTTTAAATATTTATGCCCCAAACAATGAAGAATCTATGTACATCAAACAAACCCTTCTCAATTTTAAGAATCAAATAGACCAAATCACAATAATAGTAAATGAGTTTAACACACCACTCTCACCACTGGAGAGTACTTCCAAACAAAAACTGAACAAAGAAACAATAGAATTAAATAATACAATCAATGACATATACTTAATGGACTTGTATAGAGAGCATTTCATCCATTATTGAGCAAATACACTTTCTTCTCAGCAGCTCATGGATCCTTCTCCAAAATGGACTGTATACTATGCCACAAAGAAGCCATTAGTACATACAAAAAAATAGAGATCCTACTCTGTATCCTATCAGACCATACTAGAATGCAATTAGAAATGAACATAAAATAAATAAAAATTACTCATATGCCTGAAGACTAAATGGTATGCTACTGAATTATGCAATGATAACAGAAGATATCAGGGAAGAAATTAAAAAATTCTTAGAGGTAAATGAGAACAATGACACAACATATCAAAGTCTCTGTATCTCTGAAAGCAATACTAAGAGGAAAGTTCATTGCACTGAGCTCATACATTAAAAAAATTAAAAGTCAACAACTATATGACCTAACATTACATCTCAAAGCCCTAGAAAAAGAAGAACAGATCAACACAAAAAGTAGTAGAAGTCAAGAAATAATTAAAATTAGAGCTGAATCAATGAAGTTGAAACAAAAGAAACAATTCAAAAAATTGACCAAACAATTTTACTTTGAATAAGTAAACAAAATTGATAAACCCTTAGGCACACTAATGAAGAGAAGGAGAAAGAAAACTCAAATTCCTAGAATTTGTGATGAAAAAGGAAAGATCACAACAGACACCATTGAAATACATAACATAATTAGAAGCTACTCTGAAAATCTATACTCCAATGAAATAGAAAATATCAAAGATATTGACAAATTTTTAGAGACATATGATCCTCCCAAACTGAATCAGGAAGACATACCCAATCTAAACAGATCAATTTCAAGCACTGAAATAGAAGAAGCCATCAAAAGCCTACCAACCAAGAAAAACCCAGGACCAGATGAATTCTCAGTTGAATTCTACAAGACCTCTAAAGAAGAACTGATATCAATACTCCTCAAAGTATTCCAGGAAATAGAAAAGGAGGGAACCCTTCCAAACTCTCTCTCTGAAACTATTAACACTCTGATAGCAAGACCAGACAAAGATGCATCAAGGAGAAAAAAACTTTAGACCAGTATCCCTGATGAACATAGATGCAAAAATCCTTAGCAAAATTCTATCAAATCACATATAAAACCATATTAAAAAGATAGTGCACCATGATCAAGTGGGATTTATCCCAAGAATGCAAGGTTAGTTCAACATCTGGAAATCAATAAACATAATTCATCACATCAATAGACTTAAAGTTAAGAAACCTATGATTATTTCAATAGATGCTGAAAAAGCATTTGATAAAATACACATTCCTTCATGCTTAAAACACTATAAAAAAATAGGGACAATAGGAACATATCTCAACATTGTTAAGGCTATCTATGCTAAGCTCACAGCCAACATCATTCTTAATGGAGAAAAACTGAAAGCATTCCCTCTAAAAACTGAAACAAGACAGGGATGCCCTCTCTTACCACTTCTATACAACACCATCCTTGAAACACTAGCCAGAGCAATTAGACAGACCAAAGAAATTAAAGGGATACAAATAGGAAAAGAAGAACTTAAGCTGTCACTCTTTGCTGATGACATGAGCCTATATTTAGAAGATCCAAAAAACTCCACTAGAAAACTTCTACAACTAATAAATGAATTCAGCAAAGTAGCAGGAGATAAAATCAATATGCATAAATCTAATACATTACTATTCATAAATGATGAATACTCTGAAAGAGAAATTAGGAAAACCACTCCATTCACAGTAGCCTCAAAAAAAAAAAAAACTTGGGAATCAATCTAACAAAAGAGGTGAAAGACCGCTACAGTGAAAACTACAGAATATTAAAGAAAGAAATTGCAGAAAACCTTAGAAGATGGAAAGACCTCCCATTCTTGGTTAGGCAGAATTAATATTGTCAAAATGGCCAAAGGCACTATACAGATTTAATGCAATTCCAATTAAAATTCCAATGACATTCCTCACAGAAATAGAGAAAGCAATCATGAACTTCATCTGGAAGAATAAGAGACCTCAACTAGCCAAAGTAATCCTGAGCAGGAAGAGTGAAGCAGGAGATATCACAATACCAGACATTAAACTATACACAGAGCAATAGTAACAAAAAAGGCATGGTATTGGTACCAAAATAGACAGGTTCACCAATGGTACAGAATAGAAGACACAGAGACAAACCCACATAAATACAGTCACCTCATACTAGACAAAGGAGCCAAAAACATACAGTGGAGAAAAGATAGCCTGTTCAACAAATGGTGCTGGCAAAACTGGAAATCTATATGCAGCAAAATGAAATTAAACCTCTATCTCTCACCATGCACAAAACTCAACTCAAAATGAATCAAGGACCTAGGATTAGACCAGAGACCCCCACCTAATAGAAGACAAAGTAGGCCTGAATCTTCATCAAGCTGGCTTAGGATCAGACTTCCTCAACAAGACTCCCAAAGCACAAGAAATGAAAGCAAGAATCAATAAATGGGATGGATTCAAACTAAAAAGCTTTTTCTCAGCAAAGGATACAATCAAGAATGTGAAGAGAGAGCCTACAGAGTGTGAGAACATCTTTTCCACATGTACTTCAGATAGAGCACTTATCTCCAAAACTTATAAAGAACTTACAAAACTTTATACCAAAAACACAAAGAACTCAATCAATAAATGGGCCAAGAACCTGGACACTTTATAGAAGAAGACATACAGGCAATTAATGAATATATGAAAAAGTGTTCAACATCTCTAGTAATTAGAGAAATGCAAATTAAAACAACTCTAAGATTTCATCTTACTCCAATTAGAATGGCTATTATCAAGAACACAAACAATAATAGATGTTGGTGTGGATGTGAAGGAAAAGGCACACTTTTTACATTGCTGGTGGAGTTCAAATTGGTACAGCCACTCTGGAAAGCAGTGTGGAAATTCCTCAGAAAACCTGGAATGGACCCACCATTTGACCCAGTGATCCCATTCCTTGGTTTATACCCAAAGTACTTAAAATTAGCATACTACAGTAACACAGCCACATCAATATTTACAGCAGCTCGAGTCACAATAGTTAGATTGTGGAACCAATCTAGATGTTCTTCAACAGATGAATGGATAAAGAAACTGTGGTATATATACACAATGGAATATTATACAGCCATAAAGAAGAATAATATTATGGCATTTGCAGATGAATGGATGAAATTGGAGACTATCATGCTAAGTGAAATAAGCCAAACCCAAAAAACCAAAGGCCAAATGTTTTCCCTGATAAGTGGATGATGATATATAATGGGGGTGGGGGAGGTGGGGGTGAGAGAAGAATGGAGGAACTTTAGATTAGGTAGAGGGAAATGAGAGGGTGGAGGGGGTGGGGTATGAAAGATGGTGGAATGAGACAGACATCATTACCCTATGTACATGCATGATTGCATGAATGGTATGAATCTATATCGTGCACAACCATAGAAACAAAAATCTGTACCCTGTTTGTGTACAACAAATCAAAATGCAGTCTGTAAAAATTTTTTTTTAAATTTTTAAAATCTACAAAGAAAAAAAAAGAATTAACTTTGCTTAATAAACATTCTAGGAAGTAACCTGAGTTGGAATTGGAGGTAATAAGACTAATGTGCCTCCTGTTGTGTTACTGGGAAGGAACCTTCTAAAAGGAAGGAATAGCCAGGTGTGGTGGTGCCTGCCCATAATCCCAGTGATTTGGAAGATAGAGGCAGGAGAACAGTAAATTCAAGGCCAGCCTGGACAACTTAGTGAGACCCTAAGCAATTTATCAAGACTCTGTTTCAACATAAAAAGGGCTGGGAACATAGTTCAGTGGTAGGGCAACTCTAGGTTCAATCCCAGTACCCAGGAGTGGGGGACCTACATGGTAGGAATATTAAATGGCATGCAGCTGGGGGACCAAGTTTTATTCACCTATCCATCAAATAGCTATTTATGGAGGAAGCTGTAAAATTCTAAATACTAGAGATACAAAGTTGATAGATAGCCCCTAATCTCAAGGGATTTAGGAGAAGGAGAGAAAAATATGGAATCTTAAGGGAAACACCCTCATGCCATTGAGATGCAAAAAACACAGTTGTAAACTTTGACCCTTGCCCTTGTAAAATAAGGGAAATACTAAAATGCAGGAAAACTGGTGTGAAGTCCAGCTACACCAGGGTCAACCTCCACTCTGGTCCCTGATTCAGCCCTTCTATAAATACTAGAACCCCAGCCCAAGTCAGGGCTGCTTCTCATTCGCAAGACAGCCCACATTCTCCCTTGAATGTTTATATACCTTCCTAAATAAACCGCTGTCTATGCCTTTGTCTGACTCATGCTGAAATTCTTTTCTGTCACAAACGCCAAGAACCTTGCTGGTCCTGAGTTGAGTTCCCCCCTCCTCTGGGGACTCCTGGAACACTTCTCCAAGAAATCTCTTCTCCTGTGAGAAAGGAGCTCATAAGCTTGTGTGGGAGAAATACCTGAAAACATGCCATGTATTAAGTGCAAAGAGAGATGTGCTAGATATGATGGAAGCCTAGGGGGTGAAACTAAAAGGGAATGGTCATAAATGCAAGTGAAAATGAACCAGCATGGGTGCCCTCTGTGTAGTCTAGGGAAGAGTCCCAGCAAGGGGCTCTAAGAGGTTAAGAACAGTCCCTTTAGGGCAGTTACTTGGAAAAAGAAGTGTATACTCCTCCCTCATACTGTAAGGGATCCTACGGAAACCACGCGGGACATGGGAAATCACATAAGGGAGTTTATTAAGCAAACAGAGTGTCTCCCTGTAGGGTAAGAGAGAAAATGAGAGGAAAAGAGAAAGGGCACATGCTAGAGAGAGTGGAAAGCGAGGAGGAGAAAGAAAGCAAGTCAGAGGGAGAGAAAAGCAAGAGAGAAAAAGATGGCGGTGAAGCTATCTTTAAGAATCCCGCCAGGCTAACAGGGGACCAATAATGGAGAAGGATACTTGCAAGCTGACTGATGAACCAATAACTAGCTAGGATGTTCACAGACTGACAGTAGTTGGGAGGCGGGGAAAATGGCTGCACCAGAAAGGGCAGGGAGAGCAGATTTGGGACTAACAAGCTAGGTTGTGATGCAACGGAAAGGGCGGGGGAGCAGCTTTATATTACACATACTATAAGCATAAGTAAGAAAAGATAATTCTAAATTTTCCCAAATTTTGTATGCCATTGGCCAGAATTTTATTGAGAATTTTTGCATCTATCTTCATCAGGGATGCAAACTTCCTGGTCTGAAGTTTTCTTTTCTTGATGTGTCTTTGGTTTTGGTATCAGGGTGATACTAACTTCATAGAATGAGTTTGGAAGGGTTCCCTCCTTTTCTATTTCATGGAATAATTTGAGGAATATAGGTGTTAATTCTTTAAAGGTCTTGTAGAATTCAGCTGGAAATTCCTCTGGTCCTGGGCTTTTCTTGGGTGGTACGCCTTTGATGGCATCTTCTACTTCATTGCTTGAAATTGATCTGTTTAAATTAAAATTAAGTTGACTGGGGATATATGGTAGGGTGCTTGCCTCAAGGTACAAGTCCCTGGGTTCAATCCCTAGCACCACAAAAAATATATATATTTGTATGAATTAAAATTAAATTTGTAAGTTCTCCTGATTCAGTTTGAGTGGGTCATATGTCTCTAGAAATTTGCTGATGTCTTCGAGATTTTCTAATTTATTGGAATATAAATTTTCAAAATTATTTCTAATTATCCTCTGTATTTCAATAGTATTTCATCATAAATTTTAGTAATTTGAGTCTTCTCTCTTCATTATTGTGGTAGGGTTTACCAATTTTATTTATTTTTTTCAAGGAACCAACTTTTTGTTTTGTCAATTTTTTGTTGTTTCTTTTGTTTTAATTTCATTTATTTCAGCTAGCATTTTAATTATTTCCTTTCTTCTGCTACTTTTGGTGTTGATTTGTTCTTCTTTTTCTAGGCTTTGAGATGTAATGTTAGGTCATTTACTTTTTGACTTCCCATTCTTTTAATGAATAAGCTCAATACAATGAACTTTCCCCTTAGCACTGCCTTCATGGTGTCCCAGAGATTTTGATATGTTGTACCACTATTCTCATTTACCTCTAATTTTTTTAAAATTTTATCCCTGATTTCATCTGCTATCCATTCATTATTCAGTAGCACGCTATTTAGTCCCCAGGTGTTTGAGTAGCTTCTATTTTTTTATTTTATCATTGATTTCTAGTTTCATTCCATTATGATCTGAGATTTTTGCCCATTTGCCTGCCCTTTGCCTGCCCATCACCTGCCTTTCACCTACCCATTGCCCACCACCTGAGGTTCACCTACCAATCATCCCCTGTTAGCCTGCAGACTACCCACAGACGGCCAGTGGATCACCTGCTGCCCGCTGTTGCCCTGAAGTCCATTGTCACACTATCCATAGGTTCGGTTACACATGGCTGTCACCATTTGGGGACAACAGCCAGGACCTGCAGGTTTGCTGCACAACCGCTGCCATCTCAGGGGACAGCTACCACAGTCTGGGGACTTGGGCCAGGGCCTGGATATACATTGGGGTACCTGCAGATCTGGTTGCACCTGAGGTCTTTCTGCTTGGTGTGGTAGTGGCTGTATTCTGGCTGCCTCTTTGCAGGGTTGCTCCTTGGTGTCAGTGCATACCTGGTGGTCTCTGTAAGCTGAAAGGACATTGAGATCTTGGGACTGCAGCAAGACAGGGTTTGGGGAAGCTGAAGCCCAGGTCCATCAGATTGCAGCTGGGTTTGTGTGGTCCAGTCTGGGTCTGGCAAGCTTGTGGAAAGCCAGCAACTAGAGGCAGTTCCTCAGGGAGAACACAGGTTGAAGAAACTGGAGAAAACTGGACTCTCTCCCGCTCAGTGAGTCCTGAGGTGTGTAAGGACAGAAGGCGCCAGCTACAACGGGTGCAAGGACTGTAAAAGGGTATGAAGGCATCTTGCTATTGGCTCACCTACCCAACCAGTCCAGCAACCACTGGACTGGAGCTAACATCAAACTTCAGACAACCCCACCTATCTGCAGAGAAGGGAAGCTGAGGACATTTTGAAAGCCAACAGAAACAATCATTCGATTTTCCATTAAGACTTTCCTTCTTTCTTTCTTTTTTTCTGCCCGCTCTCTCACACCTCTACCATCTTTGAATTCAAATATTTTCCATGCATCAATTTATTGAGTAATGGATGTCTAAATAGTATATGACAGTTTTGTTGTGTATTCCTATATTTTTACTTTAAAAAAAAAAAGTCTGTACATATTTTTTTCTCTCACCTACCTGTCTCCCTAGATTCTTTTTCTCACTTCTCTCATTTAAACAGCCATCCTCTTATTAATTTCTCCCTTGCTCTTACTATAAATTTTTACCATTATGATCTGATAGTATGCAGGGTATTATCTCTATTTTGTTATTTTGGCTAAGAGTTGTTTTGTGGCATTTAATGTGGTCTATTTTAGAGAAGGATCCATGTGCTACTGAGAAAAAAGTGTATTTACTCATTGATAGATTAAATATTCTATATATGTTCATTAAGTGCAAATTATTGATTGTATTATTGAGTTCTACGGTTTCTTTGTTTAATTTTTGTTTGGAAGATCTATCCATTAGTGAGAGAGGTATATTAAAGTCACCCAGTATTATTGCCTTGTGGTCTATTTGATACTTGAAATTGAGAAGGGTTTTTTGATGTACATAGATGCTCCATTGTTTAGGGTATAAATATTTACAATTGTTATGTCTTGTTGATGTATATTTCCCTTAAAGAGTAGGAAATATCCTTCTTTGTCCTTTCTGATTAACTTTGGCTTGAAGTCCACTTTTATCTGACATGAGGATAGAAATCCCTGCTTGTTTACATGATCCTTATGAGTGATTTGTTTTTTCCCATCCTTCCACCTTTTATCCTTTCATCTGTGGATGTCTTCGCATCTGTTGGAGACAGCATATTTTGGGTCTTGTGTTTTTTTTGTTGTTTTTTGTTTTTTTTGCAGTACTGGGCATTTGAACCCAGGGCCTCGTGCTTGAGAGGCAAGCACTAGGTCTTGTTTTTTAATCCAATCTGCAAGTCTATGTCTTTTGATTGATGAGTTTAGGCCATGAACATTATTGAGATGTGATTTGTATGGTCATTTTGGCTTATTTTTGGTTTTTAACTTGACTTGGTTTCTCCTTTGATTGACTTTTGCTTTAGTGTATTCCTCCCTTTGCTGACTTTCATTGTTGTTTTTCATTTCCTACTCATGGAATATTTTGCTGAGAATGTTCTTTAGTTCAGGCTTTTTATTTGTAAATTCTTTTAACTTTTGTTTATCATGGGAGGTTTTTATTTCATCATCAAATCTGAAGGTTAGTTTTTCTGGATATAAGATTCGTGGTTGGCATTCATGTTCTTTCAGAGTTTGAAATATGTTGTTCCAGGCCCTCCTAGCTTTTAGGGTCTGTGCTGAGAAATCAGCTGAGATCTGAATTGGTTTCCCCCTATATATAATCTGATATTTTTCTCTCACAGCCTTTAAAATTCTATCTTTATTTTATATGTTGAGCATTTTCATTATACTGTGCCTTGGTGTGGGTCACTCTAATTTTGTACATTTGGTGTCCTGTAAGCTTCTTGAATTTGATTTTCCATTTCATTCTTCAAGTTTGGGAAATTTTCTGATATTATTTCATTGAATAGATTGTTCATTCCTTTGGTTTGTATCTCTGTGCCTTCCTCAATCCCAATTCTTAAATTTGGTCTTTTCATGTTATCCCATAATTCTTGGAGATTCTGTTCATTATTTCTTACCATCTTCTCTGTATGGTCAACTTTATTTTCAAGATTAAATATTTTGTCTTCATTGTCTGAGGTTCTGTCTTCCAAGTGATCTAGTTTGTTGATGATGCTTTCTATGGAGTTTTTAAATTTAGTTTATTGTTTCCTTAATTTCAACTATTTGTTTGTTTTCCAGAATCTCTATCTCTTTATTGAAGTGCTCTTTTGCTTCCTGCATTTGCTGTTGTAACTGTTTATTGAAGTGATCTTTTATTGCCTGCATTTGCTCTCTTATATCATCCTTTACTTTGTGGATCATTTTAATTAAGCACATTCTGAACTCCTTTTCTGACATTTCTTCTACTGTGATGTCAATGGATTCTATTAATATAGCATCTTGGTTTGTTTGGGGTGCTTTTTTTCCCTTGTTTTTTCATGCTGTTCATATATCTTTCTCTCTAGCAGTTTGGATCTGAGATACTATGGTTCCCCCCTGTAGATTTATAGTGTCCCTGCAGGTTTTTAATGCCTCATTTTTAAGGGGGAGATCAATATTAACAACACACAATGCAAACAATATGTGACCTTAAACCAAATATCCCCTATTAAGAAGTTAACAGTATTGTCATAATAAACTGATGATGTGTTTGATTATTATCTATAGGATAAACAATAGGTTTGCAATAAGGTCTACAGTTTCTAATGGTGGACAAAGAGGATGCGAGAGGGTGTAAGATGTAATGTTAATGAGGTAAGTAGTGAGAATGTAGAGTTACCAGATCATAGGAAGGGTAAAAGTGGAATCAAAAGAAGTTGTTTTTAAGAAGAAAAGGAGAAAGAGATTCCAAGGAAACCGATAAATAAGAGGAAAATAGAGTGAGAAAAATAAAAATAAAAAATCTACAACAAAACTGTAATATACTATTCAAACCTCCCAGTCTTCAGTAGCCTGATGCATGAAAGGTGCTCAATTTCAAAGATGATAGCGACGTGAGAGTAGTAAACAAAAAAAGAAAAAAATGGAGGAAAAAAAAAAGGAAAAAAAAGAAAAAAGAGTCTTGAAGGAAAATGGAACAATTTTTTCTGTTGGAGTTCAGTATTTTCTCTGCCTTCCTTCTCTTCTGGCAGGCAGGTTGTCTGGAGTTTGCTGGTAACTCCACCCTCAGGATGATGACAGTTACTAAGGTGTGAGGATTAGACTTGAAGGTGGGACTCCTGGAGACAGGGTATAGTAATTGCCAGTCCCTCTGGAAGGCTGCACCCCAGGACTCTCCTTTGAGGTCCACTCGTGGGACACAGGAGCCTGGTCTTATCCCCTTCCCTCACTTGTGGATCTCACAATTCCTGGTCTATAATTTAGTTCCTAAATTGTATCTCTCCTGCCCCTGCCCTTTTGATTTCCCAATCAGGAGCCTCTCTCCCTGGAGGTCCTGAGGGCTGAGGGCCAGGCCTGTGTGCCTGTCTCAGAAAGCTGTTCTGTATTGGGCAAATCAGGACCAGGCATTGAAAGCTGTGGGTCAGCCTCATAGCTGCAGGCACTGGGCATGTTGTGGATTAGGGGATGATTGGAAGACTGGGGGTTGAGAAGCCGGAGGGCCCTGTTGATTGCCAAACCAGCAGAACCAGGTGCCCGGTGGAATCATGAACCAGGCTGATGTCCCAACAAGTGGCTGAGTTGTCTCTGTGATCCCAGTGGGTGCCAGGCTGGTTGGCTGAATGAGCTGGGATCAAGATGCCCTCACACCCTTTTCCCACCTACCAATGCCTTGCAAGGCTCTCTCCTGCCTCTGCAGTAAGATGGTGGCTATTAGCACACATAGCAGGGATAGCTCAGATGCAACCAATTCTGCAGGACCCTTGGTGATGATCTTTCAGGTCCTGGCTATTATCCCTGGATGTAAGCAGCCATGGCCCAAGTTGGCGATAGCAGCTGCAGCTAACCTGTAGGAACCTTGATAATGAGCTCCTAGTCTCCAGCAGGTGTCCCCAGATGGAAGTTGCCCCAACTAAAGACGGCAGCAGTGGTGGTAGGAATAATCCAAGATGGTGGAAAAGGCATCCCAAGGTGTTGGTAGGTGGGGAGCCACAGCAAGGCACATCTGCACTCCACACAGGGGACACAGGGTTGCACTGGTAGGGCTGGTCCTGGAGATTCTACAGTTCTTTTTTAAAAAGTCTTTAATGAAGTATAATTGTCATTTAGTAAACTGCACATATTTAAAGTATAATATATATGTGCATATATATGTGTGTATAAACATTTATATATACATATACATGTCTATTAAGTAAGAAAAATTACTTAAAAGATAGAAATAAGAAAAAAAGTGGGCAGCATGCACAGTATCATAGGAGGACATTCTTTAACAGTCACTCAAGGATTATTTAATTGTCTATGGCAGAGCTTCTCAACCTCCTTACTAGTGACAGGTTGGGCTGGATAATTCTTTGTCATGGGAACTGTCTTGGTCATTGTAGGATTGTTTAGCAGCATCCATGGTCTCCACCCACTACATACCAGTAGATGCCCCTCCAATCTCACGTTGTGACTGAAGATGTCTGCATATGATGCCAGTGTACTTCAGGGAGGCCAAATCATCCCTGGCTGAGAACCACTCTAGAAGAATATACCTGTTTGACTTCCCTCTTGGCTATTTATTCATAAAGGGCTCATATTCAGTCAAGTTGCATGTTAACTTCCAGGTCTCATTTGGTAGAGATGTGAATAATTTCTGCCCAGTAGAAGAGAGATCCCCAAACCTTATGTTTTGTGTCACCCCACAGGGTATTAAAGAGTTTGGTATCTGACCCGGGAACTTTATTCTACCATTCCTTTATAAAGATCTACAATTATTTATTTGTTCTTTGAACCAGACTTACTGTCTTACTGCCGCTCTCATTAATTAGTGAGTTGAGTTAAATTTTTGACATGTTCAATGTGTATTTGTAGACAGTCATGTTTTTAATTTTGGGAAAGCTACAGTTTAGCTCAAGTGAATTTTCCTTTCTAGTCTGGTATGACTGAAGAGTCACCAGTGTGAACTTTGGGCAAGAAGTATCTTAGCTTTCACGTTTGTCTTCCAAGTCTTCTTAGATATATCTCTGTGGTGTTTTTACATCTTTCCTGTCTCTTGCAACCATTGCTCTTCTTATCCCCAGCTTATTGATTTATTTGGCTCTAGCATTTCCACCTGGGCCAGGGCAGTGTCTTGCAGCTGGCCTTCTTGCTGCCAGTCTTTGGCTTTTTCCTTCCATCCCTTCCTTCCATTCCTTCCACTGCCAAATAAGGACTCTTGATTTATGGCTCTGACCTGTTGCTTCCAGATGAAGATGGCAAGTAGCAGGACCACTGAACATCTGAACTGACATGACTGGCCCTTTATATTCAGAAATAGGGTTGGGGGTCACTACACACTGAGGAAACTGAGATCTAGAACAGCCGAGTAAAGCCAGGCACAGTGGTGCTTGCCTATAATCTCAGCAGTTCCGGAAGCTGAGGTGGGAGGATTACATGTTTGAGATCAGCCTCAGCAATTTAGGTAAGACCCTGAGCAACTTAGACCCTGTCTCAAAATAAAAAATAAATAAATAAGGAAAGCCAAGTAGCTTATTTAAATCACAGAGTAAGTCAGGGAAATAGTTCAAAGAGGTTCATAATCAGGCTGAATGTGCCTAAGAGAGGCCCCTGGAAAGCAACTTC
The DNA here is from genome assembly GCF_902686445.1 of Sciurus carolinensis. Classification (NCBI taxonomy): domain Eukaryota; kingdom Metazoa; phylum Chordata; class Mammalia; order Rodentia; family Sciuridae; genus Sciurus; species Sciurus carolinensis. The sequence goes on from NC_062214.1 coordinate 94,774,695, forward strand.
GGGCACAAATCCCGGATATTATCTGATTCCCCATTCTTTTTCATTGCAAAGTGCAGGCTAGAAAATATGAATTAGTTATTTTCATTTTCAGGCACTAACAAGTGTGGAAACTGGAATGCCAACTAATTCGAGCTTTCCTGTATTCAACCAACACCCTCCAGAGCAATCCTAATTCTTTGGCATTAGTATCCTGCTTGCTATGACCCCAGAAAGGTCTGACTTCCTTGTTGTGCCACTCATTTGATTGTGTAGTTGGTTTTTCCTGATACTCCCATAATTAATTCTGTTTGCTTTTCACTGTACGTGTCTGTTTCTTTCAGGGTTCTGGCCTCTCGGTAGCACTTCCGTCTTCCTTTACTAACACCACCTTCTAACTTCTTTTTCTCGTTGTTAACTGTTTTCCCACAGATAACCAACAAGTGAGTTAGGCCAATAATTAGAAAGTTCACCCCACATGAATAGTTGGATCAGTTTGGTGTGATGCCATTTATTTTTGTCTGATTGCATAGACCACAGTAAGTATTGTATTGGCTTGTCTGTGAGCAGGAACTTGATTAGAATCCACAAGAGTATCTTATTTAAATAGCACATAAGGTGCTATTCAAATGTGGTCAAGATTAGATGCTTTCTAACAGCAGTAATAAAATCCTATTTGTTTAACCAACTAAGATTGATGTATTTACTTTCCTTTTTATGAACTGGATTATTATTTTCTTCCACAAAATCACTGACAGCACATGGTTTTCAAAAGCAGTGAGTACTGTTGACATACTCCCAAATTAAATACACTCTGGAACTCAAGCAGCTCTACTTCCTTGGGCTTCCACCTTCCTCTCCCCATACCCTGGTATTAGCATTTTTCAGAAATGCAAAGGTCAGAAGCTGTATTCCAGAACATAATTGTCTGATCTTAGCATAATCATTGCCTTTCCTACATAATTTCATATTTCAAAACATATTTTAGATGAATCTAAAATTTCAGTGTCAAAATATAAAAATTATTAGAAGAAAATGAGTGAGATTTTTTAAATGACTCTGGAACCAAAATGGGGTTTCAAATCATTATATGAAGCTCACAAGCCAAAAGGAAAGTACAAATAAATTTGACTACATAAAATAAATGGGAATTTCTATATATTAAGTGTTGTACTGAGGAAAGAACCCCATAAAATATAAAGTGTTTCACTCATTCAACCATTTACACATCCATCGTTCAAACACCTGAACCAATGAGTGGGGTTAGTTAAACTGACTTTGAAGGTGGATTGTGGGCTGGGAGTGTGGCTCAGGGGTAGAGCACCTGCCTAGCATGTGCAGGGTTCTGGGTTCTATCCCAAGCACTGGGTAATCAGGGGTGGGTGTTTGCCTGAGGTGACCCCATCACATGTAACTGGGGCTGGCTACAGTAAGGTGGGAAGGTTGGAGGAGGGGGTAAGGGCATCTTGCTCTCAGTTCACCCAGCCAGCTGGTCTGGCACCCACTCGGGCCAGCTCTCACTGGGTCCTGGCACCAGCCTGGTCCCCACTCCCTCCCCAGTCCAGTATCCACTGATCCCCTGGTCCCATCAGGTCCAGTATCAGTCCAGCACCCAACAAGGCCCTCGAGCTCCCCAATCCCCAGTCTCCTAACCCCTCCCTAGCCACCAACCCAGCCCAGCATTCACAGCTACGTGGCCAGCCACAGCTCTCAGCGCCTGGTCCTAATCCGCCAATACAGAGCAGTTCTCCACGACAGGTGCACGGTCCCATCACCCAGCCCTCAGGACCTCCTGGGAGAGAAGTGCCTGCTGTCTTAATAGGAGCTACTTGGTTTAAGGCTGTATATCATTTGCATTGGGTGCTGTTAATATTGATCTGATTTATTAAACTGTACAGGTCTGATCCCCAAAATGCATGTGACTCAGTTGATGAGATAATCTGAACAGTGATGCCCGTGGTCACAGTGTAGGTAAGCAGTGACAGCTACATTAGGACAGGAGGATCATCAGATGCCATCAGAGCTAAGAAGCCTCAAACTGGACAAATGTGCATCTTAGAACCATCAGATAGGATTCCTAAAAGTGTCATGACTGATATATCTGGTTTGAAAGGAAAACTCACCTCCAGCTATTTCAAGTCCTCCTATAGGACCTAGTCCAGTCTCCTGTATTTAGTCTGTATTTAATTCCTATTGGTCAAAGAAATAATAAAAACCTGTTCACATTGTCAGAAGAAAATCTTATGCTACCAGTTTCTTTTTACCCGAAATGTAGATCAGGTTTCCAATTCAGTACCATGATCTGTTATTGGCACTTGAGGACATACAAAAAAGATCACATGCTTCTGCCCTTGATTTCTGATGATTAGCACCAGAAAAGTATGATGTATATTCCTTTGCTTTTTTGCAAAGATTCCCAAATAAATAAAGACAATTCTTTGTGGTTTTCCTGCTACTCACACTTGTGCTTGTCTAGGAATCATAGAAATATAAAAGATGTTGGATTTTGCTACTGGAGAGGAAGAAACCTCCTTCAAAATTAGCATAGTCTTTAGAATCCTTAAGAGTAGTGAGTAGTGCGAAAGATGTCAGAATCAAAATGGAGTTGCTTATGTCACCCCTAGCAAAACAAAGTCAAGAGATGATGAAAGAAGGGTTCTTAACACATGTTTGCCTGATAGTTACTATTACAAAAGACTCAGCTGGGGCTGGGGATATAGCTCAGTTGGTAGAGTGCTTGCCGTGCAAGCACAAGGCAGTGGGTTCATAATCCCCAGCACCGCAAAAAAAAAAAAAAAAAAAAAAAGACTCAGCTGGAATCACAACCTTGCACAAAGGTCACTGCAACCTTGTACAAAAAGTGCTTCTAAGAGGATATCAACCTCAGACTGCCATCACCCTTACTATAATCCTTGTAACCAGAGATTGTTGTTTCAAGATATCTTGCATAGTGCTTCTCATTTTTGCCTTTAACTACTTCTCCTTGCCTTAATCTCTTTGACCACTACATCTGCAGTTTACATAGCACGTGCGTTCCTATCTTCATGTTCTGCATTCTAACTGTAATGTAATTTCCAAATGAAACTCAGTTCTGCTTTCATTCCATAGACAGCAGTTAGAAAAAGCAATACAAACTCTTATGAACATAAGAGATCCTTAATAGTTTGGCTAGCCCTGGAATCTTTTTCAAATGCATGTTGATTGTTTTTTCTGCGTTCTTCTGAGGTTTGCCAATTCAGAATTACAGGGTCCAAACCTTTCTCTTCCTGACTGTATGGCAGTGTCATTTGCCTTACCTTAAAGGCCATGGTGAAAATTCTTTGCTGACTCAAGCTTAGAAAAGATCTTAGATTACAGCGATCAATGAAGTAAGTGCTGTAATTTTGATGGTAAGAAACTGATCTCTGGTGGTTGCCCAACTATCCAGTCCCACCATTCCATTTTTCCTGCAATGCAATTCTTATCATTTTAGAATACTGTAACATCCTAAATCCAGAGTCTTTTTCTCCCCGTGCAAAGCATTGTGCATGCAGAACTAGTTTCTGTCATATAGTAATTGTGCAGAATAATAGCCAATGGTTTCACTCACAATAGGGCATGTGGCTTATGTGGCATTTCTCACATAAGACCATTACTGAGGGGCTGCAGCCTGGGTTCTCTCCTGTAAATATGAGGAAATCAGTTTCCTTCTGGTATCACTCAGGAGCAACTTACTGAGTGTTTCCCCAGCTCTGCCCTTGTAAAAGAGACTTAAAGAGGCTGTCTTTGCTAAAAGCAGTCAAAACAAGTCTTAGGCCCACCAAGGCCCAGTGGGTAACTGAAAGCAGGGTAAAGCTTGGCATCTCTATTTTCATTTTGCATCTGTCTCCTTGATTACCTTAAGAGGCAGTGTTAATCATTTAAGCAAAGTTCACCTAAAACTAGTAATACAAGGCTTATTATCCCTAAATTGACCTAGCCTAGCTCATCCCCCTTCAAGACAGATATTTTCAGAGACTATTGACTGTCATCTTAAAGCATTCTCTTCCATTCTGTTTCAGAACTCAGGAGTAGCAACTACAAATCTTCTGTCTTTGTCCTACGCCTTCTAGGAAATCAGCCCACGATGAGACGGTTCCCTAAGCAGGAACAATCCTCTCATGGTAACCAAATTGCCCCCTTCCAGGATCACAGGTCTGAACAGCAAGAAGAAATTGCCCCTGGAGCAATAAGAACTTCCACCTCACAGAAGCAGAACTGAGAGAATGGTCAGCTAGAGCACAGTTTGACCAAGGCTGCTTAATTCTGCACACCTCTTGCCCCCCACCCCAATTCCTCCTGTATTTAAACCTACAACTCCTGTTAGCACCCTGAAGACAGGGCTGAGAAGCTGAATCTCACTTTGCTTTCCCAATATGGCCGTATTGGTTAGTTTCCTTTCCTGCTTTTCACTGATGACTTTTCTGTTTAGTTTTTACGGCGAGTGACCAGATCTGGTTTGTTGGACCCCTGGATTCAAGCGGTAACACTCCCGGCTCTGCTGTGGGCCCCTCCTTCTCCATGGGCCATGGCTTTCCATTCCACTTCCTGTGAGAAGATGGCACTCACTTTCCTAGGCACCAGGGCGAAGGTTGATCTTGTTGTCCTCCCAGAAAGTACCCCACAACATTGTCCATACATGTCCAACTTTACTGAATGGGGTGGAGGAATCTCAAGGGAATTCAATACAGAAGGGGTACAATTAAGACTGTGTGAAGAAATCAAACCCCTTGCAAATGTCTCTTGACTCTCCTGCCCTCCTTATATTCCCTCTGCCTTCTTTCTAAAATACCCAGGCTCTCTACCCATAGGGACTGATCTGGCCCTCAGTACGTCTTGCCTTCTGCTTACTGAGGATCAGAATCTGGAACCCCAACTCAGTGTGTATGAGGTGGAGAATGCAGGCCATGACTGAGTGGGGCGTTCAGTGACACCTGCTACTATCCCCAGTCCTTCACTGTGGATCCCACAGGTGGAATCTTCAGACCCTCTACTCTGTCCTCTCAATTGTCCAGCACCAAACAGTTGAACCAGCACACACACGCACACAAACACACACACGTCAGTATTTCTTGAGGGAGAATAATAGTTCTCAAGACAGCATGGCATAGATTGCAAATGAGGAAGAGAATCAGTCTCCCACTTGTCTCATACTTCCTCTTTGTGGTGTGCACAGCAGTTCAGATTACAAAAAATAGCTTAGTTTTTAATTTTGTTCCATACTTTCAAAAAGGAGCATAGGTCAAATAATATAATGCCCTATCTGTTGCAAGTATAGAGTCAAAATTTTTAACCTCAAGAATGTGATTACCGTCAGGCGTGATAGAGCACCCCTGTAATCCCAGAGGCTCTGGAGGCTGAAGCAGGAGGATCATGAGTTCAAAGAGCCTCAGCAATTTAGCAAGGCCCTAATCAGTGAGACCCTGACCCTAAATAAAACACAAAAAGGGTTGGGGATGTGGCTCAGCAGTTAAGTGCCCCTGGGTTCAATCCCCGGTACCAAAAAAAAAATTTGGGGGGACAATTTTAATCCAGTATTTTTATTCACTATATTTTCCCTGGGTGGTTTTAGAGGTGGGTTTTATTATTCATGTTATTGCGCTTTTAATTTAAAAGTATAGGGCTGGGGATATAGCTCAGTTGGTAGAGTGTTTGCCTCACAAGCATGAGGCCCTGGGTTCAATCCCCAGCACTGCAAAAAATAAATAAATAAATAAATAAAAAAGAAAGGAAAAGTATATATACTGGGTTGAGATTGTGGCTCAGTGGTAGAGCACTTGCCTACCATGTGCGAAGCACTGGGTTCAATTGTCAGCAGTGTATGCAAATAAATAAAGGTTCACCAACAACTAACAAAAATATTTTTTTAAATAAATAGAAGTAGAGACACATTGAGGTCCGACACTACCGCTGAGCCCGCCCCCCCCCACACACACACATGGTCAGACACCCCACACACTGAGGTCGGACTGGCATTGAGCCCCCCAACCCGCCCCCACACCAAGGTCAGAAGCTGGTGGTTGAGCCTGCCCCCCTGCCCCCCTACTGCTGAGGGACACTGTGCCTGCCTCTGTGCTGACTCAGTGCACCCTCGCTGGGTCTCCCCAGCTTCTTTGGAGGCTGGTGCAGGCATTTTTAATTAATCCTGAGGGCCTGGCCATCATCATTGGAAGGGCAACTCCCTTCCTGAGACACCTACAGGAGACTGGAGGCCCTTTGACAGGTACCTCTATTTACTCACTTACATCCTACACCCTTCCCCATCCTCTTGTTCACAACTAGAAATATTGTAAATAGTAATTGAATTGATCCTGTTCTTTACAATAATAGGGGCTCTCTGGTTCGGGTCTGCATTTTCTCTGTATTGGGTGCTACTGGTATTGATCTCCCCTTCAAAGGACAGGTAGTGAAAAAATGCAGGGTCATAATAAGCCTGCAAGCGGGGAACTTCAGTATCTCTGATCTTTACTGCTAGAGGGGAATATATAGAAACAATATGAAAAAACAGGGGAAGAAAGTGTCCCTAACAAACCAAGATGCTATTGTGATAGAATCCAATGACAGCATGGCAGTAGAAATGACAGAAAAAGAGTTTAGAATCTGTATGATTAAAATGATCCGTGAAGCAAATGATGAGATAAGAGAGCAAATGTAGGCAATGCAAGACCATTCCAGTAGACAGTTAAAAGAGAAAATGCAGGAAGCAAAAGAACACTTCAATAAAGAGATAAAGATTCTGAGAAAAAAAAAAAAAAACAGAAATACTTGAAATGAAAGAAATGATAAACCAAATTAAAAACTCAATAGAAAGCATCACCAACAGAATAGATCTCGTGGAAGACAGAATCTCAGACAATGAGACAAAATATTTAATCTTGAAAATAAAGTTGAATAAACTGAGAAGATGTTAAGAAATCATAAACAGAATCTCCAAGAATTATGGGATATCATTAAAAGACCAAATTTAAGAATTACTGGGATTGAGGAAGGCACAGAGACACAAACCAAAGCCATGAACAACCTGTTCAATGAAATAATATCAGAAAATTTCCCAAACCTGAAAAATGAAATGGAAAATCAAATACAAGAGGCTTACAGAACACGAGGTGCACAAAATTACAACAGATCCACACCAAGACACATTATAATGAAAATACCTCACATACAAAATAAAGATAGGATTTTAAAGACTGCAAGAGAAAAGCATCAGATTGCATATAAGGGGAAACCAATATGGATATCAGCAGATTTCTCAACACAGACTCTAAAAGCAAGAGGGGCCTGGAACAATATATTTCAAGTTCTGAAAGAACATGGATGCCAACCAAGAATCCTATACCCAGCAAAACTAACCTTCAGATAGGACAATGAAATAAAATCTTTCCATGATAAACAAAAGTTAAAAGATTTTACAAATAGAAAGCCTACCCTACAGAATATTCTCAGCAAAATATTTCACGAGGAGGAAGTGAAAAATAACAATGCAAGTCAGCAAAGGGAGAAACTACCCTAAAGGAAAAGGCAATCAAAGGAGAAATCAAGTCAAATTAAAAACCAAAAATAAGCCCAAATGACCAGGAATACAAGTCATATCACAATAATAACCCTGAATGTCAATGGCCTAAACTCAATAATGAAAAGACATAGACTGAAAGATTGGATTAAAAAGAAGGACCTAACAATATGCTGCCTTCAAGAGATGCATCTCATAAAAAAAAGACATCCACAGACTAAAGGTGAAAGGATGGGGGAAAACGTACCATGCACATGGACCCAGTAAAAAAGCAGAGGTCTCCAACCTCATATCAGATAAAGTGAACTTCAAACCTAAGTTAATCAGAAGGGATAAAGAAGGACATTTCATACTGCTTCAGGGAACCATTAAACAGCAAGATATGACAATTTTAAATATTTACACCCCAAACAATGGAGCATCTATGTATATCAAACAAACCTTCTCAAGTTTAAGAATCAATAGACCAAAATACATTAATAGTGGGGGCCTTTAATACACCACTCTAACCACTGGATTTTGTTTGGATCCTCCAAACAAAAACTGAACAAAGAAACTATAGAACTAAATAATACAATCAATGATATAGACTTAAGGGATATTTACACAATATTTATCCATCATTGAGCAAATATACTTCCTTCTCATGGATCCTTCTCCAAAATAGACCATATGCTATGCCACAAAGAAGCCATTAGTAAATACAAAAAAATGGAGATCCTACCGTGTATCCTATAAGACCATAATGGAATGCAATTAGAAATGAACATAAAATAACAAACAAAAACTACTCAAACACCTGAAGACTAAATAGTATGCTATTGAATGATGCAATGATAACAGAGGACATCAGGGAAGAAATAAAAAAATTCTTAGAGGTAAATGAGAACAATGACACAGCATATCAAAATCTCTGGGACACTCTGAAAGCAGTACTAAGAGGAAAGTTCATTGCATTGAGCTCATACATTGAAAAAATAAAAAGTCAACGACTAAATGACCTAACATTACATCTCAAAGCCCTAGAAAAAGAAGAACAAATCGACACCAAAAATAGTAAAAGACAGGAAATAATTAAAATCAGAGCTGAAATCAATGAAACTGAAACAAGAGAAACAATTCAAAAAATTGACAAAACAAAAAGTTGGTTCTTTGAAAAAGTAAACAAAATTGATAAGCCCCTAAGCCACACTGATGAGGAGGAGAGAGAAAACTCAAATTACTAGAATTCATGATGAAAAAGGAAAGATCACAACAGACACCATTGAAATACATAACATAATTAGAAGCTACTTTGAAAATCTACACTCTAATAAAATAGAAAATCATGAGGACATTTACAAATTTTTAGAGACATATGCTCTTCCCAAACTGAATCAGGAAGATGTACCCAATCTAAACAGATCAATTTTAAGCACTGAAATAGAAGAAGCCATCAAAAGCCTACCAACCAAGAAAAGCCCAGGATCAGATGGATTCTCAGCCAAATTCTTTAAGACCTCTAAAGAAGAACTGATACCAATACTCCTCAAAGTATTCCAGGAAACAGAAAAGGAGGGAACCCTTCCAAATTCATTCTATGAGGCTAGTATCACTCTGATATCAAAACCAGACAAAGACACACCAAGGAGAGAAAACTGTAGACCAATATCCCTGATGAACACAGATGCAAAAATCCTTAGCAAAATTCTGGCAAATCATATACAAAAATATATTAAAAAGATAGTGCACTATAATCAAGTGGGGTTTATCCCAGGGATGCAAGGTTGGTTCAATATCCGGAAATCAATAAATGTAATTCATCACATCAATAGATTTAAAGTTAAGAATCACATGATTATTTCAATAGATGCTGAGAAAGCGTTTGATAAAACACACCACCCCTTCATGCTTAAAACCCTAGAAAAAATAGGAATAGTAGGAACATATCTCAACACTGTAAAGGCTATCTATGCTAAGCCCATGGCCAACATCATTCTTTTTTTGTGTTTTGTTTGTTTTTTTCTAAGAGTACATCTTTTTTTAAAATTTATTTTTATCCTTGGCCTATACCCAAAGGACTTAAAATCAGCATATTACAGAGATACAGCCACATCAATGTTCATAGCTGCTCAGTTCACAATAGCCAGATTGTGGAACCAACCTAGATGTCCTTCAATTGATGAATGGATAAGGAAAATGTGGTATATATATATATACAATGGAATATTACTCAGCCATAAAGAATGATAAAATTAAGGCATTTGCAGGCAAATGGATGAAATTGGAGAATATCATGCTAAGTGAGATAAGCCAATCTCAAAAAACCAAAGGAGGAATGATATCGCTAATAAGTGGATGTTGACACATAATGGGGGGTGGGAGGGGTTAGTGTTAGGGTTAGAGTTAGGGTTAGGGAGGGGGGCAAGAATGGAGGAAGGAAGGACTGTATAGAGGGAAAAGAGGGGTGGGAAGGGTGGGGGGAAGGGAAAAATAACAGAATGAATCAAACAACATTACCTTACGTAAATTTATGATTACACAAATGGTATGCCTTTACGCCATGTACAAACAGAGGAACAACATGTATCCCATTTGTTTACAATAAAAAAAAATTTTTTTTAAAAAAAGCTGACTGCTTTTGAAACTTGATTAAAATGTTAAACCTCACCCTTTTGTAGATGAATTAACTTTCTTTCAATCCACCTGATTTCATTCCCTTAACAGTTCCCAAGTTTTTGGTGGCAAATATAATAAATTATTTTCAATAAAAAAATAATTTATTTTTATTGTACGCAAATGGGGTACATACTGTTTCCCTGTTTGTACATGAAGTAAAGGCATACCATTTGTGTAGTCATACTTTTACATAGGATAATAGTGTTTGATTCATTCCTTCATTTTTTCCTTCCCCCCTCACCCCTCCCACCCCTCCTTTCCCTCTATACAGTTCCTCTTTCCTCCATTCTTACCTCCTTCCCACCCCCCACTGTGTGTCATCATCCACTGATCAGGGAGATCATTCATCCTTTGGATTTGAGATTGGCTTATCTCATAGCATGATATTCTCCAATTTCATCCATTTGCCTACAAATGCCATAATTTTATTATTCTTTATGGCTGAGTAATATTCCATTGTGTGTATATATATATATATATATATATATATATATATATATATCACAGTTTCTTTATCCATTCATCAATTGAAGGGCATCTAGATTGGTTCCACAATCTGGCTATTGTGAATTGAGCAGCTATGAACATTGATGTGGCTTCATCTCTGTAATATGCTGATTTTAAGTCCTTTGGGTATAGGCCAAGGAGTGGGTAGCTGGGTCAAATGGTGGTTCCATACCAAGTTTTCTAAGGAATCTCCACACTGCTTTCCAGAGTGGCTGCACTAATTTGCAGCCCCACCAGCAATGTATGAGTGTACCTTTTTCCCCACATCCTCGCCAACATCTGTTGTTGCTTGTATTCTTGATAATCACCATTCTAATTGGGGTGATATGGAATCTTAGGGTGGTTTTGATTTGCATTTATCTTATTACTAGAGATGTTGAACATTTTTTCATATGTCTGTTGATTGTTTGTAGATCTTCTTCTGTGAAGCGTCTGTTCATTTCCTTAGCCCATTTGTTTATTGGGTTATTTGTATTCTTGGTGTAGAGTTTTTTGAGTACAACATCATTCTTAATGGAGAAAAACTGAAAGTATTCCCTCTAAAAACTGGAACAAGACAGGGATGGCCTCTCTTACCACTTCTATACAACACCATCCTTGAAACACTAGCCGGAGCAATTAGACAGACCAAAGAAATTAAAGGGATACAAATAGGAAAAGAAGAACTTAAGCTGTCACTCTTTGCTGATGACATGAGCCTATATTTAGAAGATCCAAAAAACTCCACTAGAAAACTTCTACAACTAATAAATGAATTCAGCAAAGTAGCAGGAGATAAAATCAATATGCATAAATCTAATACATTACTATTCATAAATGATGAATACTCTGAAAGAGAAATTAGGAAAATCACTCCATTCACAATAGCCTCAAAAAAAAAAAAAAAAAGAAAATACTTGGGAATCAATCTAACAAAAGAGGTGAAAGACCTCTACAATGAAAACTACAGAACATTAAAGAAAGAAATTGCAGAAAACCTTAGAAGATGGAAAGACCTCCCATTCTTGGATAGGCAGAATTAATATTGTCAAAATGGCCAAAGGTGCTATACAGATTTAATGCAATTCCAATTAAAATTCCAATGACATTCCTCACAGAAATAGAGAAAGCAATCATGAACTTCATCTGGAAGAATAAGAGACCTCAACTAGCCAAAGCAATCCTGAGCATGAAGAGTGAAGCAGGAGGTATCACAATACCAGAAATTAAACTATACTACAGAGCAATAGTAACAAAAAAGGCATGGTATTGGTACCAAAATAGACAGGTTCACCAATGGTACAGAATAGAAGACACAGAGACAAACCCACATAAATATAGTCACCTCATACTAGACAAAGGAGCCAAAAACATACAGTGGAGAAAAGATAGCCTGTTCAACAAATGGTGCTGGCAAAACTGGAAATCCATATGCAGCAAAATGAAATTAAACCTCTATCTCTCACCATGCACAAAACTCAACTCAAAATGGAACAAGGACTAGGAATTAGACCAGAGACCCCCACCTAATAGAAGACAAAGTAGGCCTGAATCTTCATCAAGTTGGCTTAGGATCAGACTTCCTTAACAAGATTCCCAAAGCATAAGAAATGAAAGCAAGAATCAATAAATGGGATGGATTCAAACTAAAAAGCTTTTTCTCAGCAAAGGATACAATCAAGAATGTGAAGAGAGAGCCTACAGAGTGTGAGAACATCTTTTCCACATGTACTTCAGATAGAGCACTTATCTCCAAAACTTATAAAGAACTTACAAAACTTTATACCAAAAACACAAAGAACTCAATCAATAAATGGGCCAAGAACCTGGACACTTTATAGAAGAAGACATACAGGCAATTAATGAATATATGAAAAGTGTTCAACATCTCTAGTAATTAGAGAAATGCAAATTAAAACAACTCTAAGATTTCATCTTACTCCAATTAGAATGGCTATTATCAAGAACACAAACAATAATAGATGTTGGTGTGGATGTGAAGGAAAGGCACACTTTTTACATTGCTGGTGGAGTTCAAATTGGTACAGCCACTCTGGAAAGCAGTGTGGAAATTCCTCAGAAAACCTGGAATGGACCCACCATTTGACCCAGTGATCCCATTCCTTGGTTTATACCCAAAGTACTTAAAATTAGCATACTACAGTAACACAGCCACATCAATATTTACAGCAGCTCGAGTCACAATAGTTAGATTGTGGAACCAATCTAGATGTTCTTCAACAGATGAATGGATAAAGAAACTGTGGTATATATACACAATGGAATATTATACAGCCATAAAGAAGAATAATATTATGGCATTTGCAGATGAATGGATGAAATTGGAGACTATCATGCTAAGTGAAATAAGCCAAACCCAAAAAACCAAAGGCCAAATGTTTTCCCTGATAAGTGGATGATGATATATAATGGGGGTGGGGGAGGTGGGGGTGAGAGAAGAATGGAGGAACTTTAGATTAGGTAGAGGGAAATGAGAGGGTGGAGGGGGTGGGGTATGAAAGATGGTGGAATGAGACAGACATCATTACCCTATGTACATGCATGATTGCATGAATGGTATGAATCTATATCGTGCACAACCATAGAAACAAAAATCTGTACCCTGTTTGTGTACAACAAATCAAAATGCAGTCTGTAAAAATTTTTTTTTAAATTTTTAAAATCTACAAAGAAAAAAAAAGAATTAACTTTGCTTAATAAACATTCTAGGAAGTAACCTGAGTTGGAATTGGAGGTAATAAGACTAATGTGCCTCCTGTTGTGTTACTGGGAAGGAACCTTCTAAAAGGAAGGAATAGCCAGGTGTGGTGGTGCCTGCCCATAATCCCAGTGATTTGGAAGATAGAGGCAGGAGAACAGTAAATTCAAGGCCAGCCTGGACAACTTAGTGAGACCCTAAGCAATTTATCAAGACTCTGTTTCAACATAAAAAGGGCTGGGAACATAGTTCAGTGGTAGGGCAACTCTAGGTTCAATCCCAGTACCCAGGAGTGGGGGACCTACATGGTAGGAATATTAAATGGCATGCAGCTGGGGGACCAAGTTTTATTCACCTATCCATCAAATAGCTATTTATGGAGGAAGCTGTAAAATTCTAAATACTAGAGATACAAAGTTGATAGATAGCCCCTAATCTCAAGGGATTTAGGAGAAGGAGAGAAAAATATGGAATCTTAAGGGAAACACCCTCATGCCATTGAGATGCAAAAAACACAGTTGTAAACTTTGACCCTTGCCCTTGTAAAATAAGGGAAATACTAAAATGCAGGAAAACTGGTGTGAAGTCCAGCTACACCAGGGTCAACCTCCACTCTGGTCCCTGATTCAGCCCTTCTATAAATACTAGAACCCCAGCCCAAGTCAGGGCTGCTTCTCATTCGCAAGACAGCCCACATTCTCCCTTGAATGTTTATATACCTTCCTAAATAAACCGCTGTCTATGCCTTTGTCTGACTCATGCTGAAATTCTTTTCTGTCACAAACGCCAAGAACTTTGCTGGTCCTGAGTTGAGTTCCCCCCTCCTCTGGGGACTCCTGGAACACTTCTCCAAGAAATCTCTTCTCCTGTGAGAAAGGAGCTCATAAGCTTGTGTGGGAGAAATACCTGAAAACATGCCATGTATTAAGTGCAAAGAGAGATGTGCTAGATATGATGGAAGCCTAGGGGGTGAAACTAAAAGGGAATGGTCATAAATGCAAGTGAAAATGAACCAGCATGGGTGCCCTCTGTGTAGTCTAGGGAAGAGTCCCAGCAAGGGGCTCTAAGAGGTTAAGAACAGTCCCTTTAGGGCAGTTACTTGGAAAAAGAAGTGTATACTCCTCCCTCATACTGTAAGGGATCCTACGGAAACCACGCGGGACATGGGAAATCACATAAGGGAGTTTATTAAGCAAACAGAGTGTCTCCCTGTAGGGTAAGAGAGAAAATGAGAGGAAAAGAGAAAGGGCACATGCTAGAGAGAGTGGAAAGCGAGGAGGAGAAAGAAAGCAAGTCAGAGGGAGAGAAAAGCAAGAGAGAAAAAGATGGCGGTGAAGCTATCTTTAAGAATCCCGCCAGGCTAACAGGGGACCAATAATGGAGAAGGATACTTGCAAGCTGACTGATGAACCAATAGCTAGCTAGGATGTTCACAGACTGACAGTAGTTGGGAGGCGGGGAAAATGGCTGCACCAGAAAGGGCAGGGAGAGCAGATTTGGGACTAACAAGCTAGGTTGTGATGCAACGGAAAGGGCGGGGGAGCAGCTTTATATTACACATACTATAAGCATAAGTAAGAAAAGATAATTCTAAATTTTCCCAAATTTTGTATGCCATTGGCCAGAATTTTATTGAGAATTTTTGCATCTATCTTCATCAGGGATGCAAACTTCCTGGTCTGAAGTTTTCTTTTCTTGATGTGTCTTTGGTTTTGGTATCAGGGTGATACTAACTTCATAGAATGAGTTTGGAAGGGTTCCCTCCTTTTCTATTTCATGGAATAATTTGAGGAATATAGGTGTTAATTCTTTAAAGGTCTTGTAGAATTCAGCTGGAAATTCCTCTGGTCCTGGGCTTTTCTTGGGTGGTACGCCTTTGATGGCATCTTCTACTTCATTGCTTGAAATTGATCTGTTTAAATTAAAATTAAGTTGACTGGGGATATATGGTAGGGTGCTTGCCTCAAGGTACAAGTCCCTGGGTTCAATCCCTAGCACCACAAAAAATATATATATTTGTATGAATTAAAATTAAATTTGTAAGTTCTCCTGATTCAGTTTGAGTGGGTCATATGTCTCTAGAAATTTGCTGATGTCTTCGAGATTTTCTAATTTATTGGAATATAAATTTTCAAAATTATTTCTAATTATCCTCTGTATTTCAATAGTATTTCATCATAAATTTTAGTAATTTGAGTCTTCTCTCTTCATTATTGTGGTAGGGTTTACCAATTTTATTTATTTTTTTCAAGGAACCAACTTTTTGTTTTGTCAATTTTTTGTTGTTTCTTTTGTTTTAATTTCATTTATTTCAGCTAGCATTTTAATTATTTCCTTTCTTCTGCTACTTTTGGTGTTGATTTGTTCTTCTTTTTCTAGGCTTTGAGATGTAATGTTAGGTCATTTACTTTTTGACTTCCCATTCTTTTAATGAATAAGCTCAATACAATGAACTTTCCCCTTAGCACTGCCTTCATGGTGTCCCAGAGATTTTGATATGTTGTACCACTATTCTCATTTACCTCTAATTTTTTTAAAATTTTATCCCTGATTTCATCTGCTATCCATTCATTATTCAGTAGCACGCTATTTAGTCCCCAGGTGTTTGAGTAGCTTCTATTTTTTTATTTTATCATTGATTTCTAGTTTCATTCCATTATGATCTGAGATTTTTGCCCATTTGCCTGCCCTTTGCCTGCCCATCACCTGCCTTTCACCTACCCATTGCCCACCACCTGAGGTTCACCTACCAATCATCCCCTGTTAGCCTGCAGACTACCCACAGACGGCCAGTGGATCACCTGCTGCCCGCTGTTGCCCTGAAGTCCATTGTCACACTATCCATAGGTTCGGTTACACATGGCTGTCACCATTTGGGGACAACAGCCAGGACCTGCAGGTTTGCTGCACAACCGCTGCCATCTCAGGGGACAGCTACCACAGTCTGGGGACTTGGGCCAGGGCCTGGATATACATTGGGGTACCTGCAGATCTGGTTGCACCTGAGGTCTTTCTGCTTGGTGTGGTAGTGGCTGTATTCTGGCTGCCTCTTTGCAGGGTTGCTCCTTGGTGTCAGTGCATACCTGGTGGTCTCTGTAAGCTGAAAGGACATTGAGATCTTGGGACTGCAGCAAGACAGGGTTTGGGGAAGCTGAAGCCCAGGTCCATCAGATTGCAGCTGGGTTTGTGTGGTCCAGTCTGGGTCTGGCAAGCTTGTGGAAAGCCAGCAACTAGAGGCAGTTCCTCAGGGAGAACACAGGTTGAAGAAACTGGAGAAAACTGGACTCTCTCCCGCTCAGTGAGTCCTGAGGTGTGTAAGGACAGAAGGCGCCAGCTACAACGGGTGCAAGGACTGTAAAAGGGTATGAAGGCATCTTGCTATTGGCTCACCTACCCAACCAGTCCAGCAACCACTGGACTGGAGCTAACATCAAACTTCAGACAACCCCACCTATCTGCAGAGAAGGGAAGCTGAGGACATTTTGAAAGCCAACAGAAACAATCATTCGATTTTCCATTAAGACTTTCCTTCTTTCTTTCTTTTTTTCTGCCCGCTCTCTCACACCTCTACCATCTTTGAATTCAAATATTTTCCATGCATCAATTTATTGAGTAATGGATGTCTAAATAGTATATGACAGTTTTGTTGTGTATTCCTATATTTTTACTTTAAAAAAAAAAAGTCTGTACATATTTTTTTCTCTCACCTACCTGTCTCCCTAGATTCTTTTTCTCACTTCTCTCATTTAAACAGCCATCCTCTTATTAATTTCTCCCTTGCTCTTACTATAAATTTTTACCATTATGATCTGATAGTATGCAGGGTATTATCTCTATTTTGTTATTTTGGCTAAGAGTTGTTTTGTGGCATTTAATGTGGTCTATTTTAGAGAAGGATCCATGTGCTACTGAGAAAAAAGTGTATTTACTCATTGATAGATTAAATATTCTATATATGTTCATTAAGTGCAAATTATTGATTGTATTATTGAGTTCTACGGTTTCTTTGTTTAATTTTTGTTTGGAAGATCTATCCATTAGTGAGAGAGGTATATTAAAGTCACCCAGTATTATTGCCTTGTGGTCTATTTGATACTTGAAATTGAGAAGGGTTTTTTGATGTACATAGATGCTCCATTGTTTAGGGTATAAATATTTACAATTGTTATGTCTTGTTGATGTATATTTCCCTTAAAGAGTAGGAAATATCCTTCTTTGTCCTTTCTGATTAACTTTGGCTTGAAGTCCACTTTTATCTGACATGAGGATAGAAATCCCTGCTTGTTTACATGATCCTTATGAGTGATTTGTTTTTTTCCCATCCTTCCACCTTTTATCCTTTCATCTGTGGATGTCTTCGCATCTGTTGGAGACAGCATATTTTGGGTCTTGTGTTTTTTTTGTTGTTTTTTGTTTTTTTTGCAGTACTGGGCATTTGAACCCAGGGCCTCGTGCTTGAGAGGCAAGCACTAGGTCTTGTTTTTTAATCCAATCTGCAAGTCTATGTCTTTTGATTGATGAGTTTAGGCCATGAACATTATTGAGATGTGATTTGTATGGTCATTTTGGCTTATTTTTGGTTTTTAACTTGACTTGGTTTCTCCTTTGATTGACTTTTGCTTTAGTGTATTCCTCCCTTTGCTGACTTTCATTGTTGTTTTTCATTTCCTACTCATGGAATATTTTGCTGAGAATGTTCTTTAGTTCAGGCTTTTTATTTGTAAATTCTTTTAACTTTTGTTTATCATGGGAGGTTTTTATTTCATCATCAAATCTGAAGGTTAGTTTTTCTGGATATAAGATTCGTGGTTGGCATTCATGTTCTTTCAGAGTTTGAAATATGTTGTTCCAGGCCCTCCTAGCTTTTAGGGTCTGTGCTGAGAAATCAGCTGAGATCTGAATTGGTTTCCCCCTATATATAATCTGATATTTTTCTCTCACAGCCTTTAAAATTCTATCTTTATTTTATATGTTGAGCATTTTCATTATACTGTGCCTTGGTGTGGGTCACTCTAATTTTGTACATTTGGTGTCCTGTAAGCTTCTTGAATTTGATTTTCCATTTCATTCTTCAAGTTTGGGAAATTTTCTGATATTATTTCATTGAATAGATTGTTCATTCCTTTGGTTTGTATCTCTGTGCCTTCCTCAATCCCAATTCTTAAATTTGGTCTTTTCATGTTATCCCATAATTCTTGGAGATTCTGTTCATTATTTCTTACCATCTTCTCTGTATGGTCAACTTTATTTTCAAGATTAAATATTTTGTCTTCATTGTCTGAGGTTCTGTCTTCCAAGTGATCTAGTTTGTTGATGATGCTTTCTATGGAGTTTTTAAATTTAGTTTATTGTTTCCTTAATTTCAACTATTTGTTTGTTTTCCAGAATCTCTATCTCTTTATTGAAGTGCTCTTTTGCTTCCTGCATTTGCTGTTGTAACTGTTTATTGAAGTGATCTTTTATTGCCTGCATTTGCTCTCTTATATCATCCTTTACTTTGTGGATCATTTTAATTAAGCACATTCTGAACTCCTTTTCTGACATTTCTTCTACTGTGATGTCAATGGATTCTATTAATATAGCATCTTGGTTTGTTTGGGGTGCTTTTTTTCCCTTGTTTTTTCATGCTGTTCATATATCTTTCTCTCTAGCAGTTTGGATCTGAGATACTATGGTTCCCCCCTGTAGATTTATAGTGTCCCTGCAGGTTTTTAATGCCTCATTTTTAAGGGGGAGATCAATATTAACAACACACAATGCAAACAATATGTGACCTTAAACCAAATATCCCCTATTAAGAAGTTAACAGTATTGTCATAATAAACTGATGATGTGTTTGATTATTATCTATAGGATAAACAATAGGTTTGCAATAAGGTCTACAGTTTCTAATGGTGGACAAAGAGGATGCGAGAGGGTGTAAGATGTAATGTTAATGAGGTAAGTAGTGAGAATGTAGAGTTACCAGATCATAGGAAGGGTAAAAGTGGAATCAAAAGAAGTTGTTTTTAAGAAGAAAAGGAGAAAGAGATTCCAAGGAAACCGATAAATAAGAGGAAAATAGAGTGAGAAAAATAAAAATAAAAAATCTACAACAAAACTGTAATATACTATTCAAACCTCCCAGTCTTCAGTAGCCTGATGCATGAAAGGTGCTCAATTTCAAAGATGATAGCGACGTGAGAGTAGTAAACAAAAAAGAAAAAAATGGAGGAAAAAAAAAAGGAAAAAAAAAGAAAAAAGAGTCTTGAAGGAAAATGGAACAATTTTTTCTGTTGGAGTTCAGTATTTTCTCTGCCTTCCTTCTCTTCTGGCAGGCAGGTTGTCTGGAGTTTGCTGGTAACTCCACCCTCAGGATGATGACAGTTACTAAGGTGTGAGGATTAGACTTGAAGGTGGGACTCCTGGAGACAGGGTATAGTAATTGCCAGTCCCTCTGGAAGGCTGCACCCCAGGACTCTCCTTTGAGGTCCACTCGTGGGACACAGGAGCCTGGTCTTATCCCCTTCCCTCACTTGTGGATCTCACAATTCCTGGTCTATAATTTAGTTCCTAAATTGTATCTCTCCTGCCCCTGCCCTTTTGATTTCCCAATCAGGAGCCTCTCTCCCTGGAGGTCCTGAGGGCTGAGGGCCAGGCCTGTGTGCCTGTCTCAGAAAGCTGTTCTGTATTGGGCAAATCAGGACCAGGCATTGAAAGCTGTGGGTCAGCCTCATAGCTGCAGGCACTGGGCATGTTGTGGATTAGGGGATGATTGGAAGACTGGGGGTTGAGAAGCCGGAGGGCCCTGTTGATTGCCAAACCAGCAGAACCAGGTGCCCGGTGGAATCATGAACCAGGCTGATGTCCCAACAAGTGGCTGAGTTGTCTCTGTGATCCCAGTGGGTGCCAGGCTGGTTGGCTGAATGAGCTGGGATCAAGATGCCCTCACACCCTTTTCCCACCTACCAATGCCTTGCAAGGCTCTCTCCTGCCTCTGCAGTAAGATGGTGGCTATTAGCACACATAGCAGGGATAGCTCAGATGCAACCAATTCTGCAGGACCCTTGGTGATGATCTTTCAGGTCCTGGCTATTATCCCTGGATGTAAGCAGCCATGGCCCAAGTTGGCGATAGCAGCTGCAGCTAACCTGTAGGAACCTTGATAATGAGCTCCTAGTCTCCAGCAGGTGTCCCCAGATGGAAGTTGCCCCAACTAAAGACGGCAGCAGTGGTGGTAGGAATAATCCAAGATGGTGGAAAAGGCATCCCAAGGTGTTGGTAGGTGGGGAGCCACAGCAAGGCACATCTGCACTCTCCAGGGGACACAGGGTTGCACTGGTTGGGCTGGTCCTGGAGATTCTACAGTTCTTTTTTAAAAAGTCTTTAATGAAGTATAATTGTCATTTAGTAAACTGCACATATTTAAAGTATAATATATATGTGCATATATATGTGTGTATAAACATTTATATATACATATACATGTCTATTAAGTAAGAAAATTACTTAAAAGATAGAAATAAGAAAAAAAGTGGGCAGCATGCACAGTATCATAGGAGGACATTCTTTAACAGTCACTCAAGGATTATTTAATTGTCTATGGCAGAGCTTCTCAACCTCCTTACTAGTGACAGGTTGGGCTGGATAATTCTTTGTCATGGGAACTGTCTTGGTCATTGTAGGATTGTTTAGCAGCATCCATGGTCTCCACCCACTACATACCAGTAGATGCCCCTCCAATCTCACGTTGTGACTGAAGATGTCTGCATATGATGCCAGTGTACTTCAGGGAGGCCAAATCATCCCTGGCTGAGAACCACTCTAGAAGAATATACCTGTTTGACTTCCCTCTTGGCTATTTATTCATAAAGGGCTCATATTCAGTCAAGTTGCATGTTAACTTCCAGGTCTCATTTGGTAGAGATGTGAATAATTTCTGCCCAGTAGAAGAGAGATCCCCAAACCTTATGTTTTGTGTCACCCCACAGGGTATTAAAGAGTTTGGTATCTGACCCGGGAACTTTATTCTACCATTCCTTTATAAAGATCTACAATTATTTATTTGTTCTTTGAACCAGACTTACTGTCTTACTGCCGCTCTCATTAATTAGTGAGTTGAGTTAAATTTTTGACATGTTCAATGTGTATTTGTAGACAGTCATGTTTTTAATTTTGGGAAAGCTACAGTTTAGCTCAAGTGAATTTTCCTTTCTAGTCTGGTATGACTGAAGAGTCACCAGTGTGAACTTTGGGCAAGAAGTATCTTAGCTTTCACGTTTGTCTTCCAAGTCTTCTTAGATATATCTCTGTGGTGTTTTTACATCTTTCCTGTCTCTTGCAACCATTGCTCTTCTTATCCCCAGCTTTATTGATTTATTTGGCTCTAGCATTTCCACCTGGGCCAGGGCAGTGTCTTGCAGCTGGCCTTCTTGCTGCCAGTCTTTGGCTTTTTCCTTCCATCCCTTCCTTCCATTCCTTCCACTGCCAAATAAGGACTCTTGATTTATGGCTCTGACCTGTTGCTTCCAGATGAAGATGGCAAGTAGCAGGACCACTGAACATCTGAACTGACATGACTGGCCCTTTATATTCAGAAATAGGGTTGGGGGTCACTACACACTGAGGAAACTGAGATCTAGAACAGCCGAGTAAAGCCAGGCACAGTGGTGCTTGCCTATAATCTCAGCAGTTCCGGAAGCTGAGGTGGGAGGATTACATGTTTGAGATCAGCCTCAGCAATTTAGGTAAGACCCTGAGCAACTTAGACCCTGTCTCAAAATAAAAAATAAATAAATAAGGAAAGCCAAGTAGCTTATTTAAATCACAGAGTAAGTCAGGGAAATAGTTCAAAGAGGTTCATAATCAGGCTGAATGTGCCTAAGAGAGGCCCCTGGAAAGCAACTTCGGGCACAAATCCCGGATATTATCTGATTCCCCATTCTTTTTCATTGCAAAGTGCAGGCTAGAAAATATGAATTAGTTATTTTCATTTTCAGGCACTAACAAGTGTGGAAACTGGAATGCCAACTAATTCGAGCTTTCCTGTATTCAACCAACACCCTCCAGAGCAATCCTAATTCTTTGGCATTAGTATCCTGCTTGCTATGACCCCAGAAAGGTCTGACTTCCTTGTTGTGCCACTCATTTGATTGTGTAGTTGGTTTTTCCTGATACTCCCATAATTAATTCTGTTTGCTTTTCACTGTACGTGTCTGTTTCTTTCAGGGTTCTGGCCTCTCGGTAGCACTTCCGTCTTCCTTTACTAACACCACCTTCTAACTTCTTTTTCTCGTTGTTAACTGTTTTCCCACAGATAACCAACAAGTGAGTTAGGCCAATAATTAGAAAGTTCACCCCACATGAATAGTTGGATCAGTTTGGTGTGATGCCATTTATTTTTGTCTGATTGCATAGACCACAGTAAGTATTGTATTGGCTTGTCTGTGAGCAGGAACTTGATTAGAATCCACAAGAGTATCTTATTTAAATAGCACATAAGGTGCTATTCAAATGTGGTCAAGATTAGATGCTTTCTAACAGCAGTAATAAAATCCTATTTGTTTAACCAACTAAGATTGATGTATTTACTTTCCTTTTTATGAACTGGATTATTATTTTCTTCCACAAAATCACTGACAGCACATGGTTTTCAAAAGCAGTGAGTACTGTTGACATACTCCCAAATTAAATACACTCTGGAACTCAAGCAGCTCTACTTCCTTGGGCTTCCACCTTCCTCTCCCCATACCCTGGTATTAGCATTTTTCAGAAATGCAAAGGTCAGAAGCTGTATTCCAGAACATAATTGTCTGATCTTAGCATAATCATTGCCTTTCCTACATAATTTCATATTTCAAAACATATTTTAGATGAATCTAAAATTTCAGTGTCAAAATATAAAAATTATTAGAAGAAAATGAGTGAGATTTTTTAAATGACTCTGGAACCAAAATGGGGTTTCAAATCATTATATGAAGCTCACAAGCCAAAAGGAAAGTACAAATAAATTTGACTACATAAAATAAATGGGAATTTCTATATATTAAGTGTTGTACTGAGGAAAGAACCCCATAAAATATAAAGTGTTTCACTCATTCAACCATTTACACATCCATCGTTCAAACACCTGAACCAATGAGTGGGGTTAGTTAAACTGACTTTGAAGGTGGATTGTGGGCTGGGAGTGTGGCTCAGGGGTAGAGCACCTGCCTAGCATGTGCAGGGTTCTGGGTTCTATCCCAAGCACTGGGTAATCAGGGGTGGGTGTTTGCCTGAGGTGACCCCATCACATGTAACTGGGGCTGGCTACAGTAAGGTGGGAAGGTTGGAGGAGGGGGTAAGGGCATCTTGCTCTCAGTTCACCCAGCCAGCTGGTCTGGCACCCACTCGGGCCAGCTCTCACTGGGTCCTGGCACCAGCCTGGTCCCCACTCCCTCCCCAGTCCAGTATCCACTGATCCCCTGGTCCCATCAGGTCCAGTATCAGTCCAGCACCCAACAAGGCCCTCGAGCTCCCCAATCCCCAGTCTCCTAACCCCTCCCTAGCCACCAACCCAGCCCAGCATTCACAGCTACGTGGCCAGCCACAGCTCTCAGCGCCTGGTCCTAATCCGCCAATACAGAGCAGTTCTCCACGACAGGTGCACGGTCCCATCACCCAGCCCTCAGGACCTCCTGGGAGAGAAGTGCCTGCTGTCTTAATAGGAGCTACTTGGTTTAAGGCTGTATATCATTTGCATTGGGTGCTGTTAATATTGATCTGATTTATTAAACTGTACAGGTCTGATCCCCAAAATGCATGTGACTCAGTTGATGAGATAATCTGAACAGTGATGCCCGTGGTCACAGTGTAGGTAAGCAGTGACAGCTACATTAGGACAGGAGGATCATCAGATGCCATCAGAGCTAAGAAGCCTCAAACTGGACAAATGTGCATCTTAGAACCATCAGATAGGATTCCTAAAAGTGTCATGACTGATATATCTGGTTTGAAAGGAAAACTCACCTCCAGCTATTTCAAGTCCTCCTATAGGACCTAGTCCAGTCTCCTGTATTTAGTCTGTATTTAATTCCTATTGGTCAAAGAAATAATAAAAACCTGTTCACATTGTCAGAAGAAAATCTTATGCTACCAGTTTCTTTTTACCCGAAATGTAGATCAGGTTTCCAATTCAGTACCATGATCTGTTATTGGCACTTGAGGACATACAAAAAAGATCACATGCTTCTGCCCTTGATTTCTGATGATTAGCACCAGAAAAGTATGATGTATATTCCTTTGCTTTTTTGCAAAGATTCCCAAATAAATAAAGACAATTCTTTGTGGTTTTCCTGCTACTCACACTTGTGCTTGTCTAGGAATCATAGAAATATAAAAGATGTTGGATTTTGCTACTGGAGAGGAAGAAACCTCCTTCAAAATTAGCATAGTCTTTAGAATCCTTAAGAGTAGTGAGTAGTGCGAAAGATGTCAGAATCAAAATGGAGTTGCTTATGTCACCCCTAGCAAAACAAAGTCAAGAGATGATGAAAGAAGGGTTCTTAACACATGTTTGCCTGATAGTTACTATTACAAAAGACTCAGCTGGGGCTGGGGATATAGCTCAGTTGGTAGAGTGCTTGCCGTGCAAGCACAAGGCAGTGGGTTCATAATCCCCAGCACCGCAAAAAAAAAAAAAAAAAAAAAAAGACTCAGCTGGAATCACAACCTTGCACAAAGGTCACTGCAACCTTGTACAAAAAGTGCTTCTAAGAGGATATCAACCTCAGACTGCCATCACCCTTACTATAATCCTTGTAACCAGAGATTGTTGTTTCAAGATATCTTGCATAGTGCTTCTCATTTTTGCCTTTAACTACTTCTCCTTGCCTTAATCTCTTTGACCACTACATCTGCAGTTTACATAGCACGTGCGTTCCTATCTTCATGTTCTGCATTCTAACTGTAATGTAATTTCCAAATGAAACTCAGTTCTGCTTTCATTCCATAGACAGCAGTTAGAAAAAGCAATACAAACTCTTATGAACATAAGAGATCCTTAATAGTTTGGCTAGCCCTGGAATCTTTTTCAAATGCATGTTGATTGTTTTTTCTGCGTTCTTCTGAGGTTTGCCAATTCAGAATTACAGGGTCCAAACCTTTCTCTTCCTGACTGTATGGCAGTGTCATTTGCCTTACCTTAAAGGCCATGGTGAAAATTCTTTGCTGACTCAAGCTTAGAAAAGATCTTAGATTACAGCGATCAATGAAGTAAGTGCTGTAATTTTGATGGTAAGAAACTGATCTCTGGTGGTTGCCCAACTATCCAGTCCCACCATTCCATTTTTCCTGCAATGCAATTCTTATCATTTTAGAATACTGTAACATCCTAAATCCAGGGTCTTTTTCTCCCCGTGCAAAGCATTGTGCATGCAGAACTAGTTTCTGTCATATAGTAATTGTGCAGAATAATAGCCAATGGTTTCACTCACAATAGGGCATGTGGCTTATGTGGCATTTCTCACATAAGACCATTACTGAGGGGCTGCAGCCTGGGTTCTCTCCTGTAAATATGAGGAAATCAGTTTCCTTCTGGTATCACTCAGGAGCAACTTACTGAGTGTTTCCCCAGCTCTGCCCTTGTAAAAGAGACTTAAAGAGGCTGTCTTTGCTAAAAGCAGTCAAAACAAGTCTTAGGCCCACCAAGGCCCAGTGGGTAACTGAAAGCAGGGTAAAGCTTGGCATCTCTATTTTCATTTTGCATCTGTCTCCTTGATTACCTTAAGAGGCAGTGTTAATCATTTAAGCAAAGTTCACCTAAAACTAGTAATACAAGGCTTATTATCCCTAAATTGACCTAGCCTAGCTCATCCCCCTTCAAGACAGATATTTTCAGAGACTATTGACTGTCATCTTAAAGCATTCTCTTCCATTCTGTTTCAGAACTCAGGAGTAGCAACTACAAATCTTCTGTCTTTGTCCTACGCCTTCTAGGAAATCAGCCCACGATGAGACGGTTCCCTAAGCAGGAACAATCCTCTCATGGTAACCAAATTGCCCCCTTCCAGGATCACAGGTCTGAACAGCAAGAAGAAATTGCCCCTGGAGCAATAAGAACTTCCACCTCACAGAAGCAGAACTGAGAGAATGGTCAGCTAGAGCACAGTTTGACCAAGGCTGCTTAATTCTGCACACCTCTTGCCCCCCACCCCAATTCCTCCTGTATTTAAACCTACAACTCCTGTTAGCACCCTGAAGACAGGGCTGAGAAGCTGAATCTCACTTTGCTTTCCCAATATGGCCGTATTGGTTAGTTTCCTTTCCTGCTTTTCACTGATGACTTTTCTGTTTAGTTTTACGGCGAGTGACCAGATCTGGTTTGTTGGACCCCTGGATTCAAGCGGTAACACTCCCGGCTCTGCTGTGGGCCCCTCCTTCTCCATGGGCCATGGCTTTCCATTCCACTTCCTGTGAGAAGATGGCACTCACTTTCCTAGGCACCAGGGCGAAGGTTGATCTTGTTGTCCTCCCAGAAAGTACCCCACAACATTGTCCATACATGTCCAACTTTACTGAATGGGGTGGAGGAATCTCAAGGGAATTCAATACAGAAGGGGTACAATTAAGACTGTGTGAAGAAATCAAACCCCTTGCAAATGTCTCTTGACTCTCCTGCCCTCCTTATATTCCCTCTGCCTTCTTTCTAAAATACCCAGGCTCTCTACCCATAGGGACTGATCTGGCCCTCAGTACGTCTTGCCTTCTGCTTACTGAGGATCAGAATCTGGAACCCCAACTCAGTGTGTATGAGGTGGAGAATGCAGGCCATGACTGAGTGGGGCGTTCAGTGACACCTGCTACTATCCCCAGTCCTTCACTGTGGATCCCACAGGTGGAATCTTCAGACCCTCTACTCTGTCCTCTCAATTGTCCAGCACCAAACAGTTGAACCAGCACACACACGCACACAAACACACACACGTCAGTATTTCTTGAGGGAGAATAATAGTTCTCAAGACAGCATGGCATAGATTGCAAATGAGGAAGAGAATCAGTCTCCCACTTGTCTCATACTTCCTCTTTGTGGTGTGCACAGCAGTTCAGATTACAAAAAATAGCTTAGTTTTTAATTTTGTTCCATACTTTCAAAAAGGAGCATAGGTCAAATAATATAATGCCCTATCTGTTGCAAGTATAGAGTCAAAATTTTTAACCTCAAGAATGTGATTACCGTCAGGCGTGATAGAGCACCCCTGTAATCCCAGAGGCTCTGGAGGCTGAAGCAGGAGGATCATGAGTTCAAAGAGCCTCAGCAATTTAGCAAGGCCCTAATCAGTGAGACCCTGACCCTAAATAAAACACAAAAAGGGTTGGGGATGTGGCTCAGCAGTTAAGTGCCCCTGGGTTCAATCCCCGGTACCAAAAAAAAAATTTGGGGGGACAATTTTAATCCAGTATTTTTATTCACTATATTTTCCCTGGGTGGTTTTAGAGGTGGGTTTTATTATTCATGTTATTGCGCTTTTAATTTAAAAGTATAGGGCTGGGGATATAGCTCAGTTGGTAGAGTGTTTGCCTCACAAGCATGAGGCCCTGGGTTCAATCCCCAGCACTGCAAAAAATAAATAAATAAATAAATAAAAAAGAAAGGAAAAGTATATATACTGGGTTGAGATTGTGGCTCAGTGGTAGAGCACTTGCCTACCATGTGCGAAGCACTGGGTTCAATTGTCAGCAGTGTATGCAAATAAATAAAGGTTCACCAACAACTAACAAAAATATTTTTTTAAATAAATAGAAGTAGAGACACATTGAGGTCCGACACTACCGCTGAGCCCGCCCCCCCCCACACACACACATGGTCAGACACCCCACACACTGAGGTCGGACTGGCATTGAGCCCCCCAACCCGCCCCCACACCAAGGTCAGAAGCTGGTGGTTGAGCCTGCCCCCCTGCCCCCCTACTGCTGAGGGACACTGTGCCTGCCTCTGTGCTGACTCAGTGCACCCTCGCTGGGTCTCCCCAGCTTCTTTGGAGGCTGGTGCAGGCATTTTTAATTAATCCTGAGGGCCTGGCCATCATCATTGGAAGGGCAACTCCCTTCCTGAGACACCTACAGGAGACTGGAGGCCCTTTGACAGGTACCTCTATTTACTCACTTACATCCTACACCCTTCCCCATCCTCTTGTTCACAACTAGAAATATTGTAAATAGTAATTGAATTGATCCTGTTCTTTACAATAATAGGGGCTCTCTGGTTCGGGTCTGCATTTTCTCTGTATTGGGTGCTACTGGTATTGATCTCCCCTTCAAAGGACAGGTAGTGAAAAAATGCAGGGTCATAATAAGCCTGCAAGCGGGGAACCTCAGTATCTCTGATCTTTACTGCTAGAGGGGAATATATAGAAACAATATGAAAAAACAGGGGAAGAAAGTGTCCCTAACAAACCAAGATGCTATTGTGATAGAATCCAATGACAGCATGGCAGTAGAAATGACAGAAAAAGAGTTTAGAATCTGTATGATTAAAATGATCCGTGAAGCAAATGATGAGATAAGAGAGCAAATGTAGGCAATGCAAGACCATTCCAGTAGACAGTTAAAAGAGAAAATGCAGGAAGCAAAAGAACACTTCAATAAAGAGATAAAGATTCTGAGAAAAAAAAAAAAAAAACAGAAATACTTGAAATGAAAGAAATGATAAACCAAATTAAAAACTCAATAGAAAGCATCACCAACAGAATAGATCTCGTGGAAGACAGAATCTCAGACAATGAGACAAAATATTTAATCTTGAAAATAAAGTTGAATAAACTGAGAAGATGTTAAGAATCATAAACAGAATCTCCAAGAATTATGGGATATCATGAAAAGACCAAATTTAAGAATTACTGGGATTGAGGAAGGCACAGAGACACAAACCAAAGCCATGAACAACCTGTTCAATGAAATAATATCAGA
The DNA here is from genome assembly GCF_902686445.1 of Sciurus carolinensis. Taxonomy (NCBI): domain Eukaryota; kingdom Metazoa; phylum Chordata; class Mammalia; order Rodentia; family Sciuridae; genus Sciurus; species Sciurus carolinensis. The sequence continues at coordinate 94,803,989 of NC_062214.1, forward strand.
AAATTTCCCAAACCTGAAAAATGAAATGGAAAATCAAATACAAGAGGCTTACAGAACACGAGGTGCACAAAATTACAACAGATCCACACCAAGACACATTATAATGAAAATACCTCACATACAAAATAAAGATAGGATTTTAAAGACTGCAAGAGAAAAGCATCAGATTGCATATAAGGGGAAACCAATATGGATATCAGCAGATTTCTCAACACAGACTCTAAAAGCAAGAGGGGCCTGGAACAATATATTTCAAGTTCTGAAAGAACATGGATGCCAACCAAGAATCCTATACCCAGCAAAACTAACCTTCAGATAGGACAATGAAATAAAATCTTTCCATGATAAACAAAAGTTAAAAGATTTTACAAATAGAAAGCCTACCCTACAGAATATTCTCAGCAAAATATTTCACGAGGAGGAAGTGAAAAATAACAATGCAAGTCAGCAAAGGGAGAAACTACCCTAAAGGAAAAGGCAATCAAAGGAGAAATCAAGTCAAATTAAAAACCAAAAATAAGCCCAAATGACCAGGAATACAAGTCATATCACAATAATAACCCTGAATGTCAATGGCCTAAACTCAATAATGAAAAGACATAGACTGAAAGATTGGATTAAAAAGAAGGACCTAACAATATGCTGCCTTCAAGAGATGCATCTCATAAAAAAAAGACATCCACAGACTAAAGGTGAAAGGATGGGGGAAAACGTACCATGCACATGGACCCAGTAAAAAAGCAGAGGTCTCCAACCTCATATCAGATAAAGTGAACTTCAAACCTAAGTTAATCAGAAGGGATAAAGAAGGACATTTCATACTGCTTCAGGGAACCATTAAACAGCAAGATATGACAATTTTAAATATTTACACCCCAAACAATGGAGCATCTATGTATATCAAACAAACCTTCTCAAGTTTAAGAATCAATAGACCAAAATACATTAATAGTGGGGGCCTTTAATACACCACTCTAACCACTGGATTTTGTTTGGATCCTCCAAACAAAAACTGAACAAAGAAACTATAGAACTAAATAATACAATCAATGATATAGACTTAAGGGATATTTACACAATATTTATCCATCATTGAGCAAATATACTTCCTTCTCATGGATCCTTCTCCAAAATAGACCATATGCTATGCCACAAAGAAGCCATTAGTAAATACAAAAAAATGGAGATCCTACCGTGTATCCTATAAGACCATAATGGAATGCAATTAGAAATGAACATAAAATAACAAACAAAAACTACTCAAACACCTGAAGACTAAATAGTATGCTATTGAATGATGCAATGATAACAGAGGACATCAGGGAAGAAATAAAAAAATTCTTAGAGGTAAATGAGAACAATGACACAGCATATCAAAATCTCTGGGACACTCTGAAAGCAGTACTAAGAGGAAAGTTCATTGCATTGAGCTCATACATTGAAAAAATAAAAAGTCAACGACTAAATGACCTAACATTACATCTCAAAGCCCTAGAAAAAGAAGAACAAATCGACACCAAAAATAGTAAAAGACAGGAAATAATTAAAATCAGAGCTGAAATCAATGAAACTGAAACAAGAGAAACAATTCAAAAAATTGACAAAACAAAAAGTTGGTTCTTTGAAAAAGTAAACAAAATTGATAAGCCCCTAAGCCACACTGATGAGGAGGAGAGAGAAAACTCAAATTACTAGAATTCATGATGAAAAAGGAAAGATCACAACAGACACCATTGAAATACATAACATAATTAGAAGCTACTTTGAAAATCTACACTCTAATAAAATAGAAAATCATGAGGACATTTACAAATTTTTAGAGACATATGCTCTTCCCAAACTGAATCAGGAAGATGTACCCAATCTAAACAGATCAATTTTAAGCACTGAAATAGAAGAAGCCATCAAAAGCCTACCAACCAAGAAAAGCCCAGGATCAGATGGATTCTCAGCCAAATTCTTTAAGACCTCTAAAGAAGAACTGATACCAATACTCCTCAAAGTATTCCAGGAAACAGAAAAGGAGGGAACCCTTCCAAATTCATTCTATGAGGCTAGTATCACTCTGATATCAAAACCAGACAAAGACACACCAAGGAGAGAAAACTGTAGACCAATATCCCTGATGAACACAGATGCAAAAATCCTTAGCAAAATTCTGGCAAATCATATACAAAAATATATTAAAAAGATAGTGCACTATAATCAAGTGGGGTTTATCCCAGGGATGCAAGGTTGGTTCAATATCCGGAAATCAATAAATGTAATTCATCACATCAATAGATTTAAAGTTAAGAATCACATGATTATTTCAATAGATGCTGAGAAAGCGTTTGATAAAACACACCACCCCTTCATGCTTAAAACCCTAGAAAAAATAGGAATAGTAGGAACATATCTCAACACTGTAAAGGCTATCTATGCTAAGCCCATGGCCAACATCATTCTTTTTTTGTGTTTTGTTTGTTTTTTTCTAAGAGTACATCTTTTTTTAAAATTTATTTTTATCCTTGGCCTATACCCAAAGGACTTAAAATCAGCATATTACAGAGATACAGCCACATCAATGTTCATAGCTGCTCAGTTCACAATAGCCAGATTGTGGAACCAACCTAGATGTCCTTCAATTGATGAATGGATAAGGAAAATGTGGTATATATATATATACAATGGAATATTACTCAGCCATAAAGAATGATAAAATTAAGGCATTTGCAGGCAAATGGATGAAATTGGAGAATATCATGCTAAGTGAGATAAGCCAATCTCAAAAAACCAAAGGAGGAATGATATCGCTAATAAGTGGATGTTGACACATAATGGGGGGTGGGAGGGGTTAGTGTTAGGGTTAGAGTTAGGGTTAGGGAGGGGGGCAAGAATGGAGGAAGGAAGGACTGTATAGAGGGAAAAGAGGGGTGGGAAGGGTGGGGGGAAGGGAAAAATAACAGAATGAATCAAACAACATTACCTTACGTAAATTTATGATTACACAAATGGTATGCCTTTACGCCATGTACAAACAGAGGAACAACATGTATCCCATTTGTTTACAATAAAAAAAAATTTTTTTTAAAAAAAGCTGACTGCTTTTGAAACTTGATTAAAATGTTAAACCTCACCCTTTTGTAGATGAATTAACTTTCTTTCAATCCACCTGATTTCATTCCCTTAACAGTTCCCAAGTTTTTGGTGGCAAATATAATAAATTATTTTCAATAAAAAAATAATTTATTTTTATTGTACGCAAATGGGGTACATACTGTTTCCCTGTTTGTACATGAAGTAAAGGCATACCATTTGTGTAGTCATACTTTTACATAGGATAATAGTGTTTGATTCATTCCTTCATTTTTTCCTTCCCCCCTCACCCCTCCCACCCCTCTTTTCCCTCTATACAGTTCCTCTTTCCTCCATTCTTACCTCCTTCCCACCCCCCACTGTGTGTCATCATCCACTGATCAGGGAGATCATTCATCCTTTGGATTTGAGATTGGCTTATCTCATAGCATGATATTCTCCAATTTCATCCATTTGCCTACAAATGCCATAATTTTATTATTCTTTATGGCTGAGTAATATTCCATTGTGTGTATATATATATATATATATATATATATATATATATATATATATCACAGTTTCTTTATCCATTCATCAATTGAAGGGCATCTAGATTGGTTCCACAATCTGGCTATTGTGAATTGAGCAGCTATGAACATTGATGTGGCTTCATCTCTGTAATATGCTGATTTTAAGTCCTTTGGGTATAGGCCAAGGAGTGGGTAGCTGGGTCAAATGGTGGTTCCATACCAAGTTTTCTAAGGAATCTCCACACTGCTTTCCAGAGTGGCTGCACTAATTTGCAGCCCCACCAGCAATGTATGAGTGTACCTTTTTCCCCACATCCTCGCCAACATCTGTTGTTGCTTGTATTCTTGATAATCACCATTCTAATTGGGGTGATATGGAATCTTAGGGTGGTTTTGATTTGCATTTATCTTATTACTAGAGATGTTGAACATTTTTTCATATGTCTGTTGATTGTTTGTAGATCTTCTTCTGTGAAGCGTCTGTTCATTTCCTTAGCCCATTTGTTTATTGGGTTATTTGTATTCTTGGTGTAGAGTTTTTTGAGTACAACATCATTCTTAATGGAGAAAAACTGAAAGTATTCCCTCTAAAAACTGGAACAAGACAGGGATGGCCTCTCTTACCACTTCTATACAACACCATCCTTGAAACACTAGCCGGAGCAATTAGACAGACCAAAGAAATTAAAGGGATACAAATAGGAAAAGAAGAACTTAAGCTGTCACTCTTTGCTGATGACATGAGCCTATATTTAGAAGATCCAAAAAACTCCACTAGAAAACTTCTACAACTAATAAATGAATTCAGCAAAGTAGCAGGAGATAAAATCAATATGCATAAATCTAATACATTACTATTCATAAATGATGAATACTCTGAAAGAGAAATTAGGAAAATCACTCCATTCACAATAGCCTCAAAAAAAAAAAAAAAAAGAAAATACTTGGGAATCAATCTAACAAAAGAGGTGAAAGACCTCTACAATGAAAACTACAGAACATTAAAGAAAGAAATTGCAGAAAACCTTAGAAGATGGAAAGACCTCCCATTCTTGGATAGGCAGAATTAATATTGTCAAAATGGCCAAAGGTGCTATACAGATTTAATGCAATTCCAATTAAAATTCCAATGACATTCCTCACAGAAATAGAGAAAGCAATCATGAACTTCATCTGGAAGAATAAGAGACCTCAACTAGCCAAAGCAATCCTGAGCATGAAGAGTGAAGCAGGAGGTATCACAATACCAGAAATTAAACTATACTACAGAGCAATAGTAACAAAAAAGGCATGGTATTGGTACCAAAATAGACAGGTTCACCAATGGTACAGAATAGAAGACACAGAGACAAACCCACATAAATATAGTCACCTCATACTAGACAAAGGAGCCAAAAACATACAGTGGAGAAAAGATAGCCTGTTCAACAAATGGTGCTGGCAAAACTGGAAATCCATATGCAGCAAAATGAAATTAAACCTCTATCTCTCACCATGCACAAAACTCAACTCAAAATGGAACAAGGACTAGGAATTAGACCAGAGACCCCCACCTAATAGAAGACAAAGTAGGCCTGAATCTTCATCAAGTTGGCTTAGGATCAGACTTCCTTAACAAGATTCCCAAAGCATAAGAAATGAAAGCAAGAATCAATAAATGGGATGGATTCAAACTAAAAAGCTTTTTCTCAGCAAAGGATACAATCGAGAATGTGAAGAGAGAGCCTACAGAGTGGGAGAACATCTTTTCCATATGTACTTCAGATAGAGCACTTATCTCCAAAACTTCTAAAGAACTTACAAAACTTTATACCAAAAACACAAAGAACTCAATCAATAAATGGGCCAAGAACCTGGACACTTTATAGAAGAAGACATACAGGCAATTAATGAATATATGAAAAAGTGTTCAACATCTCTAGTAATTAGAGAAATGCAAATTAAAACAACTCTAAGATTTCATCTTACTCCAATTAGAATGGCTATTATCAAGAACACAAAACAATAATAGATGTTGGTGTTGATGTCGGGAAAAAGTCACACTTTTACATTGCTGGTGGAGTTCAAATTGGTACAGCCACTCTGGAAAGTAGTGTGGTGAATCCTCAGAAAACTTGGAATGGACCCACCTTTTGACCCAGTTATTTTACTCCTCAGTTTATACCCAAGGGACTTAAAATCAGCACAAACTACGGTAACACAGCCACATCAATGTTTATAGCAGCTCAATTCACCATAGCTAGATTCCGGAACCAACCTAGATGCACTTCAACAGATGAATGGATAAAGAAACTGTGGTATGTATACACGATGGAATATTATACAGCCATAAAGAATATTATGGCATTTGCAAATAAATGGATGGAATTGGAGAATATCATGCTACGTTAAATAAAGCCAATCCCCCAAAAAACCAAAGACCAAATGTTTCCCCTGATAAGTGGAGAATTTTCTATAATAGGGGTGAGAGGTGGGGAGGGAGAGAAGAATGGGGGAACTTTAGGTTATGTAGAAAGAAATGAGAGGGAGGAGGGTATAAAAAATGGTGGACAGAGACAGACATCATTACCCTATGTACAAGTATGATTACACAAAAGGTGTGAATCTACATCATGTACAACTGTAGAAATTAAATAATGTACCCCATGTGTGTACAATGAATCATAACACAGTCTGTAAAAAATCAAAAGATAAATAAAAGACAAATAAATAAGTAAATAAAAGTATATATACTATTTGTTAGTCAGTGTTCCAGTACTTTTAAAAAGTGCCTGAGATAATCAACTTTTTTAAAAAAAGGAAAAGTTTATTTTGGCTCACAGTTTTGGAGGTTTCACTCCATGGCCCGTTGCTCTGAGCCTGGGCAGCACATCATGACAGATGCATGTGGCAGAGGAGGCCCATTCACATCATGACCAGGTCTGAAAGAGAGAGAGACACGAGTGTCCACAATCGCCTCTGAGGCCACAGCCGCGATGACCTGAAACCTCCCACTAGGTCCCACTCTTAACGTTTCCTCCACCTCCCAAGTGCAGCAAGCTTAGGACCAAGCTTTGAACACATGGGCCTTGAGAGGACATTCCAATTCCAAACTATGGTTCCGTCCTGTTAAAATATGAACAGAGAAAAGAGAAGTTTGTAAAAATCCTATAAAGATAGTCTAGCCTAGTGTGGAGGCCCACACCTGTAATCTCAGCAACTTGGGAGGCTGAAGCAGGAGGATCTCGAGTTCAAAGCCAGCCTGAGCAATGGCGAGGCGCTAAGCAACTCAGTGAGACCCTGTCTCTAAATAAAATACAAAAAGGGCTGGGGACGTGGCTCAGTGGTTCAATACCCTGTACCAAAAAAAAAAAAAAAAGATATTCTATACTGCATAATATACGGGGTTATTTTCCATGCAATCATGTAAATTACATACATATGAATCATGTGTATAACATTTACATACATAGTATGTATCGCATATGTATTAACATATATCTTATATATGTGTGTATATCTGTACATATTTGTGTGTGTATAATTGTGTAGTTGTTTAAGAATGCAAGTCTTTTGTGAAGCTGGAGCCCAGGCCAGCAGGGCCAGTGACATCGAGCCACCATCCCAACAAACACACAAAAACCAAACTCCAAGAAAGCATAGGTCAGATATGTAGCCATTTAGAACATCTGGAGAATTTGTCCAGCAAGGAACTCCGTAACAAAAGACAGAATGCCAAACTGCAAGTCAACCAGTTAAAGGATGACGTCCAGCACCTGCAGAACACTCTCAAAAACCTCCCGCCTCGGCACCACGCCAGGGAGTAGCGGAAAGACAGCAAGAGGAGCCTCTTACTCGCACCTTCACCACGCGCGACTTTGACACCACCGCACCAATGGACGGATGGCTGCGCTTTAACTCCTCCCTCCACACACTCACCACAGCACGGATGACCTCTTTGGAGGTGGCCACAGAAGTCTGGAGGGACTGAGGACCCAGAGACTGACCTCGAAGGACTCAGAAAGAAGTCCTGGACACTGCCAACACGCGGGGCTTACCTAACACAGTAATGTGGCCCCTTGAGAAGAGGGCTTTCCAAGACAAGCACTTCACAATGGGCCGAGTGCTGCTCACATGTGTGGCCACGTTCCTCGTGGTGCCTGGTGCTGTACTGGACACAGGCCAGACACACCCAGTGGCTGGACGGCATTCCCACAGCATCAGTGTGCAAGTGTGTGTGTGCGTGTGAGTGTGTGTGTGAGTGTGTGTGTGTGTGTGTGTGTGTGTGTGTGTGTGCATGCACAGGAGAGTGAGAGAAAGAAAGGGCTGGAGGCTGCCTTTTGAAATATACACCTGCCTTAACTGTGAAGACCGCTTGGGAGTAATTGCGATCAAACCTGCTCTGCTTTCTTTGACATCTTGGAGTGGGAACTAGTGCCATGAAGCATAGTCCTTAGGAAATGGAAAGTCCTGGTTCTCTCACCCTCCCTCTCTCTTGGGGAGGGAAGGGATGGCTTTGGTGGCTTTGTCCACGTGACTGGTGAACCTTGCACACGAGACTGTTCACACTGCACTCCTTGTCATCAGTGGCCTTTGCAGCTCCTGATGGATAGGCTGGAGCAAAAGCAGGAAGGAGAGGGAAGAGGCTTTTTCCTGCACTCATTGCAGTGGGTCAACTCACATGCTCTTGCTCCTAGCGACCCCTCCAAATGAATGACGTGTAGATGACTAACTGCTCACACTCCTCATCCTTTCCTGGAAACAGCGACCTAGGCGGGCAGAGATATTAAAGCTACTGCTAATAAGGGTAAGCTTAAGCTTGGTAAGCTTATGGGAATATATTAGCAACTGCCTCATCAGGGTGGTCACCCTGGAGATGTTCCTGATATGTACGTCCTTGTGAAACTTTGGGAACTAGAAACTTTCTCCTCTTCTCAGCCCTGGTACCAACACCTGGAGTTCTGTGGGATTTATTATAAAGCCAGACTTCACATTGAAGTCCATCTAATGTGATTAATTGCTGAAAGTACCAGAAACACTTGGTTAGCTTAGTTCATTTGTCACAGGCCCTGCCTGCCCTACCAACCCTAGGTTTAGTAGCCTCATGGCAAGACAACATAGCACTCAGAATTCCCCAGAAGAACTAGAAATCTGGTAAATATTAACCCCACCTTTATCCCACTTAACTTCCAGTCTCTGTTCCTTATGGCTTGCACTGTCTTCTGTCTTATTTCCCCTCTACTGTATGTTCTGTTCCTCTCCCTTACCTGTTTCAGTAGCAGTTCTGGTCTCTTCAGGCACAGCTGTGGCATAGCTTCCCCTTTGAAGAATTTTTTTATTTGTCACAGATTTTTCTTTCAGCTCTGAGTATTGAACCCAGGAGTGCTTAGCCATTGAGCCACATCTCCGGCTCCTCCCCTTTTTTTGAGACAGGATCTGGTTAAGTTGCTGAGGCTGGTCTTGAGCTCAAGATCTTCCTACCTCAGCCTCCCAAGTGACAGGGTTTTCAGGTATGCACCACCACGCCCAGCTTTAACATGAATTTCCTGGGTACTAATTTCATACTTTTGGTCAATGGAATATCCATTGCTCCTACCCATCTAGGCCAAACAGGGTCCCTAGATTTCCAGGAAGGAGTAATCTATGACCCCTTCTAAAAAGGATTGACAGCCTGCAGAGTGCAAATGGTGACCTGGAGCAGGGACAGTGGGGGTTGCAGCATCTTCAGACTTGGACCTGCCTTTGGGAAGGCACAGTTTGAAATCTTCACCATACCCAGCCCAGAGCTCTTGGCAGACCATAAAACGGATTATTAGGCTAAACAGACCTGGCCATCCTGTCGCCTGGGCACCTGAGGAGCCTGCCAGACAGCACACTTTGGAGGAAGGTATGCAAGTCACAGCGGAGCCATTTGAACTTGAACTCTGGGATGCAGAATACCAGCTCCCGCCACCAACCCTTGGTACTCTGTTGACTGGAAGGACATCTTTTTGCAGTGTATACCAGTGTGTTTCCATACTTGCCTTTTATAGTGATCACTGGCTTTGATAAATGTTTATGCCACACACACACACATACACACACACACACACACAAAGGATGTAAGCTCTTTGTAATTCAAATATCAGTCTGGAGGAGACTCCTAAACCTGCATGCTTGCACTGATTCCTGAAAAAATAATGTGGGCATCCTAACTTCTAGGAAACCGAACTTCTCTGAGAATAGCAGGAAGCTTCTGCTCAGTAACAGTCTCCTCAGATAAGATTTCTGTGAACAGTGCTACATGACTTCTTGGTTTGAAGTCTCAGTGTGAGCTTGCAGGGTGTTCACTCTGGAATGCTAATCCATATGGGCTTCTCTGAAGGATAGGTGCTAATGATCAGCGTGTTGGCCCCTTTAATAAATACCCTCTTTCAATTATATATATGCTGTTAGTTCTGTTCCTCTGGAGAATCCTGACTAATATGATGATTACAAGCACTTTCCTACTCCCATCAATATCCCCTCCTTTTTGGTTTCCCCTACTTATTCCTGGGACTTTTCACTGCCACTTCTACACAAAGATGGCAGCCTTTTATAGCAATAGCAAAACACTGAAAATAACCTAAATACCTGTATCAGAGGAAGAACTTAATAAAGTAAATATTATTAAATAGTAAACCACTTTAAATAAGCATTGTGGAAACTAATTGCACTCAAAGGGGAGTGCATATGATAGAAATTAGAAAATAAATACTGATTATAAAGAGAAAAACATGCTACAAAATTTTGCAAACTCTAGGATGATGAATATATAAATTGCATACAGCGAGGCAAGGTTTGAAAGAGATTTATGAATATTTACATAGTACTTACTGTGTGCCAGGCCCTGTTCTGAGGGCTTAATCCTCATAAGAACTTTGGAAGGTCAGTTCTATGGTTCTCCCTGTTTTGTGATTGAGGACACAAAGAGTCATTGAAGGCCCAGCTGCATAGTGGTAGAACCAGGGTGGGGCTCTTGGAATCCAGTTCCAGATTTCATGTCCTTGTATCACTATAATCCATCTCTTAAGTTAAGGAACAACACATAATTACCTCTTTTTATTTCGTTTTTCCTAGCTGGTACCTTTATTCTTTATCACCTAAGCATTTAAAACAAACAAAAAATTTTCAGCATCAGTTTCTTCATCTGTAATGTGAGGATAATTTTTATCAGTATGACCATTTTTAATCAGGTTACATGTATATACCATATATATGGTTTTAAAGACCAGACCTGCCGATTAGCATATTTTTGCTAGGAAATGTTCTGTAGTGATAATGGAAGAGCAATATTTTCATGTCCTGTCAATTAAGAAAAAGCTAGACATTTAGATTTGAGAAAACTTACTCAGCATGTGATTATTGACAAGACAAACAATTTCAATAGATTTAACCCAAAATGTGACTCAACTGAGAACTTACTCTTATGTGTTCTGATTTAAGAAGACATTTACAGATAAAATGACTTGTTGCCTGTGAATGCTTCACATAAACAGCGCATGCAGGTGTGGATGGGGTGGGATTGGCCAAAGGGCTGATAGTTATGGAAACTGTGCAATGGGTTCCTGGAGATTTTACTGTTTCGTTAACTTTTGTGCATGCTCAAAATCTTTCATGGTGAAGTTTTCTAAAGTACAGTTACTATTAAAAATGGTAATATCCAATGTTATTGATGCAATATTGACATGACTGTAATCCCAACAACTATTTCTTGGGAATGTATAATTTCATGCACCATCAAAGAGACTAGTAACATACAAAGCTGATTATTTTGCAAAATTGCATTTTTCAAAACCTAAAATGGAACTTATTCCAAATGAAATTTTAATAATACACATTTGAACTATCAAAATATAAATTTCAAAAAAACTAAAACCTGACACATAAGATCATAGTGAGCATATATCAGAGGTATATTTAACTCATTAATAAGGGAAACACCAGCAGGATATTAAAGCTGATTTCAAGGAACGTGGAAGAGATTAGTAAATACATAACTAGTTTTTTTAAAGAATGTTAAAATAAGACTGCTGATTAATGGTATAATGGTAAGTAAACTAAGATTTCAAGTTATCTTTTTAACAGATAGAAATTATTTGTATTTATTTGGTACAAAAAAATTCTCAGTTAGCATTATGGAGTTTGGAACTTAATCAATAGTAAATAATAGGTTAGATTATCTTAGTAGACTAAGATTATATCTTAGAATCAAATGACCTAGCAAATATATTGAACAATACTTTGTTGCCCAATAAGGTTTTTGAAGGGGCACGTAGCAATCTATGGCTTGCTTTCCAAGTTTCATATACTTTTTCTCAGGAGAGCCTTGCTCCCCAACAACCATGAAACATGAAAGGGTTTTTTTTTTCTTCTATTTCAAGTCTCAACCAGGAAATTATATATTGGATCCTGTTTTATTATTTCAGTTTAAGTTGGGTGCAATTGGCAAGGATCCGTTAAATACCTCTTTGTACATGGGGTTCTAGGTTGCAAGAATACAGAAAGCATTTCCCTGACCATCCTGAAGGCCAGAACATGGACCTACCACATCGCACCTGCAGAGTTCCAGCATGAAGGCCAGTTGATGTTTTCAGCCTCAGATTCTTCATCTATAATGTGAGAATAATTTCTATCCTAACTTCCTTATAGGTTTGTTCTCTTGCTCATTTAAGTCAAATACATGAAAACACTTTGAAACAATACTGGCATATTAGTATAACCGGTTTCATTACTATCTCTATCCAATATTAATTTGGCCTAGAGTCTAGTGAGTCCAGGTTTATCCCCATAGCAAATTGGTCTCAGGATTCCCTTTTTCCAAAGAGTCTTACTTCAGTTGCAGAATTTGGTGAACACGTCTATGTTGTTATCTTCACTTCTCATGTGTAAACTGTTTCTGAGGTTGCACCAATCCTGAGGTTAAAATGAAGTCTATTAACAGAAAACTTTAGAAGTCTACCTCTGACTCCAATCTCCACAAATGTTTTAGAGCAGGACCACCTCTCCCTGTCCTATCCGATGGGTGTCTCCTGGGTTCCCTAAGGTGCCACATTCTCCTGACCTCAATGGCTGTTTTGACCCCTTCACTGGCTGAAGAACTACCTAAGATAAACTTGCAGCTGCCATGGTGACTGGTATTTGCCCTTGAAGACACTGATGTCCAATGCCAAGACCCTGTCATTCACTGCTCCTAGAGTTATTTGTGCCCATCAAAGCCGTAGATGCCTCAGTGGTGCTGAGCTGGGATTCTGCTGCACTAGCATTGCCAAGGCCTCCAAGGGACCCTGTGGTGATATCTGCAACTTAGAGCTGCCAATGTTCCACCAAGAAAGTTCATTTTAGGAACTATGGACAAATGGAGTGAAAACATTGCTGGCACCATCTCTTAAGGACCAGCTACTTAATTTGGAAGGTCTGGTACAAAATGAAAACATGGTGTCCCTTTTCAAAAAGTTGTGAAGAATTTCAAGATGGTGGCAGCAGAGCTTAAAGCAAGCGCGGGGCCCTCCTGAGTATGGGACCTGGCACAGTTGCGACAGTTACCACCTCAGAGCTCATTTCACTGACACTGAGTCTATCTTGAAAGTACGTCCCAGAGGACACACAGTTTTTCTTTTACCTTTGTGTGCTACACTGTTAGACTGGGTATAACTCATGGTCAATCTCTTAGAGATGGCATCTCTAACCAAGAAAATAACTCTTTTGTCTTGGTTGTTGTCCCTGCTGCTGCTACTATTGCTATTTATGTCCAGACTCCTCTCCACTGGACCCAGGTGCAATATTTCAGCTGGACTCAGAATTCATAATCTCTACTCCACACCCTAACCTGGGCTTGGCCCTGCTCTGAACTTCTCTTCCTTCGAAATTAGTTCTAGTCAGAGAAGTTTCTCAGTCTTGTGCAATTGGACCATAACTGCCTTCACCTCCTCCAAATCAGGCTCCTACGGTGCCCACACAATGATTGATGCACCTAGTAATTCTGGAAGCTTGACAAATAGAAGAAGAAGAAACCACTCTGCCAAAATTGCTGGAAGTTTTATGTTTAGAGAAGAGGCAGTATTCAACTTTGGTGTTAAAAGTTCACCTTCTATTTTAGATACCTCATGGCCATTTGGGAGTTGAAAGAAAAAGGCCAGATCTTGCCCTGGAATGGGAAGGTTGAGTCTTAAGGGGTGTCTTTCCTGGGAGGGAGCTACATATTTGCAAGAATGCTGATGAGGAGAGGGGAGATTTCTTTCTTCTGAGGCAAAGGAGAGGTGAGAGACTGGATCAACAAAGCAGGGCAGCTACTGGGAACAAAGCAGAGTGTGAGACTTCAGGTGACCCTCCTGTTAACCCCAAGACTTTCTTTATTAGGAAAAGAGGATGTATCTTCATGTGGGCAGGAATGGCAACCACCTAGAAAGGCTCTAATATGGCAGCTAGAGCATCCTTCCCCTGCGTGTCTGGAGCAAGAAGGCTTGCAGAGGCCAGCGCAGTAACCTCAGGATAGACAAGGGAAACAGGGCCACACCAACTGGGCAGTCTCTGAAATACTCAGGGAAAACTCAGCAGACTCTGTAGGTCATTATATTTGGGTACAAAAAAAGGGAAGAGGACCTCTGCCAGCTGAAGGACATGGGAATGTTGAGTTGCATGTCTTTTATCCATCTTGTATTATTTATTTATTTATTTATTTATTTATTTATTTATTTATTTTGTACTGGGGATTAAACAAGGGCCTTGTGCATATGAGGCAAGCACTCTACCAACTGAGCTATATCCCCAGCCCTCATTTTGTATCCATTTTTTACATGTATTTTAAGGTTGTATCTAGAACCTGTCCTAAGATTTTTGACCCTTGTGCCCAGCAATTCCTATTACATGATGTCTGACCAGCAGAGTTAGGGGAGATCTCCAGAGTAATGGTGAGTGAGTGAAAGTTTCAGATGACTCTTCTCTCAATTTCCTGTTAAATTTTTCATGTGAGTTTCTAAGATGAAAATATTCTGCCTGCAGCATTTGAAAGTAATGAAAAAAGATTAAAGATCTGGTAAGAGTTTGTGCTAGCATTCAGCCTGAGAGAGCAGGATCAAGAGGTAGCACCAAGAGTTGATGTAAGCTCGGTGGGGGAAACAACAGTAAAACTGTTTGCGCAACAGTAAAACTCTGCTCCTTTTCTTCAAAAGAAATGGCATATTCAGGAGCAAAAATATTTATTTTTGCAAATCTATTAAGTAACATATAGCCGAACATTGAAAGTTCAACCCTAAAGGACTGTATAGCATTATAATCAATGCAGACACTATTCTGCAAACCCATTAAATTTTAGATTTCTTCCTAATTTAGCTACTTGATTGAAGACAAGGAAGGCAGTGGGAAGGGTGGAGAGCAAAGTTGGGCCCTGACTCTGGATGCTCCTCCTGCCTTGGCAACTTCTCTAAGAACTATCTGCAGATGCCAGCCTGAACCTCGGTGAGTGCTGGCCCGCCCCCAGGAGAATGGACCAGCCCTGCTCTTTGTGTGTTAGCAGATCCATGCTCTGGTCTTATTCTCAGCAATGGCCAGAGGCATTGCCAATGCTGCCTGCGTGCCCCGCCTTGCCCCATCCCCCAATGCCTAAGTCAGGGACTGAGCACCAGCTGCCAGTCACGTGGTTCTGGGATACCCAGACAAACAGAATGGCATGGTCCCCATTCCACCTCATGGGCTTGGTATGCAGTCAGCTGCTCAGTTTAGTTTCCCTCTGATGGACCTCCATCAGCTAATCTACTGGACACAATCTGTAACTTAGGATGGAGACAGGAATCTGCCACGAAGGAGCAGATCTGCTCCTATACTTGGAAGGGCTAGATGAGAACAGTTCTAAAATCAAGCTGAGTTTGGGTTCAAGAAACTGACCAAAGAAAGAGCCATCCCCAGGCTATCTGAGCTCCAGCCCCAGATTTGACCACCAGGTGGGTTAGTGAATGGACTCTTGATAGCATTACTTAACCCAGGGCCAGTGTCTGCTGGGGAAAAGGCCCAAACAGCTTCCCACAAGACAGCAGGTCCACAAGGAGTGCCCGGTTAATCGTGGAGAAATAGCATGGCCCCACTGAGAAGTTTTATTGGAGAAGAAAAAAGAACAAAGAAAACATGAAGGTCAAAATTATCCCTAAAGTAGCTCTCCTCCCAGGACATACCTGCTCCTTCTTCATATTACAGGTGAAACATGCACAGGGGATGAGAAGGTGATATTTTCTAGAACAGACAAGGAGCTTTGCCCAGTTGGAAGGAAAACTAGTTTTTGTTTGGAAGAACGAGGGTTAGGGGAGAGGAGGTCTGGGAATTCCTCCCAGAGGAAGTGACCTAAACTGAGACTTAAAGGAGTCATTGACCAGGTAAAGGTGGAAAGGCATCAACCAGGCAAAGGAGGAGAGAGGAAGAAACCGCTGGACACAAGGATAGCACATAGAAAGCTTTGAAGGGAAAGAAGAGAGGGGAGTTTAATAGGACAGACAGCAGGAGACTGCAGACTTCAAATTGTGACCAAAGCAAGGGATAAGTTCAGCTTATGAAGAACCTTTTTTTTATATGTTCTTTTCAGATATACGTGGCAGTAGAGTGTATTTTGACATATCGTACATACATGGAGCATAACTTCCCATTCTTTTTTATCCTTTTATTTTATTTGTTCTCATTAGTTGTATATGACAGTAAAATGCATTTATACATTTTGATAGATCATACATAAATGGAGTGTAATCTCTCCTTTTTCTGATTGTACATATTGTAGGATCACATCAGTCGTGCAGTCATAAGTGTACATGAGGTAAAAATGTCTGTTTCGCTCTACTATCATTCCTACCCCCATGCTCCTACCTCCCCATTTTTGCACTGGTACGTGATGTGGACATACTCTGGTGGTGCATTCATATATGAACATAGAAAAGTTCTGTCCGATGCATTCTACTGTCTTTCCCATTCCCATTCCCGCTTCCTTCTCTTCATTCCCCTTTGTCTAATCCAATGCACTTCTATTTTGCCCTCCCCCACCCTTATGTGTTACCATCCACATATCAGAGAGAACATTTGGCCTTTGGTTTTGGGGGGATTAGCTTATTTCACTTAGCATGATTGTCTCCAGTTTCATCCATTTACCAGCAAAATGAAGGCTTACCTTATAAGCCAAGGAGTTTGGACCCAACTGTAATTAGCAGGAAAGGACCCAATACAAGTTTTAGAACTATCTGCTGGTTTGCCAGGTGGAGAATAGATTTGGGTAAGACTAGACGGAGAGAGACCAGGCAGAGTGTCTTGGATTTCTCATGTGAAATGAAACCACCTGCGGCAGCAATGTCACCATGGACCCTTGCAGAAGTGGGCACAGTTCTAAGTACTCTGCAGGTACTCACCACTTGCTCTCAGGGCAGCCGACAAGGAAGGCACTATCACATTGTACATTTGAGGCAGAGAGAAACTGAACAATTTGCCGGAGGCCGCAAAGCAGTCAGGAAAGAGCTGGAATTTACCTGCTGTGCTCTCAACCATTATATGTCCTCTCCCAAAGAGCATGGGTCAAAGATTCTGGAGACGATTTGGAAACAGAATCAATAGGACTTTATGACTGGATATGAGAGAGGAAAGAGTCAAAAATGACTGTGAATGTCTAGCCTGGAACGTGGAATTGGTGGCTTGCCTTTCACGGAGCAAAGGTGCATGGAGGATGGTGAGCAGTTTTGGAGCTGCTGAGATTGAGATGACTGTGGAAAATCCAAGTGGAGATGTTCAGTCAAGCACTAACAAATAGTTTTGGAGCCCAGGAGACAGACCTGGAAAGGGTTGTGGGAAGTAAGAACCAATGGGTGAGAATACCCAGGGAGAGAGTAAGTACAGAGAAAGCAGCATTTGATGGACCCTAAGACAAAACAACACTTGAGGAAGAACAAGAGAAAGAGGACTCCAGAGAGATCACTAGAAGTTTGTGAAGGCTATGATGTCGTGGAAGCCCAGAGAAGGCATTTCAAGATAGAGGGGTGGTTGAGAGTAACCATTGCTGCTGAAAGGCCAGAGGGGAAAAAACTAAATTTAAGGGTTGGGGATGTGGGTCAGTGTTAGAGCATTTACCTAGCATGCACGAAGCTCTGGACATGATCCTCTGCACTACAAAAAATAAAATAAAATAAATCTAAATTTGATCACTCAAGGATTACAACTTCTTTATTCTATTTCTAGGTCCTGAGACAATAATTATTTGTTTACACTCCCTTATAGACCATGGGCTTGCCTGCTCTGAGTTTCATCCACAGTAGGTGTTGCACTTCACAGCCTTAAGCAACTAATTCAAATGCTTCAATAGGTTTCATGGTCTTCTGTTGATCAACAGGGAAGAATAAGACAAAGAGGGCATTTCCCGGTCAAATGATAAATTATAAAAACACACACTTAGATTCCACCCACAATGCTGCAGGTATTCTTCCTCATTCCTGTCATAGAAAAAAAAAAAAGTGGGGGGAGTTAGGGAAAGGCATACTGTGTCATCCTAAATCATTCAGCTGATGATCCCAGCACCAGGAATGTACATGCTGGCTGCCCTCCTCTCCTGATGCCTCCCCACACCACACCCTTCCTTCAAGTCTGGTGTGAGACCCTTACAGTGCAATTTCCCCAGTCAAAAATTGCATTCCATTTTATCAATTTCTGGAGAATGATTCATCAGACCTTTAACTTCTTAGTCTATAAAACAGGGAAAAGGAGATTTAGTCATTTGGCTATAGGGATTTCTAAAACAATGCTTATGAGGCTGCGATAAAACCATTGAGTCACTAAGAAGTCATTCCTCCATACCTAAAGGGTGGTGCTAGGAATTAGTAAGGCCATAAGGAAGGAAGCCCAGTGAGTGAGGATTTCAGAGTCCTGATCACAATGGAACACTGCAGGGCATACCATTTGCTCAGTACAGGCACAGGTACAGGGGTCAGGGCCTGGGCTCAGATCCCAATCTTGCAACTGCTAAGTGTAAAATTTCATTGGACAAGTTACTGAACTTCTCTGTGCCTTGGTTTCCTCAAAAAGAATGGGTTTCTACTTCCCAGAGTTATAATAAAAATCAATATTTAGAGCAGTATAATTAATATATGGATAAAAGCAAAAGTCCTATAATTATTGATTACTATTAATTAGTAATAGTTAATAAACAGAATCTGCGATTCTAGCTAACTAAATCTACTGCATGCTTTATATGGCCTAGATATTGCTGCTAAATGCTTTCCTTATTTAGTTCCACAGCAATTCTGTGAAGTTTTTACTGTTATTATTTTTATTCCCATTTTACTGATGTGACAACAGTCATATTTTGGTAGATGTGTAATATACAAGAATAAATAAAGTCTAAATTTTAATTATTAAACAATTTAATAAGTTAATTCTACTTAATTCCTTTAGCAGTAACTGCGACTTGCACAGTTCTTCACACACATGCTGTGCTTGACCTGATCCACAGGCCTTAACATCCCCATTTCAATGACACTCTTCCTCTTCCTCATTCTGCTCCTCACTAATTTGTCTCCTTGCTATTTGTTTTAGTCCATTTTGTGCTATTATAGCAAAATGCTTTAGGCTGGGTAATTTATAAAGAATTTTGGCTCACTGTTTTGGAAGCTGAAAAGTCCAAGTCTGGGAAGCCACATCTGGCAAGGCCCCAGGCTGCAACATAACATGGAGCATCGCAAAAGGTGCATGGAAAAGGGATGAGGTGTCTCCACTTTACAACAACCCACTCTCCAGGTAACTTATCCAACCTTGAGAGACCTGACCCATTTCCACGAAACAGACATCAATCCCTTCTGAGAATGGTGTTCCCACGTCCTAATTACCTCCCACTAGTCCCCACCTCTTAAAAGACTTCACCACCTTTCCAAACCATTCCACTGGGGACAAAGCCTCCAGTACAGGAACCTATGGAGGAAAAACCACATTCGAACCATAGTACTATTCTTCAAACACACTGCATCTCCCACTCCAGAGCTTTACACATGCAGGATGCTCTTGCACAGTGTTTCCCTGGGTTAAATCCCCAGTATAGGGAGGGAAGGAAGGAAGGAAGGAAGGAAGGAAGGAAGGAAGGAAGGAAGGAAGGAAGGAAGGAAGGAAGGAGAGAAAGAAAGAAAAGAGAGAAAGAAAGAAAAGAGAGAAAGAAAGAAGTGAACACCTGCAAGTAATACTACTACTACAATATGACTTATTCTGCTTCCCTTATTGAGGATGAAAAATAGTCAGTATAGAAACCAATTACCAATTTTAGCAACTTGAAAACTGTCAGCAAGTCACTTCTTGACATTCCTGTCCTGTGATGTCCTGTGATGATTCTAGCTTAAAATGGCATTCCACTTGCAGTTTTCTGAATAATTTCCACCAAAGTACAGATCTGTCCTGCCCAACTCCCTATGCCTCCTCCTATCTCACAATGGGCAGGTCTCAAGACAAATCTCAGCAGGTTCCAGCAGGGCACAGTGACCTCTAGTTATTTTTACACCAGAGCCCCACACTCAAGGGCTGGTGCTTCATGAATAAATATAAATGCTGTTCCCATGATCCAGTCTAGGGTCATGGGTAGAGAAAACATACAAAATTGATAAACATTCTTGTACTCAAGAAATTAAAAGATAATAAAGGATTCAGGTTATTACAATGCTATAGTTTGTATCCCGAATGTCCCCCAAGGTTCATGTGTTAAAGGCATGGTCCCCAGGGTGGCACTCTTGGGAGGTGGTGGAAACTTCAAGAGGTGGGACCTAATGATATGTTTTAGGTCACTGGGGTTAAGCTCTTGAAGGGGCTTGTGGGGCTTAGGTCTCTTCCTCTTTCCTTTTTTTTTTTTTTTTTTTTTTTTCTTTTTTCTTTTCTTCCTAGCCATAAGGTAAACAGGTTTGATCCACTACATGCTCCCCGCCATGATTTGGTGCCTCACCACAGGCCCAAAAGCAATGAGACTACTCAATCAGACTGAAACCTTTGAAACTCTGAGACAAAATAAACCTTTTCTCTTTATAAGTTTTTATCTCTCAGGCATTTGTTACAATAACAGGAAACTGACTGACACAGATTTAAAAAATGCAAGAACGAAACAGAAGCTAAATAGAAGTCCAAGCAATGTGCCATGGAAAGGCACATGAGAAGGAAAGAGAAGTTTTGTTTATTTGTGCTTAAGGATAACGATGCTTGGGTTAAATTTTGGCTTAGTTAGGGGTATGTGATGGAATATAATATGTGGCAGAAAAGGAATCATTATTGGTGATGAGGATAATAGCAAGTGCTTGGGTAGACAGGATAGCTTTGGGCGAGAGGAGGAACTTTTTCTCCCTTGAGAACAGATGAAGAGAACATATAGGGATGTTGTGATACTTTATTGAAAGTCAGGAAAGTTTATGCCACAATCTTCTCAGAAAGTGGAAGGCTGGGTCACTGAACAAGAGTACCAGAAGAAGGAAGAACTGGGCTGGGGCTAGAATAAGATTACAAAAATGAGGATGAAAATAGCTGTAGGCTTTGTGCTATTTTAGTGTTTGTTTTGCCAGCACAGTTTAGCCAGCTTGGGTGCACATACACTAAACATTTGCCATTAAGTTTCCTGAAACTGGATACTGACCAGCTCCTGAAAAGAAATCAAGGGTGAGAAGGTAAGAGGAAATTTATGAGAGTAGAGAAATGGTTGGATATGAGGTCCAGGTGGGTCAGAGAAACAAATGAAGCCAGAGGGACTGAGCCCTGGGGAGAATAAGGACAGGTTGGAACCAGAGCATGAGATGCTATTGTAAAAGAAGCAGAAGAGGAAGGGGGAGTAGAAAAGATCATTGTTGTCGAAAGGCACCTCCAGTTTGTAATTTCAGGTTCTGCACAGGGAACTCTGTAAGCCAACTGCTCAAGTTGGAGGAGGTCAGGTCACCATGAGCCCAAATAGTGAATGAGTCACTCATCCAGTCACTGAGATGCCCAGGTGACCACCAGGGACTGAGAGCTGGGCAAGCCCGAGACCCAGAGGCCAAGTTTCTTAGGGCACCTGGAAGAGTCGAGAGGTGGTGGCAGCAAGTGTAAAGAGCAGCAGTATGCCTGGCTGGTGGTGACAAGGTGATCACATCATCAGAAGCAAAAGGTGCCACGCAGAGGGTGCCATCCTCTCCTCCAGCATTTAGGGTCTGCAAACATGTAGGAAAGGAGAGATGCTTTAAACAGGAAAGGAAAGGGGAGGAGAGGAGAGGGGAGGGAAGGGAAAGAAGAGAAAAAGAAAACGCTGAGTCTACAGGGGATGGTGAGGACGATGACATAGTGAGGGCTCCTGGTACAAAGGAGGGTCAAGCTGGGAAAGGCAGCCAGGCCATTCCAGAGAAGGCCCTTGTCCTGAACACCTCCAGGCCTCGCAGCACTGCCCTGCCCCACTCCGGCCTTCAGCTGGTCACTGAGACCTCAGCTGTTTGTGGGATCTCTTCCTCAAGTTTCCTCAGATTAGGGGGTTTGGGGAATGACTTTATGCTTTTTGCTCAAAGAGCCTCCAGCACTCATTTTCTAGGCCAAAGTAACAGATCTGAACTCAAAAAGAAGTACAAACTTTCCAGTAATTGCAGCCGTTACATTAGGAATGGGCTTCCTTCTGAGTAATAATCAGAGGTGTTTGGGTTGCTACGTGGGCCAGCAGCATCTCTGTTGGACAACACATCTTTATAAATTAACCACGAAGGAAAGAAAATAATACTATGAACAGGGAACTGTCGATAGGAAACACCTAGGCAGGAGAGTATCTGGGATCCAGCCATCCTCGAGACCTTACTCACTACCCTTCCTTTTGCTTCCCCTTTCCTTCTCTGCCCCCACCCTGTCCACTCATGCCCTTATAACCAAGGGATAGTGTCTCTCACGGTTAAGGTGCCAACACACCACAGGGGACATCCCGGGTAGGGTGTTAGTCTTTATTTGGGTGTTTCTTGGGCAGTATTTACTGGCACCAGTTTTGATCTCAGACTCAACTATGCTCTGGTCCTGTCCCCACCACCACTCCCCAGCTCTTGAAAAAATTACCTTGTTTCTAGAAGCTTCAGTATCTGCACCTGTACAATGTGATGGTGATACTATTCACCTCGTAGAGGGGTTTTGTGACTATTAAGTGAGGCGCAGGTCCACAGCCTGGCGGAAGGGAAGTGTTCAGTATGTATTAGGCATCATTACTCATACAAACCATGGTAATATTGTTAATGTTAATATCCTACTCATGTTAATGTGGACGAATATATATCTATATGTGTTTACACATATACAGTGTATTTATATATAAATCACATAGCAGATCCCCAGGGAATGTCTGTTGAATGTGTGAGTGAGTGACCGAATGAATGAATGCCAATGATCATTTCCAATGATCATGTCTATCACCTAATGATAGACATTGCAGATAACAAAAACTTTGGTTTCCTTTTTGTGAAATACACACTGTATTTCTCCATTGGGTGAAGGAGTCAAATGGGTCTCCCCTATTTGCCTTTGTAACTAACATTTAGGAAGTCTACCACAGTTGCCTGCTGTCTGGTTTCAGGGCCTCTAAACAGGCCACTAGTCAGCTTACCCTCCATACAGGAAGGGTAACCCTAACCCTTCTGAAAGGGAGGTGGTCTTAAATATTTCTCTCCTCAGATTTCCCCTTCATTTAGGTTTCTTAGCCCTCTACCTTCTGTACATATCTCTTCTTTCTTTCTTCACCAAATTTGATGTCATGTTTTCTGCCTTCATTGTCTCCTTTCCTCCACCTTGCCTTCCTTCTGAACTTCATGAAATCCACTGCCTCAGCCCACTTGTTTTATTAGCATTGTTCCTTTTCATGGCAGCCATGATAAATCCCTTAAGCTTTTTCTGAGACTAGACTTCCAATAGCACTATCCTCATATGGAAACTTAGGTATCTTTTAAGCCTAAGACTTTCTCTGGGCATGCAGAGTCACTTTCTAGTTTTCCCCATATATACAGTTGTTTTTTAGGGTCCTAGACTTTAGTGCCTTGTTCTGAAAGGGGGAAAAGAAGAAAAATGAAGTCACTGCAGCTAGAGGAGAGGGTCGTAACAATGGGAAAGGTGCAGCAACAACACCTACCATTATTTTCTTACCTCTGTGATCAGAAAGAAAAACCAGCAGTCCAAGTACAGATGCCCACAACTGGAAAGCAAGGGGTTTTTTGCCCACTCTGGCTCCTGCAAGCTGCCACAGGACTATGCACATGCACAGCTGCCTGCCACAAGGTCTAGTGGTGTGGGGGGTGGGGGTGGGAGGGTAATGAATAGTTGTCACAGTGCTAACAACTGAAATTCACCAAAATCCACCACAACTTACCATCCACACCTTCTCCTGGAACTTGCAAACCTTCAAAAGATTCTAGAGTTTCAAAATAGTTACATCAGACAGATTCCACCAATAAAATTTTCTCTAGGCAAGGAGACAGATTATTGTTGATTTTTACTCAGCCACCTTTCCAGAATCTTTTCTATATCATTAATTTTTATTTTTAGCTTTATTATTTTCCAGCCTTCTACATTCTATGGGATCAAATTCTTCATTTTTTTCTAGTTTCTCAAGGTAGAGGTTGAAGATGTTTGAGAACTTTATTCTTTTTTTTTTCTTTTTTTTTTATTGTAAACAAATGGGATACATGTTGTTTCTCTGTACATGGAGTAAAAGCGTACAATTTGTATAATCATAAATTTACATAGGGTAATGTTGTTTGATTCATTCTGTTATTTTTTCCCTTCCCTCCACACCTCCCACCCCTCTTTTCCCTCTATACAGTCCTTCCTTCCTCCATTCTTGCCCCCCTCCCTAACCCTAACTCTAACCCTAACACTAACCCTCCCACCCCCCGTTATGTGTCGTCATCCACTTATCAGCGAGATCATTCGTCCTTTGGTTTTTTCAGATTGGCTTATCTCACTTAGCATGATATGAGACCTTTATTCTTTTCGAACATAGACATCTAGTGCTACAGATTCCCCTCTAAGTACTACTTTAGCTATATCCCAGAAATATTGATGTGCTGTGCCTTTATCTTTGTTTACTTCAAAGGACTTTCTAATTTAACTTTTGAATCTTTTTTGATGCAAGAATTATTTAGAAGAGTGTTGGTTTCTAAATATTTACAGTTTTCCCAGTTATTTTTCTATTACTGATTTCTAATTTAATTACACTGTGGTCAGAAAATGTAATTAGTATGACCTAAAAATCTTTAAAATTTATTGAGAAGGCAGGGCATGGTGACGCATTTCTGTAATCCCAGCTACTTGAGAGACTGAGGCAGGAAGACCACAAGTTTAATCATAGCCTGAACAACTTAGTAAGACCCTGTCTCAAAATAAAAAATAAAAAGGGCTGGAGATGTAGCTCAGTAGAATGTCCCTGGATTTAATCCACAAACAAACAAACAAAAATTAGAACTGTTTTATGACCCAGAATATGGTCTATCACTTGGTAAATGTTCCATGTGCACTATAAAAGGATATTTATCATGCTGTAGTTGGAAAGCATACTCTACAATCATCTGTTAGATTGAGATGGTAAATAGTTTTGTGACAGGGAAGGAAATGCCATAAGGTCTCGTTCCACTTCTTGGATACTTCAATCATTATTTAATTTAACAGCTGGAATTGGTCACATGACCCTACCTAACAGTGTGGAACTGGGAAATATGGCAGAGCAAGCGAAGATACCACAACAGCCTTGCCTACTCATAATGGAGGTCAAAAAAAAAAAAAAAAAAAAAAGAAAGAAAAACCTGTCTAAATAACACAGCCCCAGGAGAAGAGATATGGACTCATAATGCCAAATGCATGATTTTCTGAAATTTTTCACGGAGTGTAAGTGAGCCATAGTTTGCTGTAAGCTCTTTGTTTTCTTTCTTTTTCTTTCTTTCTTTCTTTTTCTTTTTCTTTTTCTTTTTTTTTAACAAAGGATTGAACCAAGGAGTGCTTTACCACTAAGCTACATCCCCAGTCCTTTGTGTATTTTATTTCTACATGCGGTCTTGCTAAGTTGCTTAGGGCCTCACTAAATTGCTAAGGTTGGCCTTTAACACATGACCCTCATGCGGTAGCCTCCCAAATTGCTGAGATTACAGGCTGCCAGGACCAGCACAGCTAAACCTGTAGGTTCAGGGAGGAGTGCTGGGGGATTAGAAAAATAAAGACTCACACGTGCAGATTTTGAAGATACAGCTGGGATCTGGTGGAGTGCTTCTCTCTGATGGAGATACAGATCTAAGAAGTTACACCACCAATCTATTCATATATGTACCATTATCAGATTAAAGACTATGCAAGCTTTATTCTTTGTACTCAGAAAGTTACAGAAACTTAGAAATATTTATGCAGCTTTTCTGTACTTGCAATCCACAGTTGCAAAGTGCAATGTTGGGAACTTTGTGTAGCTCTCAAGAGAGTCCATTGTTTTAAATTTACTGTTAAGCTGGCAGGCTCAGGAGTAGCAGAGTTAGTGAAACATTGTGGTTGTCTACTATAAAAAACTTAGTATCAAAACAAACAAACAAATAACCCAGTCAATAAATGGGCTAAGAAACTGAAGAGCCACTTCACAGAAGATATACAATCAATCAATAAATATATGAAAAAATGTTCAACATCTCTAGCAAGTAGAGAAATGCAAATCAAAACTACTCTAAGGGGCTGGGGATATAGCTCAGTTGGTAGAGTGCTCACCTTGCAAGCACAAGGCCCTGGGTTCAAATTCCCAGCACTAAAAAAAAAAAAAAAAAAAAAAAAACCTACTCTAAGATTTCATCTCACTCCAATCAGAATGGCAATTATCAAGAATACAAGCAACAATAAATGTTGGTGAGGATGTAAGGGGAAAGGTACACTCATACATTGCTGGTGAGAATGCAGATTGGTGCAACCATTGAGGAAAGCTGTATGGAGATTCCTTAGAAAACTTGGAATGGAACCACCATTTGACCCAGTTATTCCACTCCCCAGTTTATACCCAAAGGACTTAAAATCAGCATACTACAGTGACACAGCCACATCAATGTTTATAGCAGCTCAATTCACAATAGCTGAACTATGAAGCCAACCTAGATGACTTTCAACCAATGAATGGATTTAAAAAAATGTGGTGTGTGTGTGTGTATATATATACACACAATGGAATATTACTCAGCCTTAAGATGAATGAAATTCTGCCATTTGTTGGTAAATGAATGGAGTTAGAGAATATCATGCTAAGTGAAATAAGCCAAACCCAAAAAACCAAAGGCCAAATGTTTTCTCTGATATGTGGAAGTTAATTCACAATAACAGAGTGGGATAGGGAAGAATAGAGTGACTTTATATTAGATAGAAGGAAGTGAAGGGAGGACAAGTATGGGGAAAGAAATAATAGTAGAGTTAAACAGACATTATTACCTCATATACCTGTATGACTGCATATGAGAGATTATACTCCATTTATGTATGATCTATCAAACTGTATAAATGCATTCTACTGTCATGTACAACTAATGAGAACAAATAAAATAAAATAAAAATACTAAAAAAAATAGGCATTAAAATTTTTTAAAAATTTAAAAAAAAAAAAATTTCTTCCTTCCCAAGAACTACATGCCTGAGATCAAGGTAAGAGCTGATAGGACTCTTGCACAGAGCCTCCTCATGCAGGGCATTGCCACAGCAACTGAGCATCTTGTGCCTTTGCATAGGAACATTCCCAGACACCAGGCATGCCATAGCCATGAGGTCATCAGAGACCCCAATCTCAGTCACTGCTCTTCCATCCACTGCCGCAGCTCTCCACAACAGGTGTGCATACCATACGTGGATCCCACTCATTTTTTGTTGCGTGATCCTTAATCCCAATTAAGTAAAATATTTTACTATTTCATTTCTTAGATTGAACTTGTGTGCTTGTGTACACATATACATGTATGCTTGCATATATTTTAGAGTGTTCTCTGTCCCCAGAAAATTAAAGGAACTAATCATCAAATATGTTGACTTTGAGTTCACTAAGAATGAAAGACAAGAGCAAATGTCATTTTCGTTTACTGATTTACCTTAGATAAGAATTTCTAATCTTTTGAGAGGTTTTTCTAACCCTTTCTGGTAAATCCTTCAACATAGTTGCATGTGCTCAATTTGGACAACAAATAGTGACCTTGGTGCCTCGTACAGACCAAGATCCTATTAGCTATGACTGACAACCTTAGCAATTCCATGGGTCAAGTTGCAAAGCAACTGCTAGGAACCCACTGAGCAATGAAGCTTGCATCTATGATCATCTCTCTTCAAGCCTCCTTAAAAGGGTCTTAAGTCTTATGAAGAGCCAAGGGTGGAAGTATGGACACAAGATTGACCCCCAGAACTTCAGCCATAGTACTGAATCACTCAAACCACAATTAAAGTGGAACAATGGACATTTATTAGGGTTTGCCGTTATTCTTTGTCTCATAGCAGACACACACATCCTTGCATGTTCTCTGACTGGGTAAGGCACAAATTTCTTCAACTCCTAATCCTCTACTCTGGAAATCAGACCTGTATATTCCTCTCCACTTAGATATCCCAATGACCTGGGCATGGCGACACATACCTACAATCCCATTGACTCAGAAGGCTGAGGCAGGAGAAGTCAAGTTGAGGCCAGCCTGGACAACTTAGTGAGACTCTGTCTTTAAATAAAAAGAAGGAAGGGCTGGGGATGCAGCTCAGTGCCACTGGGTTAAGTCCCCAGTACCATAAAAAAAAAAAAATTAGATATCCTATAGACACATTTTAAATGTGTAAGTTTCATCTCTTGATAGTCCCACCATTAACCAGCTCCCCCACTAACCAAATCAACTTCTCTTCCAAGTCTCCCTTCAGGAAATAGTACCAGTGGTTTTTACTGGACCCCTGAAGGTGGCTTCTGGCATTGACTTTTTCCTCATGCCAGTGTATCACTAGGTTATATAAATTCTATCAATCTCAATACCATATTGTATTAATTCTACAATACAGATATTTCCCAAAGTTTCTTGTTAGGATTAAATTAAATTATGTAGAGGAACTGCTTAACACAAAGTAGGTGCTCCATGTTCACTAACATTATCTTCTTGCCACCTTTATCAAATGGCCATGAGGCGAGGGGAAGGAAGGGTCGAGGCCCAGCTGGCTGTCCTTGCTCTGTGCGTATAAACTGGGCTGAGCAGCACAAGTTTCTCTGTCTGTTACAACATTTGTGGGACCCCTCACTGTGGAATTTTAACTTTAATTTGAATTTTTCATTTCTTCCGAAAATATCTTGAAAGAGATTACATCACAATGCAATTTTTTTTTCTTTTGACTTGGCTATCTTCTCCTAATTTCATACTGACACAAAAGTTGCAAAAATAGCATCAAAAATTCTAAGAGTCCCCCAGATTTTAATATTTTATTTGCTTTCCAAACCATGTGAAAGTCAGCTACAGATATGGTGCCCCCATGCTCCTAATGCTTCAGTTTATATCTCCTAAATAGCAAGATGATTTTCTTAAATCACCACATTAAAGTTGCCAAAATCTGAAGATTAACATTGATACAATTCTTTCATTAATCTTTGGACCTTTGCGTTTTTCCACTTGTCCTAATTAATTCCTTAACAAAAGAAATCCCAGATCAGGCACTTGAGCTGGGGCGGCCGCAAGAGGCCTGAGGGCAGTGGCGAGACCTGGGGGGGAGGGGGTGAAGGCACCCTCCACAGCACCTTCTGGACATACCTGTCCTTGAAACATAAAGCTTTCAATGGGAGCCTTCCTTTATATAGATGCAAGTATTACATCACTCTGAACAGACACCAGAAACATTTCTTCCTCTCTAAGAACCCAGTGCTTGTGTCACGGTATAAAAAATTAGATGCTAAGGAAGAGCAATTAATGAATGATGCCTTCCAGTCAATGATCTCTTTGGACCTATTACTTTGCGTTCACAATCAAATTGGATCACCTCCCATCCTGAGACTCCCCAAGACTTTGAACAGTTTTTTAGTAATCCCTACAGAAAGATAGATACCCTCTCCAGAGAAGCACAGTATTTATAAACTGTCCATTGGATCTCTAGGAAACACCAAAGTTATCAGTGAAGAATATATTAAATGGCTCAAGGGCTACTACCAAGCATTTTTCTATGGCTTGACTGTAAAACTCCTAGAAGGGGTTTTTGTTTCTGCAACATGGTGTTCTTTTATAGTGAACAATCACACACGCAATTTACAAATTCATGCAGGGCATATCCTGAAGTTCCTAAAAAAGAAGAAACCTGAAGATGCCTTTTGTGTTGTGGGAAGAACAATGATTGATCTTTATCCAAGAAACTCCTAGAGTTTTGCCTTTGGACAGGATTCTTTGACAGATGGTGTGGGGATATTCAGCTTTACTAGATATGGCAGTGATTTCTATAGCTCACACTACGAAGGCACAGTGAAGAAACTCCAGAAAAAAATCTTCCAATGAGTATTCCATTTTTGATAACTACTTTATTCCTGAAATCAAGTGTTTTGCTGCTGCCATCCTGTAAGACTTTAACCCATGAGATTGGACACATATTTGGTCTGCGACACTGCCAGAGGCTCACATGCCTAATGGAAGACTCCAACCACTTGGAGGAAGTTGACTGTCGTCCTTTAAACCTTTGCCCTATCTGTCTATGCAAGTTGCATTGTGCCATGGGCTTCAATATGGCAGAAAGATACAAAGCACTGGTAAGGTGGATTGATGATGTATCTGCTGACACATCAAGAGCAACTCTGAAACATAGTTGTGAAAATAATGTGTATTTACCAAAACCTGCAGATGCCTTCAAGGAGTGGAAAGAGTGGATAATAAAATGTCTTGCTGTTTTCCAAAAATAAGTACCTTCAGATAGGAGTAATTAAAATAAATATTTGTACATTAAAAAAATAATAAATCCCAGATCATACACTGAGTTCAGTTGCTCAGGCTGTTTCACATCCTTTAACTTTGAACATTTCCTCAATCTTTGTATTTAGAGATTGATATGCTGGAAGAAAACAAGTCAGTTATTTTGTAGACTGTCACCATGAATTTGTCTGACATTTCCTCAACAACAGATTCACATTATGTACCCATGGTAGGAATGACACAGACATGAGGCTGTCTTATTCTAAGTGATAAAACTGTTTTAAGACAAAATTATATTAGTTATATAGAAGATAAGGTACCATGTAAATAGTAGAAATTGCCTATTCAGACTGAAGGAGTTGGAATAATTACTTATAGGTCTTGAAAGAACCAACTATTTATTTTGTCAATTTTTTGTATTGTTTCTTTTGTTTCAATTTCGTTGATTTCAGCTCTGAGTTTAACTATTTCCTGTCTTCTACTACTTTTGGTTTTGGTCTGTTCTTCCTTTTCTAGGGCTTTGAGCTGTAGTGTTAGGTCGTTTATTTTTTGAGTTTACTTCTTTTATTAAATGCGCTCCATGAAATAAATCTTCCTCTAAGTACTGCTTTCATAGTGTCCCAGAGATTTTGATATGATGTTTCTTTGTTCTCATTTACCTCTAAGAATTTTTAATTTCCTTCCTAATATCTTCTGTTATCCATTCATCATATAATAGCATATTGTTTAATCTCCAGGTGTTGGAGTAGTTTCTGTTTATTACTCTTTCATTTATTTCTAACTTCAATCCATTATGATCTGATAGAATACAAGGTAGTGTCTCTATCTTCTTGTATTTGCTGACATTAGCTCTATGGCATAATATATGGTCTATTTTAGAGAAGGATCCATGTGCTGCTGAGAAGAAAGTGTATTCACTCTTGGTTGGATGGTATATTCTATAAATGTCTGTTAAGTCTAAATTATTGATTGTGTTATTGAGATCTATGGTTTCTTTGTTCAATTTTGTTTGGAAGATCTGTCCAGTGGTGAGAGAGGCGTGTTAAAATCACCTAGTATTATTGTGTTATGGTCTATTTGGTTTCTAAAATTGAGAAGGATTTGTTTAACATACATGGATAAGCCACTGTTTGGGGCATAGATGTTTATGATTGTTATATCTTGCTGATTTATGCTTCCCTTAAGCAGTATGAAATGTCCTTCTTTATCCCTTCTGACTAACATTGGCTTGAAGTCCACATTATCTGAAATGAGGATGGATACTCCAGCTTTTTTGCTGAGTCCATGTGCATGGTATGTTTTTCCCCATCCTTTCACCTTTAGTCTATGGGTATCTCTTTCTATGAGGTGAGTCTCTTGCAGGCAACATATTGTTGGATCTTTCTTTTTAATCCAATCTGCTAGTCTATGTCTTTTGATTGATGAATTCAGGCCATTAACATTCAGGGTTATTATTGAGATATGATTTGTATTCCCGGTCATTTGGTTCATATTTAAAATTTTATTTATTTATTTATTTATTTATTTATTGACACATCTTGGTTCCTCCTGTATTTGACAGTTCCTTTAGGGTAATTCCTCCCTTTGCTGATATGCTTCTTTGTTTTTTATCTCTTCTTCATGGAATATTTTGCTGAGAATGTTCTGTAATGCTGGCTTTCTTTTTGTAAATTCTTTTAGCTTTTGTTTATCATGGAATGATCTTATTTCATCGTCAAATTTGAAGGTAAGTTTTGCTGGGTATAAGATTCTTGGTTGGCATCCATTTTCTTTCAGAGCTTGAAAAATGTTGTTCCAGGCCCTTCTAGCTTTTAGGGTCTGGATTGAAAAATCTGCTGATATTCGTATTGGCTTCCCCCTGAATGTAATTTGGTTCTTTTCTCTCACAGCCTTTAAAATTCTGTCTTTATTTTGTATGTTAGGTATTTTCATTATAATGTGCCTTGGTGTGGGTCTGTTGTAATTTTGTGTATTTGGAGTCCTATAAGCCTCTTGGACTTGATTTTCCATTTCATTCTTCAGATTTGGGAAATTTTCTGATATTATTTCATTGAATAGATTATTCATTCCTTTGGTTTATTTCTCTAAGCCTTCCTCAATCCCAATAATTCTCAAATTTGGCCTTTTCATGATATCCCATAGTTCTTGCAGATTCTGTTCATGATTTCTTACCATCTTCTCTGTTTGTTCAACTTTGCTTTCGAGATTAAATATTTTGTCTTCAATATCTGAAGTTCTGTCTTCCAGGTGTTCTATCCTATTGGTTATGCTTTCTATGGAGTTCTTAATTTGGTTTATTGTTTCCTTCATTTCAAGGATTTCTGTTTGTTTTTTTTTCAATATCTCTAACTCTTTATTGAAATGATCTTTTGCTTCCTGTATTTGCTCTTTTAACTGTCGATTGGTGCTATCATTCAGTGCCTGCATTTGCTCTTTCATCTCATCATTCAATGCCTGCATTTGCTCTTTCATCTCATCGTTTGCTTCCCTAGTCATTTTAATTATGTACATTCTGAACTCCCTTTCTGTCATTTCTTCTGCCATGCTGTCATTGGATTTTATTGATGTAACATCTAGATTTGCTTGGGGCATTTTCTTCCCTTGTTTTCTCATAATGTTCAGGAATCAGAGGGTCATTAAGATATTGTAGATTTCCTCTATCGACTTATAATGTCCCTGAAGATTGCTAGTATATCCCCTCTTATCCTTCAGTAGCCTGCAGTCTTGGAGGAAGTTGATAATGCGGAGCTCCACGAAGAAGCTGCCTCTCTAGGGGTGGTGACCCTCGGGTGGCGTATATTCCCTGCTAGTGGTCAGAGGTGTCTCCACTTGTTGACCAATGGTCATCCAACGGGGAACTAGGGTGCGGGCTGAGGCAAGTCGTTTGTGCCTGTGTCTCTGGTTTTACCGTCCCTGTGGGAAAACCTCACCCGGCAGGGAAGACTCACTCGGTGGGGACGTCTCGCTGGTCAGTTCCCCTCCTAGAGGTTCCCCTCAATCTACAACTACCGCCTGGGCTGGGCTGTCTTCCTCTGCAACGTTCCCAGGGGCCCGGACCTACGTCCTGGGCCTGGGAGCCTCACCCTTCGCAGGCGAGTCTCCTTAGACTGCCTCTCCCAGAGAATCTGCCCGCAGTCCTGGAAACTTCGCTCCGCCCCTAGGCGTGTCTCTGTGGGGCTCTTCCAGCAAGAAGCCACCTAGCTCCTGGGACCCTGCTCTGCACCTAATCGCCTGGCTATGCGGCCCCTCCTCTGAGCCGCCACCTGGAGCCCCGTACAATAGCGCCGATACCCAGAGACCCGCCACACACCTCCTCCTCCGGACAGTGGCCGGGTTTCCCACGCAGTCACTAGGAGCCCAAGCAACTCACTTCGCGTCTCCTCCTCCCGCCAACTGCCCGTAGCCCTAGGCAGTCACTCCAAGTCCAAGTGACCCGCCCTGTTCCTCATCCTCCTCCTTGGGGTAGCCCCCCGGGTGTTCAGGAGCGGTGGCTCCGAGACCAAGTGACCCACCACGTTCCTCCTCCAGGCAGGCCACCGGTGTTCAGGAGCGCTCACTCTGAGTTCAAACAGCTCGCCACGCAGCTCCTCCTCTGGCAACTGCCTGTGGCTCTGATGTAGTCACTCCTAGACCAAGCGACCCGCCGCGCTTCTCCTCTTCCCCCGGGCAACCCCCCGGTGTTCAGAAGCGGTCGTTCTGGGTCTAAACAGCTCGCCACGCATCTCCTCCTCAGGCAGCCGCCCGGAGCCCCAGTGGTTGCTCCGAGTCCAAGTGCTGTGCTGAGCCGCCTCCTCTATGATGATCCCAGTTGTCCGTGTTTACTGCTCCAGTGGGGGGAGGGGCGTCTCACCGGGCAGCTCTACTTCACAAAGTTCCCTGCGTTCCGGGGCTACTGCCCCATCCGGGACGCCTCCCCAATGGGAGAGACTCACCCAGTGGCTTTGAGTTGGTCCCAAGTCTTTCACTATCTCCTCTTTTGAATCTTGCGTCCTGGAGCAGCGTGAAATGCAGTCGCCCCCTAGTCCGCCATCTCGAAACTCCCTCAGTAGTGTTTCTGACTTCAGACTGGTCAACTGAGGTTGCATTTTCCTAATGCACTCAGAATGTGATGAACCAAAATGTAGCACTTTGACATGCTGAGCTAAAGAAGATCTCACAACTAAGGTCTCTCTGACCTTCAACAGCTCCTGTCTCTTGATTATCTTTGATCCTCTTTCTCTCCTGAAGCATAGGGAGAGGCCTTATGTGAAGTTCGTTTTTGCATTTAAAGCCTGGATCTACCTGGGGGGTGGGGGGAGTGGGGCGGGACACAATTAACTTCACATCTTTTTACTGAAATGTCATTACCCAAGGAACATTACATCCATATTATGGAGGAAGAAACACTCCTAGAGCCCAGAAGAACTTTGTCCCTGGCCATTGTTCCCTGGGCTTGTTAATTTCCCTTAAAAATTATTTACTGTCCCTCCAAAATTGCCTACAGTTCCCTACCTCTCATGCCCTCAGGAAGAGAGTATTAAACCTCAATCATCTGGATCATCTCTGAATTTCATATTCAGATGACCCCTGTGCACATTTGCATGTTGATAAATTTGTATGCTTTTTCTCATGTTAATCCGTCCATAGAAACGTAACAGTGGTCCACTTCACCTTTTGAATAAAGCTCTGAGGCTAATTTTTAAAAGGGACATGTTTTCCTTTTCCTCTTCTCCCTCTCCCTAACCTGGGAGTGGGGAACAAGATTACCTGGAGTTGTCAGTTCTCCATAGGAAGGAGGTATCTGCCAGAGGATCTAGGAAGTGAATATTTCCCAAATTAACAGGTGAATGTTAACACACCATCAGGGTGCCCAGGGACCCCCTGTCAGGGCACACCTGGAATGTAGGCTTTGAAGAGCTCCTTTAAAATCCCCCTGTCCCTCCTGATGGGCAGAATCACAATCTCTGGGACAGGAGTCCTCTGTGCTTCTCTTTTGCTAGCAAAGCAGTAAAACCTCTTTTTCCTTTTTCTCAAAATCGTGTCCTCCTTATTGAATTGGCATTTGGGACGAGGACGGAGCTTTTGGTCACGGTTATCGATTGTAGTTGTTTCAGCAGACTCAATTGTTGAAGCTTCTAAGGAAGTTTCAATTTCCCTGTATTCCTTTCACTAAAAAGTCTGGGTTGTTAAACTCTAAGAGTACATGACCCAAGAAACTGGTTGACAAGTAATATCAAAGTGTACCTTCAATTTATTCTTGCATTGCAGCCCCTCCCGTATTGAATTACTTGTCCCATAATACAATGACAATGTATTTCAACTGAGGATCTGTGTTATTCAACAAGGTCAGGATGACATTTATGAATATATTTCTTCATTGAATTTAATGGACACAACCAGGTAACAAAGACACACAAATAGGGTCAGGTTCATAGACTGGAAAGGCACACAAGAAGATCATAAATCATGAAACCAGAGTCAGGTACTTAGTTTTCTCCCAGAAAGACTTCTCTTTTCATTTATCACCCTCTCTCTTATTTCACCCACATTGTTGAGTACTTTCTATGGGTCAAACCCAGGCTAACCCTTATTTGGATGTGGGTGGATCTCATCTGCAGAAAATCTGAGTTAATAAACAGGTATCCAAAGAGAAATTATTTTTATTTCAGCAATATGAAGGTATAGAAAAGCCACCGGAAAAGGAATTCAAGAATTGGGTTCTGCTTTTTACTCACTGAATAACCCAGAACAAGTCACCTGATCCTTCTCCAAACCCTGATATCCTCACAACCAATATCATTTCCATCTACTCACAGTTGGGTTAAGGATTGAATGAGTTAATATGTATAAGAGGACTTTACAAAATTCCACAAAAATATGATTCAGATCATCAGGGTGAACTCTAACCCAGTGTCTTCATTTTACCATATGGAAACTGCCAGTCTGGGAAGGTTTGGAATCTCAGCCAGGGTCAGAGTTGGAATTATAATCCTGACTTCTGGAAGCCATGTTGCCATGTCCCAAGCTGTCAACAAGTTGACAGTTAGGCTAAAACATTGCTCACTGGTGTGGCATGGGCCCAGTCCCAGACAGGATCAGACCAGGGGTCTTGTCCATAGTTGTGTGGGCCACTGATGGTGAACCATCCCTCTCCTCCCAGGCCTGCTTCCCTTACCAACACAAAAGCATTGGGCTAGATGGGCTTCGTGTAACCTTACAAACAACTATATTCTAAGATGCTATCTGAAGTCAAATTCACAAACATACACACGGATACCTGTTATCACAGATCATAGAAGACATATTTTGGCTGCATAAATCCCTGACCCCATTCTTACCTTTCATGCTTCCCATCGCCTTTGGATCAAGACCCATTTTTTTTTTTTTTTTACCTTGACTCTCATGACTGTACAACTCACCAACCAATGTCACTGCCCTGAGGCCAAGCTACCATGTTGCTGTACTCCCTGCTTTTGACCTGGTCCCTGACCATTCCCTAGAAAGCAGCTAGAGGGAATAAGTTAAAGTCAGATCATATCACTCCTCTGCTTACAAAGTCCTAAGGGCTCCCATCTCAGTCAAAGGCAAATTCTTTGCTAGGCCCTACATAATCTGCCCTCTACTCTTTCTCCTCCTTTTCCCATCAGCTCCAACCATGGGACTCTTGGTAATTTCTGGCACACTCATTCCCTGCTTCCTCAGGGCTTCTGCATTACCTGTGTTCCTGATACCTGAACACTCTTCCTCAGTTATCCAAATGGCCCACTCCTTCACATCATTCTTTAAATGTCACCTTCACAGAATCTTCACTGGTTGATCAACATTTTTGAAATTACATCCTCCACCTTATCTCCCTTTCCTGGTTCATTTGCCTCACCACCATATATTTTACTTATTTTGCTTGTCACCTGTCTTCTGGCTGAAAACTCTGTTTCATGTGAGAGGATAGTCCATCTTATTCACTGCCGTAGCCTCAATGCCTGGAACAGTATGCAGCACATAGTAGGTGCTCTCTAAATATTTTTTGACTGAATTATGGCTAAGGGGGGAATGGACTCACCTGATGAACTAGTTTACTTAGCTACCTGCCAAAAGAAAATAAAAACTTGAGTAGATAGATGAGTCAATCCCTCTGGGGGGAGTGGTATATGGGCGTGCACACACATGTGTATTTAGTGAAAGCAGGAAGAGAACCAACAGGAAAAGATAATAGAATAATTCACCTAAATTGACACAAGTTTATGGGAAGGTATGTGTCATGCAGTTGCTACTTTGTCATAAAAAGCATCCACCTGTTGGGGTTACAACCTCAGTGTCAGCCCTCAGGAGGGAGATGAAGGAACAGTTACGTCACCAGTGAACACAGAATCAATGTGGGTATTGGAATAAACACAGATAGGAAGAGGATAAAAGAGGCAAGCTTAAACATTTACCCTCTACTTACAATAAATGTATTAGCAGAGCACAGAGGTTGGGAAGACACTCAGTGTTCTGCTCTGTAGATGGAGCTGGACTGGAAATAAATGATGGTTACTGCTCCTCTGATAACGCCACTGAGCTCTCTTTCCCTAGTTTCAGTGTGGCTGATAGGCTCACAACCGTTAGGCTCTTGACTGGAATGAGGTTGAACTTGTCCTGACCAAAGTTTTTTGTTGTTGTTGTTGTTGTTTGTTTGTTTGGACCAGGGTTTGAACCCAGGGGCACTTATCCACTGAGTCATATCCCCAGTCCTTTTTTTTTTTAAATATTTTTTTAAATCTAGAGACATGGTCTCATCAAGTTGCTTAGGGCCTCACTAAGTTGCTGAGGCTGGCTTTGGGCTTGCTATTTTCCTGCCTCAGCCTCCCCAGCTGCTGGGATTACAGGTATGCGCCACCTGACCAGCCCTGACCAAAGATTTGAAGTCCCTGAGATACGAACAATGGGAGTTTCTGAGGTCCTATAGGAGGCATTAATGAATGTCTTTATTCTTATTGGTGCCTTACAATTATACATAATGGTGGGATTCATTGTCACATATTTGTACATGAACACAATATTATGGTATAGTTGGTCAATTTCGTTCCCCTAAGGAGTGCCTTTCTTACTAGAGTAGTACAGTCAATAGGTCACTGCTGGAGAGGACCCTCCATACCCAGGTGAATCATAAAAAGAGGGACCACTAAATACCCTCAACCAACCAAAGGACAAGCTGTACCTCCTTTACCACACTATGTACACAGCACCTGTGGTCAGCCAGATCACTGTGGGAAAATTTTTGTACTAATTGGGGTTTGATCTTCTCTAAAGAGGAGTGGAATCCAACTCTTGGAGCACAGATATTTTATTGTGCTTTGGGAAAAGTCATGTCATGCCCTTCCACTCTCTCATCATTTAATTCCTTCCACTTTGGCCTCCTCCATAACCCCTCCTCCTTCTCCCACCCCCTCAGAGCTCAGGAGTATTTCTCATCCATTTCTATTTCTCTTTCAGTTTGCACTATCACAGCACAGGTCATCTGTAAGCTGAAGGGTGTTAGTTAAAACAGAGAGGGAGTGTGTGAGTGAGAAAGAGGGAAGAAAAGAAAGGGAAAGAAAGATTTCTGTTTCTTCGAGATGTTTTCCATTCCTGGAGTCTGAGCAAGTTAGTAGTCATTCATTTCATTTATTTATTTTCTTACATACCAGCTTATCTTAAAATGGGGATTTAATTGAAATGCTCATAAAATATACTAAGGTAATAAAAATTTGAAGACAGACGAGACAAAGGAGCACAAGGGACAGAAGAAAAAATAGAATCAGGAATGTAGCTAATAAAAAATGTGTGCCAAGGATTATACCCTTAAGAAAGAGGGCCACATGCTGGGGATATAGCTCAGTTGGTAGAGTGCTTGCCTTGCAAACACAAGACCCTGGGTTCAATCCCCAGCACGGAAAAAAAGAAAGAAAGAAAGAAAGAAAGAAAGAAAGAAAGAAAGAAGAAAGAAAGAAAGAAAGAAAGAAAGAAAGAAAGAAAGAAAGAAAGAAAGAAAGAAAGAAAGAAAGAAAGAAAGAAAGAAAGAAAGAAAGAAAGAAAGAAAGAAAGAAAGAAAGAAAGAAAAGAAAGAAAGAAAGAAAGAAAGAAAGAAAGAAAGAAAGAAAGAAAGAAAGAAGAAAGAAAGAAGAAAGAAAGAAAGAAAGAAAGAAAGAAAGAAAGAAAGAAGAAAGAAAGAAAGAAAGAAAGAAAGAAAGAAAGAAAGAAAGAAAGAAAGAGAGGGCCACAAATTCAACTTTGAATTTTCTAGTGAAAAAAAAAAAAACTATGAGTAGCATGAGTGTCTCTGATTCAAGAAAATAAGTAAATAAATAAAACTGTTGGGGAAACACATTCCTGACCTGATACCTACATGAGAAAGAAATTTCTTCTTCACGTGGAATGCAATGAACTCTGTCTCAGCAATGTCTTAAGAATGGCAAAGTGACAGGTTTCTCAGAACTACTTCTGTAAGATCCCTCAAAGGAAACCATGAGCATTTCTCCACAGAGCCATTTATTGATGGCAATTCCAAGGAGGACCAGGCCCCCGACACTGTCAGCTGGCCTGCTATACACCCACGCAGACTGGCAGCCCACATATGGACTTTGTTTAACTGGACTGTTCTGTGATTGTTATTGCTGTTGTTTTAAAGCGAGTGCTCTTAGGAGGCACCGCATTTGCCTCAGCTCTCCACCCTCTACTGTTTTGAGTCCAAACACTTCATACGTGTACAATGTGTAACTAGTCCCTAACGGCATCGCCTTGCTGAACACGCCCACTGTTCACCTACTCGTTTGACAGATTTTTCTGAGCACTTTTTATTGTCTGACACTGTGTTCTTCGCAAAGGAACAAATAACATCTTACCTCAGGATACTTAAATTCTAGTGGAAAGAAACAGCAATAGATAATTAAATAAAATTATATGGTATATCTGATGGTAAGTATTACAGAAAATAAAGCAAGAAGGCATAAGGAAGTATCAGAAGGAGGATATGTTATAGTCTTAGCAGAAGGTGACATTTGAGAAATGACCTTAAAGAGACAAGGAAACTGTGTGGATATCTGAGAAACAGCAAGTACAAAGGCCCTAAAGTAGAGGGTGGCTTGCTTTGTTGGAAGAAAAGCACACCAGATAAGGTGGCCAGAGCAGAAAGCAAGGGGAGTCAATTAGAATGACAACCATTGAGAGTACAAATAACAATAACTGCTGGCGAGGATGTGAGCAGAAGGGACATTTAGACATTGGTGGTGAGACTGCAAATTAATACAACCACCCTGGAAAGCAGTATGGAGATTCCTCAAAGATGAGGGATGGAACCATCATGTGACCCAGCTATCCTGCTCCATGGTATTTTATGTAAAATCAGCACACTATAGTGATACAGGCTCATCGATGTTTATAGCAGTACAATTCCCAATAGCCAAATTACAGAACCAATCTAGGTGCCCATCAATAGAGGAATGGATAAAGAAAACATGGTAAGTATGCACAATGGAGTTGTACTCAGCCACAAAGAAGAATGAAGTTATAGCACTTGTTGGTAAATGAATGGAACTAGAGAACGCCATGCCAAGTGAAATAAGCCAGACTCAGAAAGCCAAGGGTCCAATGTTTTCTCTCATGTATGGAAGCTAAAGAGAAAAACAGGGGAAACTCACAAAAATAGAAGGAATATCATTAGAACAGAAGTGGTGTATCAAGGGAGAGGGAGGACAGGAAGAGAGGGGGAAGAACTGGGGAATGAAGTTGACCAAATTATATGAGTTGCAAGTATGAATATACCACAGTGCATTTAAATTTCATATATAACTATAATACAGCAATTTAAAAATAAATACGCAAAGATTAGGAAGGCCAATAGAGTAGAGGAAGGGGGTCAGCAGGAGGAGGGAAGAGAGGGAAAGGGGTAGTACTGGGGATTGAAATGGAGAAAACTTTGTTATATACATTTACGAATATGTCAAAAATGAACCCACCTATTACATATAACTATAATATGCTAAAAAATAAAAAAAGTACCTCTTTCAGAAGGTAAATACGAAACTTTATACTGGGAGATGATACACGTAGTTGAAGAGAGCTGAAATTACACACATTAAGACTCTTCAATCTTTAATCACAGTGCTTCTTGTTCTTGCTTTCAAAACTCTATCTTTTTTATTTCTTTTGGAATCTATTTAAAAGTTTATTTTATTTTAATGCCTATTAATATGTTTCGTTTTTAAAGAGTCAATTAAAGTAATAAACTAACTTGTTTTTTAAAAAAATTAAAAAGCAATGGGAGTCAAGAAGTTCCAAGGGACCGAGGGAATGGTAGAGGGCAGAGCATATTCCACAGGACTTGGTAGATCATTTCAGGTACTTCAGAGGACACCATAGGAGGGTTTTGAGTGGAGAAATGGTCTCACTTATCTTAAGTATTGAAAGAACTGCTTTGGACGACTGCTCTTGGTTGGGGGCCGTCCCGCATCTAAGGCAGGAAGATGGTGACCACGAAGAAGATGAAAAAATCTCTGGAGTCAATCAACTCTAGGCTCCAGCTTGTTATGAAAAGTGGAAAGTATGTGCTGAGGTACAAGCAGACTCAAGATGATCAGTCAGGGCAAAGTAAAATTGGTCATCCTCGCCAACAACTGTCCAGCTCTGAGGAAATCTGAAATAGAGTACTATGCCATGTTGGTCAAAACTGGTGTCCAGGGGCTGGGGATATAGCTCAGTTGGTAGAGTGCTTGCCTTGCAAGCATAAGGCCCTGGGTTCAATCCCCAGCATCGAAAAAAAAAAAAAAAAAAAACTGGTGTCCATCATTATAGTGGCAATAATATTGAATTGGGCACAGCATGTGGAAAACACTACAGAGGTGCACACTGTTCATCATTGATTCAGGTGATTCTGATATCATTAGAAGCATGCCAGAACAGACTGGTGAAAAGTAAAACACACAAAATTTTTCTTTAATAAAACTTGGCAGAACTTGTTTTAAAAAAATAAATTCAATGAATTCAGCAAAAGAACAGGCTATAAAATCAACACGCATAAATCTAAAGCATTTTTATACGTAAGCAATGAAACATCTGAAAGGGAAATGAGGAAAACAACTCCATTTGCAATAGCCTCAAAAAAAAAAAAATACTTGGGAATCAATCTAACCAAAGAGGTAAAAGATCTCTACAATGAAAACTACAAAACATTGAAGAAAGAAATTGAGGAAGAACTTAGAAGATGGAAAGATCTCCCATGTTTCTGGATAGGCAGAATTAATATTGTCAAAATGGCCATACTACCAAAAGTGCTATACAGATTCAATGAAATTCCAATTAAAATTCCAATGATGTATCTTACAGAAATAGAGCAAGCAATCATGAAATTCA
This sequence comes from Sciurus carolinensis, assembly GCF_902686445.1. Lineage (NCBI taxonomy): Eukaryota > Metazoa > Chordata > Mammalia > Rodentia > Sciuridae > Sciurus > Sciurus carolinensis. Next base: position 94,846,797 of record NC_062214.1, read on the forward strand.
TCTGGAAGAATAAGAAACCCAGAATAGCTAGAGCAATCCTTAGCAGGAAGAATGAAACAGGGGGTATCGCAATACCAGAACTTCAACGGTACTACAAAGCATTAGTAACAAAAACGGCATGGTATTGGCACCAAAATTGACAGGTAGAACAATGGTACAGAATAGAGGACACGGACACAAACCCAAATAAATACAATTTTCTTATACTAGACAAAGGTGCCAAAAATATGCAATGGAGAAAAGATAGCCTCTTCAACAAATGGTGCTGGGAAAACTGGAAATCCATATGCAACAGAATGAAACTAAACCCCTATCTCTCACCCTGCACAAAAATCAACTCACAATGGATCAAGGACCTTGAAATCAGACCAGAGACTCTGCAGCTTATAGAAGAAAAAGTAGGTCCAAATCTTCAACTTGTTGGCTTAGGATCAGACTTCCTTAACAGGACTCCCATAGCACAAGACATAAAAGCAAGAATCAATAACTGGGATAGATTCAAACTAAATAGCTTTCTCTCAGCAAAGGAAACTATCAGCAATGCAAAGAAAGAGCCTACAGAGTGGGAGAAAATCTTTGCCATTCATACTTCAGATAGAGCACTAATTTCCAGAATCTATAAAGAACTCAAAAAACTCTACACAAAGAATACAAATAACCCAATCAACAAACGGGCTAAGGATATGAACAGACACTTCACAGAAGAAGATCTACAAGCAATCAACAAACATATGAAAAAACGTTCACCATCTTTAGTAATAAGAGAAATGCAAATCAAAACTACCCTAAGATTCCATCTCACCCCAATTAGAATGGCGATTATCAAGAATACAAGGAACAAATAGGTATTGGAGAGGATGTGGGGAAAAAGGTACACTCATACATTGCTGGTGGGGCTGCAAATTAGTGCAGCCACTCTGGAAAGCAGTGTAGAGATTCCTTAGAAAACTTGGAATGGACCCACCATTTGACCCAGCTATCCCACTCCTTGGCCTATACCCAAAGGACTTAAAATCAGCATATTACAGAGATACAGCCACATCAATGTTCATAGCTGCTTAATTCACAATAGCCAGACTGTGGAACCAACCTAGATGTCCTTCAATTGATGAATGGATAAAGAAACTGTGGTATATATATATATACAATGGAAACTTACTCAACTATAAAGAATAATAAAATTATGGCATTTTATTCTTAGCCAGGGGTGCTTAACCACTGGGCAGGCAAATGGATGAAATTGGAGAATATAATGTTAAGTGAGATAAGCCAATCTCAAAAAACCAAAGGACGAATGATCTCGCTGATAAGAGGATGAGGACACATAATGGGGGGTAGGAGGGGGGCAAGAATGGAGGAAGGAGGGACTGTATAGAGGGAAAAGAGGGGTGGGAGGGGTGGGGGGAGGAAAAATAAATAAATAAATAAAAGGACTGCTTTGACTGCTGGGCACAGTGTGAAGTCAGCTAAGAGATAGTGACCATCATCCCCTGATTTAGAAGAATGGAGTACCTGATTTTTTTTGGGGGGGGGGTACTGGGAATTAAATTCAGGGGTGCTTTGCCACTGAGCTACATCCCCAGTGATTTTTATTTTGAGACAGAGTTTTGTTGCTGTTAAATTGCTGAGACTGGCCTTGAACTCATGATCCTCCTACCTTAGCCTCCCAAATCCCTGGGATTCAGGCATGTGCCACTGGACCTAGAATAACTGCCTTATTTTTTTTTTTTTATAATTGTTCCAGGAACTGAACCCAGGGGTGCTTAACCACTGGGCTACATTCCCAGCCCTTTTTAAGAAATACTTTATTTAGAGACAGGTTCTCACTGAATTGCTTAGGACCTCGTTAAGTTGCTGCCACTGGTTTTGAACTCACAATCCTCTTGCCTCAGTCTCTGGAGGTGCTGGGATTACAGGCATGTGCCACTATGCCCATCCTGACTACTCTTTAAGAAGTTCTCCATAATCACGGTTTCTTGCAGACTTTGTGTTGGTGCCCCTAGCAAATAGAAGGTGTGGAGCCAGCTCAGGGAGTGTCCTAGGGTTGAATTGTTCACAGAGATGAGAGAATGAGCTGAGTGAGCTGACTAGAGACCATGGAAACAACACACCTCCACTAGACAGAGCAGAGCAGAGAAGCCAGGCTCAGCCTGCTCTAATACATGGAGGGAGGGTGAAGAACATCCCCTGAAGGGGCTGCAGCGCCTGATGCTGAAGGTATGCACATGACAAATACAACGAAACTTTTATCTCAGTTTTTCCATTTCAGGTGCCCATGGAACACATGGTTCTGAGCAGTTATTTCCTCATGAGCCCTCCAAGACAAACTAGCACCCAAAATCAATGACCAGCTTTCTGAGATTATAATAATCAGTCAATAAAAAAAGATTAAAGGCCAAGGAATCATGAACTTGGTAAGGGCTTGGAGAATAATAACTTTTTTTTCTGTCCTGAAGGCAAATGTCTCCAGGTGTCCCAGCAGTTAAGGTGTCCGTATAGGAAGTGCCTTCCACAGGTGACTGGTGGTCCAAGTTTCTGGACACCAATGTGGAATGGAAGAGAGTCCCAACTCTGCTGCTCACTGGGTGGCTAACCTGGGACTAGTCACTCCTCCATGATATACTCATCTCTAAAATGGGAGTTCTATGAGGATTGGAGGAGATTATTAATGGAAGAAACACAACCAAGTTCACAGGAGGAGCTCCCTTAATTCAATAGAGGTTGCTTTGGCCTTGTCCCATGCAGATTAACTGGGGCAAGGGCCCTGTGAAGTCCCTCTCCATCTCCAGCACAATTCACTGCTTTGTTTCCTGGCTCCTCTCTCCCCAGGGCTGGCTAAGAAAGTCTAAACCACTTCTGTCTGAGAGCAAGATCCATGAATCCCACTCCATGACTTAATCAGTTTGTGTCTAAGGTCAAGTGGGTCCCTGGCCCATTCCTCCTCTGACCAACACTCCTCCATGCACTGCCACGTGCCAGAGATGCCCAAACCAAGGAGAAAGCCCTGGGTCAGCCCCCACAGCAGGCAGGCAGAAAAAACTCCCAAGAGAGTGCAGATCCTCCAAGTTCTCATGAAAAACTCAGATGCCTGAAAACTTGGTAAAATATGACAAAGAAAATGCAGGTTGCCTAAAGGGTTTCATGCTTCAAGCAAAACAGGAAACAGAAAATTCCTTTGTGGAAGAGAAGGACTTCCCTGGGTGTTTAATATACAAAATGAAGCATTCTCGTTTAAAAGCATGTGACTTGCCTAAGGTCTCTTCCTCTAGTCTAGAAGTGCGGGTAATGAGGTCCTGTCCTCCCAGGCAAAGAGGATCTCTACATGCTGGCCTGAATGTGCCAGCTGCAAAGAGGCTGGGGAACCAACTGACCGAGAGAAGATGCAGAGGTGCAGAGAGGAGCCGAATCCACAAGACAGGGCCCAGAAGAAAGATCTAGAAAGTCATGCTGTTGACAAGTATGAGCCTGGACCTCCCTGAGGTCTCTTCACAATGAACCTGCATTGCTTCAAATATTTTGTTCTAATCCTTCTACTCCAGGAAGTCGTGGTGCTTCTGCTCACCCTCTCTGTTCAGGTTTCTATTCAAGGCATCAGCACCAGATCACCAGAACCAGAGCCCTGTGCTTGACCAGTACAGGAGAAAGGTTCCACCATAGTCCTTAGCCTCCTGGCTCCTCCTTTGCCATTACCTCAGACATCAGATCACAGCAAGACAGGTAAGGGCCTTTGGGGTCACCTCTGCTAGATCCGGGGGTGTGCAGTCTCTTCCCACACACCTTTGTGTAAGGTACTTTGCTCTCCTCCATGGACATCTCCTCACATGAAGTAGGTTTTGGCTGTTTCAGTCCTAGACACTGTGCTTTCCCTGACCTCACACCCAATTCAGGCACATCTCACCTCAGCTCCACAGAGTAGGCTGCATCTCCAGGTGAGCCTCCCAGCCTGCACTTGAGAATTTCAGAATAGGAGGAAGCATAAAAGTCATGAAATCCTTGCAATACAATCATCAAAGTGGGTCCTTTCACATAAGTATAGGTTCCACAGCCCTAGGGAGGCCACTGCCACCGCTGTGGGGTCTGACAAGATATATTCCTGCCCTTCTGGTTCCTCTGTGGTGTTGTTTGGATCTTAAATGTCCCCCAAAGATGCTTGTGTTAAAGGTTTGGTCCCCAGCTGATGGGGCTATAGGGTGGTGGTGGTATCTCTAGGTGGTGGGGCTTAGTGAGAGACAGCTAGGTCACTGGGGGTGTGCCCTTGAGGGCGATTGGAACCTTGGTCCCTCCTTTCTCTTTTGGCTTCCCAGCCACCATGTAGTGACTAGTTTCCTCTGCCATGTGCTCCCCCACCAGGATATACTCCCTTGCCATAGGCAATGGGGCCAAGTGACCACTGACATAAATCTCTAAAACTGGGAGCCAAAATAAACCTTTCCTTCTTTAAGTTGATTTCTCAGAAATTTTATCACAGTGATGGAAAGTTGGTGGACACCTTAGAAGCTACAAAGTCAGTCCCTGCGCTCTTCCCTTCCCAGGACTGAGGAATATTTGCACGCCTCCTTTGCTCTTTCTTCCCACCTCTGAGCTAACCATCTTCAATTCCTTCCATTCCAACTCAGATGCTTCATTTTCAAGCCTTCTCACTGTCCTACTCCCTCTTCCCTACAGGTGTGCTGGGCTCACAGCGCTTCTCACACTTTAAAGTGCACAAAGTCACCCAGCCTCTTGTTAGCATTCATTTCTGGATCCCACAGGTCTGGGCTGGAGCCTGGGAGTCTGAGTTTCTAATAAGCTCACAGGTGATGCTGATGCTACTGGTCCACCACTCGAAGTAGTAAGACTTAGGCAAGGTTTTGCTTTCCCATTTCAGTTACCCAAGTTAACCACAGCCTGAAAATATTAAGTGAAAAATTCCAGAAATAAACAAGTCATAAATTTGAAATCAATTTTATTCCAGTACTTCATTATAATTGTTTCATTTTGTTGTTAGTTATTGCTGTTGATCTCTTAACTTAAAAATTAAACTTTATATGCACAGGAAAAAAAGCATCGTGTATGTAAGGTTCAGTCATTCAGCTGGGAGTCTTGGAATGTATCCCCTATGAATTAATAATCATCTTTTCAACAATACTCACTAATTATCTACTGGTCTTTTCTAGGCATTAGAATTTGAACTCTAAGAGGAATTCAGGGGCAAGGCAGAGATCACAATGTAGACCGGGAACTTATTGCCACCAACAAGCATTAAGAATAAAGAACTGCCTGCAGGCTTTCTTCAAAGGCCCAGCCACCCCAACTCCTTGCAGTGGGCCTAGAGAACAACTGGGCAGTCTGAGGAAGTCAGCTTAGGAACACGACTGAGGATGGTTCGGGGAGAGGGATTTCTCAGGCTGGGACGAGTGAGTGTCACACAGGAACGCTCCTTTCTCCTCCTCCCTCTTACTTTCTGCAGCTCTCAAGATCTAGGAAAGGCAAACCAAGGAGACCTGGCCTAAAAGGCAAGGCTCCAGCACAGGTCTTCCATCCTGGGAGCCCTGGGAATGTCACAGGTATCAAAGGAAACCCACTGGGCTTGGAGTCAAAGGAGCTGTGTGCTCAGCCTTGCTTTACTGGTTCAGTGGCCTGAACCAAATTTCCTTGATATTTCCTTTACCTGTTTGTGAAATGGGAACGATAATATCTTACTCACTGGTTGTTATCCAAATTAAATGAGGTGCATATTTGAGAGTGTCTGACGCATAGAAGATGTCCCATTAAAATTAGTGTAACTTTGCTTTCTTCCTCTGAGAATGAGAATAATAATAGAATCACAGTGTTGTTATAAAGTATACGTTTTTTAGGTAGAAGTGTTTTGTGAGCTACAAAGTCCTGCACACATACCAGATCATCCTTATTTAAGACATTTGAAGGAGGGTCAGTGGTAGGTAGGTTCCTAAAATTTTAGCTGATTGCTCCCTCTAGTGACAGACTCGGTGGTTTCAGGTGCATTTCAGAAAAAGTTGAAATGAGGTTCTACTGAAATGATTTCTGCTTATTGAGTCTTACAAAACCAGACAAGTCTACACTTTATAGCTTTCAGAACACATGCATAGCAGATACCTTTGATAAAATTTATTTTTCATATTGCCCAGAAACAACCTGTAGGCCGGGCACAGTGGCATGTGTACGTGTAATCCCAGTGGCTCAGAAGGCTGAGGCAGGAGGATCATGAATTCAAAGCCAGCTTCAGTGAGGCTATAAGCAACTCAGCAAGACTCTGTCTCTAAATAAAATATAAAAGAGGGCTGGGATGTGGCTCAGTGGTTAAGGGCCCCTGGGTTCAATTCCCGGTACCAAAAAAGAAAGAAAGAAAGAGAGAGAGAGAGATAGTGAGAGAGAGAGGAAGGAAGGAAGGAAGGAGGGAGGGAGGGAGGGAGGGAGGAAGGAAGGAAGGAAGGAAGGAAGGGAAAGAAAGAACCTGTAAAAGAGGCTATTTGTACAAAACCGCTTTTCGTGAATAAGTGCTCAATGAGGGATTAATTCAGTGGTCCTCAAGATTTTTACCTTCTTTTGGTATTTTATTCCCAAACACAGACCCTTTAGAAAGATTAGTTAGTAAAATTGTATAGAGTAATTCATTTTCTTTTTTTCAAAGACTTTAACCCATTAATCAAAGACCTTAATCCATCTGGAACTACCGATTGGAGCTTCTAATGAGTATGGGACAAGATGTTTCATCACAAAGAGCTGTCATCATGTGAGACCATATAAGGACACCTGAGATCTTAGTTGAACTTCAAGTCTTTTAGTGGTGTATATCAGACTTCTGTTAGACATTTCAAGGTATTTGGGGAAATGTGGCCTCACCTTCAAGTAGATCGGTACAGGGAGAGGATGCTGTGTGTGTGTGTGTGTGTGTGTGTGTGTAAAAAACAAGGATGACAGTTTTGAAGTATATTAATTTGCTTATGTTATTTGCATTTTCTTTCCCTATTCAGTGGAGGCATTTGTTTGCCCAAAAGGAAACCAGGATAGCTATGGCAGGACTGCAAAGAGGAGACAGTCCACATTCAGTTCTGAAAGTAGAACAGATATCCTGAAAGCACCGAAACCATTCGACTGAAACGCGAGGCTTTGGGGCTGGGACTGTGGCTCAGTGGTAGAGCACTTGCCTAGCACGCGTGAGTCCCTTCGTTCTGTCCCCAGTTCTACAACAAAACAAAACAAAAAACAGGCTTTGGTCATGAGAGAATTTTCGGAATTCCTTCATCTGCCAAGAACACAAACTCAAAGCTTAAACCAGTTCGTACCCCCATATCCATGAAAGAACGCTGCTCCCCCTGTGAAGGGGTGCAGGTCATCCCCATCCCCGGAAGGAGAATGAAAGACCATACCAGAAAGAAAGCAGACGCAGAATCCCAACTCCCTTCCACCACAGGAGAAGTGGGGAGGAGACAGGACAATGGAAGAACATGTCCTCCCTCTCCTTTCTCTTGAGGGGACTGAGGTGGAAAAACTGGTCCAAAAGCTCACGTAGGCCTGAGGTAGTGAGGTGGGATGTGAGGAGGGGAAAGGCTGCAGATGTGCTGGGTGTGCACTTGGTAATCTGTGCATGGACATCTGCTCTGCAAATCATTTCCCCTAAAGATTTTTGAGACCTCCTCCAGTTGTTTGCAGCTTCCAGTGTCCCCATTGAGAAGTCTGGTCCCCATGGGAGTCCTGATCCTTTGTACACAACCTGCTTTTTCCCCCGCTGGAAATTTTTAGCATGTTGTTCATTCCTCCCGTATAAAACATCAAAATGGCGTGTTTTCGTGTAAGGTCATTTCGCTGGCATTAGGTGGGCTATTTCAATCTGGAGATTCAGTCTTTCAATTCTTGGGAAATACCTTAAAACAATACAATTCCCTCCTCAAATCTCTCTTCTGAAATGCTCAACCTCTTGGACTGATCTTTATTCTCCTGTTTCAACCTCTCTTCTTTTTTATTCTAACTTCAGAGGACTTCCTTAACTTCATCTTCCAATTCCTTATCCTGAGTTGTTTAACTTGGGCTCTTTTTTTTTCATGCAAGAATATTTCCTCCAGTACCTGGCAATTCATGGCTTTAAAGAGCAGGACACTGAAAGGATGTCCCAGTTGATAAACATGCTCTTCTGGACAGAAGAATACAGCCAATAGGGAAATGATGAAAGGATAGTGGAGATGGTGTTTCCAAATAGGATCAACAAAAGTAACCGTTGAGTGAAAGGTTGGAAGGCAACCAGATGTTCACATGGTCCAAGATATCACCCCTGGATTCTTGCTGATCACAAGGGGATAGCTGTAACTTCACAAAGGCGGGATCAGGCTGCAACCTCCTTGATCTAGAGGTCGGGGTGTGCACCGTCATTAAGGGTGAGACTCTGAACATGGCATATTTCCCATCTGATGCAAACTGACAAAAATGCTTAGTGCAGCCATTAGAGGTAACTTGCAACATGCAGGAGGAGCAAATTACAAGACAACACTGAAGAGTCATCAGACAGTCAGAAGGTAGGACCCCAAGAGGACAAGTGCTCAAAGTCTCTAACACCTCAAAATCAGGGGGAAGAAGCAATAGACTCTTCCAGATCAAAATAGACTTAGGAAACATAGCAACCAGATGCAACGTTTGGCCACTGGTCAAATCCTGGATACAACAAACCAGCTCTAGAGGACATTAGGGATGCCTGGCAGCCTTAGACAATCATTGTTAGAGATATAAAGAAAAATATTTTTTTTAAGAGTTTTATTTAGGGGTATCTATTTTCTTATTTTTTCCAGACTGCATTTTGATTCATTGTACACAAATGGGGTACATCATTTCATTTCTATGGTTGTACACGATGTAGATTCATACCATTCATGTAATCATACATGTACATAGGGTAGTGATGTCTGTCTCATTCCACCATTTTTCATACCCCCTCCCTCTCATTTCCCTCTACATAATCTAAAGTTCCTCCATTCTTCTCTCACCCCCCACTCCCCCACCCCCATTATATATCATCATCCACTTATCAGGGAAAACATTCAGCCTTTGATTTTTTGGGATTGGCTAATTTCACTTAGAATGATATTCTCTAACTTCATCCATTTATCTGCAAATGCCATAATATTATTCTTCCTTATGGCTGAATAATATTCCATTGTGTATATATACTACAGTTTCTTTATCCATTCATCGGTTGGTTCCACAATCTAGCTATTGTGAATTGAGCTGCTATAAACATTGATGTGACTGTGTTACCGTAGTATGCTAATTTTAAGTCCTTTGGGTATAAACTGAGGAGTGGGATAACTGGGTCAAAAGGTGGGTCCATTCCAGGTTTTCTGAGGATTCGCCACACTGCTTTCCAGAGTTGCAACTCCACCAGCAATGTAGAAGTGTGCCCTTACCCCACATCCACTCCAACATCTATTGTTTGTGTTCTTGATAATAGCCATTCTAATTGGAATAAGATGAAATCTTAGAGTTGTTTTAATTTGCATTTCTCTGATTACTAGAGATGTTGAACACTTTTTCATATATTTATTAATTGCCTGTATGTCTTCTTCTGTAAAGTGACTGTTCAGTCCCTTGACCCATTTATTGATTGGGTTCTTTGTATTTTTGGTGTGAAGTTTTATAAGTTCTTTATAAGTTTTGGAGATTAGTGCTCTATCTGAAGTGCATGTAGAAGAGATTTTCTCCCACTCTGTAGGCTCTCTTTTCACATTATTGACTGTATCCTTTGCTGAGAAAAAGCTTTTTAGTTTGAATCCATCCCATTTACTGATTCTTGCTTTGATTTCTTGTGCTTTGGGAATCTTGTTAAGGAAGTCTGATCCTAAGCCACCATGATGAAGATTTGGGCCTACTTTGTCTTCTATTAGGTGCAGGGTCTCTGGTCTAATTCCTAAGTCCTTGATTCATTTCAAGTTGCATTTTGTGCATGGTGAGAGATAGAGGTTTAATTTCATGTTACTGCATATGGATTTCCAGTTTTCCCAGCACCATTTGTTGAACAGGCTATCTTTTCTCCATTGTGAGTTTTTGGCTCCTTTGTCTAGTATGAGGTAACTGTATTTATGTTTGTCTCTGTGTCTTCTATTCTGTACCATTGGTGTACCTGTCTATTTTGGTACCAATACCATGCCTTTTTTGTTACTATTGCTCTGTAGTATTGTTTAATGTCTGGTCTTGTGATACCTCCTGCTTTTCTTGCTCAGGATTGTTTTGGCTATTTGAGGTCACTTATTCTTCCAGATGAAGTTCATGATTGCTTTCTCTATTTCTATGAGGAATGTCATTGGGATTTTAATTGGAATTGCATTAAATCTGTATAGCACCTTTGGCCATTTTGACAATATTAATTCTGCCTATCCAAGAACATGGGAGGTCTTTCCATCTTCTAAGGTTTTCTTCAATTTCTTTCTAGTTTTCATCATAGAGGTCTTTCACATCTTTTGTTGGATTGATTCCCAAGAATTTTTTTTTTTTTGAGGCTATTGGGAATGGAGTGGAGCCAGAGCAATTAGATAGACCAAAGAAAATTAAAGGGATACGAATAGGAATAGAAGAACTCAAGCTGTCACTATTTACATAGACATGATTCTATATTTAGAGGATCCAAAAAACTCCACTAGAAAACTTCTAGAACTAATAAATGAATTCAGCAAAGTAGCAGAATATAAAATCAATATGCATAAATCTAATGCATTTCTATTCATAAGTGATGAATCCTCTGAAAGAAGAATATTTTGAGATGAAATAACTTCAATTTACTTTAAAATATTTCAGCAAAATAAAAACAGAATAAAATGATGATAAAGTTAAAGCTAGGTGAGAGGTAATTGGTGTTTATTGTACTGATCACTGTAAGTTCTTTGTGTTTGACATGATCATAAAAAGAACAGTTGTTTTAAAGGACTGAGAAGGAGGGAGCAGAGTGCCTGGTAAGGGAGAGTGTCCATCTCCTCTGTCACAAAAAACAACCCCTAACACAGAGCCTGGCATGTAAGAAGTGCTCGACAACTATTGCTTAAGTGGTATATATAATATTTGATTTGACAACAGGAAAATTTGGGGATGTTAGCAAGAACAATTCCATCGTAGTAGTGAGAGTGGAAAGCAGGTTGAAGTGGCTTGAAGGATTAGTGAGAGAGGGGGAGGAGGGAGAATAAACAAGAGTGAGCAACAGCAGGAAGAAACACCAGTGTCCATGTGCAGACATTGACATTAACTCTTAGGGGCGAGAAAAAAGAGGAAAATGGGTTGACTGCCATGTTCAGACCCATCCTCCCCTCATTCTTCTTTGTATATGTTTTTCATGACAGTGGTGGTGGGGGGTGTTGTGGCTTTACATGCCACATCTCAACTGGGAAGAGCAGTTCCTTAAGGATTTATTACTGTGCCCAGCACGTATCACAGTGTTGGGCACAGAGTAGGTGTACAATAAGTTTAAGGCAGGCTGAGGATGACTCAGAGGGTAGGGTGTGGGGTTAGCAGGCATGAGGCACTGAATTTGATTCCCCAGCACATGTGCGCGCACACACAAACACACACACACACACACACACACACATACACATACACTTCCAAAATAAGTTTGTGGCAGAAATGATGGAACAAGGAAAATAGTGACTAATTCATTTCTAAAGGAATTTGCTGGAATGTAGAGACTTTTGTAGATATTAGATTCTGTAAAACACCAAAACTGGCCACACTTCCTGGAGGTAAACATAGGGTGCTAGTACAGTGCCTGGAGCAGAAGTAACATGTGCGGAACAGATCTTCCACACCCCACTGCCCCAAAGATGAGGAGAAAGCAAGAGAAAACTGGTTCCCTTACCAGCGAAAGCGGCCATTCACAGGCAGTCCAGCATCAATTTCCTGCCTATCTTTCTCTGTCGTATGTTTCTGAAGTGGGTAAAATCTATCTGCACACTGATTCACTCTTCCCATTAGCTGCCATCGTGTCAGAGACAACTCCCACAGAAACTCTTCCACCCGTTACCACGTAGAAAGCATCCTGCAGAATATGGTTATGGAAACTTTGGAGGCAGCTCAGTGGTGTGGCAAGGAGCATGGGCAATGGGCCTGGCCTCCTCTGGGGGCAGTAGGGCTCTGAGGAAGTAAATCCCGTCAGCCCCTCATCTGTAAAATGTAATTAATCAACCTTGTCGGGTTGTTTGGTTGTAAAATGAAATCACGCTTTTGCCTCAGGGCCTTTGCTCTTGTTCCTTCTGCCTGGAAATATTTTCCAACAGATTCCTGCCTGGCTCCCTCTCCCTCTTCATAGGTCTTTGCTCCCATGTCCCCTTTTCAGCAAAGGCTTCCCTGGCCATTCTTTCTTGACTTCCACCTCTCTCCTGGCACTCCTTCTCCCCTCCTCTGCTTTGCTTTCCTCCAAAAGACTTACCATCGCCTACTACACCTGGGCTTCACTTACTGGTGGGTTTTCTCCCCTGTCCCCCAACCTCTGCCTAGATTGAAAACCTAGGGCAGAATTTTTTGTCTGCTTTGTTCAGCGCTCTATCTGTGCAGAGGTGTTGCTGAGTCGATATTATGGTTGCAGCCTGTTCTCATACCATCATTCAGCGTCTCCTGAAAAGTTCGCTTTGAACTTCTCTCATACTAGTTTCCCATTCTAGAATATGAGATCTGAGCCCACTAATCTCCAAGAGCCCTGCACTGAGGTGTTCTTTAGTTCTTACTTTCTCCCTGTTGAAACAGATTCCCTAGTAGTTTCCATTCTCTCCATGTGGGGGCAGCAAAGGACAGTGAACCCCAGAAAGCCTAGTGGCTCTGGGTAGCTAGCATCCTTCTCACAGTGGCCCAGTGCCTCCGATGAAACCTGAAAGCATCTTCACTCTCCTCCCTTCTTCCTCCACATCTCAAAGAGAAGTCACAGTTCCGAGTCGGATCTTTGCTCTATTTGTGGCCCAGGCTGTTTTCAAGAAAAGTTGAGTCACAAGTTTGAAAATTAAACAAAGCATGCAATTAGGGATAAAAACAGAACAGAGACCAACTGAAGCAATCGGATACCCCCGAAATAAGCTAATTGCAATAATTGGGCACTGAATTTAGCTTAAAAATTTAGCTTAGAAAGGCATCTGAGCAGGGCCAGGAGTAAGGCAAGTTAGGCATTCATCTCCCATGAAGAATGTAAGGAAGGGTCAGCCCAAACCCGCAATGAGCAAGTTAAATAACACTTCATTGTAACATGCCTAAAAGTCAAAATTAGCAAAAAACAACAACAACAAAAAAAAACCCACAATAAACAAAATGTTCAGTTTTCACATTAAAATGTGTATATTGACATTTTCCCTTTTGTCTCAATTCCAAAATGATACTACATAGAATGGTTGGAGCTGGTCTTTAAATAAGATTTAATATTTGGCTCATGCATTTTTGGTGTTAATTTTGATCTTTAAAATTATTGCATTAAAATGTTTATCTTAATTACGACTTTTTTGATGCACCTCTCAATTTTCCAAGATAACTGCCTCACTTTACTTCACCCTAATCTCCAGTCTACCAGGTCCCCCTCACTGGGTAACATCAAAATCACTTGAGTTCCCCCCAAAAAAACCCTTGTCCAACATATCTAGAATGTTCTGGAGTAAAGTTGCAGACACACAGTGGACAGACAGTTGCCCTTCTGTCCCTCCACGTGACTGGTACACCTTAGATCTTACTGTAGTGTGACACCAGCCACCAGAGCCTTCTTAATCTATTGATCACAACTGAGAGATGAGATAAAAATCATTTTTACACTTTATTTTATTTTGGTAAGAACCTATAACATGAGATCTACCCTCTTAACAGATGTTTATGTGTTCAATACATGACTCTTGACTGTAGTCGGTACAGTGTTGTCCAGGAGATCTCTAGAGCTTAGTCATCTTGCTTAAAGATAAATCCTATACCTAAAGACCTGCAAAATTATCTCTAGTAGGGAGAGCTAGCATCACATTTCAGGAATGAGGCTGGAGGAAGTTCCAGGTCCAAAGCTCATTTTAGGCTGACAAAAGATGCAAAATTGTGGGTACGGTTATAAGTTGAAAGAATGAGGAAACCAGTGCTTTGGACTAGGACTGTCTGATAGAACTTTCTGTGGTCATAGAAATGTTCCACATTTGCACAGGACAATGCCACAGCCTCTAACCACATGTGACTAGTGAGATGTGGCTAGTGCCACTGAAGAATTGAATTTTAAAATTTCTTTAACTCTGATTAATTTATATTTTAGTTTAAATGACCATGTGTTTCCTTTTGACCAGAACTGCCATTTTATAGTAACTCACCAAAATGGCTAACATGAAGGAAAAGAGAAGAGGGGCTTGCTGTATGTTCTCTAGGCCTCTTAGAAAGCAAAATTGTTCCTTTGGCCACATGCATGCAAATCTACAGGAAAAGTGACATTGAAGACTTCAAGGGAATGGGTAGTTTTTAAAAAGGAAAGCCCCACAAATGTTCCCGTGACTAAACTGGAAGAGTCTACAATGGTAACCCTCATGCTGATAGCATTGTAAACAAACACAGCAGGGCAGGATTCTGGCCAAGAGAATTTAAGTGCATATTGAGCATACTAAGCACTCTAGGAGCTAACTTCCTAAAATCCTTGAAGGAAAATTATCAAGAAAAAGAAGAAAGCCAGTGAGAAGAGTGCTAGGGTCCCTGCTCCACCCAGAAAAGCACACTTCGTGAGAACCAAACTATTGGAACCTATGCCCACCGTAAGTGTAAAAATAAATAAATAGCTTCTGGATTAGGGAGGAAAAATAAAGGCCATGGTGACTAATGGCTGTAGACAGGGTAGCTCTAGATCAGCAATACTCAAATCTTACCTAATGTTGGAATCATCTCCAGACCTTGTGAAATCAGACTGTTGAATCCACCCTCAGAGCCTCTGTCTAGGAGGTCTGGGCTGGAACTGAGAGTTTACATTTCTAACAAGTTCCCAGGTAATCATGGCACTGCTGGTCTTGGGACACCTGGAGAACCATTACTCTAGATGCTATACTGACACAAAAGAGCCGTGGGATATTGGAGAAATCACTTTATGTCTCAGGTGCTGGTTTTCTTATCTTGAAGTGGCACACTGGACTTTGGAGACATAGAGATGGATTCACATCTCTGCTCCATCATTCATTGTTTGTCCTTGAATAATTAGTTAACTTCTCTCTCTCTCTGCTCCATCTGCAAAATGGAATAGTAGTACATACCAGATAGGCTAAATGCAAACATTAAGGATGAAGTACACATGCCATTTAAAGTGTTTTGTGAAGGTCATTTCTTGCCCATAAAGTGTATTAAGTGATATTATAAATGTGAACATATAACTTGTAACACATCTAAAAATAAACATTTTTACAACACAATTCTGCAGAGTTTCCCCAGTGCCATTGTATTGGTTATTTATTGTGTGTATGACAAATTACCCCAAAATTGTTGTATAACCATATCCATCTCAGAATGTTTTCATTTTCCCAACCTGAAACTCCATCCTCATTAAACACTAACTCTCCACTTGCTCCGTCCCAGCCCCTAGAAACTGCCATGATCCTGTCTCTTCATATTAGCTACCCTAGGTACCGCATATAAGTGGAATCACAATATTTGTCCTTTTGTGATGGGCTTCTTTCACTTACCATAGTAGCCACAAGGTTATCCATGTTGTAGTATGTATCAGAATTGGTTTGTTTTTTTTTTTTTTTCAGTACTGGGGATTGAACCCAGAGGCACTTGACCACTGAGTCATATCCCCAGACCTTTTTTATTATTTATTTAGAGTCAGGGTATCACTACATTGCCCAAGATGTCCTCAAAATCACCATCCTCCTGCTTCACCCTCCCAAGTACTTGTGACTACAGGCATGCACCTTGGTGCCTGGCAAGAATGCCTTCCTTTTTAAGGCTGAATGATCTTCCATTGTATGTACATACCACATTTTATATATCTGTTTACCAGTCCATGGACCTTTTGGCTATTGCAAATAATGGGGTTATGATCATGTGTGTGCATATATGTTTGAGTCCCTGCTTTCAATTCGTTTTGGGGGAATGATCCATTTCTAAGCTTACGTAGAAAATTGTCGGGAAGTGTCAGTTCATTTTGGGCTGTTGAACCAAGGGCCTCAGTCCCTTGCCACACCAATGGCCCTCTTCAGAGATTGCTTACAAAATGGAAGCTTGCTTCCAGTAATGCCAATGATGAGAAAGACTGAGAACAAGAATCAAGCCACTGTCTTTGTATAACCTAGTCCCCGAAGTGACACACCATCACTTCCGCCATTCTCTCCATGAGTATCAAATCTAGAACATCCTCCAGATTACAGAGAGGATGCATAGCAAGAGGTGGGGTCCATTGGGGACCATTATAGAGATTGCCAGGATCCTGACTGTGGTGCAGGATCTATATAAAAGGATACCTAGAAAGGCCCTTGAATTTTGGATTCAAAATAATGTGGATGACAAAATTCTGAAACTAACTGAACCAAAAACCCAGAATGAGAATATAATCTACCACATATTTTAATAAGTATAAATATACACTGTTAATGCCACTATTCAGTGCAACTGCCAGATTTTTTTGTTTGTTTGTTTGTTTGTTTTTTGTTTTGGGTTTGTTCTTTTTTTTTTAAGGGCTGATGGAGCTACAAGCTGAAAACACACCTGTCAGTCCAACCCATACCCTACAGCCTCTTCCAGTTTGTATTTCAAATGCCACTGGCCGTTTGAGCCTCAGTACCACCTGCTTTGGCTGTCATTTCCCAAGTTAACTCTGGGCTCTACAACCCCACCTCTATCCACATGAGCCCTTGCCCCTCCTGGCTGGGGCCTACCTTTACCCCAGCTCTGACCCCACTGAATGCTCCAGTTATGACACTAACTAGCCTGGGATTCGGCCCAGCTCTTTCCCATATTCAGGGATTGCCACAATCTGGTCCAGCCTGTTTCTCTTCATCCAGGCCCTACTGCTTTCCTATGTCTCAGAAGGGGACATCACTTTCTTTGTAGATTAGATCACTTCCCAGATGTGGTTCCAGCAGATAATGGAATATTTTGGACCAAAACATGGACCCCATATACTTTCTAGGTCACTCATATACTTCCTATGTCACACCACTGATATCTCCCCTCCCACACCCCATTTTTCACTATTTGATGCTAATATGACATAAACTAGCCTTTTGAAAATCACAATTCAGTTCTCTCTTTTCAATTATAATCTTGATTCTACAGATGATTAAGACTTATAGAGATTTAGAGAGTCATCAACGGTCACACAGCTAGAAGAGGGTATGTCAGAAAAACTTTATATGGTTACTATTGATATCATGAATGGTTTGTAATTTTTTTTTTTTAACTCTGAAAGTCTAATGGGATAATCACAATTTGGATGGAGGCTTCTTTTCTATTCTATCCAGTACTACCCAACTCCCAAAGGACAGAGCCGCAGTCCACTCCCTAGCTCAGTCTAAGCTAAGCACGGGAAAGAAAATGCCTATGATTCTACAGTCCATGGCACCATCTCACCTGACCTCCTGTGTCCCCATCAATTCAACAGAAGACCTCTGATCCAAGGAAAGCTACAAAGGTCGCCAATCTCTTTATTTGGATTTGGGGCATTAAAAAGCTAACGTAGTCAGCAGCTGATTGTAAAGGTAATACAAAGGGCTGGAGTTGGTGGCCTGGCAAGTCAGTCATGGGGACACTGGCAAGTATCTTCTGATAAGTGTGGTACACTGGTTAAACACACAGGCTGTGGAAGTAGGTCCCTGGTTTGATTTGTGGCTCCCACTTATTGGCTGTAGAACTGGGGACAAATTGTTTAGTTAGGTGATTCAGTTTTCCCATCAGAAAAACAGGTAAATGACCAGTATAAAACTCAACTAGTTGTTGATAAAAGAAATAAATTAGAACACACATGTGCAGCACAAGCACATGGCACATGTGCAGCACAAGCACATGGCACATGTGCAGCACAAGCACATGGCACATGTGCAGCATCTGGGGTGGTGGCAGGGGCAGGCAGACTCCAGAGGCCAGAAGGCAGCAGAGAGGCCTGGTGTCCTGGGACCTACAGGTAGAGTGGGCCCAGTTCCCATAGGGCCTGCCAGGACCTTAGCACTTTATTTTAACCATCAAAGGCTTTTAAAGGAAGCACAGAGGGATATTTCCTAAAACATTTTACCTATTTTTTTTTAACCTCAAACTCCTTAAGCTAAAAGACTTTTAATTTTAAAAATGATACACCACATTTATTTGGAAATTTTATTCTTTTATTGCAAATTTCGGGTAAAGGAAAGAACACGGAAGCTGATTCTCATTTAAACTTTGGTGAGAAAAGTACTCTGCTGCACTGGGTGGCTCACCATCCCTGATGCGCACTGAATAACCAGGGACTTCTGATACACACTGATGCCTGCCTGGTGCCTCCCAGAGGTGCTGACTTACTTAGTCTGGGGCACAGCTCAGCATCAACAGCTTTTTAAACTCCCTCAGGTGAGCCCAACAAACAGCCAAGGTGCAGGGTCCCTGTAGTAGTTCATCTGAGGGCTGGCAACATCAGAAGCACCTGAGAAGATTCAGCTGACAGCCAGAAATCACCTGCTTACATCAGCCCCTCAACCAGAGTCCAACTGGGTGTCCCCTACCCCTGCTCTTCCCAGGTGTCAGATGTGCAGATCCTTCCTCCTTAGAGACCCTAGAGGGGAGATGCTGTAGAGGGCGGTGGCTCTCTGTCCTGTGGCTTGTGCTTAATCATGGAGAACTCCATGAAACATGGCTACTCTATCACAAAAAGAAAGGAATTTTCTGATTGCAAAAGAACATTAACCTTATTTTTGAGTGGAATTAGTCTTCCTATAGAGAAATGAAAAGACTGGTGACAAAAAAAAAGGAAATATATTGTTGAAGAAGACATATTCCTTATATGACCTCTCAGGTCTGAATAAAAAAAAAAAGTTTTGTCAAGCCATTGAGAGTAGAATATTATGTACTTTAGCAGCATATTTTATACGGGTAAACAGTAATAGCCAGTTCGATATTTCATTTGTGACTTCTTCTAAAAATAGAAAATGTTTTTATTTTCCTGAGTCCTTGGCAAACGAAAAAAAAAAAAAAGTGTTTTTTAAAAAAATCTTTTTAAGTATTCCTATTCTTTTTCCTAGGGCACCCTCACAGTTTAGAACGGTGTGTCTGTCAGTTTTTACATACATAGGTGAACAAACAGTACTCATTCGAATTTTCAACGATTAATCAAATATGGCGATTGAAAATAAAACACCCGTCATCTACAAAGTTGCTCAAGATGAAAGTTTCTTGACAGTATTATAAATGCAATATCAATTTGGTTCTTTGTCCATACAAAAGTATGAATTTCTATTCCATTAATAATACTGAATGATTCATGTCTTAACAGTGATAAAATTTTTAAACATTTAAAAAATACATAGGATCCCATTTTTACATTGTAATTCTGATGTATTATCATGCCTTCTATTTTGTTGGCAGAACTTTTATAGGGTACAGTGCATTGACATGATAAAACCAAGGCACAAGGATACAATTACAATAAGTGTATATAAACCTTAGCACTTTGTGCCAATTTCGGAAACATTTAGAGAGACCATAAAGTCTGAAAAATTCTCACATTCTGTTATGATTAATGAACAGTTAATTGTGCAACAAACTGTTAGCCACCATTCCATTATTATATGGCTATCACTATACAGGCTATGGATAATTCAAAAAGTTTTAAATATTAAAACCTGATATATCCAGGTGGATATAAATATTGTGCCTTGTATTATCTAGATAATTATCTTAAGTTTCCATTTAATTTGGAATTTGTATGGCAGTTATCAATTTTTAGCTATTTTCATTACATAAACAGTTGGGTTTTTTCCAAATGTTAAATTTCTTCCCCCTACAAAAGACAGAAGATTTACAGGAAAATAACCAATATAAGAAATGTACAGACAACAGTAATAAAATCCAAATATGGACTCAAAGGTTGACTTCTAATCTATTGGGACATTCTCTTATTTTAGGGTGAGGAGCAACACATTCCTGTGAGAATTCAGTTTCTTAATTTTAAAAAATCACTATGACATTTTTCAGAATAGTAAATAGTCTTGGTAGAGCATCAAGCACTGGGAAAAATCTAAGTCTTTTCATTCATAAAATGAAGAAGAGAAAAGCATTTCAAAACCTTAGGGGGGGATTCCACTGAATTTAAAGAAGTGAAATACAGTGGTAAAAACTGTGTTTTTAATGTTTTTAAAGAAAGGGTGTTTTCAAGACTCAAGGTAAACATTTAGACCCATGAAAACACATTTCTTGGCACATGCACGCCATGGGTAGAACAATCCTGAATGCAGCGCTGGCCTGGCTACAGAGGTATCTAGCTCCCAGCCCCACTGGCAAAACCTTCTTTCAGTTCCTTGTCCCAGCTGTCTTCACATGGGAGAATCTGCCTTCTGCATTTGTTGGATCTGCTTCTGCAGCTGGTCCTTATCCAGCTTCATCTTGGCCTCGAGAACTTGCCTGAGGGATCCTATGCTTTCATAGATAGCTGTAAACCCTTTAAGAAGAGGTAAATTTCACATGTTAATATTTTTTTTAAAGTACTACTATATCAGATTCTATAGTATATGCAATAGTTACTTATGACAAAAAATTATGAATCCATGATAAAACTCCAGAGGTAAAAGTTAGATAGGGAACAAGAGTTACATGGTACCTATTATCACTCCAGATATTACTTTTTAGTTACAAAGGGGGAAAAGGAACAATTACCATGGATAAATGTGGCAGATAACACTTTAACCAAGTGATACAGTAACACTGGGAGAAACCAATGTCATGTACCCCAGATAAGATATTCCTGCAGATACCAGAACTTCAACTACACTACAAAGCAATAGTAACAAAAACGGCATGGTATTGGCACCAAAATAGACAGGAGATCAATGGTATGGAATAGAGGACACAGACACAAACCCAAATAAATACAATTTTCTCATACTAGACAAAGGGGCCAAAAATATGCAATGGAGAAAAGATAGCCTCTTCAACAAATGGTGCTGGGAAAACTGGAAATCCATATGCAACAGAATGAAACTAAACCCCTATCTCTCACCCTGCACAAAAATCAACTCACAATGGATCAAGGACCTTGAAATCAGACCAGAGACCCTGCATCTTACAGAAGAAAAAGTAGGTCCAAATCTTCAACTTGTTGGTTTAGGATCAGACTTCCTTAACAGGACTCCCATAGCACAAGAAATAAAAGCAAGAATCAATAACTGGGATAGATTCAAACTAAATAGCTTTCTCTCAGCAAAGGAAACTATCAGCAATGCAAAGAGAGAGCCTACAGAGAGGGAGAAAATCTTTGCCACTCATACTTCAGATAGAGCACTCATTTCCAGAATATATAAAGAACTCAAAAAACTCTACACAAAGAATACAAATAACCCAATCAACAAACGGGCTAAGGATACGAACAGACACTTCACAGAAGAAGATCTACAATCAACAAACATATGAAAAAAATGTTCAACATCTTTAGTAATAAGAGAAATGCAAATCAAAACTACCCTAAGATTCCATATCACCCCAATTAGCGATTATCAAGAATACAAGCAACAATAGGTGTTGGAGAGGATGTGGGGGAAAAAGGTACATTCATACATTGCTGGTGGGGCTGCAAATTAGTGCAGCCACTCTGGAAAGCAGTGTGGAGATTCCTTAGAAAACTTGGAATGGAACCACCATTTGACCCAGCTATCCCACTCCTCAGCCTATACCCAAAGGACTTAAAATCAGCATACTACAGAGATACAGCCACATCAATGTTCATAGCTGCTCAATTCACAATAGCCAGACTGTGGAACCAACCCAGATGTCCTTCAATTGATGAATGGATAAAGAAACTGTGGTATATATACACAATGGAATATTACTCAGCTATAAAGAATAATAAAATTATGGCATTTGCAGGCAAATGGATAAAATTGGAGAATATCATGCTAAGTGAGATAAGCCAATCTCAAAAATCCAAAGGGCAAATGATCTCACTGATAAACGGATGATGACACATAATGGGGGGTAGGAAGGAGGCAAGAATGGAGGAAGGAGGGACTGTATAGAGGGAAAAGAGGGGTGGGGGGAAGGAAAAAATGGCAGAATGAATCAAACATCATTACCCCATGTAAATGTATGATTACACAAATGGTATGCTGTTACTCCATGTACAAACAGAAACAACATGTATCCCATTTGTCTACAATAAAAATAAATTAAAAAAAAAGATACTCCTGCAGGACATAACATTTCCCCCTGGGGCATTTCTGTTCCAAATCATGTCACAAGTGAAGGACTTTCTTCAAAACACTGGCCTATATTCTTTTGAAATATCAAGACTGCTGAGGAACTGATCTAGATTAAAAAGACTAAGAAACCTGGTAAATAAATATGATGTGTAATTCTGGAACAGAACCCAAATGGTACATGAAAAAAGTGCTCAACATCACGAATCATCAGGGAAATGAATCAAAACCACATGAAATATCACCTCTCACTTGTTAGGATGGCTACTATCAAAAAGACAAGAGAGGGGCCAAGATGGCGGACTAGAGGGCGGCTGCATTTCACGCTGCTCCAGGACGCAAGATTCAAAAGAGGAGATAGTGAGAGACTTGGGACCAACTCAAAGCTGCCGGGTGAGTCTCTCCTGTTGGGGAGGCGTCCCGGATGGGGCGGTAGCCCTGGAACGCAGGGAATTTGTGAAGTGGAGTTGCTCGGGGAGACGCCCCTCCCCCCGCTGGAGCGGTAAACACGGACAACTGGGATCATCATAGAGGAGTCGGCTCAGCATAGCGCTTGGACTCGAGCAGCTGCTGGGGCTCCGGGCGGCGGCCTGGGGAGGAGCTGCGTGGCGAGCTGTTTGGACCCAGAACAACCGCTTCTGAACACCGGGGGGTTGCCCGGAGGAAGAGGAGGAGCACGGCGGGTCACTTGGTCTAGGAGTGACTGCATCAGAGCCACGGGCGGTTGCCAGAGGAGGAGCTGCGTGGTGAGCTGTTTGAACTCAGAGTGGGCGCTCCTGAGTGCCAGGGGACTGCCCGGAGGAAGAGGAGGAGCGCGGCGGGACGCTTGGTCTGGGAGTGACTGCATCAGAACCACAGGCGGTTGCCAGAGGAGGAGCTGCGTGGTGAACTGTTTGAACTCAGAGCGAGCGCTCCTGAGTGCCGGGAGGTTGCCCGGAGGAGGAGGAGGAGCGCGGCGTGTTGCTTGACCTGGGAGTGACTGCATCAGAGCTGCGGGCGGTTGCCGGAGGAGGAGCTGCGTGACGAGCTGTTTGAACTCGGAGCAGCTGCTCCAGAACACCGGTGGCCTGCCTGGAGGAGGAGTGTGGTGAGTCACCTGGTCTCGGAGCCACGGCTCCTGAACACCCGGGGGGCTACCCCAAGGAGGAGGAGGAGGAACAGGGCGGGTCACTTGGACTTGGAGTGACTGCCTAGGGCTACGGGTGGTTGGCGGGAGGAGGAGACCCGAAGTGAGTTGCTTGGACTCCTAGTGACTGCGTCGGAAACCGGGCAGCTGTCCGGAGGAGGAGGTGTGTGGCGGGTCTCTGTGTCTCGGAGCTATTGTACGGGGCTCCAGGTGGTGGCTCAGGGGAGGGGCTGCATAGCCAGGCGATTGGTGCAGAGCAGGGTCCCAGGAGCTAGGTGGCTTCTTGCTGGAAGAGCCGCACAGAGACACCTCTAGGGGCGGAGCGAAGTTTCCAGGGCGGCGGGCAGATTCTCTGGGAGAGACAGCCTAAGGAGACTCGCCTGCGAAGGGTGAGGCTCCCAGGCCCAGGACGTAGGTCCGGGCCCCTGGAATCGTTGCAGAGGAAGACAGCCCAGCCCAGGTGGTAGTTGTAGATTGAGGGGAACCTCTAGGAGGGCAACTGACCAGCGAGACGTCCCCACCGAGTGACTCTTCCCGGCCGGGGGAGGTTTTCCCACAGGGACGGTAAAGCCAGAGACATAGGCACAAACAGGCCTTGCCTCAGCCTGCAGTCTAGCTCCCCATTGGATGACCATTGGTCAACAAGTGGAGGCACCTCTGCCCACTAGCAGGGAATATACGCCACCTGAGGGTTACCACACCTAGAGAGGCAGCTTCTTCATGGAGCTCTGCATTATCAACCTCCTCCAAGACTTCAGGCTACTGAAGGATAAGAGGGGATATACTAGCAATCTTCAGGGACATTATAAGTTGATAGAGGAAATCTGCAATATCTTAATGACCCACTGATTCCTGAACAATATGAGAAAACAAGGGAAGAAAATGCCCCAAACAAATCGAGATGTTACATCAATAAAATCCAAAGACAGCATGGCAGAAGAAATGACAGAAAGGGAGTTCAGAATGTACATAATTAAAATGATTAGGGAAGCAAACGATGAGATGAAAGCAAATGCAGGCATTGAATGATCGCACCAATCGACAGTTAACAGAGCAAATTCAGGAAGCAAAAGATCATTTCAATAAAGAGTTAGAGATACTGAAAAAAAACCAAACAGAAATCCTTGAAATGAAGGAAACAATAAACCAAATTAAGAACTCCATAGAAAGCATAACCAATAGGATAGAACAGCTGGAAGACAGAACTTCAGATATTGAAGACAAAATATTTAACCTCGAAAACAAAGTTGAACAAACAGAGAAGATGGTGAGAAATCATGAACAGAATCTCCAAGAACTATGGGATATCATGAAAAGGCCAAATTTGAGAATTATTGGGATTGAGGAAGGCTTAGAGAAACAAACCAAAGGAATGAACAATCTATTTGAAGAAATAATATCAGAAAATTTCCCAAATCTGAAGAATGAAATGGAAAATCAAGTCCAAGAGGCTTATAGGACTCCAAATACACAAAATTACAACAGACCCACACCAAGGCACATTATAATGAAAATATCTAACATACAAAATAAAGACAGAATTTTAAAGGCTGTGAGAGAAAAGAACCAAATTACATTCAGGGGGAAGCCAATATGGATATCAGCAGATTTTTCAATCCAGACCCTAAAAGCTAGAAGGGCCTGGAACAACATTTTTCAAGCTCTGAAAGAAAATGGATGCCAACCAAGAATCTTATACCCAGCAAAACTTACCTTCAAATTTGACGATGAAATAAGATCATTCCATGATAAACAAAAGCTAAAAGAATTTACAAAAAGAAAGCCAGCATTACAGAACATTCTCAGCAAAATATTTCATGAGGAAGAGATAAAAAACAAAGAAGCAAATCAGCAAAGGGAGGAATTATCCTAAAGGAACTGTCAAATAAAGGAGGAACCAAGATGTGTCAAAAATTTTAAATATGAACCAAATGACTGGCAATACAAATCATATCTCAATAATAACCCTGAATGTTAATGGCCTGAATTCATCAATCAAAAGACATAGACTGGCAGATTGGATTAAAAAGAAAGATCCAACAATATGTTGCCTGCAAGAGACTCACCTCATAGAAAGAGATACCCATAGACTAAAGGTGAAAGGATGGGGAAAAACATACCATGCACATGGGCTCAGCAAAAAAGCTGGAGTATCCATCCTCATTTCAGATAATGTGGACTTCAAGCCAATGTTAGTTAGAAGGGATAAAGAAGGACATTTCATACTGCTTAAAGGAAGCATAAATCAGCAAGATATAACAATCATAAACATCTATGCCCCAAACAGTGGCTCATCCATGTATGTTAAACAAATCCTTCTCAATTTTAGAAACCAAATAGACCATAACACAATAATACTAGGTGATTTTAACACGCCTCTTTCACCACTGGACAGATCTTCCAAACAAAAATTGAACAAAGAAACCATAGATCTCAATAACACAATCAATAATTTAGACTTAACAGACATTTATAGAATATACCATCCAACCAAGAGTGAATACACTTTCTTCTCAGCAGCACATGGATCCTTCTCTAAAATAGACCATATATTATGCCATAGAGCTAATGTCAGCAAATACAAGAAGATAGAGACACTACCTTGTATTCTATCAGATCATAATGGATTGAAGTTAGAAATTAATGAAAGAGTAAAAAACAGAAACTACTCCAACACCTAGAGATTAAACAATATGCTACTATATGATGAATGGATAACAGAAGATATTAGGAAGGAAATTAAAAAATTCTTAGAGGTAAACGAGAACAAAGAAACATCATATCAAAATCTCTGGGACACTATGAAAGCAGTACTTAGAGGAAGATTTATTTCATGGAGCACATTTAATAAAAGAAGTAAAACTCAAAAAATAAATGACCTAACACGACAGCTCAAAGCCCTAGAAAAAGAAGAACAGACCAACACCAAAAGTAGTAGAAGACAGGAAATACTTAAACTGAGAGCTGAAATCAACGAAATTGAAACGAAAGAAACAATACAAAAATTGACAAAATAAATAGTTGGTTCTTCGAAAAAATAAACAAAATTGATAAACCTTTAGCCACACTAACAAAGAGAAGACGAGAGAAAACCCAAATCACTAAAATTCAGAATGAACAAGGAAATATCACAACAGACACGACTGAAATACAAAACATAATTAGAAGCTATTTTGAAAATCTATACTCCAACAAAATAGAAAATTTCGAAGACATCAACAGGTTTCTAGAGACATATGAATTGCCTAAACTGAACGAGGAGGACATACACAATTTAAATAGACCAATTTCAAGTAATGAAATAGAAGAAGTCATCAAAAGCCTTCCAACAAAGAAAAGTCCAGGACCAGATGGGTTCTCAGCCGAGTTCTACAAAACTTTTAAAGAAGAACTCATTCCAATACTTCTCAAAGTATTCCAGAAAATAGAAGAGGAGGGAACTCTCCCAAACTCATTCTATGAAGCCAATATTACCCTGATTCCTAAACCAGACAGAGACACATCGAGGAAAGAAAATTTCAGACCAATATCCTTAATGAACATCGACGCAAAAATTCTAAACAAAATTTTAGCAAATCGCATACAAAAACATATTAAAAAGATAGTGCACCATGATCAAGTGGGTTTCATCCCAGGGATGCAAGGTTGGTTCAACATCAGGAAATCAATAAATGTCATTCACCATATCAATAGACTTAAAGTCAAGAATCACATGATTATTTCGATAGATGCAGAAAAAGCATTTGATAAAATACAGCACCTCTTCATGCTCAAAACACTAGAAAAAATAGGGATAGTGGGAACATTCCTTAATATTGTAAAGGCCATCTACGCTAAACCCATGGCTAATATCATTCTAAATGGTGAAAAACTGAAAGCATTCCCTCTAAAAACTGGAACAAGGCAGGGATGCCCTCTTTCACCACTTCTATTCAATATCGTCCTTGAAACTCTAGCCAGAGCAATTAGACAGACCAAAGAAATTAAAGGGATACGAATAGGAAAAGAAGAACTCAAACTATCCCTATTTGCTGATGATATGATGGTATACTTAGAGGAACCAGGAAATTCCACCAGAAAACTTTTAGATCTCATAAGTGAATTCAGTAAAGTAGCGGGATATAAGATCAATGCACATAAATCTAAGGCATTTTATATATAAGTGATGAATCTTCAGAAAGAGAAATTAGGAAAACTACCCCATTCACAATAGCTCCGAAAAAATAAAGTATTTGGGAATCAATCTCACAAAAGAGGTGAAAGACCTCTACAATGAGAACTACAGAACACTAAAGAAAGAAATTCAAGAAAACCTTAGAAGATGGAAAGATCTCCCATGTTCTTGGATAGGCAGAATTAATATTGTCAAAATGGCCATACTCCCTAAAGTGCTATACAGATTCAATGCAATTCCAATTAAAATCCCAATGATGTACCTTACAGAAATAGAGCAAGCAATTATGAAATTCATCTGGAAGAATAAAAAACCCAGAATAGCTAAAGCAATCCTTGGCAGAAAGAGTGAAGCAGGGGGTATCGCAATACCAGATCTTCAACTCTACTACAAAGCAATAGTAACAAAAACGGCATGGTATTGGTACCAAAATAGAAAGGTGGATCAATGGTACAGAATAGAGGACACGGACACAAACCCAAATAAATACAATTTTCTCATACTAGACAAAGGGGCCAAAAATATGCAATGGAGAAAAGATAGCCTCTTCAACAAATGGTGCTGGGAGAATTGGAAATCCATATGCAACAGAATGAAACTAAACCCATATCTCTCACCATGCACGAAACTAAACTCAAAATGGATTAAGGATCTCGGAATCAGACCAGAGACCTTGCATCTTATAGAAGAAGAAGTAGGTCCAGAGCTTCAACATGTCGGCTTAGGACCAGACTTCCTCAACAGGACTCCCATAGCACAAGAAATAAAAGCAAGAATTAATAACTGGGATAGATTCAAACTAAAAAGCTTTCTCTCAGCAAAGGAAACTATCAGCAATGCGAAGAAAGAGCCTACAGAGTGAGAGAAAATCTTTGCCAATCATACTTCAGATAGAGCGCTAATCTCCAGAATCTATAAAGAACTCAAAAAACTCTACACCAAGAATGTAAATAATCCAACTGATAAATGGGCTAAGGAAATGAATAGACACTTCACAGAAGAAGATATACAAGCAATCAACAAACATATGGAAAAATGTTCAACATCTCTAGTAATAAGAGAAATGCAAATCAAAACCACCCTAAGATTCCATCTCACCCCAATTAGAATGGCAATTATCAAGAATACAAGCAACAACAGGTGTTGGCGAGGATGTGGGGAGAAAGGTACACTCTTACATTGCTGGTGGGGCTGCAAATTAGTGCAGCCACTCTGGAAAGCAGTGTGGAGATTCCTTAGAAAACTTGGAATGGAAACACCATTTGACCCAGCTATCCCACTCCTTGGCCTATACCCAAAGGACTTAAAATCAGCATATTACAGAGATACAGCCACATCAATGTTCATAGCTGCTCAGTTCACAATAGCCAGATTGTGGAACCGACCTAGATGTCCTTCAATTGATGAATGGATAAAGAAAATGTGGTATATATATACAATGGAATATTACTCAGCCATAAAGAATGATAAAATTATGGCATTTGCAGGCAAATGGATGAAACTGGAGAATATCATGCTAAGTGAGATAAGCCAATCTCAAAAAAACAAAGGAAGAATGATATCGCTAATAAGTGGATGATGACACATAATGGGGGGTGGGAAGGGTTAGTGTTGGGGTTGGAGTTGGGTTTAGGGAGGGGGGCAGGAATGGAGGAAGGAAGGACTGTATAGATGGAGGGGAAGGGTGGGAGGGGAGAGGGGGAAGGGAAAAAATGGCAGAATGAATCAAACAACATTACCCTACGTAAATTTATGATTACACAAATGGTATGCCTTTACGCCATGTACAGACAGAGAAACAACATGTATCCCATTTGTTTACAATAAAAAAAAAAAAAAAGACAAGAGATAGCCAGTGTTGGCAAGGATATGAAGAAAAGAGAACCCTATATGCTGTTGGTGAGAGTGTAAAATGGTGCAGCCATAGGGGAACTTGGAGGAGCCTGGAGAAATTAAAAACTGGAATTGCCACATGACCCAAGCAACCCACTACTGAGTATCTACCCAAAAGAAATGAAATCATCACCTCATAAAGACATCTGCACTCTCAAGATCACTGCAGCATTATTCTCAGCAGACAACATATAGAAATAACCAAAGTGTCTGTTGATGGGTGAATGGATAAAGAAACTGTGACCAATAGATATGATCAACATTACCCAACTTTAAAAAATGAAGGAGATCTTGCCATTTGCCACAACGTGAACAAACATGCAGGACATTACACTAAGTGAAATAAGCCGACACAGAAAGAGAAATACTGCATGATTTCATATGTGAAATCAAAAAAGAAAAGAAAGTCAAATACACAAAGAATACAATGATAGTCACCAGGGGCATGGGGTCAGCAGATGGGGAAGATAAGGAGATGTAGGCCAAAGGATTCAGGCTGCAAATACATAGGATACCAAGTCTAGAGATCTAATATACAATATATAAGAAACAATAATATTGTATAGACTTCAGGATTTTTGCTAAATGTGTGGATTTTAGGTGCCCTTCAAACACAAACACACACACACACACACACACACACACACACACACACACACTGGTAACTGGGAGATGATGGTTTGCATATAGAAATTTGCTTGAATCATTAAATTTGTTGAATATAGAAACCATTTCACTTTGTCTATGTGTATCAAAACATCATATATACTTTAAATATGTATAACTAATTTTTTTTTAAAGAAATGCTTGATTAGAAAAAGAAAGAAAGAACCTGGCTGGTGAAGGCTTGTTGGAAAGGAAACAATATTCAAAGTTGAATACTGAATTTTGACAACATCTCAACAATACTGTGTGGTAGTGTAGTCATGTAGGAGAAAGTCCTTGTTTTTAGGAAATATACATTGAAATAATAAAAATATCAAGACTACTGTAAAAAAAATCATGACTACTATAACATCCAGATGATTCATAGAGGAAAGTTATAGTCATACACAGATATTAAATATATTCCAAAAATGTCAATAATTGATAAGTCTAGAATATATAGTTTTTGGATTACTCTTACAGTTTTTCTAAATTTGAAATTATCTCTTTTTCAAATAAAAATTTTAAGAAGAAAAAAAGCATTTCAAGCCAGGTACAGTGGCACACACCTGTAATCCCAGCTACTCAGGAGACTAAGGTAGGAGGATTGCAAGTTCAAGATCAGCCTCAACAATTTAGTGAGATTGTTTCAAAATAAAAAAAATAAGGGCTGGAATTGTGGCTCAGTGGTAGTGCGCTTGTCTAGCATGTGTGAGGCACTGGGTTCCATTCTCAGTGCTGCATATAAATAAATGAATAAAGGTCTATCAATATCTAAAAATTATATTTAAAAATAAAATTAAAAGGGCTCTGGCTGCAGTCAGTGGTAGAGTGCTCCTGAGTTCAATACTCAGTATCACAAAAAAATTCATATTATTCTATATTCTATATTCTTATTGGTTTTTATATTTTTAAAATTTAAGTTTTATCTTTATTTATCTTAATTAGTAAAATTTAGAATTCAGAAATTTTTTATGTGAAAATTAATGAAAAAAATTCTCATTAAAAATATTTTTATTGACATAAAAAGACAGAACATATTATTAACTAAATAAAATAGCAAGTTATAAACCAGCATGTATAGCATGTGCTTTAATTTGGAAAAAGCACATAAATATCCTACATGTATGGAAATATATACATAAAAATAACCACTGGGTGAGAGAAGGTATGAATATTTTAAAAATATCTTGTGCCTCATGATTTTCCATTAAGAAGTATATTGTAATTAAAATTTTTTTAATTTAAAAGACTCATCTGTTTCTTATTAGAAACCAAATATTAACAACCTCAAAGGTAGGTTAAAGAAATGGCAAAAAATTCATTCAGGAAATGATACAAAGTTAAACATTCAATTTAACTGAATGAAACATTCGGTTGCCATATTCTAATCACCCAAAAGACCGAAAAAGAAAATTCATTTTTATCTGTATAAATTCTCCCATTCATAAGTTTAATTGTAGCTTCTACTTAAATAAAATAATAAACTTTTGGTGGTAACAAAATCATTTTTGAAATAACTATTTTTATTTCCATGTGGCCAAAATAGAACAATTCCCGAAAAGAAAATTCAGAGTCACAGAACTGGAAGGAGCTAGGAGATAATTTAGTCCAACTTTTCACACAGGACTGTCTTCTTTCCTGACCAGGATCAACCAGCCTCTGCTTGACAGGGGGTTGGGGCAGGGGAGGTTGAACTCAGGGGCACTCAACCACTAAGCCACATCCCCAGTCCTATTTTGTATTTTATTTAGAGACAGTGTCTCACTGAGTTGCTCAATACCTCACTTTTGCTGAGGCTGGTTTTGAACTTGCGATCCTCCTGCCTCAGCCTCCTGAGCCACTGGGATTACACGAGTGTGGCACCACGCACGGCCAGCCTGTGCTTAACACTTTCAATAACAAATTTCTCTCAAACTCATAAAGCCATTGATGTCTTTAGGACCCATGAATTCTAAGATATTTTCACCTAATATTGAATTAAAACCTGTCCTTAGGTAAATTCCACTTATTGGTCCCATTTTTGTATTCCTGAATTCAGAGTATAAATAAATCTAACCTCTCTGCTGATTTGAATTCTTCTCCAAAATGCATGTTGAAAATTTAATTGCCATTGTGATAGTATTAAGAGATGAGACCTTTAAGATGCGATTGGATTAAGCCCATGATCACTGGAATGGGTTCCTGATAGAAGGGTGAATTCAGCCTCATTTTTCTGTCTTGTGTGTGCGTTTCCTCATCGTGTGATGTCCTCCACTATAATATGACACAGAAGAAAGGCCCTCACCTCATGCCAGCATAATACTCTTGGACTTCTCAGTCTCTAGAACTGTAAGAAATAAACCGCTGTTCTTTAGAAATTATCCAGTCTCAGGTGTTTTGTTGTGGCAGTGGAAAATGAACTGATACCTTCCTTTAAATGGCAGCAGTAGGAACCTGAAACCAGCTCTGACAGTCACCTATAAATAAGGTACATTCATGGGCCTTGTTGACTTCTGAGTGGAGGGAAGTCGTTGCCAAGTTGGTATATGGTCAGCAGTATAAAATAAACCCTGAAAAGCCCCTCAATGATATATGCTTATTTCTGAGATACGTTGAACTTGACTATGAACAGAAAAGAATCAGCAGATGGCATTAAAGAAAACGTGTCTCAGTTGCAAGCCAAGCAAGTACAGTTTTGTTTGCCTGTGCCTCATGGTGGCTCTTCACATTCGGAATTCCAATAGCACTTTAGTTCAGTATAGCACAGGTACTTAGAAAAGCAACCAAGGGCATCTCACTGCAATTCGAACCTTTAGCAAGGTTCATAAGTAGTTGCAAGGAGATACTAATTAAAAGATTTTTAGATAAAATGGGGAAAAAGCCATGGGAGCTGTTTTGGTTTTGGCCTACCAGCATTAACTTCTGCTTTCATTTCCTTCAAGTCCTCATTCATCTGCAACTCCAGCTTGCTGATTCGCCCATGCACCTTCTCTTCTTCTTGCTTTGTTCTCTGTCCTTCCATATTCTTCTTTTGACTCTCTTCTATTTTGTCAAGTCTGGCTGACATCTGGCTGAGCTTCTTTTCCACATCCCTTTCACTGGCTCCCTGAGATCCATGATAAGAATTGCACCTGATTACTCCAAAAAGAAAGTCTGCATCGCACTCACATCAGTAATAATAATCTGCAGGGACAGAACTGCAATGGCTATTGCTGCCCATTCCAATATCCATTCTCAGTTGTTTCTGTCCTAACAGACCCCCAATTTTTAGATCAGTGCCAAGTGGCCCATAATACAAATTACATTTTCCTCTGTCTCCTGACTTTGGGATTAAGTCCTAGCCAATGCAATGTGACTACAAGTATGTGTGACAGCTTCCAGACAGCATTACAAGGCAGCTGATACACATCCTTATTTCTTCCTTTCCTCTTCTGTTTCTGTATCAGACAATTCCTGGAGCTCTAACAGATCTCTTGAATTATAAAAATGAGGATTATTCTCTGGGGTTGGCAGGAAGTTAAAATAAAAAGATCCTGAGTACCAATGAGTTACAAGCCATAACATCAGTATCGTCTAGCCTACATCCAGACTTCTTTTTTGTGAAAGAGAAATAAGCCTCTATCTTATTAAAGCCACCATTATTCCAGGGTTTACTGTTAGTTATTAAATCAATCTACATGTAAAAATAAACAGTAATCCAGAGACCCAGAAACCTACAAATGTATTAGCATGAATCTAAATAAAACGATCAGTAGATCTGACGAAAATATGGGAAAATACTAAAAGAATATATTTGAAATATTAAGTATTTTCTTTCCTTTCCTTTCCACCATGCTTGGAATTTTCAGGAAACTTTGTCTGCTGGTGAGCTTTGGAGACCAGGACCATAAGAGAAAGCTGAAAGTGACCAGAACACGACAAAGCTCTCCTGACGGCACTCGGTGCAGTCTGCAATTCAGCAGCTGAGCACCTGGAGACGGCAAAGTCAGAGACACAAACTGCACCCACTATTTCTGGCCAGTTGAAGTCCAGCAGGAGGAAGAAGTGCAAGAAAAGAGAAGGGAGAAGGAATGGTCATGCTAACTAACTGAAACCAACAAAAATCTGCTTGCCAAGTACTGGTTTCAGAGCCTACTGGTTTTGAACACCGTATATACAAAGCTTGCTTTATTTTTTTATTTAATATTGTGACATTTCTTTTTTAAAAATCATACATATATATATATATATATATTTTTTTTTTAGTTGTTGATGGACCTTTATTTTATTCCTTTATTTATGTGCAATGCTGAGATGCAAACCCAGTGCTTCACACATGTGAGGCAAGTGCTCTACCACTGAGCCACAACCCCAGCCCACCACAAGGCTTTCTTGATATGGTTTTGGAGCAATTCTGCAAACCTTAGCTCTGTGAGAGACTTGGGCAAAAGAAGGAGATGAAAAAGACAATGGTGGATACTGTTACACGAGGCACTGGGATACCTCACATTGTGGTCACAGTGTATTGAGGGGTCTGCAGAAAGAAATCTATTGGACACTGGCAAAAAGCAAAACCAGGTCATAAAATTAAAACCAATCAGGATCAAGTTGAGAATTGTTACTTTTACTCAGAAAGAGAGATGAACAAACTGAATCATTAAGATCTTGCCTTAAATTCATCTTAATTGGAAGTACTGAAATTTTCTTTTTAGCCTTTGTTAACCCAAACAAATCAAAGTGCTCCAATACCTTTTCATAAAGAATACAAAAATAGGAGCTACATGTGTAGCTCAGTGGTAGAGCATGGGCTCAGTATGTGTGAGACCCTGGGTTTAATCCCCAAAGCCAAAAAAAAAAAAAAAAAAAAAAAAAAAAGAATGAATATAAACCATGAAAATGTGATCAAAGGCAAGAAACAATCGAACAGCTTTAGATGGTACCAAATCCATCAGTAATAAGTCACTAGGTATTAGTCAAATACTGTAGCCGCCCCCACAGTGAATAACTGCTAAATTATTGCTAACCATCAATACCTACACTATTTTCCTTAACAACCAAGGAAAGTTGATCAATTTTCTGTAAAAGTTCTTTTTCTATTCGTTCTTGTTCCTGTTGTAACCAACTCCGCGCAGATAAAATCTGGTTACTGAGTTCCTCAACTGTACCTTTAAATCTAAAAAACAAACAAAAAACAAGATAGATACAAAACAATTTTTAAATGACATTCAGCAACCTCTGACTATCAGATTTCTGATAACTTTGCCAGCATTAACCTCAGCTTGACCAAATGGCATGCTCCCCTTTTCTGAGGAGAGTATTCAGCACCATGTTGGGAAAGCAGGGAGGACAGGAAGGTACAATAGAAGAGCTGGTGATGCTGCTGCCACCTGTAAGGAACTGGCAGTGTGGGCACTGAGGTGATATGGTGACCCCAAGCTGTGCCAGGTGCTAACCTTTGCAATTCCCAGGGTCCGTGGTGCTCCCGGCTTGGAAAACATAGTGTCCCTGATCTACCTTTCCAGGCTCCCCTGCTTTTCTGGGCTCTTCTTGTCCCTTTTATGGCCCACAACTGGAGCCTGGCTCCCTTTCTCTGTGTTGTTCCCTGAATTACTCTTGCCCCATATGGACACATCCTAATTTAAATCAGAAGTAAAATTAAAAGGGAAGAAAATCCTGCTAACCTTCCACTCCTCTAGCCGTCTCCTTTCCAAATTCCTTAAAGAAACCATTATATCCTTAGATACTTTTTTCTAGTTTTTATTGTGATATGAAATAAAAATATTGACTAATATATGTGATGCAGATAAGTGATTTAAATAATAACAGCACCTAGTGGGGCAGAGTTTCTAATTGCCCTGCGGTGTCTGTTCTCTTATTCCCCATAAGAAGCCTTCAACTGGGGCATAACACTACCTAGCCAGAGATCACATTTCCCAGCTTCCCTTGCAGTTAGGGGTGGCCACATAACTAAGTTAGGCAATGGGACATGCCTGAAGGGATAAGTTCACATATCTGGTCATATCTTAAAAAACAAAACTTTTGCCCTAGATTCTCTCCCTATCCCAGATGAATGGGGAGGGACAAGGTCCGGAGCAGTGCAGACACCACACAGTTGTCAGAGCTGTCCTGCCTGGCCTGGAACACTGATCCTGGAACTGTTATGTGGGAACTGTGGCACTGAAGTTAGCCCGTACCTACACTAGTACAGCTATGCACCCACAGTCTGCTTAAG
This sequence comes from Sciurus carolinensis, assembly GCF_902686445.1. NCBI lineage: Eukaryota > Metazoa > Chordata > Mammalia > Rodentia > Sciuridae > Sciurus > Sciurus carolinensis. The sequence goes on from NC_062214.1 coordinate 94,883,153, forward strand.
ACATACAACTCCACCAGGACAGAGAAGTCCCAAGTGTGCTCTGTAATTGCCCCACTCATGACATCGGGCTTACCTGGATAACCCAGGATAACCTATCCACTTTAAGATCCTTAACTTAATCACATCTGCAAAGACCCTTTTTGCCACATAAGGTAATATATCAAAAATTCCAGGATTAGGATATGGAGATTTGGGGACCATTATTCAGCCTACACAATCATGTAACTTTCCTTCAAAGCCCTTATTAATAATGTAGCATAGGTTTATTTAAGTCCCTACTTGATTAATGGTTATCAGTTCCCTAGATTATAAACTCTACAAGTATAAGAATAGAATGTTTTTCTGTTCATTACTGAATTCTAGGTCCCTAGGCCAGTACTCAGCAAATGCTTGTTGAATAATCAACCACTAAGAACAATAATTATGAAGGAAAACTGGCCATCTACTACAGGTAAACTTTTCCTTTTAACTGCCATTACTGATTCCACTATGTGCAATAAATAAAAACCAAGAGGAAAAAATTATAGTATTTCATAAATTCAGAAAGAACTTCAACCAAAAACTCTTTTGATAAATTCATACTTACTTAGTATCTAAAAGCTGAAGCTGGTGGTTGCTGTCTCTGTGGGACATCTTCAGTTTGGTGCTCTGCTCTGATATTGACAAGTCCACTCTGTTCAAAAGCTGAGAAATCTGGAAAAGAAGAGACTTGCTTATCAATCTCTCACTCCATCAGATATAATTTCAGAAAACATCTCAAACTACAATCTAGTCAGCATCATTTTCAGTCTAATAAATTCACTTAGGAGTTCACCTCATCTTTTCACCTACATTTTCTTTCTTACACAGCCATCAAAACTCGAGACTGGTAGCACTACCAAAATACCCATCCCACACTGAGCATGAACCTTTTCCTCCTGCCCACAATGAGCATTTCCACCAGCTGGCACAAAATACCAAAATATCTTTACCTTGGAATTTCAAGTGGCTCTTAGGCACAGGAAATAGAATTCCTACTGCTTATAAAATCCATCAAGGACCCAGATGGGACTACAGAGTCAAGTCACCAGTAAATATCATTTTAGACTATCTCCCTCTTGCTCCTTTTTCTCACTACATATCCATTTCCCTTGTATTTTTACTAAAATTTAACCTAAACCTTGTCCTGTGTGAAGTGTTCACATTTTCCAGAAAGAAAGAAGGAGAGAAAGGAAATTGTGTTCAATTGTTCAATGTGCTTTACTTAAAGATTCATGGTATCTGTCAGATCTGGAACCAAAAAAAAGAAGTATGTCTTTATTTATTATTTTTATTTATTTATTTTTCAGTACTGGGGATTGAACCCAGGGCCTTGCACATGCTAGGCAATGCCCTACCACTGAGCTATGGCCCCAGTCCTAGCATGCCTCCCTTGATGGGTTTCTGTAAGTGTTTTACTTGGTCTAACTACCAGACAGCTTAAGATTTATTTTGCATCTATTTTCTGGTATAATAATTTCATTCACAGTTATTCTTCAAATTTTTTTTAAAAAAGCGGACTTGTCTTTTTATCCTTTTTTTTTTTTTCACTGTTTTATAATGTCTGTGTTTCTCACATCAGTACTTCAGATTCTTACTAGAGGTAGTTAGGAGATAAATATTTTTAATCCAATAAATTGACCAGATGCCCCTACTTTTCTAGAACAGTCTGTGTGTGAAGAATAGTAAATAGGACAGATATTATGAGAAAAGTTCTAAAAGACAGACTCTATTACTATGACAAAGGGAAACTTGTAAGCGGACAAAAAACAAACTATGAAATGCCAAAAGTATTGCTACATAAAATTAATCCATCAATTACAAGCTAGAATATCTAAAATTCTTAGCAAGTCTCTCATCTAGCTTAGTCCCAATTGTGTCCTACATACAGACAATGTAAGGAGGAAGTGCATGTGATAAGTCCCAGTACTCTTATCTCCTGAATAAAAAACTGGGGTGAGTGGTATGTAAAAGAGCTCTCCATCACTTACCTGTGCAAGAGGTAGTTTTGGAGACATAACTTGAAATTTCTGGATTACATTAATTGTTTTAGGACTGAGGGGGAGTCTTTGCAATTAATACCATATCAAAAAATCTTGGTGGTTTGTTTACCAGACTCATCAAGAGTAACTCCAGTGAAAAAGAAGGAAGAAGTAGAGAAAAGACATGCTTATCTGCATAAACCTAAGCTGGGGGTCCCAGCTGGTTTCTCCTAAAAAAATAATCAACACCATGTTATTCTTAGCCAAGAACAAATCACCTGCTTCTAAAGCTACCTGAAACAGGTCATACCTGTCCTTCTGCATCTTTGATTTTCGTTTCCAAGATCAGTTTGGCAGCTTGTTGTTCTTTGTTTAAGTGCTGGAGCCCCTCATAGGTTGTTTTGTGCTCTGCAGAGAGTCTGGCTATGCTGGCATCACATCTGCCCAGGCAAACAACAAAGCAACTTCTTATTAAAATATAAAAACACACGTAAAAGCTTCCTTATGTACTATGAAATGCAAGGCCCTGCTCAAAGAAACTGCACTATAAATCATGTTTTTTAACAGAAGTTCAAGTGGACTCAGAAATCTGCCCTTGATTATATATCATGACTGAGAGAATTATTCCAAGAATGCAAGTTTGGTTCAATAACAGAAAAGCAGTTAGTTGAATATACCATATCAATAGAATAAAGGGCAAATACCACATGATCATCTCAATAGGTAGAGAAAAAACATTTAATGAAATTCAACATGCTTCATGATATAAGCAATCAACAAACTAGAAATAGAAAGAAATGTCTTCAACCTGACAAAAAGAAAATACAAAATATCCACACAGAGCCAGGCCCAGTGGTGCATGCCTCTAATTCCAGTGATTTGGGAAGCTAAGGCAGGACAACTGCCAATTTCGAGGCTAGACTCAGTAACTTAGTGAGGCCCTGGGTGATTTAGTGAGACCTTGTCTCAAAAAGGGTCGGGAATGTAGCTCCATGGTAAAGTGTCCCAGGCTCAATATATAGTACTAAAAAACAAACAAACAAACAAACAAACAACAACTAAAAAAAAAAAAAAAAAAACCAAGCATCATTCTTAATGGTAAGAAACTGGATGTTTTCCCCTAAGATCAGGAACAAGACAAGAATGTCTGCTCTCACCACTTCTATTCCACAGCTTACTGAGGGTTCTATTGAACATGAATAGGCAAGAAAATGAAATAAGTCACCCAAGTTGGAAAGTAAGAGGTAAAACTATCTATATGCAGATGCCATGACATTGTATATAGAAAATCCTAAGAATTCCACTGAAAATTATTAGAAGTAATAAATGAGTTCATCAAGATTGCAGGATAAAAGACCAAAATACAAAAAATCAATGGTACTTCTATACAGTAGCAATGAAAATTAAATTAAGAAAACAAAATAGGGGCTGGGGTCGTAGCTAAGTGGTAGAGTGCGTGCCTAACATGCATGAGGCATATATAATCTCATCACCACATATAAAGAAATAAATTTTAGAAAAGGTCCATCAACAACTAAAAAAAATATTTTAAAAAAGAAAACAAAAAATTCTTAGGAATAAGTTTATAGAAGTATGAAATTTATACTCTGAAAACAATATTATTGAAAGATATTAAAGATAACCTAAACAAATGGAGTGATACCCACATTCATAAATCTAAGACAATACTTACAGAATCATGATATTCTCCAAATTGATCTACAGATTCAGTACAATCCCGATCAACATTCTAAGTTACCTTCTTTGCAGACATTGACAAGCTGGTCCTAAATTTCATATGGAAATATAAGGGACTCAGAAGTACCAAAAGAATCTTGAAAAAGAACAAAATTGGAGGACTTACATCTCTGGATTTCAAGACTTACCACAAAGCTATAGTAATCAAGGAAGTGTGGTACTGACATAAGAACAGATTAATAGATCAATGGAATAGAATTGAGAGTCTATAAATTAACCTATATATCTGTGACCAAATGGGTTTCAGGTAGGATTATAAACCAATTCAATGGAGAAAAGAACAGACTTTTCAACAAATGATTCTGGAACAACTAAATATCCACAAGCAAAAGACTGGATTTGGAACCTTACTCCATACCATATATAAAAAGTTAAGTCAAAATGAATCAAAGTCTCAAATCTAAGAGCTAAAACTATAAATCATAGAAAAAAATATAAGTATAAATCTTCATGACCTGGTTTAGGCAATGGTCTCTAAAATATGAAACCAAAAACACACAACCAAAGAAAAAAATAAATAAGTTAGATGTAATCAAGATAAATTTTTTGGGTGTACTTCAAAGGACACAATCAAGAAACTGATGTAATCCCAGCTACTCAGGCAGGAGGACTGTAAGTTCAAGGGCAGCCTCAGCAACTTAGCAAGACACTGTTTCAAAAATAAAAAAGGGCTGGGAATGTGACTCAGTGGTAGAACACAAATGGTTGGTTCAATCCCCAGTACCAAAAATAGAAAAAAGAAGGCTGGGGAGATAGCTCAGTTGGTAGAGTGCTTACCTCCCAAGCATAAGGCCCTGGGTTCAATCCCCAGCACCACAGAAAAAAAAAAAGAAAAGAAAAAGAAAAAAGAAAAAGAAAGTGAGAAGATGATTCTTAGGAAAAAAAATGAAATCAGATATGATAAGGGAATTGTAGTTAGAATATAAAGAACTCCTATAACTCAATAATAAAAAGACAATCCAATTTAAAAATTAGCAAGAAACCTGGAAAAACATTTCTTCAAAGAAGATACACAAATAATCAATATGAAATACAAATAACCAATATGCATATTAAATCATGTTCAACATCATTGGTCATTAAGGGAATGCAAATCAAAACCACAATGAGATACTACTTTAAACCCAATGGGATGTCTGTAATCAAAAAGACAGGTAAGTGTTAGGATGTGGAGAAATCTGAACCTTCATGCACTGCTGGTGCCAATGTAAAATTGTGCAGCCACTTTGGAAAATGGTTTAGCTACTTTGTTCCTCAAAAGGTTTAATTTAGTTACCATAGTACTCAACAATTTCTCTCTAGTTACATATCCAAGAGAAATGAAAACAATCTCATAAAAACTTGTATACACATGTTCACAGCAACATTCTTCATAACAGTCGAAAAGTAGAAACAATCTAAACATTCAACTGATGAGCAGATAAACAAAACATTCAGGCTCAGGATGTGGCTCAATAGAGCACTTGCCTGGCATGCATGAGGCCTAGGGTTCAATCCCTAGCACAGCAAAAGAAAGAAAGAAAAAACATGAAATACAAATGGAACATTACTTGACCGTAAAAAGGAATGAAGTACTCATCTATGCTACAGTATGGATGAACCCTGAAAATACATGCTTAGCCTAACAAGGAAGTTTCAAAGGACCACATATGGTATAATTCCATTCATGTGACATGTCCAGAAGAAACAGAAAGTGTTTGGTGGTTGCCATGGGCTAGGCGGTGAAGCAGGAGGAATGGAGGGATGAGTGGATGTTGGGGGAAAGATGGGGAGTGATAGCTAATGGGTGTGGGGTTTCTTTTTGAATGATACAAATATTATAAAATAAATTATGATAGTTACCCAGCTCTGTAAATATACTAAAAACCAAGCACCTGTAACCCTAGCTACTCAGGAAAGTAAGGCAGGAGGATCACCAGTTTGAGGCCAGCCTGGGCAATTTTACAAGACCCCCTGTCTCAAAAAAAAAAAAGAAAGAAAGAAACCTACTGAATTGTATATTTTGAATAGGTAATTTCTATGGTGAGTGGATTCTATCTCACTAAAGCTCCTCATAAAGAGCAAGAGAGAAGAGAGAGAGAAAAGGTCATCATGCATCTCTGCTGTGCCATTCCTGAGGGACTCCTCATATTATCCTACTCCAATTCCTACTAAGCACCTAGGAGGGGACTCAGGCATCTGCCTCAGCACACAGGTATTTTTCCTATAAAGCTCTCTGACCATGCCAACCAACCTCACAGAGGAAAGTGGAAGAGGCCGATGAATCTCGGAAAAGTGAAGACAACATACCAGATAATGGTTCAAATGTTCTGGTAAGAATTGGAAAGCTGAACTCCTGGAGCTCTGCTTTAAGGAGAAATGGGAAAATCTCTGACCAAGTCCTGTTTAGGATGTGTTCTGTTCACTGGGATGAATGTGTCCCTCACCTCTAAGGAGCAATTGCCTGTACCCTTCTGAGTTTGATCTAACAGAAAAATCAGGATCTGTTTGCTATTCATTATACCACCAATGTATCCATAAAACTGTAAAATTAAATAATATCACAGCCAGGTATGGTGGCATACATCTGTAATCCCAGCTACTCCAGAGGCTGAAGCAGGAGGATCCTAAGTTCAAGGTTAGCCTGAGCAACTTAGCAAAATCCTGTTTCAAAATAAAATTTCAAAAGGGCAAGGGATGTAGCTCAGTGGTAGAGTATCCCTGGGCTCAATCCCTAGTATAGGGAGGAAAAAAAGAATATCACTAATAAATTTCATACTACTTTAATACAATTACATAATAAATGCAAGAAAGTCAAAGCTTTGCCAAAGAATTTTTATTTCCCATGAATTCATTTCAACAATCAAACTCTCATTAGCATTCCAAGGGAAAGACAAATATAGCCACAAAACAAAGCAAAAATATCTGGTGCTCATAACAAATGTTTTTGACAATTTTAGAAGTATTTTTGTTACAGGGAAGGAACAAGTTGGGTAGAGAAATTGATAGGAAACTGAAGAAAAAGGTAAGATTTCTAAAAGTGTTTCCAAATAATTTCTCCACTTGGGTGTTAGATCTAGTATCATGAGGAAAATTTCAACTTTCACTATTGCCCCCGAGGTGACAGCTACCATTCGCATAAGCTCACTCCACCCCATGCTGTGACCAAGGCCTCTTACATATATTACTTTACTTAACCTTCAAGAACCTGCAATCAGAGGGGCCAGGAAGACCCTCAGGGTTCTTCTGAAGTCCCTGCTCCGCCCTGTTGCTCTCAAGTCCTTCCAACTCCTTGCCATTCTGAGAGGTAGCATAGACCTGGGGTTTCTTTTAAGCCATTCAACAAGTAAGGATTTAAGGCTTTTTCAGTCCCATTAACAGTGATTTTTCTAGATTATTTGCTCATCCAAATAAACATTTGTTGAGTATCTACTGCTTTCCAGAGACTGTTCCAGGAACTGGGCTACAGAAGTAAAAGATATGGAACCCCACTCCAAGATGGGGATCACAAGAGTGAGTAGGACAACAGACTGGGTGGAATGGTACATGCGAGGAGAGCCTGGTAGAGTTGGGGGTGTCAGGAGAGCCTCCCAGAGGAGTGACATCTGAGCAGAAGCAGAATTCCAAGAAGTTAGAAAAGAAGGAGGACAGGCAATGCTAGATACAGGGACAGCATGTGCAAAGGCACAGCAGAAAGCGCTCTAGGGTGGAGCTCATGAAGTCGTCAGCAGGCTGTCCATCACCAAGGCTCACACTAAGGAGAGGGGAGTTCATCCTGATGAGGATGGAAAGCCACAGGAGAGTGGTCAACTAGTCCTTCATTCAATTCATGCATTCTCCTCTGCCACTAAACTGATCTTACTACTCCCAAGAGGCCTTGGACCTTGGGGGGTCTCTACTCTTTCTTCCACCCCACTTGCAGATCACCCTCATCGTCACTGCAGGCTGATAGGACACATCCACTCACTCTGAAGCTCCTGTGTAGATGCATGTACTTGGCTCTTGATAGCAGCAGAGGGCAGAAGAGGCCCATAAATAATTTGGACAACTATATCCCAGCTAGATAAAAACAATCCTAGATACAGTCCTGTGCAGTTCTTCTCAAACACTGACATGCACATGAATCCAGGGATCTTGTTAGGATGCAGATTCTAATTCAGTAGTTGTGGGGTGGACCCCAGATTGTACATTGCTGATAAGGTCCCAGGTGATACCGATGCTACTGGTTCACAGAGCACATGTAACGCAGAGAGCAGTACTTTTCACATTATCTTGGAGGAAGGATCTCTTTTTAAAATTTCTAGTCTATCAAAAACCAATACTTTCAGAAAATAAAAACAAATTATAAGAAAAATTAAAAATTTAAAAAGGCATACAAAATATTAGTCCCAACATTGTATTATTTTGTTAAAATGAACATGTTACCTTACCAAATGCCACAGGTCAGCGGAGGGAACTCTCTGCTCATTTCTTCCCATGAAGACCATGCTGATTTCAGAAACACAAGAAATCATGGCATGCTCACAACCAGACTTGATTTGGACCACTAATTTTATGGGCAAAGCAGGGAGGGAATGTGTAAAGAAATGCAAGGAATTTGGGGCTTCATGAATATATTGCTCACTAAAGTGGAGTTTATGAAACACAAATTTTGATGAGCACAGACCTCAACACTTGAACACCCACCTTGCCACTCTTCCTCGGAGATCACCCAAACCAGAAAGCTGACGCATCTCCAGGGTCTTTAAGGCAGAATTAGTTCCATAGCTAATGTTGTCCCTGGCACGGATCTGTTCCTGAAGTACCTGGGGAACACAAAGACCACTGAAGGTCATTTGTAAATTTATATGCAGTCGCAAAAGCATTGTATATTTGGGGAAAAAATTAAAATGTTTAACAACTTATTATTATTATTATTATTATTTTATAAGAAGCTTCTTTTTAGTAGTCATGTGGTAAAACAAGGTAGCTTAGGAGTAAACCAGGAGGCTTAGGAAGAAAATGAGAGACCTTAGGGACCACTCTGGGTGTGTCCTTTAATTCACCGATAACAACTAAGTTCCTTTATTTTAATTTTTTTTTAAATAACAAAGGCATTTTAAGTACAGTATTTGCTGTGCCCAGAGGTCGAGTGTGAAGTAGGTTTGTTTCTTTTTTTTGTGTTTGTTGTGGTAGTTGTTTTCTTTTTTGTTGTTTTAATTTCAGTTTTGGATTCCTCTTTGACATAAGGATATCTGGATATTTAAGGATTACTTACAATTGTAGTCAACATAGTGAGGCCCTATCTCAAAAAAAAAAAAATTAGAATTGCACATCTTCCTTTTTAAGCAGTGAAGTTTTTGTGGTCATTTTTATCATTGAATTCACATTACATGGGTTTATGATAAATATAGTCTAATTTTGGAATATGTTAAGGTTTGATTTGTGGCACATGATTGAGTTTTTTAATGTTCCATAGACATGCAAAAGTACATATTTTTTACTTGAGGAACGTAAGGTTTGAATTTGTCTATTATGCGTTTGCTGATTTCATTATTCATTTCCCCTAGATCTTATTTATTTTTATCTACTTCATCTCTTCATCTGTGAAAGAGGAATTATGAATTCTCCCACTGCACGATATTTTCATCAAGTTCTCCATTTAGCTGCCATTTTATTTGGTACATATTTAGATAAAAGCGTTTATTACCATCCTGTAATAATCTTCTTTAGTACCTTTAACATTAAGTTTCCTCTTGCCTGATATTACTATTATGTTTCAGAAATAACGAGGCAAACAGTAACTTTGTGTTAACTGCTTGGTTTGATTGTGCACCAGGCACTGTTCTAAGTGTATCAGGTGTATTAATTGAATCCTCACAAAGTCCCAAGAAGAGAGTACTATCACTATCCCCATTTCACAGAGAGAGAAATCTCTAGGCAACTTGCTTAAGTCCACACAGACACCAAGTGGCTGGGCTGGGGTTCAAACCCAGGGAGTCTGGCTCCATAGAGTGACACCACACTGCTTTGGTTGTTTGCATTCTCATCTCGCTGTATGTATTCAATGTCGGTCACTGTGTTGTTCTTTCTCCTTTTCCTTATTTAGACTTACGTTCATGCTTTCATCTTGCCTGTTAATGGGGGAATATTCCAGACATCACTATTCCATGAGTGGTTACCTTCCCTTTCCCATGTTCACACCACACACACGTCTATTCCAGGCTCAGCTCCTGCATGGCTGTCCTCATATGAACACTCAGCACATCTGCATGGCTACCTCCATCACTCTTCAAACCCAGAAGTCTTATTTAGAAGAAATTTACTTTGTTCCCTTTCTGCCCTGTCCCCTACTCCCATCAGGCTTTCCTAAAATATCTTAATACTCTTGATTGGGCTATCATTAGAATTTTGCTTGCAGAATCTCTCTAGTATTTTGATTTTTTTTTCTTTTTTAATGCTTTCATTACATAGTCCCAGGCATTTATCAATATGTATTTGCCCAAAATGATGTAGATCTTTCTTTAAGGATCACAGATCTTCTGTGTGCTTTTCATCTGCTCCTACCTCAGGGTCTCTGCTCATGTTCACTGTATTCAAGTCCTTTCTCTAGCATTTTCCTTATGTCAGGGACTTGAGGAAAGACTCTGGATCCCTGCCATGTGGATTCCCATCCTCCCCCACCCTGAAAGTAGGTGATCTGTGGATGGGTTACAGAACTCTTGAGCTAAGGGCCTTTCCTCTGGGTGACCTTTGAGGCTGCCAGAGTGTCCAATGCTTCTTCCTCTATAAGTATCTTGGGTCCTGGTACCTAGAAGTAAGTACTTCATCATTGGAGTTCAGGAATTTTGCCAGAACATACCTGATTCCTGATTGTAGGTCTTTTTAAAATTCAATTCTACCTGTACCTCAGTAAGCATTTCAACCTATAGTCTCCGATTTTTCTTCAACTTGGATGAAATTTCTTCTTCTATGTAACTAATACTTCTTTGTCATCTGTATATTTTTCTCCTTTTGGAACCCCTGTCATTCACAGTCTGATGTCCTATATCTGTCCACCAAGGTCTCTCCCTTTTCCCTTCTGGTTCCTCTCTCTTTACATTTGGCTCTGATGTCTCATGGAATTCTTCCACTTTGTCTTGTGGACAACTAATTGCTTCCAATTCATCTGCTCACTTTTAAAAATTTGAGTTCAAGGAAGAAATTTTATGTTGCCCTTGGGTCTCCTAAATGTGTGATGGTTTTTTATTCATGGTCCACCTCTTTGTTTCCATTGTTTTAGGGGCCGTTCTTATTCTTCCTCCCTCCAGCTGCTGGGGGTGGAGGGGTTGCCTAGGGTGTGATGTGACTTCCCTTTCCCTGCTCACTGGGGTGCCTTAAGTAGGTGTTCCTGAGTGTAGGAGGAGCTTTGGTCTGGAGGTGCAGCCTGTGAAGTCATGGGGCCAGGCTCCAGGTGAGGCGCGAGGAGAAGGGCTCTCTGCATCCTGTGCCAGCTGAGAGGCAGTGGGGACACAGACCACCTCCACAGCCCCTCCTGGCCTCCAAGGGCAGGAGACTGGCTCAGATCTATAGAGTGAGGCCATAAGATGGACCCTTCCTCCACAGACTCCTGGCCATGGGTTCCACACCCTGAATCCATGGCTTTCCCAAGCTGGGTCCCTGATGGGTCCCCAGGGCCTCCAGTCTATCTAGCACAGCCATTTTCAGGAAGGTGGCACTAGGATTGGGAACACAGTAGAGGCAGGCACTAAACCACCACCTTCCCTTTCCTGAGGATATAGTCCTGGGTATCTACTTGGGGCTGTTTATTTCTAGAAATCTGATGGTTTCTGATATACTGACAATTTGAGGTCCCATTTGCAAATGAATAGGGAAGACCAATTCAAGACAATGCAATTATGCTTACAGAAATTATTTTTGTGAATCCTTTCCTCAACTATTTTATCTTTTCTTCTCTCTCTCTCTCTCTCTCTCTCTCTCTCTAAGGCATAATGCACACGCAGAAAGTGTATTTAATGTACATTTTTTAGGATTTTCAAACTTCCTAGCAAAAAGTAGAAATTAGGAATGGGAGTGTTGTGTGTTTTCCTTATTGGAAATCTCACAGGGGTCACTTTGGATGGAGTGACAATGACAATAAAGAAATAGTTCACTGAAAGGAAGCTGGAATTGTCAGATCTATCTGTTTTTTCTGTAGTTTCCAACTTTTTTTCTGAATGAATTTGCTCTATGAAGAATACAAACTAGTTACAATCACCTGTGAATGACAAAACATTAGTCATCTGAACATATTCCTGCAAGAACACTTCAGATCTGACTAATCAGGTCCTGGCACTCTCCCACTGAATGGAAGGCTGGTAAGCACTCTCTCTTTCTTAATGGGAAGTAACACCTATTAGTTAACAGTTAATAGAAGTAACACGCTTTCTGTATGGAATGCTTCAAACCTTTATTATAAAGCATAAGACTAGTCGTTCTCAAAGGTCTTTGGGGTGTATAAATATCATCAGGTGGCTTATTCCGCATGCAAAGTCCCAGGCCCCACCCACAAAAAAAAAAAGGTAAGGAATGGACCCAGGAGTGCAGCTATTCAGGGTCATGAACCATTCCTGGAGATAGTAGCATTGCATTAGACTTATGGAAACAGCAAAGGTTAGATACAGTCATACTTCATTTGGGTTGATTTTTAATCACTAAGCAAAGAAAATGGAAAGTGGTTTCATAAAAGAGAAGCTAAAAATAATTAAACAACATTTTTTTTTTTTTTTAAGATTCAACCTTTCTAGTAAGCAAAGAGTCAGGAAATAAGATCATACCATTATCATGTACCACTCAGTGCAGGATGTAGATGGTGGAGGCGGCTGTGCATGTGTGGGAGTAGGGGCTATATGGGAACTCTCTGTACTTTCTGCTCAGCTCTTGCAAGCCTAAAACTGCTCAAAAAAGATCAAGTCTAATTTTTATTTTTATTTACTTATTTTTTTTTAATTTTATAGACTTATTTTAAATAAGTAAATAAGTAGGTTGGGAAACAAGCCCAGGGCTTTGTGCATACAGAACATGTGCTATTACTCAGCTACATCCCCAGCCCAAAGTGTATTTTTTAAAAAATCAAAATATCATATCATCTTTACTTGTAGAAGAAGCATATATTTTTATGTCAGGCAGTGGCACATGCCTATAATATATTTTTAGGTCAGGCAGTGGCACATGCCTGTAATTCAAGGGATTTGGAGAGGCTGAGGCAGGAAGATTGCAAGTTCCAGGCCAACCTGGGCAACTTAGTGAGGCCCTGTCTCAAAATTAAAAAATTAAAAGGGCTGGGGGCATAGCTTAGTGGTAGAGCACAGTAGGGTCAATTCCCAGTATCGCAGAGAGAGAGAAAAAAAAGGGGCAGGAAATAGTTTTAACTTTAATACTAAAAAAGTGTATCAAAAATCAAAAAGACACAGTTGGCCCTTCCTGAAACAACTTTTCGGGAAAGTGATGCAGCAAAATACACTCAAAATGTTCATGGCTTTTGCTTCAGTGACTCTAGTTCTTAGAATTAATCTTAAAGGAAATATTAAGAAAAATAACAAAAATGTTCTCATAGTGTGACACACACAAAGTCTTTCACAAGAAGCATCATTATACAAGCACTAGGAGGTTCACGGAGGGCTTTTTAAAACAAGGCAAAATGTGTACAACCTAATGTTAAGCAAAAAGAAAGGGCACAAAATAATCACACAGCATGATTCCAGCTGTGTGCTAAAATCCTCATAAAGTACTAGAACGTTAAGGTTTTGTTTATCTCCAGTGGGATTATGGGTGATTCCTCTTTTGTGTATTTCCCACAATGAACATACATTACTTTATAACCAGAAAAAGAAATGCATTTTTTAATGCTTAGAATAAGAAAAAATAGACGACTTATCTTTCAGAGTTCTTATGTAGATGAATAAGATATTGTATTAGAAGTACTCTGAAGAACACAGAAAAGAATTCTATCTGAGCTTAACACAATATTCATATTACTGAAAAACTACATGAAAACAGAAGGCATTGCAGAGCTTACTATTTAACGGAATTTGAAAATGAAGTCTTAGAAAAACAATCCTGTAAAATCAGTAATGTGTTCTAATTTGTCATTTTAGAGAAATTTATTATCATGATGCATTTACTTTAAAAAGGTTATCCTTAAGTAAGTCATCAGTTCTCCATTACTGTCAGTTCAAGAGATGTTTTTGCCTGCCTACTACATGCAGAGCACCAGGTATAACTTCAGGGAGCTCATTTGCAGCAGAGAAGCCTACAGGGTAGGTGAATGCATGGCCAAGTCCATCCAGTAAACGTGAGTCACACACACAGAGAGAAGAGGCCAGCCACCTTGGAACAGGGACATTCTGCCATTCTGTATGTTTTCTAAGTTATGGCCTATCATTGCATTTCCCTTCCCAAAGACAGCATGGAACAGGGACTCCTGTGTCAGGCTAGCAGGCTCTATAAGGCTATCTATACAAAGGTGGGGACAACCCATACCCTGGGAGCTCCAAGCCACCCAAACAGGCTAGCACTACCTAGGAACAACCAGGAAAGAAAGAGTTCTCCATGTTTCTCCTTCTCCAACTCTTCATAGATTAATAAGGATTTGGAAATCAATGTATAACTCCATTATCACTAGAGAAAGGCCCATCCGCTCAAGGCAGAGCCTTGCAAGGTAGGTGCTCCCTACCTGGCTCCCCATCTCCATACTGGGGCTTGCAACTCCCCAGAGTTCCAGCCTCTCTATCAAATGGCCTTCTTGGCATTTACTTCCACTTGGGTATTCAGTGGGTCCCTAAAAGATGCCAAGTCCCAAATAGACTCCAACATGCAGGAAGTCCTGCCATCTCTACCTCCAAATTAAGTCCAGAATCCACCCACTTCTCTCCACATCTAGTGACTCTCCTAATTCAAGCTGCCATCACAAGTTCCCTGGAACTTCTGCAGGAGACACAGCCCAACTCCCTGCTTCTGTTCTTGCTCCCACACGACCCCTTCTTCTCACAGTAGCCAGAGTGCTCCTTCTCGAAACATTAATTAGTCTGAAAGTTCCACAAGGGTTTTTATCTGTTTTGTTTACTAATGTGTTGCCAGCACCAGGTGTGTGAGTGAATTATTTAAAGTCCTTGGCTTAAAACTTAATAACGAAGTCAGGTGCAATGACATGTGCCTGTAATCCCACCTACTTGGAAAGCTAAGGCAGAAGAATCATGGTTTCGAAGCCAGCCTGGGCCACTTAGAAAGACCCCTATTAGAAAGAAGGAAGGAAGGAAACTAAATAACAGCTTCCCATATCCAAACCCCAAACTTCTTAAGAGCCTTCAAGGCTTCTGACTGGTCCTTTCCCTCCATTCATGATACTCCAGTCCCTTGGTCCTCCCTGCTCAAGTATACCAAGTTCCTCCCTGCCTATGGCCTTCCTTCCCTCTGGAATGGTCTCCCCATTGTCTCTTCTACCTTTGCCAGCCCGGCCCCTTTGCCAGTTTACGTCACCTTCCATCCTCTCTAAATAGCCCACAATCACTCGCCATCATGTTATCTTATCAGACCATTGACATGGGCTGATATTGCCTTGGTTACTTAAGTTTTTACTGCCTGTACACCTACTAGAATGTGGAGCAGGGCTAAGGGCAGTGACCCTGTATGCCTGGGTAAGTACTGTAACCCCTGTCACTCTCACAGTACCTGGCTCACCCTGGGTAACTGAGGAATTTAGCAATTAATTTAATGCCATGTTATGGGATCTGGTCTTCCAAGTTGAAGGCTCAGAAACTATTCTAGCTTGTACCATAGGTGACCGCACCCTCAAAGATAAACTCAGACAAGCTAAGATGTACTAGAGATGAGGCAGATACCAAAACACCAATTTATTTATAGTGAAAAACCTCTGTCGATAGAACTGAATGAATATTCAAATTCCACTCAATTTGTTGTTTTCTTTCTCTTGACTCAAGTCAAGTCTAATGGGTGAAGTTAAAATAAAATGAATTTGGATGATAACTGAAATCACTAAAATCCCTCTATTCAATTTAATGGGACCAGATCACTCAGCAGCATCCTTTCTAAACAGTCCTTTCAAAATTTCATTTTTAGGTACAATATATGAAATTCAGTAGCCAAAAATTCCTCCTCATTGTTAGTGCTGGATACACATTGAACCAAGACTCTCTGTAGTCTGACTACATGTTAACATCATTTTTATATCTCTATCTTGACAAGTTAATAACATCCAGTGCTGCACTCACCATGAGTTCAGAAAACTCTTTTCACTTGCAAAATATTAAACTACCAAACTGTATACAACCTATTCAGTTAGATAAAGACTTGATACAGTTTTCCATAACTCAACAAGGTCAACGCCAGCATGTGAAGCCAGCAGGACACCATGAGGTCTGAGCACATGGAAACCAGGGGTAGGTCTATAGGTTCTAACCATCAGGCCCCACTGCCTGGTTCCCCAAAGGCCAAAGATACAGCTAAAGTGCTAAGAGGACACAGCGGAATACAAACTACTTCCCAAGCCATCAAGTTGGCATAGAAGGGAAAGCTTACCACCCAAAAAGGGACCACAGACTACTTACCAGAACTTGGCTTCTGGGGATGATGATGCTTACCCAGAGACAGTATGGATAATCCGGACATTTATAATTCATAGTGACTACATTACCTCTTCTAAATTTATAATGGCAATGATAATTTGTGGCAAGCCTTGGAGGAATAAATAATTGATGACATACTCCAAACACAAGGCAAAATGCTAATGGAGACATGGGTGGGGATGTATTAAAACAATAGATTCTTCCACCCGGCATTTATTAAGTACCTACTGTATACTAGTGTACAAAAGTCATTTGTTTTCATATTGGAGTCTGCACATGGAATATGGGCAAAGATTATGGAGTTCTAGAAGAACAAAAGACTCTGAAGCCTTTGATTGTGAAACATTGATTGAGCTCCTACTATGTGTTGAACATCATGGCACGTGCTAAAAATTGAAAAATTAAAACTCTGTTCTAGTTCTTGAAGATCATGCAGGCTAGTGGTTTGACAACATATTTTACTCTTTTTTCTAGTATATAACTGTGTTCAGAGCCATGTGATAAAAAATCATAAAGACTTATCTAGGTACATTTACCAAGATGCAGATTTAACATCTCTCAAATTGACCAGCTCTGTCAAGAGCCTACAGTGAGCTCCGCATATTGAGAATGGTTTTTGCTTTTTGCTTTAGCTTTGTAACACAAAATCACCTGCAGGATTACTCTTACAAAATAAATGCCCAGTAAAATTTTACTGAGTGAACTAAAAAACAAGTATAAGCTAGTAATAAAAACAACAAAATGCCAGGCAATTTTCAGAAGAAATTCAGAATCTATAGACAAAAAAATATGCTTTTCACATCACTGAAATATAATTTAAAGCTGGTCATGGTGGCACATGGCCTGTGATTCCAGTTATTCAAGAGGTTGAGAGACTGTAGGATTGCAAGTTCAAGATCAGATTGGGCAATTTAGTAAAACCCTATTTCAAAATAAAAAATAAAAAGGGCTGGGAATGAAGATCAGTGTAGAACCCCTAGGTTCAATTCCCAGTACCACAGACACACACACGCATGTACACACACACACGAATGAAATACAATTGGAATATTGTCACATTTGTAGTTTTAAATATGCAACTATCATCTTTTGTATAACACCCACCATCCCAATTTTATTATTACTTATAAACAAGGACTTCTTAAAATTTTTACCCTATGTTATTATTATGGGCTAAATGTCCCTAAATGCATACATTGAAATGCCCACCACTGCAATGGTATTAGGAGGTGGGGATTTGGGGGACTTTAGGGAGTACTTAGGTAATAAGGGTGGAGCATTGAAGAATGGTATTAGTGCCCTTAAAAAAAGAGACCCAAGGTCTTGCTTCCTCTCTTGCCCTGTGAGGACACAAGAAAACAGTCGTCTACGAACCAGGAAACAGGTTGGATCTTGGGGTTCCCAGTCTCTAAAACTGAAGGCTATATGATTCTGTTATTTAAGCCACACACACTAATTTGTCATGATTTCATTTTGATGAAGTTTGGCTACAATGTAGCAGTTCTGATGTTTCATCAAGTATTCTAATTTTGGTTATGTTTGGGTAGACGTACTCAAGTTCATAATATACACAAGTACATATAATTAGTGCTTCAGAGCAGTCTTACATTTCTAAACTTTCGTGCTGTTACTTTAATACGATATACAGTTATTACCAGTTATAAAAAAGTAAACACTAGCATGCCCAAAGTAAATTTTTTGTCAAAATTAGATTTTACTCAATTTTCCCTCTCTACAACAGAAATCATATTTTTATTCGCAAAATTTGCATACTCTAAAAATAAATGGAAAAAAGTGCTGTCTGGGTGAGGCAGACATAATCAGTATATAAAATGCGTTTCAGATGTTGGAAAAATGGCAAAATTGTGATTACTTTAAAACTCCCTGTGTTGTAAAGTGTTCAAAAATTGTCTTAAAGAAACACGTTTGGGGAGAAATAGTTAGCAAAAGCATAAAATGATTGATGACTTTGAATTCCTAGGTATGTTTGGTACTGAGCCCAGTTATCAAAGTCATTCAAGTGAATGCTCATCAACAGAATGAGGCCAGGGAGAACTCAGTGAGGACTGTGCTGGAATTACCTAGTTTCATGAACAACTTCTCCCTGGAGGGTCAGAAATACTCAGAAAGCAGAGAATGGCTACAGTGGCCATCCTGTCACATTTGAGAATTGGTTACATAAGATCAGCGTTCCAGAACAGCTTCCAAGAGGAAAAGAAGAAAAGGGAAAGGAACACATTTTTGGAGTTTTTAATCCCCTGGGTTTAGTCTCAGCACTGACACTAAATGGTCTTGAGACTTCAGGTCACTTCACTGGGCCTATCCTGAAAAGGATACACTTTGTAGAGATGACCTCAGAGTCCCCACTAGAAAATCTACAACTGCCTTCACTCTAAACTGGGTGTTTCTTCACTAATAAGCATTTGCTATGATTTAAATTATGGTGTCCCCTCCCAAATTCATATTCAGACTCAGTCCCCACTGTGGTAGCATTTTAAGAGGTAAGGATGCACCAAGGTACACACATGTAATCTCAAGACTCAGGAGGTTGAGGCAGGAGGATTGCAAGTTCAAGGCCAGCCTAGGAAACTCAGCAAGATCATCTCAAAATGAAATTTTTACAGGGCTGGGATATACCATGCTTGAGACCCTGGGTTCAAGCCCCAGAACTGCAAAACACACACACACAACACACACACACACAAACTGGAACATCCATACATTGCTAGTGGGATTATAAAATAGGACAGACACCTTGGAAATTGTTGGGCTATGCTTTTAAAAGCTAAACATAAGTTCACTATAAGACCCGGCAATTCCACTCCTAATATTTACCCAAGAGAAATCAAGACTTTCCCACATCAAAGACTTGTACTTAATATTCACAGCAACTTTACTGATAGTAACTAAAAATTGGAAACAATTCAAATGCCCATCAATTAATGGATAAACAGAAAGTGGTATATCTACACAATAGAATACTTCTGAGACATCAAAAAGACATGACATGACACATGCCAGGACATAGGTGAACCTCAAAAAATTATGCTCAGTGCCAGGCACAGTGAAACATGCCTGTAATCCCAGCAGCTCAGGAGGCTGAGGCAGGAGGATTGTGAATTCAAAGCCAGCTTCAGCAAAAGTGAGGTGCTAAGCAACTCAGTGAGACCCTGTTTCTAAAATAAAATACAAAATAGGGCTGGGGATGTGGCTCAGTGATCGAGTACGCCTGAGTTAAATCCCTGGCACCCCCCAAAAAAATTATGTCCACTGAAAGTAGGCAGATGCAAAAGACTTCATATTGTATAATTTCATTTATATGAAATGTCCAGAAAATATACATTTATAAATACAGTAAATGAATAAGCCCTGGGCTGGAGTAGAAGCAAGGGCTTGTATGAATTTCAGTAGGTGATGGTAACGTCATAAAACAGAACTGTGTTGACGGTAGCATATTTCTGCAACTATACTAAAAGTTATCTAATTGTATACCTACAATGAATGATTTTTTGTGGTATTTAAATTATACCTCAATAAAGCTGTTTAATAACAACACAAATCTGGCAATAAGAAAAAAAAAAGCACTTAATTTCAGGAAGCATAGTTCATATATAATCCCCATGGGAAGAAACAAAGATTTTCCTTAATTTAGCCATATATGTTTATTTCTATATTTAATAATTACATGTGAAGAATATTACCATTATGCAGTGACGGAAGTCCAGGCCCTAAATAATCTAAGATTTCTGAACTACATTTTATGATCCCTGTGACTGCCCAAAAAATAGCAGTAAACTTTTAAATTCTACAAGTAGACAACATTGGCTTTTTTATGGGACCCATTTCAGAGCAAAATAGAGCAATAAAGGGGAGTCTGAGAAGCAATTCAAATAACTAAGCTCTCTGAATAATAAACTGCATAATATATAATCATTCTGGCCTAGAAACATCTAATCTGGAGCAGCAAAGGCTGACCTAGTAATTGATTTAATAGCTATCTTCAAAGATATGAAGGGTTTTACAAGGAAACTTTTTGACTAGTTCTCTCTCCCCTTTGAAAGCCAAAAAAAACAAAGTGATTTAATAAACAGCAAGGCAATTGCAGAATAAACACAAATAACACTGACAGAAACTGCTAGAATAAATTTAATTAGTATATTTGTGTTAGTTGTTTCCTTGGCGATCATTACAGACAAGAGGGACAGCTTAGGTCTGCATGCACACTGCCTGAGAGGTGGGAATGAGAGTGGGGTGACCTGATAAGGATCAATTCTGTGGGAAGAGACACAACCCACATGACTTGCACACACCTTACCTCAATGTCCCGATTAAGTTGCTTCACTATGGCAGTTATGTTTCTGATGTGCTCCTCCAAGAAAAGCCTGGCCAGGCGGTCGCCGCCCCCTTTGTTTTGCATTTTCTGCAAACTACTGACAATATCATCTTTAATTCGGAAGGCATGCTCCACCAGGGCAGCAGTGGTTTTCTCATGGCAGAGGATCCTGTCTTCCAGCTGCTCCACGAGGCTGACTGAGGAGTAGGGTGCCATGGTCAGGGACTGGCTGTGTCGCGGCATGGTTCTCACTCGTCTGCAGAAGGAAACCACAGGATGAGGGTGGCTCATTGGGAAGAAATAATTCTTAAAGCCAGATTCAAGACTTCACAGAGAAAGAAAGACAAATTTTTACCCCTATAAGATTAACAGGGTTTGAGGCAAAGTTTCTGCCCCAGAGTTTCCTCCATGAACCAGGCAGGATCTTGAGATAATTGTACTCATAGAATTATGCGCATGACCTCCAAGGTCAAGAGGCTGGCAGAACCGGGCACAGACCTCTGTCCCCACACAAGCTGTGAAATCAAGATCCAGCTGACTAACAAGATCTTCTGACAGGCTCTCCTCCCCAGCCCTGTCCCTGAAAACAATGGTTACAAAGTCAAATGCCCACAAGGGTCAGGCAAGTGACATAAATGAGTGAAGCACACCATGCATGGTACAAGAGGGAGTGGCAGGGACTTTGGAGAACTGGACAGGGCATTTCCCAGCTAAAGGGAGCCACAATTCTGCTCCTCCTATAAATGATCATCTGGGAATGCAAGTCCATCTTTTCAGATTATCTGGTATTTCAAAAAAAAAAAAAAAGTCAAAAAATTCAGACTTGTATGTGAAATTGCCCTATTTTTAAAAGTTGACAATTCATTTTAAAAGTATTTAAGATCATACAGATCATGAAATGTACTTCCAAGAGTCAATTTTGTCATGTAGGCCCCCAGTTTGAAACTTTTGATTTAAAAAGGTTAACAGGGCCAGGTTCAGTGGCACGCACCTATGACTCAGAAGGCAGGAGGATGTCAAGTTCGAGGGTAGCCTTGGCAACTGAGTGAGACCCTGTCTTAGAGTAAATAATAAAAAATATTGGGGCTATAGTTCAGTGGTACAGCATCCCTAGGCTCAATCCCCAGTACATATTAATTAATTAATTAATTAATTAACAGGAACATTAACCTTAAGCCTCCAAAGTTATAGTTCACTGTTGATAGAAAGTTCAACCCTACTATAGGGCAACTGTGAAATATCCACCTCTTGGGGTCATGGAGTGGTCCATGGTATCCTATAAATTGGAAACCAGGAGAGGGGACACAAGAATACTTCCTTGCCCTTGAACAAAACTATACTTGGATAATATAACAGCCACAAGACTTAATTTATAAAGACCATCACACCCACTAGCAGCCCTCATGGGATTGGCAGAAAGGAAAAGTATACCTTAGATGCATATTTTCCATATATTATACCTTTCCTCGGTGACAAGAGAAGGAAATACAGTGCTCCGTTGGGCCATTTTCTTTTTAATAATTCACATCTGTCGAAAAAACAAGTACTAAATTATTTAACAGTTTATACCTGGAAATTTAAATGACCACAAAGCTTATTATGAAGTTACTAAGTGGCTCACAAATTATGCTGACACACTGATCAGTTATATTATTGAATGGTTGTATCTCATGTGAAATAAACAGTAAATGTTTCCAAATAAGAGAGAAAAGAATTTAGCAAAATCAAAATGCTTCTGAAGTTAATACTACTAAATTTTGCTGAACCGATCAACACAGACTGTCAAATGACATTTCCAGAACTTTCCTAACTCCACACCTACATCTCAAGCTGAAAAAACACTTTTCCAAGCCAGGCACAGTGGTGCACACCTATAATTCCAATAACTGAAGAGTCTGAAGCTGGAGGATGCAAGTTTGAGACCAGCCTCAACAACTTAGCAAGATCCTGTCAAAATAAAAAGATAACAAAGGGGTGGGATATGGTTCAGTGGTAGGCACCCTTGAGTTCAATTCCCAGTACCACAAACAAATAAACAAAAAGCCACTTTTTCAGAAACAAGGCAGTTTCTTTTTTCTTTTTCTTTCTTTTCTTTTCTTTCTTTTTTTTTTTTTTTTTTTTTTTTTTTGTACTGAGGATTGAACCTAAGGGAGCTCTACCACTGGGCTACATCCCCAGCTCTTTTTATTCTGAGACAGGGTCTCACTAAATTGCCAAGACTGTTCTCAAGTTTGCAATTCTCCTGCTTCAGCCTCCTGAGTCACTAGGACTATACTGTGTCTGGCAAGATAATTTCTTTAGTAGATTTTTTTCAATCTTATACTTCTCTGTAGAAATTTACAGGAAACTACCTTAGTAAATTTGATCTCAGTAAGTTCCATGGCAATCAAGAATGCTTGTTTCTAAATCAAAAATAAAACAACTCGTGGTCAATGTCATATGATTTGGGGGAACCTAACTATCTACTAACAAAATGAGAATAATATTCTTAATTAAAGCTTTAAAACGATGTTATAAGATAAAATCATACATATTGCATCTAACACATAAGGAACATTTGATCATCACAACTCATTAGAAAACTAGAGAGTTTTTAAAAGATTTCATTTCTTTGGTTTCTCAGCACTGCTGTTAATTGGCTTAAAACAATGAATGCCTAGTAACTGGGATCTGACTCAGTAATTGTTCTCAGACACTGAATTCAGAAGGCATTTCTGATTGACACCATTGTTTTGGCATCAGCTCTCTGGTGTTTTATTTTTAGAGTTTCAGAATGTGAACATTTTACTTTCATAGACAAAGAACTTCAAAATTTAAACAATTTTCATTTAAGAACAAAAGTAATTCATGCCAAACAAGCTATGATGCCCAAGGAGTTCTTAAGTGTCAAAGATAAGAAATGCTGCCATTTAGACTAAATAAAATTAGATGGATGTGAAAAAATGCTTTCAGAATCACAGAATCATTTGCTTTTAAAGTTGTAAGACACATTAGCTGAAATATTCATCTACAGAGTAGCCCCACTTATGGGGCAGGCACAATGGCACACACCTATAATCCCAGAGGCTGAGCCAGCAGGATCGCAAGCTCCAAGACAGGCTCAGCAACTTAGTGAGGCTATAAACAATTTAGTGAGACCCTGCCTCAAAATAAAAATCAAAAGGGTTGGGGATGTGGCTTAGTGGTTAAGTGTCCCTGGGTTCAATATTCAGTACCCTGGGTTCAATCCCTGGTACAAAAAAAGAAAAAGAAAGAAAGAAACATTTATTAGCGTCTACTAAGTAGCTAAGTAATCTAAATAGGTAAGACAAAAACCCCATCAGGAGGAGGCCAGCTAACACAATCAAAAAGCAGGGAGATAAATAGTAACATGAACAAAATCACACAGGGAGGACAAAAGAGGAGGGGTGCATTTTTCCTGTGTGGCAGCTGGGTCCATGAAGAACTAAGGCCAATGAATGAGCAGGATTTCCAAGAGTAGGGAACACAGAGATGATCCCACAGCTCCTCTCCTAGGCTCCCCAACACTAGCTCTCCTCCTCCACTCTCAGCTAAGGCCAAACCTGTTCTTCCAGCCTCACATCTGGCCATGACTTGCCACAGACACCTGCTCATATTAGCATCCCTCTGCCACCCCATCCACCACTGTGCTTGCGTCAGACCTGTGCTCTGCAGCCATCACAGATTCCTGGGCTCTCTGGAAATGCCTTCCCATCCCTGTAAGAGTCTCCAGGCCCTCAGTTGTAGAAAGTGACTTTTGTGTATTTCTTCAACTCTCTACCTGCGTGTTTTATACTAATTATTGTGCACCATTATTTTCAGTTGTTTAACAGGCTGCCTCTTTTATTAAACTACACACTCCTTAAGGGCACATTTCAAACCTTAATAGACATAGAACTGACCTAAAATACACCACACATGTTTGTTAATGAGCGAATGGCTACTGTTCCTGGATCAGAAATGGCAGCAATAAAGGCATCCCAGAATATGGTTTAGTTAAAAAGTAGAGTTCTTTACAGAGGATGAATTCCAGCAGTTAGGAGCCCAGTAAGGATCTGTGAGTAAACAGAGACTTGCTGTCTGCCCCTGCCCCCCTCTGCCTCCTGGCACACCCTGAAGTTCTTTTCATCCCCTTGGAATTACCTGGCCTGACCTACAGAAGCCCGCCCTGATCAACCTACTGAAAAAGCAGTGTGTACACCACTACTTGTTGGAAACGGGTGTTCAGTAGCAAACCTTCCTGTTACCCAGTGCTATGGCTCTAGCTCTATGGCAGGAAGTTTCATGTGTCACTGCTGTCTACTCAAAATTGCACCTTTCAAGAATGTGGTAAAGATCTGTTCCTTTCTTAGGGCACTTAATTGGTTAGCATCCTGATATTTTGCCAGAACAATGGGATCTATATTGTAGAGGAATAAGTGTCGATAATAAATAAGTCACTGTATTAAATATCTTCTCAAACAGCATTTCCCCAACTTCCCATTTTGAATTCTGGGTTTTGTGCTGAGGTTATCATCTCCTACACATTTATAAATCTGATCACTGATACTGTAAGTGGTCCACAGCCTTATCAAGCAGGTCTGTGTAGTACACTGTGCTGATTGCATCATGTTCACTATTACAATAAATGATTTCCACTTTATGAGTTGGGAGAATTTAGGGGATGAGACAGGTAGGTAAAGCAAAAAGAAAAGAACTGGAAAGCATAAGAAAGGCAAAATCATAATGCCCAAAATATGTAATACATCAACAGAATTTGGAGGCCCACACAACAGTAAAGGAAAATGCTACCATCTAAATCAAAAGAGTTATCTGTGATTATGAGGATTCTGAGAAAAAACGAAAAGAGGCAGTGTGTGTGTGTGTGTGTGTGTGTGTGTGCGCGCGCGCACCTGCACGTGAGTACATACTTATGCATATTTAGTACCTTAATGACAAAGAAGACATTAGTGCCAACTACTATATTTTTATAAGTAAAGTGATACTGGGTAGAAATGCTACAGAAACATTTTAATGTAAAACAAGGTATGAATTTAACCAATTAAAATGACAACTTTTACTGAAAAACTGGATATCATGTAAAAATGTAGTTTTCACTTTACTATTAAAATATAGTGCTGATGTGTTATGCCAAGTGTCAGATTTTTTAAAAATAGGCAAAGAATTTATGAATAAAGTGATTGTAATTTGGTAGTAGTGGGGGAAAGCGCCCATTTCCTTGCAGTCAAAAATAGTGAGAGGAGAGAGGGCGGGAGCAGCTGAAGGTGTGTGCAAGACAAGTGGGAGCCGCTCACTCGGGTCTGGAGGCGAGCTCGCCCGGGCTCCCCGGGTGCTGGCAGGTGAGAGCAAGGTAGCGGAGGGCAAGCTTGGGGAGCCCCCAGGCGCCCTGGGTGGGATCCCGCTGGAGTAGGGCTGGTCACCATAGCTGCTCCTCCCTCTCTCCTCCTGCCCGCTCCTGCCCGCCATCGCTCCCTCCAGCTCTCCTCTTTCTTATTGATTTGCTCCACTCACTTCCGTTTGCCCTCTCCCTTCCTTTAACTTCCCTTTCCCTTCTTTCCACCATCCCTTTTCCTCCTCCTCGCACTCGCATTTTCCATTTCGTAGCTGCAGTCCTGCATAACTTTCAGTTTTGGAAAACTGACAGCGCGCTGGGAAAGGCCCCACGATCTTGGCAGGCTGGCCGTGCGCACTGACCGAAGCTTGCCCTAAGCCAGGCGCTCAAGAAGAGTATTTGGGCGCAGTAGTTTAATTCATTCACGATTATTTGAGAAGGGGCAGCTTTTCTTCTATTCAACAGAAGGAAACTGAGCCAGATAAATGTTCAACATTTATCAGGGAGGAGGAGGACAGAGATTTGAACCCAGGGCCTTGACCTTTTCATCACAGGGAAGCTGTGTGGTCTCTAGGACAGTGTCTGGCCTTGGGCTACTGGATAAGCTTCCAAAAAAGGCTGGTTCCTTCCCTAGCTAATGTCTCTTCATGCACATCTGTCTATTTTTTTTTTAATAAACCTTTATAAGTTAGGTTCTAGGAAACAGTATTCATTGGTATATTTAAAGAAATATTACATTGTTTTCTGTTTGGGGTTAATGAAAAATTGTTAAGTACCTACTAGAACCCCTGGGTGGCCAAATCTGTCTCTCCTGGGTCAAAGGGTGCTGAGGTTACAGCTGGACTGAGGTAACAGTGCTGTTATTTGGTGCTTTGGGAACCAGAGCACATACATGGAAAATAATGATTTGTAACATGTATTTTGTTTGAAGAACTTTGAAACATTTTGAGAAACAAATTTTCTTAAGCTAAAAAATGTATTTTTGTGTATGTGATTAAAAAAGTAATATACTATTAAGATTTGGGTCCTACATAGACACATAAAGAATAAACTGAAAGCTGACACTCAGAAATTGCTGGTGTTGGGGCTGGTGGTATACCTCAGGAGTACAGCATTTGCCTGACATGCCTGAGACTCTGGGTTCAATTCCTAGTAACAAAAAAGAAGAAAAAAGAAATTGCTGATGTTCTAACAATTTACATTTTTTAAAAAATCTCTCAAAGATACATATAATTTTCCTTTTAAAATAATGAATGCATACTTCACACTATGTGTACCCTGCATTTCCTAACTGGTACTATATTATGCACATCTCTCCATGTTGATATAAAAATATATATCACTTTTTTGGGGGGTGCTGGGTAGTGAGCCGAGGAACTTAGGCATGCTAGGCAAGCACTCTACTACTGAGCCACACCCCCAGCCCTATATCACCATTTTTAATTCCTACAAAATAGTCCTGGGAATGAATATATCATAATTATTAGCCAGCTCCTTACTACTGATGAACATTTACACTGAAATACTGTTTATAATCATGATTTAGTTCAGCTTTTTAGTATCTTGTTTTCCTTTCCTTTGTTCTACAGAATGATTCAGGTATATGGAAAATGAATGGGGCAAAGTACAAGCTACATGCAAAATTCAAGTTAAGATGAGACTCTGCTAATGAAATTGGAAGAATCAAGAAGTAATAAAACCAGGTGACCTGTAAAAATTATATGGGAGACTGAAACAAGGCAAACATTCACTCTGGTTCAATATCAGTCTTGGGCTCTGTTCTGTTTGGTAAGAAAGGAGCTATGTTGTCCAGAGCCATATCCCAAACACCAGGCACAGTAGCTGACCAACAGATGTTTGCTGGATGAGTGACTCTCAAGGATACGTGTATGAACTGAAGTAATTTCATAATGCTGGATTTGATCAACTGAATTATATCTTGACTGACAAATAAATGTACAACTAGAAAGGAGATTGGTACCCACATCATGCTAGTAAAAACAATTTTTCTTCTTTTAATTTTTAATTTTTAAAATTTTTAGTTTGAGATAGAGTCTTGTTATACTGCCAGACTAATCTCAAACTCCTTGATATAAATGATCCTCCTGCCTCAGTATCCCAAGTAACTGGACTATGGCAAGCTCTACTCCACTGAGTAATTTGAAGAGATGAAATGTATCAGTGTTTCCAAGAACCTAAGATTCCAGAGCAGCAGGAAGAGAAGTGGACAGCTGTAATCAGTTGCAATTCTAATGCTAAATCACCTAAAATGTAGTTCCATTCACTAGAAATAGAATTGCTATTTTATAATTTAATTTTTAAGTCATTTCACAAATTTCAGATGGATATCTTACTTAAAATATATCAAAAGAATACTGAAAAAAACAACAAGAACTTTAATAAGTTTTTTCCATACCATTGGCTCTATTCTGGCAGTGAAAGCAAATTACAAAATGAATCTAATTTGCCACCAGAAAAAAAAAGTCACAAGAGAAGCCATTTCATTCCACTGGACTGGCAAAAATCAAGTCTGATAAGATTAACTACTGACAAGAATCTACATGGAACAATAGGAACACCAGATGAAAATGAGAATTGGTACCATTACTTGGAAAGCAGTGTTCAGTATCTAGTAAAGCTGAAGATGCAGAAATCTCATGACCCAAAAATTCTACTGCTAGGAACTACTCAAAAAACTGTATAAATGGGTTCATAAGGAGACTTTTACAAGGGTACTAAGGATAGTGTTTAACAATTATTTTATTTTTAATTAACATATATAAATTTTATATAGTAATGTGGTTCAGTGTGATATTTCCATACATGCATATAGTGCTCACTAGTCAAATCCAACCTCCCTTTCCCAATCTGCCCCCTGAGAAAGTGTTATTTCTAAGAGCAAAAAATGAATGTGGGAGCTGGTCACCCATCATTAGGCCACTGGTGAGCACACTAAGATATTCATGCAATGAAAGAATAAACAATATTGAAAATAAACTAATTAGAATTACAAGCTCAGTATGAAAGACTCTAACAAATACATAAAGAGAAAAAAGCAAGATAAAGAAGGGTGTGGACACTATGGTGCCATTTTGATACAGTTTTAATATATATCAAATAGTATGCCATCTCTGTAACATGTAAAGAAGATCAAAATGGAAACCACCAGTTCCAAACCAGGGTCATGTTTTTTTCTGAGTGGGAGCTAGAGGGAGTCAGTATAATATAGGGGGAGTCAAGTAAACTGTTAGATGTTTTACTTCTTACGCTTAATTTTCTACTCTATCATTTAAAAAGAAAGAAAATTACTTTTTCCATTTCCCACTTTAAAAAAAAAAATGACAAAATATGTAAGTTTTTATCACATTATTAGATTTTCCAGGACATGCCCAGGATTCAATCTTGCCCTACACATTCTAAGCCCACAAATGGAATTTCATGGCAATGATAACTAATCTGCACCAAATCTCTACCCTTCAAGCATTTCATCCATACTTAATAATGTGATTTTTTTTTAAATTTCGTTCATTTAAGTTAATTTCCTCAGGGATAAAATTATAAAATGAACATCAATCTCAATAGTCACAAATTAAGAAAATATACCTCAGTAACTTCCAACGGTGGTAAATGCAACATACAAACTTTACTTAACAAAAGTAACAGGTTATATCAAACGGGCACTTACATTAAGAGAAAAAGTGACTAGAAGAAATTTTAAACACATTGTAATAACCTACTTGCACTTGCATTTAACAGAGCTCTGCTGCTGTGAAGAACATAGCTCATGCACAGGTCTGGATGAATGATTTGTACACTTTTCAAGTATTCACTGAATACTACCTTATATGCATACGTACATTAAATTTGTGAAAGATGTAATTGATGATTCCAGATATACTTCATTTTTGTTGCTCTTTTGGAAGAGGTCGTCTAAAGAGAAGAATATGGGGTTCCGGCTCATGAATAATGTAATGAACCCAGCCTAGACTCTTGGACACCAAGTCTCCTCCACTCCTCTTCAGACATTAGATGAGTTTTGGATACTTGTTTGGAAAGTTCTCTGGGTAACATGACATGCCGGTACTCACAGTGCTCGTCAAAGTACTTGTCTGAGTAGTAGATCTGCTTATGGGTCTTACTACGGTGGGCAACAAAGACTTACTTTGGTGGAAACCAAAGATTGTAAGAACTGGCCAAGCAGAAAGCACATCCGTTTCAAACCAAGGCAACAACTCAACAATAATGTGATCTTAACTAGAGGTTGATATTTCTATAAATGGCTACAGGTTAAGTGTCCAGTAATAGAAGAGAAGTTAATTAGAGCATCAATGGCTATTTATCAAAGCCATCCACAGCTATTTATCAAAAGATTATCAATAGCTAATTAAAATTATGGTTATACAGACTATATTATATTATATTATGTTATATTTCCTATAACATAGGAAATATTTATGTGCTAGTTATGTCAAGATTTAAGACAAAAACAAATTAAGTTTACAGTATTATATACAACCATAATCAGGGCCTGGAATCCAGAGCTGTTTCTTGGCATTGCAATTTAGGTGGGACAAATATTTTAACTTATGTGTCTAAAGAATCCTGCAAATTCTCTACCAATACTACCAATGCCACTATTGCCAAATCCCAGTCTTCTTCCTCTTCCCCCTCCTTCTCCACACTGTGAGAAGCCAACCAGATCCTGACCCAGCAGAGGTGGTTGGAGCAGGAGATCCAGGGGCCAGGGCAAGGCAACACTGTCCTGCTGCATACAGGTAAGTTCCAGGGTCTCCCCACTGGCCTCTAAGGTATTGGGTATCCTTATCAAAGGGTCTGTCTTTGGATAATACTAGGCCAATGGCTGATGAAGCCTCCATTCATTTGTTATACCCTGATGCTTTTTCAAACTTACATTACCCACCAAACTCAGAAATCCCTCCATGATCTTGGAAAGGATAGGGCAGGAGTTCCACCCTGGAAATTAATTATAGTAGTATCTTTTTAAATGGTGAAAAGAAGTAAATAAAAATATTAATAGTATCACTGAGTGTATAGAGGCACCATTTGCATGCATATATCAGATAAAACAACCATAATTTACATCTCAACAGATATAGGTTATGGAGGAAAAGACTGTTATTGTATCAAATGTGTAATGTATAGCAAGGAAAAGTTGCCATACATTTTTATTCTGCTTTTCTTTATGTTCAGTACTTTAATAAATGTGCTATTTTCACAATTACAAAAATTTAAATGAGTATTTCTTTCTTTTTTGGGGGGGTACCAGGGATTGACTCAAGGGGTGCTTAACCACTAAGCCACATCCCCAGCCCTTTTTTATATTTTATTTAGAGACAGGGTCTCGCTGAGTTGCTTAGGGCCTCACCTAAGTTGGTGACGCTGGCTTTGAACTCACAATCCTCCTGCTCAGCCTTCCAAGCTGCTGGGATTACAGGTATGCGCTACTTACACCCAGCCTTAAATGGTATTTCTCGAGTAAAAGAATGAACCAATGAACAACAATAAATGCAGAAAGTACTCATTTAATGTCATCAAAACCAAGAAACAAGTCTGATTCTGGATCTGAAAGATCTTATGGTTCAATTAAAACAAATGTACTGTCAATTTTTACTTTTGCCTCATTCCCTTGTGGATATGGTTTGAGCACATAAGGTTTGAGCCTGTCACCCTCAGCAAAGTCATAATTGCAGAATGGATTGTCTGAGGAAGGGAATCAGGCATGTAGCACAGATACAATGGCTTAGGGGTGCCACCAGCACAGCATTCCAAAAGTCTTAGTTCCAGGGAAAATGTGATCCCTCCACAGAGTCCCAAGGCAGATATTCCCAATGTCCTTTGTGAAAATGACCTTGATTCTACTCTGTAAGACTTGCTTTCTTTCCCCTCCACTCTGTTACATTCACAAAGGGAACTCTGTTGGAGATAGAAAGATGAGAAGGGAATGTGTTTGATTCACAAAAATGTATTTCAAAATGCTTAAAACATTTGCAGTGGCCTCCCAGCCTAACTGAAGGGATCCAGTAATACGCAACATACATGTGGCCTCTGTCAGATACAGATGGACTCACAAACCAACCCCTGGCACCCAGGGAGCAATCACTGATGTTGCCTTAAGCCACTCTCCACAGCTTAGAATAATGTTAACATTTCTAGGAGAACCCCGGTAAAAACAGACTGGTTTTTGTTCTCATCTATTAATAACAGCTATTTTGAAATACTATTTAAATCTTCTATTGTTATTTGAACTTTTCACGGATTATGTCTCCCCAAGTGAGCTGCTTCAGGGCATCAGGGACTACATCCTATGTGAGCCGCATCCCTGTGAAGCCCAGCAGAGTGCCTCCTCACAGATGCTCATAAATATGTGCTCATTTGCCTTTTTGTTTTTCTAATTTGGAAAGGCCCATCATTTTAATTATTGAGTGGCTCTGCTCAAATGACATATCGATGGCTGACTCAAGGTGCCCCTCCAGCTGTGAACTTGGCAGACTGCTTGAGGTCACCCTGTAGCGGGCCCAAGCACTCACACGTGCACACACCCACACCAAAAAAGAAATGTCTTAATATTACTTTTATCAACAGCTATATTTGGCAACTTTTCTTTCTAGCATTAGAGAAGACACATTACCAAATGTTAAAAAGGGAATCTGCCAAATGCAATAGCAAGAACAGAAAAAATATTATTCAAAGCCGGCATAAACTCTCTACCTACTGAACTCTACCTACACCCCCAGACGCACCAGGGCTCTCACGGGAGGGGAAAGCACGACTTTGTGTTCTCATGCAGGCAAAATGCTAGCTGTGGCTCTTAGAATCTCTGAGCGAAAGCTAAGGGTGCAGGCTTGGAAGAGGACCTGGCCCCAGCCTGTGCCCTTTTCCTCACATGCAGAGGGAGCCCACATGGGAGACTCTGGGAGACTCTTTTATTTGGAGTAACAACTGGAGCGCGACACATTAATTTTATGACTATTTAGAGAGAGCAGGGGAGGACTCTTGAGCTCTTCCACAGATAATTAAAAATGCAAAAAAAAAAAAAAAAAAAGATATCTGAACTAAACAAAAAACAAGCTGAAGACACCAGGGGTTTCTGAATAACATCTTCCCAGTTAAACAATTTTAAGAATTCCATAATGCAAAAGCAACCCCCACACATTCTCTCCCACACAAACACACTCTTTATTGAAGCCACTCTGAGCAGCAGCAGCAGGATCTCTGCCTTTACCTCTGCGGTTCCTTGTCCAGGGAGGACGTCATCTCCACAGAAGCATTGCGGGTGGCAGAGCCCACTACCAGTCAGCAAGGCAGACACACCCTGAGGAGGGAAGTCTACAGTTCCCCACAACCTCAACCACTCGCCATCCTCACATCTGATTCTTGACTTCAAGAACAAATGTTGCTTGCAGAGACTGAAAGATTCAGGCCTTTTGATGCTTGTCAAACAGCACATTCCTAGTAAGTTTCCTGGTGTTCCAGAAAGAGGTGATTATTTCCAAAACAACCATTTTATTATCATCAATAGCCACATCTTTAAAATAGTAAAGGGGTTGGCTGGTGCACTTGCTTAGCATGCTCAAAGACCAGGGTTAATCCCCTGCACTGTAAAAACTAAATAAAATACCAAGAACCACTGAGCCATAGAGAGGAATCAACAAAAGACAACTGAATAGTAGAACACACACACACACACACACACACACACACAATCAAGTTTCCTATTTTTTTTTTCAAAAAATACCTGCTTTTATATTAAAAATTCATGGAACATAAAACCACATCTAATCAGACAAAAAAATGAAATTATATTCATTTTTTAGAGAGGGAGGAAACAGAAGCGCTATTGACAGGAAGGAACAGGGAGGGAGAGTGAAATAAGGAAGAAGAGGGAGTGAGCAAGGGGAGGGCTGAGGAGAAGAGGCAGCACTGAGGGAGCCCGAGGAGGCAGAGCAGGAGGCCAGACAATGCAAGGAACAGGTGGCTGGGCTCCAAAGGGAGGAAGCCGGAGAAACTACTCCTCTCACATTCAGCTGCTCATTTGGGGTGTGAAGAACTAGATGGGCCATTTTTAATATGCTCTGCCAGGTTTCTCTACTCATTCTCTTAATCAAATGTGCTCTTTCTTCGTCTCAACATAAACACAAAATTAAGACGTCATCAGGGAAAATCATTTATTCCACTTACAACATGGAAATACCTTCCCAAAATTTCCACCACTTTCCTAAAAGATCCTGGTTTGAACCAATGCTCATCTGACTCCAAGGGTAGGCCCGGGTCTCACATCCTCCACCAGGGACTGGGTGGTAGCAGACAGCTCTGTGGTCATTCTGTGCGCTCGCTTCATGATTTAACTAAACACTTTAGTCCAGTCAACACTCACTGACACTCTGAACAAGACACAGACCCGGCACTACAAGAGCTTCAACTCAACAGGGAAATAGCACTAGCAGACCACCAAGCAAGACTGGTACGAACCAGGTGAGGCCATGGGACAGAAGGCTGGATCAGCTGGAACTGGGCATCAGGAAAAGCATTTGAGAAGCAGGCACTTGAGTCGGATATTCCAAAGGGCCAGCTAAGTGAACTTGGGGCAGCAAGAGGAAGGGTGAGGAGGGGACAAAGCAGAGGAAATACTGACTAGTGGAAATCAGCAAGTAAAGAGTGGGAGATAAGGCTGGAGAGTTGAGTGTGGTCAGTGTGCAGAGGCCTTCACTCCACAATTGCTAGAAACAGGAAAGACAGCAGGAAGAGAAGGAAGAAACAAGTTGAGGGAGACTGTACCTCGACACTAGATGACAACTGGACATGGGAGAGGAAAGAAGAGCAGAAAGTCAGCATAACCGCAAGGGAGAAGGATGGCAGCTTTAAACCATCAGCAAGTGCACTGGGAGGGGCACCACAGGGTCACTCAGGAGAACACACAGGCATGCACAAGTCAGTGGCACCCTACAGCCAGGTGCAGTAGCACATGCCTATAATCCCAGTGACTTGGGAGGCTGAGGCAGGAGGATCAAAAGTTTGAGGCCAGCCTCGGCAATGTAGTAAGACCCTGTCTCAAAATAAAAAATAAAAAGGACTGGGAATATAGGCCAGTGGTAGAGCACCCCTGAGTTCAACCCCTAATACCTCAAAAAAAAAAAGGCAGGGCATCCTACAAAATAACCAGCTTGTACCCTTCAAAGGTGTCAATGTCAGAAGAAACAGAACAACTAGGGAAATGGCCTAGATTAAAGGAAACAAGAGAGCGATAACAACTAATGCATCAAGGATCCTGGATTGGCTCCTGGACAGAAACTTTTTGATTCTGGTTTTGGTTTTCAGTTTTGAGATCTTTTTTCCTCTCTTTTTGTATAAAGGATGTTATTAGGACAATTGGTGACACCTGAGTAAGGTCTGTAGCTTAGATAACAGTACCAAATCAATGTTAGTTTCCTGATTTTGACACTTGTTATGCAAGAAATGTCCTTTTTAAGAAGAAAATATGCCCTTATGTATTTAGGAGGATAAAGGTATATCATGTCTACATTACTCTGAAATGATTCAGGGAAAAATTACAACATATGTATGTGTGTATATGTACACATATGTGTATGTATACAGATTCAGAGAATGACAGAATGTGCTAGACTAAGAAAGATTAAGCAAGTGTAGTCCAAAGCTAATATTTATAGAATTGGGTTGAAAGATATATCAGAACTACTTAAATTATTCTTGAAATTTCCTATAAATCTAAACTTTTTTTTCAAAAAAAAAAAAACAAGAAAGAGAAGAAAATGCTTTTACAGAACCAGAATGACAAAACAGTCAGGCTTTCTGGTATTAAATTCTGAACGGAAGCTGGGAGAAGGGGCAGGGGGCTGAGCAAATCAGGGCTGAAAGCTGGGCTCTAAGGTCACACTGAAGCCAGAGCTCCTTTCCCAGACCTGCTCCCCAAAAGGACTGCCTCCCTTCACTTATTCTGTGTCCCCTCTACTCCAGTCTCCTCACCTATATGACAGGACTAAGAAGAGCTGGCCACACACAGAGGAATGAAGCATGAAAGGGTTAACAGGGATGGACCATGCTCCCAGGTCAGCACAGGGAAAGCGCCCACTCTTCTTGGCTGTCGGGCTTGGAGTGAGGTTGAGCTGGGAGGGAGGAGGCCAGGAAAGGAAGAGGAACAGACCGGGACAGAGTCTCACAGAACCCCACTCCTAGAGGTCAGAAGAGGAAAGGAACCAAGGAGATCTGAGCGGAACCTGGAGAGCCAGTGCCTTAGAGACAGGAAAAAGCAGCACAGAAGGAGGGCTGACCCTGGCAGCAGATGCAGGGGAGCAGGGCACCATCCAGGAGCAGTGGACAGCACAGGCTCAGATCTGCTGCCAAAACACCACCACAGGAGCCCTTCAGGGAGGTAGATTCAACAGAAAGTAAGAGAGATGCCAGCAGAGACGAGTGGGCAAAAGAGAGAAACTTGAAGAGGGTTGAATAGAGCAACAGATTAGAGGACTGTGCTGCCCTACATGCCCGTGAAGAGTCCCATGTGACTACTCGAATTGTGTGGGGCAAGGGTGCTGGGGATCAAACACAGGGCCTCATGCACCCCAAACATGTGATCTACCAGTTAGCCCTACTCTCAGCCCTGGGAATGCAAATTATTCTTAAATTAACCTAAATTACAAAGCAGTACCTCAGTTCACTAGACTCATTTTGCAAGTTCAGTCGTCACATGTGGCTAGTAACTACCATGTGGGACAATCCAATAGTTTCCCTCACCACTGAAAGTTCTATTGAACAGAGTGGGGACTCCAGCAGGATTTCTTATGAGAGAGATGTCCTGAATACATGGTGTAGTGAGGGCTGGGGCAGAGGAAGGAGGGACCGAAAAAATGGAGAAAGAGAACAAAAACTGGGGGAAATTCCCAAAGGAGGCAAGAAAGAAGGAACAAAGTCCAGAGAATGGACAGTGTGGCATATGTGGGTTAATCTTAGTGAAGGGACTGTCAGACATTTTCTCCCATTGAGAAAGAGAAGATAAAGGACAGGAAGAAGCAGAGAAAAAAGTCTGGAAGTAGTGAGGAGCGTGCTGTAGGAATTTATATTGAAGTACAGACAGTAAACTAGAATGTGGATCCTTAATTTTAACAATAAAAGGGGGCTACTTCTGGAAAGGAAAGTATCTGAAAGTTTGAGTAATGAAAAGATGTAGCATTCAACCTCTAAACAGATACAGAGTTAATAAATGGTGGATTTTTTGTTTTGTTTTGCTTTTGTCCATAGAAAAGCAAGACCTCAGTGAAATTAGAACCAGCATAAATTTGCAATGGTGACCAGTCTGAAGGTCTTTGCAATTTTCTCCTGGATAGCTTGGCAGGATGGGAGAAGAAAATATAGATGATGAGGGTGATTCTGGATTGAGGACTATATATATGAGAAGCCCAAAATGTTAAGACAAAGGATTCCAGATTCCAGGTGGAACTGAAATGGCTGGTTACCTACACATTCCAAGTGAAAAAATGGAGCCATAAGGGGCTGAAGCATTGGAACAGCAAGTGATTTAGGGACCAGAATCCTAAGTGATGGTTAAAATCGGGCACAATAGGGGGCAGAAGTCCAAGTTCTAGCTCTTGAAGACAGAAAAATTCCCAAGACTAAATAGGTCCAAGATATTAGCTGTTGAAGTAGAATGAAAACTGAAGCCACAGAAGTTAACATTGAAGAACTTCAAGGTCAATGAATTAAGAGCCTCAACATATCTGCAAAGTCCCTAGCGCGAGACAAGACAGAGAAGAGAAAGAAGCTGACTGCTCAATCTGTTTATTACTTTTTTTGTAGTATCAAGGGAAGTGATTCTCAAACCTGAGTGAATATCAGAATCATCCAGGAAACTCTGTTTTCTCTCTCCCTCCCCTGTCACTTCTCCTTCTTTTTGGGTTTGTTTTTAAAATAAGGATCTTTTAGGTCTCACCCACCTCAAGATTCTAATTTGGTATATTTGAGAGAGTCTGACAAGCCATGCTTTTCAAAATGTTCCAGGTAATTCTGAGGAGCCACCAAATTTAAGATAAGAAGGAAGACAGAAGATAAGAAAGAAAGTACAGGAACAAGCAGACAGAACTACTTTCTAAGACAAGACCTGGCTGGGAATGGGTTAATGGTTTGGAGGTGACTCTAAGGAGCAAGGGGAAGAGCATCCCCTTCTGGCACAATGGGAGAGGACAGCAGAGAGGATTCTGAGCGAAGTTTTCACTCAGGTTCTGATGTGAGGGGAGAGAAGATGGGCTTGGCAAGAAAATACAGAAGTATGGTTGCAGGGTGCAAGAAAGAAGACACTGACAGGCAGGTCGGAACAATGCAGGTTAATGCCCTGCAGAGAGAGGTGGCAGATCCATTTGCTATGAGGGTTCCAAGCACAATGAGGTATGTTTCATTAAAGAGTTTGTAGGGCGTAGTGGTTAAATTTCTGAACAGTAAGGATTTTACTATCTGTATGCCATCAGATTTCTAACACAAAAACCATTAAAGATTATTAAGCCCTCAGGTAAACCAGCTTTCAGAAACTTATTCATTAACATTGACAACTTTTTCTTCCTAATTCATATTTTTATATAGATGAAATCAGATTCAAATGAATATCAAGGGCATCCTTGAAGCAGAAAGTCAAAAGGGGCATCCCAAGGGATATGTCAGAGGAATCCGGAACACTTCTTTCCTTCTCAGTGGAAGAGGGAGGTTTATGGATGGAGAATATGGAAAGGGGCCTGAGTATCTTTTTTTAGTACTATCTAGTGCTAAAAGTAAACGAAGTACCACAGCCTATTTGTCACCCCCCTACATACACATACACACTCATGACAGATACAATGCACAAATCCTGGGAATGGTTCTCACTAAAGAACATACCTATACTCACGGACCTTTTACCAAAAGAATAAACTGCAAATATTTGTCCCTGCTTCTGAGAGTTACACCTCTGTGGGTTCAAATAAGTTTAGCGTTGTTCTGATTATTCCTATGAAATAATTTCTAACATGAAGAACAGACTTTAAGCTGAGGGTGTGCGCGTGCGCACTCTCACACACGCACACACACAAAACCTCAAGCACATTGAAGAAATGACTCACTTAATTTGCTGCTGCCTGCCACTACTGGGTTTTGATTTTACCTGTTCAAATACAAAGTTTTCTATTAGATCAACTACAGGAAAGAAGTACTCCGGGAGCATTAATCCTGATTTTGTTCACTACATTAAGGCAGCTTAGGGGGTTTTAACCTGTGATTTTAGGAAGCCACTCTAGACCATCAACTGCTCTCTCCATAACTAACCTTCCTTTAAGCAGTAACATTTCTTGCCGTTTTGGGAATCAATGAACAGAAACCCCCGGTTAAATTAACATGTTAATCCTTGTATATCCAGTACCTGCAAAACCATACTTTGGGACCCTTTCTCAGCTCACAGTACAATGGTACAACAGCCCTGTGAAACTGCAAAGAACCTAAGCCCCTCCTTTCAAAGATGAGAAAAAGAAAAGCAGCGAGGGAGCAAAATGATTAACCTGCCCAAGGTCACTCAGCTCTGAGTAGTGGGACAGCCGACTCGCCCCTACCCGTGGCAATCTGTGCACCATGCCAGCTCCCCCCAACAGCCCCTACGGGCGTCTGCTGGTTTGCTAGCATGCAGCCCCCGCGAAAATGCAATGCCAGTTGCGCTCTATGCCCAACTTCATCCCTTCGCGTCAGCATGCAGTTAACCCTCTCGCCCGCAGCGTGTCACATGGGCCACGCGCAGCTCCCTTTCTCCCCCTCGCCTGTCTACTAAGCTGCAGCCCCAAGGTCAACGGCTGTCCCGGGTAGAGCCCGCTGCCGGGACGGAGGATGGCCGGCCGAGGGCCCGGGGCGCGGCACTCACCGGCGCGGGGGGCGGGCGCGCCGCGGCTGCCCATGTCCTCGCCGGTGCGGCTGGGTGCGGCGGCCGCTGGCGCGGGCTGTGCAGGGCGCCCGGCTGCGGGCCCGCGCCGCGGGGAGCGCCGTCCAATCAGCGCGCGCCTGCCGCCTGGCCCCGCGCGCGGCCCGGCCGGGTTCGCGGCTCCCGGGGGGCGCGAGCCGCCGCGCGCAGCCCGAGCCGCTTCCGGGCGCGTTGCCTGGACGCGGTTGCCGTGGCAGCCCGAGCTGGAGGCTTTCCCCGCGCACCCGCGCCCAGCCCCGCGGCGCCGCCCCTCCTCCCTCCTCCTTCCCACACCCAAAATAGCCTCTCCTCGTCTCTGCTGTTTCCCACAGAGCTCGCATCCCAGCGCCTCGGAGTTGGCGGGCGGGGATTTCGCTTATTGGAAAATAAATCCTGTTGTAGGGCTGGTTGACTTGAAGGCAGAGGTAGGTGTTGAAATGGTGTCTGATTAAGATAATAGCCATGGTGTTTGCATTGTAATTCTTCCCAGAGCCCTAACATCCCTTATATATTAAATCTCTTCCCCGCTAAAATAGTTATCTGCCCGCTCCTCCTCAAATCGGGGAGAAGTTACTTGACGAGATCACGGTCTGGTAAGCAGCTCGCGCGCCGATGCCTCACCTGTACAGGTGACTGAACACCCTGGGCTACCAAGCGTCGTTTAAGGAATCATCCTGACACCAATGACTGGGACTCAGGGTCACGTTTCTCTGCAAGACACGATGCAAGGAAGAATGCTACACCCTTCTTCTTGCTAGTCCTTCCTTCTCTCCTCTGCCTCATCCCCCTCCCAGGGCATCCTAACTCTTTCCACCTTCCTCGAAATGTAGGGCTCTCAGCAGGATGCAGAAACCCATCCACTCATAATTTTGCTTCCTCTCCAAGGGCGGGACTTAGGCGGAGCGGTAGACCCCACCTTTGCCTGCCTCGCTGCGTCTGGTTCATCTCTCTTTCGTGGAGACTCTCGTACTTACCCAGTGCAGGTGCTCCTGTCTCCCCCACCCTCCGGAGCCCCTTCAATCCTGGGGAAGGAGTGTGACACAGTAGGAAGAGCATGGGCTATGGAGTCAGGCAGAGCCGTCTTGGAATCCTTGCTCCAGCAGTTGTGTGTAGTCTTGGGTATTCTGAGGCTGTTTCCTTGCCTATAAATAATAATATCCACAACAAGGGGTTAAAGCATCTTAACACTCGTTCAGTCAACATTGTTTTTTGGATGCTTTGCTAAGTGCTTTGCTTAAGCTATGCTTAGCTTTAAGACAAATGAAGAAGGAGGAAAAAAGAGATGTGGCTCTCTACTGTCATGGAGCTTACAGCCTGACACATGTTAATCAAATGTCATAAACACATGTAAAACTGCCACTGTGACCAGGAGGGTCATGGCCTTGAATTCTCTGATGTGGAGATTTGATATCATAGCTTCCCTTTAGCACTATAAAAACCTAATGATCATTTTTTCCTATTCTCATTTTCCCAGTGCTTTTCTGCCACTTAAAATATGTTTGAAACACATGTAACTTGACACAATGTCTAGAAGGACATAGATGGTACCAGAAAGCAACCATTCAAACACAGAGTCCATTGTGAAGAGTCCAGGGAAAAGTTAAAAATGTTACTTTTCCTGTCTCCATCAGGTTGTCTTCCAGTGTTAAGATGTGCCTCTTGGGCTGGGGAAATAGCTCAGTCTGTAGAGTGCTTGCCTTGTAAGCATAAGGCCCTGGGTTTGATCCCCAGCACCAAAAAAAAAAAAAAAAAAAAAAGTGCATCTCAGGTGAACACATGACTGTCCCCTGTTGTTTTCACATCTCTCCTTTCTAATCCACTCTCTCTCTGGTCTAGTTCCATCCCACCAGGACCCACTGTAGTCAAAGCCTCAGGATACTCACTCTTGGCTTTCTAGGAGGGTGACATTAACTCTTTATATTCCTTAGAATGGAGCACCCATAAAAGAGAGGAAACTCCCTCTTGCTACTTTTGATGGCATAACTTTGATATTTTATTTGCCACAAGACTCTCCCTGTAGCTAAGGAAGGTGAGCACCTGGAAGGTGAGAAGGTGAGAGGTCCTTGCCACACGAATACATCCTTCTATTTAGGCTGACATTAATTTCCTTTTAAAAAATAATATCAACTAATAAAAGTTTTAAAAACATATTTTAAAAGATTCATTAACATTAAGAAAAATAATCATAGTTCTTTCAAAACCTTGACTTCTCGATACAAGCCCTGAGAACTCTAAGTAGTCTTGGATAAGCTCATGACTTCCCACTCTGATCAACCTTTTATTTTTTCTTTCCAGGCATTTTTTTTTTAATCCTAAAGAGATGAAGTTTAGCACACAATGATTTTAAGCCTACTTTGTTCCTTTTCTTTTTGCTATTTCTATAAAACAAATTGCAATCAAGTGCTCATTTTTCCAGGATTGTTCTATTATAACTCATTACAGGAAGTGGATTTTTTCTTGCATTACCTTAATTAATAATTCATGATTTATCACAAATTATTTATGCTGGCAGAGATTACTAAAAATTGTTTTATCAAAGAGATAAGTTGTATAAACTTGATCGCCATAATACCAACCAGTCATTAAATACAAATAATTTGTGCATTATAGGTGCTAGACACTGTAGGTATTTTTTTTCTTTTTCCTTTTTGTGGTGTTGGGGATCAAACCCAGAGCCTCCTGCATGCTAGGTAAGCATTCTACCACTGAGCTACGTCTTCAGCCCTGCAGGGATATTTTTTTAATGAAATTTTTTGCACAGCTGGTTTCTGTTCCTAACTGTTCCTGCACTGTCACTGATTTAGAAAGTTAAATGTACTGGACATCTATGAGGCCAATGAACAGACCCATCTAGGTAAAGGTCAAGGGCTTACATAGGTCAAATGTGGTTGGTTTTGTTGTTTTTTTTTCCTTTTTCTTCTTCTCTCCCCCCCCCCCCGCCCTTTGGTACCAGGGACTGGACCCAGGGGGGCTTAGCCACTGAGCCATATGCCCAGCCCTTTTTATATTTTATTTAGAGACAGGATCTCATGAAGTTGCTTAGGGCCTCATTAAATCACCAAGGCTGGCTTTAAACTTGTAATCTTCCTGCCTCAGCCTGCTGAGATGCTGGGATTACAGGTGGGTACCACCATGACCCAAAAGTAGTATTTGTAAAAAGACTGGGAAGTGGTTGGGGCAAGAATGTGGTGAGTTCAGGGTCTGGGGTTGTGAATCAGTGGTAGAACACTTGCCTAGCACATGCAAGGCACTGAGTTTGATCCTCAGCACCACGTAATAATAATTAAATAAAGGTATTAGGTCCATCTACAACTAAAAAAAAATATTTTTAAAAATATAGTTTTTTAAAAAATGTGGTGAGTTTGGTATGGATTCAGTTATCTCTTTATCTTGACTTTAGTAATTCTCAACAGTGACTTGTAACCTAGTGGAAGGTTCAGATCCTTGGGGCAGCTGTGTTACACATTGTTCAATCCTAATAAGGTGCCAAAGAATTGAACCACAAGGACAGATCATGTGCAGGGACCAGAAGAGGAAGAAAGTTCCACAAGGGAACAATGAGGAGGAACCAGAGTTGTTAGAGTGGGGAGAATGTCAGAGAGGGAACAGGTAAAAAAGTCAAGGAGAGAAGGCTCCAACTGACTTAGTGAATAGAAGGTCACTTGTGACCTTCATGGATATTTTTTAGTTACCAGGTTGCTGTGGGGAGTAGAAAAAGATACTGAAGAATTATAAGAACAGTGTTAGTCACTCTTTAGAGAAGTTCTGCAGTATAGGGAGATGAGAAATAACATCAGTAGAATGGTCTCTCATGCCTAGTGGGCACTTTCAGATTAGGAAAAAATAGTCTATGTTCACATGTACTGTTGTAGAGTGAAGAAATGGAGAACACAAGACATCACTTTGCACTGATCAACAATCTAACCTACCATTAATTTATTCTACCATTAATTTCATCATCACCATATCTGTTTCCTTTTTAAAAATACTTCTTCCATTAGGAGAAATCTTATCAAACAAAGATGGTGTTTAAACTTTGGGACATTGTTCTCTTAACCACAAACTAAAAAGTTGGGTTAACACCTAGTTAACACAACATATGTTATTCTTTATGGCTTTTTAAATTTTTCCTTACAATAATAGAAACATCTTAGAATTAAGGAAATCCCTTTTTTCCTCTTTTATATGTAAACATAATAGATTTTTCATATGTTTTGAATGTACTATAATTGACTTAGTTGTTTCACTAGTTATTTCCTTTCATGTGTAGGATAATTCTCTCAAATATTATGCTTTACTTGTGAATTTGTTGGTGTCTATCCATCTCACAAGAATTTTTTATAGTAACTATACCTGAGGCATACCATCAGAGAAAGCATAAAATTTTGGAAAGATCCTTCATGGTATATTTGTGTCTTAACTTAGATAATTGCTGGTATACAAAGGAAGGCAAATTCAGCCTCAGGTGTATAGCATACAACTGAGACCTAACATAACATAATACTACTCACTAGAAAAATAAAGAAGACTTTGTCTGAAGAGTCTGTGACCAGTAATTCTAGCATAACTTCATAATAAAATTGATTCATCCAAAACTCAGTTTAATAACAAGAAGAGTACTACAAAAAAATCCCACTACACAGTGATTTTGGAAAACTTTTCTTTCTATTTCCAACAATTTTCAGCAAATATACGTGTGTGTGTGTGTGTGTGTGTGTGTAT
The DNA here is from genome assembly GCF_902686445.1 of Sciurus carolinensis. NCBI lineage: Eukaryota > Metazoa > Chordata > Mammalia > Rodentia > Sciuridae > Sciurus > Sciurus carolinensis. The sequence goes on from NC_062214.1 coordinate 94,927,818, forward strand.
TCTACACACATATATAGGTATATTCATATAAGGCACACACAGGCTTTAAGTTATTTTGAAGTTCATATTGATCCCATCCTTTTTTAATTTTTTATATTTTGTTAATCATGGAATTTTTCTATTAATTTTTATTTTTCTTTTGCAGTGCTAGGGACCAAACCAAGGGCCTCAACTTATGCTACGCAAGCAATCTATCACTGAGCTACACCCCTATCCTTAATTTTGACTTTTCTAAATACTGCCTTAAAATATTTATCTTGCTGTCGAGTTTTTGGCACATTCTTAAATTTTGCAGTTGAAAAGAATGTTTCACTCACCACCACTTGGCTCCAGTGTCATCATGGCCAACGTGATGTTTATGTGTCAAGTCCTGAGCTAAGTGCTTACCTACAGTATTTCATTTCTTTCTTGCAACAGTCCACAAATAAACTGAGACTTAGAGTCATTACAAGGGTTGTCCAAAGTTCCAAAGCTGTCAAGTGCTAGAACTGGAATTTGAACCCAGATGCCTCACAGCCTGTGCCTTTAACCAGGTGCTAAATTACCTCCCAAGAACCACATGTGTCTAAGGACAAAAAAAAAAAAAAAAAATATTGTAAACTTTAGTAGCTAAAGTGGCATAATGAAAACTAAATAAATACATCCTTTCCCTCTTTCTTCCCTCAAGGACATATCAAAGAACAAATAAAGTATCATTTAAAAATTATTTTGAGAGAGAAAATTCACTTTAAAATTCTATTGACTTTTTAAAAACTAATTCTAAGTCTACACTAGCAAAGAAGTGAAGGTTTTGCATACTTATCTATATAAATCTGATCAAAGAATCTTTAGTTTGATATAGAGAGAGTAAAAAGTATTTGGGGATTTGAGCATTCCTAAAGCAAGGTCTTTATGAGTATGTGCTTGCCAGCAAAAGGCATATAGACTGATGTCTTTTTACAGCTTTTAATAGGGCTGGAGTGCAGTTCAGTGGTACAGTACTTGTCTTGCATGCATAATGCCCTGGGTTCAATTCCCACTACTGGCTAAATAAATAAACATCATAATAGACAATATGCATCTGCACTTAGAATAAAATAGATATTATGCAGTTACTCTTAAAAAAATAAAAAATTCAAGTATAATTGTCTTAGTTTCCCCAACAACATTCTGATACACCGTAATTGTTTTCATGTGCATAAACAGATTTCCCAAACCCATGGACAGGTTGTAGGATTTTCTATGAGGTGATGGAGCACCACATAATTATATAGTGAGTAATTATCACTGTGGACACAAGAAATAGCTTTTTCTTCCCCTTGGAAGCATAAATAACAAACTGTCATATTTTTTTCCCAAAGGATGTTCATGCTGCAAAGGTACTGGAAACTATCTGGATGTGCTTGGGCAAGTTACTTCTCTTTGACTCAGATTCCTCATCTGTGAACTGAGGATAATGAAGTATGAACCCCATGGGGTTCTAATGGAGATCAAAGGCACTGATTCATGTATACAACTTAGAATAACACCTTAGTTATTATTTACAATCTTATTATGTCTAATATATAAATGTTATTACTATTACTTTCTTCCAAGACCTAGTAAGAAAAGTGAAAATCTAATTAATCCTAGCTCAACTATTTTATCTTACACCTGAAGAGAGAATTTGGTAATTAGTCTGCTTGACTCGCCCCTTACCTTATAACTGACATGCTTGTCTTAAACATACCCCAGAACCATGTCTTTCCCTTGCATATTGTTATCAATGTCCTATTCAAATGTATGTGACACTCTTAATGTCCTAGATCACTTTTTACTGCACCTACTACAAATTCCAAGTTCTCCAGAACAATGAGTGGTATTGTCACAGTATGGTTTCTGCCTTGTTTATCTGAATCCTTCCTGTACCACCTACATGATTCAACCAAATTAAGTACCTAACTAGGTCCTTAAAAGGGGACAGAGGCCTATGTATTTGGTGCTGTGGGAAAGGTGGAAGTGGCATCACCATCCCAGTCTCTCTACTCCCACTTCCAGTTGAAGTCATTCTTCCTCCCAGTGGACATCTCTGAGGATGAAGTTTACCTGCAATGGCTACGGAGTCAATGGCCACCACTATCAGACAGTTATCCTGTCCCTGCTTTCAGTTGTTTGGCTTGTTTTTGTGAACAATAAAGTTTCAAAGAATGTTGGTACAAAAGAGACTGCCAATCTCCTAGTCCTACAATCTAACCCATGCTCAGTACCCTTCAGACTGTCCTCCACCTGCCCACTCTGTTCTCAGCATCAGGAGATGGCCTGTTCCTGACTAGGAACTCCCAGATTTCTTATGCCAAAAATTGGGGCTTGGGCTGGGACTATGGCTCAGTGGTAGAGCTTTTACCTAATATACAAGAGGTCCTGAGTTCACTTCTCAGCCCTGCAAAAATGAAAAACAGAAGCTGAAGCTTAGTTTTCCCTGGTTTATTTTCTCCCTGATCTATTCAGAATATTAAGTCTGGGGGCTGGGGAGATAGCTCAGTCGGTAGAGTGCTTGCCTTATAAGCACAAGGCCCTGGGTTCGATCCACAGCACCTAAAAAAAAAAAAAAAAAAAAGAATATTAAGTCTGATTAACACTGGTTTAACTATTTAATTCGTGGAGGCAGAATTTGGTAATTCCAGAACATTCTTTTTTTTTTTTTTGAACAGGTCTCACTGGCACTTATTGCTAAATTTACTTAATTTTAAGTTTCAATCCCAAATATACCCAATACCTAACCTTAACAAAATCATTTTGACTCTTCTTCCAAGGCAGACTCTACCTCTTTCCAACATGAGATATCAGCTTTATTTTTATTAAAAGAGGGAAAATCATAATAATGCTTCAAAAAACCTTCAAATAGGCATTTTTCTGAGCAATACTGAAGCAAGGATGACCAATAAGAGTTCTAGGAGTAGCCCCCTAAATCTTCAGAAAGTACACAAGAAGTTTTCTTGTAACTGAAAGACATAGTATCAAGATTTTTAAAACCACCAATTGCCTGGCAAAGTGAATGAAAAAAGAATCATATCAAGACAACTAATTTTGAACTTTCAGAACACTAAAGAAAAGATAAGGCCCAAAATCTTCTGGACAGTTAATACACCACATACAAAGAATCAGAAATTAGAATGGCATTAGTCTTCCCATTAGTTAACACTGGAAAAAAGAACAGTACCCTTCAAAATTCTGAGAGAAACTTATTTCTATTTTAGAATTCTATACCCAGCTAAACTATTCAATCAAGTCTAAGGATAGAATACATTTTCACATACACTAGTTCTCAAAAATGTACCTCATATGCACCCTTTCTCAGGAATCTATGGACAAATGTTTCCTAGGTATGAGAATGTAAGTCAAAAAGCAGATACGGGGGCTGGGGATAAAACGCAGTGGTAGAGCACTAGCCTGGCATGTGTAAAACCCTGGTTTCAATCCCTGGCACTGAAAAGAAAAAAAGAAAAAGTAGATATAATTCTAGGAAGTGAAAGAAACCTCAAGACGATAGCAGTAGGAATTCATGATAAAGGGAGGTCCCAGAACTGATGTTCAGCAGGTCTGATGGAGAGCAACCAGTGCAAACTGGATTAAGAATACAGCACTACAGGAAGGACATTCCCAAGAAAATAAGAGAAAAAGAGAGGAACAGATTACCTGATATGTGTGACCATAGTGTAAGGTGGTATTGTTCTATCAGAAAGTTTATAGTTGAATTAGTGATAGATGCATTAATCCTAAGCTAATAGTGCCCCCAATGAGTTTTTTTAAGAGATCTTCAATCATACTCAGCTCCATAAAAGTCATAATGTAAACACATTAATTATTAATTTAATAAAAAATTATTTTTGTTTGTCACTATGTTGAGATTAAGGGAGGAGAAACTGATGATTATAGGAGACCTAAATCCTCGTCTTCCATAGTAGGAAGTCAATAGATTGTGTCCAATGGTGAGAAATCTATACACATTTTTAAATTATAAACCAAGTACGGGGATTGGGGGTATAGCTCAGTGATAGAGTGCTCGCCTAGCATTCACAAGGGTTGGGAGTTCAATCCCCAAAAGTGCAAGAACTTAACTACAAGTATTTCTTCAATGCACAAAAATTTAAATTCCAGAAGAAAAAAATCAGAGAGCATTTTTAAAGCACATGCCCCTATTGTTTTGAAATTCCTCTGGTTATTTATTTAAGAGTCTTATTACTGCCTTTCTAGGACATAGTTTCTGTATTTTTGTTTCAGGTACATTCAAAATATGTGGTTAACAAACCACATTCTACCATTTTAGATTGGCATTATGAAACATTTTTAGAGAACTTAAGACACTAATTTAAAAACTAATTTTGTTCAAAAGAACATAAACCCATTGACTGTATAGGAAATTGCTCAAATATATTTTAATAACTTTCTGACAAAAAGTCAGTATTTGGTTTTTTATGTCAGTGTTAGCCCATTAAAAATAGAATAGTGATGTTAAAGCCTATTGTATTAATACAAAAATAATTTCCAGATACAAAGAGAATTCATTTGAAGTATGAATTTTCTCTCTATCTGTGGAACAATAATAACATTTTAGAGCAAGGAAAAAGAAAAATAATTTCATTTTAGTTGATTTTCATAAGCATTGTGAATAACAAAAAACCAGGTGATCCTTCTGCATAACCCAGATAATTAAAATAATTACCTGCTAAAGATATAGTGCATGAATTACAATGCAGTGGACTCCAAAATTCAGAGTCAAAGACTAAAGTTGAAGTCATGGCACCATCTCTTAACTAACTGGATGATTTTGAGTAAATCATCTAATCTGTTTGAGACTCAATTTCCTCATCTGTTGAGCTTCTGGACTGTGTCAGGCACTATTTTAGGCATTGGGGACCCAGTAGCCCTTGTTGAGCTTACATTCAAAAAGGGAAAATTAAAAACAAGCAAGCAAAGCAACTTTAGATAGTCATAAGGAACATGGATAAAATAAAAAGAGCTATGTGGTAGTGATTGGTAACAGCACGGCAGCTAGTTTTGAAGGAATGTTTACAGTGGACTAGTGTAAGATGGTATTCAACTAATACCTGGATGATTTAAAATCAACTGGTGGGAAGAGAATTTCATGCAGAAGGGACAGCCAGTGCAAAGAGGGGATTGGCATGTTTGAAGAGTAGGAAGAAGACGGGTGGGATTACAGTTCAGAAGAAGAGGGAAGAGAGGGGTGTTAGATTAACACAGAGGGCAGTGCTGGAGTTTGAAAGTTGCATTTAAGAATTTTGGGTTTTGTGGAGTGTTTGTTTGTTGGATATAAGCCACAGGAAGCTTTAAGCAGAGGAGTGACCCATCTGATATACTCTGGTGATGATTTTGAGAATGAATTACAGGTGACATAAGAGAAAGTAGAAAAATCAGTTTTGAAGCAATTGTAGCAGTGAGCTATGATGATGACTTGGATTATGGTTGCAAATGAGATGGAAATATAAGTAGTCTGGAGATAACATAGAGGGAATATTAAGCATTAAGGCTGGAGGAAAGAAAAATCATGTACTTTATTTCTTTTCACATGAGCAACTGGATAAATTGTGATTTCATTTATGACATGGAGAACTCTGTAGGAGGAGCAGGTTCAGGGCAGGAATCAAGAATTTGGTTTTGGATATGTGAAGTATGTAATGTGTACTAAGTCTCTGAAAAGAAACATTAAGTGGCAAATGGATTTACGAGTCTAAAGTTAGAGAGGGAGTTTGAGAAGATATCATGTGATTGGCATAAGCAGATAGGAAGTACTTAAAGTCACAGGACTAGAGATCATCTAGGGAAGATGTGACATGGGAAAAAATAAGGGTCCTAGGACTAAGCCTGGAGCAAAGAAAAGGGAACCAGGTGTCATAAATCAAGAACCAAGAACCAAGAACCAGGGGCAGGGAGTGTAGCTCAGTGCTAGAGTGTATGCTAAGAATGCATGAGGCCCTGGGTTTGCTCCCTAGCCCTGAAAAAAGAAAAGAAAAGAGAGAGAAAAAGAAGAAGGAAAAAAGCGAGAACCCATATAGATGAAAGAAAATCAGGAAGAATGTGGTGACACAGAAGCCAAAAGAAGAGTTTTGAGGAAGATGTTGACCCAGTGGTTAGCTGTATCAAAGACCAATGAAAAGTTTCAGAAGTCAAGGTTTAACAGTGAGTGTGGATTTGACATCATGGAGGTGGTTGGTGATCTTAAAGTGAGCAGTTTCTGTGGAATGGTGGAGACTCCATCTCCATTAAAGTGAACCGAGCAAAAGGTGAAAGATGAAAGGGAATGGGATTATCCTAGATAATGCCTTCAAGACATTTTGAAGTGAAAAGTAGTATAAAAATAGAAAGGAAGCCAGAAAGAGATGACATGGGGCCAAAAGAAGTTTGTTTTGTTTTGTTTTGTTTTAAATAGAAAATATTTTCATAGGTTTCCTTTCTGTTAAGATTGTTTCAGTAAAAGGAAAGAAATCTGTGATGCAGGAAAGAAGAGATAATAGTTATAAATCATGATTTTACAATCCGGACAGGTGAATAATGAAATAAAATTCCCTTAAATTACATTAAAAATTTCTCAGCAAAACTCTTCTAAATTGTGAAGGCTCCATAAAGATTTCTGGTATTTTATTAGTTTCTTCTCATTTTTGTTTCAAATATTAAATTTTAAGTTTACATGTATCCAAATTTATGCTTTCCAGGAGTTTTACTTTCTCCATAATTCATACTTGTCACATGTAATAAGTCTGTGTCCACATGAACCATTATTGTGCTGTGATTAACAGATCAAGTCCTGAAATCACTCTGGCTTGAATTAAACCTCAGCTCAGCCAGGTGGTAGCTGTGTGTCTTTGAAAAAGTTTATTAAAATCTCTGGGGTTAAGTGTTTTTTTCTGTCAACAGTCAACAATAAAAAATACCTATTTCATTAGACTGATGTGAATTTTTGAATGAGAAAAATATAATGTGCCTGGCATATAGTAAGCATTCCATAAATAATAGCAATTATTATCATTACTACATGGGCAAATACAAACAATGAAAAAAATATTTATATGGTTAAGTAATTTATACTTGTAAGAGTCAATAATTTGCCTATTGAATTCAATAAGTGTCAGACATTCTTATGAATCATCCAAGTAATCTTCAACTTTGCTTTCACATAGCTTTCAAAATGTAGCATTACCAATATAGTGGTACACACCTGTAATCCCAGCTACTTGAGAGGCTGAGGCAGGAGGATCACAAAATCAAGACCAGCCAGGGTTACTTAGCAATAGCTTTTCTCAAAATAAAAAGTAAGAAGGGCTGGGGGTGTGCCTCAATGGCAGAGCACCCCTGAATTCAATCCCCAGCACAGCAAAAAAAAACAAAAGATATGTATTAAGTGTTTTGGAACTAGAAACATGAATAAATTAAATGTCACTGTGTTAAACACTTTGACATAATTAATTTTATGTCATACAAATTTCACCTCAATAAAAAAAAGAATGCATCAAACACCTGTTACATGTAAGGCACACGTTATATGCCTCTACTTTATTTTCTCTATAATAAAGTATGGCCACAGTGAACTATCTTTCCCTTTCCTAGTCAATAACATCAAATTAAAGAGGGTGGGGCACGAGGCAGGTGGGAAGGCTGATGGTTCAGAAAATCTGTTCCCAAGGATGAGTTTAAAGACCTCCTTACTTTATCCCAGGCAAGACCAAGAACTCCATATCTAGGCCAGCAATAAATGAGGTATAGTTAGGCAGCAGCATCAAGCAGGGGCACAGTTACAAGCAAGGGCTTAGAATGATGCTGTAGACAAAAGAGCAGAAACTCAGCGTTTCCTTTTATGAGCAAAGCTGACTTGGAAGAAGTCTGAAGCAGCACCAGGGAGAGCTCCCAGGCAGCAGGCGTTTCCTACACAACCCTAAGAAGAAGCTGCCCCTTCCTCCAAAAATAGTCTTCCCAGCTTGTCCTGCTTTTAAAGCAGGACCATCTAGGACTTAGCATCCTTTCTGACTTCCAGTGATGGGACCACATCTGCTTCTATTCATCATCTTCATCCAAGTTCTTAGGGACCTGCCTTTCCACTGAGCTTCAATCTATCTAGAACACTGCTACCCAAACTGCAGTCTACAGACCAGCAGCACTGGCCCCACTACTGTGTTCAGAAGGCAGACCATTGGTCCCATCCAGGTCTACAAAATCAGAATCTGCATTTTAACAAGATTTCCTGCTGATCATTATACACAATTACGTCTGAGAACTTTTAGCTTAGAGAAGTGACCCCACTGGAGCTTGGTAGAGCTCCAGTCTTCAAGAGACATGGCTTTACAAAACACAGTGGCATGTACTGTGCTTTGGCAGCTACTTGGGAAATTGAGGCAGGAGGATGGCTTAAACCTGCAAGTTCAAAAAAGTTTTTTTTTTTTTTTTTTTTTTTTTTTTTTTTTAAGTTCTTCTTCATTGAATGAGAAACCCTGGTTGTGGTGGTAGGAATCCCAGTCATTGCAATCACTGGGAAAAAAAATTGAAATTTTGTGTTATAAAGGAAACCCAATTATGTCATGCTATTTGAAATTTTTGAAGATTATTGATTTGATTATACATAAGTCATATAAAGTACTAGGAAGAAATGTCATAAAACAAAGAAACAAAAGAAAAAATACTCTCTGTGAAACAATATGTAATTGATATTCAGTATGAAACATGTTTGTTTTTCCTTTAAACTCTGCTGTCCTAATTTAAGAGAACCTCCAAAAATATCAGTTGCTATTTAGCTTCCCTCAGTTAAGAGTTGTTTAATTTTATTAGACAATGAAGTTAATTTTTATCACTTAAGGAGGGAGAACAGAGTGCTATAAACCCACAAAAGATGTCCCCCACCTACATATGGTCATAGTTGCATGATTTAGGTACACTGTGACTAAAGGTATGTCATATAACTTATAAGGATATAATAGGGATCACCAGAATCAGCATAAAAACTGCATGTGTGATGTGTTCCCTAATTGTGTTTGCCTTTTGCATTTCAATTTCCTAGCAGGAATATTTTTGCCCTGTTTCTTAGATGGCAGTCCCTAAGGCAGTCCCGTTTTTATCCAGCAATGGATTTTCTAGGCCATCATTTCAGGTAAACTCTCTGAGAATTAATTAGGTATACACAAGGCACTTGTTCTGTGTCCAGCTGGTACCTGCCAGTGGAAAGGGGAAGGGGACTGGGTAGTGAAACCCAAAATATATTTAAGTTGCATGGTCCCTACTCTTGACAGATTTCTTGTCTTGGTGGGCAAAGTTAAAAAAAAAAAATAGACATGCAGAAACAAGAAATCACTGGGTAAAACTGAAGGAATAATGAAGAACTAAATTATGTAGTTCACATGTTGAGTGCTATAGAGGTAAAAAAAGAATGAATTATTGAACTATAGAAAGAGAGGAAAGCTAAAATGGCTTTGGTGAACATGCAGCAATTTAATACACGGAGGGGAGATCAGGTGAGTTTCCTAGGGAGGAAACAGAGAGCAAAGGCACAAAGGTGATATTTAATATCTCTTATCTTACTTTCAACTTCCACAAATGAAAAGAAAAATAGTCCTTGTTTTGGTTAAATCATAGGTTTTTATGAGAGTTAGATGATATTTATAACTGCTTTATAACTTAAAGGGTTATTCAGTCTGCTACATTTTATCATTGTTCTATCTTACCATGGCCTGCCTACTATGTTGAGGACATTACCCTAGGCCTACAGGTGATCAAACTGATTACATGATTTTAGTAACCAGATCTACCAGTAGTGATTTAAAACCCAATTATCAATTTCTGAGTTTATAACTAAAGACAAAACAAGCCAAAAGATTTGTGTCAGTCTTCTGCACAGGATTTTTTCTTTTCCTAGAGTCCACCATTTCAGAAACACTGTAGACCAGAGGGGAAATGATGGCAATGACAGTACCAGTCGTCATTAATTCTATAGCCGTGTAGCAGGCTTTTGGCACACATGGCCTTGTTGAGTCTTCATGAGAGTCCCGTGAGGAAGAAACATCACCTTCATTGTGTAGAAAAGGAAACTGAGGCCAGATGGGGTGGTGCACACTGTAATTGGGAGGCTGAGGCAGGAGGATCCCAAGCTCAAGGCCAGATTCAGCATTTTATCAAGACCCTGTCTCAAAACTTAAAAAAAATAAATAAAAAGGACCAGAGATATAGCAGTGGTAAAGAACCTGTGGGTTCAGTCCAGTCCCCAGGATGAAAAGAAACAGAAAATAGAAAAAAGAAAAGAAAAAAAAAAAAAACCCACCAGGAAACTGAGTTTCAGAGAACTGAAATAATTTATCCAAACTTCCCAGCTAATAAGTAACTATGCCCAGCTTTAAACTCATGGTTGTCTGGCTCCAAAACCCAAGTTCTCACCCTTATGTTACCAGATATAAAAAAGGAATCAGAGCAAGAAAAGTTGTTCTTCAAGATTTTTCCTATCAAGCCTGTTGTTGACATAAACAACACTTAGAGGGGAAAATGACTGAACTGAATTTAATTGAACACTGTACCAACCTTGAGGAACACTTTTGCAACACTGGCTAAGCTACTGATTAGACTAAATTCTGTCAACCTTTCTAAGCTTCCTTTCCCACTCTTGGGAAGAACAGATTCAAGAGACACCATAAAACCAACCTGCTTCCCCTATAAGTTAGAATTGTTTTCTGAAAGGGGAAAGTTAGGGGTACTGTTGATTAATTCAGTTTAGATAAATTATAAATCTGAGGCTTCTTCTTTTCCTTTTTCTTTTTCTTTTGTTTGCCCCAGTGCTGAGGATCAAACCCAGGGCCTTGCATTTGGTGGGCAAGTGCTGTGCCCCTGAGCTACATCCCACCCAAGGTCTCTCTTTTCTACAAAAGGCAGGTTTTCCATTGTCACTGTCTGTTACCTCTCCTCTGCTGCCCATCCATCAGCAGAACTACCTCATGGCTCGTGTTGTGCCCTCAATGCACATGAAGTTGATGCAGTGGTATGCACTGGGTTCTCCAAAAGAGGAAAGTTTCTCTGTCAGCTTACTTGAGCATCTTCATGGTTATCTGGCTCCAAGTCCCAAGCTCTTACTCTTATGTTATCAGGTATAAAAGTAGAATTTGTCCTCAAAATAACTTTTTAAACTATATTGATCATAGAGGAAGCTTGACACTTAGAGTCTGAGGAGGCAACATGAAGGAAATCAAGCAAACTTAAGCGGGGAGGGGGATGAGAGGACGGGATGCCTTTGAGCCACTGACTCAGCATCCACAGACTCTGAGAGGACTGAATCAGAATGCTGGAGAGCGCAGCCTGGTTATTCAGCGCTCATCCATCTGGATCTTCAGCGAGCTGAACTCACTTTCTATCTATAGCATCCCTCATTTTGATTTTCCTTTTTAAAATTTATTTCCCAGGATCCTCCCAGGGTAACCACAGAAGAGCCTTAACTGTTTCACCAGGCCCTTCTCAGCCCCCACAAGCCTCTGTCATGGTTCTGGTGTATCACCAGATGAAGATAAGCAGAAATCTAGGATGCTGATTTATGAACTCTTTGCTCACTCAAAGAAAGAATTTTGAAAACCTATGTACCCCATGAATATTTTAATGTTGGCATCTAAAAATTCTCACCATAAGTTCAGATAGTTGCAAAAGATGTAATTTTTGACAATGATATTTTAAAATAGCACTGTTTGGCACTCTTTGGAATGATTCTAGTATCCTCTAAGCACCACAGTTATTGGATATCTGCTTCATAGATTCATTATGACTTAATAGTGCACTTAATAGGTGCACATAATAGTGCCAGGCACATGATAAATACTATTTATTTACTGTGGATGTGAGTGTCTAGAAAGAAAGATGGGAAAGGGTAGAAAGATTTTGCAGCGGCTCTTTTAAGCAGTTGATCTTGCTCTCCCAGTCTTCATCCCCTCAGCACATATTTGTGGTTTCATTTCTGCCATGTGGAGATTTTATACCTCAAGTGATATATCTGGTTGCTTCTCTGCCAGAGTGCTTTCTCCAGCGCAAGGAAGTTTGCTGACTAAGCCACAATATGGAAACTGACAGTTGACTCCCTCAGGTCAGCCCTCATCCTGTAGGGGATGGGCAGCAGTGGATAAAAGCCCCAGTCTCCTCTTCCTTTGGTGACACAACTGTGCAGCTGCAAGTACATGTTTTTCCAGAAGGTCCCCAACAGGATTGAGTTCCCATTGCCCACGATGGTGACCATCTTCAATGCACACCCTGTTACTCTTTTTTCTTTTCCTGTCCCATGTCCTGCATGACCTCACTTGTGCTTTCTGAAATCACCTCCCAAATAAATTACATGCACCCAAGTTCTCCCAGGATCTCCTTTTGGGAATATCCAAACCAAGGCTGGGATATTTGGATGTATGGGTGTTCATTATAGTGTTCTTTCCATTCTTTTGTGGTTTGAAACATTCCAAAGTAAATAAATAAATGGACTTTAAATGTTTTTGGAAGAGCAGTACCATTGTGTGGTTGGGCACTGTTCCAGGCTGGGTGCTCCAGAGCCTGGTCTATGGCCCTCCCAGAGATACTAGAAGATACTGAATGCCCCTTAACAAAAGCATTTCTGCTTTAAAACAAATCTTTGGTAATGAATATTTTTTGTAGCAACAGGCATAGAAGAGTGGTTCTGAGTGGAGGAATCCTTCTGTCGCTCAAGGGTAACTACCGCAGACTTGTAAATCATTTCCTGAGGAAGTGGAAACTGCCAAGTACCAATGACTTAAATAAGAACTCTTCTGCACTAGAATAAGAACTAGCCAGGGGAGCTCAGTCCTCCTTCTTGAAAGCCAATTAAGTCCACACTCCAACCGTCTCCTTTATTGGACTCTCACACTCTGGATGAGTTCACACCCAACCTAATTGTCCTGGGGTCAGGTAGAGGACAACCAGGGGTAGCCCCTATGTCCCAGAGCCCATTGAGATTATTCAAATTAGCCAGTCCTAAACCTTCTTACCCTGCCTCACCCATTCCTCCCCATAGAGTTCAGAATTCAGGTGCCTGCCCACAGTTACCCTCTCTCTTTGCCTCACAACTGACCCGGGGCTTCTGCTTCGCTTGAGTGGCCTTGCATGGCACACTGTAACTCCCAAGGGAACTGTGACTGTAACGAAACTGTGAAACTCTCTCCAGTTTCTCTCCTTTGACCTGCATCTGGCTTCACAGTACTGCACTCAAGGCAATATGTTTAAAATACAGGGAAAGTATGTCTAGTTGATTTTTCTTACTTTTAAATAATTAATTGATTTTTCTTCCTGCAAAGGACTCAGGGAAGACCTGTTCTGGAAAGTCCAGTGAAGCCTGAGGCCACTCTCTGACCTCCTACTCTTGATGCTCCAGAGCTTCCCTGGGTCTCTCCACAGCAGATGGCAGCAGGGAAAGTACAGAGAATGGAAGTCCCTGTAGTGTTGCTTCTTTGGAACTGTCTTTGGATTGGTCTGAGAAGCAACCTCTGGGAGAGGAACATGAATTCTGACTTTAAAAAAAAATTGTTCCCCCTTCACAAATAACTCTCAACTGCTTCACAGACCTGAGGTGTTCCAGCAAGTCTTTCCTGTCCCCGGTACCACTTTGGAACCTCCTTTGCCATCACAAACACTAAACTGCACCAAAATTGCCCCATTACCATACCTCCATCTTCCAAATTCCTGTTTCCCTTTCTACTCACAAGCCCTGACTCCCTCTCCAGCATAATCTCCATGCAGGGAGGAACAGAGACAGTGGGTGCAAGCACAGATCTAGGTTAGCCTCACCCCAGATCAAAGTCCGCCTCCTGGCCTCTCTGCTCTCCCATCTGGCTCTACCCTCTTCCCCTTTCTCTTCACTGGAATAGTCTATCCTGCTGCCATTTTTCTCCTACCCACTCAAGTAAGGGGTGCAGTAGAGTCCACCCAGAAGTCCCAACCTAGGAGAGTGCAGATTGAGGTATTTTGTTCTTGGTGAAGGGAGGTGATTTCATTCCTATGAAGGGTAGAGGATAGAAATTTTTCTTACACTTTCGTCTTTCCCTGGTCTTAAGAAGTGGTTGCAGTTGTGTTGTGCTGAATTTGAAAATCACTATATAAATCTCAATTTCCTTCCTGTATTCATGCTTCCAGATGAATTGCTTGTCATCCTTTCTTGGTGGGAACTCGAGTGGTAACTATAGGAGGTTAAGTACACGTAAGTGCAAAAGGACCAGACGCAGACCTCAACAGATTCAGAGAAGCCTTTATTCATTTGTGGACTTGGACTTGGGCTCCTTCGGGTTCATTTTCCAGATGCCAAAATGGCCATCAGTTACAGAGGGGATTTTGGTTTTATAGGGTAGGACTAATTTGCCATGGGGGAAGGTCAAGTTTTAGGGCCCAGCATTCGGTATCTGCCCCTTTCCCCCAGGGCCCATTGTTATCAGGAAAGGATCTGCTGGGAGGTTAATCCTTGGCTAGTTTCCCTCCCTCCTCCCGAGTCACACCTCTTTCCAGGTTGGGGTGTGTGTGGCCTATCTTGCAGGAATATTATTTTCCACAACCCTTCAGTACACACCACTGTTTTTCTGATGTAGATGGATGTTCATCCTGCTGCTTCTTCCAGATCAAGTCCAGGCCTGGGCACCCCTCAACAGGTAGAAAGAACCCCTCCCTCTGGTGGGTCCCCTGCCTTGGCAACTGTTCCCACAGTTAATCCCAGCCTATGCTTCATCTGTGTCCCACCCTGACCTGTGGGACTGCAATTGGGCTCATTTCTGGAGCAAAATCCTAGAATACAGTAACTATAAAAGGAGAATATAATTCAGCATAACTGTCAAAAGCCAAATGAACAGCCCTAGTGTAGAATCTACAGAAGAAATACCTGTTGCTTGAGTTTAGTTTAAATGCAACATTGTTCCAACTCATTTCTAACTTTTTAAATGGTTTCTTTCTTTCCAACACAGGATGTGAGAATGTTTCCCAGGTTAATTAGTTACCCATTTCCCTGTTGGCTCTGGGTCACCAGAAAGGACTGGGATTTCTTTCTCCTCTGTCACTGTTCTTGTTTCTCATAGTCCCAGGCTCAGACCCTCCTTCCTCTCCCAACTCATCCCTGCCCTGGGAGGAAATTGGGGGGTGGGGGGTGGGTGGGGGGGAGCTGTACCTACAGTATCACTTAATAGTTAAGAATTAGCTCATTTCATGTCATGGGAATGCGGCTTCACTCACTAGCTCTGTGACCTTAGATAAATTAGCTTAATCTCTCAAAGTTTGTTTTTTTGAAAAACAGAGTTAATAGTAGTACTGATTCTGTTTTCAGCACTATTTTTATACTATAATAGTACTAATATCATCTTTGTACTAATAAGTTCTGTACTGTGATACTGTAATGAAGGTGTTGATCCTATTTTCCACACTAATGCTGGCTGTATTTCTTTTTCTTTCTTTCTTTCTATTTTTTTTTTCCAGTCCTGGAGATGGAACCCAGGGCCTCAAGTATGCTAGTCAATCACTCTACCACTAAGTTATACCCCCAGCCCCGATACTATTTTCTTTACCTATAATTTTTGTACCTTAATATTTTCTATGCTAATAATAGATCTAAATAAGTCTCTACTACTAATAATGTGATAATTATAATAATTCTATATAATTTTTGTGCTAAAATTTCTGTATTGATAAATAGTAATAGTTCTTTGAAAAACAAATCTAGTAATACTACTGGCCTTATAGAGTTATTCAGAGCATTAGATGAGAAAAACATAGGTAAAATGACAGAACACCGTGTGAAAGCACCCAGAAACCACTCCTGATCGCTCCTGATGTGGGAACTCACGCAAGAGATTTTATTAGGCTGACAGGCAGAGTGTCTGCCTTCAGGGTGAGAGAGAGAGACAGAGAGGGCGAGAGTGAGAGAGAGTGCACAAGAGCAAGAGTGAGAGTGAGGAGAGAGAGAGAGAGAGAGAATGAGAGAGTGAGCAAGAGTGAGAGTAAGAGTGAGTGAGAGAGAGATGGCGGGGGAGTTATTCTTAAGGTGGAATTTCCACCGGCTAATAACAACAGACCAATGACTGACTAGGGAGCTCGCGGCTAACAATCTGGACCAATGGCTTGCTAGGATGTTCACAGATTGACCATCTGGGTTGTAAAATGATGTGTGGGGAGGGCAGCAGGATACTTACTGGCAGCAGCAAAATAGCAGATCTAATGCCAATAAGATGTATAATCTGTTCTTAATAAATGTTAACCGTTATTATTGTTGATGATGACGTCATTAGTCTTCTAGTCAGTCTTCCTCCCAACAACACTATCTCCACCTAGAGGTACTGGGAATAAAACTTAAAATCAGCCATTTTCAGGTTTGTCTAGGTACAGAAAAGACAATCCCCGTGAGTGATCTGTGTGTGTGTGTGTGTGTGTGTGTGTGTGTGTGTGAATTTGCTCCTGGCAGGAAGCAAAACGGGTGTGAGGAGTTGGAATAGGCTGCCTGGTCCTAAAGCCAGGGTTTAGATTCTCTGGGTGGAATGGGAATTTCATTCAGAGAATAGGAGTGATGGTTGGGGAGAGAAGAAAGAAGGTTAACTCCTTCATGTGTCTCTGAAGCTTTTGGAGGTCTCTTCTGACTTTGCTCCACAGAAAGCAGGCTTCAGGAGTAAAAGGGGTCCAGAGGCAAGAGATGGGGTACTCATTGGCACCAGATCAGGAATAGGACCAATATCACAAACTGTGCTTGGCCATGCATGGATAGTGCTTGGAGGAGGAGGTGAAAGGAGTTGACCTTTTATTATTGTCTCCCTCACCCACCTTTTAGGAATTTCATTACTGGATAGGGGGTAGAACAACTCATTTCACTTTGGTCCTTTGAATTACATTTTCTTTCCTCCTCCTCCTCCTTTTTCTCCTCCTTCTCCTCCTTTTCTTTGTAGTTCTTCTTTTTATGTACTGGGGGGATTGAACCCAGGGGCCCTTTACCACTGAATTATATCCCAAGCCCTATTTATTTTGACATAGGGTCTCTCTAAGTTTCTGAGGCTGACCTCAAACTTGCAATCCTCCTGCCTCTGCCTCCCAAGTCACTGGGATTACAGGAATGTACCACCACTGGATTTTTTTTTTTTTTTTTTTTTTTTAAGTATTTTCTTCTGCTTCTCCTTAAATGGATTACATTTCTCAATTAGATTTTTAGGACTTCATTTTGTTCTTTTATTTGTTTGTTTGTTTGTTTGTTTATTGTGGTACTAGGATTGAACCCAGGGGCACTCTACCACTGAATTACATACCCAGCCCATTTTAGTTTTTATCTTGAGATAGGGTCTCCCTAAATTGCCCAGGCTGGCCTCAAACTTGCAATCCTCCTTTCTCAGTCTTCAGAGTTGCTGAGATTACAGGCATGGGCCATGGCACCTAGCTAAATTTTATTTTTAAATGGAGTCATTCCTGAAACTATTGGGGGTAGAAGTCCTTGAATTAAGATAGACTATTCTTTATGGCTTCAGAAGTAAAAGAAAAGAGAAAATCAACATGTTATTTCCCCACCTGATTCTCCACTTCCATCCTGGCAGAGCCTGGATCTGTGTCCTCAGAAGCCCAGAGTAATTAACAAACAAGCAACCCCCATCCCCCGGGCCTCCTGCAGAGTGAAAGTATAGTACCTTCCTTACACTATCCCAGTGTACACCTCTGCACTGAATGTTGAGAACTGAACTAAACAGTCATCACAAAACAAATGCAGTTTGTAGTAAAAGATAATGCAAGATGATTTCATTTATATAAAGTGTCTAGAACAGCAAATTTATAGACACAGAAAATAGATGAGTGGTTGCCTAGGGCTAGGGGTAGGAGTAGGACTAACCAAAAATGGGTACGAGGAAACATTTTGAGGTAGTGGAAATGTTCTAAAACTGGATTGTGGTGATGGTTGCACAACTCTGTAGGTTTACAAAAGTCATTAAATTGTACACTTACAATGGGTGAATGTTATGATATAAAGGCTGTTTTCTTAAGTTAGTGAAGGTAACTGAATTAAACTGGTATGCCAAATAGCATAGAGATTACTGTTTACATTATACTCCTGACTCCACAGCTTGCAAAGTAAATGGGAATAAATTGCTTCACATCCCCCAGCCTCAATCTCCTTATATGTAAAATGGGTGGTGTAAAGCATATCGCAAAAAGCAAAGTGCCAACTAAATGAGATGACTTACAGAAAGCACTCGCCAGCACAGCAACTGCCACAAAATCACTGCTTCTAAAAGTAAGAATTTTTAAAATTTGTACTATGAACTCTCTACCACTTAGTTACATCCCCAGCCCTTCTTATTTTTTGAGACAGGGTCTCTCTAATTTTCCCAGGCTGGCCTTGAACTTGGGATCCTCCTGCCTCAGCCTCCCAAGTCACTAGGATTACAGGTGTATGTCACCACACTCAGCTTAAAGAATATGCTTCATCCTAGAAATAGGAACGCACAGACCCCTTAAGGAGGTGTGATATCAATCATTTCATTTCTTGACTTGGGGAGGGCTGTTCATTCTGGATTCTTCAAGGAGAATTATCTGGGAAGAACATGCTGTAGCATTACTTCCAACCTCTCAGGCCCACCAATGCCCTGGTACCCAGTGCTTCCACAATTCAACTCTCCCTTTCCAGGAGTCCCTGACCAGACTGTGACATTCACTAGCTCCTGGGTTGTGCTGTGAAGATACGAGTGGTATTTGTTAGGCAGATGGAGTAGGTGGGAGGCTGCAGGAGCTCCAGATCTGTAGGTGACTGTCCCAGAATAGCTGCCCTAAGGAATCTGAGCACCTGAATGTGCACATGGGTCCCTCATGCCCAGATGAGCCAGAAAGTCAAGGCTGACTGATGGGGGCAAAGTAGGAAAACTAGAAAGAAGCAGTATGGAGGAAGGGGGCTGTCCCTGGGCCATTTGTGAGGGATGTTTCTCTTTGTGTGTGGGGGACACTATTCTGAAATTTGGGGGGAAGCAGAGATGAACAGGATGAAGTAACAGTGGTTTTTGGAGGAAAAAAAGCATTTGATTGCATCTTTTGTGCTTGCACATACCTCATTCCCCAAATTCCAAAAGTGTCTTGGCAGGCCACCCTATTTATTCATTTATTCACCATATATTCACCAACCTCCTGCTGTGTGCCTGGGGCTGTTCTAGACTAGGTCCTTGTCCTCACAGACCTTACGTTCTAGTGGAAGATGCTGACAACAAGCAAATAATCGAGTGAATCTGTAACTTCACTGCTAGAGGCAGGGTAGCTGGCTTAGTTCCAGGAGTCAGGGAAGACCTCTCTGAGAGTGACATTTAGCAGAAACTTGAGGGATCAAACAGAGCAAAGGTCTGGAGAAAGGGCACTCTTGTCAGAGGGGTAAGAATGTGCCAGGGCCTGAGCCAGGTGTCCATTCTATGTGTTCAAAGAGCAGAAAGAAGCCAGTGTAGCAGCACAGAGTGAAAAGGAGGCAGATGGTAGATTACTTCAGGGTGATGGTCAGAGCCTGACCAGTTGGCAGTATTGGCCCTGGGGAACATGTGAATTATATTCTGGGTATGATGAAAACCCACTGGCAGAGTTGGAGCAGTGGAAGCAAGGGATCTGATTTTTAGGTTATTTTAGCAGTTGTAGAGAAAAGAGACTTCTGGTGCAGAAACTTTCTCACTAAACCGTTAGTGGATTCCGCACAAACACGAACAGTACTTTCGACCAGAGAAATCCTCATTACCTTGTCTAAATTGGAAGAAGTAAGGACTCTAGACCTCAGGTTGCTCAGGTGAGTAGATGCGTCTTTCTCCATCTCAATGGATCATCTTTGCTGTTTAGGCCCTGTGCATAGATGTGCCTCTCTCTCCCCAACCCTGAGAAGTAACGAACAGGTTTGTTTATTTGTTGGTAGAGATATACCTTTAGAAACAATTCAGTCCCCACTGGGGACAGTGTAATCCCAATAACTTGAGAGGCTGAGGCAGGAGGACTGCAAGTTCAAGGTCAGACAGGACAATTTAGTGAGACTTTGTCTCAAAATAAAAAGTAAAAACTAAAGGACTGGTGGTGTGGCTCAATGGTGGAGGGCCTCTGGATTCGATCCCCAGTACTGGGGCAGGGGGAACCCAGAGAAGCCAGGGCAGAGAGGGCCTGTACTAATCTCTGTCATAACAAAGCACCATAGACTGAGTTAAGCAACAGAAATTCATCTTACCGCAGTTCTAGAGATCAAGGGTCCAAGATAAAGGTGTCAATAGGATTGAGTTTGAAGCCTTTCTCCTTAGTTTATAAATAGCCACGTGGACAACTGTAGCTTTGCAGGATCTTTTCTGTATATGTGCATAGGTTGGGAAGCTCTGGTGTCTCTTTCTCTTCTTATTATAGGACTATAATCTAGTCCTGTCAGTTTAGAACTCCACCCTTATGACCTCATTTAACTTTTCAAACATTTTCCCCCTTGCTGGGGATGGAACCCAGGTCCTAGGGCATGCAAGGCAAGCTCTCTACCACTGAGCTACATCCCCAGCCCCTCTTAGCCTTAATTGCCTCATGAAAGTCCCCATCTCCACGTACAGTCACGTTGGAGGTTAGGGCTTCAACATATGAAATGAGGAAGGGAACACAATTCATAGCAGAAAGACAAGGATAAGTGAACGGATGTGCCTTGAAACCCTGGAACTATTGGGGCCCTCTTCTGGAACACGAGGTGAAGACCAAGTGGCTCAGACAGAGAAATTAACAGACTCATAAACTTACTAAGGTAGAACCTAAAAAAAAAAGTAGGAGTGATATTCTATATTAGCAATAACAAATTAGGAAGTGGAATAAAAATTAAAGACTCAGTTTGCAGTAGTAACAACACCATAATATATCAAATTTTACCTAACAAAGGACATATAAGACTCTATGAATAAATTTAGAAATACTAATATGACACATTGTTATGAGAGTTTAATTAACAGAAATGTTAACATGTAGGGGGTGGTGGATAATTAATTTTGTAAAGATATCATTTCTCATGAAGTTAATATATAAGTAAAATTTCAAAGTTCCAGTAGTGTTCTTTGTACAGATTAATTCTAAATTTAGCTGGAGGACTAAAATCTTTGAATGGCTAAGATAATTTTTAAAAAGAAAAGCCAAGGAAAGACTTACCCCATGAGATACTACTAATACATCTTAGAAGCCAAGGTAATCAGTATAGGACAGTATATTGATTCAGAAGTGGACAAATATAAACAAATAGAACAAAACTAAGAACCTAGAAACTGACTCATGATATATACAAAAGTGTAGGTGGCACCACAAATTCCATTGAGTAGATTTTTTTAGATGGGTGCTGTGGTGTATGCCTGTAATCCCAATTACTCCAGAGGCTGAGGCAGATCAGAAGTTCAAGGCCAACCAGGGCAACTTAGTAAGATCCTGCCTCAAAAAAAAAAAAAAAAAAAAAAAGGGTCAGGGATATGACTGAGCAGTAGAGTGTCCCTGGGTTGAATCCCCAGTAACCACAACAACAAAAAAATTTACTTTAGAAGATGATGTAGGGGGAAATTTGATTTACTTCATAGAAAAAAATGAAATTAAATGTCTACTTCACAACTTAAAAAAAAAAAACAACTCTGAATGGATCAAAGACCTGAAAACTTAAATGTAAAAGATAAAATACAAACCAACAGCAGAAAATATCAGAATATTTTTGTGATCTCAATTATGGAAGGTTTTCCTAAACAAGATCTCCAATATATAAAGGAAAAAAAAGTTTGCATTTGACTCCAAAAAATAATAAGGATTTTTATTCCATGGATGACACCACAGAAAAAGTTGATAGATTAGAAGATGTTCACAACATCTACAACAATGATGTATCAATACCAGAACACACAGGGAGCATCTACAAGTCAACATATCATTGACAAGCAAAAAGACAGGAAACCAATCGAAAAATGGACAGAGACCATGAAGAGACATTTTCAGAATGTTCCCTATTAGGTGTTTTCTAATGGTTAATACATATATGAAGATATTCTTAATCTCATTAGTAATTAAAAATGCAAAATAAAATACTAGGATGCCTAAAAATACCAAATAAAAGATGAGATAGAACTGTATACTCAAGATTTTGGCAAAAATTATGATGCTGAATAATACTCAGTGCTATCCAAACTTGATCTTCCATATATATCTGATAGCCCAACCACCTCACTCCTGAGAATATTCTCCAGGGAAACTCTGTACTAGATCCATAAGGAGAATGAATATGTAGATGTTAATTGCAAGATTTGTGGTAGAGAAATCCAAGAATCTATTATTAAGAAGCATAAGTGAAAACAAGGGGGTTGGGGGCAGAGCTCAGTGTTAGATCTGGGTTCAATTCCCAGTACCTCCCCCACCCCCACAAATTCACAGGCAAATGAAACACATCTAAAGGATTAATCTGGTCTGTAAGTCCAAGTTTGTAACCCTTGGTGAGTGTCCTTTGTATTGTGTCCCTAAGTGTAGGGATGTGGAAGATAGCAGAAGGTGAATAGAGACTCTTCCCCACCTACCACCCCCAACCCACCACCCCCAGCTCTGCTGTTCATGGGCAACCCTCCTAAAACTCTTGGCCCCTGAGATCCCTGCTAGGGCTAGAAGCAGAAGTGTTCTGGGTCTGGAAAAATAGTTACAGGATACTGATAACCCTTTTACCCCATCCCCTCCCAAATGAAAGCATCTTCTTCACATTATCCACAGTTAATCACTAACACTTGAGAACTTTGTGTTTATTACTTTATATCAGTATAAAGCAACAGCAAAGATAATATAAACCATTAAAAATAATAATACTTTAGGACCTTGACTTAAAATAGTCCTCTTATCTGCAAATATTTAAAAAGGTCATGTTCCTTCTAAATATGCAAAGAGAAAATGTTTCCATGATTAACCCAAAACCTCTGTAGTTCTTTTGGCTAGAAGCAATGAAGACATTAATCAAAGAACCCATGAATGTAAAATTGTAAACCAACATGTGTACCAAAGGAACGAAACATGGGGGAAGGGGCTGGGGAGATAGCTCAGTTGGTAGAATGCTTACCTCCTAAGCACAAGGCCCTGGGTTCAATCCCCAGCACGGCAAAAAAAAAAAAAAAAAAAAAAAAAAAAAAAAACATGGGGGAAGTTCAAGGAGAATTCTTAGCTGAAAAAGACTTCCCAGAGCGGTAACTAGAGCCGAAAACAGAAAGATGCCTGGGTTTCCCCAGGAGAAGGGGTGAACACTGCAGCCGGCAGGACAGCCTCACAGAAGGGAGGGCAGAGCACAGGCAGACAGCCAGATGAGGTGACTGGGCTGAAGAGTGTGTTGGAGAGAATGACACCCGAATGGAGCAGGAGAGGCATGAACCTGGACTGTGGAGACCTCAGGGAGAAAGCAGCCACTGGCAGCAAATGGTGGGGGAGGGGTACCATGCTCAGTCTAACTGTGAAATGACACCGTCTGCAGCATGATACCAGGGGCCAGGGACTGAGTGGGTGCAGGTAACCAGTCTTACATCACTGCTGTATGTCAGGAGAAGGCAACAGTAGTTTGGACGAGCGTGGGGGCAGTGGCAATGGAGAGTAGGCAGATGCTATTGGAGAGGCCGAATCACCACACCTGTGCTCGATGGGTTGGATGTGAAGAATGAGGGAGGGTCAATGCTGGGACTTCCTCCCTCTAGCACTGGGATGAGTCCAGGGGCATTCATGGAGACTGAGGACACGAAGGCAAAACCTTCAGAGCACAAGAGCATGAATCAGTCTGGGACAAATTGACTTGGAGGTGCCTTTACCATCTCTGAGTGACCGGGTCACAGATCAGGGCTGTGATAGTAATGGCAGGTGATTAGTTCCCCACCCAGGTGTGCAGGGGTAGACAGGAGCTCTTGGGTGGGGGTGGCCTCCCTCTAAGGAGCCCACTGGAAATTTTTCATTGTAGTTGAAGGAGAAATTGAATTCTCCTATTCTGAGAAAAAAGCAGGGGCCTTCTTAACAAAGACAGGACCACCAACAAAGTCCAATATGCTCTTCCCTTTAACTGCCTTGCAGGAATGACCATGCACAGTAAACCTGAAGAATCGGCTACCGCAGGGCAAGGGAGAAAGTCAGACACCTGGGAATAGTGCTGGAAAATGAGGACTGGCCCGAGTCCAGGGTCAGGAGTGAATCATCCTGCCTCCTCTCCAGCCAGAGGAGCGTCCTTCAGCTCCCCATCTGGTCATGCTTCCTCTCCCTGCTGGCCTCACACATGCTGTGCCCTCCTCTGAAACACTCTTTCCTTCCTTCTTGACATTCCTTGCATCTACATGAGTTTTATTAAATTGAATTTTATTCATTATTATTTTAAGTGTATACACTTACAGGATATAGTGGAATAATTCAATTCATGTATACAACGTGTAATGAGCAAATCGAGGTGGTTCACATTTCCATCTCTTCAAAATTTAAAAGTATTTTAGATTAACACGTAAACTGAATATGTGTATGGGCCATAGTATGATATTTCAATATATGTATATAGTATGTGCTTATCAAATCAGGATAATTCACATTCCTATCTCCTTAGCATTCTTTTGTGTTTGGAGACTTTGAGCTCCTCTCTTCTATATCTTCATAAACTATGTGATGGATTATTGTGAACTATAGGCCCCTCACTGTTCTGTAGAACACTAGAATCCATTGCTTATCTCTAACTGTGTTTGGGTTGCATGAGTTCTTTTTTGTTGTAAGTAACATATTAATTGAACAAATCAGTGGATTTCACTGTGATATTTCCATAGATACATATGTTGTGTGTTGATCATGTTCACCCTCACTTCTAACCTCTCTTGCACTTCTCTCTCCTCTTGGTCCCTTCCCAGTCCCCAATACTCCCTCTTCTACTTTCAGTTCCTTTTTCTTGCAGTTTTTGGGGGTTTTTGTCCCCACCCCCACCCCATACTGGGGATTAAACTACTCAGGTGTGCTCTACTGAGCTACATCTCAACCCTTTATATCTACTTACTTATTCATTTATGTTTTGAGATACAGTTTTGCTAAATTGCCAGCCTCAAACTTGTGATCTTCCTGCCTCAGTCTCCCCAGTTGTTGGGATTACAGACTTGCACCACTGGGCCCAGAACGTGGGTTGTTTGTTGTTGTTGTTGTTTTTATAGTGCTGGAGATTGAACCTTGAAACTAGGAGTGCTTTACTACTGAGGTACATCCCCAATCCTTTTTATGTTTTTGTTTTGAGACAGGGTCTCATGAAGTTGCCAAGGTTGGCCTCAGATTTGGAATCCTCCAGCCTCCACCAGTTGAGTAGCTGGGATTACAAGTGTATGCCACTGCACCCAGCTCTGGCATGAGTTCATCACTTCTTTCTGGAAGACTTTTCTGTTCTGCTGGGCGCGGTGTCACACTCCTATAATCCCAGCAGCTCAGGAGACCGAGGCAGGAGGGTCACAAGTTCAAAGTAGCCTCAGCAAAAGCAAGGCACTAAGCAACTCAGTGAGACCCTGTCTCTAAATAAAATACAAAATAGGACTGGGATGTGGCTCAGTGCTTGAGTATTCCTGAGTTCAATCCTGGTACCCCCCACCCCCCAAAAAAATCTGGAGGACTTTTCTGATGTTCCATGGCTGGGTTCAGTGTTTGTGGCAGAGACTATTAATAATCTACCCCATTCCTATTCTCTCATCTCTTCTAAATTTTAACTGAACATATGGTGCATGGGGTAAAGCCTGCATCTTCCAGCATCTTTTGCAGCTAGATGTAGCCATTTGGTCAAGTTCTGGCCAATAAAATAAAAATAGAAATGCTTGCAACTTCTTGGATGTAATTTGCATATGGAGGTTGTTTCTTCAACACAGACCATACCCTAGGGATGGTAGTACTGGGAACTAGAAAGAGAATGGCTTTATTTTTTAATGATGTATGAAGCTACTAGATGTTCTGTACTGCCTACCTCTGCCTTCTTTTTTATGTAAAAGAGAAATAAACTTCTGTGATGTGTACTGCACTGTTATTTTGAAGTTTTGGCCACATGCAACCATACCTCATCCTAATCTATCCAGTGTCTCTCCCATGTGTTTATTCCAATGAAAACAATCTGCCTTATCATTTACTTATCCAAGTGAAACAAAGTATGTTTTACCAGAATTTGTACTCTTCTTATTTTTATTTCATTTAAAATTTTTGCACTACAAAGGATTGAACCCAGGAGTGCTTTGCCACTGAGCTACATCCCTGGCTCTTTTTTTTTTTTTAATATTTTTTTTCTCTCAATACAGGATCTTACTAAGTTGCCCAGACTTGCCTTGAACTTGTGATCCTCCTGCCTCAAACGACTAGCTGGGATTATAGATATGCAATGCTGTGCTTGTCTGTACTCTTCTTCTTATGCAAATGGCTCCAAAGTAGCCCCCCCTCACCATCAAATAACTCACACTTGCAAGTGTCCAGGAAGGAAATGGAAAACCAGCCCAGTTATCCAAAGGTAGTGTTGTGGAACCACTTCAAATGCTGCTCTCTAGGCTCAGGGCTCAGAGTCTCTGGTGATGCCATAGTTAGGACTGTGCTCATGTCCCCTCTAGTGTAATTTCTCTTTCTTGACTGAATATAACCAATGAACCCACAGAAAACAGCAAGGCAAAAATACACACACAGTAAATGTCTTACGATTGGCATCTCCTAGTCTGCATGTCCTGAAGTTATGGTATTTGAAAAATTAAAAAGTAATTTTAAAACCTCTAATGTTTTGGCATTTGGAATATTGAAAGCAATCTGGACAAGCCCAATAGTCCAACATTTGTGCCTCCATCATTAACTGCAGAAACAGATTGTCAGGATGAATCTAAGTAGGATCAGAGGAGTGAGTGTATCCGGTGGATCAGCTCATTTGAAGCAGCATTAATGAGTTTTGGTGATACACCCTTCAACAGACTCTAGCAGTGAGTGATGATTAATTCACTCTTTTCTCTGGAGTCTTTCAAAGGTCAAATCCTGTGTGATGGTGTTTCATAGCCTTACACCAAGGGTTTCTGCTTTAATTGACTCATCTGTAATTGATAAAGTCTTCAAATACAATATAAGCAAAAGTGATAAGGGTCAAAAGGTAAAGGTACATAATCTAAACAGTATCCTAGAAATTTAAAAATTAAACATTATCACCAAATAATGCCCAAATGTCTGGACAAATCTGAGAGTCGTATAGGGTTAAAGTCCTAATTATACTGGATTTTTGGATTTCAATCTTCAGATGTTGAAAGAGATATGTTTATAGTTGAAATGACCAGTTAATTTACCACGTAATATTCCACCTGATTATCCTCTTTCAGCTCCAAGAGCACAAGCACATGGCAAAGCTTAGAACTAGAAATAATCCTTTGGCTAGGGCTCCTGCCAAGGGACTCTACAAAGTAGCCTCACTCCACAGTTTGCTCATGAGGGTATGCAGGGCCAGCCTCTTGAGCAGGGAGGGTGGAGATCGCCTTAGCATGTACAGTCAACATAGAAGTAATGCAAATTAATGAGTCAAAATAAGAAACATGATACCACAGGAGCCCAAATGAGCCTTCTCCCTTAAGCTACCTGGACTTTTACCCCAACCCCCCCCCCACCCCCGGCACTGGCTGTGCACCCAGGCTAACAACCTCATCCACATGGCTCCAGGAAACACATTACGACTAGTGTGTCAGGGGAGCTCCTATTGACAGTCTGCAGGCCAGAAGACCTTCCCATGTACCTTCTGAGGGAGCATTAAAGGTAAAGGAGAGAAGGGTTGTCTAAAAAGAGGTGCTCAGCCTGAACTCTTTGTGCTCAAGGTCCTTCTCACACTTTTAGCTAACATGGATTAAATATTTTAGGGGTGCTTACCATGTGCTAGGTACTATGGTAGGTACTAGGAATATAATGTGATTTTCTTTCTTTTTTCTTTTTTCTTTTTTTTTTTTTTTTTTGGTACCAGGGATTGAACCCAGGGCTCTTAACCACTAAGACACATTCCCAGACCTTTTTCTTAATATTTTATTTAGAGACAGGGTCTTACTAAGTTGCTGAGGCTGGCTTTGAACTCACGATCCTCCTGCCTTAGCTTCCCCAACCCCTGGGATTACAGGCATGCGCCACTGCACCCAGCTACAATGTGATTATTTTTTTAATGGAATTCTTTCTGCACCCAGGTATAATGTGATTTTTTTTTTAAATGGAATTCCTTCTCTCAGAGAGTTACAGTCACAGATGATGACAGCATATACCTGTCCACAAGCTGCTATGTGCTTTATATATATCATTCATCCCTGTAAGGCAGAGACTAAGATCTTCCCAGGTTTACTGATGAGGAAGCTGAGCAGAGAGAGGGTAAAGTGCTGACGCTTATACGGAAGCACATGCTAGAGCTGGGTCTGACTCCAGGCGGCCAGGGCCCCAAGTGGCACTCTTAGTCATCACACTGCCTCTTTGCCACTGCCCCCTGATGCACTCTCTCTAGAAGCAGAGCCAGAGGTCCTGGGCAGCAAACCCACCACACACTCCCAGGCAAAGCAGAATTGCCTTCTGAAGACAGAGAAAAAAGTGAGGTGTGCTATAGTTGTGTCTTGAATGTCCCCCAAAGGCCCAGGTACTGAAAGCTTCGTCCCCAGGTTGACATTATTAGGAGGTAGTGGGGATTCAGGAGGTGAGGCCTAGTGGGAGGGAGTTAGGTCCTTGGGGACATACCCTTGAAGGGGAATTGGGACTCCAGCCCTTCTGTTCCTCTCTTTCACAGCCTGGCTGCCATAAGGTGAGCAACTTACTCTTCCACACATTCTTGCCATTATGTACTGTGCCACCAAAGGTCCAAAACAACAGACAAAGGGACCCTGGATTGATCCTCTGAACCATGAGCCAAAATAAACCTTTCCTCTTTTATTTATTAATTTGTTTGTTTGTTTGTTTATTGGTGCTGGGGATTGAATCCAGTAGTGTTCCCCCCGCTCCACTTACTATATAATATTCCCCCAACCATTTTCCTCTTTTAAGTTGCTCATCTCAGGTATTTTGTCACAGCAATAGAAAGTCGACTAACACAAGGTGAGAGAAATGTTTTTTCTAGGGCAAGTCAAGAGAAGATGGTGGGCTTTTGAAATGTTTGGAGTTTTAGTCCCTTTCTTTGGGTTTGGGGGGAGTTATATTGCAGAGGTTGATAAAGAGAAAGTACAAGAGTGAAAGTTTTGTATCCACTTTCCCATTTGTCTTTCCAATCTTGAACTTCCATTAGAGCAGTGGAGGACTCTTCACACAAAATGATCTGTGGCATTTGTAGCATTGGACAGTAACCAGCTTTGCCAAATTGGTAGGAGGTCAGACTTGCCTTTTGAGTGACTAGGAGTTTCTCTCAGATTATGGTCAGCAAAAGCTAAGTGCTTTCTGAAGATAAAATTGAGATGGTTTTTGTTGAGGGTGTTTTTCTGGCTTTGTGTCAACTCTTGGGAGTAATTTGCAGGAAATGTGTGTTTTAATCAGTTTTTTCACTGCTGTGACTAAAAGAGCTGACCAGAACAACTAGAGAAGAGAAAGTTTCTTTGAGGGCTCACAGTTTCAGAGATCTTAGTACACAGGTCAGCTGCACTCCTCAGGGTTCAAGGTGAGTTAGGACATCATGGAGGAAGAGTGTGGCAGAAGGAAGCAGCTCACACTGTGATCATGAAGCAGAGAGGCTCCACAGGCCAGATACAAAATATATACCCCATAGCCACGCCCCCAATTAACCACTTCCTCCAGCCACACCCCCTTACCACTCAGTTAATCCCATCACTGATTGGTTTAAGACTCTCACAACCTAAAATCTCACGTGTGAGACAATGCAAGAAGGTTTGGCAGACACACATCTAAATCATAACAACGTGTAATTTCAAGACCTGAAACACTAAATTCACAGGACTTAAGGTAAAGCCTGCCAAGGCTTTCAAGAACCAATAAGTCAGTCACAAAGTTAATGTTTTAGGAAACTGTTGAGTCTACAGATGGATTTTGTGACCTGCAATAGGAGGAATGGAAACGGGATGTGAGGACCCAGTAGGTGAAGCAGGGAGATCAAATACAGCATGACTAACAGTAGAGTCAGTATTAGAGTCAGAGACCAAGAGTGAATGTTTCTTATTTATTTGTTTAATTTTGGTTTGGGAGGATTGAATCCAGGGCCTCATGTACACTAAGAACATGTTCTACCACTCAGTTACACCCCTAGCACCCTTCAACTTTAAAGTGGAGTTAGGTGACTGATGGTAGAGCACTTGCCTAGCATGCCTGAGGCCCTGGGTTTGATCCCCAGCACTGAAAAAAAAAAAAAAAAAAAAAAAAAAAAAAATTTTTTTTTTTTTTTAAATAAGAAAATGACACTAGCAAGAGTGCCAATCAGAAAAGACAGTTGTGATAATTGAGTAAGTTGATGCATATAGCACACTCAGCACATTTGCTGGCACATATATTTCCAACAAATGTCAGCCATCAATCACCACCATTATCACTGTCTTCATTACCATGATCCTGGCTTATCACCATGTTTGGCTCCCATTCCCCCTATTTCAGGTCACTGAACCTATCTCTAGACTCAGCAGCTTCCTAGAACATTAACCTTAAAGCTGCCTTATTGTCCAGTCAACCAGTTTCTACCAAGCATGTGACCTGGGACAAGTTATTGAACATTTCTCCTCTGTCTTTCTCTCTCTTTCTCTTGTTACTGGGGATGAATATAGGGGTGTTCTCCCTCTGCTACCTCCTCAGTCATTTTTATTTTATTTTATTTTTTGGCAGCATTTGGGATGGAACCCAGGGCCTTGCCCGGGATAGGTAAGCACTCTACCACTCTGCTATTTTCCCAGTCCTTATTATTTTACTTTGAGACAGGGTCTCACTAAGTTGCCCAGACTCCTCATCTTTACATTGAAGGACAGGAAATAGTTTTCTTCAGGACATAATGAGGATGAAATGAGATGATGTACTTAAAGCTTCTAACACAATGCTCAGCAACTGTAGAGGCTCACTGAGTAGGCATTATTATCTATTGGTTCAGGAGCTTTCCTTTTTGATTGGTAGTCAAAACAGGTTTTCTGACACAGGCATATCTATGACCAGGAAGGAAGTTAACTATGCTAGAAGAGCTGTTCTAGTTTTCTTCTTTTTTAAATGCTTAATTGACACATAATAATTGTACATGTTTATGCAGTACAGTGTGAAATTTCAATATATATATACAATGTGTAATGATTAGATTGGGTAATTGGTATATCCATCACCTTAAACATTAGTCATTTCATTGTGTTGGGAATGTTCAAAATTCTCTCTTAGCTATTTTGAAATATACAATTAATAGTTGTCTACCACAGTTATCCAACTATGCTAAAGAGAATGTTGGAAGTTATCCCTCTTGTACAAGTGCATTCCAGTACCCATTAACCATCACCTCCCTATCCCTCCCTCCCCTCCGCTCTCCTCGACCATTATTCTACTCCTTACTTCTTAGAGATCCACTCTTTCAGCTTCCAATGTGAATGAGAACATGTGGAATTTTTCTTTCTGTACCTGACTTATTTCACTTAACACAATGTCCTCCAGTTCCATGCATTTTGTCACAAATGGCAGGATTTCATTCTTGAGGCTTTCTAGATTCCGATGGGAGTTTTTCTTTTCTTTTTCTATATGATCCCATCTAACATCTCCCTAAGACTCAGATGTCCTTGAGTTTTCCTTTCCATGCATTTAGGAGCTTTCATTACCAAACAAATTTGGAGGAAATTAAAGAATTGGAACATAAATATAGGGTTGCCAGATTTAGCAAATGAAAATACAGATATCTTATATTCTATCTGGAAATCCTACATGGATGCCAGTTTATATTCTTGTAAAAGCTAGAGTTTGACTTGGTTTTGTGGCTTTGTGTGATGTTACAGAATCTGAGTTGAAGTTCTTCTGAAAGAGAGAGAGAGAGGGAGAGAGAGAGAGAGAGAGAGAGAGAGAGAGAGAGAGAGAGAGAGAGGTTACAGAATTACAGAATTGGGTTCAATTCTCAAGGTGGTGGTTATCAAGGAGGTGTTCTCCCATGAGTCATGTTGAGCATAAGCAAAAACAAAAGGATCCTGTTGAGACTCCAGTAAGAAGGTCCTGGGTTAACTTCCTCAAGGTTTATTTTCATTATTATACCTTGCTACTAATAATAGAGTACTACACATTATCCTCTGCCCCCTGATGCCCCCAACCCCTTCCTTATCCCTGCAAGTCCCTCTCACTAATGGAAACACTGCAGACTCTCCACAGTCTAAGGAATGGAATGAACTGTGGCTTCCTAAGAACAACCTAAGGAAAACCAGTGAAACCTGGCCTCCTGGGAATCATTTTGTTCCACCCATTATATTTAGGGGTTGTGTCATTTATTTTCAAGATCCAAAGGAATTTTCTAATAACTTCACTTTTTTATTTTTCATTTCAGAACTGGCAATTGAACTCAAGGATGCTTTACCACTGAGCTACATCCTCATCCCTTTTATTTTTTATTTTGAACCAGGGTCTCACCAAATTGCCCAGGATGGCCTCAAACTTGCCGAGGCTAGCAATCTTCCTGCCTTGGCCTCCCAAGTTACTGGGATTACAGGTGTGCATCGCTGTGCCCAGCCCATAGACTTGAAAATGCAAGTGTCAGAGCAATATCAAGTTAATGACCCATAGCTCAAAACCAATCTAGCGTTCTTATGTGTAATTGTGTCTTTGGTTGGGGATGACAGGAGCAGACTGCAGAGGAAGGTCAGTTCATATATTTATGGACTCTCCGTGACATCTCACCAACTGCCCTACTCAAAAACATTTTTTTTCTGAAGGGTGGGCCTCCTCTCTCTCTCTCTCTCTCTCTCTCTCTCTCTCTGTTTGTGTGCATTCATGTGCATTAACCCTTTCTGGAGTTTTCACAATCAGTCCTTAAGTGATCATTAGTGACCAAGATCACAAGGAGCTAGACTTCATGGCAGACTTTAGAGCCGGAAGCTAAGATGGGGCAGAAGAGGAGGCTTGGTGTCCCCTGCCTGCACCCCCAAGGTTCAGAGCACACCTGTCTCCCTCCCAGGCTGAGTCAGTGCAGCACTACATCTATTCAGGACATCAAGTTCAGCACCTAAGCCCTTCCCACGTCCTTTCTAGTGCTGATCATGGCCTGCAAAGCCACCCTGCTCCTACCTAACTGGGCCCACACTGAGAAGGGTCAGAGGGTGATCTAGCTGGCCTCTCTGCTTCCCAACACAGGTGCAGAGACAGAACGAATGGTGGCCCTTCTCCAAATCTTGACCATCCATCATACTCCTCCTCTCTTGTCTCATCTAGGTGTAAGATCATTTTTTACCTAGTCAGGGAAACAAGATTCCTGCTAATATGCTCTACCTTTAAAGAGCCTCCCTCTTGGATCATCCCTGATGGTGCAGAAAACTGCAAGGAACAGAGGGGACTTTGATGCATGTTAAAGGCTGTCCAAGGGGTAATAAGAGGGGGTAAACCATGGCTTTTCCCAAAGACCCTGTTCAGCAGGAGAGGGGAAGGAATAAGACCATCCCTCTGCTTTCTAGCAGCACTAGTAATTAACAGTGCTAACTTGAATTTCCTCATATCATCTTATAGGGAGTTTTCAAAGATTACAAATTAGGAATGGACTGTTTGACATTTTTATGAACAATGCATAGGATCTCAGAATTCTCTGCCCATACAAACTCAGGCTCAGAACAGGCGTTTTCCAGATCAGACTCTCTAAAGATGGCCTGGATGCTAGTGTATTTACTCCAAACTAAAGGATCAGCAAAGAGTGGGTGTCGGGAGAGGAACATGCATAGGTGGGCTGGGGAGTTCGTGTGAGAATGTAAGAGATCCTTGCTGATATCAGAGGGGCAGGAGTCTTAAGTGGGAAGAAAAAGGGAAGCAGAATGAGGGCAAAGCTGTAACTGGCTCTTTCAAGCCATTATGTTCTGCAAGGAACTCTAAGGAATCCAAGAATTCTAAATTCCAACCTATATTTCCAGGTTGTCCTGAAGATATTTTTGTCAAGGTAGGAGGAAAGAACATATTTTATATAATTATCTGTTAACTTGACCTAACTTTAAAATATTTAGCCCAGTACAGTGGTGCAGGCCTGTAATCCCTAGCAAATTATTGAGGCCCTATGCAAATCAGTGAGGCCTTGTTTCTAAATAAAATACAAAGAAGAGCTTAGTGGTTAAGTGCTTCTGGGGTTCAATCCCTGGTACCAACACACACACACACACACACACACACACACACACACAAACATACGCACATATGTTTAGACATGTTTTGCAAGCCTCCACTTGGATCTGTTCTTGTGGTCTATGACACCTCATGCCCTACCCTACTACCTTCTAAGAGAGATCCCAAATGACTGAGATAGCTTCCAGTTGAAACCTCATGCTGAACAGTCTCATATTTGTCTCACTGTGCTCTGTTTGGGCTCCTAAAAGTAATTAGAGTTTACAGGGCACTGAGAGAAGAACTCATCCTTATAGACATCCTTAAGGTTTTGCACGAACCCTACACTAGTCGTCACACCTGTGCCACCGAGGGCATTACACTGAATTCAAGGTCTTCACCCAGCTTCCAGGGACCATTAATTCGATTGAACTTTGGGCTTTGGACACTTGCCTGGAGAAATGAGGTGGCCAAAATCTGGCTGACAACTGAATCCTCTTTTTACTAGACAGAATGTGCAAAAGGAGAGAGCTGTCAGGCTCAGGAGGCCTGGGTGACGGTATGGGGAACAGGAAGGGCACGGAGCAACTGCTAGGAGAGGTTTCAAGGAAAAAGCAGAATATATGCAGGTACTTTGGGGAACTGGAAAACTCCCAAAGAAAAGTCAGGCCTCTTCAGTAGTTGGATTTACTTGTTCTGGAAGAGGATGGAACAAGGGGATGGGACTAAGTGCTGAATCCAGCCTAAAGGTGATCTTGCAGTGATAGCAAGTGACACAGGGCCCAGGCGTACTCCAGCAAACTAATTAAATCGAGTCTGGGACCAGGTCCAGCTCTGTCTTTCCCCAGAGCTGACAATATGGAGCCCTCAAAGTGGATGACCACATCTCTGCATGTGAAACACGGCAGTTGCTGCAGCCTCACCTGGGCCTCCTGGGCCTCCCGGAAGGTGAACTGGGAGAGGAGCTGCATACTGGCCTGGGCCCACCAAACCCTGCTTTTAAATATGCTCTGGTTGCTTGTGTGTTCTGTTTCTATGATGAAAAGATTTGTGGTGCCTCTGTGGGGGCACACACCTGTAATCCCAGCAACAAGGGGGACTGGGGCAGCAGGACCACAAGTTGTCAACCTGAGCAACTTAGTGAGACCCTTGTGTCGCAATAAAAAATAAAAAGGGCAAGGATATAGTTCAGTGGTGGAGTTTTTCTGGGTTTAATCCCCCAGTACTGGAAAAAAAAGTTCATGGTCATTAAATACTATTTGGAAAAAAAATTGGGTTGGGGGGTGGTACCAGGGATTGAACTCAGGGGCACTCAACATGAGCCACGTCCCCAGCCCTATTTTGTATTTTATTTAGAGACAGGGTCTCACTGAGTTGCTTAGTGCCTCGCTTTTGCTGAGGCTGCCTTTGAACTCTTGATCCTCCTCCCTCAGCCTCCTGAGCTGCTGGGACTACAGGCGTGCACCACCACACCCAGCTTGTAAAAAGAATTTTTTTAATAAAAGAAGAAAAGAAAAATCCTTCATCATCTTACCCCATACTCCCTATCAATGTAAACATTTGTCATATTTCCTTTGAAGCCTTTTTGTTCTTTGCATAAATGGTGTGTGTGTGTATCTGACAGAGAGAGAAGAGAGAGGTTTTAACAAAATTGGATCCACTTCCCTAAAGCACTATTTTCAAGGCAGCAGGGTTAATGTGATTTTAAAGTATTAAGATGAGTCATCTTAGAATTATTGAGCAATTTCATGAGTTTGGTAAAAACAAAGTTGACTTTCCTTTATCCTGTCATTAGGAATCACCTACTCTGCATTCAGCTGCTCTTCTCACAGTCCATGCTCTGATGAAGGACAACAAGATATAAAGCATAAGATGTAAGAATAAGAAATATAACATAGGCCCATGCTAATGTGACTTCAATACATAAACAAATAATTACCCCTAAGTCTCTTAGTCACACTTTGGACTGAGGTGAAAGAGGTAAAAAAAAATCACGCTGAATCATTTGAAATTTCAGAGAAGTTCTGCCCTAATACAGGGATAGGGTAGGTCAGTGGTAAAGGGCGTACGTAGGTCAGTGGTAGAGAGCAGGATCAGTAGACGCAATGCCCTGGGTTCACTCCCCAGCACCAAAACCAAAACACACACACACAAAGAAAATCTAAAATGGATTTGCATTTGATTTTCATGGTCTAAGTAACTTTGCATTCACTTTTCTCAAGAATGAACAATGGATGAGACTTGGCATATCTGAGGATGCAGTATCAGCAGTGTGCAAGGAGCAGCGTAAATCACACACTGCACTTGAGCAAAGTCTGCAACTGGACTCATTTTGTTGTCCCGAAGAAACAAAGGTGAACTCTCGGCTCATTATTTCCTCCGTTTCAGAAAGTATTCTGGGGAGAAATTTTTCCAGTCAACGCCATAAACTTTCAGACTTTTGGCTTTTGCTCATGCAGATCTCAAGACCTAAAAGTTCCCATGATCCCCACCACCTTCCCCAGCCCAAAATAAATCCAACTCCCTCATTCTCCACCTTTCTAAATCTTCGCACCACTCCAAGAAGGCCTCCGTGTGCTTTCAAAATCTGCACTTACAAGATTCCTACTAGCCTTTTGTTATTCTGCCATGTGTAGCAATAGCTGCTGCTTGATAAATATTTTTAAATATTTATGAGCAATATATTTACAATGGTTCCAAACTCAAGCAATATAAAACACACCCAGTGTGCTGTCTTGCTCCCACCCCAATTTCCACATCCCACAAATGCTTCTGTGAGTTTCTTGTTCTTTCCCAAAGTTTCTTCATGTAAATGTAGGTACCAATCTATTATTTCTCCATCTTTATTTTTCCCCTTCCTTCCTTCCTTCCTTCCTTCCTTTCTTCGTTCCTCCCCCCACCTCCCTTCCTCCCTTCCTCTGTTTTCTGGGCCGGGGATTGAAATCAGGGCCTCCTACATGCCAGGCCCATGCTCTCCACTGAGCTGCACCCCAGCCCTCATATCTGTTTTCTTGCACAAAAAGCAGCTTAATGTATATACTATTGTGTACCCTGCTCTCCTTGTTTTAACTTATCAATATAGCTTGGGAATTATTCCATTTTGGTTCAGAAAGCGACTCATTCTGGTTTTCAAAGCTTTTTAAAATTTAAAGAATTCTGTTATATGTTGTCTGCTAATGTATTTAACCAATCGTGTTAATGATGGACATTTGGGTTTTTTGCCATCTTTAGCTATGCCAATGATGCTGGGTGACATATGTCAATTTGCATTGTGTATGTGCATCCTTGGATAAATTCCCAAAAACCAGATGGATGGGTCAGAGATTGCATAATTCCGTAAAGTGAGAGAGAGAATGCCAAAATGCTTTCCATAGGGGTTTAGCTATTTATACTCGCACCAAAAATATAGAAGAAGCCTGTTCCTTCACCACTTTGCCAAGAAAGAGGTAAGGAGGGAGAGGTTTGGAAAGGAGTGATAACTTAGCATCAAAAGAAGAAAGGGGACAACCAGGTGAAAACTTTAAAAAGCACACACAGTGAGGCTGTCCCAGAGAAGCTAACCTCTGTTAGCTCCAGGCGAACTCATCTAAAATGGAACTCAGGGAAACATAAGCCTCCTCTGTTTTCTCATTTTTTTCCAGTACAGTCACCTTTTCTTGTATTTAAAATCTTATAGGAAAGCTGGGTGCAGTGGTGCAAGCCTATAATACCAGTTACTTGGGAGGCTGAGAGTTCCAAGCCAGTCTCAGCAACTTAGTGAGACACTAAGAAACTTAGTGACACCCTGTCTCGAAATAAAAAATAAAAAGGGTCAGAGACGTAGCTCAGTGGTAAAGTGTCCCTGGATTCAATTCCTAGCACCAAGAAAGAAAGAAAGAAAGAAAAAAGATAATTCCATGCTTTTATAGATTATTCCTAAATATTATCCCCTGCCACTACTTTCACACCCACTCCCAATTTTTCAACTGAAAAAGAATTGCCTAGCTTGATACCATATTCCTGGAGTCCCAGCTACTCTGAAGCTTGAGATAGTAGGATCACTTGAGCCCAGAAATTTGAGGTCAGCCTGAGCAACATAGCAAGAACTTCTCTCAAAGAAGACAAGACAAAAAAGAAAAAGAAAAAGAAAAAAAAAAAAAAAAAAAAAAGCTGAGAAGTAATTATTAGTGAAATGTTTACATGATAGTTATCAAAATCAGGACATTATCAAGGCAAATTTATGGAGTTAGGATAGTTGTGTGATTTTTTATGTGCTATAATATGCTTTTTACTGAGTATAGTAAAAGTTGCACAATTATATCCATTTTATACTATTTGGAACAAAATAATTTAGTTGTCACTATGTCTTTATTAAAGTATTCCTTCTGCCATCAGCTTTCACCAACTATAATGTTTGGCTTTATTTTTGGATTTCCAAGATTTTAATATGGTAAAAGGGAAATGTCATCTCCTGTGGCCCTTGATCTTTGTTAATTTACTTACACAGAGATAAAGATGTTACCCATGAATATCCTTGAGCCTTTTCTTTCTCCCTTTTCTTCCTTCCTTCCTTCCTTCCTTCCTTCCTTCCTTCCTTCCTCCCTCCCTCCCTCCCACTCTCTCTCTTTCTTTCTTTCTTTCTTTCTTTCTTTCTTTCTTTCTTTCTTTCTTTTCTTTCTTTCTTTCCAGGGCACTCTACAACTGAGCTACAACTCCCTTTATTTTGAGACAGGATCTCTAAAGTTGCCCAGACTGGTCTTGAACTTGTGATCCACTTACCTAAGCCTCCTGAGTTGTTGAGGTTACTGGCATGTGCACCGTGCCTGGCACGAGCCACCTTTCCTAAGTAGCAGTAGGATAATAATAAGCTGGCAACACAGGAACATTTGTAGCTATCTCTTAATGACGCTGTCCGCCAGTTCACAGTCCAGGTCCACTGTGCCATCGTCTTTGTCAACTTACAGTATTTATTCGGTTCTGTTCATAACATTGTATTTAACGTGCTGCTTTATCAGAATTAGTGGAATCTGGGTAAATTCAAGTGCAAATACCAGGAAAAGGGGAAGTGTAGCTCTCATAAATATAAAGCAATTGAGACAAAGAAGGAATTCCTTAGGTGTGCAGAAGACGGTGAATCTTCAGCCTCATACTAAAAACTTGCCATGTGTCCGTCACTGTTCTGATCACTTTATATGGTTTTATTCTCACTCATAACAATGCTATGTGGGGAACAAAGAATAGGATATGATTTTTATCTTTGTTTTTACAAATAAGGAAAACAATTTCTGCTTCATAAATAGGTAAATACACCCAAACCATATCATCAAGTGCCAGCAGACTGGTCGTCAACTCTGCTCCACTGGAAAAGCAAATCCCAAATTTTGGAGGGGGTGGGGCGTACCAGGGATTGAACTTAGGGGCTCTCAACCATTGAGCCACATCCCCAGCCCTTTTTTGTATTTTATTTAGAGTTACTTAGCACCTCACTATTGCTGAGGCTGGCTTTCAATCCTCAGTCCTCCTGCCTCAGCCTCCGGAGCCACTGGGATTACAGGCATGCAGCCACCGTGCCTGGTAAAAAGCCCACATTTAAAAGCTATCTAAATGCTAGAATTATAGTGTAAAACAATATCTAAGAGACAAGGCACAGTTAGAAATTTTATATTATGTTTTTGATCTCTGAAAATAGAAATTCTCCTTAAAGTGCACTCATCTGTTTTAGATATTATACATCTGACATTGTTGTGTGTTTGGGGGAGCACGTTATGTTTGAAGCCAGGATCTCTTGTGTCAATGTGAATGTTTTGATGTACATGTAAGGAAATGAATACTATTAGGCATCATCTTCTACTTCTCTAGTACCGCCAAGAGTGCTGAGCAATGTTTGTGCAGTGGTGAATGAAACATTAGTGGTTTGAAAACTATGCTGTCAATGAGTTGAGCATTGATACCGAGAAACACTCTTTTCAAAGTAAATCCCTTTGAGTTATTTGTGACCTCTTGAAAAATGTCACCTTAAGTATTCACACACACGTGTATATACACAAATATTTATAGGCATATATAGAGAAACTACATTTATAACTGCATGTCAATAAAGACCAAATGATGTCACATCTAAATACATACACACACTTATAGGTGTATGACAATAAAGGTGAAATGACAATGACCATCCTAAAGGCCATGCTTTTTTTTCTACTATAGAGGTGAATGGCACTACTTTCATGGCCTCTCCAAGACAACTGTGTGTAAATCAAGGCAGCAGACAGATGCAGTCAGCAAATGCTGCCTGCCCTAAATTTAAAGTACCTACTCTGTTCCCTCCCTGGAGACTCTGTCCCTATTCCCCAATTCTTTTTAATGAGATAGTTGGCCTTAGGACATCACCTCTGATAGCATTTCTTTGGAATGTGACTGGTCAGATACCTGGTCTGAAAAGGGCCCTCCCAGGCTTGCTAGTGACCTATGACCTAGGTGGCATAATTTAAAAGTTTGAGTACAGTGAGTTGGATTCTCTGTCTCTCTCCCTGGAAACTGAATTAAGAGGCCAAGAAGGAGCATTCCAGTGAGCCCTGGGCAACATCCAGCTGATCATCCTAGGGTCTGTTGGGGATCCTGACAGGCAGGGTCCTGCCACTCTGCAAGCTGAAACTAGGAGAGGAGAATAACCACTGAGTGGGAGAAGCTTAAACAGACAGTAACGAGCATCAGAGAAGCCACAAAAGCAGAGAAGGCAGAAAGCACCTACAGTCCTACCGTCTTCTGTTTCTGTGTTTCCTGGACTCCTGGGCATGTATGTCTTTAAATTTTTTTTTTCCCCCAAAGCGACTCATGTGCTTTTCTGTTCCTTGTTCCCCGAAAGAGACTAAATTAGAACAATAGATAGCAAGAGAAAACAATCTCTAACAACAGAGGCTATAACTCTAAAAATAAATAAATAGATAAATAGATAGATAGATAGACAGATAAGAACTGTATAAGCAAAACAGCCAAGAACCACGAGGTATACTGACAAATAGTCATTTCATTCATTGGTCCCCAGGGACCTTGGTTCTATGCAAGTCTGTGCAATAATCAGCATGTACAGTGATGACCTTGAGTCTTCAAGCAAAGCTGCTTGACATTCAGAATACTTTCAGAAGACAATGAAACATTTAGTTTGCTTCAGAAAAATTTTCTTTCAGGTTAAAAAAAAGTTTTGGTGTTTAAAAAATGCAAGGTTCATTGAGTGATTTGCTATT
Source organism: Sciurus carolinensis (assembly GCF_902686445.1). Taxonomy (NCBI): domain Eukaryota; kingdom Metazoa; phylum Chordata; class Mammalia; order Rodentia; family Sciuridae; genus Sciurus; species Sciurus carolinensis. The sequence continues at coordinate 94,969,208 of NC_062214.1, forward strand.
TTCAGTATTTAAAATGTCTGTTTATTGATACATGCGTTGCCTTATTTCAGCAAAGATTTGCAATATCTTATAAGAATATACAAAATCCAACAAGAAAGCAAAAATGACAGAGAAGGGGAAAAAGAAAGAAAACATTTCTTGGACATAGAATTGACCCAAGAGATTCAGTTACCTGCACAGCTTGCTTTTGCAGACTGCCTCATTCCTTGATAGATCACCAGAACTGGTAATACTTGCAGGTTAGATTCATACTACTGCAAAGGAACAAAGGAGGAAGGCAGGGAAGAAAGGAAGATTTCATTAATGTGGAGAATGGTCAGGGATTTTTGTTTTGTTTTGTTTTGTTTTGTTTTGAAGTACTGGGATTGAATCCAGGGCCTTGCAAATGCTGAGCAAGTGCTCAACCACGAAGCTACCTCCCGCAGTCCAGCAGTCAGTATTTATCTTCTGAATGTTAAAATCAGATTGAAACTGGAGCTGAACTTGGTGGCACATGCCTGTAATCCCAGCAGCTTGGAAGGCTGAAGCAGGAGGATCATGAGTTCCAAGTGAACTTAGGGAGGCCCTAAGCAACTTGGCGAGACCCTGTCTCATAATAAAAAATAAAAAGGGCTGGGATATGGCTCAGTGGTTCAGTGCCCTTGGGTTCAAACCCTGGTACCGAAAAAAAAAAAAAAAAAAAGAAAGAAAGAAAAGAAAAGAAAAGAAACTGGAAGAAAGCCAGACAATATTGATTTAAATCAGAAAAAATATAATATTCCATGTGGACATGCTATTAATTTAAAAAGTTTAAATAATTTTTATTGGTTTATTTTAATAAAAATAATGACAGCAACACATATTAGAAAGAACATTATCCACTGAAATTCTCTTTAATATCATTTTTATAAATCAACACATTAGAAAAAAATGTTTAAAATTGAATTAACTCTTTATATAAATATAATTCTTATTTTTATTTTGTTGTTGTTGTTTGTTTTGTTTATTTGTTTTTGTGGTGCTAGGGATCAAACCCAGAACCTCACACATACTGAACCCTTAAGCTACACTTCCAGTACCTAAATGTAACTCTTACATTCCATAAAAGGATTACCTAGTGAACTTAATAAATGGCACCTGTTTATAATAGAAAGAGAGTGTAGAGGGAGTGTACAGGATATTTCACAGTGATGTAACACAAGTCTCTGCTTCATTAATGTCTTCTTAAAGGTTTCTGGCCTAATTTTTCCACTAAATATTTTCTTTCTTTTCTTTTTTCTCCCTGTTTCTCCTGCCCAGTAGGGTGGTAGGTAAGAACCAAGGATTGAACTGGGGGTACTCTACCACTGAGCTATGTCCCCAGCCCTTTTTATTTTATTTATTTATTTTTTGGTGCTGGGGATCAAACCCAGGCCCTTTATTTTTTATTTTGAGACAGGGTCTCACTAAATAGTCCGCTGGCCTTGAACATATGATCCTCCTGCTTCAACCTCCTAAGTACCTGGGATTACAAGTCTGTACCACCACATGTAGCTAACAAAATTTTCCTTAAATTGTTATTGTGAATTCATCCAGAATGTTCTTTTATAGTATTGACATGAAAACTAGTTTTACTGTCTAGTACGATGTTTTTGCTGATTGTTTTCCAAAATGTATAAGTGGTGTTTTTTCTTCATTGATAGATTTGTATGGGAAATGTTATTTATATCCAGCTCGCTTTCTTCCTTTGTTCCTTTTCATTCAGTCCTAGATAAAATGCAGTTAATCATGCCAAGGTATGTACTAAGTCTCATCTGAATAGCTCCATCATGTGTCTAGAATAAGTTTTACAGTTATGAAAGTCGCTTCCCATTCATAGCTACTACAGCCTTGAATAAGAATAAATATCTGGAGGTAGGGGTGTAACTCAGTAGTGGGTAATGTGCTTAGCATGTGAAAGACCCTGGTTTTGATCCCAAATACCAAAAGAGAAAGAAAAAAATGTTCACACCATGTTATGAATCCTCTGAAAATTAGATGCAGAAATCAGGAAATTTTTAAAAGTATGCATTTAAAAAGATGAGGATGTAAAAATATATATTTTGGGCCCAAAATCTAGAGTGACCTTATACTTTATTATTCAAACTTTGACTTTTGGACAAGGAAAGCAGGGTCAATTAGTAAGTTCACTGAAAGCCTAGCACATGCTTATAGTCCCAGGACTAGGGAGGTAGAGGCAGGTGGATAACTTAAGCCCAAAACTTGGAGCTTCCCTTGGACTATATAGTGAGATAACATCTGGTGGGGGGAAAATTGTCATTGAGAAAAAGACATAAGCCTTCTAGTTATACCAAGAGTTATGGTCACCTTAGCCAAAATTGATAATGTAGTTTTAAGCTGGGGAGGGTTTGAAAATTATAGGCTATATCACATGACCATACATTACATTCTACACTCAAACTGTGAATTAGTGGGTTCTGTTTTGAGAATCTAAGCTGAGACTCTGCTTTTAAAGTATTAGCCTCAGTTCTAATCTATATTCCTAGAGATAAATACAATGATAGAGACTAAGACCCAGAGAAGCATAATGAGTATGATCAAGAGCTGTAGCTCCTAACATTTGGGCAGTTATGGCATCTTGAGAATTTCACAAACATTCTTAACTAACTCCCCCTGGAGGAAAGGTACACCCACAGCTCCCACCACTCAGCACGCAGTTCAGAAGGCACAGTCCATCTGATCTAACCTGGACCTCAGGCTGGAATTCTGACCTATAACAAACATGTGGTAAGCCTGAAGAAACTAGGGAATTACATTTGCTGACCATCTTTATACTAATTTCATTTTATACTCACATCAATCTGTTTCATAGTAAGGGGACTAAGAGAAATTAAGATCTCACAGCTGTTTAAATGGAAAAGTCAGACTTCAAATTCAGGCTTATGTGCAACTAATCTCATAATCTTCTAACCACTGCTTAGAGATAAAAACTTTATATGAACACACACATATACATATTATATTTCAATCTAGAAAGGGATTATATTATAAAATCATGAAAAGTGAACATAAGCTTTCATCCTCATCAAAGTCCTGCTTACCAAAGTGGGAGTAGCTTTTGAAACTGGAAAGAGATTATTAGAGCAAATAAAAGTGTAAAAAAAAAAAAAAAAAAGTGTTGGTTTTTTTTTTTTTTTTTTTAATTTATGGTACTAAAGATTGAACCCGGGGCTTTGCACGTGCCAGGCAAGTACTCTGCCACTGAACAACATCCCCAGCTCTTTTGAGACAAGGGTCTCATTGCATTGTCCAGGATGGCCTTGAACTTGCAATCCTGCCTCAGCCTTCTGAGTAGCTGGGATTACAGGTGTGCATCACCATGCATGACAAAGTTTTTTTTTTTTTTTTTAATACCTCAAATGATAATACAACATACCAATAGTCTCAAGGTAGTTTTTAATAAATCCAAGATTGATACACTGTCAATGGATTATTGAGATTTTCAGTGTTCCATTGGATTCCCAGATTAAACTTGAACAAAAGGATTATGCCTTTGCCTGTATATCTGGAAACCCATGTCAATTCAACTACTACTCAGGGTTGACCATGGATAGGATGATGGCTTAGGTAATGTGCCATTTCCAACCTAAGTTGTGTTTCTTGTATGACCAGTCAACTCGAATTTCCCTTTTGGTAAACTATGTTCATGAATTCCTAAAAAACCTGATAGAATTTTGAAGTTGACATGCTCTTAATGAGATACGAATTTAAGACTTACATGAGAATATAAGAAATCAGGTCTGTAGGTACCTGAACAATGCCTGGTACATAGTGATGCTCAAGGGTTATCACACTCTCCTCTTTCCACTTCATCTTATGCACTGATGTCAAATAAATTTTCCTTTTTTCTTTCTTTTTTGAGATGGGGTTTTCCCATGTTGCCCAGCTGGCCTTGAACTCCCCCAGTTCAGTCCACCAGGTTGCTAGAACTATAGGCATGTGCCACCACACTCAGATATTGTTTTTAACTTATCCCATCTCCCCACCTCTAAAACTGTGAACTTGGCAAAGGCAGGGACCAGATATACGTCCAGTGACTAGCCTATGTTCTAGGGTAGACATTTAATTATATTTTGTTTTCATAACTACATAAATGATGTCTACAAGAATTCAGACAATATGATTTTCTCTCATTAAAAAACTGAGATAATGCACATACCATAAGATTTGCCTTTTTAAAATGTACAATTCCGTGATTTTTAGTATAGTCACAAAGTTTTACAATCATCACCACTAACTCCAGAATATTTTCATCCCCTCAATCAGAAAACAGATACCCATTAGCAATTACTCCCATCCTCCTTCCCCAAGGCTAGAGCGAACTACTTATCTACTGTTTCTACAGATTTCCCTACTCTCTACTTTCATATAAATGGGATTATACAATATGTGAACTATTGTGCCTGACCTTTTTCACTTAAGATAAACTTTTAAGGTTCATTCTAGCTGCAGTATGGATAAGCTCCTCACTCCTTTTTATAACTGAATGCGATATAGTCCATTGTATGGATACACCATGTTTTCTTATTTTTTTTAATTTTAATTCCTCAAATTTAGTTTTTCATCAATTTTAAAGTTTCCCTCTTTCAATGTTAAAGTTTCACTCTTAATGTTTTTTTAACCCTTTCTAGGCAAGACGATTTTTAAAGTCCTTCACTATTCTATGATCCTATATTCAAATGAAGGGCTACTACCGAATTTTATAAAGCAAATCAAAGTATAAGTCACTATGCTTTCTGCTTCTTAAGTATAAAGATTTTCTGCGGTCCTAGCCTTCCTAAATCTTACCTCTCACAGATTTCAAGAGGCACCCCTGTTGTGATACACCAAGTTTACTTTCTCAGCTCCCTAGACAATAACATCAGACCCCGCCCTCGCCTTTATTTTGGGATTCTCCTTTCCCCCAACTCACTTTCTCGTAATTGCTCTACTGAATTCCTGAAACTGGACACTCTGGAATATTGAACGTCCATAGCGCTGATCGCCCTTCTGTTTCCAACAGAGGTGTGTCAACTAAGGTTGGAAGCGCCCCTTCCCACCTATCTCTGCCCAGTACCCTGCTGAGTGCACGTGTACCTTCACCATCAAAACTTCCGGGGGGGGGGTGGGAACTTCCTTAGTTTTCCAAGGAAATTCAGGTAAAAGGGTGCCGGGTGGAATGAGATTTTTTACTTTCCTCACAATCCAGACATAGAAAAGAAAAAGGATTTCCTTTGGGCTGCTGCCACGACTCCGATCTTTACTGCTGATAAAATATTTCCTTTAAAAAAACTTCTAGGAAAATCATGCAACTTTAGCTAGGAAGTCAGATCTAACTTTCACATTTAAAAATAAAATGAGAGTTTTGTTTCTCTTTCACAGAGAATTTTCTTCCTAACAATTCTAACAATTCATGTCTTACTACCAGAGGCGAGCTGGGTCCGCAGGTTTCTCCGCAGGCTGGCGCGGAAAGAGGACTACAGGATCCAGAGGTCTTTGGAAACTCCAGCGCTCCAAGCTTGTTGGCTACTACGGTTTCCCTGAGGAGTGACGCTTCGAAAACAAATTCTGATTGGTCGGGCCTGAGCTGAATTCTCCATTTATGGACAGATTGCCCGGCCCGAGCCGAGGCTGAGCCAGAGGAGTACGGATTAAGTGGTTGAAGAAAGAGGAGCGAACCGGGGGAACTAGGCAGGCACACAAGCCGAGCTCATCGGACTCATCTAGGCGGTCGGCGATCACTGGGTCCAAGTAGAACCCAGCCCTCTGCAGCATGCACTCCGCCTGCTAAATCGCCCCGGTCTCGCCCTCACCTAGAGCCGCGGATCCCGCCTGGATGGAGTCCCCCCTGGGTTCCCATTGGCTCCTGTGAGTGCTTGGGTGTCGGGAGCCTGTTTTTGGCGAGGGGAAACAACTTTTGAAGTTCGCCCAGGAGATTGCGTTCCAGTCCCAGCTCCTAGGCAGCCGGACCCGGCAGAGCAGCGAACGCAGCGCGAGTCACCATGGTGAGTTGATTGAGCGGCGTCCCAGGACTCCTGACTGAAAAGGGGCAGGAAGCCCAGCGCGGGGCACCCACCTTGGGCGCGCTGCCCAGGCCAGGGGTGGAGAAGGTGGACGCAGGAGTAGGCACGTCGCGAGCTCTGATTTCCTGCTACTTTCGGTAAACCCGGGCTGGGGGAGAGGGATCGAGGGGCCAAGGAAAACTTTCTTTCAAGTCGTTTTCTGCGTCGCGAAACTTTTTGTGGCCGGGTTGCTATGGCTGCCAGCTGTCGGAAGCCAGAGTGCGGGCACATCTGTTTTCAGGGGCACCGCAATGGGAAGGATCCCTTTCTTCCTGCTGGGAAAGGTTGGGGCAGCTGCCTGTGCCCCTCGGGTCCTAGCCATCCCGGGTGAGGTTCGCCGGGACGTTTGCGCTGCAGTCGGCCCGCTGCGCCCCATCCCCGCCTCACCGTCCCCTCCCGCCCGCTGGCACCAGCGCAGGCGGCTCGCTGTCCTCCCCTGCGCTGCTCGGTGGCGGGCAGCGCCCGCAGCTGTCCGGCCTGGCATCGCGCGCCGTGGAGGCGGCCCGGCCTGCCCTGGCTAGGGACCCGCGCGCCGCACAAAGGCAGGCGGGGGCGCCAGGTAGGGAGAGCACCTGGCGGCGGACGGAGAGCGAAAGTGATCGGGGTGCAGGCTGGAGCCTCGCTGGCTGGACCGGTGAGACGCGCGGGTCGTCGGGGTCTTTGCGCCCAAAAGGCCAAGTAAACACCGCCCGTGGAGGGCCCCACCCCTTCCCAAGTGCGAGGTGACCGAAACTCTTTGAGTTTGCACGCCAAAAGTCCTCACTTTTTTTTTTTTTTTTTTTTTTGTGGTGTTGTTCTTTTTTCTTTGGCACTTTGGAAACATACGGAATTGGCTGCCTCTCCCTTACTCGTATGTAACTTTTTTGCTACCCCAAGTCCCCAGCCGGGCCACACCACTCCTCCCTCCCAATAACCTTAGCCACATCCCTTGAGCTTTGGTGTGGTGTAGTTTTCCTTCCGAGGCACAAAAGCAAGGACTCTATTTTCAAGAGATTGGCGACCCTTCAGAAAAAGAAAAAGAAAAAAGTTATACAAGGCTTCATAGTTAACACACTTGCCTCTTTTCAAAGAGCCCTGCTTAGGTGGATGAACTCGTCCTCTTCCGATTCGTCGTTGTTTAAGGACTGTGAAAGTGAAGCTAAGTCAAAATGATACTCGGCACAGCTTTCATTTAAAAATCTATATCCCGCATGACCGGTCTGAAGGACTCCTAACCAAGGGCCACCAGAGCCTGGGTACTAACCCGACAAAAACAAACAAAACCTTTAAAAGGCGCCCTGGCCCAAAGCTTTTACTTTTTACATAGTTCAAAAATCATATCACCTTTGCTCCTAGGAGAATACTTTATAAATAGACGTTCCCTTCCAGTTTAAAGATTTAAGCAGTCATCTTACCCCACATTATTTTTGGAACCCCCACGGAAAATCATTTATGTCGAATGTGCATTTGGGTGGAACTACTTAATTGGGCATTAGGCCATTTGAATTTAGGCAATGTGATAGTGCTAGTACTTCAGAATTGCTGTAATTATTTCCCATGGTTCAATATTTCTAAAAATAAAAAAAAAATCAATGTATTTATGTCAAGAGCTTCAACAATCTTGCTGAATTTAACTACTTGAGTGGTGCCATGAGAAAATTAACTTTTTCTCATTGAACTCATTCTTCTTGTTGGGCAGACCAAAAAGTAGTTGGGGGGTGCCTTTTTGGAGGCCTCAGAAATGTCATGGTCAATTTGATCCGTTTGCTGTTGAAGAAGATGATTGTTCAGTGGATGTATGGAGGCATGTCCTAAGGTAGAGTCCTCTCCAGAGCTGACTTATCAGAGGACAGAGTGTGACTTACCTATTGATGGCTCCCTGCCATCAGCACAGATGGGTATGTTGTGGGCCTCCAGGAGACTATCTGTGCATCAGATAAGGTTGCTGAGGACACAACTCACTTACTGAAAAGTTGAAGCTGCTGGCTGTCCTGAAATAGGAGATGTGCCATTGATAGATCACCCAGATCCAGAGTCATGTGGCCAAAATTTAAATGAATCTTTCTTCCCTGACTTGAAAAATTGTTCATTACATATGTGAAGTTTCCTTAGAACAGATTATCAGCATCTTAAATAATTAGAAACTCCAGTTATAATAGTTACAATATTTAAAGTTCACATAAGAATCCATCATGCCAAAAGAAACTTCATTTTGTGTTTCACATCTGGGCTTGCCCTATTGTGTCTCTCAACTGCTTAGAACAAGAAGGGAAGGGACATCACCATCAGTGGGTGTGGCAGCGAATGAGCATGGAGCAGAGAGCAGAGGTCCTTGATCAGACCCTGGGAAGGGCACCTGTCCTGATGTGTGTGTGTGTGTGTGTGTGTGTGTGTGTGTGTGTGTGTGTGATTTCTTTGGAAGACTGGTAGCACATTAGAAAAGTTCTCCACCTGTACCCAAGGCCCTAACAAGAAGTATTCACTTGTGACTCATAAGGAACACTGTCATTTTTGACTCATGAACACAATGTACAGTTTGTAATTCACTTCATATCTTCCTCCTGAAAACTCACTTTGGGACACTTTTTCATCTTGGAAAAACCAAGAACACTACCAGAAATAGTTCTTTGTATCTTTTTCTTTAGGAGGCTTGAAGAAATGAAATATATATATATATCTACATATCTTCATGATTTAGTGAATGTTGTTGAGAAAAGTTAAAAAGTCTCTTGGGGGCTGGGATTGTAGCTTAGTGTTAGAGCACTTGCCTAGTACATGTGAGGCACTAGGTTTAATCCTCAGCATCACATAAAAAATAAATAAATTAAATAAAGGTATTGTGTCCTACAATTAAAAAAAAAAGTCTCCTTTGGTTTTAATTACCAGTAACATACATCTAAGTTTTCCTTCATAGAGGATGACTTTCTCATTTTCTGCTAAGAAAGTTAACTTTTGTGGCCATGACCAGAGGCCATGACTGATGGACCCATGTCTATAGCTATATGTTTTGGCCCCAGAATCTGGGACTGATAGGGTTTCTGTGAATTAAGTATGCAGAAATATTTGCATAAATCTGAATTGTCCATTACCTCAAAAAAATGTCCAAGATATTTTCTTTTCCTTACTCGATTGTTTCTTGTGAAAAAATTGCAGGTATTATACATACAAATACTTAAGAACAGACTTAAAAACCTAATAGATTACTGACCACAGGTAAGTTCCTTTGCATGGAGACCTGGTATGTGTTTATAAAATCTGGAATCCATTTTGAATATGTTTTCTGGGAAGGTAACCTAGTTCATTTCCACTGATTAGTTTATCAGATTGCTTGAAGTCTCCTAGCCAAAACAACACAATCCAACAAAACAAAACTGGAAAGTAATGGGATAAAGCACGGAAGTTTTGATAGAGTCAGAGGGCTAGAGAAAAAACTGAAGCCAGGACAATACCCTGGGCAAGTGTGGATGGGCCATCTTAGTAGAAAAATCTTGGGGCTGGGGAGATAGCTCAGTCGGCAGAGTGCTTGCCTTGTAAGCACAAGGCCCTGGGTTCAATCCCCAGCACCCCCCAAAAAAAAGAGAAAAGAAAAGAAAAATCTTTGGCCAGCCCACAGCCTCCTCTCTGGACAAGTCCCATACAGCAGCAGATGGAGAGAGATGGAGAAGTGTGGGAAGCAGATATTTGCAGAAGGTAAAGGCCACCTCTTCCACTGTTTTGCTGGCTCTACAGCTTTCTCAGTGGTTGCAAATTCCAGTGTCAGGATACAACCTGGTAGGGGGTGGGGAAGGCTGACCTCTAGAAAGTCAATATGGAATGCCTCATCCCAAGAGGCATCACTACTTGACCCTGGGCCATATAGTTAAACCGACCATATTACCAAGTTATCTTGTTTTTCAAGAGAAACTGGAAATCCAGGTTTTTATGCTAGACCTGCCAATTTTACACTCTAACTGAAGGACCACAGAAACTCAACCTGTAGGTCAGCTTTTTGCAGCCATTATTGAAAATCTTAGTGTGGTCCTGGGAATCATAGCACTTCCTCCCATTCACTCACTAGCAGGAATATCTAAATTTTAGCCACATACCCAGCAAATGACTTTAATATTTACTAATAAATTCACAGCCTCTCACAGAGTCTCCTCAAAGAACAGGACTTGCTTGGTATTTTCTACCCATAGAATTTCTAAGCTACTAAAATGGAAAATCTGCATGCAGCTGCTACTATTCGTAGCTATCCAAACACCAGTTAAGATGGCTTTGTGAGTGGTGAGGCTGCAAATTAAACTTCTCTTTCTTCCCCTTCAACTCCTTCGTGCAGTGAAAATGTCATGGCCCTCTATGTTGCATGATGGTTTTTTTTATTTTTCCTTTCACAGCTGAATCTCTGAGTTTGAGGTCTGTTGCAGGTCCTTAAGACTAGTGAGTGAGCAGCACTGAGCATTTTTATGACTTGGAATATGTACCTCGTTAGCATGTCATGAGCTCATGTGAGACTAAATGAAAGAAAGAACATGTAGTTCTTTGCATTTCCTGATGAGATGAGGACTGGGTCTCATTACTTAGTAAGAACTTGTGAGGTTTCCTTTCATCATCTTCAAATGCAGAAATGTTTTGAAACCTCTATTCAAGTGCCAGGTATTATGAACTTCACAGTGGGTACTGGATATGGGACCCAGGACCTTGTGCATGCCAGGCAAGTGCTCTACCACTGAGCTGTGTCCCCAGCCCCTAACATTTTTATTATTTACCTTGCTTGGACTTGCTGTTTACAGAGCAGATGAGGAGTTAAAGATTAAATGCCGAAGGTATTAAAAATAAACATCTCAGCGTTGTAAGCACATTCTATAATAATGGTAAACAAATTGTGTTTTGAATTTCAACTTCAGAATTTATTTTGGCAGAGGCAAAAGGTTCTGGGTATCCTAGCAGAGTTATTTGTTTATTTATTTATTTATTTATTAACATATTTTTATGACAGCCACATGTGAGAGAACTAGAAGAACTTTCCCTAAAACAATGACAAGCCATAGAATTTACACTGTATATGCAAGTGAACTTGGCCCTCCCTTCTGAGTTGCTATCATGGGAACAATGTCATTGCCATTGTTCAAAGAACTTTTCAATGGTCGTTTATGAGCTACATAAGAAAATCTATTTTTTTACTTCCTTTCTAACCTAAAATGTTAGTGCCCCACCTGATTCTCCATCTTACTCACCAGATTCTCCACCAGATTTTTCAACTGTTTCCAGAAGTTACATTCTGCCTCAGAGTGGGGAAAACTAGCTCTACTGAAGACTTGCAATATTAGGTAGAGTAAGCTGTGGAGGACAAACAGGAGATCCTTTTTTCTGGAAACTAAGTTTAAGAACTGACCTGAAGGAGTCCACACTCCGGAGGGTCTGGTGTTCTGATGTATGATAAAAAATCATTTGTAGTACTTAATAATCATATCTACATTGTAGAAAGTAAAACACACATCGCACTGAACAAAAGCCCAAAGAAAGCTTCGGAATTCTGTCCTTAACTAACCTTTTGTCTGATTTCCTATAGAGGTCTAGAGGGGATTTAATGACTTCTGAAGTTTCGTAGCTGGTTTTTGGATGGGCTGGTGACAGAGTACAAATTTTCTAAACTCAGCCTAAAAAGACTTTTCTCACCAAATGGGTTAGAGTCTATTTCTTTAAGAGTCTAGACATGACCAGGGAGTTTTCTCTCTGGAACTCTTTAAGAAGGCCTGCTCAGAGATGGAAGGTTGTTACTTATTTTTTGATTCATCACTGAATCAACTTTAAAAGATTATAAGAAATAAATTTAGAATTCACTCAATATCTTTATGCTCCAACATGGTAATTATTTTTATATCTTTGGATTTCCTTCCAACCTATTCAAATACACTGTTTTTACATAGTTGTAATTATGGGGCAAATATATAATCTGTGTTCTGTATTTTCCCACTTGTTTTATAAATCCTTTTCTATAGTAACCATATTTATCATATTTTGGTGGCAGGATTATAATCCCATGTAGCCTGATTGCTCAAACTGAAGATGTCCTCTAGACGTATGCACAGGTGAAAGTCCCCCTTGTTCCCACTAGAACTGCTGTGGTCAGTGATGGGCTGCTCAGCTCTTTGGTGTAGATTTGGAGCAGGATGGGTTCATGCTCCACACTCTTAGGTCCCTGCCCTAGGGTGTGTAATGATGGTGGGCAGCCTCACCCACATGCCAGAAATGCTGGGGACTGAACCCAGGGCCTAGTGCTTGCAAGGCAAGCACTCTACCAACTGAGCTAAACTCCCCAGCCCCAGAGATGATCTTTGTGTTCTTTGCATGTCACTACTGAGAGATGCTCCAAGGATGTCACACTTTCCAATCAAGTGTAAGGTGGGGACAGGTGTCCTGTAGAGAGGGTGGAAGAAGCCATGTACCTGAGTTGAAACTCACTGTCTCTGTAGGCCTGTCTTAGAGGATGCTGGTGCTTGTCTATGTCTCTGGTTGGTGCTGAGGCTTCCTGCCCTGATCACCAGATCCTATGGCCTTTGATGTGACTTATGCTAGACTTGTGACCTTTGACCCGAGGTAGGTCCTGGGCAGGGACTCATTTGGGTCCCGAGTTGCTGCCACTGTCTTCACTATCTGAATACATACCTATGTGACTTAGGCAGCAGGGGTGCAGAGTCAGCCATCTTGCTTTTCTTTGGAGCGCCTGACGTGGGTACCACCTCACCCTGCCTGCTGCTGCAATCCAAGTCTGTCTTCTTTACCAGGACCAGGCCTGACACTCCTTCCCCAGCTTTTCACCTTCCGCTTGGTCTTTGGGGCCTCCTCTAAGATGGTGGTAGGGTTTTGCAGGAAGGCCAGCCAGGTCGGGTGGGAGCAACATTGTCCTCTGAGTCAGAACCCTCAGCAGTTTTCTTCTCCTGGCTTCTTCCACCAGTGCTGCCCACTCTTCCTCCTCTTGATTTGCCACTCCTTCTTGTGCAGGCGGTGCTGCCACAGCATGGCCTCAGAAATTCAGGTCAGCCTGCTTCTGCTTTAGGTTCTTGAGCTCCTGCAGGTCCTTCAGGACCTCCATCTCCAACTTGGAGCCCTCGGTCTGGTTCTTCAGCACCTTCATGGGATTGTTCAGCTCCTATCCCCACATCTCCTTTTGTGCCCTCTTCTTCCCCAGCAGCTTCTCAGCTTGTAAGCTCAGCGTTGTTCAGGACTCCATGGTGTAGTATTGAAAGTGATCTATCTCTGCCAGGCAGCAGGTGCGCTAGATGTAGAAGCAGATGGGCAGGTGCAGGCAGACCTGGTTGTGCAGTGCCTTTTTGTGAATGTTGCGTTTCTTCACTTTGTAGATGTACTGCTATGTGTGTCTTACACCTTGTGTGGAAGAGGGCCATCAACTGGCTCAGGTCTTGCTGGTCTCTGCATAGCTTGAGTTTGGGGACCTTGAGGGGTCACCTCAGACGAGCAGCATTTGTTTAAAATCTTTCACTCAGACATCTTTGCTGCCAATTCACCTCATAGGCACCAGAGAACTGGCTAGGCTCCCTGTATCTCCAGCTTCTCTAGTAGTACCAGCACTTCCATAATGTCACTTCCTTCTGCTTTTATTATTGGCTACAGCATATGGAACTTGCCTTTTTTCATTGGTTGTGATCCTATCCCATCCACAAGCTTCAAGGCCTTTTATCTTCTCTCCTGTGTTGAATCCTTGGTAGTGTGTAATAAAAGTTGTGGGTGCTCTCTGGATTCAGAGAAGTTCCAAGCAGGTACTTCTTCCCCAAGTTGTCAGTTGCTGCTGGTTAATCATTGTGGCATGACATGGCTACCTGGCTGCTAGTTGCTATGTTCCTTGTCATTCATTCTACTCATTCTTTTCTTTTGTTTCTTCCTCCTTCTCCTCCTGCTCCTTCTCTTCCTCTTCCTCCTCTGCTTCTTCTTCTTCCTCTCTCTCTCTCTCGCATCTTCCTTCCTTCCTTCCTTCCTTCCTTCCTTCCTTCCTTCCTTCCTTCCTTCCTTCCTTCATTTCTCTCTCTCTCTCTCTCTCTCTCTCTCCCTCTCCCTCTCCCCCTCCCTCTCCCTCTCTTTCTTTCTTTTTTTCTGTACTGGGAATTGAACCCAGAGATGTTCTACCACTGAGCTACATCCCAACTCTTTTTAATTTTTATTTGGGGACAAGGGCTTGCTAAATTACTGAGGCTGACCTCGAGCTTGTAATCCTCCTGGCTTTAGTCTCCAAAATTTGTGGGATTACAGGTGTGGGCCACCATGCTCAGCTCATTCATTTTTTTAATTCACTAAATATGTATCAAGTCTCATATATATATATATATATATATATATATATATATATATATATATATGCTGGACTCTGGGAAGCCACACATTTTTTCCCAGGCCTTCGTGGCTCACATGGGTGTCACTGATGTTTTATTTGCTTTATATATAAAAAATAAGTCCAAAGCAAATATGATAAAATAGTATCATTAATTCCACACGTGTGTACATAAAAATTTCTTTGTTAGTCTCTATAGTTTTAACATCTTTTTCCAATTTATAAGAAAAGAATGCATATAATTACATGCAATTCTTTGTATAATTTTAGGAGGCTCATAATCCCCTGAAACCCATACAGTATCATTCCTTAAGTTGTAGCAAATATTGTTTTAAGATGAATGTTAGGGTGAATGTTCAATTTTGGATCTGTCAGCTTATTTTAATGATCGTTGACATGCGATTAAATCAATACTAAGTTCCATTGAGTGTTGTATAAAAATCCATTAGGGGATATATCCCAGGATTTTTAATATATCTTAGCATCTCTTAGTCACCCTTTCTTAATCTGCTATATGTGTTAGCTTTTTGGGTAACAGAACATCCCAAACTTGGGGGCTTAAATAAATCATAAAGATTTATTATTTCTCATGATTTTGTGTATTGGCTGGCCAGTTCTCATCCAGGCTGGCTCATCTGAGCTCTGTGGTCAGCCAGTGGCTTGGCTGGAAACGCCTGATCTAGGATGGCCTCACTCACATGTTTGGTAGTTGGCCCACTTCCAGCTGGAGCACCGAGGATGACTTGGCCGTGTATTTCTTGTCACAACAGGCTGGTCTTGGCTTGTTTACATAGTAGTGGTCACACCACAGGATTACCAAGAACAGCAAGAGTGCAGACTCCAATACGCAAGCATCTTTTAGACCTTTGCTTACATCATGCTTGTGCTTGCCCCCATTGGCCAAGGCAAGTCACATGGTAAATCCAGAGTCACTGTGGGAAGGGACTATTCAAGGGCTCGGATATAGTTCCCCCATTTCGACCTTTTCTCTTTCATCTTTCCTTAATTGAATGGATACATTGAGGCAGGAATAAATTCAGTGGTAGCTCCAGTTACCCCTGGCTGAATCTTTTGAACTTCTGTATATGACAGAGAAGCCAGCATGGCTCTTGATACATCCATTGCTGTCTTACCAAGGCATGAGGAATTAGAACTGCAGTCTGATTCTACTCAGCCTGATTCTAAAGTTGCTATTTTTTGTTGAAGAAAAGGTAAAAGCAGAAGCTATAACAACAAAAAGAAAAATAGTTTTCCGTTAAAGAGAGTTTTGAGAAAATAACATTTAACTAAGCCACTGAGAAAGCAATGAGTCATTGCCAAACCAGACTGGGCTAGATGTCCTTTTGGACCAAAGGGTGGAAGTCATGCCTTCCAAGGTGGGGACAAGACTTCTTCCTGCCCAATTCAGCCTTTTTAGCAAGCTCTGAGTTATCCATGTGGAGAAAGACATTCCTTACAGAGGCAAAAAAAAAATACATTTTTCCCTTGGTTGAAAGTCATGTCTTTTAGACTCCAAGATGATTCTTAAAATAACCCTGTGTCAGTTCCATATTCAGTGAGCCACAGATTGTGCTATCTGTGGGCTCAACAAGATGTGAATTGAATAGGATTAATTTAGCTTCATGCACAGGACTCCAAAAAGCCATTAACCTACAGATCTTTCACTTTGATATATTCTCTCTTCCTCTCCTGTGCGCCATCTCATTTAAAACTTCAAAAGTGGGGAGAAAACTAATCTCCCAACTTCAACAATCAACAACTCATGACCAATCTTTTCTCTGTGCTCAACTTCCTCTGGTTTAGTTTGAGGAGAATCCTAGATAGCACAGCATTTCATCCATAAAAATCCATAGTACATTGGCTTTTAAATAAAGCAAAACTTGGTACTAACTACTCTTTGGCTTAGAAGAGAGGTATGTCTCAGAGAACAGAAGCTAGTAGTTTTTCTTTGACTTCTAGTTTTGTATTAGAGACTAATGCAGACATCTGGTCATTGAGGGGACTTCTAACATCTACGGGAAGATCTAATAATGGTATCTTGGCATGCAGGACAGGACTGGCTTCCCACCCTACAGACCTCACTCTATTCAGGCACTACCTTTAGGTGCCATTGGTAGGAGGAGTTCGTGGCTATCAACCTCTTCATTCCTCCTCATCTGTATCATGATAATGGCTATATAGATAACACTTGTTTCTCTCAGTGATCAGATAACTTTAAATATAGAATGTCAAATGTGAAATATCCTAGAACTACTTGCGGAGAAAGGTCTATGAAATTGTATCTATGTTCATATGTGCATGTTTTCCTGGAAAGAAGATTTATAAATCCCCCATAAAGATCTGTGGCCCCTCCCAACCACAACCCTCTAAAATCCAGAGAATTTAAGTGCCCTGTCTTTTGTCCCTAGGTCAATTGGCAACTTAACAGCAGAGTCATGGGCTGGGGATATCACTCAGTTGGTGGAGTGCTTTCCTCGCAAGCACAAGGCCCTGGGTTCAATCCTCAGCACTGCAAAAACAAACAAAAACAAAAAACAAAAAACAAAAAAACAAAAAAATAGCAGAGTTGGCCCTAGAATTCAAGTCACCTGATCTGCAGTCCAGGAATCCTGGTCCTAAATCTGCTTTTACTGAGACTGTTTAAAAATAAAACATAATGCAGCATTAGAGAAAAGGGAGGTTGAAATAAGTTGAAATAATTTGGGGGGTAAGATTCTCAGAAACACTAACCTAGTAAGTTAATGTGAGGCAATGGTAGGTATTATGTGCTGGCTGACAACTAACTTGATTTTTCAGAATGTAATGAAGCATAAAAAGAGTCACAACATTGATCTTGAGTTTAGGTCATTATAGACCTGTGATCACAAAGACTTCAGGTATAAATCAGGGGCATCAAGTTTTGACTTTATGTAAGTAATTGAAAGTCCATTATTTCCCTGGTGAGCATTCATTGACATTAATTATAAAATTAATGTTTACTAATTGGGGACACTAATTCTTGCACTCAGGAGGAGGTTTCTATGCTTTGTTTCTATTACCTAGAAATAGAGGTAAAAAGGTAAGAAGGCTGGGACCTCCTCTCCCCCCCCCACCACGCCCAGCCACATCCTCCCCCTAGGATCCCTTCTTTCCCCACAAGGCCTCTTCCCCATTTTCCATCCGAAGCCTCCCTCTGGAACCAGGAAGGCTGGAAAGCGCAGGAAACAGTCTGCACCTGCTCAGAAGTGAGGAAACAACGAAGGAAGGGGAGCTTCTCCAATCCAACTTCTCCCCCACTCCTCCAGCGCTTTCTTTCCTCCCCTATCCAGCCCTGTGCAGCCCTTCTAGTGAGCTCCGAGCACCAACATGTCAAGCATTGTCTGCAGAGACAATGAGGCACTGTCCTCTTTGTTTGAGACTATGAATCAGAGTCTCCAGTGTTTTGCAGCAGTTGTATTTTCATATCATTGGCAAAGGTGCATTTTATATGCTCCAAATATAAGATGTGGTGAATTACAAGATTCCTTCACTTGCAAAGTGTGATGGTTCTGCCTCTGCAGTGTGACTTCATTCTACCTTTTACCTTGTCTCTCACTTGGATCTTTTGGTCAAGTGGAAACACTTGCTGTTCCCTCAGCTGGATGTTCTCCCCCTTCACCTTGTGTCTGGCTGGACATCCATTTTCTCCCCTTCCCCCATCCAAGTCTAGTTCTCCTTTTAGGCCAGCCTCAATTCTACCTCCCAAGCCTCACAGTTGAAAAGTTATCACCTTTAAATCCCGGGACACTTCATGATGGTTTGTGCACATTTTTTTTCCTGATAAATCCTTTTCAGGTGGAGTCCTTTGTTGCTGGGCCCTACACCCCAACCTCTCCTCCTGCCCTCTTGTTTTGTGACTTGCCGAAGTAGGGCTGTAAGATGAGTTTAAAATGGAATGGGAAAAATGCTTGTATTTCCTTCTGCTATGTGTAAGCAGACATCCTTTAAAACTGCACCCCACGTCGTTGTCTTGAAGGACAGGGTAGAGTACAGAACTGCCGACACAGCGAAGCACTCTCAAGACCCACTCCAAGAAACCGCGGCTTCTGGTTACTCAGCTAATGGAAGGAAAGAGGAGGAGTGAATGGGTGAGAGCGCCCTGTGATTCAGATGTCACCAGAGACTGATTTTAGTTGGAATGAGAAGCTGTCTGATGTGTAGGTGTCACTACTCACTTGGTTCAGCTCACCCTTTGGAAATGTGGAATGGTGAGGACAGGGAGAAGACAGAGAAGGACACTGAAAGGGGCACCAGGAAGCTGTGCCACTCATCCTGTGAAGGCAGTAGAAAGCAGCCTGACATTGCTTTTGCCAAGCAGCCATAATGTTGAAACCTGGGCAAACACCTTCCCCTTACCACTGTTCAGGAACCTGCAAGGAAGGATAGTTCTCTCAGAGAGCGGAATCTGATGTCAGTGATTTCTCACAGATGTAAATATTTAAGAAATCAGCAAACCTCACATGGAAAGGTGGAAGGAAGAATTGAAATGGGATTTTGCACAGACGATACCCCACCCCCACCCCACCTTGTACTGGGACTTGAACTTAGGTCCTCGTGCATTCTGGGCAAGCCCTCTACTGCTGACCTACATACAGCCCAGCCTAACAACGTGTCTTATTGCATATGGTTTTGGAGGGCAGGGTGAATTCAGATGTTTAAAATTCACAGAGAATCCAGAGACTGGTAATGCCTAACTATCCTCATGAAATCTTTGAACATGAATTCATTAAGTAGCAAAATTGGCAGATTTTCACTTTCTGAGCTTTTCGGACTGTTTTCCATGCGCTGGTGGGTGAGGTCTTCTAAACTGTTACAGAAGTGTAAAAGAAATAGAGTGAGTGGCCGGAGAGAAGCAGAGTAATTCAGATAGCCTACAGGATCTGGAAAGACATGTCTGATCTCCAGTTAGAACATTTGGAATAAGGGATTTTAAGTGGCTTGTTGACAGGAGTGGAGGAGCAGAGACAGGCGAGGTAAGCTGGGGCCTGCCTGACAATGGGAGGCTTTGGGGTGATATTAATTCCTTAGATATTTGTTTATTGTTTTGTCCTTGGCTGCAAACTTCTGCAACAACGTGGCTCAGTTTGACATGTCCAGTACCCAGCACAATGTCTGCCATGTGGTAAGACGGACAACTTTACCTATTGAACCAAACAGTTCCCCACTAGACCAAAAGGACCTGGAGGGCCCCACATCTTCCAAGTCTACTTGGTTTGCAGCAACTCAGCCTCCAATGAATGAATGATTGGTGACAGTACATTAAAGTAGACAACTAATTGTAAACTGGAAATGTTTTTCAAAGATAAAAATAGCCCCTTCAGATAAAACCACACTAGGGCTTCCTTTTGAGTTTTCTTTTAATAGAACAGGATATTAACCAGTGTGGCTGCAGAAGGAAGCTGGGTGGGCTAGAAAGCTTCTGCATCTAACTCTTCCTCCCCCTTCCTTCCACCCCTTCTATTGAGAGGCTAAGTGATTGCCTCAGGCTGCATAACCAGTTCTGACTTGCACCCCACCCGGCTTAGGGGTGGTGCCTGCTCTGAGCTGGCAGAAATGGAAACAGACTTCACCAGGGCCCATCCACTCCAGAGTCACCATGTTTGAACAGAACCATTCCAAATAGGGTGCTGGCCTGGCAGGGAGGCACCCTCCTATGATGATTAGTTATGCCATCCAAGGCCAGTGTGACTTTGACCCTGAGCTGAAGGAGGAGTGGTCAGGCTATTTTTGTTGATATAATGGATCACTGCCAGATCAACAGATAAGAAGGTTTTCCTTGTTCAGCTATATGGACCTTCAGACTGTAAAACTTCCTGGCAAAGTTTCTCTCTGTTCTGGCAAAGACAGAATTTACCACCTTTGTTTTTCCTTCAGTGAACTAACCACTCACCTGTGCAAATGGAATCTGGTGCCGGCCTCCCCCTGCAGGAGGCCGAGTCTCCGCGGAGGCATGCTAATGGCTTAATTGTTTTGTTTATTCTGCTCCTTGCAAATTCCAGTAGCTTCATTTGCATGGAGAGAACTTTTCCTTGTGTCTTGGCATTTCCTTTGGTTTTGAATGGCTCTTAATGTTCACTCTCAATGTTTTTGGAAAGATGGGGGAGCTCTCAGTAGTAGGTGGCTTTCTCTCAATAGGGGTTTTTCTGGGTGTGTGGTAGAGAAAACAAGAGAAAGGAAGAAAAAAAAATTTGAATTATATACACCCTATCTATCCACACAAACTATAGGTTATTTTGGAACCTGATATTTATGATGACATTTTTGTTTACATACTTTAGGTTTGGGGGTTAAAAGATTAATGTGTACAAAGAAACGGTGATATTTAGACAAAAACTGTGCATTTACAGAGCCGTGGTTTGCTTTTCAAAATGTAGAAATGAAGCAAAGGTTTGTTTCTTTACCCTTGATAAAGAATTCCAGGTGTAAGACTATTTTGGTTCACGTGGGATAGACATTTTAAAAATTTAAGTATAAAAGAGACATTTTAGATCAAAAGACTTTATAATGCCCTAAGACAGTAGTTCTTAATGTAGGGTGAAATCTGATTTTTGGAAGTGATGTGAAGGTTGAATAAGCTAAAGTCCTCTGATGTTGATAAATCTAGGTATGCTGGCCTCTTTAGGAAAGAAATGCTTCCATGCCTTTAAAACCAGGGTTTGAGAATTTCAGAATTGGGAAATCATGCGGTAGATCTTAATGTTATAAGTCACTCAAATGCAGGATAAAGCTATTTTGGGAAATGTTTGTGATTGTGCAGGATTACGTGGGGATGAAGAGCTTCCATGGCTCCTCCCATTTCTGAGGGTGTTCTATGCTTTGCATTCTTGGTAATTTTTTCTGGAGACTTCAGGGCTTTTCAGAGGCTAGGTCTGCTTCTGAGCATTTCGACAGCTTTCCATAGCATTGAAAAGAAGAGCATCTTTCATTGGAAGTAACAAATTACTGAGCACTGACTTGATATTGTCCAGCATTTGTTCACCTCTGAGATTGATATTATTCTTTCTCCTGGTTTACAGAAGAGGAAAGAAATGAATCAGGCAACCTGTTGAAGGTCACTCATCTGAAAAGTGGCAGAGGAGGAATGTAAATTCTGGGTCACCTGAATCTAAGCAACTTTGGAGAAGCATTGTCTAGAAACATACTTGTCCAGATTGTGGGTCCAGGGACTGGCATTGTGGGCTCCACCTGGGAGAGTATCAGAAATTCAGGTCTTCAGCTCCCATCCCAGATCTACTGATTCTGAGTTTACATTTTCTCCAGGTCCCTAGGGGTTGCAAACAAATACTGTAGTCTGAGCAAGGTAGCATGACTCTGCACATGACCCCAGAGAAAGACCAATGTCCCTCCAGCACATCATTTTTCAGGGTCAATGATGTAGTCAGATATCCTCAGCCTCTAGAGATCCAACTAACCAATCATATATAATTATACTGCTCAAGTAAAAATTTAACAGCAGTTCTTCAACATGGAATTGTGGGAAATCTTTCTCCTGAACAGTTCTGGAGTTAATTGTCCTTAACTGGATGCACAGAATAGGTGGTTGTGTACAGCATGCTAGGAAAACTCTCAACCTAGAATGTCTCTTCCATGGCTGCTGTTGATGCCAAAATTTCTACCATTATTGATATTTCCAAATTAGTCTATCCAGTCTTCTCCTACAGAGGCCAAGAACAGAATTTGTCAGGCTAGAGACGGAAGGCAGAGAGAGTCAGCCTGGATGAAAATAGAAAAGGGCTTTGGAAAGAGCCCCACCTCCGGAACACTCCAGTCCTGGGTGGTTTTCCTTGTATTTACTTACTTTATGTATTTATTGTACTGGGGAGTGAACTCAGGGGTGTTGTACCACTGAGCTACATCCCCAGCCCTTTTTTTTTTTTTTTTAATTTTGAGACCGGGTCTTACTAAGTTGCAGAGGCTGGCTTTGAACATGTGATCCTCCTGCCTCAGCCTCCTGTATAGCTGGGATCACAAGCGTGTGCATCACCACGCCTGGCTGGTATTTCTCTTAGAATTCCTTCAGGCATCTGTGCTGGAGACAGTAGTGTCTTTCTTTCTGTCTGTCTTTCTTCTCCCTGTCTGACTCCTGATGCTTCCCAAGCCCTGTGTGTCTTCACAGGACTCTCCTTTCCTGGCCAAGGCTGTCGCACCAGTTTAAATCTGTATTGTTGCACCCTGGGATCATCACAAGGATGTTTTAAGAGATCTTTACTTTTTTCTCCCTCTAATTTGCAGAAACAGCATGGATAGAATTGTCTTTGTGGTACTGTACCTTTCACCTGTCACTCTCACTTGAAAAAAGACACTAAGGCTGGGGTTACAGTTCAGTGGCAGAGCACATGGCCGCATGCACAAGGCCCTGGGTTCAAGGCACCAAAAAGCAAAACAAAACAAACAACAAACGAAACAAACAAAAAACCCAGCATTTCTGTATCAGTTAAACCTGCTGGCGGATTGCCTCCCTATATCTCTATTTTTGGTAATCCTTCTGGTGTATGTAAACTACATGGTTTAAATCCTTTGTCTCCTTTATTATTAATTTGCACATAATAAGTTCTCAGTAAATGTTGATGGATCGAATGAGTGAATGAATGAACTGATTCTCAGGCTGATGTTTTATAGCTTGCCTAGAACTCAGCCGCTAGTCAGGCCATTTTCCATGACTAGACTTCCTTTCTCTTTCTTGCCATTTATCTGAATCCTTAGGGGCCCAACTAAAGGTTGATTTCCTGGAAATCTTTGATTTTGATCATAAAAGGGATCATTCCTTTGAAACCTCAATCCTTATCATGGAGTTACTGAGTAGTAAATCACATGGAATCTTGCCTTGTCATCTGCATTCAGAATCTTATGGCCAAAACAGACTGTAAGCCCCTTGAGGTCCAAAATGATTTACATTTCTTTGCACTTTTCAGAATTTACCATCTTTCTCTCCTCATGTTCCTGTGCACCCTCGTCTTCCTCCTCCCCCTCCCCCCACCGGCCACCCCCTATCTCTCCAGTGGGTTGTTAGGGTTCCTTGTGAATCTCCCTCCAACCCCCACCTCCTCCTGCCTCTTTCTCCAGGAATGCATGGTGGTCCCCGAGGGCAGGAACTGCACCATCTGGTCTCCCTGAGTTTTTTTTTTTTTCTCTTCCTTTTGGCAGTGCTTGGGGGTCAAATCCAGTGTAGGCAAAAACTACCTCTGAGAGACCCCTAGCCCCACTATTATGGCTTGTTGAATGACAGATGTTACAAAGTTTATCCTTTTTAATTTTGTCTGCATTCTTTTCCTTCCACTCAGTTCTTGGAACTCCCACTTCTAAATTTCTTCAAGTAGGATGATAGTGAATAAAAGTTAATGAAACTGTGACTCAGCGTATCCTCCAGCCAGGGCGTGAAGGTGAGTCAGTAGACTGACAGCAGCCATGGGTCTCTTCCGCCCTGAGGGGGAAGCAGTAGC
Source organism: Sciurus carolinensis (assembly GCF_902686445.1). Taxonomy (NCBI): domain Eukaryota; kingdom Metazoa; phylum Chordata; class Mammalia; order Rodentia; family Sciuridae; genus Sciurus; species Sciurus carolinensis. The sequence continues at coordinate 94,993,030 of NC_062214.1, forward strand.
CTGCCTGGTGACCAGGGTAGGTTTTTTCCCCTCATTGTTTCCTGGAACTAAGTAGAGCAAATTATTTAACTCTGTACTTCAAATTCATTTTTAAAAAAGGAAGTTAGTATAGCTTGCATTCTCTTTTCTAGTGGTGGTATATTGAAAATTAGTAATAAAGTTATCAAATGCTGAGGCTGGGGTTGTAGTTCAGTGGTAGAGCACTCGCCTAGCATGTGTGGGGCACTGGGTTCAGTTCTTAGCACCACATATAAATAAATGAATAAAACAGAGGTCTATCAACATCTAAAAAATTTATTTAAAAAAGTTAGCAAATGCTTTGGATCTTGTCACTGAAACTATATGAAGCACCACAGTGGGATCGTTCTTTCCTACATGTCCACCTTTCTGACCTGCTGTCTGCCCCCAAAATGAGAGGCAGCTGTCCCCAATACAGTTACTACATTAGCAGTTTTCTAACTAATTTATTCAAGTCCTGGCCTACTAAACTTTAAAAAACCATACCATTTCTTTCCAATCTTTTAACAGATTGCCTTTGAAAGAGTCTCATGTCGCCTGTTAAGGAAATAACTTCAAAACTGGACCAACCGAGTAAGGTTAGAAATGGTTCAGGAAACTAGACACATCTCTGCTGGATCTGCCCAGCCTCAGACTTTCCCTTTGACTTGTGTGGGGAGAGATGAATGGCGGACTTAGAGTGCTTCTGCTTTTGTTCTCTGGACAGTTGTGTCACCGTCACAGAGAATACAAACCAGATTGAAAAGAATTAGTAATGCCTCTGTTGAATTTGGGCAGGGTGGTTTGCCTGTTTGGAAAATTCTTGGCAAAATTTCTTATCACCCTCCTCCCTAATTGGTTGAGTGATTTAAAGAAGGCTTTTGAATTCAAATTTTCTGAAGAGAGGGTGTTCAGTTCACCCTTTTGTATGTGGTAGATTGTTTGCAGTGCATTACTGGGAGTCGAGGAAAAGACACCCTTTCTGCCTTAACCCTGGGCTGGAGGAAACAGCCTTGCCTGGGAGCATGCTAAATGCAGGATTGTATCCAATTCTGTTAGTTAGAAAATTAGGGGCTGCAGTTGTGGCTCAGTGGCAAAGCACTTGTCTAGCTTGTGTGAGGCACTGGGTTCCATCCTCAGCACCATATGAAAATAAATAAAGATATATAAGAAAAAAAGAAAATTACAGTTGTGAGCAGAAAGAATATAGGAAATACATGTATATATGTGTACATGTTCATGTGAAAGGTTATGAGAAAAAAATAATATAATTGCTACTAAAAAGGTTTTAAATGGTCCTTTCCCCCTCTTTATCTCTCTGAGTATCCTCCTACTATGCTTGAGTCTTAGATACATTTTTAGACCTAAACTCAACAAAAATCCCATCCCCAGAATCCTCCAGCCTTCCCAGACGAGCACTTTCCTCTTCCATGTGCCCATGACCTCTCATTTGAAAGGTACCAGCATCATAGACTACCTTGTGTTAGAACCATAAAGATCTTCCGTCTCACTAGGATGTTTAACTCCAGAGAGCAGGGCGCTTTCAGACATAGCTGGGTTTCCACCTGACTTAGATTCACCTGTGGTGCTATCTAAACATGTCAGTCCTGGGACTTCATCCTAGGCCAAGTTGAAATCAGAGTTTCTAGGGGTGGAATTCAGACACAACTGTATTACTTTTAAAAGTTTCCTGGGTGGTTTCTAAAAGCAGCTAAGGCTGAGAGCCACGATTGGTAGATATTTTAAGAATCGTTGTCTATGCTGTCATTAAGAGCAATACCAAACACAGACTGATCAGACACCGTGTAACATAGGAAGTTTTGTGGGGTTTTTCTTTGGTTGGTTTAGGGAGGATATTTGTTGGGTATTTGACTTCTTTAAGAAGATGGGTGATTCCAAGGGGACTGTAGAAAGGCGAACCTTCAGTGATGGCAGAGCTGTGGCTGCCTGTGGCATTTGCCTTGCAGCCTGAGATCTCCTGCCTCCTCCCACCTCAGCACTGTACCCTAGACCAGAGGCCTCCAAAGCATGGCAGAGCATCAGACCCACCGAAGGAAGTGATTTGGTAGTTTGGGGATGCAACTCAGCAACCTGTTTTTCACAGAGGTTTCAAGTGATTCCAGTAGGAAACTGAGAGCTGCGACCACTGTTCTACTCCCAGCTCTGCAGAACTGAAAATGACAGGAGTCTTGCCTCCTGAGCTGTGGGGTGTGTTCTGGCTTTTCCTGGGTTGTTTTTCTTGCTCCCCTAATTATATAACTATGTATTTCCCCTAGATCTTTTATGCATTTTTAAAATTTAACTCTTTATATCATCCAAACTTTACTTGGCTTGTGTGAGGGAGAGAAATAACTTTTCAGTTAATGGTCTATAAGTAATTTATTAAATAATGCATTCCTTCTGTTCTAAAGTGCCACCTTTAAATTCACATCTATAATTTGCTTCTGGTTTCTTCTGTCTTATTAATCCTCCTCTATTCCCAAACCAGTTACCAGCACCACACTGTATAATTACTCTAGTTTTAGAATATGTCTTTATGTTTGTTTGGGCAAGACTGTCCTAATTATATTCCTTTCTAAATGAGTTCTTGGCAATTCATTTTCATTTATTCTTCCAGATAAAATTTAGCATCAACATGTCAAAGTTCCAAAACAAAATCTCTAAAACTGTTGGGACTGGGGGTGTAGCACAGTGGTAGCTCATGTGCTTAGTGTGTACGAGGTTTGAGGTCGAAGCCCCAGCACCAAGTTACAAAAGAAAAGAAAACAAAAAGTCTCTTGTTAAAGTTGCATGGAATCTATACAGCAATTTGAGAAGGTGAACATCTTTATCTCCCCGTCTTTGTATCTACAACATGGTATCCTCCTTTAGAGTTCTTTGTTCAGGGCCTTCCATAAATACGGTTTTCTTCACCTAATTCTTTCGCATTTCTTATCAAGTTTACTAGTGGTATTTTTTTTTTTTTTACACTTTTATTCTTAGTTCAAATGGGATTTTCCCATAACCCTGTCTTTTGAAAATGTTAATAATTTTATTCATATTTTGTATAACTTAATGGCTATTATATCACAACCCACATGAGTATAATAAAAATCTCATTTATTGAAATATGAAAGTATGTAGTATTCTGACTCATTCCATTTTGTACTCTTGATTCAAAAAAGTGAAACAAAGTAAAACAATTTCTCCTCATGTCCTGGTGTACTCCTCATGAAGAGTGGCTCGGGCCATCGCGCCATGGTTGGGAAGGCTCATGGAGGTCACAAGGCCAGGGGTGCAGAAGGAGCTGAATGAAGCTGGGCTGAAAGTGCTGGGCAGGACCACACGCCGCAGCCTGTACTCCTGAATGGATCGCTGGCAGGGGACAGGAGGTTCCCTGATGTACTTCCTCATCCTTCAGAAAGACCAGGGAAGCACAGCTAAAAGTGGAAGTGGGAGAAGATGTTTTAATTCTACCTAGCAGTGATTCAGAAGGAGAGCCAGGTCTTTGCTCATATTTCAGGAGAAAAGAATGATTCCAGGAATCACATCATTGTAATAATTACAAAAGAGTGCCTTACAAACTATATATAAAGCGACAGACGTACTAGGAAATATTAAGCCCCCCCATGTGTTCTAGCTACATTTGAAGTACTTCCAGAAAGTAAGCAATGCCATTACTGGATAAAACCTGCTCCATCTACTCCAGGATTTTTTTTTTTTTTTTCCACAGCTTTAAAGGAAGATATATATGAAAACCGAGGAAACTATAAGATGATTTTTAAATCCAGAAACATGTCTAAACTATTAATAACATACAGAAAGCCTTGGAAATTCTAGAAATGGGTGAATATGCTATCAGTTCCTAGCATCTAAGGCTAAATACCCCTATACTCCCCAAGCAAGAGAGGGTGTGGGAAAGTTAATAATGTCTCTTCCTGAATTTCCCTTCGAATTTCCTTATCTTGTCTTAATCATCCTGTATCCAAGGAAATATAAAAGTAGTTAGGCAACGTTATTTTCTGACAGCGGGATGAGATCCAGAGTTAAAGGTGAATGCTTAACCATTTGGGTTCTACTAAGTTGGAGAATGGAGAGTTTTATGTATAATGAAACAAAGTGTTCTGTGTACCCAAGAAAATACCCAAGAAAATTAATTACTTTTTTCATCCCCATATTTTCACATTATATTCCACAGCCATGAACAAAGTAGATATCCACTTTTTAAAGTGTTGACTTTCTTCTTAAAGAAAAACTTGAGAAACTGTTAGCAAAACTATTTGTATTAAGAATAAAATCCATCCATGAAATGAAGGACCTGACTGTGTAAAGAAAATAAAAATTATAGACTTCCTAACACAGAAGTGACTAGAAATTCCTGCAACTAATATTTTATTTATAACCTTTGGTTCGGTTCTCAAGTGAATTTAGATGATTTTACTGGTGACACCTTTAAGAGATTGACAGTTGTAATAAATGTTTTGAAGCAAAAAAAAAAAAAAAGGGAAAGATTCTGAATTTTTTTTCTACAAGGTAATGAACCTCAATTAGAAACACTGAACAAGGATGACACAAGAAATCTTGAAACTAACTTTACTCGTTAACATTAATGCCATCTCACTTTAGAATTTGAGGTGGTTTGTTGACATCAGGCGAGGCCTGTGGGAGAATCAGCGTGGCTGAATGCTTTATCCAAGGGCACAGTTTGGGGTAACTCTAAACCTGTTTCCTGAGTCCAAGTTTAGGGAAGTTGTTTGTGTCTTTGTTTTTCCTTCCTTCTGTGGAGTCAGAGCGGCAGTCCTCTCAGGGAAGGGCTGGGATTAGTATGAAAGCCAGCCTCCAGCTCTGCAGGGGTCATCTCCCGCCCCCTTACAGTCACTCACTGGAAGAGATTCTACTCTCCATTTTGCAGAAGAGAAGGTTGAGGTTCAGAGAGGCTAAAGTGTGCTATGAATCCAACCCTGGATCCATTACCCTTTTGTGTGTGTGTGGTGCTGGGGGTTGAGTGCTCTCGCGCTCAGCTACACCCTTGGCCCCAACCTTTGTTTTTATGCTACTTTACCTTTGCAATATTCTGTACTGTGTTAGGTTTTTTTCCAAATTCAAATTCTTCAGCATACCAGTCCCTGATAATTTTAGGAAAAAAAGTTTCCAGTGGGCTAAATGTGTTTAATACACTGTGGTTTCTAAAGACTCTTTAGGGAATGTGGCTACTCTGTCCACCTGATTGGTCAAGTCTCTTGTTTTCTTTGATGTCTTTTTCTTTTTTCATAAAAAGTTAGGTATCCTAGAAATTTTCTCTTTTTCTTTTAAAATAAATTCAAATTATTTTGCAAGCTATAATAACCATATCCCAACAATATGAAAATAGATGAGTTGACTTTTTTTTTTTTTTGGTATTGAATATCCAGGGATACTCTACCATTGAGCTATATCCTCAACCCTTTTCATTTTATTTTGAGATGGGATCTTGCTAAGTTACCCAGGTTGGCCTCAAACTTCCCATCCTCCTACCTCCATCTCTCCAGTAGCTGGGATGACAGGTGTGCACCAGTGCACCCAGCAGATGAGGTGAATTTTTAAATGCCATGCTAGTTTAGAACTTATTGATTCTTCTTGCCGATTAACTGGCTAATCTTAGGGCTACTTTCATCTATTGAATCTTAAGTATTCTGATTGTTAAGACTTTTCTTAAATACTTTTTCCTGATTTTATCCCAAAGTAAAAAATTATAAAGTGTTAATTTTAACTTAAAATATTTAAGTAAATTAGAAGACAAGAATCTGTAAAAGAGGGAACAACCTTAGAAAAGGCAATCCTTTGCAAAAGATTATTATAAATATGTCACCTCATGCTACTGTGTGTGTCATGATACTATACACAGAAAAAACTTGGTGAGGGAGGCATCAGGAACCAACCACCCCACGTCTTACTTTATCCTATTTTGACAATTTTTCTTCTCCCTCCAGTATTCCTTAGACTATCCAGAGAAAATGTTACAAGAGCACAGCACACCATGAGAACAGAACTCAAGGAAATCAAGTTTTATGTGAAAAGTTTGCTTCACTTAACTTAAATGTCAGACTGAATTTTTAAAATTCTTGGTAGAGAAGTTCTCTGATGAGTTAGATATGAAGGCAGGGAAAACCTCTCTTCCTTTTTTAGCCTCTAAACTTCACTCAGTCCTTTCTGTATTTCCATACTGCAGAGTTTAGAGACCCCTCACTCTGAAGAAAACAGCAATGACCTCTTTTGCCTTTGAAGAAAGATACTTTGCAAGTCCAAGTGCATTTATTCCCACTCCATTATGAGTTCCATACATTGAATTCTGTTATGCATATTTGAATTTCGTTGGGGTTGTCATATATTCAGTTTGCACCTTTCTCTAGTTGGGGATCTATAGGAAAAAGGAAACTGGAAGTTGACCATAAGAAAGAAAAATGGTGACAGAACAATCTTATTAGGAGAGAGAAAAATCAGTGAATCAAAATAAGAACTCCCAGCAAGGGAGCCTAAAGTCCCTAGAATGGCACTTCTGTGTCTCTCGGAGGGGCTTTGGGCTGCAGGTCAACAGAGAGCTGGACAGCTCTGGTGTCTGGGGAAGAGCTTTGAGAAATACCAGCTCTGAGGTAAGGAATAGATTATGCCAAGGATTTTCCACCTCAAGTAACTGCGAGTTATCTTATATTTCTGTCTGTACTTGGGACCAGAGGTCAGCTAAACTTCTGGTTAGAGAACAAAGACCCAGGGCAACATCTCTTATTACACACAAAGTCTAAGCACCATGAATTCCAAACCATGCATTAGGCCCACTGCTGAGGAAGACCTCCAGAGGTTTCTGCCTATCTTGGGTTGATAAAATGGAAGTAGAGTTTAGTACCCATTATTGCTAACTCAAGATAAAATGTCATTGATATTTGCTTTATAGGGTGCTGACTTCATAGTGGCTATTTCTCCTTTTGGTTCTCTCACACAGTGTTTCTCACAGCGTCCCAAATTTTTATTGGAAGGGGTGTGGCACCCTGCTTCTGCCTGTGCGAGGGGGTTGCAGGTTACAGAGGCTTGAAGCCCCCCCCCCTACTCAGAAAGCAGTGAAGTCACCCGCTTCTGCACTCCAGAGACCCAGGAGTCCTAGGCAGGGGACGAGGACATTTCAGGGCACTGAATTGTTTCCTTGTTTCATGGAGTGAATATAGGGGGACATGTTCTAAGACCACAGAGGTAACTGTCTTCTCTGTTCCCCTCTTCCTAATTCAGCAGTTGGAGGCTCTCTATAGAGGTAGAATAACCACAGTCCTCTCTCTGGCCCACAGGTTGAAAAACTTTGAAAGTTTTCTAGGCACAGAACTAGGCGTCAGGAACGTGCTGAGTGCCGCATAAGGCATTCATCTCTGCAGCAAAAGGAAAATTTCAGCACTGACCTAGTTTTACGTGGCCATTATAAAAAAAGATTTCTACTAATGAAAATAGAAAGTCAGTTGTAAATAGAAGAGGATACTAAATTCCTAAGCAATCTATTCATTTTTTTTTCCCCAAACTTAAATAATTCTATTTGCTTTGCCTCACAAAGCAATTATTGCTAGGGTACGGCATTAGTTACACCTAGTAGCTGAATCTGCAAATACCACAGAGCTTACTTCCTTCAGAAGGATTTAGTTTGATTAATTGACACTCTTGGGTGATGCTTCTCAGTGGAGTCAGAGAGGGAAAGGAGCTTAGTTCAACCACATTAGCCACATCATAGACAGGGAAGCGTAGGGCGTGTGTTTGAGTGATTTGCCTTATTGCTTAAGTGAAGATGTTTCTAAGCTTGGTTTTACTTTGTCCTGTAGGAATTTTATGAGCAAGAGATTTTAGACTATAGTAGTTTGAATGTTCTTTTAAGTCTGGTACTATCGGCTAAACTCTATTTTCTGCCAAATGTGAAATAGCAGAACAGGATAAAACCATGTGCTTTACATTATTAAAATTTTATCTGATGGATGTTTGTGTTTAGAAAAATCACGATCAAGTTCACAATTCACAGATACAAATAATGCAACTCCTTTGCCGAACAAAGTTGGTTTCATCAAAATCACCTGCCTTTATAAAATCTTTTCTATTCATACCTGTAGGAAACTTGATTTGGTTAGACCTAAATTCTGTTTAGTGGAAATTTGTAGTATGGAACCCTAGTCTGAATCCCGTCTCTTATAATCTTAGATCAATTCCCTCAGTTTTCATATCTGTAAAATGGAAATATTCATCATTGCAAATCACTTTCTGGAGTTGTTATAAGAATCAGATGCAATAAAGCATTTGGAAGTGTTTTCTAAACTATAAACAATTAAATAACTATAAAGAGAAATTATATAAGCACAGATTTATTTTAAAACTAGTGGTTCTTGGAGTGTGCTGTGTGAATCACTGGAGGTACCAAAGTATTTTCAGACGGTCCAACACATGTCCAGAATTCAAGTCCTATTAAAAGCACATAGATTTAAAAATAAAAGATACCATGGCATTCTGAGATCTAGATTTAAAGAGACGTAAATAAACATTAAATAGGTTATTATTTTTTTTAATCCATAAAAAAAACTTTCAGATGGGTGTCTGTTGGGTGTAGCTGGGGAGAGTGGTGGCAACTAGGAGACACTGCAGGACTCTCTTGCATTCTAGAGAGAGCCCCAAACCACACAGCTGGGTTATTCCACTAGGCATCAGAGCCTTGTGTGCAGACAGCACCACCGACACTCTATGACAGGCCTCACGTTCCTCCACATAAACCAGACCATGGACCATTTCAAAGATTGTAGTTCCTTTCCCACCATTCTCTAGGGGAGTGACTTGAATGCATTTGTCCCCCCATCTTCCCTCCTGTCTGCCAACGTTTATTGGTAAATAAATGCTCAGACTGCTTAGCCAATCTCTGGGGCGTGAGATGTAACATAGTTAAATCCAAGTCCATCCTAGCCACTAAGTTACTGGGAAAAACAGGTGTGGGACTTCAAAGAGATCTGAGAGCAAACCCAGCCAGGTCTCTTGTATTTTTCCAGCCCTTTCCATGGGGCTTATGCATGGCACAATGGTGCAAAGCAATTTTTGATATAGAACCAAGCGAGGATTTTTTTTATTGTTTTTCATACTCAGCACAGATTTTTTGATGCAAAAAACATGCTGTCCTGATGTGGCTACTGAATCATCATTCACTGCTTTCAGAATTCCTAAAATCTTGCATTCTAATGGTATTTGGCAGATCATATCTCATAGTGTAGCACCCGTGCTTGCCAGTAAAGTGTCTGAAAGTGGTTTCAAGTAATTTTAACAAACTCTTTGATGATGGTCCACCTTTCACTACATACCAAGAAAAATACATATATCCAACATGTTGTGCCAAATCTTGTTCTTTTTCTTCTTTAATTTAACATAAAATTTGCATTTTGTTTAATATTAAGGAGATATGAAACTGGTGCTCATGTAGAGCATGTGTCTAGCATGCACAAGGCCCCAGGTTCAATTCCCAGCACCAGTAATAATAATAATAATAATAATAATAATAATAATAATAATAATAATAGTCGTTAAGAGATAAAACTATGAGCTGTGCAAGGAAGGAATAAAAATTATTCTGGCCAGGTATGGAGCATACTCCTATAATCCTGGCTACTTGAGATTGAGGAAGGAGGATCCCAAGTTCAAGGCCAGATGTAGCTCAGTGATATAATGCTTACTTGGCATGTGCAAGGTCCTGAGTTCAATTCCCAGTAACACACACACACACACACACACACAAAGATTATTGTGAGGGAATCGTGTGCCACCAGAGTGCCCTTGTTTTTCTCTTTTGTGGTTTGATTCATGGTGGTATGAATATTCTCTTTGATACAGCCTTTATTAATTTTTTTCTTATAAAAGATTATAGACTTATATACTCGTACTAATAAATTTGTTCAAAATTTCTAAGCAGTATTTTCAGCCAGGAGGAGTTGGTGGTTGTAGTTTTGTTTTGTTTTTTTGCAAATAAACTTCCTTCATCTGCTTGGTAATATCCCTCCAGGTTACTTATTGTGACTATAGATGATACATGTACATATGAACAGAGAAAAATGGTGGGGATATTTGTGCCAATCAGATAAGTAAATAATTCTACCAATTGGTGAAAGGAGTTGGCGAGTTTTTCCTCAGCTTCCCTATCATTTTTTGGCCCTGTCAGATTGAAGGAAAAGGCCTAACAGAGTGACTGGAGGGACTGTTGAAGTCCTTGCAAAGTGGTTTCTGTATCTTGTGGAGAATTCAGCAATGGAGAGTATTTGGATGAAGTTGGTGGCAGTTTTACTGCTACCATCTCATTCTACTTTGGGCCTCTAGCTGTTTCTACCACATTGTCACCAGTGGGGGAAAATGCTATTTATCATAGTAGAAAGAGACGATGTTCAGTAGCATTCTACTCTGCTCAGAAATCATCTGAATCGGTCATGTTTTAAAGAGCGAGGCTCTCTGTTGATATTGGTCGACCTGAGACTTTGCTTACTTATTCTAATTTGAAATGATGATGTCCATCATAAGAAAGAGCAAGATGAACTAATTGAAAGCTAGCAGTGGGGATAGGTTGAGTCCCCTTGGCCTCAGCCTCTATTTTGCACTTGTGGTCCTGCTAGGCTGTGATGTCCAGGGAGGCAGAAGCTCTTATTTACCACTTTTTCTCCAAATGAGAATGTCCACCCTCATTGGTCATGTCTTTTATATCCTCTGCTACCAGACTGAGTTTCTCCTGGATTTAATACATTACCTGGCATAGACCAGTACTTCATTTGTTGAGTTAATTAGTTAATTGTTTAAGGTGTGATTAAAAACCAAGCATAGAGTGGAGCACAGTGGCACATACCTGTAATCCCAGCGGTTTGGGAGGCTAAGGCAGGAGGATCACAAATTTGAGGCCAGCCTCAGCAACTTAGCAAGGCCCTGAGCAACTTGCCAAGATCCTGTCCCAAAATAAAAAATAAAAAGGGTTGGGGATGAGACTCAGTGGTTAAGCACCCCTGGGTTCAATCTCTGGTTTAAAAAAAAAAAAAAAAAAAAAAAAAAAGGCATAAAAAGAGACCCTAGGAACAGCTATAAAGATAGGTGACTCTCGTAATCATTTGCATTATGTATAGTTTGTTTTTTTTTTTTTGGTTTGTTTGTTTGTTTTTGGTAACAGGAATTGAACTCAAGGCACTCAACCATAAGCCACATCCCCAGCCCTATTTTGTATTCTATTTAGAGACAGGGTCTCACTGAGTTGCTTTTAGCCCCTCACTTTTGCCGAAGCTGGCTTTGAACTCTCCATCTTCCTGCCTCAACCTCCCAAGCTGCCGGGATTACAGGTGTGCACCATAGCTCCTGGTTTAGGGTTTGTTTTTAGAAGGGCAAGGACATGGGAGAAATCCCATCAGAAGCCAGTCTTCACATGGTCGATGTTCATTTATGAGGTGGTAGATGTATGAATATGAAGGTGTCCTGGCTCCATCCTCTCCCCACACCTTTCTTCTCCTACTTTGAGTGTCACTATCCATCATCAATTTGTTCCCTGGATGCTGCTGTTGTCTGCTACTCAGAGATATCCAGTCTCAGTGGGTGTTTAGATTATTCCCATTTTTATATGCTTACCAAGGGCATGAAAGAGTGAGTTATAAATATAAGGTGGCATTTTGGAATTACTGGAGGATAGTAACTGCAATTTCCTGTAAGTTCACAATAAAATTGAGGACAAGACATTCTCTGATTCCTTTCTATCTGATGAATGTAATTGATCTCTTCAGCCAGGAAGTCACTTACCTTCTTACCTGTCTTACCTTCCCTGGGACGTGGGCATATTTCCAGGGGATTTCAGAGCAAGAAAAAGTAGCTCTCTTCTATGGGGATATGTTGGTTCTGGAGTGTTTACCTACATACTTGGTGGATACTCTAAAGTCTTTACTGAACTTACTCTTGTGGTTCAGCTTTTAACTATAAATATTATAGAAAGAAAGGGGAAGAAATGAAGAAAACCTCAAGGTTGAAATCAAGGCAGGAAGAAATCAAGTGGATCTAGAAGGAATTGGGGAATAGTTTATGCAAAGGAAGGGCACCCATCAATGGGAAATAGGTCTAGTGTCATGCCAGAGGGTTGAGGTGATGAGTAACAAATTAATTTCACAATGTATGCAGAACACTGGCAAGTGGGGGGCTAGAATAGAAAGTAGCCATGGCTTATAATCCCACTCAGAAGGCCGAGGTAGGGGGATCCCAGGTTTGAGACCAGCCTGGGCAACTTAGCAAGACCCTGTCTCAAAATTTAAAAAGGCTGGGGACATAGTCAATTCCAAAATAAAAACCAGAAACCAATATGGGACCGGTTTTGACAGTGAAATTGACTACATGCACTAGATTGCCAGACATATCAGCTCCTGAAATCTTTTTTTTTTTTTTGGTAATATTTTTTAGTTGTAGATGAACACAATACCTTTATTTTATTCATTTATTCATTTATATATGGTGCTGAAGATCGAACGCAGTGCCTCACACATGCAAGGCAAGTGCTCTACCACAGAGACACAACCCCAAACCCCTAAAATCTCTTTTCTTTAGCAACAGCATAAAGGTTTGATCTGAGTGATGGGGAAATTTGATTTTGTAGACTTAACTATTTAGACTGGGTAGTGACAATCCCACTGTGGATTTGTAGGACAGAATAGTACACATAGTCACTTGACCGTTTGGTCAATATGTATTCTAATGAGATGCACACTGTCCTCCCCAGTCACCTGGATCAGCTTGCTTATTACTTCCCATCAAATTGCAAGTTATCATTTGAAAATATTGGGTTTACTTTTAATTTTGAGAATATAAATGTGCTTGTAAGAGCTGTAGAGAAGCCCACGATTTATTTCTGTTCGGTTGTCTGCGTTCTTGGTTATGGTTGTCCTATCACACACTTTTGCCTCACAAGGGAAGCAGTAGCAGTTAGAAGACTTTGAATTCTACCCACAACCCTGAGCAGATGATTTAAGCTTTCTGAGGACACAGGTTTCTCATCTGCCAACTGTAAATAATGTCTACTTTACTTCTACTCACCAGGTTGTTTAAGGGCATAAAATGGCAAAGGAGGTAAAAGCTAAGGTTTTGCAAACTAGTAGGGTACTTTTTGGTTTTAAATTTAGTTAATATTCAATTGTCAATTTTTATCAAGAGCCTGATTCTAGACTAAGAAAGAGAGCTTTGGGGCTTCATTGTACTTGAATTAGTTATACCTTATTCTCACTTTAAAGTTAACCTTTCTGTTTCCATGTCTTTTGAACATCACCCTTACCCTGCAATAATAAAAAAACTGCAAGTAGTGGATCCAAACTGAAGTGACAGAATTGTAGAGCCAGAACTAGCTACGTGTAAAGAGAAAAACAATCTGATGAAAACAGTTCTCCTCGGGTGAAAATGACCTACAGGAATGACTTTATTGGGGTTATTGACATGTTTTTAAGAGATGTGCTATTAAACTGTTAACCTGAGTGAAATTCGGATTGTGGAAGTCTTATGAAGTATTGATGATTCGGACTCATTTCTTCCCAGCTCAATGTTTTTGGGGGTGGGGAAGTGATGTATCTATATCATTTGCATTAGGAAGCAATTTGTTTGGGCTGACGTCGACAAATTGATTGCAGTCTACAGACCAAAGTCTGTTCATCCCTCTCTTACCATTTATGTACACTGTTCACCTTTTCCATCCCCTCCCCAAATTGCTGGGCAGTTACTTGGTTCCCAAGTGTTCCTCTCCTGACTCTGACATGTTGTGGACCCCTAATTCATTCCGCACATCAGATGCTCTTTCCTCAATTCGGAGATATGTTTCCTCTAATTGTAGATGGGTTTTGCAGAGAAAGGTGGTTGTGATTTAAAAGGCCAGTCTTTTCTTACAGATTCCACAATATAGTGACAGCAGGGACCGGGCAAGACGGCTCTTGTACCTTTTAGAGTTTTCTTTGGTTTGTCCATCTGCACTAGATCAGCAAACTTGGTCTGTAAAGGGCCACATAATTAAAATTTCAGGTTTTGTGGGCTACACAGTCTCTGCCACCACTGCTCAGCTCTACCTTTGTAGCATGAAATCAGCAGTAGGCAAGATGTGCATGAATAAGAGTGGGTGTGTTCCAACACAACTTTCCACAAACAAGCAGTGGGCCACATTTGACCCAGAGGCTATAGTTTTCTGACCTCTGTTCTACATTAGGTAATCCCAGTGACTCGGAAGGCTGAGGTAGGAGGAATGCAAGTTTGAGGCCAGCCTCAGCAACTTAACGAGACCCTGTCTCAAAATAAAAAAATAAAAAGGGACTGCAGCTGTAGCCTAGTGGTAAAGCACCCCTGGGTTCAATCCCAAGTTTAAAAAAAAAGAACAGATGCACTTAATATTTTAAATGGAATGGAGAATACTAAATTGTAAGTACCTTCAAGTCAAATCGAGGATAGATTTTAAAAACAGTTTAGGAATTCACTGACAAAAGACTATTATTCCAATTTTTAGTACTCCCTTATACTATATGCCTTTAGAATAAGTTAGGCAAATCTTGGCATCAGACCTTGGGAATATTTGTGAATATGTACTTTTCACAAGTAATTATTCTACTTAGACTGCCTTTTTTTCTTTTTTACATTCCACTGTCAATATAAATTAATACTGCTGACCTAATGCCAACTATATACCACTCTTAGAACTGGAAACTGGATTAGAGAGAGCAGGGAAGGACTAGGACAGGAAAATTTACCTTAGATGATCCTAGAAGTCAACAGTAGGTACCTTGAGAAGCCCATGCTGCTTCGTTTTTAAGATCTTCAATTACAGTACTTTGATTCTTAACCTTAAAAAATGCTCCTTCAACCGTCTCAAGCCATGTGGAATATCTATTACTGCTTAGGAATTTGCTGTGGTTTTTCATTGATCGTGGCCCGAGACTTTGGAATACGTATTAATTTATTTGGGCAGAGACTGCGGAAATCCACATGCAGAATAAAGTGAACTTTATGCTGAAATAGAATATTGAAGCTTGGAATGATTAATTCTTGAAAAATGAACCATCAGCATTAATAAAAATTGAGTTCTAAGAAGGCATTTTGCAGTTTGCTCCCTAAAGTACTGAGGTAATTTGACTGATCTTGTTTAAAAGTAAGGGCTGCTTTCCCCCCATGAACAATATTTGTTTAGAGTCCTTGGTAAATTATTAATCCGCATTCCAATGCTTCATGTTTGAAATACCAGTCCACCCTGTCCATGGGGATTTGATCTCACGCTGTAATCAGCAGAGGGTTCTGGGAAGTGAGAATAGCTGCGGTTTGCTCTTTTAAAGACCTTAAGAGAGAATCAAAAAAGCGGTGGTTATGCAGGAAGTAGGCCTGCTTAGTGTTTGACAGCTGGCAGTTTCCATCTCCAGTCATATGATGCCAGGAACTTGGAACACTAAATTGTGGGAAAGTTTGGGTGGGCCTCCCCTCCTTCTAGAATGTACTTTAAAGTGTTCCTGGAGCCCTTTTGAACAGATGTCAAAATCTCTTTGGGTTTGGTCTTACCCCAGATGTTTATATACTGAGTCTTGGGTCTGTTTTCCTCCAACAATGCATGTGTGGGGTGACCGAGGGGCATCTAATGAGCTGGACTGGTCATAGAGTTTTGAAGATCTCTGGCCCTGGCCTCAGGCCACTTTCTAGCTGAGGCTCATTAGATAAGTCACTCACCTCTCTGATTCCTACACTGAATGAAAAGGCTAGCACAGTGACCACATCAGGTGTTGCTTGGTGATTATGAGGAGTGACACACCAGGTTGGCAGAAGTCTTGGTGGTGTCTCTCCATTTCGTAGGACATGAAGTAGCTTGAATGCAAACTGCATGGGGGAGCCAAGAGGACATCCGTGTCCAGCAGGTTTGTCACAGTGGCCAGATGTCCTCTCCATATTGATCAAAATATCGGTGTTTTGATCAGGTTCATATCTGAACAGCCGGAATCGTGTATGTCCTTTAAGTTTCCATGGCTTGTCATCATAAAATACTACCGATTGTACTACTTCATGTATGACATGAAGGGCACATCTGGGGTTTCACAGAGATTGTAAGATGAAGTTTCTGACACATCTCCCCAGGACCCATGTGGTTCAATTGTCTGGTCAGTTGCCAATTCAATGAAAAGTGGGTGGTTTTTTGTTTTTGTTTTTGTTTTTTCAGAGCTTATAAAAGTCTTGAAGGCTTGAACCTGGGAATGGGTCACATTCTTTTGTCTCCTGCAGAATAACCTGGGAGGTAGCATGGGATCAAGTGGAAGGCCACTTCCCCAGGGCAAGAAAGCACGGTTCTATTCCCACCTCATTCCTTTGGTATGAGCAAAGGCCACATTCTGTAAGCCTTTTACTGCCCGGAAACATGCAGAGGTGAAGATTCTCTTACTGTGCTGACATCTCTGTCACCTGGCCTGTGCCTACTGTGGAGAGGGCAGTGGAATGAGGAATTCTGTTCCTCTCGAGCTGCTTGTGGTGGTGTAGGGCATGTTCCAGCCCAGCATCACTTCAGTCTTGCCACCTACTCCCTCCTTCAGAGAGGTAGGAGACTTGCCCCTCCCCTGATGGCGAGTCTCAACTTTGCCCAAGATGCATTGGGAAATGGTAGCCCAAACTATCCTCTTTTTGACTTCATTCCTTCCCTCACCCACACACCCAAGACATCAGTATGTCTTGTCATTTCTACTTATGAAAACACAGGGAATCTGACAGCTTTAGCTCGCTCCATAGCTGCCCCCATGTCGGTGACCTAGCATGGTGCTTCTCACCTAGAATGGTGCAGAGCGTTCCTATCTGATCTCTCCACCTCCACCCTTGCAGTCTCTACATAGCAGCATTTTTTTTAAAGTAAGTAAATGCAGATATTTATATAATGCTTACTGTGTGCCAGGACAGAAGGGGGTCTTTGGGGGGGAAAAATTACAAAGTGCCCTTTAAAAAGTAGGTATATGAGCTGGGAGTGTAGATCAGTAGTGGAGTGCCCTGGGTGCAATACCCAGCACCAATAGGAAAAAAAAAAAAAAAAAAGGCGTGGGCATATGGAGAAGTAAGCAGGCACTGACTCTGGCAGTGACCCAGGGCTGCACTGGTTGGTAGAGGGTATATAAGAACTGGAGGCAAAATCTTAGGTCGGTGCCGATGGAGAATCAGATTGGACACTCCTGCATGGAGCTCTGCACTCGTGAAAAAGTCAACTAGGAAAATATCTTACCCATGAAGAAAGATGGTATTGCTTTAGTTCTTTTTCCCTGCAGAGGCCCTACCCAGTTTTCCAGCCTGGTGATGCAGGTAGGGCACTGCCTGAAGCCAGATGCTCAGGATTCTCCTTTTCTCCTTTGTTCCCTGACTGGCTGATGTTCTTACATACATTAGGGAGGTGGGCAGGATCTTGGCCACTCAGCCAATGTCAGGTAGACTCTGACTTGGATGCTTTTCAGCTTTCCAGAGTTCTTTCTACTGTGTTAACAAAGGGTGGGATTAATGTAGCAATTACATCATTTTTAATTAAAGCATAGTCATAAAATATACAAGTAGCAGTGCCTATTTTAACACAAAAAAGAAGGTCTATAGACAAAAATTAGAATGATATGATCATGAAAATGTAAATCTGCTGTGTAGGAGTCAATTAAGCTCAGAGTATGATTTAAATATCAACAGCTATTATCTGTTTGCGACATTGAAAAGTATCTTGTGATTTCTAATTGAAAGATGGGTTCAGCCTGACCACCCAACTAATTCTACTATGCAAATTTTCAGAGGAAGTGAGAATTATTTGTGTATTAAGAGGAATATATAGCTCTCTGGGTTTTTTCTTTCTCTTTTTCTTTTCTTTCTTGCCTTTTATTTATTTTTTTCCATTTAAGCACCTGATAATGAAAATGTACCTAAATAGAAGAGGAACCGAACCTTTGAATTTGATTAGCATTTGGTGTCTAAAGAATTTAAGACCCTGAAAAATATGTGGTTGAGTTCCCTTTACCATTACTTGGAAAGTTCCAGTGGTTGCCTCCTGTGCTTTCAGATTTCTTTCTTTTTTGGTGCTAGGGATTGAACAATGTAGGACCTCCTCGTATGTGCCGGGCTAGTACTCAACCACTGAGCTACCTCCCCAGGCCTTTTCAAATTTTATTTTGAGACAGGGTCTCACTAAGTTGCTGGGACTGGCCTTGAATTAGCAACCCTCCTGCCTTAGCCTCTGCAGTCACTGGGATTACAGGTGTGTACCACCATGCCCAGCTTCAAAGAATTCTTGATGCTCCCATGTTCTAATTCATTGGGCAACTCTGGTCATAGGTCATGGAGGTTAGAGCCCAGAAGGGCTTGGAGATAAATCCATGTCTGCATTTGACAGATGAGAAAACAGAGGCCAGATTCTGACAGTCCAAAGACTTACCTGAACTAGTTGGGTCACCACAGATGCCACAAACTCAGGAGACAGAACAGTTTACTTTGACCCCGGTCAATTTAATGAGGAAATGATGGCTTAATTTTAATTAATTCTACTTCCAAAAAGATAAAAAGAAAAAGCTAGATTCTTTTTTATTACTGTATGGCTTCATGGAAAAAGGCTATTAAAATGTTTGGATAAGTACATTTTCTCCTCCTGGTGCTGGGGATGGAACCCAGGGTCTCCCCCAAGTGTTCTCTGCCACTGAGCTACACCTCCAGCACCTCTTAGCACTTATTTCTCAAAGGGTATGCTATTGGACTGTACAATCGAACTCCAGAAAATCCTGAGTTAAAATATCCTAGTCATCTCGACCAGTGGTTTATAGTGGAGAGATGTACTAAGCAGCCGATTTCACAGCCTACTGACTGGGACTCCACAGGAATTTAAGGCGTTCGGTCAAGCTGTGATCATTTCCACAAATTCTCTGGTTATGTCATTTGGAGATCTTTTTTTTTCCCTAATAAAAAAGGAAAATTGAATTGAAGTTGTTAAATTCTGTTGAAAGGAAGATGGGTCCTCAGTTGAAAGGCATTTTTTTTTTCTAAAAAGCTTTAGAATGCTAAAAACAAAAATTCAACTGTTAGAAGTTTTACAAACGGGAAGTTACTCAAATTGAGATGATCTGGATGTTTCTTAATGCCAGAATTACTCTGATAGGACTAAGATGTTTAGGAGTATTTTCACATCTTTAAACATAAGGCTTCATTATCCTTCTGACATCCACCCAACAGCCTGAAAGAAGCAGCTGCAGCCTTGAACATTCACCCAACCAGTAATTCTGGGGCCCTGCTCTGTGCTGCCTTTTGTGAGGTGCTTGGGTTGGGGAGGCAGCCCTCACTCCTACCTTGGTTTTAGGGAAAATGCCCCCTTAAACTGGGGGAGCTCTATCTGGCAGCACCTCTGAGATGCTTCTTTCCCACCTTTTCCTCACCGTGAACCAACCCAGATATGCTAGTACCCCAATGGCTCTACCACATCTGCCCAGGTCTCAAAATGACCTGTTTTATTTTTTAACCCTGACCTAGAAGCAGGTTATCTATGATTTGTTCAGTACTAGGTTCCCCACAAATGTGATGAGGAAGTGGGTATCACCTTTCTGGTCATGCCCCTGATTGTTTAGAGTTCTTTTATATTTATCATTATTTTAAAAACAAGCATTCAAAGTTGGGTGAGGTAGGGGGAAGTCTTCCATTCCAGTTACTCAGGAGTCTGAATTTGGAAGATCTCAAGTTCAAGACCAATCTGGGCAACTTAATGAGACCCTGTGTCAAAAATATAAAATTAAATAAATAAATCAATAGCATTTTCTTGTATTTAACTCAGGATTTTAGAATCTGACTGTTTGGGCTGACATCTGCACTGTTGTATGTTTACAGAGGTAGGACACTGCATCAAAGAGTTAGGTCTGAGGTTTTGGTTTTTTCCCTTGTCATGCTGGAGATTGCACTCAGGGCCTTGCACATGCTAGACCAGAGCTCTACCACTGAGCTACATCTAGGCCTTTTTTTTTTTTTTTTTTAAGACAGGATCTTGCCGACTTGCCCAGGCTGGCCTCAAACTCTCAATCCTTCTGCCTCAGCCTCCTGAGTTTCTGGGATCTGTGCCACTACCATGCCCAGTTTATGTCTGGGTTTTCTAACAGTGCAGATGTAATTCCTTCAGCCTCCTGTTCACGTAGATGCGTGTACTTATCTGACTTCAAGCCATGTTCTTTGACCTCAGAAAACTGAGCTATCCTACTCCCTATTGGCCAAGGCTTCTCTTCCTATTTATGAGTTGTGGCCAAAGTGGGTCCTGCCTTTGAGGACTTGGGAAAGTGTCCCCCCATCCTCCAAATTGGACCCTGAACCTTAGATATTGCTAGAATTTGGTTTTATCCTGCTTTTGGTTGCTTCCTCTGTATCTAGGCAGCCAGGGGACTTCTGGGGCTGGAGAACGCTGTGGATACATGGAAGGGGCTTTGCTGCTCCCAACTCAGAACACTGGAACCTGTGAACTTTGGTAGTAATAGAAGGTGACAGCACCCCACGTGCTCTGACCGACTAGCCAGATCCCTCTCTGACTGAACTGTGTCCCAAGCCTGCTGCTTTCCCTTAACTTCAAGGCCCTGTCCCCTCCAGCACAGTGGGGGCCCTGCAGCACACCCCAACACTCACCCAATCATCAGAGGAACGCACTCAGCCAGATTCCATCTTGTCCTCAGTTTTAACTCCGAATGTTAATTTCCTGTTGAAATTATTTCTTTATGTATCACATTTAGAATTTACCGTATTTCATCAAAACTAATACTCCATTGGTCTTGCTTTGCCTTGTTTTTTGTTTTAGAAACTGATGTTTATTTTCTATCAACCTTATTTCCATTTTTGGTTGTCCCTGATTTCAAAAAGCATCATTTCTTAATATACCCTTAAGAAAGAAAAATACTGTTAACTAAATTAAGATATGTCATCAGTTATGAGATGTGTTCTGATTTCAGATAAGTTAAATGCTAGAAACAAAAACAAACTAACATGCTTTTTACAATCCATCAAATCTGGGTCATGGCTTGATTAGCTTCCACGTTTCCTCTGAGGGAGCTACTTAGGTTTTTAAAACAGCCAGGTAAGCAGGACGGTTTCCTTTTAGCCCACCACTGGCTCTCTCAGCTTCCTTCTTCCCCATGCTAGGTAAGCAACTTTGAACTTCAATACTTGACTAAATGTCTGAATGGTCTGGATTGTTAACCACAAAAGGTTTGGGCTTTTGTGTTTCAAATGCTGTAGGTTTCTTGTTCTTTCTTTCCTTTCTCTCTCTCTCTCTCTTTCTCTCTCTTTCTCCTCTTCCTCTATTTCCTCCTTTTTCTTCCTTTAATTTCATTTTTCAAAATGAAGAAATAGCTTTTGAGGTCTGAGTTATCAAGGCAATTTGTAAGTATGGATGTAGCTTCTGGCAACAGTTTCCTACATTATAAAGGTGACACTAGACACACCTTCTCTGAATAGATTCCAGTTTACCTTAGCAGAGAAGGGTAACACTGAGCAGTAACCAGTGAAGGAAAAAGGGCAGGAAGGATCCTCGAGTCAAAGATTCCTATCTCGGTGGTTTTGCATTGCAGTTTTTCCTTGTCCAGAAATCCTGACAATCTCTGACATTATTCTTGACTATTTCTGGTGATTAAGAACTCACTGTATAAGGAAGGAGCCTGCTTATTTTTGAGCAGCTCAAGTTATTAGACACATTGTAGCAACTGCATTTGTTATTTTTATTTTTAAAAACAATTTTATATAATTCATCAATTTTGAAATTAGAATAAACACGGGTTGCCACAGAAACTTCGTTTCTGAGCTAAAATTTATTTTTATAATGTCTACACATCCATGCTGATTTTTTTTTTTTCCCCTGCAGAATTACCCAACCATGCAAATCTTTCAAATCCATTATCACAGCACTTACCTCCTCCGAGACTTAAAATGTTTAGTTCCTATAAGAAAGGATGTCAGATAGACCTAGATGTAAGTTCAGCCCTGCATTTTACTCATTGTGTAATCTTGGGTAATATTCTCACTTTCCTCGTCTTTCAAATGGGGATGACAGTAACCTTTTTCTCGTAGAGTGTTGTGAGAATCAAGTTAGTTGGTGCATGTGAAGCACCAACTGGTGCATGTGAAGCACCAACTGGTGCAATGTCTGGCAAACAGTAAGCACTCAATAAGTGCCAGCATCCTTAGTCACCATGCAGTTGGGCTCTGTTCCTCCCTATCCCTCCAACTCTGAAAACAAAAACATCTTCCTTTTTTTTTAACTTCCTAGTTTCTGTAAAAGGCAACCCAAATCTTCTAGTCTCACATGTTTGAAATCCTGATGCGATTTTTTGGGGGGACTTCAATCCTTCACTTGATATCTGTGTCCAGGTAGTTACCAAGTTTTCCACTTTCCTCTAATTCTCATGACCTCTCATTTTGACATTTATGAATATGTAATACCTGGTTTTCTTGCCTCTGCTTTTCCAGGACAGTGTAGTAGGCGAAGCAGAGACTGAACTCCCTTGGATTCAAATTCTGATTGCATTGCATACAACAGAATGCATACAGTGCATCAAAACACTTTGAGACTTATTTCCCATACATGTTGAGCATTCCTCATCAGCACATCTGAAATCCAAAATATTCCCCAATCCAAAACTTTTACAACATCTACCTGACACCACAAATGGAAAATTTCACACCTGATCTTCTTATAGGTCACAGACAAAACACAGATGCACTAAAAATATTGTGTAAAACTACCTCAGGCTATGTGTATACAGTGTAGGTAAAACATAAATGAATTTCACATTTAGAATTAGTCCCATCCCCAAGATATCTTATTGTAAATATTCCAGAATCTGAAAAAATCCAATTTTGGAAATTTAGAACTCTGAAACAGACCTTGTCCCAAGCACTTAGGATAAAAGCTACTAGACCTGCGTCAGGATTATGGGCATCTCATGTCCACCTCTTCCTAGTGATCGTTGGGTAATGACATAGAATCGTAACGTAATCTCCAGCGATTCCTGGGCACTCTGAGATACCTATTAAATGCCAGTTATCTCTCGTGTCCCCTGCAGTTCATTTTACATACAGAGACTACTTGAATTTATAAAACCACAGTGATAATTACATAGTACCTTAGTTAAAAATCTTCAGTGATTCCCCATTTCCTACTAGGGCAGGTCTAAATTCTTCTGCCATCTGAAATATAGATCCAAGTTAGGTGTGCTTGAATTCTGGCTTTATGGCTTTGACATATTCTGTAACTTCTCTGCCTTGGTTTCCTTGTCTGTGGAATGTGAGGGACGATAATAGTACCTGCATCATAAAGTTATGGGTCCATGTTCCCTCACTGGACTGAATTATTTAACCCACCTGTAGGACTTGCCTCCCACTGTCACACCAGTGTCCCTTCCTAGCCTAGTCTCTCATTGCTCACCTTTAGTTACTCTTAGGCTCCTGCTCTCCCAAACCTGTGCCCCAATACTGCCTCCCATTTGCATATAGCATTTACTGCTTGTTGAACAAGAATTCCCCCTGTACCCAGGGTTCCAAACCAACATGGAACAGGCACCACTAATACCAGACTGTGTTGTAGTCCTTCAGCTGGGAGTGCTGTTCTCAGGACAGGAAACTGCCACCAGTGGTTACCTTGTGTATGCCACTAGCCATCTCCCCTCCCCTTCCTCCCTCCTTCCTTCCTACCTACCTTCCGCCTGTCTCTTGCAGTGCTGGAGGTCAAAGCCAGGGCTTCCCACGTGCTAGGCAAATGTTCTACTATTGAATTATACCCCCGTCCCTGCATGAGCCTTCTCTAGGGAGGTCTCATTTTTTTCTTTTTCTTCTTGAAATGGGATTTGACTGTGTCGCACTGACTGACCTTGAACTCTCAATCCTCCTGCCTTGCCTCCAGAGTAGCTGGGATTATAGGCATGTGCTACCATGCTCAGCTATGGAGGTCTCTTATTGCTACTCTCTTCCCAAATTATTTCCTCTGTTGGGTTTACCTTAGTGATGGTGCATTTAGAGTTTGCTTCAAAAATCTTGCATGTTGTCATGATTCACGTCAGACTAAATTCTAGTTACAAGCTCTCAGGTTTCTTTGGAGAGAAGAGAGAGAAAGATATGTCTTATCATACCAAACTCTTACCAAAGTCTTAAAATTGTTGGTTGACTCGTCAGTTTGCCTCATTGGACTGTATGCTCTGTGAAGGCAGGTAAAGTGCTCATCTTGTTCACGTCTGCCTCCCAACTCAAACCACAGTATCTGGCACATGATAGGCACTCAGTGCTTGTTGAATGGATGAGTTTCTGGGTGGATGACGGATAGATAGATGAGCAGTTAGATGAATGGATGAATGAATACATTGGAGCAAGACAGAAATGTGTAATGCTGTTCCTGGCATGTCCAAATTATAAACATCAGATGTACTTTCTTTTCTCCCTAGGGAGGAAGCCAGTCCTAGCATGAATATGACTCAGTACTCCAGAATACTCTGGGACTACTGCGGCTATTTGACGCTGCTGCTGCTGCTAAAGCCACAGAAGTTAGTTGTTAGCACTTAGAAGTTTTATCTTAGTACTACCACCTTTCACATTTATTTGGACTGATTCCAGGTTTATTTCCTCATTATATTTTCAATTTTTAGCATGTATTATTTGCTTTTTGTGAAATCTTCCATACACAGTTCTTTCAGGAAATATTGAAAGGGATTTGCAAATGGACCTTGAAGATTTCACATAAATCCTCTGTGGAGTCTGTTATGGGAAACAAGAACTGGTGTCCAATTCATACATGAGGAAATAAATTTTATAATTAAAAGAGCAGATTACATTGGCAAGAAGTGATCAGAAATAAAATAGGAAGGACAAATGTGCAAAAAAACCCACATGCAATCATGTGGTCATAATATCAGAATTCTTTCTGGCTTTTATTCATTTTTATCCCTTTTCTTTTTTTCTCTTCTCTCTATAATACTGCTTCGAAGACAGAGTGTTGCCCACAAATTTTTGGCAGACTTGGGGATAAGTTAATTAGCATTTTGGCTTCCACTATAGAGAGCAGACCCTATTCTCTTGTAATGGGTACCGTCAAGGAAGCTTTTGAAAGCAGGGGAAAAATGGCACCCACTCTGCTGTCAAGGACTTTTATGAGGGTCAAGTAGCTTTGGCAAGAATTCAGTCCAGAATGTCTTGGCTTTAGCAGAGAATGCCATAGCCGCCCTTGTGACAGGTTAGATTAGCTATGAACCTGGATGCACTAAATTCTTAAGATGGTGAGAGATTGTTGTACTCTGGCCCAAGAATTTCTTATAAATTCCCTGCCACTTTTTTTTTTTTTTTTTTAATGGTTTGACAACTGTTCTCTTCTTTCTTCTGCTGCTCATGCCCATTCTTAGAATCACCATGACCCAGACCACCCTAGCATTTATTGGTTCACTGATGCCTCCATGCACAGAGAATTCCTTGGTGCATCCCCTTTGGAACATAAAATGTTCCAAAAGTCTGTCTTAAATAGTCCATGGGTCACAGCTTATTTGTCTCTGAGAAAGTCTGAATTAATGTTCAAATTCTACCTGTGTAAATTTTAGGCTAAATTGCAGATAAATCTAAGCATTACTGTTAACCTAAGTGTGCTGATATTATTTTTATTAGCAGCAGCCACAGCATTGGGGCATTATTCCTAAAGGTAGAAGATTCAAGAAGGACGTTAAGGTGATAGTTCTTAATTAATCGCAAATACATGAATGCTCATTCAATCTTCCTAAAAGCCCAATAAAGTAATATTGTTATCATACCCATTTTACTAATGAGGACACTGAGGCAGAGAGTTTAAATAACTTACCTATGTTTTCTTGGCAGGTCAGTGCTAGGTCTTTACTGAGGTCCCTTCCAACCCCAAGAGATTCAAATTCATTACTCAGTTGGAGATGATAATAAGGTGAAAAGGTATAGCTGAAGAAGTGAAAGACAAAGAGGTTGTGTGTTGGATGAGAATTTTGGGGGCTCATGTAACAGAAGCCATTGCTTAGGCAGCACAGATAACTTATTTTTTAAAAAATCCAGGTGGTAGGTGTGGTGGTATATACCTATAATCCCAATGACTTAGGAGGATTGCACATTCAAAACCAGCTTCAGCAATTTAACAAGAACTTGCCTCAAAAAATAAATAAATAAATAAAAAATAAAAGAGCTGGGGATGTAGCTCAGTGAAGTGCCCCTGTATTCAACCACCAGTACAAAAAAGGTGGGGTAGAGAATCATGGGCTAACTTATACCATCCAAGGAATTGAAGGAACAGCTGCAGCCAGCTACAAACCAGGCTCCATGAAGCCTAGAGATGTGTTTATTTAGTCTATACCTTTAAAAAAGAAAAAGAAAAAGAAATATGTATATATGGAGTCAGTATTTAAAAATTGATTTTCACATGAAAATCCAGAAAAATCAGACCTGGCAACCTTAAGTTGCATTGACCCAAATGAAAGTTGCAAAATTGACCCAAATGAAAACCATTAGGTAGTATGAGGAGCCTAAGCCATTGGCAGCTCAGTCTCTAAATCTCTCCATTATAAATTCTTGGGAATGAGAATCCATCCAGTGGTAATTGACTGGAGCTGCATGGTGGTTGCCCCTTTCTCAGACCCTTCTCCCTCCCACAGCTCAGCTCCCCACCCCCTGCCCAGTCCCACCTGAGTCAGCTCTTTATCATCTGACTGTGTCCATGGCATTGGCATTTGCTGCTCTAGACCAGGGTTTCTCGACCTTGACACTACTGACATTGTGGCCCAGATAATTCTTTGTTGAGGGGTTTTGTGTTGTGCATTGGAGAATGTTTAGGTGTGCCCTTGATCTCCCGCTCACTAGATCTAATAGGATAACCTCAGCGTGACAACCAAAAATGAGTCCACAAGTTCCCCTGGGAGCAAAATTGACCCAAATGAAAACCATTAGGTAGTATGAGGAGCCTAAGCCATTGGCAGCTCAGTCTCTAAATCTCTCCATTATAAATTCTTGGGAATGAGAATCCATCTGGGGTCTTCTCCTCTGGCCAGGTGCCAGGATAGCATTGGCCATCATGAATGCCACCTCCTAAAGAGGAATGGCAACCCACTCAATCAGTATCCATCACAGGGTGTGGGAAAGAGGGCAAAACAAAAGAGAGAGAACCCAGGAGTAACTATAACATTCCTCCCTTTCCAAAGGTGATTCTTCCTATCTATTTTCTCATTGTTCTTTTTGTGAAGTCATTGTACACATAGTTACCATTCTAATTCTGTGGGTGAAGAAACTAGTATTCAGAGAAAAGTTAAAATTGTGACCTGAGTGCAGGTGGTGACTTGGTAAGGAAAGGACTAGAGCACAGGCTTTCAGGAGCCCACCTCTGGCTTCCCCTAAAATGGCAGCCATCTCTAACAGACAGCCCTGTCTACTCTGGGGAGGCTGAAGAAGAAAAGCCCAGTTGGCTATCATCAGACACAACCCAGGCCTGAAAACATGAACAGCACTGTCACTCACATTTGCAGAGCAGGTTCAGCTGGCAGGAGGCCACCCTGTCTAACTCTCACTCAGATGATCTGGGTGTAACCCAGCCATTATGGTCTCTCTGGAGTTTCAATGCACAGGAGCAATTAAGTCATTCTCATAATTTCATGTGGTACAGAGTCCCCGGCCAAAAATACCATCCTTGGTTCCTACTTTTAGACTTCCAGGGAACTACCCACTCCTTTTTTCCCTACCATTCATTTTGAATCCTTCTCTTTTTTTCTTCCCGAATGCAACGGCCAGATTCAGTGTCCTGTTTTACTTCACGAGAGGGTCGCAGAACCCACACAAATCCGAACAGCCAACCTTCATTTGTCAGGAATGGTGAAAACAGAATTGTTTGGAGGTCCTCAAATACAGAATTTCAAAACACAACAGGATGTGCAGATCTTATCTCTGGTGACTCTCCACAAAATGGCCACTGAAAGATGGTGGGGTGACAAGGGAAGTGGCTGTATCTAAACATATATGATTATTTCTGGGTCCTAGGTAACCACAATAAAATCTATTTTATCTTTAGTGTGTAAAATTTATTGTCCCATAGGATTATGACAATTAGACTTGTGTTTTTTCCCTTAAATAACAACTTTTATCTAGATCTCTTCCAGATGTATATTAACAGTTACTTCCTGGCAGTCAGGTGGCATATACTCATGTGCACCCAAAGTCTCAGTCTTCAAGTGTACCATTATTTAGCTTCTAAATCAAGAACTAAATGATAGGAATTCAAGTTAGAGTATTATTTATTTTTATTATTATTATTATTATTATTATTATTATTATTATTAGTGCTAGGGATTGAACCCACGTCCTTGTGCATGCAAGGCAAGTGCTCTACCATGGAGCTACATTCCCAGCCCTTTTTTCTTTAATTTTATTTTGAAACGGGATCTTGCTAAGTTGCCTAGGCTGGCCTTGAACTTGTGATTCTTCTGCCTCAGTCCCGATTAGCTGGGATTATAGGCATGCACCATTGTGCCCAGCTAATTAGAATAATTTTTGTCAACAGGAATAGCTACTATAAATTTATTTAGTATGTCCTCTCACTAGAGCCAATGGGTTTTCAAAAACTTTAGCCTGCATTGGAGCTATCTAGATGACTCGCTCACACACAGATTGGTGGGCTTCACCCCCATACCCAGAGCATCTCTTTTAGCAGGTCTGGGGTGAGGCCCAAGACTCTGTATTTCTAAGAAGATTTCAGATGTTGCCTGCTGCTAATGCTCCATTTTGTCACCTAGAATAGTTAATAACTGTGCTGTAAGGGCTAAGGATGTAGTTTACTGGTAAAGTGCTTGCCTAGCATGTGTGATGCCCCTGGGTTCCATACCCAGCCCATAAAAACAAATGGATAAAAAAGAGTGGTGTCCTAAGCACCAGGTTTTCCCAGCAGAAATGATGATTACCCTTTTTTGCTTCTGTGTCCTTCTTCCTATCATCCCTGGGAAAGTCCCCTCTCTTCCCATTGGCTGACAAAGTCAGCTATACCCGCCAGGCCCGACATAGGTTCCCATTTCCTCACAGAGGCTTTCCTGATCAGTAAACAGAGATCATTTCCTTCTCTGAACTCTTCAAATTTTTAAATTAAACACTAACACTTAATCTTCTGCCTTGTGTCATGTATAGAGTGATGCATGTTAGTTCTCTCCCCAACCAGAATGGACAGATTTGATAAGTGAAAATGAGCATGCCTTATTTGAATACCTCTGGATTTTGGTGTCCTCAGGGGTTCTGGGAACCAATCCCCCATGGAATCAAGGGATACCTGTATACTGTTCCAGATGTCCTTGAACCTGACCTGGAGCTAAGCTCATTGTAGATAACTCAGTTTATTGAATGATGAAGATTCAAAGTGAATTCGGAGTGGAAATAGAGTGCTCATGTGCCACCAACTGGTATTGCCATTGTGTGGTGCCTAACAGATCAGCCTCATTATGCTTCTGATATGATAACTTCTGTGGTTTCTGTACCCAAATCCACCGATCCTTCAGCCACCACAGCATTGCCCAGACTTTGGTCCTCTGGAGTAAGGACTTCATGGCTTGCTCATATGAGGGACTCCTAGTCTCGCTCTCAGGGTCACCTTGACGCTGGTCTCTGTCACCATGCCTGCTGTCTACTATGCATGAGAATCAGTTGCTGGACTGTAGTGTTCAAGGAGAGAACTCAGCATTCAAGGAGAGATGTGGCAGGTGAAAGCGATGAGGATTATGCTGAAAGTGTCTGTTGGGGCCCATGACATTACATAGAAGGGCCTTGGACCTGGTGAGGTAGAAACGGGAGTATTAGTTTGTTTGTTTGTTGTTTGATATTGGAGATTGAATCAGGGACACTTTACTACTGAGCTAAATCCCCAACCCTTTTTATTTCTTACCTTTAAGATAGGATCTTGGCTAAGTTGTCCAGGCTGTCCTTGAACTTGCAATCCTCCTGCCTCAGCCTCCCAAATCTCTGGGATTACAGGCACATGCTACTGCACCCGGTGAAAGGAGAGGGTTTTTTAAAAGGAGATGACAAAATCGGGTTTGTTCTGTAGAATCATGATTCTGGAGACCCTTGACTTCTCGTGGAGTAATCCAAATTACCAAAGGCAAATTTTCGAAGCAGAGGAATTGTGATTCAAAGAACTTTTTCTTCATGGTCTGCTCTTCCTACCTTTCTTTAGATTATTGTATTCGATTCCCAGGGCTGCTGTCATAAATTACCACCAACTTGGTGGCTTAAAACAACTGAACTTGATTCTCTCACAGTTCTGGAGGCTAGACTGCAAAATCCAGGTTTTGCAGGGCCATGCATCTCTGAAGACTCTGCCCCTTGCTGAGCTGCCAGGTGCTGCCAGCAACCCTTGGCACACAGACAGATCACGCCAATCTCTGTCCTTGTCATCAAGTGGCCCGCTTCTTGCCATGGCCTTCTTGTGTGTCTGTCTCTGTGTCCCTTCTCATAAGGGCAACAGTCACATTGGATTAGGGGCCACCCTGACGACCTCATCTTAACATGATTTCATCTGTAAAGATCCTACTTCCAAATAAGGAGGCTCCCACAGGTCCTGGGGGTTAGAACACAGCTGCACATGTGGCAGACATGACTTGACTGCACCTTGTTGCATTAGGCTTGGGCTAGTTGCCACCTTCAAGTGGCTCAGTTGGCCTGTGATTGTTCTTGGGGAGCTCCAGGAAACCACCTCCTCCTGGAGTATTCTAGTGGCTCATTGAAGTAACTATGAGGGGAGGGTGCACAGGACCAAAGCTGCAGGCCGAGGGGAACCAGCAAGGAGATCGGTCAGGATGCTATTGTCAGTGAGAGACAAAAAGACTATAACCCATTATGTGTCACCCTCCTACATATAGGTCACCTATAAAAACCTGCAAAATGTTATAGGCACCTATAAAATTGCTCAATTTAAGTTTTTATAGGAGTCCTATATATAGGACAATGGGACACAATGGGTTAAGTAAGATGGCGGTGGTGAGAACGGGGAGGCGCGATGGAGTTGAAGAGCAGGTTTGCAGCAGAACAGAGAGGAGCAGATGTGTGAGCAGAAGGACTCCGGAGTGACTCTAAGCCTGTTGGTAAATGTGTGCGTGCAGGAATGTAATATCTACCTGTATGTATGTCGTACATATTTTTGGAAAGATAAACAAGGCCTTATAGACAACCTTCTCCCCAATTAACTTGGATTATGCTGCATTGTGCTGGAAAGCAGAGTAACAAAGTGGAAATGATATGGAAGAAATTGAAGAACAACCTTGGAAATCTATGAAAGTAAAGACATTTTAAAAGGAAATTGAAAAAAGTCACAGATTTTGGCTTACAGCCCCCCTGGGAAGGGTTCTCTAAAGGGAACTCAAGTGTCTAAGGAAACCATCAGCAGCGGAGCCCTGGCCACTGTCTGGCTGGGAATGGTGCTGCCTGACCCCCAGGAACCTTGGGCATTCTCAGTGGCATTGCCATCATCATCTTAGCTCACCCTTCAGTCACACTTGGTCAACTGCTTTTTCTTCTATTATCTATATGGTTTGCAAAACTGAAACAATGGAAAATCCAGGTCCATAGATCAGAAAAACCCTAATTCAAGTCCTGTTTTGTTTTTAAGGAGCGTGGTGTTGGATAAGAATTTTAACTCTTCAAAACTTCATCTTCTCATCAGTAAATGGAACACCAACACCATTCTTACAGGATTTTTGTGAGGCTAAACAGCAGTTGATGTATAGAAAATGCTCGGCTCAAAGTACAAAGACATTCTCTTTCCCCTTCAAGCTCCTGTCTCCTTGTTCCAGGTTTTCTGACTGGGGCCCAGAGTTCTTTCTGCCATTCCTGTCCCTCTGGGAATGAAACATCAATAAATAAAAATAAATAAATTGTAAATAATTTCCTCTAAAGGATTAAAAAAACCCTCATTGGATAATGACAAATTGCATACTCACCAAAGGGCTAAATTAAGGGTCTTGTAGAAGGCACAGGAAGCAAACCATGAGAAAGAAGGTGAAAAGGAAATATCAGAATTATAATCAGGATTAACATAACTCAGATTTGAGAGAGAGAACTGGTATGCGCACTGTCCCTTTCCCATGCTGGCTGATCCCGCTGCCCTCCTTGCCCTTCTTCTGGTGGAAAACGGCTCTACAGAACTTCATCCTTCCAGGAGCCAAGGTGTTGATGTCGCTGCTGCGGATCCGGTCAGCGAGCCACACTCAAGTGCTACTGGAGGTGTTTGGAGAGCGGGTATCCTCCAGGCTGCTCTGGCAGCTCCCCTGGGTGACATCCACTTGGACTTATTTTGACTCTGGAGTTAGAAAGCAGTGACCTACATTTTCAGCTAAATAAAAGCTAGAATGAATGATCCTGTTAGACCTGCCTCCTCCACCAGTGTTTCTGTACTCTCTTCATCCTGTTGCTGGGAACGTCTTCCAGTGCCCCTCTGTCTCTTAGCCCATCCTCAAATCCCTGATCAGCAGTTCCACTCCTCGGAGCCAGTCCCACAGAAAGTTTAACCCAGGAGTCAAAGATCCGGACAAGAGGGCCTGCTGCCCCATGAGAGGAAAACCAGGCAAATAACCCGAAGGACCATTTGTAGGGGATTTTAGATGAATGACACCTTGAGCAAGTGACTCACTCCCTCAGCTTCTTGTTTGTGACATGTAAATTACTGATATTCAACCTGACTACAAGAATCGTGAGATGATGAGTATGAAGTACTTTGTAAATTGCAGATGGTTTTGCAAATGTAAGGGATAACGGGAGTCAACAGTGGAAAAAGTCCTTGGAGGCCTTTTACGGAGAAAGGCATATGATGTATTTAAACCCTTGGCACTCACAATTTTAACTGTTGAGGCTTTGCCAACCTGTGGAGCAACTCCTTTGTGATTTGCAGTTTAGCGGAGGCATATGTTTTCTTCCATCCACAAATGAACATCTCACGTGAGATGAAGTCATAAGGTTAAAATATAATTGTGTTCTAGAGTCTTTAAATGCTCATTTAAAAAGACATTTGCCCCTATTGGTGGGCTGGGGAACATGTAAGACAAGAAGGTAAAGACTAGAAATACACCATGTATATTGGTATATGCATAAACATAATACAACAATTAGTGAGCATAGTAATGCTCAATAGTGTGCAATTACTGGCAAGTGAAGACTAACGAAAAACAAAGGCATTTGAGTAGGCAAAGATGTGTGGAAGTCTGATACTAGGACAACTGGGATTAAATTTAATTTTACCACGTTTAAATGGAAAAAGTCCCTCCTGAGCATACACAAGGAGTAATGAGAGAGTTTTATTGATTGCTATGGTGGTCTGTACCTATTTCTCTCCCTCTGAACATTCTGAATATACACAGTCCAGAGCTGGAATGGAGCTCTGCAGTTTTCTGGGGGCAGGCTACTTCCCATTTTTTCTGCTCTGCCCCCCTAGGTTGCAGCCCCTGTCCTATGGGCCCGTGATGGAACTCTGGCCATCACCTAATTTGGAGTAGGGGAGTGGTTAAGAGGGTCACACCTCTTCCTTTCCTCCCTTTATGATGTGTCCTCCAACTTTGAACACACCCCTTCCAGTGACATCAGCTGGCCACACCTAGCTGCATGAACACCTGAGAATGGATTCTTTATTCTGATCAGCCAGGTGCCCAAGAAAAAGACAGAGATTGTATAACACAAGGACAGGAAACACAGTTCACAGGTCAAACTCTTGTGCCCACGAGCCAGCTGTTCAGACAGAAGGGAATTTGAACAGAGGAAGAGACAAGTGGAGACAAGAAGATTGTGACTCAAAGCTTATCTCATCTGCTAGAGATTTGGGAGGGCAGTTTAGTGCTGGTTGTATTTTGAGTTGCACTAAGTAAAGGTTTTATTTAAATTATTATTGAATGATCTTCCTTGACTCTCTGTTAGATAGGAAGGCTATTATTTGAGTATGGAAAAAGCAAGTCCTGACATCTAGGAGCCAGGACTTGGCTCAGTGTTGCCCAGAGCTGGCCCAGTGCTCACAGCTGGGCTGTGCTATCCTCCTGTGTCACATTAACAACCTCTTAGAACATCTACCTCGGGCAAGGTCACTCTGGAACCATGGCAAAAAGGCAAAACAAGGCCACTACAAAATTTTGAGTACAGACAAAATGAGTTTCTTGTACAAGCCGTAAAACGCTAAGCATCTTCTCATTTAGCAGTATGAGCGGCCACTGCTTCTTTACCATATGGCTCTATTGACTCCAGCCAGCTCTCCCTACAGGTAAGATTTATGGAGATAAAAGTCACAAAATTGCCTCACTTGCTGACAGCACTCATTCTAGAACAAACCCCTCTTCCCCAAATTCACTCGACCAAAGCCCAAATCCTAAAGTAGGCTTGAATGTCTTCCTACCGAGGAGGCTTCCTGGTTCCTCACCATGGTGCTAATTCTCCCTCACTGCAATGAACAGTGGACCCAGTTGGCTCCTCTCCAGGTGTTCTTGGTGGTCTTTGCTGGAAAGATGATGCTCTTCCATACCTTCAGAAAATCAGGGTTCCTTTGGTTACCTCAAGGCTACCTTGGACCAGCTTCTTTACTTCTAAGAGCTTCATTTTCCTACTATAAAACTGCAATGGTAATAGCAACTTCATAGGGTTGTGAAGAGTAAATGAAAATATACATGTAAAAGTGCTTTTGAAAATTACAAGAAAATTTAGGCATTTAATTTTGATTATGAAGTAAGAATAATGACAAGTTCTATTTTGCTATGATTTGATTCAGGACAAGTCAATGAATAGTTAAATTTATAAATTAATGTACATCACCAAATAGTTTTGCATTCTTAATCGCCACTTACCTGTACATGGAAAAAATAATGTGAACACACAGCCTGACCCCTGGATATTTCTACCCCAACTAGATTCCTGGCTAAGGATGCCACAGAGGTGAGTCTAAACAGAGTCCCCTGAAAATGAGGTGCAACGTTCATTTGAAAAGAGAAAAAAAAAAAAGGGTAAAAGTGCCATGAGGATTCCTTTTGTGTTGTCTGAATAATTAGAGGAGAGCCCATTTTCCTAAGGGCACCCATAAAAGTTTCACTGAGCTTGAGGTGTAAAGGAAACTCTAGAACCAAGACATATTTCAGCTCCAGGTATTTCCAGGGTCATCCAAGCTTTGTAACGAGGTGGAAAGGGGCGACCTGAAGCAGTAAAAGAACCCCCAGCTTTGTCCTTTGCTTGTATGTGACCTTGACTAATTTCCTGACCTTTACCTTCCTCATGCAGAAATGAAAAGATGTTTTCCTTACAACTTCTATAACCATCACTCCAGTAGGATGATGTGGGTGAAAACTTAACTGGGAAGGGCCTGATATCCAGTAGCGGGTCCATTCTATGCCTGTTGATGAGTGGATTTTATCAGGAGTGGGTCCCTGCACACTGGTTCAGGATAACAAGCATCTTTTTTTTCCTTTATTTTTTATTTGTTCTATTTAGTTCCACATGACCGTAGAGTGTATTTTGGCATATCATTCATTCTTGGAGTATAACTTCCCATTCTTGTGGTTGTACATGATGTGGAGTTACACTGGTGGTGTATTCACATAGGAACATAGGAGAGTAATGTCCGATCAGTCAACTGTCTTTCCCACTCCCATCCCCCCTCCCTCCCTACGAGCAGCTTTTGAGCACTGACTTTCACTCCCACTCCTGTGAGCCATATTGAGGGTCAAATCAAAGCACAGTTATACCTCAGTGACACTTACTCAGAGACACAAACCGGCTATGGGCCTACACTGTTTTCTCCAAAGAGAAACCTGGAAGTCTCTGTTGCCTCTTGCTTTTGGATTTTAGGTGATGAATTTTATCAAGTTTGGCAGCTGATTCTACTAATCAAATTTAGACTTGATTGGTGTCTGAAATTGAAGGCATGATTTGCAGCACTGGAACACACCTACCAAGCTGGATGGTTTCTAAAAATCCAGCCAGGGCATCACATTTTCTTGCGTGGGAGTCAATTGACATGGTAGGTAGCTCGGAGTGAATCTAAGGGAGATTTCACAGACTGCAGCTGTGCATTTCCTCTCTGCACTTTAGAGATGCCCTATTGCAACAGATCAAATTCACAGGTGCCCTGGATACCATGTCATCCTCTCTTGAGCAGAACTGGAGATATCCTGCCCAGTCCTTAAATTCCATTACTATTCTTAGATTTTTAAGCTGGCAGGAATCTGTTATTTACCTTTAATAACTTGCCTTTTACATCTCTATAGAGTTTATATAGTGTTCTAGGGTTTATAATGCACTTTGCAGCCTCATTTTTCAATTGTAATATAATAAGATTGATGAAGGTCTGAGGAGTGCAAAGCACTGTGCTAGATGGATCCATAGAAAAAGAGATTCTCCTGCCCACATGCATACAGCATCCAGCCAGGGAATCAGTCATGTCATGTCTAATTAATGTCAGGGCAGAATGTTAAATCCAGCATAGAGATGGTCCCATGCATAGCACATCTCTCTTAAAAGCGGTCATGACACCGTTGGCATGGATGGGGAAAGTGAGACCAACTGGCCTTAAGTGATTGCTGTGGCCACTCAGCGAAAGGGGTCTGACTTCTCAATATTGGCCTCTTGCCCCCAACACAAGGCCCTCACTCTTCTCTCATGTTTTTGTGGGTTTTTGTTGTTGTTGCTCTTGTTTTGGTACTGGGGATTGAACCCAGGGATGCTTAACCACAGAGCCATATCCCAGCCCTTTTAGATACTTTATTAGAGACAGGGTCTCCCTAAGTTGCTTAGGGCCTTGCTAAGTCACTGAACTCGTGATCCCTCCTGTCTCACCCTCAGAGCTGCTGGGATTCCAGGTGTGTGCCGCCGCGCGTGGCTCTTGACAGTGTTCTTTTGTAGCATGTTACCACATCAAGTCAACTGATTAATTTTCAATTATATAATTGACTATATAGAAACTGTATTTTGGGTAACTTGTTCTCTCAAGACATTTTGGAAAGTGCCTTAGTTATCTGGACATGTCCTTATATTTTCCTTCACCCGCTGGCTGCTCTCCTCATTGCGTGCTGGTCTTGGTGACCTTGATCAAGGTGTACCAGCTCAGATTGTTCCCTTTCACCTCTTCCCACACCTGATGCTCATGGCCTGGGACCTTGCTGGGGCTTTGGCTAAATCCTGTGCTGACCCATTACCTCCAACAGGGCTTTCCTTCTGCCAGGTGGTGAACAAGCCTACCTTTAGTGAGATGTTTTGCTTTATTGTTTTAGAAGTAGGTTTGAAGATGGGGGAGAGAAATTATTTAAAGCACATAGCAATTGGCATAAAGGGTATACATTAGGAGAAATTAAAAAAAAAAATCAAATAGTAGCCCAGATTATCTCTTAGTGTTATCAAAATGCCTCATTTATATGGCACCATAATGTTGACTATCTAGAACCTAACAGTGCTCTGACCACGGAAACAAAGGAGAAAGAGTCATCCTCTTGACCACCCAACTATAGGTGGCAGAAATTTGGGCCCACTCCTCAGGCTCCAGTCCTCAGCCTTTCCTCTGCAGTTCATGGGGGAATAGGAATTGAGCTATTGCTCCCTGTAGCAGTGAGAAAAGTGGTTGTTACTGACTTACTTCCTCCCAGCATCCAAGAAAATCTTCTCAATTATATATTATAGCCTTCAGGCTCCAGGCCAGAGACACTGCTGAGGGTCTTAAGTGCTTCCACCTCAGGCTGGCTCCTGCGGATAACATAAGCCCCAGAGGGAATGAGCCATCTCAAAAGAGGGCTGCCTGTCAGGGCTATGGGAGGACGAGGATGCTACCTGTTCCCTCAGAAGGATGACGTTTCCTGGGAATGAGGACATTCCTGAGGAAAGAAGAAGGTAACTGGTGACCATAAGTTTCCATATTATAAATGGGGGAATTGATCTATTTAAAAGTGCTTGGATGTAAATATATATTGCAGTTGCTGAATCCACGTTTTCCCTCAAAGAGGAAAAGAGGATGCTTCGAAGCTGGGCTGTGGATGTGCTAATTAATGTAGGTTGTTAACTAAGGAAACTTTTTTCAATTTTATTTTATTTTTTTTTATTCATTGTACACAAATGGGGTACAACTTTCATTTCTCTGGTTGTACACAATGTACAGTTACACTGTGTAATAATACATGTACATAGGGTAATGATGTTTGTCTCATTCCATTATTTTTCCTAAAGAAACATTTAAAATAAATCTTCATAGGTTGGCACAGCTAAAATGAAAAAAAAAAAATTAAGTATAAAATAAGCCCCTCCCCCAATGAGTTTGTTTCCATTACTCTTGTTATGATTATGATTTTATCACTCGGATATCCTCTCAGAGCCAGTCTGTGAGCCCTTGTGAAAGCCTGCTGGAATTCTTTACCGTCACGCCCCCACCCAAAGAGGAGGGGTATGTGGGAATTGCTTTTAAAATCAGAACCCTGGAAGATTCTTAGCTAGGTGGGCACAGACTTCTAGATCACTGTAGCAGCTCCTTGTCTTCAACCAGCATTCTGCTTCCTTTTATATCATGTGGCCCACTTCCAGATTTCAGAGTGTGACAGCATCGGGGCAGAGCCACTTCCTCTTGTGACGAAATCCGAGGGTGTGAGGGCAGGCTGGGGGGGTTGGGTGCCTGAGGACGTTGGTGGGGACTGTGAAGTGGTTCTAAGTCTGTGGCATCTTGAGCTGGCATCTTTGTTAGGAAAGGGGATGGCCTTCAGTGCGTGCCAGGCAGGCAGAGCCACTGGGACAGGAATACCCTGTCCACCCCCAGCCTTTGTCCAGTGACTGGCCTCGCCAGACATACTGGTTGGGAAGAACTGTCCTATATTTCCCTCTAGAATTTGAGAGGACCCAAAGCCCTGGCATTTAACACTTAGCATGTAACTGGTACAGGAAAATTGTCGCTCAAGTGCCTTTTAGCTCCTTGTGACGACCAAGTGTAACTTACGAAGATCTTGCATTGCATTAAAGATTTAAGGATTCCAGTTAGGATATTTGAAACCGTTTGCAGGGTGAGAGGGAGATGGTATCATATGCCTCACACCAAATTTTTGCACCTTGCCGCTGGCTATTAAGATTCTTTAAAAGGTAACTTTTGAAGTAGGAAGAAGGAGAAAAGATTATTAGAGAAATTTTAATCAACATAAGTGGAATAAAAGGTGATTAGAGTTGATTATTATCGGCGTGGCTGGTGTTTCTGAAATGAAATTAACTAGGGTACCTTAAATCAGGTCATCAGGTTAACATTCAGTTGTCCTGGAAGATTATTGATTTGTGTGAACTCAGCTTCTCAGCTTACCTAGTGGCTAGGAATAACATTTCACAATTAGGTGCCAACTATATTTGTCTTATCTTTTCTGGTAGACACTGGCTAATTCCATATTTTTATATGATGAAAAAATCGAATCTTGTGGTTAAAAAACTCCCACATTTTTCACAATGGAACTATAAATGCTGATTTGAGTAATTTGTGAACCTTCCTATCTTAAAAACAAAACAAAAACAACAACAAAAACATATCCCTAGGGCCTACCACAGGTTTTGTTGACTGGGTTAAACTATCGAATCCGTGAATGACTAAGTAAAAAATGTAGGATGTGGTTCAGGGAAAAGACCACAAGAGCACAGTTGTTATTAAAAGAACGCAATCCCTGAAATTACTATTATTGCCAATTCCTGTTTATGAATCAGGAATTTTGGAGTACACGAGCAATAATTTGTATCTCATTACTTTAGCTCGGGAAGGAAAAAATGATTTCTGAATGTTGAACTTTTCACCTAAAAAGTGTAAATCCTTCATTTTTCCAGTGCTGTTTCAGTAGCGTCTGGTTTTGTTTTTGTCGCTAGGAATCAAACCCAGGGCCTCACACTTGGTAGTCAAGCACTCCACCACTGAGCTACACCCCCAGCCTCGCAGTAGCTATTGAAATCACTAACCTACATGCATACTTTTCAGACATGGGCTCCAGGCTTGTAAAGCATGTGACTGTAATATCGATGGTGTGAAAAGAATCTTTGGTCTCTGAATAAGCTTACCAGTCCTCAGGTCCGAGATAATTTGCTCTAGAGACGGTTTCTTCCTAAGGTTCTGTCTTGCTGTTCTAGTTGTGGACATGGTAGTTCTTTTCTAACAAAGTCCTCTGAAGTGATATTTCCACACAGTCATTTTTAGCAAAAAAGACAATGCTTGATGACTATGCCAGGAGGTAGCAAATTCCCTTGAGGAAACAGGAATGGATGGAATGTAAGGTTGAGTGTAGAGAGCTTCCTGCTGTGGCTTAAGAACAGGTGTGGGCAACCTCTCCAAACTGACTGATGAGCCTTCTCCTTTTCACTCGAGTTGCTCTTTTCCCCTGTCCCCTTGTTCTTTCCTGGCTTTAAGAAATCTCATCCAAAAGAACTCCCTTTACCTCCACCTTTTAAAATAGATAATCACTCAACAGCCCTGTAGCTAAGGGGGAGAAGAGGGACAGGATGGGAGCAGAGGCGAACCCCAGGCATGCTGATGGAGGATACTAGAGATAAACATCCCACACATCTTAGCTTTGCAGATGGGCAGAGCTGATTTCCTTGCAGATTTCTTTCCAAGGTGCTATCTGGGCCATTAAGAAACACCCTGACAAGTAATTCCAGTTTTCAGTTCAGCTTCTATTGCGCCTTATTTCACACCCTGGAGAGGTAGAAAATGTCCTCACAGATCTGGAGCATAGCTGTCCAGCAACCTCAGCCTCTTAGGGACCCAGCAGGCTGTGAGGAAATCAGCTACCAAGTCTCTAAGAAGCCTCCAAAGGTGCCCATAGCCCTGTCTATCTGAAAAACTCAACTCCTGTGTGTAATGCATTCCACTAGAATGCCAAATAACTGGATTTTAAATTTAAATTGTATCAAAGTCAATTTAATAGCTGCCAGTGTTTGAGGAACAGGATATTTACATAGTCTCAAAGTATCTCCCCACAAATCATTTGGCAGGAAAAATAGAAATTATACAGTGAAGACATTGGCCAAGACTTAACCAAGTGATAAAAATGAATATCACCAACAAACATCATGTACCTCTAGATGTGATACCCTAAGAAGGACACTATTACTTGCCTAGAATTCTATCCCAAATGCAAAAGCTGAATCTAATTATGAGGAGAGAGCAGACAAACCCAAACGGAGGAAAATTCTATAAAATAACTGGCCTGAATTCTTTAAAATGTCAATGTCAACATCATAAAATACAAAGGGAAGTTGAGGAGCTGTTACAAATTAAAGGAGACTAAAGAAATTGACAAGTAAAGGCCATACATACATGATCCCCCACCAGAAAAAAAAAAAAAAAAAAAAAAAAGATTGTTACAAAGGATGTTATTAGGAAGCTGGAGATTGGAATATTGACTTGCATAAAAGGTATTGCATCAATGTTCTATTTCCTGACATTGTTAACCCTATAGTGGTTAGGAAATATAAGCTGAAGTATTAACGAGTCAAAGGACATAATGTATAAACCTATCTTCAAATGTTTTAGGGGAAAAAAAAACCCAAATTATGTGCACCTATGTGTATATGTATGTGGAGATATTTGAATGGTAGGGGGAAGCAAGTGTGATGAAATATTGCAAACTGGTAAGAGTATAAAAATTATTTGCATATTTTGCTAACTTTTCTATAACTTTGAAATTATTTCAAAATGTTCAAATCTTCCAATACCTTCCTTATTCTGT
The DNA here is from genome assembly GCF_902686445.1 of Sciurus carolinensis. Classification (NCBI taxonomy): domain Eukaryota; kingdom Metazoa; phylum Chordata; class Mammalia; order Rodentia; family Sciuridae; genus Sciurus; species Sciurus carolinensis. Next base: position 95,034,720 of record NC_062214.1, read on the forward strand.
ACTCAAAAACAGCCCCCTTCCATCACCATACCCCCCACCAGTTGTCATCTGTTCCCTGGGCTGGGTCAGCTATCAAACTGAAAGTCTGGGTGAGGAGTCTCTGTCCCCTCCCTTCTCCCGACCCCCAATCCTAAGCAAGTCAGTGCCAGCTAGTGCCTGCAGACAGTGCCAACCAGCAAGCCCCAGCTCTATTTGGAGGGTGATGGGCACTGGGAACTGCTAGGCAGTCCAGCTGTTTTGTCCTGAGGTTAGTGCCTTCAGTTCAGAAGGGCCCGACTCTGCCCTGCAGAGCCAAGAATTCGCTCAGCAAACTAATGGTGGCCACAAATTGAGGTCAGTAGGAAAACAGATCTGTTTTGTGTTGTGATGCCGCACACAATATGATGAGTGAACAGAAAAGAATGCACCCAGTGAGGGGACGGCTGCGTACTCTGGGTTTGGTTCTGAAGATCCTCGCAATGCCCAGCATAGAAAACAGGAAATATCAGTTAAAATGGGAAACGCTGTGGCCTGAATTACTGTAATTCCCCCTCTTACTTAGAAGTTGGCATGGTCCCTTCATCCACAGTGGGTTGCCTCTTGCTTTCCTACGCCTTGATAATTTTGCCCTTTCCTTAGGGTGGTGCCTTACCAAGCTGAGAGGCTTTTAGGCTGGAATTGCTACCTTTAAGTATGCCTAGAAATTGTATTCTTAAAGGGCTGTTTGTTTTTTCCCTGTCTCTAGGTTAAAAGCAGTCTAGCTCCACTGCTAGTTCTGATTCCCTCCTCCTGCCCCCTCTTTATTTCTAAGTAGGCTAGATTGAGCACACAGAGAGACTCACAGCCCGGCCTAATAATAACCCAGCAATAAGTGACATAGCCATTATCATGCTAGATGGGTAAACAGAGGTATGTCCCCCAAAGTAGACCAGCCTAACTAGGAACTTGCTCTTCGGTCCTCCCCTATCTCCACCTCTCTTTTAGGGAATTTGCTAGCCCTTCCTAGCTATAAAATTGAGATAATTACGCCTGCTCTCTGCCTTCCTCAAGAAGTTGTTTTTGGACTCTCCAGGAATGATTAATGGCTAAGTAGCAAGACACCAGGAGCAATACACAAAGGCGAGATGGTTTTATTCTCTTACTGGATGGGGATCTGACTACAGTAGTTTGGGCCCTTCCCTTTGGAAGGAAGACAGTTTTTTCTGTGTGACCTGGGCTGCACCCTCTGATGGAGATTCCATCTTGGCTGCCTGTTTCCTGTCCCTGGTGCCAAGTCCTCAGTCGGGCCTTGCTGGCCCTTCCTTCTCAGGCTCTATTTTCCCTATTTAACCTGAGCTATGATTTCTTCCACACATAATGCCCTTTCCTAGTCCAGTTGGTCTTTTAGGGGCTCTCACTTGGAGAAGAGGTCCATGCAAACGCAAGCAATATTATTATTAGTTTCTCATTCGTGCCTTGGCTTTCCTTGTTTCCCTCTCAAGAATGCCTGTTTTTCTCCTTTTTCCCAATTTATGCTTAAACTTATTTCAATCCTAAATGCAAATCTGATCTCCTTGAAGCCTCCTAGGATGACTCAACCCTTCGTGATTTTTTTTTCATTCATTGCTTCACCAAACAGACATTTACAAACTATTTACGTGCATGACTTTTTATTAGAACCAGAATACAGAGTTGAGGCAAACCCCACCCTCAAGTGACTTACAGTTGAGAAAGGGAGAAAGGACATATAAACAACTAGTGCAGTACAGAAAGAGAGCAGGCAAGATTTCCTATAATTTCTTGGACTGTAGGAATTGAAGAGGTAGTATTTGTATTGGATCTTCAAGGATGGACTAGATTTGAATACATAGAACATTCAGTCCACCCGGGAACATCATGGGCCAAGATGCAGAGGTGGAAGGCTGCATCTGAAGGTGGGTTGGTGGCAGGAGCATTAGCAAGGAGGTAGACTTTGAACACCAGGCTGAGAAATTTGAACTTCACTGACTGACCCTGGGGAGCTCCCCTGAGGGCAAGAAAAGCCCTGTGTCTGAATGAGTCAAAGCCTCTGCTATCTGGGGCCTGGGAAGCCTATTATGCTTCTCCAAATTCCTGATATTGAAAATTGGGATTGAGAGGGCAAATCCCAGGAGATCTTGTGGTGTGTGGCATGACTGGTACTGATACTGCCGTTTACCAGTGATGAGTTCGCTTCCTCAGGTGTTGAAGTATAACATCAGAGAAACACACCAAGGCAAGCATATTAAGCAGGTTTTATTTAAAGGTAATAATACACTTTGACCTGATCCCCTATTTCTACACTTAACTGCCTGTCCCCAATTCTGGCTATCCAAAGCTTTTAATTTCCACATTTAGCTAGTCAGTCTTTGGGTTGGACTATTTGGATAATGGGGAATAATGCTTTGTCCTTTTCTATATTATTCCAACATTTGGGATAGGGGGTAGTGAGATTCTAGATAAAGGATTTATTGGAAAGTTTATACAAATCTATTTAGTTCCTGAATTTGGACCTCAGATGGTGAAGGGATACCTGTAATTGAAGCAGCTGTCCCAGGAAAATCTAAGAGACTTCTGCGGGGGCTTGTTTATTCTGTGGAACCCACACTAAATCATCTTAAATTTTTAAAGTTTGTCTAGTTAACATTAGCAGGGGTGATATAGCAACATGCACAATTGACCAATCACAGTAAATCCAGTCAGAGTTCCAATCTAGTGGGATCTGAGCATCAGTCCTGTATATACAGAGTAATCTTTTCTGCTAAATCAGATGGGGAACTTCTCAAGGGTTTCATTTTCTTTGACTGAATTTGCTGTGTTATAGCCTTTAGTATATGTTAGGGGCTTCATATTTTAGATTTATCTGAATTTCATAGGTTTATGCATCCTTCTTAATTTCAAAAACTGTTAATATGTCAATGAACATTTTATAAAGAGTTTTTTTTTCTTCTTGAGGTGCTGGGGATCAAATGTTTGCTTTTTTTACTTACCTCTACCTCCCATAACCCTTTATAATCTGCTAGTTCTCATTTATTATTGATTACTGATTCAACAGGTATTTTCTTGAATACCCACTGTGTGGCATTCAAGAACTTGGAGAGAGCTCATCTAATAGGTCTCACACATTTGTCCCTCTGAAGATTTTAACATGACATTGGCCTGATTCTGGGTTTCAGTAGGTTTTACTTTTGTTCAACGTGGTTGACTAAGTGATCATGGTAGCATTGTCTCTGCCCTGCTCTGGATTCTGAAAAAATATTTGGCTTTATTGTCTCTGGCTTTGGTACTCGCGAAGCCCCAAGACAAGTGGGCAAAGTGAATGAATGGACCAACTCTGTCGCTGTCTGCTGAAACTGCCAGTTAGGGGCACTTATTAAAAGCTGTCTTGCTGCTCCCTCCTGATTTTTCCAGCCTTCCTCATGACCTTCTTTGTCCCTTTGAGGCCTTTCAAGTTAGTTTTTACTATTCATTTCCCTGCTCAGAAGTGGACTCTTTGGAGAAACTTCCTGCAAATTCCCAATTAACCCCTACCTGCAATCCCTGATACTCTATACAGGTTCTTGTCTCCCTTCTTTGGCTGTGTGAATGATTCAGGTAGCAGATTGTGAGCTATGGTCAGATAAGAAAAAATCTCTGCAGTGGGCAGGCCCATGGTCTTTGGCAGACTTGTTTATAGCCAATGTCACAATTCAGTTGATTGTCATCAGATTGGTCAGGAAACGCACAGAGAAGGTTACTACAGCAACCTGAACTCTGCTCCGGGAAAGCAGAGCCCTCACAATAGGGGCTTTCAGAGGCAGCCCTGGGCGGCAGTGATGCAGTCTATGCAAAACACAATGGGGCGAAACAGAATAGAAAGGGGCTGCACATTGTTTTTGGTCTCCCTTTGCCATCTGTAGCATTCCACATGGTCCATTCTCACACCCAAAGTTAGTTTTGCTTCTCTGGTGGTGCACTTTTTTTTAAACATTTTTTTAGTTGGCAATGGATTTTTTTAAATTTTATTTCTTTATAAGTGGTGCTGAGTATCGAACCCAGGGCCTCACATATGCCAGGCAAGCGCTCTACCCCTGAGCCACAGCTCCAGCCCCTGGTGGTGCACTTTTAATTTCACAACTCACCCGCTTGCCAGGTCCAGCGCAGGTTTCATGGACCTTTAAACAGTGATAATAAACCTCCTGCAGTGTACCAACCCACAACCCTCACAACCAGAAGGTGCTAAAGGAACACACGTGAGGAAAGGGGACAAAGACTTGAGTTGAAGATGAGGAAAGCACCAACTGGGAGTGTTTATTTGCAGATAAATGGATGGAGTTGGAGAATATCATGCTAAGTGAAAAAAGCCAATCCCAAAAAACCAAAGGCCCAAAGTTTTCCCTGATAAGTGGATGGTGATATATAATGGAGGTGGGAGGGTGGGGGGTGAGAGAAGAATGAAGGAAATTTAGATTACGTAGAGGGAAATGAGAACGAGGGGAAGGGTATGAAAAATGGTGGAATGAGACAGACATCATTACCCTATGTACATGTATGCTTACGTGAATGGTATGAGTCCACATCGTGCACAACCATAGAAACGAAATGATGTACTCCATTGTGTACAATGAACAAAATGTAGTCTGTAAAAATGTAAAAAAAAATATGAAAATAAGTAAATAAATAAACTATCCAAACCACTCTTCAAAAACAATGAATTTGCCCTGGACTCCTGTAAATCAACCAGGGATTGTTTCAAAAGAGTGAAAATTTTAAATAATCCAAAAATAAAGTGATCCTTTATTCACAGTCATTTGAAACAAACCCTGCCACCACACAAAACTTGTGCACCAATAGGGAATGATTGCTTTAGTTACATTTCTCAACCTAGAGAATGTTAGGTACATTTTTAAAAGCTGAATTGAGTCATTTAACATGTGGACTGTAGTTATGCCAAGCAGAAAGAGCTGTGGCTTCCTTAGAATGGAAGTTGGAAACTTTTTTTTTTTTTCCTTTGCAGCATTTATGGTATTTTATTTTATTTATTCATACTGCTTGCCCTGTGATCAAACAACTTTTCTTTGTTGTATATTTAGATCTCTTGGGCTGTTTTATTTCCTTCACTTCTTTAATGTTTTCCTCATGTTTAAATCATTTGCCTTTTATCTTTCTCAGCATCTCAAGCTATTTCTCTTTTCTAACCTCTGTTCTCTCTTTTGCTACAAGGAATTTTAAAAAGCAAATTGAAATGCACTTTTTTCCCCCTACGAGCAAAGCTAGCAGCTATCATAGTATCTTAAACAATCTCCATCAAACAAATGAAACCTTTTCCTTTGACTCCAATAAATTTTAATTGACATGTAGTCACTCCCAGGCATCTCTGGGTGTGGATTATTTGATTAGTAAGTAATACTGTGCTTTTGGCCCGCCTCCCAGAACGGGAAAGGGTCACAGGCCAGTGAGAAGGTTAGGCTGACTGGTGCTACTTCTCCTCACCTTGGGCTCAGGTAGAAAAGGACATTTGTACCCTTGAGAGCAGAGTACAAATCCTTTCAGCATTTTTGCAACCAGAAACCGTGCAAATGTTTTTGCAGATAAACTTGTGATCTTCCTGGAAGTTTTTAAGCACAACCCTCTGTGTGAGGTGATGTTGACATCTATTTTCTATTCATTGTCCTGCCCCACTGCATGGTCCTGCACACCACTGTCTACATAACTGGGTGTGCCTATTTGTTTCTACCTGATGTGGAGAGCGGATCTGTTTGTTTTAATTCCTTGCATAAAGTGATTTTTGTCATCATTTGCACTGGGCTAATGTGTGTGTGGATCCCAGTCTTCTTGACTTGCTTTTTTCTTAAAACAAGGGCAAATGGAGTTTCCTACCAGCTCTTGACTTCGCAGGGCTGAGAGCAGCATGCTGTTTGACTTTGGAAGCTATGTAAACTATTCCATCAACAGATTCCTGAGACTATTTTGGCAATTGATGTCTGTTTTGCTGATTTTGTCTCAGTTAGAATTTCTGTGAAGTTATTTTTAACATATTTGGATCCCCCAAACAGTGCTAAGATGCACCTTTACCACAAAGGAATATCAAAACCTATTCCCCGCCCTCCCGCCCCCACCAAATTTTAAATGAGAAGCCTGCTCTTACTGAAGGCCAGCGTGTGGGCCTTGAAACTGGCTTCAAAGAAACATTTTGAAGGAGACAAATCTGAAGTCCAGTGTCATAGGGTGACTCCAAAGCTCGGACCTCTTAGCCTCACTGAGAGCTTCTTGCTGTGCCCATTATTTCTCTTCTATGGGTCGTTCAGTGTGCTGGAGATGTCCCTCTGAGTACAGAGTAGCAGCTTTTCTTACGCAGCCTAGGTCACCCTTCGTTTATCTTGCCACTGTGGGACCTGAAAGAGCTTCAGGTGCTACGTTTGAAACCTTGCTATCAGAGAACAGCTCTCTTGAGTATCTTAGTAGGAGGCAAGAGGTTCTAGTAAGGTGGTTTCTAAACGGAGTCAGGGATCCATTTCTCTTATCTTTCACCCATGGCCTCCATGGAAACTGTTGTGAGTTCAAAGCCACCAAACTGATATTCCATGACTGTTCTCCCTCTACCCCCCACCCCAGTTATTAAGCTGGGATCATAGTTCTAGAATTCTTTTGGAACCAAATAAAATAATGTATGCAAAGCACCTGACATAGTGTTAGGCCCATAGTTGGTGTAGCACACCTCCTGATGTGGGTTGCCTTTTTGGTGAACTGTATTATATTTCACAGAATACAACTAGAGGTAAGTAGCAGTCACCAAAAACTTCTTTGCATGGAAATTTGTGGAGCTGAGTTTTAAGTGGTATGACCCACCCATGCCCTGTGATCATTTTAGATGTGGTCAGCGTGTGTTTCCTTTTGAATTTTAGTGATTCTGGCAGAAAAAAAGTTACTATTGGAAGGAACACTATAAAGTTCTATCACCAAAGGCCTCTAGTTAGACTAGCTTTCTAATTTTTGTCTTTCCCATGTTTCTCCCTTCTTTTTTTTTTTTTTTTTTTTTTTTTTTTTTTTTTCAGTACTGGGATAGAACCTGGTGTTGTTCTATCACTGAGCCACACCATACCCTCAACCCTTTTTATTTTTTTATTTTGAGACAGGCTCTCATTAAGTTGCCCACTGGCCTCAGGCTCATGATATCACCTCCTGCCTCAGTCTTCCAAGTAGCTAGAATTGCAGGCTTACACCACCACATCCAGCTTCCTTTTTCTCCCTTTTCTTTTTAAGGCAATATCCAGACTCTTTCTTTTCCACATAAACTAGGCCTGTATCTTAGCAGGATGCAAGAGGTTCTAGTAAGTTGGTTTCTAAAGTTGGGTCCATGCACCTCTGTGTGTAAAATAACTCACCAGAAAGAACATATTCAAACTTAATCATATTTATCAATATATTAAAAAATAGGAAGAAATTAAGTTCTTCCTATGTGGATGGACACCAGAATCCTCATACAGTCTAACTACTGGAGGATCCAGATTCAAAAATGGTACTGTTTATTATTTGGTAAATTTAAAATATTTAAATGCCAGAACCTCCATGGGTTCTGCTATAGGTTTGCACAGGAAGGACGAAGAGTAGAGAGCCACACGGGGCTATGCTGGGAAGACCCAGGTTCTAGTCCTGGTTCCTGTCCAGGACTGGCACCAGGGACACAGCTGTTACCTTTCTGACTTTGGAGTCCTCGTCTGCAGCGGAAGCATTGATCGATGGGCAAAGCTCCTTCTACGTGTTTTCATTCGGAATTTGAGGATTTGGAATGTGAATACAGAAGTATTCTTTCCCTTCCTTACCCCTCTTTTGTTGTTTGTTTCAGTATTTTCATTTTTTTTGCCCATAAGACATCAGCCTGTTAAAGACGGTCCTTGGTGTACTCTTCCCTGTGCCTGTAATGTTCTCTGACACTCTGCTGTGGCAGATCCCTGTTCTCAGAATCCTGTGTTCAAAGCCCAGCATGGTGGTGCTTACCTGTGATCCCACCTACTTAGGAGGCTGAGGGAGGAACATGGCAAGGTCAGGGTCAGCCTGGACAACTTAAAAAAGGGACTAGGGTGTAGCTGAGTGGTGTAGTGCCTCTGGGTTCAATTCCCAGTACTCTGGCGGGGGCGATGAAACCGTGTTCAAATATCTCACATTTATATTGTGCAACTGCAGCCTTGAGCATCTTGAATTTTTAAAAATTCCATGGTTTAATTGAATCCTATCTTTGCTGTCATCTTGTTAGCCAGATGAAATGACACTAGTTTCTTGAAACTAAACATATTCAGAGCACCATGGCCACCAGTATCCCCAGTTCCCTTATTATTAACAACAACTCGTGCAAAACTTAACTCAGCCAGCAGAGCCTGAACTTCCACGCATTCTCCTCCACTGCCCTGAAAGTTCTGAATGGTACCCACTATCTTTCTATCCCATTTTACAGAAATAGAAACCAAGGCTGAGAAAGTTATATAACCTAGCTTGAGGCTGTGACTGGAATCCTTTTGTGCTGCCTTTTACTCCATGTCCTCATGAACTTCCTGATAAATCCTTTAACTTGTGGGGGCTCTAAGGCTTCCATTCAGTTAGAATCTCTTCTCAGAGAGGGAGAATATTCTTTAACTGCTCTTTACCTTTCCAATTTCTGAATTTAAAAAATCTGTGCATGCTTGCAGTTGATCCTTTAGTGAGGATTTAAGCTGCTCTCAGGAAGGCAGGTGTACTTGTTTGTGGCTTCCCCAGAAACACACAGTAGGGATGGATAAGCTGATGGTGAAGCTGTGCTCATCTTCCAAATTGGTTTTATTGCATATTCATCATCAGAACTTGCTTATTGAACTCAGGAGGCTGGTGCATAGGAAGAGCCCCTTGGGGATTCCTTTGGCAAGGGACATAGCTACTGGTGTCTGCTTCTTGCTATGCACATCCCACACCCCATCCCACTCATGAACTGCTGCAGTGCTGGCTTTTGCAAACCAGACTCACAGTTCACTTGCATTTTCTGAAAGATAACTGATAGCAGGGGCATCAGAAGACAGCCACTTGCCTTCCTGTCTGCCTCAGGGCTCTTAATTGAATCATCAAGCTTATTCTCAACCTCCACCCCCATCCCTGACACACACACACTTTCTAAATTCCTTGAGTCATGTCTTGGTTTTATTCCGTTCCTCAAGTACAAAGGATGGGCCCTGAGTCCTCCCATCAGGTGATGGCGGGAGGGAGAGGCTGGCACTCTGCTTTATCTTTGTATATTGAGCTGCTTTGAACCCATAGGTTTCTGGGGGCACTGATCTGCAGTTTTGATCAGTGGCTGTTTTGTGGCTTCTTCTCCTGAGTTGTGCCCACGGGACCCTCATCCCTGCCACACCCATCAGCTAACCTCTCTTGGACCAAGAGCCCTCTGATCTGATAAACATGTCTTCTTGGCACCCTAATATGTCCTAGGCTGGTAATGGCTACATTTTGTCCCTAGAGGAACCTGGCACTATGTGTCACAGATCAGACCAAATCAGGCAAGCCAAGTATCCAAATGAGCCCGTGTCAGAAACAGGCGTTTCTTTCTGGTATTTGACTCATCATTTGGTAAGTGATATCAACACTTCTTTTCTGGACTCAGTGCCTCCAACACAGATCCTCAACAAGGGCTGTCCATTCCTTGAGATGCCATTGATACAGTCCAGATCCTTCTGCCCTCATAGGACATCCTGGCACAGTGCCCCTGAGTGGGAGATGATATATCAACACCCTACCGTGTCACCTCTACTTAAAATCCTAACCTTTTGCCTTTTCAGTATTTCCATGCTGGCTTTGAAAAATCATAGGCAAGAAAGTAATCCCATCAACCTTATAAAACTTTTTTTTCCATCAAGTCCACATTCAGATATGCCCCAAACAGTTCATTTTTCAAAAAAATGAAGTAACCGACCACTCCCAGTTTGGTTTTTGTAGATTATTTGATGTCTCCATACCTCCACTGTTTTGCATGACTTATAAATAATGCATATTTTGCAATCAGTATAGAAGAGAGGCTGTGAGTGGTAGTGAGTCCTGAGAGAATTTAATCAGGTTGATGGAAGCTCTGTTGCAGTCTACTGCTAAGTCTTTGTATATTTTTCTTTCTCTCAGAATAATATTGACATTAGGATTTCTTTCTTCCATGGTATACAGAGTGATAGTTAATATTATGTGCAAGAAATCAGTCAGTTACCTTCCTGATTTTACTTCTACTTCAGTCAATACCATGAACAAGAACCATTCATGCTGGACTTTCCAGCTGGTCTGCCTGCTTCAGGACTTTGGCTTCTTAATTCAATTAAATAAATCAGTTGATGAGCTACCATTGCTTCAGAGTTTTTTGTTGTTGTTGGTTTTTGTGGTGGTGGTGCTGGGTATGAAACCCAGAGCTTCACACATGCTAGGCAAGAACTCTACCAACAAGCTACATCCCAGTGCTGGAGACTACTTTTAAAACCAAAAATTAGGACACAAAGTCCAGTAGGAGTTGGATCTGTGGATCTGTAGTTAATAGCAGTCCTGTCTGTGGAGGTGCTGAACCTATCGCATTTAGGTATATATTCGGGAGATTGCCGTAATTGTGAAGAATAAAATTCTGCCCAAGACACAGGAGAGGTTGAGCCTATACCTACACCTGTTGATTCTAAAGCACCGCTGGGTGAGCGAGGAGAATTGCACTGTGCAACCCTGTTTCAAATGTCTAAATCTTTGCCCTTGAACAGGAGTGACTTGAGTTCCAAGGACTATTCAGTGCTTGGCATATCTTGAAGCTAGTAGAGCTACTGCTGAAAAGGCAGAGATTGACACCGGCGTTACTTCCATCACCAATTTATTAAAAGATAGAGGTGGAAATAAAATGTGCGTTTGTCATATGAAGGAATTTCTACCTTTTGGTTCATGTTATTCTGTAGCCTGAAATGTCTTGCCTGCACTAATGATGTGGTCAAGGTTAGCGTGGAATACAGAGTTAGGAGAACTGCTTTTAGGGACAGCATCTCTTCCCTTCGACCTCTTGGGTTGGAGCAAATAGGGAAGCTTTGGAAGTCTTTCCCCTTTGGAGCAGATTGTGGATCCAGGGCCCCCATTTGTCCTACCAATAGCTGCTACAGTACAGAATTCACACAGCAAAGATGTTCTGAGATGAGCTAATGCAATCTCAAATTAACTCACCCAGCTAGTATTGACTGAGCACTAACTACCACCTGCCCTGCACTGCCTTGCATGCTGGAGACATTGCAGGAAACAGATGTCCTCCGAAGGTGACATGGCACAGATCTTTGTCTCTTGCAAGACCATGCAGAGCTGCATAAGTTCAAGGCCAGCCTCAACAACTTAGCAGGGTCCATTTCAAAATAATAAATAAACCCCCTTGGGGATGTAACTCAATGGTGGAGTACCCTTGGGTTCACTCCCCAGAACTAAAAACAGCAAAACAAAACATGGTGTAATTGTGCAGATGAAAGAATTTCATACATGGTACAAATGTCATGAGGCCCTTACAGTGAATTTTAGAATTATTGCAGTTTCCAATAACCACTTACTTTGTGATGAGAGGCGGGAGGTATAATATTTAAGGGCAGAAATTCTGTGCCAGAAGGTCTGGGTTTGAAGCCCACCTATTGGAGCTGAGCAATTTACTTAACCTCTCTGAACTTCAGTATCCTGCCTTGCAAGATTGTAAGGATTAAGTAAGTTACCATACATAAAGTATGAGAACAGTATCTGGTATATAATGAGAATTAACTGCTATGTAGGAAAAATATTTTATTCTGTTCATTCTACAGATATCTGTGGGGTGTCCCAAATGTGTCATTGATAACTGTACTAGGTCTTGGGTAGAATGGTGAATGAGACCCAGTTCTGGGAGCCAGGCACCCAGAAGGCAATGAGGGGAAGGACTTCCCAGAGATAATGATGCCCCAGCTGAGGTGGGCAGGAGTTTACTAGGCACAGGGTTGGAGTGAGGTCGAGGATGTGGAAGAATATCCAAGCAGGAGGTTAGTGTGGCATAGTTACTGAAGAGCCCACCTCATACACAAACTCCAGTGTTCAAAAATAAACCCCAGCCAGGCACAGCGGCGTGCTCCTATCTCCCTGAAGCTAAGGAGGCTGAGGCAGGAGGATGGCGAGTTCAAGGCCAGCCTCATCATCTTAATGAGACCCTATCTCAAAATAAAATATAAAAAATGGCTGGAGATATGGCTCAGAGGTTAAGCACTCCTAGGCTCAATCCCCGGTACCCCAAAACAAAACAAAACAAAAACTAGCTCATTCTGGTGTGCCTGCAAAATGGTATTGTGGGAGCCTGCGGTCTGGGAAACCTTGCTAAGATTTGCACTTTACATGTGTGCTCAGTTGACCTGTGGGGAGCAGTTCTGAGGGCTTCCAGTCCAGGTTTGCAAGGGCAGCCACAGTCCCCTGGATTGCCAGTGGCTGTGCTCAGAGGAGCCACCACCAGGTTTTGCCTTGCCTGGAGGACAGACAGCCTGCAGGGCTGCAGAGAGCCTGGAGTGAATTACAGAGCGGGGACACAGGGCAACCAGGCTTGGGTGGGTGTGTGGGGGAGGAGTTTGAAATCTGTTCCAAATAAGGAACTTGTAAGGGGACTTTTGGTGAGGACAAGAGGGGAAGGAGCCACCCTTCCAAGTTTCCTGGAGATTGAGAAGGAAAGAGGACAGAACAGTGCTGGTAACACTTGCAGGAAGTACTTCTAGGCAGAGAGTAAATAGTGGGTGTCCAAGAGAACATGCCCTCCTCAGGCTCAAGGCAAGCCCTCGCCTTGGAAAATTGGCCAAGGTGTGTAGTAGGAGGATTTTCCAAAACAAGTAAGTGATGGGGTGAGTGTGGGAAATTCAGAACATGAATGCAGGATACTTTTTACATGTGAAAACAAAACTCTAGACTCTCACTTCCCAGCTAAAGAGAAGTGTGGTCTTGCCATGTGAGACTTTCCACAGCAGAGAAAAACATGTCTGGGAAGTAGAACAGAAGTCATTTAAATTCCCCATGGCGGTTTGAAATCTGTGGAAACAGGCCCAATAGGGAGCTGCAGCATGTCCTCATGTCCTCGTGTGTGGATCGTAGCACCAGAGTGGACTGTAGTTAGGCATGTACAACCTCTGTTGTGTGTTTAGAATGTTCATTGTCATAGTTACTTTTACATATTGAAGAAGTAAAAGGAGGGCTGGGGAGATAGCTCAGTTGGTAGAGTGTTTGCCTCACAAGCACAAGTTCCTTGGTTCTAATCCCCAGCACTGAAAAAAAAAAAAAGAGCACACAAGTAAGTGATTTTATGGATATTATTGTATAGATTTAAACCAAATTAAGAAAGTATTTTATAGAAAAATTTGAAGCATAGGACTGGTGGAACTTGGATATAAGAAAGTGGTTGAAGCAGTTGAAAGTAACCAAGGTATAGGAAACTCTGGAGTATGGTGTGTGGCAGAAAAATCATGAGAGTCAGAAATCGTAGCAATCCTATACAGACATACTGCATGGGGGCAGGCAACTTCCTGCTTCAAACCATGTTAGCATTGATGAACAGGTTGAAAGAGATGTGGGCCTGCAGGTGCCTTTACAAATTGAAGAGGAAATTACCTAAAGACTTTGCTTTGCAAACTTGTGGTCTGGTGGTTGGTGGCTCATCCTGGGCAGCTGGTCATCAGGGCAACACTTGTCTTCATCCTGTAGTTGGGTTGGGGATGGAGGGCTGATACCTACAAACATTTTTACATCAAAGCTTCTAAAATGGAGTGATCATTGACCTTGCTGATAATCTCACTCTCCAATTCCTGCAGTGAGATTATTCCGGAAGCATTATACCAAATGCTAATAAAAATCTTTATATTTTTTTCCTGTGATGGTGTTGAGTGACTTAATATTTGGAATGTACTTAAAACAGTGCCCAGCTACCAGTAAATGTTATGTGCTGAATTCATCATGCCTAAGATGCCACTAGTTCTAAGAGGGACATGATTATTTTATTTACTGCTTCAAAAATAAGCACTGCCAGTCAAGCTAGGACACACCCATCCCTTGTTATGTTTTACAATCCCCCACCATTACCTGCTCCTACCAATGTTGCCAGCCTGGAATACGTCATTTATACTTAGCTTCCTGAATGTGTCATTGAATTAAAACAATGCTACCAGCCAGGTGAGGTGGCACATGTCTGTAATCCTAATTATATGGGAGGCTGAGGCAGGAGGATCTCAAGTTAAAGGCCAGTCTGGGCCAGTAGCATGACCCTACCTCAAAATAGAGAGGGCCAGGGGGATGTAGCTCAGTGGTAGAGTGCTTGCCTAACACATGTGAGGCCCTGGGTTTGCTCCCTGATGCTGGGGGGCAGGGGGAGGCAGATCCACCCCTTAAAGGGATTGGGGGTCATTTTGATGGTCTGTCTTATTTGGTCTTCACAGTAGCCCCTGGGCAGCCTAGTGTTATGAGCCTTCTGCTGAGGAGGGGACCAGCTCAGAGAGGTTGAGTGATTTGTGTGACACCCTGTGGTTAAGTGGCAGGACCTTGGTTGGGAGGCCTAGTCCTTAAGAGCTGCCTTGGCTTTCTGAGATGGAGTTGGCCATGGATACAACCATGCAGCCTGAGTCAGTCCTGGTTTATGCCTATTGTTCCAGCTTTGTTATTAACAATACTCTCTTCTGCTCCCCAAAGTGACCCATGTTGGATAGTAAATTACTTGTGTTGTGACCATGGACCACTTGTCCAGTGGGGCTGACTCTTCCAGGAAAGTTGATTCCAGCCAACTTGGCTGGGAGACCTCTGGACTAGGTGTTGACACTTGGCTTTGAGGATAAGCATTGGAGGTGAGCTGTGGTATAGCAGAAAGAGCAAAGAAAAGCAAGCCAGAAATCCCAGTGTCAAGTCTCAGGGGTGAAGTGATATGATGGATGTGAAAACGTGACAAAATGCTGAACTCTTGGCAGGGTTGCATTGTCTTGAATGAATGTAATAAGCACATTCTCCAGTTCATTGTGGCTTCCTCCCTACCTCATGTGCCAGTCCCAATATACCTTCTCATCACTCTTCTCCAAGCAGAGGAACTTGGTATATGACAACCTTGGATCTCAGTTTCCCCATTTACAAAATAGTGACAGGGATTGTAATACTTGAGTGTTGCTGGTATCATGAGAATTAAATGAGGTTGTGTAAAGCATTGGCCTGTATGTGTAGGTTCAGTAAATTTTAGTTCAAACTGCCCAAAAGTTGTGGGGATGGAGATGGTTTGTTGATTGCCGATGTCCACGCCTTCCCTTCCAGAAACTCCCCTCCATGTACTAAGTCTACTGCAGCTCAGCACACACACGCATTTGGTTCAAAAATACATCTTTAACCTCATGAAAATATTGAAGATGTTTAAATTCCATAAAGTTGAAATAATGTATTGCAAGCCCAAGGCTGGTTCACATTGCCTCAGACATAGTAGACACACACATATTTATGGTTGATTATTTTCTCCCCCATCATTTCTAATGGAAGTGCTTCATTCCAGTCAAATAGGAGAAAGGTAAAAGGTAGAATTCCAGAACGTCAATTTGAAAGTCAGTCTAACAAGTAGGTCTCTTTCTTGTTGTGACTCACTGGGACAGAAAAGTCTCATTAAAAAGTAAGCTCAGTTCAACTGCACGGCAGAGCATCACCATTGTCCATAGTTCACAGTAAGAATATGGTTTATCTGCTTACCAGGGAGATGCACCTATAGCATTGGAACATTCTAGGCCCAGGTTTTCTGGAAATTGGATCTGCTGTCCTATTCTGCCCATGGACCAACTAAACTGCCCACACACGATACTATCCCTGTTGGTCTAGCTTTAATGGTCTTAAAGCTAGAAGCAGCACAGGTTCTAGTCTTAAAACCATAGACTGAGCATTGGGCTTAGAGAACTCTGTCAATTCCAAACTAACAAATGCTCAATTTGACTGACATTGTTCTAAGTGTTTCTACTTATTTTTAAATTTTGCTATAGATTGAACATCCATAATTTGAAAATTCAAACTCTAAAACCCAAAACTTTTTTAGTGCCAACATGACACTACACATGGAAAATTCCACACCTAACATCATGTGACAGATTGCAATCAGAATGCAGTCACACTAAAAGTATTGCATCAATTTGCCTTTAGGGTATGTATATAAGTTATATGTGAAATATAAATAAATTTATATTAAGATGAGTCCCATCTTCAAGATGTCTTATTATGTATATGCAAGGATTTCAAAAACTAAAAATAATAATCGCAAATCCAAAACACTTGGTTCCAGGCATTTTGGATAAGGGATACTCAACTTGTAACACATATGTGATTAAAAAGTGTGAACAGGCCAGGTGCGGTGGCACACACCTGTAATCCCAACAGCTCAGGAGGATGTTGAGTTCAAAGCCAGCCTCAGTAAAAGCGAGGTGCTAAGCAACTCAGTGAGACCCTGTCTCTAAATAAAATACAAAATAGGACTGGGGATCTGGCTCAGTGGTTGAGTGCCCTTGAATTCAATCCCTAGTACCCGCCCCCAGAAAAAGAAGTGTGAACAGTACAGGAAAATAAAAAATGGAAAATAAGTCACTTTTTCTCCTAAAACCCCAGGCCTTTTCCCTAAAGTTACCTTGTGTAGCTTTCAACAAAACAATTGTAACACACGTGCCTTTAAAAAAAAATGCATACAAATGCAGTAATTCAGTATTTATTCCACATATTGTTTTTTTCCTCAAACAGTGTATCTTGATCTCCCATGTTGGCATGCAAGTCCTGCTCAGGACTATATTACACTACTTCACAGAGTATGTCATTACAACCAGTTCCCTAACAATGTGCCTTATTGCAACAGTGAGCACATTTGTGTATGTATCTGGCTATCCTCTTGCAGGCATATCTGGGGTAAACTCCTAAAAATATAATTGGCAGATCAAAGAGATGCAAATTTTAATTAATTAATGATCTGCTTATATACTGATCTATGTCTAAAATTTTCGCATCTATTTCCAAATTGCTTTCTAAATATACTGTTTAGAAGCATGTAATAGTGTGGTCACCCCTCAACCCAGGTCCTCCCAACCCTGGGCCTGTCGTGTTTATGTGGCATGCTTAATGGCCTCCCTTTTCTGGGCACGTGAAGGCCATTTGAAGACTGCAGTTGCCCAGCGTCTGAGTAACTCCTCTCCTGTACAAATTGAAAAAGGGAGAGTGTTTGCAGAGGTGCTCCCGTGACGGACTGGGCCTCTGCTCTCTGGCAGTGGGAGGTGGACTTCCCGGGAAGCATAATGCCTGCCTGTGTGCTCTGACTCACCTTGGCTCTCTCATCCCCGCCTCAGTAAACACACCAGTTAGTGAGGCTCCACCTTTTAAAACCAGTCACAATCGGGCAGCCCATGTTCCTGCCCCACAGTCCCCAGTGGAGCCTCTGGTGTCTTGGTGCCACCTCCTACGGGTGAGCAACACATCAGGCCATAATGTGGATATGGGTGTACCCCACTCTCTAGAACTTGCATGTGAATCAGTTGCATTTTAATAAACTGAGTCATCATTAAGAAACTAAATGTAGGTCCAAGAAGCTCAACTCAATCCCCATCTACTGGGACCTTTCTCCCTTTTAATGTGTGACCATTGCCAGAGCTGCCAGTAACTCGCATTGTTGGTATTACTGTTTTCATTTCTTGGCTGGCGCCACCTGCTGCCTCTCTCCCCACTGCCAGCAGTACCTCTTCCTCCAAGGCCACTGGAGAATGAAATACCTTGCTGAGCACCCTACTTGTTTAGAAGATTCCCATTTTTAATGGGGTAAACAAAGAGGAGTTACCCAGAAAAGAAGCCCTCAAAAAACACAAGCAGCTCTTATGAGGTGAAGTGCAGATGACACTGAGGAGGATGTTTCCAACCCTATTGTTCCCGCCCCCCGACCAGGGTGCACAGCAGCCATACCTGCCCCACCTCTCAGTCAGGAGTAGGAGCAAGAAACGAAGGGGGTTGTGCGGGGAAGAAAAAAAATAACAGAATGAATCAAAAACTATTACCCTAGGTATGCCTACTTCATGTACAAACAGAGAAACAAGATGTATCCCATTTGTTTATAATAAATATGAATTAAAAAAAAGAAACAAAGGGGAAGACACAATCAGGGTTATTCATCCGAACCCTAATACATATCCCCCCACTTCTAAGGGGTCATTTGTGCCCCAGAACAACTTTTGGCCTCTGCTTCCCAGGGTGCAGGGCTGTGATGGGTGACCATTTCCCACCCTGTTGCCAATCTACTCCCCAGTGCAGCTGTGATCAAAAAGGCCTCTGGAGAAGTCACCCATTGTCAACTCAGTTGCCCTGCAGAAAAAACAGAAAACAGGTTTTTCTTTTCTTTCTTTCTTTCTTTTTAATACCCTGGGGGAAACTTTAAGCTCCCCTAAGCTGGGATTAGAGCCTGAACTTCCACCTTTGGTTTCTAACAGCTTCCTGATAATGTGGCCCGGGCTGCCTGGTGGGCTCCGACCTGGTTCTCAACTCTCTGTGTAGGTCAGCCGCCCCCACGGGCTCTCAATTGCTCCCACCCTTCCCAGCTCATGGCACAACAAGTTATAATTGAAAGACTTTGGCACTTCACAGTCTTCTCAACAGAAAAATTGAGATGATAATACACGGTATTAGGGATGGTTGTGAAGGTTGAGTGAGTTCATGTAACTATAATTGCCTGGGAGAGAGGGGAGGGGAGGCAGTGAGAGCCCCTCTCCCAACACACACACACATTTGTGACCCATTGAATATAGAAAATGTGTCAAATTGGAAATAACTTCAGTGTTTAATCTTTGATGCTAAGAGGACGTGGTCATTAACAAAGATGACATGCCTTTTTAATGAGGAATTCCATTTTAGAGATAGTCTGTCCTTCTCTTGCCATTTTCAATCAAACAGGCAGAAATATCTAGTAACTCACCGGGGAGAGAGTGAGAGGAGCTATTTGGATGAGTCCATAATCACTGGGTCTTTGATCCATCCACATCTCGCCTTTGCTGCGTACTAGTTGAGAGATCTCAACTTCCTTCTAGAATGGGAATGTCAACCCCTTCTGGTGAGGTGATTGGCATAGTAAGTGAACCGGCTTCCACTGAACGACTTGCTGCTTTTCATATGCAGGTGCTCCTTGGCTTAACATGGGGTTATGTCCCAATAAACCCACCACAATTCATTGAAAATTGCAAATTGAAGGTGCACTTAATTCACCTAACTCCACAACCACCACAGCTTAGTGACACAGTGCACTGTCATAGAGCATGGGTTGGTGACCCTTCAGATCATGTGGCTGCTGAGGAGATGTAGCTGCCCAGCATCGTGGGAGCATAGGGTGCTACATGTGGCTACCCCAGGAAAAGATCAAAATTCCAATTATAATTTCTACTGATGGCATATTGTTTTCAGCCTATTGTAAGTTAAAAAAAAAAAAATCATCGGTCCAACCATCAAGCCAGGACCATCTGTAGTAACTGCTTTGGACATGCTGTTGGTTCCTTTCTCTACTGTAGATACAAGGCTCAAGAACCAGGGGAGGTGATCTTCAGTGTCCAGTGAAAGGCCATGAAAATCAATGAACTCCACAGGAAACCCTATTTGTTGGGGAATAACTGCCTTTAGGAGGAGGAAACTGCCTCTGAGTAGGGTGGGGGTCAGATAGGACTCTATGCAGTGAGGTAGAGAGGAAGACTATGGAATCGGACACCCAGGCGGACACCAGTCACCATGAGAAGGCGGTCACTGTGAATCAGTACACACACACCGACACAGAGCTCCTTTGTTTCTTGTCCTTTGTAGAAGTTAAATAACCACTTATTAATAGCCTTCTGTTTTGTGTAACTGTGCTTATATATTTCAAAGAGAAAGAAACATTTGTGACCATTTTTGAGTAGGTAGACATCTATTGGGGTTAAAACCCCACCAATAAACCCACAGGTTCCATGCTCCAGGACCTTAGTTTTCTATGTGGAGTAACTTCTGTGGGAGCTGGGAAAGCTGGAAAGGATGTGAGGGAGGTGGGGACTGGGGAGGAGCCACCACACTCTGGTTGGTAGTGGACCGTGGGCATTCGATGGAAGCCCAGTGAGTCACACTGTGGCCAGTGCTTTTCCTCTCTTCTGCTTTGCCACAGAGGAAGAAGGAGTGGTGAGGACTGAGGTAATTTTGTAGAACTGATGCTGCGTGTGGTTCTGAGAAAACCAAATATATCACATAGACAGTTTCCCTCTGCTAGGCAGCCTGGGTGGGCAAACCTTCCAGAACCTCTTTCCACAGCTTGAGCCCATGGCACTGAAATGCTTTTCCTGTGGGGGCCCTTTCTTGGCTGATTTTTTGAGATTGCTTTCCCCAGAGACTTAGAATTTTCACTTAGCAAGGACTCCATGTCTCCCTCAGAGAAACAATTGAACACATTTTAAAAATGAAATTTCGTGTGGCTTCCATATCGTTTCTTCTCACTTCCTGCTTCTCTCAAAGAGCCTCCCATTCCCTTTTCTCGTCCTACTTTTGACATCTGAGCAGTGGCCTTTCTATATACCCTTATTCAGAATTTTTTCTCTGCTTCGTCCAACCCCCCAAGTAGTGAACCCCCGGGAAGGGGCAGGGGCTGAGCCCCACACAGTTCAGTGCTCCCCCCGCTTGCCCAGCACGTGGCATTTTCAGGATGATGTGTGAAGTGTTTGAAGGCAAGGGACCATATTCCAATATCTTGTCACATTCCTGCCATTTGGTTGTTTTTTTATTTTTTACACTTTACATTTTTGCAGACTGCGTTTTTTTTTGTGTGTGGTACTGGGGATTGAACCCAGGGCCTTGTGCTTGCAAGGCAAGCACTCTACCGACTGAGCTATCTCCCCAGCCCCAGACTGCATTTCGATTCATTATTACCTATGTATTGGCTCCCTCCATCCCACCACCTCCAGTTGAGTACAGATTATAATGAATGTCCTTCCTTTGGTCTCCCCTTGGAAATTCAAATTAAAAATATTTTAGATCTATTTCCAATGGCTCTTCTTCAGGAAGTCATTTCTTCTGCCTCTGCCAGGACAAAGGAGTCTTTCCCCACCGTGGAGATGCGTTTTTGTGTGTGTTCCTGTATTGACCGCTGATGATTCATGAATCGCCTTGCCCATCGTCATCCAGGTGTCCTTCAGTGGACTGTGAGCTCCCAAGTGCAGCCACTTAGAGTGACCCTGTGCTCTAGCCTGCGGACTTGGGATATAGGTGAACACCTGGGGGATTCCACTACAGAAATGCCAAGTGAAAGGAAGCCCAGCAGTCCCGTGTTCAGAGGCCACTGAAAATCCCCTAAGCAGTCCAGGGCCAAGTCCTCATCCGCCCAAGGAGGCCATGGGGCTGGATGAAGTCCTGTCAGCGTGTGCTCTGGTGGCTTGTGTAGACTGCCCTGCTCACTTCTGGTTAGTACAGCAATGGCCACAATGTCCTGAATGTGGAAGGCCAGTGTTACACTGGCAGTGATAAGTCGATGAAGGAAAAATAATTCAGATGACTTGAGAAATTAGGACAGTGTGACCTAGTGATTTTGAGATATGTCTTCTTTCCACCTCTGGATTCTGTCATATAGTTTGAAAAACAAGTCTGGAAAGTTTCTATTTCCTTGCTCATTTTCACTCACAAGTTCAATAAACACAGTAAGATTTTAGGAGGTTTCAGAGATTGTCCTTTGTGTTTTGAGCTTTTCCCACACTGACACCTCACACACTATACTTGACCCTCACAGCAACTCTGAGTGCGTCTTATTTCTCTCATTTTACAAATGAGAAAAGAGCAACTTCAGCCACACAGTGAGCTTGAGTAACTGTCCCCCACTTACCTGTAGGTGGCAAAGCTGGAATTTGAAACCAGGACTATGATTGCAAAAACTTTGGTGCAACTTATTTGAGGAATATTTGAAAAACTAGGATTTTTATTGTCCTTTTTTTTGTTTTAAACTCTAGAAGGATGTGAGTTGTCTTAACAGTCATGTGATTTTTTTTTTTTTCTTTTTCTTTTTCTTTTTTTTTTTTTTTGTCATTAGGGAAGCAAAGGTGCCTACCGGTACCACTGGCAGAGTCACAATGTCAAGCACAGTGGGGTGGATGACATGGTGCTGCTGTCCAAGATCACGGAGAGTGCCATCGTGGAGAACCTGAAGAAGAGATACATGGACGACTACATCTTTGTATCCTTTACCAGTTGCTATGACACTTCGCACGGTGAAAACGTGGCTTGATGCCTAGTCAGAGAGCCATCTGAAGATCTGAACTGGTGCGCACACAGCATTTTCCCTGTTTGGGAATGAGGAGCTGGACTTTTGTGTCACTTGGTTCACGCTGGCGTTTCACAAGGTCAAGCTTCGGCCGGTATTTCACTCTGTGGTATCGTCACTTTGATGTGCTATGGCCCCACACATGGTGTCTAAGATCTCTAGATCTTAGAAACTTAGAGAAAGTCCTGCTTTGCAGAGTTATATTAGTAATGTAGCAAACTTTCATTCCAAACTTAAAAGGTTTGTAAAAGATTGACAAATTGGCGTTCGTTTTGTTTTGTTTTGTTTTGTTTGCATGAGCCAGTCTTTCTGCATCTTTGTTTACTAAAGGAAACATGAGAATGCAGATCAAGTATTGAAAATGCCTGACATTCTTGAGTTGTTCTTTATGTTTCAATTTTAGCTTGCCGGATGCCATTTCTTTATAGGGCTTTTAAAAATGCAGAATGGAAATTTGATTCAAATGTGCATTGTCTTCATTGTAAACAGAGAACTGTGATATTTGCTTCAGTTTCTATAAGATTCAGGAGTTCTGATCAGTGCAGCTATGGGAAGAAATGTGAGTGTGGTTATCGTAGGAATTAGTTGTAGGCGTGCAAAGATCTGTGAAACCTGCATGATAGTACTGCAAGGTTCAACTGATGCTGGTGGTGACTTCTGAAGGTGTGGTGTCAAGGATGACCTAAGGCCCAGGTAGCAAACGCCTGTAATCCCAGAGACTCAGGAGGCTGAGGCAGGATTGGGAGTTCAAAGCCAGCCTTAGCAATTTAGCAAGCCTCTAAGGAACTTTGTGAGATCCTGTCTCAAAATAAAATATAAAAAGGTCTGGGGATGTGGCTCAGTGGTTAAGTGCCCCTGAGTTCAATCCCAGTTATAAAAAAAAAAAAAAAGACCTAGGAACAATGGAATCTTTACTATCCATGTAACATGCATTTTAGATTTTAACCCAGAAGCTTGGGGAGGAATAGTTTCCACATCACTGTCTTCTTTATGACTTACTATGTTCACTTGACTCTTGGCATCCAAATCTAGACAACAGTACTTTTGCCAGTGACCTATCCCATATTGCATGTTGGGTGCTCAACTCAACATGTATTTATTGAGCAATGCTAATTAATAGCATTATTCTAAAGCACTCAGACCATTCTGACTAATACTATGTTGTTTCTCATTTACCAGACAGGCTTTTCCCCAAATATCTGTGCAGTTAAATTCCCAGTGCCTGCTTTGAAGGGTTAATGTGCTATTTGTTATTAGCATCATTCAAATTTTTATGTTCTTTTTAATTGTCAAATAATTACATTTATTTATGGGGTATAATGTGATGTTTTGACCCATGTATACATTATAAAATGATTACATCAAACTAATTAACACACCTAGCACTTTATATACTTATTTTTGTGTGTGCAGTACACACATTTAAAATCCACTTCTTTGCAAGAAAGTCATCACCAGATGAAGTCCTTAGACTTTGTACCTCCAGACTGTGAGCCAAAATCAAACTTTTTTCTTTATAATTAAAAAAAATAAAATAAACATTCTCTCTCTCTCTCTCTCTCTCTCTCCCCCCCTCCCCCTTTCTCCCTCCCGCCCTCCCTCTCTTTCTCTCTCTCTCACTGTTTGTGGTATAACCTAGAGGCACACTGAGTTGGACCCCCAGCCCTTTTTTATTTTTATTTTGAGACAAGATCTCACTAAGTTGCTGAGGCTGTCCTTAAACTTGTGATCCTCCTGCCTCACCTCCTGAGTCACTGGAAATTCAGGTGTGCACCTAGGGGAAAAAAAAACTGATTCTCTTAACACTTTTGAAATATATATTACATTATTATTAATTTACAGTAGCATCTTCCTGATCAGAGGTGGCAACCTATAGCTGCAGACAAATCCTGCCTCTACTATTTTTGTAACTAAAGTTTTATTGGAAGACAGCCATGCTCATTTGTTTACTAATTGTGGCTGCTTTCATGCTATAGTGACAGAGCTGAGCAGTTGAAATAGACTATCTGACCCATGAAGTCTAAAATAACTGCTTTCAGGGCTGGAGTATAACTCACTGGCATAGTGCTTGCCTATTATGTACGAGACTCTAGGTTTGATCTCCAGTGTGTAAAAGTAAAAATAAAATTAAAAATTAAATCATTATTTTCTGGCCCTTTGTGGAATAAATTTATTGAATCTTGAGCTAGACACCTGTTTAGAGTTTCCTGTAATTTAATTGTGTGGAAGCAATTGTGTTTGTGAATTTTTATTTAGTCAAAAAACCAAATATGCTGAGCCGGGGGTATAGCTCAGTGGTAGGACACTTGTCTACCATGCCTAAGGCCCTGGGTTTGGTTCCTAGCACTGCAGGAAAGAAAGAAAAAATTGAAATATGCTTACTTTGTATTTATCATCATCCAGAAAATTTTAATCACTTTTATGTCAAGACCTGTGATTCATGGAAACTGACAGATGAAATTAGGAAGGGCTGGGTGGCAGGATGAGGTTCTGGGCTGCCTGGGTGGATTTGGTGACCTTAATAGGTTTGTGATCTATGTGCCTTGGTTTCCTCACCCATATGATGAGAGTGATGATTAAATCTCTGTGAGGTTGCTGTTGGTGGAATGAAGTAATCAATGCAGTCAGCACAGAGGGAGCAGGAGCTGTTAGTGAACACACTTGAAGACAGGTGTTTAAAGTTCTGATATCTCTGAATTATTTTCCAAAAACATAATTTTAAAATTGGTTATTATAAATTCAAATGCATTATACTGCAGAAATTGGGTTAAATGGAGGGTTAATAAGCCCATGAAAACCTCAGGATGTAGGCTCAACTTACTGTTAACTCTGAAACATGTTTATTGCTTTAGTTGTTTTTTTTTTTTTTTTTTTTGCAGTGCTGGGGATTGAACCCAGGGCCTTGTGTTTGCAAGGCAAGCACTCTACCAACTGAGCTATCTCCCCAGCCCTATTACTTTGTTTTGATTTGGGCACTGGGGATTGAACTCAGAGGTGCTTTACCACTGAGCCATATCCCCAGGCTATTTTTTTCCTTTTATTTTGAAACAGGGTCTTGCTAAGCTGCTGAGGCTGGCTTTGAACTTGGAATTCTCCTGCCCCAGTTTCCCATGTCTCTGGGGTTACAGGCCTGCACCACCGTAACCTCCAAGGAAACATCATGTTTGATAAGCTGGATAAGAACAGACAAAAATGATGTCAGTCGTTGTCCGTAGTCAGTCCATCCTTACTCATCCCAGATAGCCTCACCCCTTCCCATGAGGACTGTTTACTCCTGAAACACTAGAAGCTCCTTGAGGACAGGGACTGTGTCTTGTGTATGAAGAACAAAGGGTAAAAACCAATTAAAGCAACCCATGTTCATCTCACGTGACTTATGAAATAGAGCCAAGCAAAGAGGAGAACACTAACACACCTAGTGTGCAGTGTTCACTTTGACCACATATAGACAAGCACCAGGGCTTTTTTGCTGCTGTTAATTTTAACAAAAATGGCGTCATTCCGCATTGTGTTTCTTGCTTTTCTGCACAATTCTTGTCATGATGCATTGTATTTAATGTTCATTGAAAACTTGTTGACTCTCTTAGACTTGCTTTTAAAAATCAGACAACCAAATTTTTAAGTGACTCACATAGAGGGGGCTGATTAATGCCTTTGAATTAATGCCTTTGAATCAATAACTGACTAATCCTGTGTTCTACCAAGGAAATGAGTTACTTGACCACTAATGACTTTATGTTTTAGAAACCTCTACCCACTCAATATATGGGAAGCCCAGCATAAGTGTGCTTTCTATCAGTAGCACAGAGTCACTTTCAGCTTTGGGAGGCTTGATGGTTCTGATGGATGTTTATGAAATAATACTGGGTATTTCCCTGCAAATCTATTCCTCTGATACGTGATAAAAGTCTCCGTTACTACTTCATGTTAAGGGGAAACTATAATAGCAGAGCATTATTGTATAAATAAGAGTTGGCTGTTTTCCTTTCCTGTGTTTAATTGTTAAGGCAAAAAGAGACATTGTTATGAAGTTGCTCATTTTACCTCTTCTGCATTTAATACCAGCACTGTTGTGTATTGAAGGTCAGTACTTGGAACAATCTATTGTTAATGCATTCAGACTGAATGCATGTTTCTTTGTTCTACTTTAGGAAAAGAAAATCTGCCTAGGAAATGCTGACATTTGATAGCGATGAACCATGTATTTTTGAGCTGTTTATCCTAAGACTAGGAAGGTTGAATTTACCATCCGTTTGTCATGAGGGTTGCCACAATTACATTCTGAAACATTGTAGGAAATTTAAAAAATAATAATAGGAGGAGAATGCGTCATGCATCAGTGTCCTTTTGTGCTTGACATCGTTTGTAGCCAGCCCACTTGGGTGATGGAAACAGTTCGGTGCAAAGCACTTCATTCTTAATTGGGTCCGACTTTCTCCAAAACTTGTTTTTTCTCAGACCATACTCAAGTGTGTCTGGCATTTTAAATCCTTAAATTCAGAGTTCATACTTTTCTGCCAGACTGACGGGAGGTCCAGGTAGCCGAAGTAGTTGCTCAGAGTGAGAGGTGTGGCCCTTGGCAGCCCCTTTGTGGGCAGCGGGCTGTGGTGAGACCTTTTGCTCAGGGCTAGAGCCAAGCACTGCAGCTCCAGCTCCTCCCATCTCACGTGGGTGACGTTGGGCAAGTCACCTCACCTTCTGCACCATGTCAGTGGTAGATCCAAGGAAGTCGACTCATCCCCTTAGGGCAGTTTTGGGGAAGTCCCGGACTATTAAAATGTTCTTAGCTTTGTCTAGTGAAACCATTAAGAACAAACATGCAGAAGTTGTACTACCAGTCCATTCCATAAAAGAAAAAAATATTTTAATGCTAAAAATATAAGAAGGAAATGATCTAAAAATAAAGAATAGACCTTTATATGGAATGAATTGAGCCTTATGAAAAATTCAGCGTATTGTTTCTGTTTTTGTCATTCTTGCCACAGTTCGATGAAAACTCATAGATCTATGGACCAGCATTTGGGAACCAATCAATTAAAGATCTGCTGGGCCCAGTCTGTCTCTTATATTCTCTTAAATAAAATGGCACTTATTCTTTTCTGGTTTATTGTAGTTTTATATCTCCATACATTCTGAAAATTAACCTTGGGCCACACCTTCATTGCCCAAGGTTATGTGGGTGGAGACTGATCCCACAGCTTTTCTAAAGGCACCCTGAATTATGTAGTGGGGTGAGTGTTGACAGAGTGACCTGGAGCGCCCAGCCCAGCCCAGCCTTGCGTTCTCAGGGGAATCACTGAGGTCTCTGCAGACCCAGCATGTTGGAAAAGTTGAAAATTGTTCAGATAAACGATGAAGCTAAATGCTTAGCTGAAAAGGATAAAATAGGTTTGTTTTTATTAAACCTAAAATTCTCTTAATTCTTCTGATTTAGGAAAGTGTGTGACTGCTTAGCATGGAATCAGGCCACATTGCCCATATAATATTGCCCTTGAGAACCCTCCTGGGAAACTTAGGGGAGCAACTTCAGTTTCCTCTCTTTCTAATCCGGGTCATCAATTCAGGACTGGCCTACAACAGTCCAAAAGAGGTTCTCTTCTCTGAATGTTTCCTTAACTAGGATATTACCAGAATTTATATCATCTAGTTAGTGAAAAATCAAGAATTCTTAAGGCATTCCTTTGTATAGCAGATTACTAACAGTTTAGAAAAATGTTGTTCCCATGTGGAGCTCATATGCACCTAAATGATATTTATTGGGTAACCAAGGTGCGGTGGGTAGGAAGGGAAGGCTGGAGAGGTAACGCTTGGGCTCACGTCCTCAGGCAGCCTTTGTTCTTTGTGTGCAGAGATCAGTTTGTCTAGGACAGACAGCATTACCAGCATTCCCTTTGCCACCCAGGGGAAGTGCTCTCCTCTAGGGAAGGGTCAGATTTGCCCCCCTTTGCTTTTACCTGGTGATGGATGTACCCAGAGAATACACATCCTCCTCCTCTCCCGAAATGAGGATGGTTCTCGCACTGCTGTACTTGTTCAAAGTTGGGTTGACCCTAAGAATCATCACATGTGTTCATCATGAGAATCCAAATGGGAGGCAAATCTCCATTCAGTTTTGATTAGGTCTACACCATGTGGAAGATACTAAAAATAACCTAAGGAGGATGGATTTTAGAGCACAGAAAGGATCCCAGAATCTAAGAAGAGACATAGAACCTTCAAATGTAATCCTCCTCCTTCTTCCTTCAGCTCCTGGCACTGTTGCTTCAGGGTTGACAGATAAAATACAGGGTGCCCCTCTGGTTAAATTTGAATTTCAAATAAACAGCAAATAAGTTTTTAGTGTGTGTACCAAATATTACTTGAGGCATGCTTAAAAACTGCTTTTCTGACATTCAAATTTAACTAGCTTTTATATTTTTTTATTTGCTAAATCTGACAGTGCCGCTAATGCTAAAAAGGAAAATTTTGTAGCTCGAGATGTAGCTCAGTGGTAGAGCACTTGCCTAGTCTATACAAGGCCCTGGGTTTAATCCCTAGCATGGCAAAACAAAAAAGCAAACAAACAAAAATCAAAATAAAACAAAACAAGAAAAAACCCCATAGTCCCAGCCACCCAAGAGTCTGAGGCAGGAGGATCACAATTGAAGGCCAGCCTTAGCAACTTAGCAAGACCCTGTCTCAAAATAAAAAATAAAAAGGACTAGGGATGTGGCTCAGTGGTTAAGCATCCCTGGGCTCAATCCCTGGTATTAAATAAACAAACAAACAAACATACAGATAAAACGAAATAAAGAACAAGGAGGTTAAAGACATATTCATTTACTTAGTTTACAAATAAAGGAATCAGAAGAACTGAACAGTCATGTTGTTCAGAAGCTTAGGGGAATATGTCTTTAACCTCCTTATAAGGTTCCAATTGAAAAACACATATTGTTTGAGGAGAGGAATAATCACTGCCTGTTTCACTACCTTGGCCATTTCTGTTTTCTCCCACCCGCTCAAGTGTTTTATGTGACCAATCTGGAAAGAACATGCTTTAGCTTATTTAAAATAATGATTTCTTTTTGTAACACCTTGGTAATTAAATTCATTATTATTCTTGAGGGGGAACAAAGCTTTGGGATAATTGCTTTTGTCTTTGTTTATAATCATTTAGAAAACATGTACATGAGCTTTCTATTTGGACAGTCATTATGAATTGTTGATAACATCTGGTTGCTTAATTTGAAAAATGTGTAGCTCTGAAGATTAATGATGGACCTTAACCGGGTTAAATTCAGACATATATAGGATCGGTATTAATCTCAGTCAACCCTTTCAAGCAGATGCCATATTTTGGGGAAAAGGAGATTGAAATGTACCAAGGAGCGGTAAGTTATGTACCATATAAATTACTGTAGTGTTTAGGGCTTTTATGATGCATAAATAGTTTTTCTTGAAGTTAACAATGCATTTGCATTTTCTTATGAATTATTTATTGGGGAAGCTCAAGAAAGTGGCATTATTTGATTCTTTAATGATGTGCTGCTCTTTAGAGTGCAGCTCAGAAAAACATAGGCCTAATACTTGAGTCTTATTAGTATACAAAATTAGATAAATGAGTATAGAGCCCACTTTGTGAGGGGGATTTTCCTGCTTCTGCATATGCCACAAAATTCTAAGAAATAAAAAACAATAACAGGTTTTTAAAAAAAAAGCAATGGGAACATTCTCTCAGAATTAAACCCTTAGTGGTGGCTATGACTTGAAAATGAAAAATGAGTCTTTTATTGTTTCATTTATTAATGTGACCTTATTTCCTATTCAAATCTAGCTCCATAGTCATTTCAGTTGTTAATAAAAATAGAAACTGTGATCCTTATTAGTATATTTTATTTTGCGGTTCATCACTTCCCATTGGTCTCCCCATCTCTGCCTCTTCTTCCTTTCCTCTCCTCTGCAGCAGCAGCACAAGAGCATTCATTAATCCTGACCCCTGGAAGACAAACAAAAGAGAGCCCACACAAATTCATCAGTTGAAGTGGAAGGCAACTTAGCCAGAGCAGGAGCCCACCCCAGTGTTGCCAGATGAATGGGGCTGGTAGCGAGAGCCGAAGGAGGCTGCCACGCGAGAGACCTTTGATAATGCTGCCTTTATGGGGGCCCAGCACAAGGGAAATACTGTCTGTAGAGGCCAGACCCTGCCCTGGCCCCCAGTCAGAGGACCCTGGGGCAGATCTGATTCTGCATCCTTGATGATAGCCAGGGCGCCATGCATCGGAATGCCATGCATGTGTTTCCTTCCAGTTTTCTGAGAAGGGCGCTGCCTCCAAGTCCCTTTTAAATCATTCATCTGTCAAAGCATTGCCTTTAGAGGAATGCAGTTTTTCTTTCTTCTTTTCTCTTCTCTCTTTTTTTTTTTTTGGTAACAGGGATTGAACCCAGGGAAGCTTAACCACTAAGCCATATCAGCTTTTTTTTGAGACAGGGTATCACTAAGTTGCTGAGAGGCTGACTTTGAACTTGTGATCCTCCTGCCTCAGCCTCCCAAGTCCCACCAAGATTTCAGGAATGTGCCATCACTCATGGCTAAAATGTTGTAATTTTTTTTTACTGCTAATTTTAACAGTGTTGTGAAGTACCATGTAACAGTGTTGTTGAGTACCATGTACTGTGTATGCTTGCAACAACAATAAAACAGCCCTGGATGCTGGCTATATCTTACTATATATCTACTTCCATTTCACAGATGAGAAAACTGAGGCTCAGAAGTGGCATACTAGAATTTGCTAGGATTTGAAGTCGGATCTTGTTGACTTTTAGGGAGAGGGGAGAATCAGGCATAGAAAATGCCTACTTTGTAACTCTCACAGGTAGCTAGCTCAGAGGCTCAGTAAGGCCCCAGATGGGAAACCAATTTGGAAGTACAGAGGAGACACTAGCTTTCATTCAGCAGCTTTGCACTGGGCAGCGACTTGCCCACGCCTTTCCCTCTGTTGCCCCTGGTGTTCTCTCCATTTCTTCCATTTTCCATTCTCTTTTCTCTACTTCCCTATTTTCAGAGTAACATTAAAAATAATCTTGTGCTATTTGGGGTAGGAGAAGCTTTTATAAGACTCTATCATGAGGTTCCAGTCAGGCGTCATCCTCTTCTGATAAGGAAGGCAGGTTTAACATACTGTTGTGGTCCCTGAGCAGAGTGGTCCAGTCGGCCAGTCCCAGAGATAGCCTCCAGCTTTGACTGGGCAGTTCCCCTGGGGAGCCCTGAGCGTGGGATATGCCACTGCTTACGGTGTGCAGGCACCAGCTCCCATCTCCTCGTCACTGAACTTGGTCTTCTAGAGCTTGGCAAGGAGCAGCAATTTCTCAGTCAGGCCCCTTTTCCTGTAGTAAGCGATAAGGCTCAAAGATGGAATAAGTTATGCTTTACCTTTTCAAAAATCAGTTTCCTGTCCATCTTCTCTGTTACTCTGTGTGGTTTGCAGCATGAACATTCTTAACCCCGCTTCAGAGGTGGGAACCCGTGAAGGGAGAAAAATCTAAAATCTGCTCACCCTGGATCTGGTATTCTTTTTACTTTTGGGTTCAGTAACCTTAAATTTAAGATTTTATCCAGCTATGTACCACAGTGCAGTACTTTTTTCTTTGGTAATTTTTTTTTCTTTTAATATACCAGGGATTAAAGCCAGTGATGCTTAAACACTGAGCCACATCCCTGGCCCTTTATTTATTTATTTTTAACTTTGAGCCAGGGTCTCGCTAGGTTGCTCAGGACCTTGCTAAACTGCTGAGGCTGGCTTCAAACTTGTTATCTTCCTCCCTCAGCCTCATGAGCCACTGGAATTACAAGCATGTGCTACCATGCTGGACCCTTTTTGTTAATTTTTGAGGGACTGGCAAAGGTGGACACCAAGAAATTGAATAAAGCAGGGTTGAAGTCAGGCTGAGACAGTGAAATTATTAGGTACAAAAAAAGTTTTAGTTTATATTTGCGCATGGCTAAGCAACCCCATGAGACTAAATTATAAACCCAGGAATTTTTGGTGTAGCAGAATATTTTTCCCCTACTGGCCAAACCAGTTTATCCCTTTAAAGAACCACACCTCCTTCCCTTTTCTTATGGAAAATCCACAGTCTCACTTAATTTCCTTTGAGATCCCAGAATCTATAAAAAAGAAAAAAGTACATAGGAATTTAGAGTTCTATTCAAAATCAAACTCAGGTTTTTGGGAGGTCTCTTGAGACCTGTTGTCCAGGTGCCCTCAGAAACATTTAGCAGTAAAACCTCTTTGCAAAAATGTGCTTGGGCGGAAGGGTGTGGTGTTGAAGGACCCAGAGACGTGGGTCATGTCTGAAGGCTGAGTCACACACATGCCCAGGAAGAGTCCTTCCAGATTCCATCTAAATTTTCTTAGGGTGTAACTCTTTGTAAACTAGGAATTTTATAAATTCTTGTGCCATGCAACCTTTACCTTGTAATTATAGGTACAGGAACCATCCAGTGGTAGGTTCACTTCCAAGGCCAATAAAAGCAATTCTGTGTGTTGCTCTTTCTAACATGGTTTTTTGGTTTTGTCTCTGTTTTTGCCTTTCTAGGCACAATATGAAAACCCACCACATATTTATGCCCTTGCAGATAGTATGTACAGAAACATGATCATCGACAGAGAGAACCAGTGCGTCATCATCAGGTATGAGGAAGACCTTATCAGTAGGCGGGGAGGATGCTGAGCTCTGTCGGAAGCAGTGGTTTCGCAACAGCCTCTGATGTCACAGGCTGGTGAATGCGTCTGCGTGACAAACAGCCTGGCTTTGTCTTGGTTTATTTCATAATTCTACATCATCTAGGGCCAGATCATAAAAGCTTTCAGCTTCACAGGATTGCTGCTTATGCCCTGTTGCTTAGTTAAGGCTTTAGGGTAGATAGTGCCAACCAGATCTTTCTGATCATGGGGGCAAAGATGCCATCGTGGCCCTGGATGGAAATCGTAAGGCCCTGGATGGAAATCGTAAGCGTCTCCCTGTCATTTGCCTGTACTGTGACTTGGCTCTGAATTGAGAACCTTTGCATTACAAGAATAATAATTGTGCTTCATTATGTAGTCTCTGGGTCCTCCTTTCTCTGTCCTTAATAATTTAGGAGTACAAGTTTGAACTTTTTAAAATATACTCTTATCATTTGCTTTGAATTTTTAAGGACATTATTAATAAATGCCAGTAGTAGGTATCTACAGCTATATTTCATAATCCTTTTAACCTGACCCAGGTTCAGAGTGTTGGCTGGGTTTAAGTGCTTTTAAATTTATTTACTATTAGGAACATTTTCAAACATAGATGCAGAAAATATAAATATCCATATTCGCATCTCTTAGAATTTGATAGTTAACATCTTGTCCAAAAAAAGCAAACAATAAAAAGAACCCCAAATGTGATCATTTTGTTTTACATATATATGTTCACCTGTTTTATTTTCTTTACCTGAGTATTTTTTTAAAACTTTATTATGAATCTTTACAAACATACAGAATTAGAAAGAGCAATATAAATTGTCCCTCTGTGTCTGTCATTCATTTTGCATGGTTATCCATTTGTGGCCAATCCTGTTGGAATTAGTTCTCCCCTCCTGTCCCACTTGATTACTTAGGACAAATTCTAGATAGTAAATTCATTCATTTGCCAATAATTGGTATCTACTTCTAGAAGAGAGGTACATACCCTACAAATGAGTAATTTTGGGGGCAGGGGTTTAGCTTAGTCGTAGAGTACTTGCTTACTTAGCACACACAGGGGTCTAGGTTTGATCCAACACCAAATAATATTTTTTTGTCATCTAATGTTATTAGTATTCCAATTCTGTGACTTTCTTAAATTTTTTTCTTGATTTTAATATAGCTGGCTTATTTTCATTTAGGATTTAAACAAGGCCCACACGTTGCACCTGGTTGCTATGTCTCTTAAATCTCTTAATTGTTAACTATTCTCCTTTGTTTGTTTTCTTGGCATTTATTTGTTAAAGAAAGGGACTATTTGCCCTGCACATCCTTCTGCAGTCTGGCACTGACTGTGTCCTGTGATGACATTGAAGTGTTCCAGGATTCCCTGTGCTTCCTATAAAGTGGTAGTTAGATCTAAAAGCTTGATCAGATTCAGATTCAATTTGGGGCAAAAACACTTCATCGGATACTGAGGACTTAATTCCTGTTGATTTCTCTTCATATGATGTTGATTCTCAGTGGATACATCCATCACAAATTCTCATTTCACCACCATTCCTTAATTAGTGGTTAAAAAAATAGTTATTTTCTAATTCTATTATTCTTCTGCATGTGTTGGAGTTATTTTGTCACCTTGAAATGCAGTCTTTTTGGGGAAACTAGATAAAATGCTTGATTCATTTTCTTTACTTACCACTTTTCAAAGTAATGAGTTGTTGCCCTAGCAACCTCCCAAGGTAATATGTTTTTATTTTCAGTATCATTTCAAACTAGTGAATTTTAAATGTTTTACCTATTTAATTGTATTGCAGTTAGTCTTCTGGAAGCTCAGATGATTCTATTCTTGACCAGTGAAAGCACTTGCATTGTCCTTTTGACATGTACCTAGTGATCTCTGATAATTTCCTTGTTTAGAATGTTCCAAGCTCATCCTGTACATTTTCTGCCCAAGACATGAATCAGCCATTTCTCCAAGAGTTCCTGATTCATTTTAGTGGGACATGGTATTTAGAGACCACTAATCTGGACACCAAGAGTGCTCACTTCCCTGCGTTGTTGGTGCTTCAGTTCTTTTCAGAGGACAAGCTAGGGAATAGGCATTTATTAAAGAGAACAATGAAACATGAGTTCATAGCGCTCTTACCAGTTCATTTTGAAGATGGCAGGGTTTTAACATTTCTTCATTTTCTACATTTATAATTCCTTTCTTTTAGGTCAAAAATCTTTATCTTAATGATATCAACATAGCTACTTTATACTGCTGGTGTTTTTATATACATATAGGAGCATAAAGCAAATAATAATTTTGTTAAGGCTTTAAAATAACAGTTCTAGTACTATTATAGCAATACTGAATCATTTTCAAATTGCTTTGTTGTCCTTTTGGTCCAAGTTCCTCATATTTAAAATTAAAATATTGAGTTTTTAAAGTCATTTAGAATATTCCTTTTCCGTGTCATTTGCATGTCAACCTAACCTTGATTCCCCTTTTTACTATAGTGGTTTAATCTTTTTAAGTCGAATTTTGTTTCATAACTGTGTAAAAGCATTTATATGGCTCCAAAATCAAAGCTATAAACATGAGCACTGAAGCATTTCAAGGTAAATACAGAGCTCAAGTATTTCAAAGTAAATACAGACTCCATAACATTTTGCCCCTACATATTTCCACTTGCATCTCTGAAAAATAAAAATATTCAGCATCATCTAAAACACAGCAGTCTGTGTTCACATTACTGCAAACGTGATCTTCCCTGCTGGCTTATGCAAACCAAAGAAGGTTGGGTGCATTTGGTTATGAATCTTAAGTTTATTTTTGTCATGCCACAGTTCCCCTACTGCCACCATTTTTTCCCCATGACATAGAGTTTTTAATTGCTGTTACTGTGGGTTGACCGTAGGGCCTTGTGCATGCTAAGCGTGCCCCCTACCACTGCAGTAAGCCCAGGGTCCCCTTCAACATTGATTTTTTTTGGAGAGACCAAGCCAGTTTTCCTACAGACACCTCCTGGAGGTGTCTCATTGTTTCCACATGGTCTCATTGTATTTACTCCTTTAACTGTTTCTTCTATAAATTAGAAGTTACATCCAAATGCTTGATTGATGCACATTAATCCCCTTGGGGAGGCATACTAGAGTAATGGGAGACTTTGGTTGCTAAATAGGAAGTGCTTTTATGTGACGCTGAGTTAAGGTGTCTGGTCACTAGAGAGGTGGAAGGCATTTTCTTAACTGAATTAAATGAGAGTCCAGGATGAGTTTGTTATAGAGCCCTGTACCCTTTCTCCTTCCTCAGTCTTTCCCTCTTCTGGCGTGTGCTGGAATGGGAAGGGAGGGAATGGACTTGTTGCATGAGCTTTTGCCATCTGGAAGCCGCCTCAGTCTTGTCTGGCCCACAGCTCTGCCATGCTCAGATCCACCTCTGCTTCTCACTACAGGATACACAGGCACCGAAGTGGGCAAATAACCTGCTTCGGGGATCCTTCTTTCCAACTTTTCAGGTGGCAAATACTTCAAGGATCTGCTCCCAAGGTTTCCGTTAAGGTTGCTGCACTTTAATTTAGGAGATGGTAGAGGAGGGAGCTGGATCAGTTAAGCAGAACTCAGGTGAAGGGTTCAGTCCCCCACAACACTGCCCTCCCTTCTGATCAGCTGGCTACAAATTCCCACTACACGCTCGGGCTTAGCGATTCACTAGAGCCCCTTACAGAACTCAGAACAGCTCTGTACTTAGGATTACAGTTGTATTATTGCAACAGTGTGCAAATCAGAACTGGAGAAAAGCAGTGACACCTAGGGTGAGCTCTGAGAGGGTCCAGATGCGAGGCTTCCTGCCGTGCCTTCTCATGGAGTCATGGGTGGTGTTTCCCTCTCAACTACCATGTGTGACCGTACCCATTGCCAACCAGGCGAGCTCATGCAAGTCTCTGGTGTCCAGAGTTTTTATTTAAGCTTGATCATATTCTTCCTGCATAGCCGAACTTTGATTTCCAGATCCTTCTAAAGGTCCAGGCAGTACCTTTAAT
This sequence comes from Sciurus carolinensis, assembly GCF_902686445.1. NCBI lineage: Eukaryota > Metazoa > Chordata > Mammalia > Rodentia > Sciuridae > Sciurus > Sciurus carolinensis. The sequence continues at coordinate 95,071,691 of NC_062214.1, forward strand.
CTCCACCTTCTTCTGGAGGTGTATTCCAAAATCTTTACCATATATTACATGGTTGAGTTAGCCCAGGCCCCCAGGTGAGCAAAGGCACACCTATCAGGCAAGACATTGCAGGGGCCTGGAAGTCATTTCCCAGTAACAGCGACCGAAAGCCCAACCTCTCTTGAGTTACAAGTGTATACAGGAGCTGCGGTTCCTTTGCTCTGAGAAAGTAGATTTGCAATTTCTGGCATGCGGCTGGTGGTCCTTCTCACCAGTTCTCTGACCCAAGGCAGCACACCAAACGCTGTTCTGGGCCTCAGATTCTTTGCCTGTTAATAAACTGATTGAACAGATGAATTCTGAGGTTTCCTGGCTTTGGAATTCTTTCTTCCAATAATGCCAACAGGGAGGGAAGGCAGAGAAATGTCCTATAGAGAAACTCTGGTTTGTAGCCATAGGACTAAATGAGCTGGGTGCTTGGTCTGCCAGAGGCAGAGTCTAATGTTGCCTACCTAAATAAATGTGTGATCAGAAAACAAACTGAACCGACCCCCCACCCTTTTTTTTTTTTTTTTAGTACTGGGGATTGAACCCACTTAACCACTGAGCGACATCCTCAGCCCTTTTTATTTTTATTTTTAAATTTGAGACAGGGTCTCACTAAGTTGTATAGGGCCTTGCTAAGTTGCCGAGGTTGACCTCAAACTTGCGATCCTCCTGCCTCAGCCTCCTGAGCCTCTGAGATTACAGGCATGCGCCACCATGCTGGCTAAACTGAATCCATTTTCATGAGGGTTGGAAGAGAAGTCTGCTCCTATGCTAAAGGATTCTGCCATGGCTAGACAGAGTCAGTATTTGACCAACATTTATTTAGAATATTAAAAAATGATCACTGATGTCATTTCCATGGTATTCTTGTAGACCTTCACCTCCTTAACTCCCTCGATGTGACCGTCTAAATGAGTCTGTGGATGGGATACCACAGCCCATAAAGTTAGCATTGCCAGTTTCCTCACAATCTTACTCATGTTTTAAAGCAGTGAGCGCAGTGACAAGATGGACAGGTAGCTGACTATTTCTGGATTAGAAGTCACTGTGACAAACTGAATTTTAAAAGAAAGAATTCAAGGAAGGAGATGGCACCAGTTTCCACTGAAACCTTGGTCTTGAGTCATGAACATCTTCTAGCTCAATTTGTCATAGTAGCTGGAGTAGGGACGAGGGTTGTGGCTCAGTGGTAGGGCACTTGCCTGGCATGTGTGAGGCCCTGGGTTTGATTCTCAGCACGATGTATAAATTAATAAACAAAATAAAGGTCCATTGACAACTAAAAATACGTTAAAAGAAAAAAAAAAAAAGCTAGAGTAGAGCAGCCCAAGGTAACGTGACGAAGCCAGTCAACCACACTCACAAACAAGCGTGGATCTGACCCCAGTTTGTCATGATACAGGGAGAATCCTGCCTATGGATGGCTGGTTATTTGTTCTGGAACACAGTCCATGAGAAGAGCCAAATTACCACTAGAAGGCTGAGTGGAGGGTTGAATTGAGAGTGAAAGGATGTTGTATTGGTTAATGTCATCAGGTCCCAGTGCTTAAGCTCTACCTGGCAACGTTGGGTGTTAGTCATCTCCTCAGAGTAGCCTTTTTACTTGGAGAAAAACTATCATTTCAACTTTTATTTTCCTGCCTGACTCCTTGTAGATCAGTCCCCTGCCATCAGCCTACACGGTCCTGCCAACCCCTGCCAGCCGTTCGGTTAAACTCTATTCAGGAGGAAGTTTAGGATTGGCCAGGGATGTTCTAAAGTCTTCCTCCATGGCATGCTGGCAGACAGGTCAGAGAGAGGGTATCTCTAGGTGCTGATTTCATTACACCTTGTGTTCACTAATTTGACTTTCCAGAAATAAGTTAAATTTTTTAAACCAATTTCTGAATTCCTTATTAACTCAGTGGCTATACAGATATCTAAGCTCCACCTCTCGAGATTGTTTGAACTGATTTGTGGGGGCATAGGGCATCTGTGTCTTTTTTCAAGCTCCCAAGTTACTTTAGTTGATTCAGGACTAAGGCTCTTGAAATCCTGAATCCAGGTCTCTGTGTTTAGCACTTTTAGGCCAAGCAAGATGTACTCCCTGAGTGTCTGCCCTCTGCTGGGCTCTCCATATAGGTTATGTTTTGTAATCCTCACCATACCGGTTGTTGGCATTATTGTTTCTCAAAGTTAACCCAGAAAGTCAGACTTAAGAGAATTTCAGGATTCCCAGATCAGCAAATGGCACAGTCTATTTGAGCTTAACCTTGTGACTTCAAACTTTATATACTTTCTGTATATCCTACTGGTAAGTACAGCTTCTCTGTCTCAAATTTCCCATGTTTTAATGGAGATGTTAATAATTGCCATATACCCTAAGACAGAGGTTAGGACACTAATGAGGGTGGTTATTCTGGACTTGAGCTCCTAGGATAAAAGTCTCCCCCACAAAACACAGGTGGTTTTCTAAATCCAGCCCTTTGTATGTTGTTGGCCTTGCTGTTCTCTGCATGTCATGCATTAGAGGCTGGCGATCATGCATGTCATGAATTGGAGGACAATTAAACTGACTTAAACAAATGAACATAACCTTATTGATGCATTGATCATGGTGTCTTACTGAGAAGTGAAGATTCATTACCTACAAGATAGCCATACCTGGACCATTCTGTGTCTTTCCTGCCTTGTTATCCCTGAGTATGTGTCGGGGCCAGAGTTTAATCTCCCCTTTCTTTTTGTGTTTCCCTGTGGTCAGTTTCTAGATTATGTCCACATAGCATTTGTATGGTAGCGCAGGACTGGTTGACTTGAGAACATAAGGCTGATTTATGACAGTTCCCTCTGAAGGACAAGCTGGTGACCTGCAGATAAACTTGTAGGTCTTGGGGATATCTTGAAGGTCTCTGAGCAGGGACATGATACCAAAGGTAAGTCTATTGGTAGAGAGTAGACAGGATCTTGAGGGAATACAGAAATCTAGTGCTATGATATGGACTGATCTGAGTTGGAAAGGGAAGGTGTGTGATATTCAGTAAGCCTGTGAAGGAATACATGGATGAGCAAGTAAATGTGCACTCTGGGCAGTGCCAACACACAAACAGCAGCTACGTAAATACATTAGCATCATTGAAAACATGAGCACCTTAAGACTTGGTAGATGTCTGTGCACCTAGTGAACAAGCAGCCCATATCTGCTTAGCTCACTAATCTTCTCCAAAATCCAGAATTTGGGTTTATGTAAGAGAACCACATATATGATATTTGGGGATATTGAAGACAACTATGCAAATCTATTTAATGAAATAGTTATGGCATGGTAAAAAGGAAAGAAGAAGCAGTAAGTGTTTCTCATATTTTTTATCATCTCTTCATCACCAGACAGGATCTTGGCAGTATGTCTAGAGGCCCTTCTGAAGTTCTTGCCAGCTGACCTCTCGGGAAGCACACTGGGCCTTGGAGAACATTTACGTGGCAGTTTTATTGCAGCCATCAAAAGTGAATTCCTATCACTTTGGTCCTGAACCAGCTCTTACCACCTTAGAATGTTTACAAACTGTGATGTCAATTTGAAAGCATCACATTTGGCAGTTATTAATTTGTTTGAAATATCCTGAAGGCTTTTTTTTTTTTTCCTGAAGAGTAGGGCATTTTGTTCTAAATGTGTTCAACAATAGTTCACAAAGTCTTTGTATATTGTTATCTTGCATAGGTGCTGAGTGCTTTTTAAAAAATAAAGACATGAGAGGTATTTTGAAGGTAGATCAATAGGAATTGCTGACTGGTTGAATATGAGAATTTTTATAGAGAAAAAGGAGATAGTTGTCATTATTGGATCTAAGATTTCTGACCTACCTGCTGCAAAAGATGTTTTGGATCTGGAATCCTAATATTTACAGTAGTAAAGATGAAAGGAAAAACTTCTGGTATCTGGCTTGTATCTCCACCCTGTTCTTCCCTTTCACCGTCAGGTGTCTCATAGATTCTCAAACTGTCTTCCTGCCTTTGATGTACTTCAGGGACCTTTTATTATTAGCATTGGGACTCTGCTCAAGGCACTCTTGAGTTTCTGTTGGTCCACCCAGTTTTGTTGACCTCAGCAGCACTGACCTTTGAGACTCGCTGTCCCTCTTGCCTGGCTTTGGGAGGCCCTGTCAACTCCCACCTCTGACTAACTGGGGACTTCATGAGGAGATTTCATGGCCTCTGAGACTCAGTGAAGAAACTGCAAAAAGAGGGATAGTAATACCTCGTTTGCCAGGTTTTCATAAAGATTATAAATGCTACAATTACAATTAAAGAATACAAAGCAAATACAGTCATTCCTTGTTATCCTCAGGAGATTGGTTCTAGGACCCCTGCAGAGCAGATATCAAAAGATATGGCAAAGCTATGTTCCCAGCCAGGGCAGCCCAATTCCATTGGTTCACTCTTTCCATTTTTCTCCGCTCTTTTGAGCCAACAGGCTTTAGGTTAGCTGGGAAATAATCTGTTGCCACCCACAGTCATGAGGTACAATGGAAAGATCTCTGGGGTGAGTCACAGAGTAGACTCTATTCTATTCTGTTTAAAGTAGAAAATTCTCTAAGCCTCAGTCACTTCATCTGCAAAATGGGTACTGATACCTTAAAAGAATATAAAGAAAGATTAATGAAGAAAATATGCATGAAAAATATTATTGTACTGTTGAGTGTTGTAAAATGTCTGCTAGTAACATTGAAAAGAATTATAGAGGCAGTAAGTGGCTGAGCTAGAACTTAAACTTGGTCTTCAGACTAAACATCGGGTTCTTCCTGTTGCATCAGTCTGGGCTCAGATGAGCATTGCCATGGGGCCATTTTCTTGGCAGACTAGATGAGAATTTTGTCTGCCTGACAGCACTAATTAACTGGGTGTTTGTCTGGGAGTGGGAAAAAATGACAGCTCTTTGTCTTAGTCACACTTTCCTCAATGCGTTAAGGAATAAATCTGCATCATTTGCCCAGCAGTTTCAATCTGCCTGTGTGATTCTGTATTTTATACACCATAGCATGTATTTGAGGATTTATATTTGAGTGTGATTTCAAGGTCTGATGGAGGGTCCTCTCTCATCAGCCTTGTCATCCCCCGGACGGCCAACAGAGGTGCATCACCTCAGATTGACTTCAGTCCCAGGTCCGTAGGGCTGCCAGGAAGGGAGTCTGTGAGTAGTCATTGGAGAGGCCTGCCCAGAACATTCTTTGATGTGGCTTCTCATTCTCACAGCATTATCTTGTCTTGTGATCACAGTGAGGCAGGCTGTTATTTGTTTGTTCCAACTGTGTGTGAGATAATAAATGTTTCTGGCAGAAGGCTTGCTTAAATGGGTGTGTATCAGTGAAGACTCAGAAGTGGTTAAAAGTTTGATCATACTATGAACTGTGCGATTCGTGGAGTTACTTTCAGAAACATTGGTGATTTTAATTGACTAAGCTTTGTGGGGGACTTTAAATATCCATGCTCATCCGAAGCAGCGTAACTCAGGCTCCAGGCCAAGACTGCATCAGATCCTCGCCTAGTTTCTGTTTTTGCTGTTTTCTGTTGTGGTGGCAGAATACCTGAGACTGGGTACCTGAGTCGATTTTGGCTCCTGGTTCTGGGGGCTTGGGAACCTAACAGCATGATGATAGATTTGGCTTTGGCTTCTGATGAGGCCCTTGTGCTGCTTCACTTGATGCAAATAAGGGAAAACATAGATGGGCAATTAAGAAGAGAGGGAACCCGGGGTGACCTTGCTTTACAACAGCTGGTTGTCAGATAACTAACCCATTCCCACTGCAGTAGAACTCCAGAGAGAAAAACATTAGTCCCTTGATGAGGGCTCCACCCCACCCCACTAGGGCCCACCTCCTAATACGCATCACATCTTTGAGGAATTAGGGTTCCACAGTGGACCTTGGGGTACACTCAAATCATAGCACTCTGTTACTAAGTGTCCTTGAGTAAGTTGCTTATGAATGGAAATAATAATGGTACCCACTTCAGGGGGGTGTTTGGATGAGATGATTGATACAAATAAACAATGACAACAGCACTTGGTGCACATTAAACACTCAATGGATACATGCTACAAATTATTGCATTTGTAATATTTTAGTGTTCCTTTTAAATATCTCCTAGAATTGATGTTATCTCTCATCTTCCAGATTATTTTTCAATCACAACTGTTTTCCTTTTATAACTCTAAAATTAAAAAAAAAAACAAAACTGTTCTTCTTTATCTAAGCTTGGAGTTATACTGTTTGAAAAAAGAGTCAAGGTCAATACTATCATGTTCTTAAATAAAAAATAAAAGTAAAAACGGGGCCTAAGGAGAATAGGTCCAGCGTGGCTCTCCTTGTCTCATCCTTCTCCTCCCCTCGTGGATGCGGTGGACTTCCTGCTCCCCTGGCTCCTGTCATCCACCTCCACCCTCCTACTTTTTCTCATGCCTTGCTGACCTTTCATTGTACGCTCTTGTGTTTTCTGTTTTCTGCCCTTTGGCGTTCTAGAGTGCTCAGGCCTTAAGTTGCATAGGATAACCTCCACCTGGCTCTGTCCAGTGCTTCCTCAGGTCCTGCATTCTGGGCAGGAGTGCGTGCTCTTGATCACCTGTACCTGTGGGTATCTCCCAGCCTTCTTCTGGTTAACCTCATCGTGATTTTCTTTTATGATGTTAGTATTTTGTGGGGACGTCTTCTGAGATTATCACAACATCTGGTTCTTCATCCAAGCTCCACCCACCAGGCTTGCCATCCACATTAGACTCCTGCCCAAACCAGTCTCCTCTGTGATGGTTGCCAAGTGGTGACAGTCTTTTCCCATCCTTCCTTTCATGCTTAATGGTTGGTGTTCTACCATGAGGAAGAGCTTTCCCCAATTTGTTGTTTGATTCATTTTTCATAACAATATGACCTTATGGCCTTCCATTTTATTCAAAAGATCATAATCCAGTATTATCACTTCTTTTGGTCTGACCACACTGGTTCTTATGTGCTTGATATGCCCACACCAGTTGCTGTCCATTTCCTTAGTTTTGGGCATGGTTATATGTTGCAGGCCCAGCTTGTATTTCCCCCACCTTGGCCTTGGCATTGGCCATTGCTCCAAAGAAGCCCTGGTTCCTTTTAATGAAGAGTAACTGGGGCCTCAAGTGATCACTGATGCTGATGTGTCCCTGCTTGTAGGCCTTTTCTGTTTTTGTTTTTTTTTTTTCCTGACATGTTTCCCAATGGATGACTCCCTAAAACCATACCCACATCTCCATTGTGTTGTTAACAGCATGGGGACACTCAGACTCTGCATCATGGAGAGCTCCTCTTGGGCAATAGCCACATCTCATTGTGATCAAGTTTAGCACATGGAGGGACCTAGAACATGCATAGAAGATGAACAAGTACATGCAGAATTTTTGCTTTAAGTTTTTGTCCTTTCTAAAGCACCAATAAATATAAAGTTAGAAAAGCAACATTTCATTTACACTAACTCAATTACAAGGAGAGAATAGCTACCTGGATGTAGAACCAGTAGAAGTATTCTGAGACCAGGAATGAAGTGATGGGGGTAGACTGGTGAGTTTTCCAGTGGTGGGAAGGGTGGACCCTCCTTATTCTGTGGGCTGTTTCAACAATGATGAGACAAATATTTTTACATTTGCTAGAATAAGTCAAAAAGAATTGGAAACACTATGGGTGTCTAAGTGCAGAATAACCTTCTGACTCAGAAAAACCATTATAGTCCTTGAATCCGATTATTGATGTACCATTATATAGCTTTTTCTCCAAGAACAACTCTTTTTCTTTGAAATTTTAGCAAATGTTTCCATTTCTATAGCTAACACGCTCAAACATTACATTATTTCCTATTTGAATTAATATTTCCTATTTGACTTCGGTTTTAAAGTGCTGGACTGGTTCCCAACGAGCTGTATTTCAAACTAGGATGTTAGTTAAAAATTCCTGTTTCTAGAAATTGTCCTTGGAGATTAAGGTTCGGCATGTTAAAGAAGGGTCCTGACCATGCGTATTTTTTAAATGCTCTGGGATTCTGAAAGGCTGACCAGGTTTAACCTTCTGACTCAAATAATCATATTCCCTGAATCCAGCTATTAATCTACCATTGTACATTTTCCTAATTTCTGAATTTGGTTTGGTTTTGCCTTCTTTAGAAGTCCAGTGAAGCCAATGAAATCAGGAAAGACTGCCTGTAATCACAGCAAAACAAATTGTTCTAATTGCTGTGAGATGCAAAGCAAATAATTCGGGGTATGCTGTATAATCTGCCTGATAGTTTCACCTGCTTTTCACTTGGGTTTGAGTCCAGGGGAAGAAACAGCATTTGCCCATCCTTTATGGACCAGCATGATTATGGTTGCATATCCTATAAACTTCTTGTAATTATGTAACATTCCCTCATTGTACAATAGTTTGAGCAAGTTACCAGCTGTGATCAATAAAACTTAAGTGTCTGTAAATTGAAACTGAGAAATGAAAATTCAACAGATCAATGTTGAGCCAGAACTAATTATTTTAAATCTACTGATAAAGATCACAGTTACTGAGAATGTAGATGTCCTATTTTTGGACCTGGCATACTTATGTTAATAAATGAGAAGAGTTACTTACTTTCCATTATTCTTTTTCTTTGCTTCTAACAAAAGAGATACATATTTCATGTGTGATCACAATATTAAAGGCAGTGTCAGGGGCGAATAACTATCTTTTATTTTATAATTCTACTAGGATTTTCTGGGGTTTTTTTCTTTCTCTCAAAACTTGTTCTACGAGGCTGAGGCAGAAGGATCACAAGTTCAAAGCCAGCCTCAGCAACCAAGCAAGGCCCTCAGCAACTTAGCAAGACCCTGACTCAAAATTGAAAAACAAACAAAACCAACAACATAAAAAAAAACCAAAAAAAACAAAAAAACAAAAAAACAGAGCTTGTGACTCAGTGGTTTAGCACCCTGGGTTCAATCTTCAGTACCAAAACAAACCAAAAAACAAATGAAAAAGTAAACTTCTAGAAAATGTTTCCTCATAGTGATATGAGGGATGCTTAATAATAATCTAATGGCATTGGTGCATATTGATTATCATTGTGATGTGATTTTTTTTTTTTTGAAAACTTGTTTTTAAAAATCTGAAATACATGGGTAATTTCTTGTTTAAAAAAAGAAAAAACTGTAAGAAGTAGGAGAGATCACATCAAGAAAAAAAAGAATCATCTACCAGCCTCCTTAACAAGTCAGAAATATCATTTTTTCTTTTTTCCATTTCAGTTTTTTCCCACATTATTTTTACATAGCTATAAACATGTTATAGATACATAATCTTCTGCTCAGATTGCCACTTAACTTAGCTAAACTGTCTTTTTTGTTGCTACAAAGTCTTTGTAATTATTTTAAAATATCTTTGTAATGTTAACATTGGTGGTTGTACCTTTGTAGTCCTGGATTTTCAAATAGTGAATGTTTATATTGTTACAACTTAGAAAATGGAGTTTAATTGTTGACAAAAGTTGAGCTTCAAATGAGACAGAGTGCATCTATTGACTCTGAATCTAGTATGTAAATCATTTGATCATTTGGACCATTTAGAGATAACATGACACCTCAGTGGAAACTCTGGGTTTCCGCTTGCCTTTGTGTCTTATGAAATTTCAGGTTTGGCTTCCTCGTTCACATGACCAGGAAGTCTGGGAGCTCAGACCTGAAATGGATTGTGTAGGTGGATTCAGTCCATCAGAGGTCGTAAATCTTAAACAGAAGATGGTTCCCTCCTTCCTCACCTGAGCTCTCTTCTTAAACATACCATGTATTAGTTCAGGTTCATCTGACTTTTGGCAAATGACTATTTTAATTTTGTTTCGTTTGCTTTAAAATATCAAATTATTTCAATATTGATTTCCGTTTCCACTGGGGGGGTGGGGAATTACCTTTCTTGATTGTACTCTAGCCAGTGTTTCCTCTTCTCTCAGGTAACTCAGCAATTGATGACAGTTAATTAGGCTGGGTGTTCATAAAAGAACATTTGCTATATACCCCCAAATTCTTGTCACCAAGCACAAATAGCTATATTGTCTTATGAACTTGTAGCAGCCTGTTTTTTTTTTTTTTATTTTTTTATTTTTTTGTTGTTGTTATTTTTTCTTATGAAGTCCTTTTATATGGTATGGGTTCCTTTAATTAATTCTATCCTAGCAAAAAAAAGTCTGCCAGTAGAAAAATGAGAAATCTGACTTAAGCATGTTTTGAATTATCAATTCAGGGGATTTTGAAGGAAAAACGGGGATTTTGAAGAGCAGACTATTAACAAAGGCAGTTAGGCTACGAAACGGAAGGTAGTCTGTTACTCAGGATGTGATTAATATTGCCTCATCATTTAATTTTAGAATTTCTAAAATAAGGAAGCTTGCATCAGTTCAAGGCACAGTATGAAACTTCAGTGGGCCTGCTTTGTCTTTATCCTTTTTAATTACAGAACTCATATATGGTTACAAAAAGTTTGGAGAATAATGAACTGAAAAAGTCTCCTGGGGTCTCCTTAACGGAACCCAAATTTCTGCTAATATTTTGTAATGTTTCTGATCTTGTTTCATAAATATTTTATTTTATTTTTATTCATTTATTTTGTGGTGTTAGGGATTGGATCCAGGGCCTCACCCATACTAGGCAAGAATTCTACACTCCCAGTCCTTTAATTTTTTAAAATTTATTTATTTATTTATTTATTTATTTGTTTGTTTATTTGTTTATACATACTGTGACTTGAACCCAGGAGCACTTTATCACTGAGTTACATCCGAGTTCTTTTTATCTTTTATTTTGAGACAGGGTCTCACTGAGTTGCTTAGGCCTTTGCTAAGATGATGAGATTGCTCTTAAACTTGCGATCTCCTGCCTCAGCCTCCTGAGTTGCTGGGATTAGAGGCATGAACCACTGTGCTACCTAACATGTGACCATTTTTGTATGTAGTGTGAATCGGATATTTCACTTAACATTACTTTATATGCTTTTCCCCTATGTTTACAATCTGTATGTCCATTATAATTTCTGCACAATTTTATCCATCTCATTTTCCATAATTTTCCTGATCATGCCCCCATATTATTGGGCAGTTAGAATGCTTAATTGTCTATCTTGTGCATAATGGTAATTAGCAAGACTCCAATTAGCATCATGTTCATGTTGCTCACAGGTCATGAGAGTGACCTCATCCTGCCATGGTTTGCCTTTCTAGACCCATAATGTGCATATTTCTTCTGAATTTCTTGTTGCCTGTTTTCTTTTTCTTTTCATTTGTTGGGGTGGGTGAAGGAGCTGGTCATGATCCGCTTCATGAATGGACATTCTTGTCTTTCTTTCCTTAGTGGTGAAAGTGGCGCTGGAAAGACAGTGGCTGCCAAATACATCATGAGTTATATCTCCAGAGTGTCTGGAGGAGGCCCCAAAGTCCAGGTGAGTTGGTGATGGCCCATTTTGAGACCTTGTGTTATTTGGAAATGTGAGAGGTTCCTTGTGCTATTTTAAAAAGAATTTTTCTTCCATGGAAAAACTCTATAACCAAGAAACAGGAAATCTACAAAGAAGTATCATTTTGAGATAGATATGCCTAATATATAATGAGCTCCTACAAATCAATAAAAACAGTCCAAAAGGAAAATAAAACACATCTCATAGAAAATGAAGTATAAATTACTAACCAAACATAAAAATATGCTCATATTGTCATGATAATAAGAAACAAATTAAAACTACCAAAAAAAAAAAAAAAAAACCTATACTACTAGATTGACAAAATTCCTATAGTGTTTTAAACACTCTTGGCAGAATATATGGACGTAGTTATTTTCATGTGTTGCTCTGGTAGGAGCATGAACTAGTACAGTACAGTTTTATTTCATGAGGGCATTTCAGCAAAATCTATCAAATTTATACACATGCTCCATTTGACTCAGCAGTTCTGCTAAGATAATTTCTTTCTTTTTTTGAGACAGGGCCTAGCTAAGTTGCCTAGGCTGGCCTCAAACTCACAATCCTTCCACTTCAGCCTCCAAAGTAACAGGGATTACAGGTTTTGTCACTGAGCATGGCTTGGTTTGTTCTTTAGATATGTTGAAAGGTATACAAAATGATACATATATAAAGTGATTTCTGGCATTTTCTGGTAATGCAAAAGACTGAAATAAATGTTCCTCTATAGGTAACTAGTGAAATAATTGTTGTTCATCATATAATAGATTTATTTTTTTAATTTTTTAGTTGTATATGGACACAATGTCTTTATTTATTTTTATGTGGTGCTGAGGATGGAACCCAGTGCCTCACACATGCTAGGCAAGCACTTTACCACTGAGCTACAGCCCCAACCCCATCTAATAGATTCTTATACAGCCATAAAAATGAGACTGCATATCCTGGTGTGAAATGATCTCCAAGATATATTCATTAATTGCAAAAAGCCAGGTTTTAAACCTTCTGTACAGTATGAGGAAAAAAGGAGTATATATATCTGTGTTTGTTTGGAAATGTTTCTCTGGACGGATACACAAGAAATGTGTGGTCTTTAGGGAGGGACTGGGAGACGAGGGGAGGCTGTACTGTTCCCATACACCTTTCACATACTTATGTTGGACTCTAAATAAATTGCCAATTCAAGGAATCTATAAAATTTAGAAGAAAGGGAAAAGAAAAAGGAATAGGAATGATTAGCAAATATGAAGAAAGCATTAGAAAAAGACCCAGAGAATGACAATTCACAACAGATGAGAAGATAAGGAGGCTTCCCTGGCAGAGAAGCAGAGTCAGGAGGATAGCGTGCTGAATGGGGTAGATCAGTTTCATCTGTTTTCAGTCACTCGTTGTGGTAGCAGAAGCAGCAACAGCAGAAGTTAGTAAAGCTGGCTTCCCAAGGAGCGGGGGATGATGGTGATCATGGGCTAAGGTCTAGAGAAGGCTGCCCAAAATCATAGTGCTCATCACTGCACACAGTGCTGGTGAGCTTTTCAAAATTGTAGTTCTTGGTCCAAGGTAGAATTAATTCTAAAGATTAATTTTTTAAATCAGAATCATTTAATAAGCAATGTTATTGCCATAGTGAACTGTAGACTTTAAAAAAGACACATTATAATTTTTTATTAATTCATTTACTAATTATTAATTTGCTACTTAAATGGAACTACAGCATGACCTAGTAAGTCGGAAAGCTTAAGGATTTTAAGGTCCATATTTTCTTAGGTAAACTGAAAGGGTTAGCAGGGCCTCTTTCTCTGAAGAAAAGGAAGCTCAAGAGCAGCTCTGCCCAGTAAGGGGGGGTGTGTGCAAGTCATGCCTATAATTCTAAATTTACTAGTAGCCATTGTTTACAAAAAATAAAAGGAAACAGATAAATATGGTTTTTAAATGTTTTATTTAACCCAGTTGTCTTCAGCTTTTCATCACTGTGACAAAATACTGGAGAAAAACAACTTCAGGAGGAAAGACTTATTTTGATTCACAGTTTCAGAGGTTCAGTCAAGTGGCTCCATTACTCTGGGCCTGAAGTGAGGCAGGGCATCATGGTAGAAGGGCATAGCAGAAGAAATCTGCTCACCTCATGGCAGCCAGAAAGCAGAGAGAGAGAGAGGGAAAGAGAGAAGGGGCTAGGGACGAGATAATCATTCCCAAGGATATGCCCCCAAGGAGGACCCACTACCTTCAACTAGGTCGCACCTCCTGCAGTTTCTACCCTTCCCAATAGTCCATTCAGATTATTAATTCATCAGTGAATTAAAGATCAGGGCCTTATGATCTAAACCTTTCCCAAAAAGCCCACCTCTTACACCACTGTGTTTGGAACCTAGCCTTCAACACATTAGTCTGGGGTGGTTCAGCCCACTTGCTTTTCTCCATTCACGTGACTATGCTCTTAGAGGGCCGACATGGACACAGGAATCCAGAATGCTGTTTTGTAAGTGGGCTGCTCTTTACCTTAATTTATTCTTTCTGTTTTCTTTGATAAATTTACCTCTGTTGGACTATCATCACTGATAGTTCATAAGTACATGTGGATGGATGGATACATGGAAAACTACTCAGTTTAAAAGTCTGATTAGACCTGGAGGCCTAAGACTCTTGCCTTAATCCCCAACACCACAGAAACAAAGCAAACAAACAGAAACACCCAATCATAACAGCAGCAGCAGCAACAAAAACAACAGCTTCTAATCAAAGAAGGGAAGAAATAGAAGAGTCTTCCACTCATTCCCTTCCTAAGAGGAGCTCAGAGTTGTTAAGTGGTATGGTCACATCTAGCCAGCAAACAGAAGATAGAAGAGATTAATGAAGATCCGTAAATTCAAAATTTATTTTACAAAGAAAAGCAAAGTTTATAATAATCCATGAGTTTTTAAGGAGATGACAGATTGGAAATATGTTTCTGAGTTTGAAACTGACCCCTTGAAGAGACCACCTAGAATTTGCCCTTGGTGCCATTGCTATCAATGATTCAAAGCTGGATGGAAAGCCAGTTCTCATTTCTTATGACACATAATCTTCTGAATTGTCTGAAGGGTGCCAAGGGAGCCCTTTGGCTGTTATGTGGTCAATTAGTCGTGAGTGCCTTATTTAGTCCTGTTTGCTATAGCCCGTGACCTAGTGGCCAGATTGCAGACGGTTAATGTTGATTTTTCTCTTCCTGTTTTCCTATGAGGACAGTGATACAGAGCTCTTGGCTTAGAATTAGTCAGTAGCTAAAGAGCATAAGCCAGAAGACTTGTTATTTCTGGAACATGTTTAACCATAGCATGTGAATAATTAGAAGTACAAGGAGTGACTCATTGTTGAAAGACCTCTCCAGCATCAAATCCTATCTATTGAACTGTCGCATGTCCATGGTGTGTTTTGCACACTTTTAAGCCTGACACAGAACTTGGGTGTTGGAAAACCAAATTCTTCCCCTCTAGGAGGCCAGGAATTGTTCCACATAATCCAGTATTGGCCCTTACTGTTCCATGTGTGGATCCATGCTGGCAAAACCAGCACCACCAGGGAACTGCTTAGAAATGCAGATTCTTGGACCATGCCCCAGACCTGCTAAATCCACATCTGCATTTTAACAGAATCCACAGGTGACTCATGCACTTTAAGTTTTGAGGAGCATCAGATTATATTTCCATAACTTTGGGGAAGAGAAACTGATTAATTTTCCCTAAGGTAACTCCTGCTTGTAGTTGAGCAGGGGAGGAGCTGGGAAGGGCCATGATCATAAAAACTGATCAGAACCACAGGGAGATGCCCCTTGTTGCTTCACTTTCCTTCTTGCTGTTACTCCTGGCACACTCTAAAGTGCCGGGTAAAGATGTAGCTACACAGGGTAGAGGCCCAGATCAGGAACATTTGTGGATTCTGCTATATTAGTGGCAGTCTAGCTCTGGGGGATCCTGCATCAAGTTAAGGGCGTTGGGAGACCCAGTCACATGTACAGGGTTAGGTCTGTTGACATGAAAGAATAAATTCTCTAGAAATTCCCAGGGACACATGGACTTGGGGCTTCTCTCCTTACAGCATTCAGAAGCTAGGACCTTAGGGAAAGTTCATCTGCACATTGTGTGGCAGGTGTCTGCATCTCCTTAACCTGCACTCTCTTTGCTGTGATAGCATGTGAAGGACATCATCCTGCAGTCCAATCCACTGCTGGAGGCCTTTGGGAATGCCAAGACTGTCCGCAACAACAACTCCAGCAGATTTGTAAGTCTCATCCCTGTTTCAGAGAAATTTGCCTGATTGATGATGTTGATATTCTTGATTTAAGTCCTGGGTCCCAAAGGAAATAAGAGCATTTCACATATCATCAGGAGGCCACCTTGTCAATCTTTGCCTTTTTTTTTTTTCTGGTGTGGTGCTGGGGATTGAACCCAGGGCTTTGCAAGGCAAACACTCTACCAACTGAGCTGTGTCCCCAGCCCAATAGTTCCTTTAATTTTCTAAAGTAGTATGTTATCAAGTTCCAATTTACCCTTTGACTCAAGTTATTTTTGAGCCTCAGGGATGCAAACAGGATAATTTCAGAAGGATTTGCCTTACTAAAGAAAATAAAAATTGATGAAAGTGGAGGATTTGTTTACTTGTTCCCTAGATAAAGGGCCTTCTTTTTCCAGACAAGAAATGAATGGAATTGATAGGTACCCCAGAGATCATTCATTGCCCACCAGCAATGATTTAGCTCCTCAGAGCTTGGTCTGTGAAAGGAACAGATACTTGGACTGAGGAGGTACAGAGAGAGAGAACCTTCCTCCCCTGTCAGAGTAAGCTGACTGCACACCCAGCCTCTCTGGCTTTGAGCATTCACTTTATAGGTTCAGAAGTGACTGGACTTAGCCTCACAGTGCACCTCCTGACTGGCTTATGTACCCAATGCTACAAAAATGTCAACCCATGCATTGTTCTGAATGTGTTTCCACATTTTTCTGTCTGGGTGTCTCCTGAGGTGGTAGATTGGAGGACTGGCAAGGATGACTAGGAATAAAATCCTCTTGACAGAAAGCCACATTTATAAAGAAACAAATGCTTACCCATTAGCACTGATTTATATAGATTTTGCATCTTATTTCAACCATAGATTATGTCTGGCACTAAAGCACGTGAGGAGCCATCTGTAAGGCTGATACTGGGCCATTTTAAAATAAATAGTGGGGAATTCAGAGAAAAACAATTTCTTTTTTACTCTTTATTTTGGAAGGAAGTTTCTGTTTCCAAGAGAAGCTTCACCATGTTCTCATGCAGTAACTGTCAAGTTCCCTGATGGGTGAATGTCAGTCAGGCTCACCTTCGCTTTGCTTGTTGCCCGGGACTATTCAGATTATTTGCTCCTTTGTTTATCTCTTATGTCTTTCAACTTAGTACCTGGGTTGTTTTATTCTGGAATTTCTAGGTGATGGAATAAGAAATAAAATGTGAACACATTTTCCACTTGACCTTTCTTTTCCTAATTATCATTCTAAACCTGCCTTATAAAAACAGACTCAATTACATTCAACCCTCCACTCCTTTGCCTTCCTTAGAGAGCAGGACAAAATAAAATAAAAACCCAGCCTTTCTTATTTATCTGATTACAAAATTTCATACAACCCTGCTGGAAGGATGGGAAAAGCGTAGATGGGCAGTTAGTGCAGTAGACATCCTTTCCACCTCACCTCCTGCCAGAGGGGAAGTTCACTTCCTCCGGAAGAAGTTGGCAGAGTTCACTTTGTTAGATAAATAGTACCAAGGGATTTTCTGGTCCATTCTTTGTACCTTTTGGTTGAACAGGCAAGTACCTACTAGAGGAAAATGGGCAAGGAATATAACATGTCCTTATTTAGTCTGGTTGGAAGGATTGATTCTCTCTGAATGTAGAATTGTATGATTGGACAGAAGCTCAGGTTATTGTTTGATATGAAAACGTGAGGAAGTCTAGGCCAGAATTAGGAATAATTCAGAACATGTCTCTCATTTATGAATTTCCTTGAATTATACACTGTATTCAAAACCTGTTTGCAGCATTATGTTTTTGTTTACCAACCATTAAAGGAAATCCCTAACTTTCTTGCAGGGAAAATACTTTGAAATCCAGTTCAGTCCAGGTGGGGAACCAGATGGTGGAAAGATCTCCAACTTCCTTCTGGAAAAATCTAGAGTGGTGATGAGGAACCCTGGAGAGCGGAGTTTTCACATATTTTACCAGGTTTCCCTTTATATTTTTTCTTTCCCACTTCTTGTTCCTCCATATTTAAAAAAAAAAAAAAATATATATATATATATAAAATTATATATATATATATATAAATTGAGAACCTCTCAGTCCTCAAATGTAGAGTTTAACAGGCTGAAGAGACTTCATTACTATTATGTGCAGGATTATAAAAATGTCCCTACCATCAAGGAAAATAAATTCTAATTGGAGTGACAGGGCAAATTCCCCAAAAGTTAAATAATCAAAAAAATGTTGACATAACTTCAAAACAGAAGTAGGAGTGCTTGATTCTTTGCCAAATGGGAATTCAAGTGGGGAGGTTTGACCAGGATGGTAAAGAAGAGATGTTAAGGTGGGGAAAGCCCTGGCTGGAGAGTGGAGAGGCACCTATCAGGGAAGTTGGGTGATTGAAACAAAGGCCAGGATGTATAAGCCAGTTCATAAGCCACGCCTCAGCCAGCTTGCAGGGCAAACTCTTCAACAGGTGAACTGTTGGAGGGGAGAACTGATCTTTAGTGCCAGCTCAGAAAATTTCCACTCAGACCCTCAGAACGCAGGGACAGTTCCGGGTCAGAGCAGTATACGGGATGCTTTTAAAATCATGTTCCATTCTTCAGCAACCATCTGATTCAAGTATATTAAAAATGTTTTTAAGTATTTAAAAAAATATAATGATGTCCTATCATTGGTTAATGTTTGTGTTTCCTTATTAATATGTTCATATTAGGGTTCCATATTTGTTTTCTTGAAAAAAAGGCCTGGTAACTGTTTTGTTTTGGGTTTGAAGATCACTGGGTTAGAAGGAAGATAATCCTCGAGTAGCTCAGAGCCTCTTCAATTGCACAGATATTTTTAATGATGACAGATCATTCTTTTAGTTGATGTCTGTTGGCTGAAAAAGTACATATATGACCAAGAGCCTCTCTGAGTTCAGTAATGCATGTAATTGTATTAATCAAAGCAATATGTATGAATGAATGAAAACGGTTATATGTATCACACACAGCAATATGTTATTTATTGAGCAATAGACAAAAGTGTTTAATGAATGTCAGGACCCCTTTCAATAAATGCAAGCCCCACCCTTCCAGGAGTCCTCTTCCTACAGATCAGAAGCCATCAGAATAGAGGCTGGGAACAGATGAGCTCAGGGGTTCCAGAGTTTGACAAAAAGTAATGGTTGAAGATGTGAAATAGATGAAACTCCATGGGAGTGAGTGTGGAGAGAAAAATAATGCCCATGCAGGACCTAGGGATGTCTGGGTTCTCCAGAGATGAGAGGTGTGAAGTTAGAGGAATACAAGGGAGCCCAGGATCCTGGTGTGTTCCCAAAACCAAGGGAAGCCTCAGGGGGATGACCACAGGCTCAAATGCTCTGAGCTCTTGAGGAGAATGGTCAGGCAGGGGTCTTGAGGACTAAACTGGCTTAGCCACTGGAAAGTAGGCAGGAGAGGAATTTTGCCATAGTGGTGAGGGAAGATGGTGAAATGCAGGCAGTTAAATCAGAGAGGAAGTAGATTATGCACCCTGAGGAAGTTCAGAGTCAAAGAAAAGCTTTTAACAAGGGTAAAGAACAGCATGTTTTTAGATAGGAGAATTGAAGAAAGGGAAGTTTGAAGATGCTAGTGAGAAAGACTATGTGATATGAAGGAAGAAGTTTGAAAGAACTGAGGAAAAGTTCTTTGTTGCAAGTTGCAGGGGACTGGGCAAATAAAGGAGTATCATCAAACACTTTTCAGTAGACAGGAAGAAACAACAACAACAACAACAAAGGGAACCTGATGTCACAGGTTGTCCTGGAACTTCTCAGTAATGCAACTGAGGCCACTTATTTGCTGGAGGGGAGCCAAGATGTCATGAGGAACTTGACAGAGATGGAGAAACATGGATAGGAGCTCTCTGTTTTTCTAAATATTGCTTACATTGCATGAGGCCCTGGGGTTGATCCCCAGCATGCGTCACGGAGCAAACTTTTCATCTCAATATTGTCGAGTTCATACCATGGTGTCTTGGAGCCCATTTACATAGGCTTCATGCATTTCTTCCCACATCTCTTGTGGCATTTCTTTGATGGATTTAAATTAATCTTGGTGGAGGCATTTACACCACAAATATCAGCAAACACCGCATGTAAATGTTTTTTTTCCTCCCAGGAGTTGATCATTAAACTTTTCCCAGTGCACCACTGGTTAGAGCTCAAAGTTAAGGCAGATATCAGTGCTGGAACAAAAAGCTAAAAGACAGTCCATGGTCTGTGAGGTTTCAGAGTACCATGGAGTGGGAGCTACAAGTTTTTCAGTATGCATCCTGGAGTGAGAAAAATGGAGGAACCAACTCCACTTTAAAAATTCAGAAGCAAGTTGGGCAGAAATTAAGTGTTTTACTTTCCACTTTTCTGAGGGATCACAACTGAAGCAGTACAGTTCTTTCACTAGACAAGAGAAGATCCTCAGTTGTTTCAGGTTTTATTCCAATTAAGAACCACCAGCCTGCAGTGGTGCACACCTGTAATCCCAGCGACCTGGGAAGCCAAGGCAGGAGGATGGCAAGTTTAAGGGCAGCTTCAGCAACTTAGGCCTAAGGAAGATAGCAAGACCCTATCTCAAACAATAAAAAGATCTGGGGATGTGGCTCAGTGTAAAGGTCCTTGGGTTAAATCCCAATACCAGGAAGAATTTGCAGAGATGGTTTGGGACTACAACAAGTAAAGCAAATATTCACAAGGCCCTTCATATTTTAGACAGTGAAACCACCCATATATTGAGACAGCAGGATAGAAAGTCCTTTTCACCTGGGCTCAGTAATGGCGGGGGCAGGAACTGTGAGGTCACTGTGGGTGCCTTGTGGGCCACATCATGGTATGTGTCATGTCCTGTCACTGCAGCTCATTGAGGGGGCCTCTGCAGAGCAGAAGCACAGCCTCGGTATCACTAGCATGGACTATTATTACTACCTGAGCCTTTCCGGGTCATACAAGGTTGATGACATCGATGACAAGCGGGAGTTCCAAGAAACTCTGGTAAGTACTGGCATAGGGCCAAGCAGAATCTGCACTCCAGCCTGGGCATCACCGGTGGCAGAAAGGGCACTATTGTGGCCACTTTGTGCCACTGTAAGCATGCCTTAAGACCTTTCAGAATCTTTAAATGGTCATGTGCCCAATTGCCAAAGGACCACTTAATGATTTGAAATGGGTAGAAAAGTGAATTCATCATTGTCCCTCTATAGGAGCTCCGATAATCAGGCAAAACCTATTGTGGGCAGTCTGCTTAAACGCATCCTTTTTTGCTGATGTCTTTCACAGTTGGTGTGAAGGTCTGCACACAGGTCCTAGAGTAGAGTTCTCTCAGAATATGGATATCCCAAAGGCATACAGTTCAGCTGTCTTTAACAGAATTTAATGGACATCAGAAACTAGACTTTTTGATGATGCTTTGATTTCCTGGAGATTTTCAATTAAAAACCCTTTGCAAGTATAATCTTTTCTCATCCTTCCTCATGAAGAGAATGATCTCTTGAGTGTAGTGGGAGTGGCTGGCAAGGGGGCAGAAGTGCCCTTGGAGGGACGAGTTGGCAACCAGTGCACACCCCAGGAAGAGGATGGCCCTGGGGACCTGTACATCAGCTGCCACTCCTCTGAGTGCCTTTCCTCTGGAACGCTCCTTCCCTTGTTCCTGAAGTACGGAATGCTATGTTTAAAGATAGAACTGCCTTTCCAATAGGACTTCTAAGAAGAATGTGTGCAAGAACACCAGTCAGTGATCACGTTGTTTAAGGACTTTCCATTGTCATCGAAAGCTAAGCCATGTATACTGTAACTCTGCAACTCAGTTTGTGCTTCTTGATTACATGCTTACGAAGTCGGTGACCAGCTTGTCTGGATAATCTCTCTTTCCTCTTTCAGCACGCCATGAACGTGATTGGAATCTTTGCAGAAGAGCAAACGCTGGTGTTGCAGATAGTGGCAGGGGTCCTCCACCTGGGAAACATCAGCTTCAAAGAAGTGGGCAATTATGCTGCGGTAGAGAGTGAGGAGTGTACGTAGCTCTGGCTGTGGTTGTCGAATGAGGGGTAAAGATGGTTAGCTCTGATCAGAATATCATACCACACTGCTTGGCTCAAGTGGGTATATTGGGTAGAGATGAGAAGTCTTACGTGTCCTGCTGTGGCAAATCAAAATGACCTTAGTAAAGATGAGACATCTACTATGCACTTGCCCTTCTTGTCACCATTAGCTTCTCCATGTCCCACACTGTAGGTAATTAATGAAATCATTCCAATTTGTTGCTCACCTGGGAGAAATTTGGCAGAATTTCACATCTAACTGCAAAGATTAATGAAGATTAATGGTTAAATAACTCCAAAGACTAATCTCTTAATAAGAACCTTTTTGGTAACTAGGCTTTACATTCTTCATTCACCTAAAGTTCCTGAAGAACCAGTGATGGAATTTATATAAATATGGAGAAGCTCAGTTTGTCCCATGGGTTAGATTAGACTGGATTTCTGTGCCCAGAAAGAATATGGACTTTGACTATCTTGTTCACATTCTGATGATCATTCTTAATGATCACATGTGTCATAGTCACATCCTCAAGCCCTGAATGGCCATTTTCACTCTCTGAGAAGAATTCAGGGCCCTTCCTGCAGAAAGGCATTATTGATTTCATGTGCCCACGGTCCACCACAAATACCGTGCACGTAACTTCAGCCTCTTAGGCATCGTCAGCTTTCCAGGCTGTTCTCAGAACCCACACATCCTTTAGCCACCCAGGAAGGCATTTCTTCCTTTCTTAGCATTCTTCAAGGATGATAAATTTAGATGCTTGGTAATAAATAGTATCCCACTCATTGCTGACAATGCAGTGGGGATATTTCCATTCCAAATAAGGTTCTTTTTTATGTTTTTGTTTTCTTTTCTCATAAAAGAGGGAAGTTCTGCTAACTTCTGATGTCTATCTGATAAGGATAAATTATGTCTACCAGGGAAAGGGATGGAAAACAGTAAATATGCAGGGTGGCCATAAAACCTAGGAACATGACCTAGCAATCATGATAATAATAACTACTCCTATACTTCCTAGACTTTATCCTTGACATTTAACAAATGCACTTATGTGTCCAGGAGGATCATTAACACTTAGCCTTGTAACACTGGCAGCTTTGTTTTGGTGGAATTGTCTGTGAAAATAGACTGGTTTTCTCTTGCTTCTTCGATGGTAACATCCTTTACTGCCACTTTATGCTTGAGAATCAAGTCATGACACTGAACCAACAAGCATACCCTTGAATGTCTGAGCCAAGAAGGGTTTCACTGCTCACTGAGTCTGGAGTGAGTAACCTCCTCTGCCAAATGGGTAAGGCCTGAGTTTGGCAACTGCTTGTGAATTTACGGTGGACAAGCAATGGACATCAGGATGAACTTGAGGCCACGTAGGCCTAACAAAGAAATATGCACCCTTCCCAGTAATGTTCTTCTACCACTTCTGGGTTTTGTTCATTTGGTCATGTATGAACATTCTTTAGTGGGTGGACAGAAAGGTTCTCCCATGTACCCCTCTGCAGTCAACTTGTTGCCCTCCCTGGCAGTAACCAGAGTTCCAGAGATAGGTGTTTTACAGTAACGGCTCCATTCTTTTCCCCAGTGTTGTGTGATAATGGGAGCTGATTACACATATTCTGCAGTTGCTTTTTAAATAACATTTCATTATATCTTGGAGATTATTCTTTATCCATTCATAAGAGGCTTTATCCTTTTACAGCTGCAGAGTGGTCCTTTGCTTGGTTACATTTTGACTTGGGGAACTGGTCATCTGTTACCATGCATTAGATAGTTTCTAATCTTCTGAATGAATACTACTGAAATGAATAACCTTGGTTCATGTCATCTTTCTCCTATACCTGTGCAATACATTTATAGAGGGAAGTTCTGCCCATGTTTTTATCATCAAAGAAGGCATCTTTCTCTAGCTTTTGTATTTTAGGGGGGAAAAATGGTTATGCATCCCATCACAACTGCCCTACTAAAGCAGAATAGCCTTTTATTTGATCCTAGACCAACAAAGATATAGAATTTTCTTAGTCAAATCTTTATGTTACTGAGAAACCAATAAAACCTCAGCTTAGGCACTTATATGCCTATCAACATCAATACAGTAAAAGACATACTTGGGGAAACAAGTTTTTCTTGAAAGGTGTTAAGTACTAAATTAACCTAAGAGGTTAAAACAAAATACTACTTTAATAAAATGAGGAGTAAATGTGTAAGTGACAAAGACTTTTATTTACCCATGATTACTGGATTAGAAAACACAGCACCTTAACACCAAAGACAAATAAACCTTGTTTACCTTGCAATTTTTAAAAAAATTGTGAAGAAAGGAATTTTGGTTTGCTATTTTTTTTTATTTTTCTCTTTTTTCTATACTTCAGATTTAAACAGAAAAATGAAATTCAACTTTGCTTTACACTGTAATGCAATAATAGAAGTCTATTTTTGTTAGTTAAATGTGCTGAAACATTACTTTTTAGCAGGTTCTTCTTATTTTACATGACTCTGAATAACTATACTAAAGTTGCAACAACATTTTAATTAATCACTGCTTCATCCCCCTGCTTCTTCCCTAAGCTGCCAAGCATCCTTGCTGACACTCTCAGAACCAGCCACACTCACCCACCCTCATGGAAATTCACAGCCTGAAGGAAGTCAATATAAGTGGTCCTATAATTTCAGCACCAGGGCAGCCACTGAAAAAAATATGAGGCTATAAAAGCTTGTACTTGAAGAACATGGCATGGATTTTTTCCAAACCAAGTATATATTTCCTCTCTAGTCTGGATAGCCATTTCCCTAGGCTTGTGGCTCTGATTCTTTGCCAAATTCCATGCCTTGTTTTTCAAGTGCCTGCAGTCTTTTGGCCATGCGCGCTCTGTAGGAAGAATTACAAGAAATGGAAGGGTATCACCTGTCTGTCAGTCACTCTTTGTGTCTGGTCTCAAGTACTCTTGTGTTAGCCCTATTTTTGTTTTTTAGCCGAGGTCATGACAATTATAACCAGATATTTTAACTGTGCCCTGGTTTTGATATGGCTAGGGGTTTGGGAGGAGCCCATATTTATAAAATAGACAAACTATGTAGTTTCTATGAACAATGAAAGGGGCCCTGGTGGATAGACTATCAACTATTGAAGATGATGTCTATTACATTTAGTGAAATGGGCCCTCCCCGATGCTGGTGATTACCAGTGTGGTAGTGAAGCCCTCTTGTACATTGGATACTTTGATAAATGTCTCTCTTTTTTAAAAAATATCTTTCTTTGTTGTTGATTAACCTTTATTTATTTACTTATATGCGGTGCTGAGAATTGAACCCAGTACCTCACACATGCTAGGCAAGTGCTCTACCACTGAGCCACAATCCCAGCCTATAGAGGTCTCTTGATTCTCACAAGAACCCTACCTGTGTCTAATCTGATGTGTGGACATCATCTGTCCTTACTCTGCAAAGGATGTTTTAGTTCAGTGGAAGATGCACCCACTAAACTAAACTAAACAGCCATCGGCAATTCAGTGCATTTGGTTTTCTTCATGTGTCCTTTAGAAAAGGAGCTCTTCTACTGGTCAAAGCATTTTTGTGAAATATTCATACACATGATAAATACCTTGTTCTGGCATTACACATTTCAGCTGCATTCACTGACTTAATCGCTTTGGAAGGTGTATACTGAGAAATGTCAGCCCATTACATTCTAGTTACCATCTGTGCAACTCAAACTGATTATCCTTTACCAGGAGGCTTGTGATTTTTGAGCATTATTATAAGGTCTTTAACACAATCCTGTTATCAGAGAATTTTGTAAAGCTTTATACAGAAAAAGAAGACGTATCCAAGTTCAAAATTTGCAGTTTCATCTATAAATATCTTTCATTTATAATGGGAAAATCTAACACTTTTTATGTCCAAGAAAGGTGCCATTTATTCATATTAGAGCATTTTGACCAAAAATCAAGAAAATCCCGTCTCTGTTACTAGTCTTCCTGTTGGTAAGTTTCATGGCCTGGAACAAGTTGCTGACCCATGGGAGTCTTGATTTTTCTATCCAAGACCATAAAAATTACCCTGCTGCATGTTGTTAGGATAGAATAAGTGTGCTGAGATGTAACACCAGTCCCCTGCACTTCACTCCATCTGCCACCCCCAGGGGAATCTTCTGATAATGTCCCTCTTTCGAAACCAGCTAGGTCCACTTTTGCCTCCCACCCAGATATCTCTTAGCATTCAAGAACTGGAGTCCATCCCAAGCTTTTCTCCTCAGCTCTCTGCTGCCGCCGGTGCTGGTCAACCCAGTGTAGACCACCTCCAGCCACAGCCCCTGTATTCCTGCCTCGTCATCTTTGTGTATTCCTTTCCCCTCTCTACATCTGTACAAATCCTGTTCATCCTTTTAGGCCTGACCCAAATGCCACAACTTCCTGTCTACCCCAGCAAGTAGCAATGTCCTCCTGTAGAAATTCAGAACTCTGTTGTCTGTCTGTGTCACATGTTCAACTAAGGAGGGTTGTTTATTAAATTGTCTTTGCCTATCTAGGTTTTCTTCAAGATTTCTTAAATATTTTGTATCCTTTCCTCTATTTCATAACACGTGGTAAACACTCAGCAAGTAGGTGATTGGTTGGAGTTATCAGTTCAACGATAACAGGTGCTTCCAGGTCTTTGGAAATAATATTGTGAAAACATGACACCAAAAAGGAAGAAAACAATATTTGAGCCAAAGAAATGTTTCTTAATTGAGTTCCTTCCAGGCTGCCTTGCTGTGGACTTGGAGAAATGTCCATTTTCAGCATTTCACTGTGATCTCAGTAGGAGGGATTGGCCTGCCATCCTTCTTGGATCACTGATTTGTATGGTTGGAAGTCTCAGTCACCATAGGGATTTATTTATGTAATAGAAGGGCTATGAGAAATGAAGTAGGTGGATGTGTGCGGGATTGCTGATAAGCAGCCTTCAGAAGAGTGGAAGTTTCAGCGGGTAGAAGGTGCCTTGTGTCTGTACATTTTGTGCACACACAAATGCCCCCATGTGTTTGGGAGATGAATTGTCAGCTCTTCTGCAAGACAGTCATGTTTTGTTTTATGTTTTACAGTCTTGGCTTTTCCTGCCTATCTGCTGGGCATAAACCAGGACCGGTTAAAAGAAAAACTAACGAGCCGGCAGATGGATAGCAAGTGGGGAGGCAAGTCGGAGTCCATCCATGTGACCCTCAATGTGGAGCAAGCCTGTTATACCAGGGATGCGCTTGCCAAGGCCCTGCACGCCCGCGTCTTTGATTTCTTGGTAGATGTAAGTAGACATAGGTTGATATCAGCCATGTTCAGATTTTACCTATAAGGAGTAAAACCTTAGTTTTACTTTGGTTCATGGGTTTTGGTTCTTTCTTTTTAATCAGTACCTTACTTCGCTTTTTATCCTCACTCTAGTGCTGTGCAATCCTGCTTTTACTTCTAGAATGGCTCAGCAAGACACTTTAGCTAATCCTAAACAGTTTCTTCTGGATAAAACATTTAGAGAAGCCAGGGCTAGTGACCCAAAAAAAAGAGGAAACCCATGGTCTTGAACCTTTCTCAACTTGGGTGCCTAAAGGTTTAGTAATCGTGTTGCTATGTGACAAATTAATCCACAACGCAGCAGCCTGAAACAATAAGCATTTATTTTTCCCTCACTTTCTATGGGTCGTGTATTTGCGATTGGCCTATTGGGTTGGTCCTGACTCAAAGACCAGGTTGAAGGGTTAAAGGTATGGATGCCTCCTATGGCTGTTGGCAGGAGGCCTCAGTTCCTTGCTAGATGGGCTTCCACATGGAGTTGCTTGAATATCCTTACAGCTTGGCTGTTGGTTTTCCCTAGAGTAAGTGAGCTAAGAGAGAGAGCATGAGTAATGAGCCACAAGATTTTTATGTCCTAATCTTGGATTTAGGTATTATCGCTTTGCCACAATTTAGTCTACTAGAAGCAAGTCAACAAGTATAGTCAACACTAAAGGGGAGGAGAATTAGATTCCACTTTTCAAAGGGAGGAATACTAGAGACTTTTTGGATATATTTTTAAATGATCACCAATGTTTTTTGTTATGGCATAATCATATGCCATATGCATATGCATGTAGTATATATGTACTTATATGCTATGTATATTCTGAAATTTAGTCTTTTGGCATCGTAGAACTGACAATGCCATTCTGTGTCAAGCACTGAAGAGCCTCTAATGCTGGAATAATAGCAAACATTTAGGTACAAGTACGTACCACATACCATTCATTTATTTCTTAAAACAACTCTGTAGCTTAGATATTATTTCTGATTTCCAGATAAATCAAGTGAGGCACAAAGAGGCTAAGGAATTTGCCCAATGCCACATTGCTATATGGTTTTGTAGGAGAATGTAGATACATAGATCTTCTACTTCTTTGACTTTTATGTATTCAGGCTAGAAGGAAACCCTAGGGAGACCTTGATCAAGGGACAACAGCAAGACCACTGGATCCAAGGAGTCTATTTTTGAACCTGAGTGGAAACACCTACAAAACTTAGGTAGGGTTAAGATAAGATAGGGTAGGGTAGGGTGATTTTGTGTCCTCCTTGTAGCTATTTGAAGGATAAGATTGCTTGGGAAAGTCAGGGTCATGCATTTAACTTCATTTTACTAAGCAGGGAGATACAGGCCTGAAGACTGGTGGATTTGCCAAGGTTGAGCAGTGTTTGAGGTACCTGGGACTAGAACCCACAGCTCTTGGCTCTGTTCAGGGTACCTTTCAGCTCTAGACGTTCCACCTTCCTTCCTGTCATCCCTCATTTTTTCTTTTTTTCAGTAAATGTGGATGAATGCCTATGTAATTGGCATGATTTGAGCTGACATTTATTGGTCACTGACTGTGCCAGGCACTAGGCTAAGGGTGGTTTATCACTATTAGCGCACGCATGCACATGCACGCGCACGCGCACACACACACACACACACACACACACACAGACACACACATACACACACAAAATGCGTCCTTTTTCTTTGCCTAGAGAACACATTTGGTTCTTCAAAATTTAGGTGGTCACCACCTCTTGGAATCTGGTATTCCTTTGTTTTCTGCCTCCCTTAGCAACCCCCTCTATGCTGTACCCATTAAAAATTAAGTCTATTTCATTGAATTGCATGGTCTTTTCTCACAGAGATCAAGAACACAGATTTAGGAACCGTAGTGCTTAAACTAAATCCCAAACCTTGCTTCTGGTCCCATGCAATCATAGATGTTCATCTGGAAAATAGAGATAATAGTGGTATCAAGGCTATTATGAGACTTGTGATGAGTATTAAGTATTGCCCAGCACGGGTCATGCTCAAATACATGTAAACTGCATTTACTACCAATTTAAAATAATTGCTGTTATTATCTGTACACAATTTCCTATCCATGTAATCTGGGAGCAGGGACTCTTGTCCTTGGTAACCCTGGCATATTATGTTATATGATCATGAAGTGGCTATAGAATCGGGGACAGTGGAAATGACATTTACAGATTTTATAATATTGTGAATCATGTGAAATAGGTTTTCCTTTGAACATCCAAGATGACATTTTCTTCTAATTCTCAAGACTTCCTGAGAAAAACGAACTGCCAGAAAGTAATGGTTCTCATCATTAAGCAAACATTTTTAGCAGTATTTTGGATCCTAGTGGTTTTCTAAAGCACTTGACATTGCACTGAGACCTTTTAAAGCCACAAGTCACCTGTCTGCACATTGTCCTCTGTTTCCAAGGGGCGGTAATCCCACCCTCCTCACATGCCTGTTTATAATATGAATGAAAAGGAGCTAATTGCCCTGCTGTTTGTTTTCTCCTAGTCCATCAATAAAGCCATGGAGAAAGACCATGAAGAATATAACATTGGCGTCCTGGACATCTATGGCTTTGAAATATTCCAGGTAAAGCCAACTTGAATAATAGAAGATTGGAGGTCTGCAAGAAATAATTTTAGGCAATGAAAAAAAAAAAAGCTCATTTTTGCATTTATAAGTTCTTCATGTACCTTTACCAAATTAGTTTCTCCTAAATATAAACTGTGCTTCCTTCTATTGATGCATCCAGCGTTGCTGTTAAAGCTTTTCACTTTGAGATGTTTCTCTAAATCACTAAGAAATGACTTTTAAATGATTTTGTAAAATTATTACAGGCAACTACCCTTTTTTCCTCCCCAGAAAAATGGCTTTGAACAGTTTTGCATCAATTTTGTTAATGAGAAATTACAGCAGATTTTTATTGAACTGACATTAAAGGCGGAACAGGTAAGCAGTCTCTCTTCCTTCATCCTGTTCTATTCTAATTTGGTTTAAGGGGTATAGATTTCTTCTTTGATAATAGATTTGGGTTTCAGACCTGTATTAGGAAATGTACCCAATAAAGTCACATAGAAAAACCATATGCCATTTGTGACATTTTAGTTTATGAAATATAAATACCATCTGCTACATTTTCTTTCTCCTTCAGTAAATGATGCTGTGAAATTGGATTTATGACTGGCTGTTTTTACTACACTCCGACTCATTGACCAAGTGGAAAATGGGAGCCTAGTTCCAACCCCAATTGTCTATGTATATACTGTGAACCAAAGGAAAAACTTGGTTTTCTCAGATTCACAGCACTCCCAATCTCCCCTCAAAAAGTAAATGTATTTTTAACAGAGCTGGCATTTTAATTCTTATTTGAGGTAACATGTCTTGCTGATAGCTTCTTCTAGAAGTCCAGTGCCATTTCCCTCTTATTCCTGATGCCACATTGCCTTAGATTCCTAGGGCCACCATAAGGAGAGAGAGACTAATTGGCTTAAAACAGCAGTTCTGGAGCCCGGAGTCTGAAATCAGGGGTCACATTCTCTTCAAAGCATTGGGGGAGAATCCTTCCCAGATTCCCAGGATTCTTCCTCTTCCGGGTTCTGGTGGCTTCTGGCACTGCTTGGCTGTGGCAGTATAACTGTAGTCTCTGCCCCATCTTCTGTATTTTTCTGTCCAAGCCTCCTTCTTCCTTCCTTCTATCTCTTTTTTCTATTTTTCTCTCCCACCCACCCCCACAACATATGTGTGTGAGTGTGTGTGTGTGTGTGTGTGTGTGTGTTTTGTGGTACTGGGTAAACCCAGTGGTGGTGGCTCTATGACTGAGCTACAACCCCAACCCCTTTTATTTTATTTTGAGACAGGGTCTCACTAAATTGCTCAGGCTGACTTTGAACTTGCAATCTTCCTGCCTCAGCCTCCGAAGTTACTGAGATTAAGCGTGCACCATGGCGTCCAGCTTTCCTCTTCTCTCTTTCTTAAAGACACCAGTCTTAGAATTTAGGGGTTACTCTAAGTTCAGGATGATTTAATCATGAGTTCCTTAAATAATTAAATCTCCAAAGATCCTATTTCCAAACCTCACATTCTAAGGTTCTGGGTGAAAATGAAATTTGGTTGGATACTATTCTAGCTCCTCCATATCAAAGGCTATTTAGGGGATATTTAGCGATGGAGTATTTTGGCCTCCGTTTAAGAAACTACAGTGACTAGTAGGGTTTCACACAAAGGCCTACCCTGGAATCCTGGCCTTCCCCAAGGTGGGGAGTTGAGATGAAAGTAGCAGGAACTGGATCATATAGGTACTTTATAGGGTGTTACTCAGACTCTTGATTTATGGTAAGTTTTATGGGAACCCTCTGAAGAATTTTGAGAATGAAGTGACATGATCTTCTTCGATTTTTGTGTTTTTGAAAAAGTTACTCTGGCTCTGTCAACTTTTAAGAGTGAAGTGACACAGGGAAAACTGTAGCAAAGTGAAAGGTTAAAGTCGAGTTAGGAGACTACCTATGGGAAACAGAGCAAGAAATGGTGGGGGCTCAGGCAACGATGGTAGCAGTGCCGGTGGTAACATGGTAATAGGCATTCAGATTGAGAATCAGTATGTATTTTGGAGCGTGGACCCAAGAGGACTAGATCAAAATAATTAGCAGGACTCTAAGAAGGAAAGAGTAATCAAGGATGACTCCTAGATTTATAGCTTGAATGACAGGACCAATAGTGTGACTGTTGACTGAAGGCTCAGATTAGATGTAGCAGTTGGCAAAAACAGTGGGAGATGTGGAAGCAGAACTCCTCTCCACATACTAAATTTGAGAGGCCTACTGTGCATTTACCTGGAGAGTCCAAAACAGGGAATGCGTGAGTCTGCAACTCATTGCTGAGGTATAGACTAGAAAAATAAATCCAAGTCTTGTTAGCTTATATGTGTTATTCAAAGCCATTGGATTGTTTACAGTAACTGAGAAAAGAGGGTTGAAAAAACAAGACAGCTGGAAAATTGAGTCCTGAGACTCTCCATCCTATATAAAGGTCTGAAAGAAAGCAAGACCACTGAGGAAGGAGAAGAACCAGGACAGTGTGGTTCTTCACATGGTGTTCATCACATTAAATGACAACTGATCTGGATGAAGAATGTTTTCTTAAGTACCTGGAGGCTAATCCGTACTACTATCCTATGTTTAAACCAAAGAGAGATTTTTTTTTTTTTTTGATAACTGGACCAAATAGATTGAACAATATTAAATTGTCATTTTTGTCAATGAAAAACAATTGTATTATAGGAATTTAATATGGTTCAAACTAAACATAAAAGTCACCAAGTTATGAAATATTCCTTTGTAAAGAATGGAGGAACTTTAGATTATACAGAGGGAAATGAGAGGGTGGAGGGGGCAGGAGTATGAAAGATGGTGGAATGAGACAGACGGTATTACCCTACGTACATGTATGATCACACGAATGGTATGAATCTACATCGTGCACAATCATAGAAACAAAAAGATGTACCCCATTTGTGTACAATGAATCAAAATGCAGTCTGTAGAAATTTTTTAAAAAGGCATATTGAAAAAAAAAATAAGAAAGTTCCTAGTTTTTATTGAAGGGCATTCAAGTTTTTCTCTTTCACAGTGATTTATGTGAGTACCTGGTTTCTGTCATGCAGGAAGAATATGTTCAAGAGGGAATAAGATGGACACCCATTGAGTACTTTAATAACAAAATTGTGTGCGACCTCATAGAGAACAAAGTTGTGAGTATGGGTTTGGGGAACCCCTTCCCTAGTTTACATGAAGTGGTTTTTGTGCTCTGTGACATTGTTTTAGGACAGGCAAATTAACAACTCCAATTTACAGAGAACATTAATAGTTACATTGGTTTTGTGTATACGTGTGTGTGAAAACAGAACAGTAAAGTTTTATTCTTCTGGTAAATATGACATGTGTATGAGTAAAATGTCAATTTGCAAACAGAAGTTGCTGCTGAATTCTAGAAAATAGCCATCATTTACATTGATGACATAGCTTATAAAGGGCAATAAAACGGACCCTATCTTCAAGTCCAATCCTAAGAAATGGCTCATAAGAAAAAGCTGTGTAGACAGAGATCTTTAAAGAACTGTTTTTGTTTGTTTGGTTGGTTTTTTAATAAAAGGGAGAAACAGCAAATACTCAAGACCTCCATAGACAACTTGGTCAGTAAGTAAACTATCATGTCACAGCAGGGAAATAATAAGTAGGATATAAAAGACTGCTAAATGATAAAAGGTAATGCATGATAGCATGTAGATGATGTGACTATCAGCAATATCTATATGAATGACAGGCTGAAAGAGAATATTAAGAAATGAATTAGGCTCAAAGGAAAATGTTTTAATTTTATTTTGGCTTATTAAAGTCAAACAAGTATGAACAGGAGTGAGCAGATAGTGATCTGTACATGACTTTAAATAAACTTAAGGGAGTTGAACAGCTTCTTGGAAAATGGATTTTGCTCCGTCTGGAGCAAAGTCACAAATAGTGACTCCCCATTTGGGACTAAGCACATTATTACCTGAAGAGGAAGACTGACTTTCAAGATGGTACCTTAGCTCTAGGGAACAGTTTCCTTGCTTAAGTGAGGACCCGATTGTCACTGGGTATTTTAGAAGGGTCAGTGATGGGGCTTTTGCCTTCTTGGTCCCACCAGAACCCTCCTGGGATCATGAGCATCCTGGATGACGTGTGTGCCACCATGCATGCTGTGGGAGAAGGGGCTGATCAGACACTGCTGCAGAAGCTCCAGATGCAGATTGGGAGCCATGAACACTTCAACAGCTGGAATCAAGGCTTCATAATTCACCACTATGCTGGGAAGGTAGGGCCAGTGACCAGGGTCCAGCAGGAGAGGAAAGTGATCCATTTTAATGTCTTGCTGTTCCAACCTTCTGGTCTATGAAGCAAAGAGGTCCATGTCCATATGCCTCACTGCATTTTATTCATTCAAAAAGTAGTACCCATGAAGTATTTGAGGAGACAAAAACAAAATACTGTTTACACTACTGCATATTTTTAAAGCATGAATCACCCTGATAATATAGTAATGCACTAATGGATTTTTATCTTGCCCCTTGCTGAATTCACAAACTTGCATTCCTTGCCTGCCCAAGCCCACTGGGAGTATAAATCAGACCAAAAGTTTACTCTGGTGTTTGTTCTCATGAAATCATTAGTATTAGGTGCTTACTGAGTGCCGGGTTCTGTGGGGGTGCTGGTGTAAGGTGAGGTCACGGCTGTTGGGGACTTCCTGGTCCTGTGGAAACCCACTGGTCTCATCTTTCATCTCAGTTGGTCTCTTATTAACCAGGGTCTCCAAGCATGAGTTTCTGGCCAGATTGGTGCAACTCCAATAACCATTTCTGGGAAGAATTACAAAGCTCCAGATGACCTGGCTCATTGCAATGGATTAATGAGCATGAGTTTCACTCTTATTCTGTCTTACATGAATTTAGGAAAAGAATTAAATTTATTGCTTAAACACCCCTGTTGATTCCTTGAAGAAAGGGCATGTGATCTGAGAGCTGGAGTCCTGGTCACGGGTCACTGGGGCCATCTGGGCAGCCAGGTGTTCATCAGTATCTGCAGGCCATCTCCAGCTAATACAGCCTTCAAGGGACAGTCCATGGTCAAATCCCAAATGCCCCATTTGGAAACACACATTCTGGTGAGGATAGCCATGCCCATTGGGAGTTCTTTTATCCAAAGAAAAATATGAAGGATAAAATTAGATTTCTTGCCATTCTTGTCCAGGTATCCTACGACATGGATGGCTTTTGTGAACGGAACCGTGATGTGCTTTTTATGGATCTGATTGAACTCATGCAGAGCAGCGAGCTGTAAGTGTTATTTGCCTCATCTAATTGTGATACCGGTTTGAAATTTTCAATATTAAAATGAACTTGTGGTATTTGAGTGTTAGCATTTTGCTCCCCTGAACTGTGGAGTCTGGATTATGATTTAACTATTGGTTTCTCAAAATGGGGTTCCTTTTTCTAATCTCAATCTCTCCCTTATGCCCCGGGTCCCCAAAATCCAAATGCTGTCTGTATACCTAGCTTCTACTATTATGAGGGAAGAGGGACCACACCCGGTTTAGACTGGGTGGCCATTTAAGAGTGGAACAGCCTACTTCTAAGATCCTTTGCCCTTGGAACAACAGCAAAAGAATTTTCCATTGTTGGTTCATTTTAAAAGATGGCTACTGGCTTAACAAGATCTGAGTTAGGGGCTGGGGTTGTAGCTCAGTGGTAGAGCACTCGCCTAGCATATGTGAGGCACTGGGTTCCGTTTGCAGCACCACATATAAATAAATAAAATAAAGGTTCATTGACAACTAAAAAATATAAAATTAAAAAAAAGATCTGAGTTAACCTGTGTTCCTGAGGTATTGGAAACTCAAGAATTCTGCGAGGGGCAACTAGGGAGGTTTTTCTCAAAGATCCATTTTAGCTCCCCAGGGCCTGTGCAAGCTACAGGGGCTGAGCAGTGGGAGCATCCCTGGCAAGCTTCTGGAGCTGTCAGCACCAGCTCTGTGTAATGGCTCATGGATAAGGAGACGTAATGAGCCTGAGTGGCCCATATGTGCCAGACAAATACTTTGTTACCCAGCCTTCCAGATCTTAGGGTTCTTAGAGCTGCTCCCCAGTAAGATCTGCCCTTTCAGTCTCCTTTACTTAAACTGCCCTGACATCAAGGCTGACTTCTCTTAGGACAGACATCCAACCTGTGAAGGAGAGGTCCTGGTAATTTTCTAAGAACATTCTAACAACAATGAAAGTAAAATAGAGCTTCCTTTTCAGGTCCTGGTCAGAAGTCATTCTGCTCCATATATACCCCGCATCCCTCCCAACTCTTGCCCCCATGCCCGCACCTCCTCGTGTATACCACCACTTTTGAGATGTCAGGATTCTTTTTATTCAGAGCCCATAAAATCAATTTGTTCTTCTCTAACAAGGTCAGGTAAGCCGCAAGTCCTGGCTTGTGGGTTTCATAGCAGCCAGGTGAAGAATCACTTCCAGTGATAGTTTTTAATTATTAAAATTCCTGCTAAGTTCAAGTACAATGGATGGTTCCACATAAACTCCTGTCATATAGACATGGTGCACTGTTTTGTAAACGTATTGGCTGCAAGTGTCTATAATTACGTCTGGTTAAGTTAAAAGCAGATTGCCAGGGGTGAGGGATTCTGGGAAAATTCTAGATACTCAGAAAGTCACTTAAGAGGAAATGAGTTTGAGTGTTACATTGCCAACTTACATGGATCACTTCATTCACTCAGAAAATATTTATTAAGCTGCAACTGTGTACCATGCCATGCTTCAGACACCCGAGGCACTAAAGTAACTAAGACACTGCCCCTTCCCTGTGTCTGGTGAGGCAGGCACGTCAGCACAAGCAGCTCAGTTAGAACTACTGAGGACAGACATCCAGCCAGTGAAGCATTGGAGACCTGCTGTTGTTCTGCTTGGAATTGCACATACTCAGAGCAGTTAATGAAGGTTTTCTGTGTGGCAGTGAAGACCAGGTGGTACTGGTATTTGTGAGCAGAGACCACTAATGCCACTAAGTACCCTCCAAAGTGTAGGACACCCACTTTCAACAAAGTATTTTCCAGCTCTGACCATCAGCTCCTGTCCAGGCTCATAAACCCTGCACCAGAGCACAGTGACCTCTTTGCTGAATCCAGACTTTCCACACAATTCCTTAAATTCCAGTCTGTCTTCCTAAACCCATATCCGCTTGCCTCTGATGTGTTCTATCTTCTAGGTGTACCTCACATCCAGTGGGTGGGGATGTACGAAAGCCAGGGTTTAAAAGTTTTTCATGTTAAAAATCCTTCTTTGTGCCTTTTGTCAGTTGTTCATTTCCCCTGAGTCACATCTTTCTGGCTTGCGCTGTGAGTCAGATGACCTCTCAGTGGCCAAGGTTATGTGCTTCTGGACAGTGCCCCACCCCTTTCTCTACAGAAGTAGGCTTTTAGCCACCAAGGCACTTACAGATTGCTAACCCATTCTCTCTCTCTCCTTTTCCAGACCTTTTATAAAATCTTTATTTCCTGAAAATCTGCAAGCTGACAAGAAAGGGCGCCCAACTACTGCTGGAAGCAAAATAAAGGTTCGTTCTATTTGGGAAAGTTTATAGGTTCCTATAAGAGTTAGGGTTCCCTAGGAGTCAGGAACTGTACCCCCAGGCCAGAAGGGGGCAATGGAATGGCACAGAAATGCCCAGAAGTAATAGGCTACTTGTAAAAAGGTCACAGGATGCAAGCTGAATTTGACTTAGCTGTTCTGAAAACCCAAATGGATATTAAGTACCTCATAGTAAGCAGATGACAGTCAGCTACTTTCTACAAATCTGGAAGAACTTATGTTAAATGATCACAAGTTTTGTGGTTCAGAGCCATGTTTCGGATCGTGATGACAGTTTTCCAGGCCAGGTTCCAAAATTTGCCAAGTACGGAACATTACTTGCCTAAAATTCTGCTTTATCTTTTAGGGTAAAGACTCGATATAAAAATTTTAAAAGGACTGGGGGTGTATCTCAATGGTAGAGCACTTGTCTGGTACATGTGAGGCCCCGGATCTAATTCTTA
This sequence comes from Sciurus carolinensis, assembly GCF_902686445.1. Classification (NCBI taxonomy): domain Eukaryota; kingdom Metazoa; phylum Chordata; class Mammalia; order Rodentia; family Sciuridae; genus Sciurus; species Sciurus carolinensis. The sequence goes on from NC_062214.1 coordinate 95,109,414, forward strand.
GCATCACAAAAGACAAAACCAGAAAAGCACCAACTTGCACCTGGTTTCCTCTACAAAACCTGAAGGCTCCTCTTGGCTGGAATCTTCCGCTGCTATGAGCTTCCACTGATGTTTTCCTTTACTCCAGCCAGGGTCTCTGCCCTCAGGAAGTTTACCAGGTGCTGGGGAGGCAGGCTTTGCCCCTTGAAGCCTTGCAGATGAAGAGCCAGAGAAGAGAATGGACAGCACCAGTCACGGTGTCTATGAGGCTGGACTTCTCTAGGAGGGCCCAGCCTGCATCCCTTCTCACTGGGTCTTGCATTTCCCCTCCTTGTTGGGAATTACAGACACATCTGGCCACATGGTGTCTTGAAGTCAGAAGGAAGTCTTAGAGCTTTGCTGGAGTTCCCTGTGGGTAGTGAGTACTCTATATTATCTGAGCCATTGCATTGTGAAATTCTTTGTTCCTAATTATACTCTGAATTGAGAGGTTATGTCAAGTAAACTTGATCATGTAACTGAGTAGTCAGTGAACTATTTTCTAAGATCATTTCCAGTTAAAAATATTTTCTTAAATATCATGCCAGTTAAATACCTCTCCAACTTTACAAAGAGGTCATTCAGTGGTTGATAGTAGGCTTTGGGCTTCAATTGCCTATGTTTAATTTCAGCTCTGACTTTCACTGTCTGCTTGATTACCAGGCTGTTACTTTAGCTCTCAGTGCCTCTTTGGCTTATCTGTAAGATGGAGAGCTTAGTACCTATCTCAAGGGGTTGATGTGATGATTAAATTTAATAATTCATTTAAAGCATTTAACACAACACTTGAAGCATAGTCTATACAAAATGACTGTTAGTTTCTCTTATATGCCTTGTCAGTTCCCTCCCTACATCATATTTGTGTCTATTTAATTTTCTTTCTTTTTCTTTCTTTTTTAATATTACTAGGAGTTGAACCCAGGGTTGCTTTACCACTTAGCTATATCCCCAGCCCTTTGCATTTTTTATCTTGACACTGTGTCTCGCTAAATTGCTGAGGCTGGCCTTAAACTTGGGGTCCTTCTGCCTCAACCTCCTGAGTCCCTGGGATTGCAGGATACACCATTATACCTGATTCATCTCTGCTTAATTCTGAAGGGACATTTTTATGTGCATGTGCTGGATCCCCCGCAGATGGCCCTTCCTCCTTGTTCATTCTGTGTCTAAATCCATGGCGTCCTTTCACTGAGCCTTCCTGGATAAGCGCAGCCTCATGGATACCATGACTGGTGCTGTCCTTGTTGTTCTCTGGCTCTTCAACTCCAAGGCTTCATGGGGCTAAGCCTGCCTCCTCAGCACCTGGTAAACTTCCTGAGGGCAAAGATACTGGCTGGAGTAAAGGAAACCATCAGTGGAAGCTCATAGCAGCGGAAGATTCCAGCCAAGAGGAGCCTTCAGGTTTTGTAAAGGAAACCAGGTGCAAGTTGGTGCTTTTCTGGTTTTGTCTTTTGTGATGCTAAGAATTAGACCCGGGCCTCACATGTACTAGACAAGTGCTCTACCATCGAGCTACATCCCCAGTTCTTTTTTAAAAAAATTATTTTGAAACAGGGTCTCACTAAAGTTGTCCAGGCTGGCCTTGAACTTGGGATCCTCCTGCCTCAGCCTCCTGAGTGACTGGGATTACAGGCATGTGCTTCCAGGCCCAGCTTTGTTGGGTTTTGTTGTTTTTTAAGACAGTCTTACTGTGTTGCCTAGGTGGACCTCGAACTCCTGGCTCAAGGGATCCTACTGCCTCAACCTCCCAAGGAGGTGGGACTGCAGGCACTGGACATCCCGCCTGACTTTGCAGGCTATGTTCTGAGCTGGAGGGCAGAGTCCTCTGAATTATAGGTACCTCATGTTCAAAGAGCTGGAGAATCTTAATAGCCCCAGGGCAACCACTGGGATAATCCTCTGCAGCAAAGGGTTGAGGGCAGGGAATAGGTGATGTTTCCGTGAGGCCTCAGATATTAATGTCTGTTTCTGACTCATGGCTTCACTTCCAGGTTCTGGATAAGAATTTGCTCTGGGCTGGAAAATCTAGTCATAAGACTGTCACATTCAGAGCCAAGGGGTTCAGATCATCAAGGTTGCAAATGACTCACTTCCAGGTGGTCTGGATTATTACCCTATAAACAGAAGAATGGGGATAAAGGCCTCTCTCACCTTCCCTTTCTTTCCTTCATATTGGTGTCTTCTTGAATATTCAAAATTGCTACCTTTCTGAGCTACTCCAAATGTTTGGGATGACAGATTTCAGGCCATTGTCTAGGGAGGTCAAGCTGAAGTCAGCCATCTTATGCAAAGGGGTTATTCTCACCCCTGATCATACCATCTTTAGTGGATTGTTGACCTCTGTCTACCTGGTGATGTATCAGGAATAAAATTCTCCCTGCTTTTTATGTCTCCTCTAAGACACCTCTTGAAGATACAGAGTCATGACGCTAGTCTTGTATCTTCCATTTCCACAGTATTTTGCAGATATCATTAACTATTATTGCAATGATTCCTCAAGATAGAAGCCTTGAAAGGATTTTCCAAGTGCAGTCTATAGCATCAAATTTGCTTTTTCTTGAGAGGGCTTCACTTTGATAGGGCGACCTTCAGCTCTGTCCTCCATTTCAATCAGTGCAAAGAAGGCTGTTTTCTACACATCTAAATAGAGAACTTAATTCACCAATGAGCATCTTGCTTTGAACATACCCAATGGTTTTTCTCAAGGGTTTCAGATTTCCCAAACCCATGAAAACAGAAAAGCCCTAATTGAGGGAGCAAATCCCTATTGCAAGCAAATCCCTTCTGCTGACTGGGATGGTTTCCCAGCTTTGGAGATCCCTCTTTGCTCTTTCCTTTTAGAGGTTTTCTCTTTTCACCCTGATTCACTTGGAGGGACAGTTATCATGTGCCACATCCGTGGGCTCACAGGGTGTACTCAGCTGTGGTGGGAATGCTGACATGAGCTTGATTCCTATTTCTTCAAACAAAACACAAGATTCCCATGATTTGAAATATATCCTGAGCAATTCCAGCTTTATTTATGTAGTTTTTCCTGTTTGAACTCAGTTCTGTTTCAGGTAGCCTTTAATAACGGTTTTATTTGGAGTGTTTTAGCTTTGTGAAGGAATAAGGGATGTACCACAAGGAAAGTGCTCAGAGTCTACAGGTTTATAAAGGTACATACTGAGGAAGAAGCAGACTTAAGTGGCATACGAGAAGTTTTAAATTTGGAGATTTTTATCATGTTCACAACTTTCAATGATGAATTTTTATCATCTTAATAAGGTGATTATTTGTTGATTAGATTCCAAGAAAGAGAATGCAGGGGATTCAGAGATTTTCATACTCATTTGTAGTTTTTTTTTTTTTTTTTTTCTTTTTTTATGAGAACAATGAATTTGCAAAGGCCCTCTATCAACATAAATTGAACTTAATTTGTTAGTAATTAACATGCTTCCTTGTACCCCATGAAAAGAATTGTATGTGTAGATTACTTGGGTTTTTTTGTTTTTCTGGTTGTTTTATTAACTGTACTAAAAATGCTTGGTTGCTTTCAACGATCAAATTTCCAACCCATTTAAGAGTGGAAAAAATCATCATAAAAATCGGCAGAGCTTTAAGAATGCTTAGTAGACCTGATCTATGCTTAATGAACAAATTGTCATGAAGATTAATTTCTAGCTATATTTTACCATAGTTAGACTTTCACAGGTCTCCTTTGAAAGTTGGACTCACTTTAGAAAAAGTTCCACATTTTTAACTGATATCGTTCTTCCTGTCTAGAAACAAGCCAATGATCTTGTGAGCACCCTGATGAAATGTACACCCCACTATATTCGCTGCATAAAACCAAACGAAACCAAGAAGCCTAGAGACTGGGAGGAAAGCAGGTATGGTGTCTGGTAGGAGGGGAGGTGGAGGCTGGCCTGGGGCTCTGGCACGCTCTACCCTCTGCCCACTGTGAGCCACCTCAGGCAGGAGCAGTTCCAGTTGCCCATGCATGCTTATCATCTGTGCCTGCGTCTTGAATTTATCACAACAAAGCCTATACATCTTTCCCCTTCCCTAATCTTCCTATTAATGCCATTCTATTCAGAATTAGTAATTTATAATTTTGATCGTGGCTAGTCTGGTGGCAGATGGAAAAACCAAAACCTTAATACTATAAAGTTGCGATGGTTTAAAAATTAATTTATTAATTAAAAATTTAGTCATTTATTAATTAAAAATTAATTAATTAATTCAGATATTCTTGGTGCTCAGCTCCTGCCTGGTACCCATAGGATGAGGTCCAGGATGCTTGGCTTGGGTCTAGAAGGGAAGGGCTAAAGAGCAGGTTGAAAAGCAATCTGTAAATCACTGGAGCTCAGACAATACAGGACATGCTGGGGGTTACTGGATTCCACTGAAGCACCAGGAGAAGGAGCAGAGGGATTGGGAGGGATGAGGCTGGAGGGAAACCTGTGGGCACAATGAGGCTTGGTAAGCCCATGTCTTTTGAGGAAGCCCATGTCACTGCTCCTCCCACGAATTGTACTTAGGACCCTAACCTAAGCTTGAAAAGCGGGGTGTTAAGTTGAAAACCAATAAGGTATTGACTAGAGGATATCCATCTGGGTATCCAGACACATGTTCCTAGGAAGCCAGACCTCATAGTCCATGGACAGTGGGTGGAGGAAGATCTTGTGGTGGGGTTACTTGAACTGCAGAGTGGACCCAGGTCATTACCCTCAGATGACCACATCCCAGAGCATGAGCCTACTAGAATGCCACCTCTTTTCTTCTCTCTTGGAGAAAAGACAATAGACTTTTTTAGGCATCACGTGACTAAATCAAAGGTTTAACAACAGGAAGACCAGGATTAAAATTCACAGCTGCTGATTACTTCCTTTCAGAGATTGTATAGGTCCATATCCCAACCTACTAGCAGGATCCTCCATCAACCGTGGCAGATAATAAATACTTGATCCTTTATAGGAGGGAAAAGATAGTTAAAAAAAAACAAATCCCCACCCAGGCCACACAGTCACTCTCTGAAGGTCCTTCTTCCCATCTACCATGTCATGATGCAGTCTGAGTCTGTCTTCTCATCTCAGGGAGCCCTGCTGCTGCACTGAGCTTCTGACCGGCCGTGTCATGGTCCTGGACTTTCTGAATAAGCTCATCGGTAGATGCAGTTTCCTATGGCCTCTCTTCCATTGAATCTCTGAAATTTTTAAATGTGGTTTGAGGTTCTTCCCATCATATCTTCTGATGAGAAACTCACAACCAGGTGATAAGCCCATCTGTGGGCAACTCTCACTCGGGCACTTCTTTCTCTAAGTCACTATGGCCTAAATCCTAGTCTCTACATTATTCTCACTACCTTTTTTTTTTCTTTTTCTTGAAGTACTAGGGATTGAACCTAGAACCTCGCGTGTGCTAGGCACGTGAGCTACTTCCTCACTGATTACTTTTCCACTTTCTAGCTCTCCTGTTGTTTCAAGGCCACCGTCGTGGTTCCCTTGATCTTCTCTTGTATGAGCTAATGGTCCTGTTCTTTCAGCAGTGCCTCTAAGACATGGGATTTGATCATTTCCCTTCTTAGTTTTTGACCTGGGCATGCTTAATTTGTTCTTTACTTTTCTGAAATGTGTGTTTCAGTTTCTCCTTTGAGGCCAAGACTAGCGGCATTATCATCTCTTCCCTCCTGAAAATTGAAAACATCTTCTTTTGCCTTCCTACACTGGTTCTTAAACTTGAGTGTGCTTATGAACCGCTGAAGAACTTGTTAAAACTCAGATGTCTCACTGGGATTGTGGAATATTCCTGTATTCTCAGAGGCTCAGGAGGCTGAGGGATGAGGATTGCAAGTTCAAGTCAGCCTCAGCAACTTAGCAAGGCCCTGAGCAACTTAGCGAAGCCCTGTCTCAAAATAAAAAATAAAAAGGGCTGGGGATATGGCTCAGTGGTTAATCACCCCTGGGTTCAATCCCTGGTGCCAAACAAGCAAAACAAAACAAAAAACTCAAAGATTGCTGGGCTCCACTTCCAGGGTTTCTGATTCAGTGGCCCTGAAGAGAGGGTTCCAGGGATATGCGTTTTCAAAAACCATGCTGGTGACAGTGGCTTATGATGCATCACATCTTGAGAACCTCTGATCTTGAGCCAGGGGCAGCACAGGATTTGGAAGTTGTGTCCTGGTCTATCACTAACTACCGTATCCCCTCCCTCCTCAGTTTCTTGCTCTTTTAAACTAAGGTTCATTCTAGAATAGGATCTCCATTCTGACAGAATGAGCACTGTGAAAATCGCTTGCCATGGTTAGTCTGCTCTGTCCCCGTGTCACTATTACACTCACCCTTTCCATACCTATGTGTGCACATCTCCCCCACCACCACCACATGCAAACACATACACAAGATGCATGGTCTCATAGGCAACCTCAGAAATAAATTACAAGAGAGTCTTGGGAGCCGAAGTATTGCTAATGGGCACGTAAGCCCATTCTTCGCCCATTTCAAACTGTCCATCTTCTCTTCCCATCAAATAATCTTAAATAAAAATATATAATTTTGCCCCATAAATTCAGCACCCTGCCCAGCACACCCTGCCCTAGCCCACAGAGTTAACTCTGCTAAAAGCCCCTTTGATTTGGAAGTGGGAAGTGGTGCCGTCGCTGCTGCTTGCAAGTTCCCCAGCCCTGATTCTAACTTGTTGTAAATTCCAGCCTGATTTATTGGAATATCAGAAAATCCTTCAAGTAAGACAGTGATACATTTCATTAGTAAATCCTCATAGGGCTTTCTTGTATTCTTTCTTTTTATTCTTTCTTTTCTTTTCGTATTTTTTCTTTAGTGACTCCCTTTATTTGAATTTCAGCAAAGAGCATGATAAGCGGTCATGTAAATGGGTTTAAAGATGCTGAGGAGTGAGTTGGTCAGTGTTTATGTGTGTATCAGCAGGATTGCTTCCTGGGACTCCCCGCTCAATCCTGGGGCACATTTGTCAGCAGCAGGTGATTTCACTCCCTCTGTGAGTGTGTATGTGGGGCCGTGAGAGGGCACCATGCGTCTCTGGCAAGGGTTACGTGCTCAATTAAGCTTCTCTGCAGAGAGGGTTGCTCATTCAACAAGTTTGTGGGGTGTGGGGTTTTTTCTTTTCCTGTTGCAAATGTGTTTTTGTTTGGCTTCTGGCAAAGTTGCTTGCCCTGGATTTAGAATTGCTGCCCTCGTGAAGTTCCCAGGCCTTGGCCGACTTGAGTTAATGGCTGAGGACAGCCTTGGAAAGAATCCCTCCCTAGAGACAGAAATGGCACAACCAGGGGAACAACTGGGTGGTGTCTAGCCAGGGTCTACTGAGGAGGTGACAGCGCTCTAGGAATGTGCAAAAATCAACTTGGGTTCTTCAGTGATATAAAATTTTAAACATTACAGGATTTGTTAGACTGATTGTTCTACTGAAGGAAATTTCTATAAGACCATTTCCTGAAGGTGGGGCAAAAATGATGAATAAAACAGCATTTGAACATGATTCATGAGAAAGGCATGCTTCTGCTTGAATCAATGGGTGGTACATCCCTGCCTTGGCAGCTTGGCCTGATGCTGGTATTCGTGAAAAGTACTGTCAAAAGAGCAAACGCTGGAAACAGGCATTTTGTTTGTGTTTCCCTTACTAGAAAAAAGGCCAGTGGTGAGTTTCAGATTTGGAGGACAGAAGAATGGAAAATTAATTATTTTCCAGAATCAGTTTCTGCCACTTTAGTTGAACAGATCTGTCCCTCCACCTCTGCCACATCTCCCTCTGTCTCTTTCTCTTTTTCTCTCTGTACCTTATCCAGGCAAATGTGGATATTAAATATTGATTCTTCCATACAAGGACTTTTTAAAAGTTAGTCATCTTGGAGGAGGCAACCTGTGTGGTTGTCAACTCAAAGAAGACTGACTTGAGGCTCTTTAAACATCGCTCACTGTGACTCCTCATCCCTCCCATGAAAGTCTCTCCCCACTTCAAGCTTCATCGCCCCTGTCCTCACCTCCCAGCACCCCATGCTGCAGGCTTTGCCTTTCTCAGGCTCTTTTCCTTCTCCTCTGCACATGATAAATTCCAACTCATCCTTGAGGCATGAAACCTTCTTCTAAGAATCCTGCTGTGTGAGAAATCCATTTCCTTGTCTATTTTCCCATCCCAGTGTACTTAGCATAGCTGGGAATGTATTACAATATTAACAGCTTTACATCATTCATGCCGGGAACTAAGTGACTTAGAGGGAAGGCACTCATCTAGTAATTTATCACCATCCTCATTTTACAGAAGAGGTAACTGAGTCACAGAGAGGCTACATAGGAACAGGACCACGAGTACACAGCAACCAGCTCCAGAACCTTGCTCTTCGCCACTGTCCTGGCTGTGTGCAAGGAATCACTGTTGCCTTTTTTGGGGACAGGGTCTATAGTAGTCATCAACAAGTATGAGGCTTATTTGGAAATATGGTTTCCATGAAAGCTTTGCTGAAGAGACAGATGTTGGGACCCTGTGTGAAGCTTGAGTGAGGGGACTTCTAATGACTTTTTCAGCATTAGTGTGAATCCACCCTCTGGAATCCATCATTAGTGTGGTTGATCAAATGTACCAAATGGGGATCATGAGGAAGCTGCCTTCCAACCAGAGCACAATTCCCACATCCCATCTTCAAAAGCGATTTTCCTTTTAATTTCTAATTTCCTAAAGTACCATGTGTCCAAGTATCTGTTCAGCCAGCCTGCATCATATGCAGCCCAGGCCCAATGTTTCTTTCCGTGGATGATGAGACAAGTGTTCAAAACCTGTCTTCGGGTGTTCAGGACACTGCTGCTCAGCAAGGGATTAATTTTCACAATGTACATGTCCCCCATCTTCCCATCTGCCAGACCTCTCAAGCCAGCACCTCCAAGGCGTTGGGCATGGGGCTTGTATTCTTTTAGGAAAATGCCTGTGTGGCAACATCCACCTACTGGTACTCTGCATCCATTTTCCAAAATATACTGTTTCACTTTTATAAAAATCAGCCAAAACTATCATTCAAATATATTTTAAACCATTTTAACTTTGGCATTTGAAATTAATAGCTTCATATACTTTTCTTAACTTGGATTAGAAAAATCCTAGAACAATCATCTCACAAAGTCTAGAATCAATGTAGAACTTAAGATTCAATATCAAAAATGGCTCCAATACCAGGAGCAGTGATGCCCTCCTGTAAACCTGTCAACTCGAGAGGCTGAGGCGGGAGGATCATGAGTTCAAAGCCAGCTTCAGCAACTTAACAAGTTCCTGAGCAACTTTTGAGACCCTGTCGCAAAATAAAATAAAAAGGGCTGGGGATGTGGCTCAGTGGTTAAGCACACCTGGGATCAGTTCCTGGTACAAAAATAAAAACAACTCCAGTATAATTTAATTCAAAACTTAAAATTTAAACTTAAAAGTTCTCTCCTTCATTTTTTTGAAAAAAACAATATTCTTGTTCATAATCCAGGTAACAGGTTTATGGGGCTTTGTTTGTTTTTATTTGTTTTTTGAGATGAGGTCTCGATATGTTGCCCACGCTGGCCTGGAACTCCTGGGCTCAAGCAATCCTCCTACTTCAGCCTCCCAGATAGCTGGGACAACAGTTGTGCACCATCACACCTGACTTTGAGTTTTTATTTTACCATTATTCTTTGAAATAAGTATGTAATGTCCTCTTACATAATTGCAATGTTTCACAATATTTCAAAAATTAATATATGATCCGAGAGGTCAGCTTAGTGTCTGAATACTATAAATTATGTTTTTTTAATATGTTTCCCTGTAGCTCAGTAAGTGTATAGGAAGCAAGGATTCTCTAGTAATGCCAGGTGCCATTTTCTCTTTTGTAGGGTAAAACATCAAGTGGAATATCTGGGTTTGAAAGAAAACATCCGAGTGAGAAGAGCTGGCTATGCCTATCGGCGCATCTTCCAGAAATTCCTACAGAGGTAATGCACCAGTGACTCTGGACTTTATTTTATTTAAACAAGTTAATTGAGATATAATCACATGGAATTCACCCACTTAAAGTACATGGTTCAACAGCCTTTACTACATCCTCCGAGTTGTGCATCCATCACAACTAGAGCATGCTCCTACCCTGAGAAGATGCCCACGCTCCTTAGCTACCAACCTCATCTCTCTCCCCTGACCTGCACAGCCACTGTTCTACTTCCTGTTACTCTAGATTTGTCTATGCTGGTCTCTTCCTAAAAACAATCTGATACAAGTTCTCATGACCAGCTTCTTTCACTTAGCAGAGCATTTTCAAGATTTGTCCATATCATAGCCTTCTGTGCATCATTCCCATCTATTGGCGAGTGTGTTTGTGTTTGATTATTGTGTAGATAGACCATGTTTTACTTGTTCATTCACCAACTGGTGAACGATTGTTTCCACTTTTTGGCCCTTGTGAATAACGCTGCTCTGAAAATTCATGTACAAGTTTTTGTGTGGACGTGTGTTTTCATTTCTCTTGAGAATATACCTAAAAGTGGACTTGCTGATTCACAAGGTAACTCTATGTTTAACCTCTTTGAGGAACTGCCAAGTTGTTTTCTGAAGCGGAGGCACCACTTTACATTCCCACCCGCAGTATTTGAGGGTTCCGATTGCTCCCAATCCTTGTCAACATATGCTAATATCTGACTAAGCCGCCTAGTGGGTGTGAAGTGGTATCTCATTGTGGTTTAGATTTGCATTTCCCAGATGGCAAATGATATTCAGCAGTATCTTTTTATGTGTTTACTGGCCATTTGTATTTCCTCTTTGGAGAAAAGTCTGTCCAAGTCCTTTGCCCATTTTCTTTAGGACTTTTTGTCTGTTTATTGGTGAGTTGTAATAGAATATTTTTTAACCATTACTCTTTGCAGAATCCATCAGTAGCCATCAGTGTTCAGTAGTCTGTTCATGAATTCAGCCAAAGTTCATGAATTCTTGATAATTATGACATAGGCATGACTGAGGTCTAACTTGACAAGCAAGTTAACAGTATGAAAACAACTGTAGGAAAATATTTAACCTACTTTGGAAGTAAGCTTAAAGTATTTAACTTCAAAATTTTTGTACAATTCATGTTAGATTTAAACCTATTTTTATATTTTCCTTGGTCTATTAGACAGGACCTTATACTTAAAAGGTTCTTATTTTATGTTGCTTGTTTTTGAAAAGGATAAAGTTGAATGTCCTTAAAATATGATGTCTTTCTAACTTCTCTAGTGATTCTGTGGTGGTCTACTATTCTACAGATATTTAATTTCCTTTAACAAATAGGGAAGTAAGACAAAAAAGGAGATGTAATCCAAATTTAGCCTTTTAATCAGAAAACAATTACATCTTCCTGATATATGATACACAGGCAGGATGTAAGGATTTTTTAAAATTCAAATTTAGCGTAACAAAGAAATTGTAGGCTAGAAAGGAGCTCTAACATGGTCTTTTAAGTCTACTACTTCTAGTAAGTTCTAATAAGAGAGTTCTTCTAGATAGAACTTTCAGAAGTTCTTCCTTAGGCCATAAGACTAGGGCAACTGACCCCAGTTGGGGTCTTTATGAAAGGGCTGATCATTCCATATAATAAAGTTCCATTACCTCAGTTCCCACACATCCAGGTTTCCTGATAATTTTAGGAATGGGTTAGACCAGGAATAAAATTCACCCTCTGGGAAGTGATATTGGCCAAATTATATTGGTATACTGTGTGCATGTACAAACACATAACAAGAAATCCTGTCATTATGCATAACTACATGCAAAAAAAAAAAAAAATCACCCTCTCTGTTTTCTGAAGTAAAGTGCCAATATACCAATAGTATAAGTAAGACTGTATGAAAGAAGTAATTAGGGAGTTGAGAAAAATTAATTTATAGAGATTTTTATATCACTCAGCATCACTCATTTGCTAAGGAATAACTTACATGTTAGTTATAAGACTTAAGTCTTCCTTAAATTGTTCAGAAACACTAGAGTAGCATTTCTCATCTGTAGCTGGATGACTTTTATTGAAGGAGGCTGTCCTGTGTATTGTAGGATGTTGTGCTGACTTTTCAGCCTCTACCCACCAGATGCCAATAGTTCGGCCCCCTTCCTATTGTGACAACCCAAAGTATATTCAGACCTTGCTTGATATTCCCAATGGGCACAGCATTTTTATAAACTATAGGAAAGAATGATTGAAAAAGCATTTCCTCTATCTTCTCCTAATTCAGAAAGGTCTGACTTCAGTAGTTTTAATTTTATAAATGTTAAATCTTCTAATATATGTCATATACTTAAACTCTCTATTTGACACTTGGAAGTTCTCTCACTATAGTTAAAAACTGAAAGACCTCCTTCTTTCCATTTTATTAAAAAAAAGAACCAAAAAAAAAAAAAAAAAAAAAAGAAAGAAAGAAAGAAAACAAACCAACCTGACTTCTACACGCAAGTCTAGAAGTTTTGTAGTCTTGGGAGAATAGGAGGTTCATCTTCTGCTTTTAGGAATGCCCTGGATCTTAGTTGTCTAAGGGACCCTGAGCAAACTATGTGACTTGTTTGCAGTAGCTTCTTAAGTGAGCCTCTCTCAAGTGCCATACACACTACTTTGTGGTGTTCCTCACAATCAGTAGCATTTGGTAAAAACTGTTGTGTCCCTCGTGTTGAGGAATTTTCATTCATGTGATCCTATTCTTGGATGCTTCCATTCTTTGCACTCCTGCATGCTTTCAGAAGAGACAAATAGCCCTGTCTTATAAAAAGCAGGATTTTTAAAAAATATTTTGTTTTAGTTGTAGGCGGACACAATACCTTAATTTTATTTATATGTGGTGCTGAGATCAAACCCAGGGCCTCACACATGCTAGGCAAGTGCTCTACCACTGTACTACAACCCCAGCCCCAAAAAACAGAATCTTTTATTGCTGTCATACTTCTCTTAGTTTGAGAATACTGGGAGGGGAATCAAAATAATGTTTGAAAGACCATTTGCTTTTCAATAAAAAAAAAAAGTTTATTTCCAGTCTCCCACAACAGTATTATAAAGCTACTTTTAAGTGGTCCACTAAAAATTGACTTGAAGTTCAGAAATGTCAGTGACAGGGAATATTTCTCTAGAGACAACACTGTTTTCCGTAAGGAGTATGGAATCCTAATCATGCAGAATTCATTTAGAGGTGACCACAATTTTCTCAGCCAGTGAGGCCCTGCAAGTGAATGAACTATTTCATATCTCTGTTTTCTCCAAGGCCGAAACAAAAGGCTTCATTTATAATTTTACTTTCTAGGTGTCTACAGGAAATAAAGCCAAAGGAAAAGGATCTATTACTACCCAGCACAACTATCTACATCATATATATTATCCAACCCTGCCTAGAAAGAAAGCCCACAGGCCTAAATAGAGCAGTGTTTCCAACACTACCTAGGGTGCAAGGTAGCTTAGAAATTAGTTGGATGTTTAGAGTGTGTTCTTTTTTTCTCCTTGGGAAAATCCTTTATTTTTATCAAGACTATCCTTCTTAACTGAGTGTAAGACAGTAAAGTTCGAAAGATGCCTTAATTCCCCCATCAGTTGGCCATGTGCTCTTGAAGTCAATTCTGCACTGCTTTGAGTAGTAGAAAGAACACTTCACGGGCTGGGGAGATAGCTCAGCTGGTAGAGTGCTTGCCTCGCAAGCATAAGGCCCTGAGTTCGATCCCCAGTACCGCAAAAAAAGAACACTTCACCACCTTCCCACCTGAACTTTCACACCTTTAGAAAGTGTTTAAAAAACAGTTAGGAATAGCTGTCACATTAAGTCTTGGCATGGGAATATACCTTTAAATTCTTCAGAAAATACCTCTTTGAGCTAGGCAGTATATATTCCTTACTGTAGGTGGAAAAATAATCCTAAATATTGTTTCTGTCCCATAGGAAGAAAAATGTTGTAGAAATACAAGAAACTTGCAAAGGTGATCTTATATACAATTTCTGCTTCCTCACAAGCATCCTTCCCTTGACCTTGAAACAGTCCCTTAGAATGTGGGGTTGTTGAAAAGGCATGCATTGTCAGGAAAGGCATTTTGTACTGTGGACTAGTGAAAAGAAAGAATAGGAAGGTGTGGATGGTAGACAGCTGCCTACTGGTGCCAGGATTCTTGTGTCCTTGCTCTAGGGCCAGCAACTAGAGGTCACCGGACTCTGTGCTGTATTTCTTTTGAGAAGGCAACATTGAATCAGTGACCCGAGGGATAACAAAAAAACCTACCAGTCTAAGAGCAGCATAGAGAATTCCAGGCAGAGAGAACAGCCAGCTCAAAGGCCTTCAGAGAAAACATGGGCATATTTGAGTTTTAAACTGAGAATGCCTGATCAAGGAGTATAAACCGTTACCACCATCTCTCCAAAATTATCACAGGTATAGGTTAGGTAGTGTGACTATTACCTTGTGTGACCACCAATCCTGCCACTCTGTCCTGGAGTTAAAGATAGTGAACCGGGTGGAGATATTGTGCCAGAATTATGCCTTGCTCTCCCCATGGAAACCAAAGGGTTAGGGTAAGGATGCCTCAAGCTTCATGAAAACACAGGAAGCATCAGGCCTTCTCCCACGTGTTCTGAAGACCCTCGCCCACCACTGGAGACCTTGTCAGAATGAGGTAGAAAATGTCTGCAGAGTTCTTTACTATAAAAGAGACCACATAAGAGAAACCCAATATTATTTTTATAGGGAAAGAAAGGTGAGTTGCTATAGAGATACCTATTGGCAGTTATACATATAAATATATGTATATTTATATTTGTATAAATATATAAATATATATTTATTATATTTATATAATATATTTATATATTATATTTATATGATTTGTTTACTTATATAATTTATATATATATATAAACTTTTGATTAGGTCAAGCCAGGCAAAATTGCCCTCTTAGACATTTGTCATCTTGAGGTTGAGTCTTTTCTTTCTTGCGCCTACCCTTCCTGAACTCTTCCCCCTCATCCATTTAGATTGCCAGTTCCTTCCTACCTTTTTATAACTCTTTGAATCTCATTTAAAAAGGTTCTGCTCTCAGTCATTTCTGTGTGGCTTAATTTGTTGAATCAACATCATTATACCAAATATGAAGTTTATTCATGCTAATGCATAACTTCAACTAGGCATTTTTACTTTTAAGCTTTTTATCTCTAATTAGGAAACAGGAGGATTTACTTCTCCAGGAAATTAAGATATCATCAGACAATATTAGGGGGAGGCTCTTAGTGGAAGCAGTGTGGGCTCTTAGAATCTCCTTACTCCCAACTAGCTAGCTCCCTTCAAGCCCTAGACCCTGAAGGCAGGGCCGGTCTTTTCCAGTTTCCCTTCTCCTTTGGTTGCCACAAGTCAGTTAAAATTTGTTAGTAGTTTCTGGAAACAAAAGGGACCGTGGTTCTTTCAAGGCCTGGTAGCACTCCTCTGAAGTTTCCTTCTGTATTTTGCATCCTATAACTTACTTCTCTCTCCTCAGTTATGTCAACCTTTAACATAATAGTAATGTTTCTAACATAGGCACGTGTAGTATATTGTATAATCTTAAAAGAAATATTTACATATAAACCAGTCAGTGGCTTATTTGAAGTGGCATGATTGAAGATTCAATGCTAAATAGCTAAGTAGCCTTGGAAAAATGCCTCTTTGCCTCTTCCTTCTACTCAGCAAAAGGGAAAATAACTAGATCAGTTTTCTATAAGATTAAAATGAGATCAAGCATCTAAAGCACAAATCATAGCATCTGATGCAGAGAAAGCAGGCTTTGTGTGCTAACCATTCATGTTAGTTTTTACTGCTATGTGCCCGTCATTGCTTAGGTGCTACCTGGACACCCTGGCCACACAGATGGCACATCCACTCATGGGGCTGTCGTTCTCATGGGGGAAGCACATGACAATGAGGTCAACACAAACAGTAATATAATTATGCATGATGGTACGTGGTCTGAAAGAAAACTGCTGTTTGCTATCAGGGAAAATAATAGGGGAGTAATTTTTGATTAGGTGGCCCAAGAAGGCCTCTCTGAGTGTCCCTGAAGCTGTGTCACCCTGAGTAGGAGAAACCAGCCAAGTGAGGAGTTAGGAGAACAGCACAGCTTGTGGAGGGGACAGCATGGTCAAAGGCTCTGGGGGAGGGAAAGTTTAGTGTGTGTGAAGAAGAGGCTGTGCTTGGAAGGAACATAGTGAGTCAAGAGCAGAGTAGAAGAGATGAGATTGGAGATGACCAAGATCAGGTCATTTTGGCCCTATGACTCAGGATGCACAGAACGTCCAGGCCGAAATTTGATACATAGTAGTTGTAACAGTTGCTTATAGGGAGCTTTATAAAGTTCTTTGCATTAATTGTTAAGTGCTCTGAAGTCAGGAGAGATTAGTATTGAGAAAATACCATTCATTTTTGCCTGAAGAGTGTCACAAGTGACCTTCAGCAGGGCTATTTGTAGACAGTGGTAAAGGGAATGCTGATTTTCATCAGGATGTTAACATGGAAACCGTGGGATAGGGAGAGTGTGGAGGAAGCTCTTTAATGGGCATCTCAGGCTTGAGATCATCAAGGTCCATCCCTGCAGCTCTGAGTGGAAGTGAGTGGGTTCCCAGTACCTGGATGACAGCAGGACTCTTGCTGCCTCACCCCCCACAGAGCCCCGGTGGTCCAACCTGAGTCTGATCTCTTCCTGCCTGTCCTCGCAGGTATGCCATTCTGACCAAAGCCACCTGGCCTGTGTGGAGAGGAGATGAAAAGCAAGGCGTCCTCCACTTGCTGCAGTCCGTCAACATGGACAGCGACCAGTTCCAGCTGGGGAGGAGTAAAGTGTTCATCAAAGCCCCTGAGTCTGTGAGTACCAAGCACCTCTGCGGGCACAGCCACCGTGGGGCTGGCTGCTCTTCCTCATCCTTCAATTCATGCCTCAGTTGTCATCTCACAGAAACCTCACTCTCATCCCAATCCAAGTGGGTCATTTCCCACACTGCCACCAGCTTCTAGCTATCACAGCTCCACTCACTGCCTTCAGAGCACTTAGCGTGTGTAAAGAGGTGTCTCCACAGAAGGGCTTCTCTTCTCACTGGCTGTTGCTCTCCCCTGCTAGGTGATAATCCTTTCAGGGCAGGGACTCTGTTTTGTTCACCATTATGCAGACAGAAAGTGCCCCATAGTCATTCATAGTGTTTAAACTGAAAAGAGACTTCTTTGAAAGTCACAAAGGAGGCTTAGTCAATTTTGCAACTTCCTCTGGGTGACAAACAGGCCAGTTAAACAGACTCAAATTCCTCCTGGAGGGTGGAATGGAGGCCAGGGTGGGAATTCCCAGGATTGTACTTGGAAGACCATGAGGGAGCTGGGGAAGGACTTTGAGGAGAAGGGATAGGAGGAGAAATCTCTGGGTCTCTGGAATATGAATACTCACCAGTAATGCATTCAAACATGCATTTTGTAGTTCATAAATTTCACAGTCCTCGTTGGACTAATTTAGGGAAACTTCTTTATGTTTCCTGATGAAGATATGATCACTGTGAGTCTGGTGAATGTCCATAGGAAGTTCTGCATTTGAGCAGAAATCCAGCAAAGCCCCTTGTAGTTCTGCCCTAGTAGCTCTGGAGCTGTGGAATAGAGACATTGCTTTTTAAGGTGGAAAAATGACTGAACTGAGGTTCAACATCATCATTTCTTGAGGTTCCTGAAATTATCACAAGACTCCATTTCAAGAGTCAGTGGTGAACTTGGCAAAATTAGTCATCAGACCAGGGGGAAATAATATGGGAACTTGCAGTGTTGGTAGAAATGGAAACACTTGACTTCAGGCAAATCCTGGCCTCTCAGTGGGTTTCCTTCTCACCGACCACTGTTCTGCCTGCCCTGTGGGATGGGCCTGAGGCTCAGAACGATAATGGCTGTAGCTGAATGGCTTTGTGAACCAAAGATCATTAAGTACATAAGTGGCACACATCGATAGAACTGGTTTATGAAAAGTTTGTGGTAGCATTTTTCTACTTTTGAGTTATTTGTAGCCTCACAGCAATTTCATTTCCAAATATAAAATGAAAATGTTGTGTCATACGCCATTAAGCAACCCACAGAACAGTTCCTGTTCTTTCTAAAATGGGATGGAGTGATTTGTCAGTACAATGCAGAGTTCTCTGTTTCATACCGCTTTTACTTTTCTACTTGCTAAATTTTCATATATAATTAAAACGACCTCAATATTTTTCATATATTTTTATTCTGATTCAGTTGAGCTTTGGGAATTCATATCTAAAACCAAGATTTATTTTTGGTTTTTCTATTCCTTGCCTTCCTCTGAGATGCTTCACTGCCATCACTGCACTATCTTTCCCCACCTTTTCACGCATGCGTGTGAGTACACACACACACACACACACACACACACACACATACATCACCCTCCCCTTCCCCAACCTCCTCAATCCACATCTAGCCTTGACTTGCAAATGCTTTTACAAAAGTCTGCCTTGTGCATGAGGATCACAAGTTCAAAGCCAGCCTCAGCAACTTAGCAAGGTCCTAAGTAACTTAGTAAGACCCTGAAACAAAATAGAAACATCAAAAGGGCTAGGGATGTGGCTGAGTGGTTATGCACTCCTGGGTTCACGCCTATTACCAAAAACTATATAGAAAAAAAAATCTGCTTTGTGGTTTTGCTTTAACTTCCATAGTAAATGTGCTGAACACATAAAATAACCTATTTAGCTCTAAAAATGACATTAAATATCAACACCAAAGTGGTTTTTGTTGTTATTGTTGTTATATGTGACTATGGTTTTGGCTTTTCTCTCTCTTTAATCTTAAACTTGCCTGATTTCTAAATCCCCTAGTCTTTTGGGAACAAAACTTAAAATCGAGTTAATCTCTATAGGAGTTGGAAATTATTTGCTGCCTAATTTTTTCTCTGAGTCACAAGTATATTCTCTTTGACACTCATAGTTAGTTCTGGGAAATAAGAAGGAAACAAGACTCAGAAACCCAAAAAAACAGATTAAAAAAATCAACACATATTACAGGCGACCACAGGGCTCAGATTTTAAATATTCTGTCCAGTTGGTAAACCATGTATTCCATATTGGGTTAGAAATGTGCTCCCAGGCCTATGGCATGTAGCACTGAAGGCTGTGGAGTTAAGCAACCCCTTCCTTGGTATGTGCAGTTGGAGATGTTATTTCTACACAGCTGGGGCTCTGAGAAGAAGTTCAGTGACAGGACTAGGGCTCCTAATATAGACCCAGATAAACAGAGACAACAAGTTCAGCCCTGCTGTTCAAACCAACTTAACTTGTTTACTTCTGGAACACTTTTGCAATGACTATTCATTATCTATACTTTGGGTTTCTAGCAGTCCTTTTTAAATTTTTTTTCTAGAGAATCATCTAAACCACTTCCAAGGCAGATGAGAAAATTTCTCACTATTTTACAAATTGATCAAATGCAGGTTTACTAAGTAAGACTTGTATGTCTGGATAAGGAGGAGAATGGCAGAGTCTGAAAGACCTTGGTTTGCTTTCCAGCCCTACCCAATCTCGGTTCCATAATCTTATCTGCCAAATGGAGATACGTGATTCACAAAGTTGTTGAGGTATTGAATACAATAACTACATAAAGGGTCTAGGATGATTCTTAACCATAGTGGACACTCAGCACACTCTACTTATTTGTTGTATTCTGAAGTCTGGTTGAGTGCAACACAACAGTCAGTATTGTTAAGTAGCTAGACTCTCCAGACCTGCCAGAATCTGATTTAGGCCCTAAACAATGCCAGCCCTTCTTAGTGAACCCAAGTTCCAACTAGAGCGTCTGAGTTGGGCTCTAGTAACTGAGGTTCTTATCCTCTGCCCCAGTGACTCCTTGGAGAATCCTGTGAGGCAGGAAGTCTAGACCTCTGTGGAACTGAAAGTAGGGCAGCCATCTTCCCACAGCAGTACAAGTCTGCTCTGGCAGAAGCTAGAAAATTCTATTTTGAGGCTGTACACAGCACCCAACAACAACAGCAGCCTCTGCCAGCAGCCTCTGCCAACTACCTACTATCCTCTGTGGATCAAGGTGAGGAATAAGTCACAGAGACTCTGAGCAAAGAAGGGCAGAGACCATAATAACACACTCAGATTCAGCCATTTCCCATTGCTTTTATTAAAAGAAAAAAAATCTGTAGGTAAAGAATTTATCATTACCATAAACAACTTGCCATAGAGATCATTTTACATATTTGCTTATAAGTTTGAGAAGCTGCTTCTCATATATTTCCTTGACTACACTGAAATAACAACATCAACAAAGGATGATGCTCAGATTTTGTGGATTGGCTCACATTTGCTTTCTCTACATTTACAGTTATTTCTTCTAGAAGAGATGAGAGAGAGAAAGTACGATGGGTATGCTCGAGTGATACAGAAATCATGGCGTAAATTCGTGGCCCGGAAGAAATATGTCCAAATGAGAGAAGAAGGTATTTTAGTCATTTTGTTTCCTCTGTTTAACAAATCTCAAGTAGATTTGAGCTTAAATGAAATTACAAGTTCCACTTTATTTGGCATAGAATGTTGTGTGCTAAATATCTTGCATCATTCATGATTTCTTCGTATATTTACACTCTTAAATATCTTCCTCCTTTTTCTGACTGACTGATTCTTCTTTCTTCTCCACCTTCTTGGGAATGCTAGCTTCAGACCTATTGTTGAACAAGAAGGAGCGAAGAAGAAACAGTATTAACCGGAACTTCATTGGGGATTACATTGGGATGGAGGAGCACCCAGAACTCCAGCAATTTGTGGGCAAGAGGGAGAAGATTGACTTTGCTGACACGGTCACCAAGTATGACAGGAGGTTCAAGGTACATGCTGTCACCACCTGTGAGAGTTGCCAACAGATAAAAGTAACTTGTGATTTTGCTGTTCTGATAAAGCACAGCGTCCACTAGAGATTTTGTTGTTGTTTTTGTACCGGGTGTTGAACTCAGAGATGCTCTACCACCGAGCTACATCCCCAGCCCTTTATAATTTTTCTTTTGAGGCGGATCTCGCTCAGTGCGGAGGCCCGCATTTTCATATATGCTGGCTCTTCCCTCTCAGGGGCCTGTTAGGTGGTGAGTGGAATGACCCTCCCAGTAACAGTGAAGATTTGCTGCCCAAGGCAGCTTCCCTCTATCCTGGTAACTGACTTGTTGTGTAAACGGTTGTCACTTGGATCACATCTGTCTACCACCTTAAAGTTCCTTTCCTTACAGGGAGTAAAGCGAGACCTGCTTCTCACTCCAAAATGCATGTACTTAATCGGACGAGAAAAGGTCAAACAGGGCCCAGACAAAGGCCTTGTGAAGGAAGTCCTGAAGCGGAGAATCGAGATGGAGAGGATCTTATCAGTGTCCCTCAGGTGAGTGGGGAAGGGGAGAGACAGGACTGCCCTCTCTGTCCTCAGTATCTGTGTCTGCTGCTCCAAATGCAGGCAGGAGAAAGGCCAACAGGGCTGGCTCCCCAGTTGCCAAGATCATTAAGAAAATGGAAGTTTCCTTCCATTCAAAGAAGACCTGAACTTTAGTCTCAGGGACTCCTGATAGGATAAGAATATGATACCAAGACAAAGTGGCTTTCGGATTAGCTCCTCTAATCAAGGAAAACTCAGAGCATGTGTTCCTGTGGCATTTTAGAAATAAACCTAGTATATGGAACAAATTAGAGGACAGTTGCTCTTACTGAAGTGGACCCAAGTGTTCAGTGGTTCACCAGCCCTCCCACCCATTTTCAAAACTTGACCCAGGTACCATCAAAGGCAGAGCAGAGGTTTCCTGGAGCAGAAGATTCTTTGGGCCTTCCATAGATTATTCTGCATAACCAGTAACCTGAGAGTCTTTCCCACATGCTCTCATTGGCTGCAGGCTCACTGGCATTTGGAAGCAGTGGCTGCTCCTGCAAGTCCTCAGTTAGGGCCCTTCCTTTTCCTGCTGACACTCTAGCTTTGTTGTGGCATTGGGGCATCTGTGTGTGAGAAGATCTCCCCATGTCCCCCATGCCCTGAACTCCTTGACTGGCTTCCCTCTAATGAGAAGAAATGGTGCCAATCCCCGAGGAGTGAGAAGAGAGGAGGAATAGGCCACGCTGAGCTACTGCCTTCGTCAGCAGAAGTGTATTAAAGTAGTGATGTTCTGATCACTTGTGAACGTGTGTAACTGGAATCAGGGCACCTCTCTAAACTCACTGCACCCAGAAGACCAACCTACTGTGCTCAGGAAAAGGCAGGCTTTCAGAAGTGGTCAGTCATCTGGTCTGCGAGGCTGGAAATCCAATGTGACCCTCTAAAGCAGGTTTCCATTGTCCTTTCTTGCCTTGTCTCTGTGGTCCGATTCTATCTGTTCCTAATGTTGCTGGATAAGGGACTAGGCAGTGCAGCGAGTTTGCATTTAAAGCATATGAACTCAGTATGACATTCTGAGCAGATGAGACCACCACTATCCTGCTTACAGCCCCACCTCAGGTAGGTCTCAGTGTCATGGGTCTCAAGGACAATCTCTGGATGCTGCCTGGGTTTCCCTGAACCTACTGTTCACTGGCTGGGTCGCAAACTGCTGACCACACCCTTCCTGACTAGCCGGGCCCTGAGGCTGCCCTTGGGTTTCCAAGGAACCCAACCGGAAGCTGTTGCTTCATTTTCTTTCCTCCCTGTCCGCCTCCCCAGATTGCACGTGTCCTGCTGTACCTGAATGAGCTGGGTTGACTGAACAGTGCAGTGTATGCTTGACAGTAGCTATAGCTAAAAGCCAGGGGAATCACACCTCTATGCCACATGTAGCTGTTATTCTGAAAGTGATTATTGTTCTTTCTATTGTTATTGCCCAGGTCTGTCTTCAGTTCATCAGACCACTGGAGGAATGCTCATGATGGCCCTGATAAGAAATAATTCTAATGTAGCTACATTTCTCTCAAGCACATTAACACTATCCTTTGATCAAGTCCTTCAGGTTTATCAAACACATTACTTGCTCTCATAGATTGTTCTGATTTTTTTTTTTTTCCCTTCTCCCACAGCCCCCAGAGACACAATGTCTCATGATACAACCAGCTTATTTTTCTTGGTCCTCTTTAGTATTCATGGTCTATAAGGCCATTCATTTCCATGTGGCTTTTCCTTTGTAGAGGATGGAATCAAATGAGGTACTTAGGTAGCCTAAAAGTTTTTCTGGTTCTAAGACAAAAAAAAAAAAAAAAAAAAAAAAAGCCCGAGTGATTTTTAACTTGTAATGTCTGCAAATTGCAGTTACTGTGTCTCACACTTACCAAGACTAACTTTGGCCTCTCATTTCCTTCATTCATTGAATCAGGCCAATAATCAGAAACCAGTGGAGGAATGCAACCAGATGGAAGGTGGTGTTTGCCTAATGAAACCTAAAGTAGAAATCAACTATGGTACTAGGCTACCTAACATGGGTATGGGTGTAGGTGTGGGCGTATGTGCGGATGTGTCTCAAAACACTTCAGTGCTGGCATTGCGAGAGAATTTAACAGTTGTCTAGTTAATTCAGGAAAAGAGTTGCAACATCTGTATGTGTTTTCAAGAATGTATGAGACCCACTAGTTAACTGTTGGCTGGATTGATAATCCCCTTATGATCTCCTTCAGTAAGACTATCAAAGTGTCCCACAAGCTTGATCTTTAAGCTACCTCTAACTCTTATAAACATAATTAATGTTAGTGCAAAGTGGGTTCACAACCCCCTATTCAGTCAAACAAGTTGTTCAAAAACAATCAAGAGGCACTTTGGGAAATGTGAGCTGGAATGAAATTTTTTTTTTTTTTTTTTTTTGGTGGAGTACCAGGGATTGAACTCAGGGGCACTTGGTCACTGAGCCACATCCCCAGCCCTATTTTGTATTTTATTTAGAGACAAGGTCTCACCAAGTTGCTTATTACCTTGCTTTTGCTGAGGTTGGCTTTAAACTCAAAATCCTCCTGCCTCAGCCTCCTGAGCCACTGGGATTACAGCATGTGCCCAGCTGGAATGAATATTTGATATGAAGGATTTGTTGTTCATTTTTTAAGGTGTGGTAAGAGTATAGTACTTACTTTTATATAAAAAGATTTTATCTTTTAATGATACATACTGAAATATTTGAGGACAAAAACAATACATTGTATGTACTTTGCTTTAAATAACCTAGTTTATATGTGGAATTGTTGAGAGAATGGAGATGTAGATAAATAGAATCATATATGGATCAATAATTGCTAAAAACGGTGGCATATGTCAGTTTATTCTACTCTTCTACTTTCTTATATAGAATTTTCCAAATATATATATAGTAGACATTAAATGTTAAAGAGTCTACTTTTTTAAAATAAATCCACTGACATTTTTTAAAGTTTTCATTTGCAAGGAAAATATAGGATCACAGCAGGCAGAAATAGGGCCAATAGCTTAAAGAAAGATGAAGACTAAAGTTGCTTAAAGGGATGCCAAGTTACTTTGAATAGGAAAAATTCTCATATAAATAAAAATTAGACCAGAACAGTAATGCTTCATTGGATACTGGGCAAGAATATTAGAAGGTGGCTCACCAGCTCTGAGTTGAGACATTCTATTTCTGAGGCTCAGGTTTCTGCTGGTAGAAGGCCAGTATCAGATTTTGAAGGATCCTTCAAGAACTACGTTTTGCACTGGGCATGGTTCCAATAACAGGAGGTTTAGGCAGAAGGATCACAAGTTGGAGGCCAGCCTGGGCAACTTAAAGAGAGCCTGTCTCAAAATAAAAAGGACTGGGGATGTAGCTCAGTGGTAGAATATTTGCCTAGCATATGCAAGGCCCTTGGTTCAATCCCCAATGCTTCAGAAATAAATAAGCAGGAAGGTATCTGTCCAAGCACTGACCTGGTCTTGCTCTTATTTGAAAAACAGTGTGCTGGAAGAGTGATTGCAAGGTGTAATGACCCATGTTCTTGACTCTACTATGGTAGCATTGAGGTTGGTGCCATGGAATCTCATATTTGGGATTCTCACTGCCAGGGCTTCTAATAATTCCTCATCATTCCAGTAACTGACCACCAGAGGCTGAGACCAAAAGCTCTGTGGCTACCTGTCTGGGTCAAAAGATTTTCCAATACTTACATGTAATTGGATAAGCCACCTATAAGAGGGTGCTTTGCATAGGCTCCAGCTTCCTGGTCACAAGGTTCTTGCCTAGAATGCTCCATTGCCTAGATTCTCTCAACTTTCTAGCAATAAGAACAGCCCGTGCCACTACCTGTTCTGCTGAGCCTAAACATTACTGAAATCTTGACTTGCTACAGCCTGTACTTTTGGGAACATGAACGTTGTCAACAATGTCGGACTGAACACAAACCTTGTGTGGAGCCCTTGGATTCCTTCTGAGGTGTGGATGAGACCCAGGACAGCCTGAAGCAGGTCCCTTCTGTTCTGGAAAGAGAAACAGAAACCAAAGTACCCCACAGAGCATAGATATTCCTGGGGAGAAAGGAGAGGAGTGGGCCTTTTACTAGGTGGTCAGGTGATGCTTCTCCAAGTCAGCCACAAAGTGTTGAGGCCTGTTGCACATACAGGCTTACTCAGACAAGTTAAGAAGGATCTAAATTTGGTGAAACTGGCTTCTCTGAGTAGTAAAATTCTGAGCAAGCTGCTGCTGCTACTTCTTCTTCTTCTTTTTGCCGATATTTCTTCCAGTTTACAAAAGGCACATTTACTTTATGATCAAGAAGACCTTAAAGGCTTAAATAAAGACAGGGTTGTCCTCGGAAATTGCCTTTTAAGCTTTAAAAAACAAGACAAACTCCTTTAAGACTTTACTCACTGTTTTGTAACTAACA
This sequence comes from Sciurus carolinensis, assembly GCF_902686445.1. Taxonomy (NCBI): domain Eukaryota; kingdom Metazoa; phylum Chordata; class Mammalia; order Rodentia; family Sciuridae; genus Sciurus; species Sciurus carolinensis. The sequence continues at coordinate 95,135,242 of NC_062214.1, forward strand.
CTTTTGTGAATATGTAATGGTTAAGAGATTAAAAGATTTTCTTGTGTTGTCAGCAATTCAATAAGCCACAACGATGGGGAATAAAAAAACAAGGCAGAAGCAAACCAGAGACTAGTAGGGAATTTTTCAACACAGAGACAACATCAAACATCTGTAAGGAATTGTAGCTTGTGCATATGAATAAGACAGGGGTGATGTCCAAAGATAAGTCTGATTTTTTAGAATAAATAAACCTTAAACCTTTATTTCCAGATCCAGGAGCATGGGCTGAATAGAGGGGAATGAGTTGAAACTGGCCTGGGTGAAGATGGGTTCAGTAACTCTTCAGCCCAGTCACTGAAGGGAGGGGTTCTCGAATTTGATGGTTGGAGTCCAAGTGTCCAAACACATTTCTTTTCCAGACTCATGCTTATTGACCTTGAAGTCTTGGTCTGCTTGCTGTTTGTCGATATTGCAATGAAACTCCTTATATGTCTGAACACATTAAACCTCTCAAGGTTACTTGTCTTGTCCTCTTTTACCCTGTTGAACAATCACCATCTTGCTCAAAGTACCACAGGAAATCAGACATGTCCAGATGTGTCAGAGTACTTTGAGTCACGCAGTGAAAGCAAGAGGGAGTTTATTCCTCACCTCACAGGCCAAAAGACAGTGCTTTTTCGTTTTGCTCTTTTCCATGCAATGGGTTTGCTATCTAATGCAACAGTCTTACTATACCTGAGCTAGGATACTTGGATTTTATTTCATTAATTCCAGATGACTAGAGAGAGCTCTTTGGGCCAGCTTTTACTTGTCTTTTGAGTTGTAATTGAAGTGATAAAGACAATTCCAGAGTTTATCTAACCAGAAACAGGAGGATGGTAGTAGTTTTGTAGCAGTAGTTCTGAAGCACATTACTCCCACTTTGTGGGAAAGATTCTAATTCCTAGTTTTGGGAATATCTGTGAATAAAAGAGGTAGGTGTAAATAGTGAGCTCTTCCACCATACCCATTCACATACCCCCTCTCTCTCTCTCTCTCTCTCTCTCTCTCTCTCTCTCTCTCTCTCTCTCTCTCTCTCTCTCTCTTTTTCTCTCCATTAACAACCAGCAGCCTACCCAAAGTTTTCCCAAGCTTCCCTTGAGGCTAGGTATAGATCCACATGACATAGTTCTGTCCAGGGGGTGTGACTAGAAGTGACGTAGACAACTTCCTGATCATACCTTTAAAAGAAGGGAATATGTACTTGTCTCCCAAGCAACGTAGAGCTGGTCACAGTGGCTTTGATTTGCTTCCACATGCTGTTGAAGGACAGAAACAAAAACACTATGTTGTTTAAAACTGATTCACTGTTTTCATTGCAACAGTAAGCGCTGTGCCTTGGCTGTCACAAGAGTGGGCAAGAAGCATGGATGTAATTTAGGGATGTTTGAAAATGAATTCTCAAGGTAATAACAATGGCCAGTGCTCCACCCAAGTAATCATTATTCATCCAAAAATGCTCCAAAAGTATTTTGACCTCACAGCCAAGAACTCTTTGGCATTCTCTTAAACAGGCTGCTTATGGGCCAAGCTCCTTTCCCTTGTTGCTGGTGTTGGGCTTCTACTTCACTCTGTTCCCTCCCTGTGGTTTGTGTTCCCTTACATCCCTGGGTGCTATAGTTGTGCTGTAGCCCTTTTTTTCTCTTATCAATTACCAAATCCCATTCCTATAAGAAGCCTGAGAGGCTTAGTCCATTCCTGCTATTATAACAAAATATCTGGAACTAGGTAACACATAAAGAACAAATTTATCCCTTACAGTTTTGGAGGCTGCAAGTCCAAGTCAAGGTGAAAGAAAATTTGTTGTCTGGTGAAGACTTGATTTCTGCTTCGTAGCTGGTACCTTTTACTGCATCTTTAAAAGGTGGAAGGGTGGGAGAGACAGGCTGCTCCCTTGTGCCTCTTTTTTAAAGTCACTACCTCCTAAAGGCCTCACCTTTTCATACTTTACACTGACCGTTAGATTTCAACATATGAATTGGGAGGCACAGGGAACATTCAGATCATGGCAGAGGCTATGGTGATAGCTACTGCCTTCATCAGCTATAATCCCTAGTTGCATGCTCAACCCAGAGGAAGAAGGTTCCTGACAAGCCCTGGAAAGTTCCCCAAGGCTCTCTCTGCCCAAGGAAGACCTGAGGGCCTAAGGATATCCCACCCCTACCTCATTGTGTTCATGGGGCACAGCAGAGGAAACACAGGAGGTATAGTGCTACATGGAAAGAGAATCCCTGGTCTCAAAGATTCTCTGTGCTCCAGAACTCCATATGATACACTTGTTTCACAACCACAGTAACCCTACTGGGGCAGTGGTACCAGGAGCTTCAGGAACAGCACAGACCCTTTGTGGGACAACTTGCCTCTGGTCATTAAAAGAACCATCATTTGACACTTTCTGCACTTAGGAGGACTAAAATGTTACCGTGATCAATTTATTGAAGATGGTTCACCTGATTTGTTTTTAATACCTTGAAAAGTGATCCCTAATGAAAAGCCATCTTAGTTATTTGACAGTTGTTATTTGTATTTATAAATTTGCATATTATGCAGCCTTTGGGGTGCTAGCCAATAGCTAGGTAATAGATTCTCACTGTGGTTTGTTGATTTCCACAAAGTCCAGCCAGCACTGAATTTGCCTCAGCCTGGCACTTCACTCTCCCTGAAACTCCTGCCATAAGTGTCCTCCTGGTCCTTCCCTGTCCAGACTTGCAACTTTTTCAGTGGTGTGTTCTTTCCTTGTCCAACCAACTTCATCAGCTTAAGCTGATGCTCTGTACCTGCTTGTTGTTTGTACCCCCGTCTTATCTATCTCTGTGCTTAAATGTGTCTGTATATGCTAGTAGTACCTGGCATGTAGTTTAAGCAAAACAGTGTTTGCCAGAAGGTTCTTAGTAAGTGCATATGAAGCCCAGTGTGCTGACTTCCCTTTTGATAGATAACCAAGCTTATGATCCTTCAGGTTTCGATTTATGACAATAACTGAACTATATCGTAAATTCATTTTCAGTCACATTCTATTCATAACTTTCTGGTTTTTATGATCTTCAAATCATAGAAGTTGAATTTAAAAATGGATGTTTAAAATAGGGGTTAAATTATCCTTAAATTCTTAATTTTAAAATCATGTGGAAGAGGTATTTTGATTAGGTATCTTAATGGACTATAAACTTCCTTTGAACACAGATTTCATCAACTTACATGTTCATTGTTGCATGTTTTGGTTTGAAGATTATGAAAGAGTAGACCAGAGAGACATATCTCAGTGGTAGAGTACCGGCCAAGCACACGTGAGGCCCTGGATTCAATCCCCAGTACTACCCCTTCCCCAAAAAAATAACCTAGCACTATCTTACAGAATTAAAAAAAAAAAAAATGAACAAAAAATAATAATGGGCCATAGGTGTGATTTAGTAGTAAAACATGTGCTTAGGATAAACAAGGCCCTTGTTTCCCTCCACAGTTCCCAGTAATGATGATGATGGAGTAAATAAAAGTACAGCTTTCATTAGGTTTGTCCAATCTCTTCACAGTACCATGCAAGATGACATTTTTATTCTCCATGAGCAAGAGTATGATAGTCTTCTTGAATCTGTCTTCAAAACTGAATTCTTAAGTCTCTTAGCAAAGCGTTATGAGGAAAAAACCCAGAAACAACTACCTCTGAAATTCAGCAATACGTAAGTTGGGGTCCAAACTTCTGAGTAAAACTGAGAGGGCCTTGGTCCCACTCCCAGGGGCCAGGCTGAGGGGAAGGGAGGCTTACGGGCTGGAGCATGGGGTCGGGTTCCTATAGCTTTAGCAAGTCCTGCCGTGGGTGCCTCCATTTCCCAGTAGAATCTTACAGCCTGCTAAAGATAGCCTGGATGGTTATCACAGACTTGGCAAAGGTCACTTTTGTACTTCTGTGAAATAGTGACTTTATACAATGGTATAATTTGTCATTTAGACAAAGATCACCCAAATGAGGCAGGGAATGGCAGATTTTTAAGTGGCATCGATGAAAGAGCATTTTTTTATTCAGTAGAGCAAACACTAGAGTCACTCTGGAAGCAGACAAAAGTGATTGGGTTAAGGGCTTAAATTTCCCCAATTAATGATAATAAAACCTACTGGTGGGTATTTAGGAACTTGGGGACTGTGGATGGCCAATGTCTTGTGTCCTGGCTCCTCTTCATTTGTTTTGGGAACGTGGTCTTATGGACCAGATACTGGCATACTTTTGAGCTTCTAATCTCACGTGTGAGTGAGTGTTACTTAGCTTTTCTTCTTAAACTTCCCCATCTATAACATGGAAATATCCTCCAGTTCTTCCTACTCACAAGAGTAAGGATGTTATGAATTACAAAGTCTTAATGCCATGATGGGGAAACAGAGTAGGCAGCTACTTGAAATTATTGTACTTTCTTAAAACATGAGAAAGAAATCCAATGTGTATTGTATGATGTAGATATATAAGAAGCATGGGAAAAAAATTTTTTTTAAAGTGGCTGGGGTGTTTAGATTTTGGTTGCTAGTGTTTGTCTTTTTCCCTGTCTGGGTAGGAAATAATGGTGGAAGAATAGAATTTAATGAAATAGTAACCACATTCTATGCTATGGAACCTTCAACTGTATCTATCTCTCAGTCCTGCATGAATGCAGACCCAGGGAAACAGCTAGAAACAAATGATACAGCACAGCAGGTGTGGCTGAGAAATTGTCACCTTCTTCCTGTCCCCTAAGCAGTAGCTCCTGAAACCATTTGACAGCATGACATTGTCATATTTATAGGGTATTTCCCTTACCAATTGGTTTCTCACAGGTGCCAGGTCTACTTCTGGTTCAGTGACCCAGAATTGTGCTACATCCTGGGTACAGTGCCCATCCCTCACTTGGTTTAGGTTGTCTGGTCTTACTGCATTTTTATAGTGTGCTTTCTCAACAACAGAACTCCATGCTGGGTCTATGAGTATCATTTTCTCACTGGTTAATTCCGATTTGTTAATCCCAACAAACATGCTTGTTACAGTCTTGAATTGAAGTTGAAGAAGGAGAACTGGGGTCCCTGGAGTGCAGGAGGCTCCCGGCAAGTGCAATTCCACCAAGGCTTCGGTGACCTGGCCATCCTCAAGCCCAGCAACAAAGTGCTGCAGGTCAGCATCGGACCCGGGCTGCCCAAGAATTCCCGTAAGTGTCCTGTGGGCCCCTTGGCAGCATTTCTACACCAGCACCTCTCCCCAAGGCTTCTGGTGAATGCACTGTTCTGGGACCAAATCAGTGCATCTAATACTTCCTGTGGCAGGGTATTCGTCAGATGGGACATTCAGACTAAAGCAACATCAAGGAAACAAGTAAGCTGAAATTTTCTGAATGCTTTAGTTCTTCTGTGTAATACACCTGGCATTACAGTATTAATTGTATTTAAAACAGTTTGTTGCCTTCAAATTTCCCAGCCCTTTCCAGTCAGATCTTGTCAACAATACCAACATTTTTCTTACTGCCATTTTAAAAGAAATTGAATACATTTACCTACTCCTTGCCTGGTTTCCCTAGGCTGCTGTGAGTCAAAGCTAAGATCTCTGTGTTCAGTTTTGAGCACGTCATTAGAAGACACGCACATACACATGCACACTCTACCTCTACCTCAAGCCTAACTCCTTCACTGGCCTTTGATTCTTTTTCCATTTATAATTCGATATTTATAAACTTACAGGGCACAGCATAGAATAATCATATATGCTATGCATTCACATATGTACGTGTTTTTCTAAAATCGAGCTTATGTTTATAGTCAGTGAAGAATGTTTCATACATAAAACTTTATCCGTTTCGTCTACAAAGGTACACTTGCATGGCATATACTCTGGCATACAACGCAGAAACATATTGTGATACCTTTATGTGTCTATGGCCACGTGGAAAATGTTGGTGTATGTCTGTATATCACTTAACTACTTTCAGAAAACACATTTTGGTGGGATTTTTGCAGAGAATTTTAAATAAAAGGATGAGGGTGGGGTTAAGGGAACAGGGAAAAGGAACAGTGGGAAACCATTGTTGCCTCCAAACCTGAAATGACAGAGTGAGCAAAGAGTTGCGCTGAAGGGTGCAGACAGGAGCTGGCAGACTCAAGATCTAATCCCTTCTTCAAAGTCTACAAACTAGAATCATTTTTGTGAGATTATCAGTCTCTCTTTGAAAAGTCATTGTCTCTAACATTTAAAAACTGTACCTCTATAAACATACCCTGCAGCCCCTTCCTCTTCAATAGCTACCAGCATAGGATTTCCATCACATCTCCCTTCTCCACTGCATCCAATCTTCTGCAAATCTGAGATCTGTATTCCAACTTTCTCAAACGTTTTCCATAGGCAAAGAACCATCCAGAGTCATAAAACCAAACAATAGTACTGATTTCAATGTTGTGTTTCTTGTTTATATCAGGTCCTACCAGAAGGAACACCATCCAAAGCAGAGGGTATTCCAGTGGGACTCAGAATGCCAACTACCCAATGAGAGCCGCTCCTCCTCCCCCAGGTAAGCCAAGCATGCGCCTGAGACTGAGACAACTAACTCCGGATCCATTAATTATAAATATACTTGGAAAGAAACCCATTAGCAAATAAATGTACTAATCAGCCATAGGCTGTCTCCATATCAGATGTACTACTACCAATACAGAGGCCCTATTTGTGACCCCAAAATTCAGGAGAAGTAAGACTCAGGCTGAACTGGCAGAATAGTCAATCTGAATGTCATCACCTAGCACATTGCTCCCTTTGGAATAACATCCTATAAGAGAGAGAGAGAGAGGAGAGCAGTTGCTGTCTATGATAACTACAGTGTTGTCAGTTTTAAGATGTAGGATGCTACCTTTATGGGAAAGGAATTTGTGTGGTATCATCCCACAGCTACCACCCAGCATTAGCCAGATACCACTATGGTGTTTTGCAATGAGTTACAGCTTCTTGAATGAGAGAGAGAGAAAAAAAAAATCTGTTCTTAGAAAGAATCCAGGAGACCTGTTCCCCAAAATAAAATAATATCTGGGAGAGTTACAAAATAGTTACAAAAGTTTTGTGGGCCCTTGATTTATATTTATTATTTTTTAAACAATAAAAAACAACTTGCAGATCAATAAACTCTGAACCTAAATAAATTTAAGACTTTTTGCCCCCTACAAATCTGCTTTGTATTTGAAGAGATTTCTTTCTTTCTTCCTTTTTTTCCCCAGCACTGAGGATTTTCACTCAGTGCTTCACTTGTTAGGCAAGTGCTCTACCAATGAGCTCTCTCCCCAGCCCCTTGAATAGCACTTTCAAAATTCACAAAATGTTTCTCCTTCACTCACAAAGTTCATTTCATAAAATACTATTCCCAGGGGTTTGATATTAGTTTAGGATTTTAAGTCTGGAAAGGTTATTTTAGGTCCACATTTGACAAATCATCCCAGAGAAGAGAATCCTATTTATACTGTTGTCCAAGATGTGCATTACAAAGCAATTCTTCAGTCTCTTGCTCTGAAATCTCACAGTGGTACGCTAAGCTATGGACACTGGGGCCTGGCAATGAGAAACCTGTTCTCTTTCAGAGTCTGTTTTCTGCTCAGCCCAGCTGCTGCCCCTGCCCTTTTTTAGGTTTGAGGAAAAACCAAACTAGAAGGAAACTTAGAGAAGCAATAGTAATATTATATTGCTACTTGTGCACTGGCTCCAGTATAGCATTCTGGTCCTGGAAATCTCCTTTACTTTGGTTAGTTTGTCCAAAGCAGTCTTTCAGGCTAAATCAGGCCCCAGGACATTTGACCTTAAAGTTTGGTTTCCCAGCTTTCCTAAGTCAAATGAGTGATTGGACCTGAATTCATTAGATCACCATTTCTCAAACTTTCTGTGAAAGTGAAGGACCAAGATTTTTAATTTCATAGGTTTTTTTTTTTTAATTCCAGTTCATCACCATACTTTTATAAGAAATAATGAAAATGTATTTGTAGAATAAAGGAATTATAAAAGCTTAAAATATAAGACGAATTTTTTGTTATTAGATCCAAGAGACTTAAGATATGTGTGTCAAGTTGCCATGGATGTTTCTACATGTTATTCTTCATTTCTGAACTTACTGTGAGCAAGTGGGTGCTGAGCTACACATAAACCTGCCCATCTCTAGACCCACTTTGAGGGTCACTGCCCTGGGGCACATCCCCTTCTGACATGCCTCTCTGCTTTCCTCGGCTCTTTGGCATTAAGTGGGCTTTGAAGTCCTCCCCATCCTCGGATAACTATGGGAGCCCATTCAAATCCCATTTACTGGGTAAAGTGAAGAGGGAAGATCATTTGCCTCCACAGGCCTAGTTCTGATCCATCCCGAGAGGTGGGTGGGAGGGAATGGCAAGGGCTGGATGGAGAGCTATACTCTTTAAAGCTCCACCCTAGAAAACTGTCATTCAAAGTAGGAACTCTACTCTATCTGTTATTACTGGGGAGGGAAACAGCACACTTTTCCACTTTGCAATAAGAAAGATATAAAGATAAAGGGAAATGAATGTCAGAGATGGAAGCGATCAAGTGGATTCTGCACCAGTCTCCTTGTTTTGTTTTTTTGTTTGTATGTTTTTGGTTTGGGGGTATTTTGGGCACCAGGGATTGAACCCAGGGGCAGTTAACCACTAAGACACATCCCCAGCCCTTTTTATTTTTTATTTTGAGACAGGGTCTCACTTGGTTGCTTAGGACCTCACTAAGTTGCTGAGGCTGGCCTCAAACTTGCAATCCTCCTGCCTCAGTCTTCAGAACTACTGGGATTACAGATGTGTGCCTGGCTCTCTTTGTTCTTTAATGAAGAAACTGATACTCTGAAAGACCAGTTATCTTGCTCAAGATCAATACAGTATTAAGAGCCAGAACTGAACACCTAAACCCTTTATAAATGAAGGGTCATTCTACTGGCTCCAACGAGTTCTCTCAATTTGGTTGAAAGAGGTATCATGGTGCAACTTATTCAAGTGGGTCTTGGGACGTCTTGTTCTTCACTCTGCCCAGATCTGTCATGTAGAAGACCTAAAGGCTTCCTCATACAAGGTGTAGAATGACGCCCCTTTCAGCTGAGACCTATGATTTTGAGCCCATCACTATAGTATATCCATTACTTCTCAGCTAATGCAATTTGTGTGATCTTTACTAAAAATTGCTATTTGGCTAAGAGAGCTTGCTCCCCCTGGATTGATCCAACTGGGTGGTCACATTTCCCTTCCCTGTATATAGTGCTCCCTCCACCGTACACAGCAGGCTTTTGCCAAAGACACACAAGACAGACCCCTTGAAAATCGATGTCCAGCTGTTTAAACAGCTGCAGGCCTGCCCTCTTGAGTCACAGCCTCATAATTTTCTTAGATTCCAGGCCATGTCTGCCAGCTAGTTGCAAGCCTACCTTTCCTTGACTGTGGACTTTGAAACCCTGAACATCTGGGGGGATTCTATTGTCAAATTTGACAAGCATGTGCTGAGTATTCCATGCACTTCCTGGACATTTACTCCATATTATTAGCTCTTTCACATTGTTATACCTTAAGTTATACTATTTTATTTGTTAACCAGAATTCAGTAATTGGCTCAGAAGAAAGCCAATGCATTAAATCTAAATGTGGTATTTTGGCAATAGTACTCTCCATAGGAAAACTGATGTGTTAAGTCACTTGCCCTTCACTAGTAGCTGGATGTAATTTTTTGGCAAACCTTTTGGGAAAGAATCAAAACTGTTAAGCTTTTTTTTTTTTTTTTTTTTCTCTTTTCCTGTAGGATACCATCAGAATGGCATCATCAAAAACCAGTTTGTGCCACATCCCCACATTCCTGGAAACCAGAGGTCCAATCAAAAAAGCCTGTATACCTCCATGGCCCGCCCACCCTTGCCACGGCAACAGTCCACGGGCTCCGACCGAGTGTCACAGACACCTGAGAGTCTGGATTTCCTCAAGGTCCCAGACCAGGGTGCTGCCGGGTAAGACTGCCATCGCCTAAGGGTGAAGCTGGCAAGTTCTATCTCCACTAATTATGCCAAGGGTTCAGAGACTCCTCTAGGCCATCAATGAATGATTCTGAAGTTCATTTTTCCACCCAAGTGCTGTAATTCATGACCCAAGGCTTTGGAGCTTTGGCTGACATTTCTAAAACTGCAGCCAAGTTGATAGCTCACAACGCTTTTCATTCTGTGGAGACTAGAAACATCAGAAGACGGGTCCCCTTCAACCCTGAGATTCCACTCATGGCTCTCTGACACAATTGAGGAGTAATGGGATTTTTGACTTCTATCTGTGCCTGCAGTTGCCTAAACATAATTGCTTAGAGTCTTAGCAACATTGAGAATAGCATTGCAGCATCCTATGAAATGTGGATGTTTCAGAATACTGATTTTCATGGCCTCAGCATGAGAGCCTCTCTGTCTTCCTAGAAAAGAAAACAAAGAGCTGTGAGAGGAACTCAGACTCTTGAGGCTGAGGAGGCAAGCATTTCTAGAACTCTGCGTGGATATGCAAAGGATGCATGGTGTAAATGTGAGCGTAGACATGTCCTGTGGAGTCACCGGGATAGGACTAGGTCCTATCTGCAAAACTAGTAAGGGAACACCAGACTTTGGTGCCAGCTACATTCCAGGTGCTTAAGGGTGAGCTGTCCTGAGATACAGGGAGTGCCTTAGCACTTAGGCACAGGGTGTGTGGAAATCACCACCTAGGTTGTAAGTAATATTGTCAAATGACAGAGAAGGGGGAAGCGAGACCTGGGAGAGAATACTATTTTAGCCTCTATTTCCTATCAAACATTGCACCTGCTACTTAACCTCCTTGAACTTTGTATGTTGATGTAACACCATCAAGCTTGCTGGGTTGTGGGAAGAAGTATACACATAAAATACTTAGCATGTTACTTGGCAGGTGGGAGACTACTCAGTCAACTATAGCTTGAGGATGATGAGATAACCATTATCTCACGGTAGTTGGACAAGTAACTTTAAGGAATCTTCCTCTGCATGGTTGAATCCAGGGAATGACCTGCTTCAGCACACCTTTTTACTCTTCCCTTCCCTCATGCCCACTTCCATTTTTTGTTCTTTCCATGTCTCTAGATAGAACAGTGAAGAAGTTTTAAGTGATCAGGAGACTTGTGTACAAAATAGACCTGGACTGGGATGGAAACAATAGCTCCTTCCTCCACCCGGTACTGTTAGATATTTTCTCTGATATGGACACTTCCTCCTAAAGACCACAAAGATGATGGAAACTTCACCAGGTTCTCTCATGGTATTCCTTTTACCCTAGCAAGTCTTATGTCATTACCTCATTTGGGTCACAGTTTGGAAAACACCTTAGTTACATAATAAAGATGGCCATCAGAGCCAGGCACAGTGGTACATGCCTGTAATTTTAGCAACTTAGGAGACTGAGGCAAGACGATTGCAAGTTCAAGTTCAGCCTCAGCAACTTAGCAAGATCCTATCTCAAAAAAGGGAGTGGGGTATGAGCTGGGAACGTAGCTCAGTGGCAAAATAAAATGGCCCTGGGTTCAATTCCTAGTGCCACGATGACCACTGGGGGAGTGGGCACCAACCTTTCCTAGTATGTGTGCTCTCTCGCTTCTATACACTTTTTCTTCACTTCCTTTCCCCCACTCCTGGGTAAGTAGTTATCCCACCAGTTCTAATGGCCATGTTTTACCTGATTAGATTAGTCTAAAGCAGTGGTTTTCGAACTCTAGTATTCAGAATCACCTGGAAGGCTTACCATCACACTTCCAGGGGCCATATCTATAGGTCTGGGTAGGGTCCAAGAATTTACATATCTACCAAGTTCCCATGCAGTGCCAGTGCTGCACTAGTATCTGATTGATAAGGCCAGGAGAGGTTCCTATAAAGGTGCAAAGTATGCTGTTAAGGTAATGGGATTTTTCACTCTGTAACCCACACCCATACTATTCAGATGGAGAACATCATTAAAATAGTCACATGATTTCTCCTAGACCCAGTTTGGTTTCCCAAAGTAGGCAAGGAATTAAAAGCAATGAACAGAATGCACCAAATCTCTTAGCTCTGCCTGCTAGCTTCCTACACACTTTGGTTTTGGCAAATAGGACCATCTTTTCAGCCTGCTTTGCAAGTTACAGACTTGCATATGGGCCAGCTGGGAGCATCTGTCAGCCAAAAGTAGGCAATTTAGGAACATCGTGTCTTAACCGAGGCTGCTCCCTTCCAGCCCTCAGCGGTGTGGTTCCCTGTTTTAGTCTTCTCTAACCCTTTACCACCTTCAGGCCTGAAGACCAAGCACTGGCAGTTCTGTCTTGGAGACTGGCTATGAGAGGCCGGAAGGAGAGAACACCTTGACAACCATCCACTAGGCAGTTCCATTTTCTTGACTGTTGTGCAGAAAACTCTTATTATTAAGCATGCTCAGTCCAATAGCTTCAAGAATCCTAGCAAGCCTCCTCTTATACACTTCAGTCTGCCATGTAGACATTCCTTAGAAAATAGTAACTCGGTCAAAGACTGAGTTCTGTCTTAGTATTTATTTTCTAAAACGTATAAATGTGAAAATTAAAAGTTTCTGATGTTGTCAGGGTCTGTAGACATGGCATTTCAGAAGCCTCATGGTTACCTAAATTTAACAGCTTCTACTCTTTGCCAAGAAAACACTAATTGCATTTATTCCATTGGAGGTTGTTGGAGCACATGGGAATTTTGGTATCCTGAGTTTTGTCCCTTTTCCCTCATAAACATGAGTCTTCCTATTTACATCAAAATTGTAAAGAGTCACCTTGAATTTATCAGTTCCTAAATAAGATTACTGTAGTTTTTCTGTCCTGGGCTTTCACATCATATGTCTATCTTTCCTTTCTCTCTCCTCCCCTCAATGTACTTTTTCTTTTTGTATTTTTTTTTTTTTTGGGGGGGGGGTGCTGGGGATTGAACTCAGGGGCACTCAAACACTGAACCACATCCCCAGCCCTATTTTGTATTTTATTCAGCGATAGGGTCTCACTGTGTTACTTAGTGCCTCACCATTGCTAAGGCTGGCTTTGAATTCATGATTCTCCTGCCTCAGTCTCCCAAGCCACTGGGATCAAGGCACTTTTCTTTATGGATATATTTAGCATATGCAATCACTTCTTTTTGATCAAGTAATATGGATAAAATCAAATGATTTAATTAGCACCTCAGGTTAATTCAGGAAAGTATCAGTTTATTTTTGGTTCAGTCAGTTGTTTTGGGAGAGACGTGCAGACTTCACTAAATTTATTCTCATCCCAGCTGCATTCTGCATCCTTGTATTGCAATACTTATGCACATGCAGCCATTGTTGTCTTTGTCATTATCATCATTCTTCAAAAGGAGATATGCAGAGGCAATCATTATCTTCCAGTCCCTTAGCATAGCTTCTGAAAAGTCTGATTCAGGTCAGATATCTTTTTTGATTCTAAAGGAAAGAGAAGAGGTTAGGCAACAGCCACATGAAAGCCTGCTCGCTCTGCTCTGTCTTCTTAGGCTCCCTTTCAGGAGTGCTTTGCAACTTTCCCCCCCTAATGTGCATAATCTACCTGCAGTTCATTATTGGAAGCATTAAAACCCAGAGTGGAAATGTCTGTTCCTCTTTTTAATCCTGTGGTCTGTTTCATGAAAGGATAACTTCAGGAAATTTCAAGATACTCCAGAGATTGATTCAACTCAAGTTAGGGAAACAGAAAAATATTGTAAGTGCTCAGTTTAGGGCTGCTGGCCATACCACAAAGCTGGGGTCAACAGAAAAATTTAAATGCTGCCTGTATGTCTCTTGTCAAGACTCTCCTAATGGAGTCATATTTTCAAAGTGCTAAAAATTTCCACCAAGCGTCCAGTCGCAGTATTTTTCAACCAGTAATCTACAGGAGCAGCAGCCTTAACCTGGCCCAGGCAGACATGGAGTTTAGGAATTCCTGGCATCCATTCCCACATTTCCAGTAATGTTTATAGATTCAACCTTTTGGAACAGCATATTTTGGAGAGCCAATGAAGTAAAATGCCATTATTTTTCTTCTTGGAATTTCAAGACATATATTTCACATCTGCACAACAAAGAGTTGATATTTGAAAGCCTAGTCCCAGCTCTCCCTGGCAGAGACAAGACATACCCACCCAGGAGCCTGGGAGCATCTTGGAAGGTCAAAAAGGATGGCATGGGGGCATGGGAGAGTGAGGGTTTGTAATAGCAAGAACTGGGTGTGAGTCCGGTTACATTTTTTCCTTTTTATTTTATTCATCAGATTGTTTACTGAGGTTGTTTGTTTGTTGGTTTGTTGTGCTGGAGATTGAACTCAGGGCCTTCTGCATTCTAGGCATTCTAGGCACTGTAACACTGAGCCACATTCCTAGCCTCTCACGTGCCTTCTGTGTGATATCTGATGCTTGTCGTTTAGTTACTTAGTCATCCTATGCCTCAGTATGCTCCCATGCAGTAGAGGTAATACTAAGATAATAATTTTAAAATCTACTCCTAGGGTTCTCTTAAAGATTAAATAAATACTTTGTACACTATACATCACAATGCAGTTGAATTTGGTTTTGTTTTCAGTTTTTTAAGTTGCTGTGAATTGAACCCGGGATTTCACACATGCTGGTCATGTGCTCTACCACTAAGGAACAACCCAAGCCAGAAAATTCTTTTACATTTGTTTCATTGCCATTATTCATCTGTTTTAGTCTTGCAGGGAAATTTTAATATTCTACCAGAATTGAGAAGTGGGTATTCCCTGGCTTAGAGGCTTTGTCCTCAAGTATCCAAGGGCTGAGGTTTTTGCTCTGGTAGAGTGCTTGCCTAGCATGTACAAGGCCCTGGGTTCTATTCCCCGGACTCCAAAAAGAGGGAGGAGGAAAAACAAAACAAAAATACCAAATCTCTGACCTGCAGAAAGCTTTGGACTCTGAAGTTCTATGCTCCAGGCATTCACTGCTTGCTTTAAGGGGGGAAATGGACTGCCACCATGAAACCAAGGCAGAGACCCTTTTTCCCCAGCACACGCACAAGAACAGCAGTGCTGCTCTCTATGCCACAGACCGACAGCCGAGCAGAGTTGTCTGATCATATTGCAACAGTCACTAGAACTCTATTTGGACAACTTAAATAAAAGTCATAGATTCCTATTTTGCTTTATGCAATTCCATATTTCTAACCGAACATCTTAGCTCCAATAACCATAATAACCACTTCCCATGAGAAGTGAGGGACATGACCAGGGTAGAGGGAATTAAGTAACCCTCAATTTGGAGAAATTCAATGTCATTTAGGGTCATTTAGGCATTGCCTGGTCTTCCCCAGTCACTAATGGAGCATGTACTTTACAGTGCAAATTTTCATGAAGCAAACCAGATGTAATATGCATCATTCACCAGAAAATATTATTTACCTTACAGATTGTAAGGTGATCACATTTGAGATCTAATGCCCCGCTTGGGGCGGGGGGGGCCTCCTGCAAAAAGAAGTTGCTGTAGTTCAGCGCCTTTCTGTGTTTATGTTAATGGGTAAGAGACACAAAGTGGAAAGTGTACAAATTGGTTGAAATGATGGATCAAGTAGTAGGAAAAGTAAACTGTGTTGTACAAAAATGACATATAATGAAACACTGGATTTGCTCAGAGATGTATAGTTTTATAACTATATAGTAATATATATGTATGTGTGTATATATATATATATATACACACACACACATATATATACACACACATATATATACACACATATATAAACTTTTATTTTTGAAATGTCAACAGAAATAATAATTGTTATGAGTCTGAAATTCTTGATGCAACCCCCATTTCCCCAATGAAAGAATTGTTTTTATTGCACAGTTTTTAATCCTGTGAGGTTTATTAGAAATGCAAATATCACAAAATAACAGAGTTGTCAAAATTATTTAAATCTTGCATAGTTAGTACAAAACAAATGTAGGCAAACAATTTTTAGGCCAGAATGAATGTGGGTTATTGAAAGGGTACCGTAGTGTGCTGACAAACAATGGAAACTTAGGATAAAACACCCTGAGTTGTAACATTTGCCAGTTTCTGTGGTTAGATATTCACATGTGGCCAACTTCAAGCTACCAGCATGGCCCCCATTGAGCAGGCCTGGGAAATGATGGGCAGTCGCACACCATTACACGGGATTTCTAGCACACATCAGTAATAGCCATGAATAACTTCAAGAACATAGACAGAAGTAAAATATTTAGGAAAGGATGAATCATAAGTATTTATTGCCCTTTTAATATAACATATTCTATTGTAAGTTCATAAGATTTATTTTTTAATAATGACCATGTTTAATAACTGCTTCACAAAATTCCTGAAAGTTTGAACAATAGGCTCTCACAAGCTGGCCCAAGCCCATTCCAGCTCAGTGGGCATGAGGGTTTTGTTTGCTGTGTAAGAAGGTTTGTAATCTCTTCTTCACTGAGTTGGCCAGTCTCCTCGACTGGGAGTGGAGGCCTCTGGTGCTTAAAAGTCCTTATTAATCAATTTCTGGCAGTTTGCTGAGAGCCATTTTGTCTCATTATTAATTACACAGGATCGCCACCTAGTGACAGAAAGGGAATTGGGTTTTTGAGACTGTTGGGTTTTTGAGAGCTGGGAAAATGGCTGTTCTGGTGGACTGTGTCCTACACTAGTTTGGAGGTCCCCAGCATGGTGAATTGTGCACTGCTACCACTTCATCAGCACACACTGCTCTGTACATCATACAGTAGGGAATCTGTTGAAAGCTCTCTGAAAAGCTTGGTTAGAATTAGAAAAAGGTTTGGGTCCAATGTCCCTCTCCTGTTTTACCCTGTCACTCTATCAGAGCATACATTTGCACCACACTGTGTTCCCAGGACTGGGGACCACAGTGGTAAACACAGAAAGTATCAGGCCCTGCCTCGTGGTGCCTACCATCTTCCCAGGGAGTTAGCCTCATAGTTACACAAGTCACTATACATTCAGAACCCTGCTCTCAAGGACACATGGGCTATGAGCAGAAATGGTAGGGCGTTTGTATGGATGTGAAGAAGTAGTAGTTGAAATGAGCTCTGGAGGCTGAGCAGGAATTGGCCATGCCACTTTGGGGTTTGGGGGACAGGCTGGGGGAGCCTGACCAGATCTATGAGCCAGAGTGGTTAGTGTGGCTGGAGCTCAAGGAACCTTATGCGTATTCTACCATGTTGACCAGTGAACCCCAGGAACCTGCACCAGTCATTTCACAGGAGTGTCATGAGAGTTAAGTAAAGCAACATCTATGAAAATGCCTGCTGCTGAGCAAGCCCAGCTAAAAGTAGATTTGTCTCTACTTCAGACAGCTAAGACAGGGGCTCCCAGGAGACATCCCATGCATTGATACTCACAAGAGTGTAGACAGGTGTGAGAATGAGCAAGATAGCCATGGGAGATTCCTGCTCTGTCTGTAGTTCACTTCGGGAAGATGCTGTCCTCTTGGAGCACTTTGCATCTCTTCTTAGTCACAGGGAAGAGCCAGACCAGGTTGACCTCAGTGTTGCATCCATTCCTAATGCAACAGGCAGAGCTCTTCTCCAACTCTACCCACACATCCACTCCTCCTCCAAATCCCAGTTGACCCTTTGCTACCCAGAATACACTTGTCTCAAAACTGCCCTGGCCTTCCCACCTCCAGCTGTAGAGTGCTGTGAACTCCATTCAACCAAGTGCTTAATGGCCTTGTGTTTCCAGCATAGTAGCAGATTGGCCTAAGACAATCAAACCAGCTGTTGCCTTGGGTCTACACAGGACCCAGGTAATTCCTTTTCTGCTTTGACCAGTAGTAGCCATTTATCCTGAGGAAGTAACCACTGACGCCTTGGGATCAAAGTTCATGCAGGGCTATGGGCAGATGGGTGTTTGAATAATCCTCCCCACCTCCACTCTGACCTGGGCCTGGGACAATCCCAGCAGTGCCTGACATACAAGCCAGTGAGGCCACTCCAGGGCTTAGCAATGCATTGTACCACCTAAAGGGGCCCATTCTATTTACTTTTTTTAAAAAAAGCAACTTCACTAAGATGTGATTTATATACCATAAAATGAACCCATTTAAAATGTACGGTTCAATAGTTTTCAGTACATTCACAGTGTAAGGAATCTCACGGAAACCACGCTGGACACGGGAAATATTAAGCAAACAGAGTGTCTCCCTGCAGGGTAAGAGAGAAAATGAGAGGAAAAGAAAGGGAACGAGAAAGGGCAAGCGCTAGAGAGAGAGTGGAAAAGCGAGGAGGAGAAAGAAAGTGAGTCAGGGGAAGAGAAAGCAAGAGAGAAGATGGCGGTGAAGCTACCTTTAAAATCCTGGCGGGCTTACAGGGGACCAATAACAGAGGAGGATTCTTGCAAGCTGACTGATGAACCAGTAGCTAGCTAGAATGTTCACAGATTGACAAGTAGTTGGGAGGCGGGGAAATGGCTGCAACGGAAAGGGCGGGGAGAGCAGCTTTGTACATTACACACAGAATTGTGAAAACCTCACCTTTTACTTTTTTTATAAAGCAATTCCTTGAGATATAATTTATATACCATAAAATTTACCTATTTAAAATGTACAGTTCAACAGTTTTCAATATATTCAGAGTTGTGCAAACATTACCATAAGCTAACCTAAAACATTTTCATCACCTCCCAAAAAATCATCTGCCTATTAGTACCATTCCCATTTCCCCTCCCCCAGCCCTAGACCACTACTATCAATCTACTTTCTATCAATCTGGATTGGTTGTTATGGACATTTCACATAAATAGAATCATACTTTTGTTAAATTTATTCCTAAGTATTCTTTTCTGATGTGTTATAAAGGGGATTTTTTTTTTTCCATTTCATTTTTGGATTTTTTGCTGTTAGTGCATAGAAATAGAGTCAAGTTTTATATATGGATTTTATATCCTATCATCTTAATAAATTCACTTATTCTAATAGTTTTTCAGTTTATTCCTTAAGATTGTTTCCATGCAAGATCATCTCATCTGCAAGTAGAGATATTTCCACTATTTTCCCAGTCTGGATGCCTTTCGGTTTTTGTGCCTAAAAGCCAGTTTCCAGTGTAGTACTGAAGAGGAGTGGTAACCACTGACATCCTTGTTTGTTCCTGATCTTGCGGGCAAAGTATTATGTCTTCCAAGGTAAACATGATACAAGCTAGGGTTGTGTGGACAAGGGGTTCTCCCCTCAACTGGGGCTAATGAAGAAATGTAGGAAGGCACCAGCATGGCCTTAGGCACAGTGTGAAACTGGATGTGAGCCGGGAGCTTACCTGGCAGAGACTTTGTAGGTGCCATAAAAGGTTTTGTTTCTTTTCCCAAGAGCAGAGAGAATCTGTTAGGAGGATTTTTTAGGGGGAGATGGAGTGAACTAATTAAAACTGAGCTAAGATGATTGTCAGATTTAAGGTGATATTTGAGTCTTAGAAAGGAATTATATGGCAAGGAAGACATGAAAGAGGAGGAAGAGAGAAGACTTGGTCAGAGCTGGAGGCAGACAGGGCAGGAATTGGTAGTGGTGACTCCACATGGAGATAGTCTTCTCTCTGAGGGATTCACTCATTTTGTCTTCCCACTAAGTAGTCTTACTTCCTCCCCCAGGAGGCAACTGCACCTAAGTTCTAATACTATTGAACTCCAGAGACCTTCACTATCTGCACCAGTGATACTATTCCCCATTCCCCCCTGACATACTAGAGGCCAAATTTCCCTGAGTATTTCCCTGAGGAGGACATGTATATACAAAAACAGGTATGTGTGCATCTGAGCATGTGCACTCCCAACTGTGCTCCACTGTGGGCTGCAGGCTTCCTCCCTCCCCCCAGGGTGTTCTGATGCCCCGCCCACCCCCTCCACTCCTCCTTGCTGGGAAATCAGATGACTTCTGGTATCCAGGCTAATGGCTCTATTAACCAAATGCTGACATATCCCCAATGTATAGGGTGCTTAATCAAAAGCCTGCTTGCCTGGCCAGCTTTCAGAGCAGCCAGCACTTCTCCAATGGAGAATGGGGATTTCCAATGGACACTAGATAGGAAATGATGTCATGCTAATGATTTGTAAGATGCCTTTCCTCTGCCATCAGAGAAAAGTGCTTTGTGTGCATTGGCCTGAGAGAAATAGAGCCAAAATAGCATCAGGACTTGCTCCCTCCCACTCAGGGTGTGGAAAGAACCATCTTAGGAGCCCCACCCCTGCTGAGGCTGGCAGCCAGTCCCCTCTCCCCAGCTCCAGCATACTCATCAACACCCAATGAACATCTGTCAGTCCAGGACCACAGCAATGACATTGTGCTATGGCCTCAAAGAGCCAGCTCAAAACTGGGTGTGATTATTTGTTCCAGAATTTAAGGACTGGAAAGACTCTCCCTTTTCCTCCTTCCTCCGGTTCTGTAGGTATTAACAGATATGACAGACCCAAGAACCATTCCCTGACATTGAGTTTCAACTCAACACTTTTTAGAAGAAATTTTAAGTTTCTTTTATAGCAAGTGAATATATAGGCTTTACCCTGATTTGTTTTTAAGCCAAGTGGGGGGGAAATATTTTTTGTTTCACTTTCAAAACTGTGTTGAAACACAGTGTATAAACATTTATTAATTGTTTCAGATACAAGTTTAAAGAGATTCCTAAAAAGGAACAAGTTATAGTTACATGCCTTAGGACACTATGAATGGTGACTTGAACAGCAGTGTATAGATAAAGAAGAAACTTAAAAGTTCAAAGATCCTGATTAGTTTTAAAACACTAGATGTATTTTTGATGACTATGATGGGGGTTGGTCCTGGCATCCAGTGGGTAGAGGTCAGGGAATAAGCCAGGGATGCTGCTAAATCCCCTTCCATGCGCAGAAAGTGTGCACACACACACCCCACACACAACAAAGAATTATCCAGCCAAAATGTCAATAATGCTGATATTGAGAAGCTGGATAAACTCCTGAATGAGAATCCCTATGACCATCAGAAGAGGGGATAAGTAAATTGTGACCTATTCATTTGGCGGAATAGTGTAAAGCAATGAGGGTGAGTGATACTACAATGATTCCTTATACAGCCACAGAAACAGCAGATTGGACATTGTTTAAGGATATTTGCAGATGTGGTAAAGCAGTAAAGACAAGTAGGAGAATTACTGATACGGAATGTAGAGTAGTGGTTAATTCTGGAAGGGAATGCAATTGAAAAGAAGTACCTGCATGCTTGTATGGCACCAGAAAATGTTACATTTACAGAGTTGGGGAAGAAGGGATAGATATGTGACTTCATTATTTAAATGTTTAGATATATTTTATGTACTTTTTTTATAGATAGGCCTTTTCCACATTTCCTTCTATGATGGGGACATGATAACAACAACAGCGAATGTTTATAAAGAGCTATGTCAGAAAGAGTATTTTTATTCTTGGAGAAAGTTCAGAGAGTTTGTCCTGGGCCACACAGCATCTGAGGATGGAAGTAGGTTTGAACTTGAACAAGACCATGTCCACCCATACTGCAAACCACCATACGTTCTGCTGCCTGTTGGTTCCCATGTCTCATCTGCTTCCACTCTCTCCACAGTGTCCGGAGACAGACAACAAGTCGGCCTCCACCAGCAGGTGGCAGACCAAAACCCCAGCCTAAGCCCAAGCCCCAGGTGCCACAGTGCAAGGCTTTGTATGCCTATGATGCTCAGGACACAGATGAACTCAGCTTTAATGCCAATGACATTATTGATATTATCAAAGAAGGTAAGTGCATGACTAGTTCTACCCAAAGAATATGCAGTCACTTTACTATAAAACTAGTCTAAACAGGAAGGGAATTTATGGGCTCCTCTGAAATGTGCAGAGCCAGGTCAGGCCTGCGGCTATTTGTTCAAGATTCCAGCTTCCTTTTCTTTTTAATGCTTCTTTCAGTTCTTCCCTCTTCTTTGTTCCTGCTCCCTTCTGAAGCCATTTTTGTTTGTGTTGGCAAGATGGAAGCAGAATTGCAGACCATGTATGAAATCTGCCTTATCTCTGAAACTTCTTAACCACTGGACAAAAGTCCTAAGTTTCAGTCTGATTGGACCAAATTAGTAAGGTGCCCATCCCTCGATCAAGTTCAGTAGCAGGACAAAGGCTGTACCCTGAGGGGCTTAGTCCTGGCAGGAATGGACCTAGGAAATGGGATGAGGTCTACCCTACCCAAACCTCATGGTTTCCTGATAATGAAGGCAGATGGAATGGGAGTCAGAGAGGTAACCTAGAATATCCATTGTAAAAGAGGTCCATGGGCTTGGCGGAGGGCTTTCTTAACTTGGAAGAGAAGATATGTATAGACAAGTGTTTATGAAAACATAAAAACCAAAGATAACTGACTTAAGACATAAGAAGAATCCCCATGAAGGAGATGTTTACAGTGAAGGATGGGGAGAGTTCTCTTAGGGACAGAGACAGAAAACTCATGGAGACCAGAAAAAAGCAAATAAGTTTAAGAAGCTGATCCTTGACCATGATGCAGAATCCCCATCCTGAGTGGGAGATGAGAAGGTAGAAATGACCTGGGGATAGAGGGCCCTGATTATCAGACTTCAGAGAACTTGTAAAGACAGTGAGGAGCCATCCATGATTTATAAGCAGAGTGGACAGTAGTTTTCGGAAGTTTAACTTTCAGCAAGTGTGACCATGGGTAGTTCCAGGAATTTTAACAGGTTCCTTCATCGTATGAGATCATTATGAGGAGAATTACGGACCATGGACCAGTTTCCCTCAAAATGGCCTCTAAGTGTTGTTATTCTAGTTTTCTACAGGTTTTAATATTTTAAACATTTTAGTGTCCTCCTCAAAGATATCAGAGCAAAAGTAAGTGTTGAAATAAAAGAAAAAAAATTTTTTTTGGTACCAGGAATTGAATCCAGGAATTAACCACTGAGCCACATCCCCAACCCTTTTTTATTTTTTATTTTGAGACAGGGTCTCACCAAGTTCCTTAGGGATTCACTAAATTGCTAAGGCTGGCTTTGTATTTGTGAGCCTCCTGCCTCAGCCTCCCAAACTGCTGGGATTACAGGCATGTGCCACCACGCCCACCTGAAATAAACCCTTAAGCATAGATGAGATTTTTATCACCAGGCTTGTTTAGCAAAACTGTTGAAAAAGGTCAAATCCAGTAAGGGGATTGGTTAAATAAGCTGCTATACTCAGTCAGTGAATTTCAATACAATTTTTTTTTTTTACTAAAGATAATATAAAAGTATAGTATATTTATTGACATGACAAATGTTCATTAGAAAAAGGAAACAGGGTATAGACTGGACTGTAGTCTCATATATAGCTACATGTGTATGTATAAATATATTCGTGTGTATATATGAATGTTATAAAAGTGTTAAATGTGGTCTTCCTAAGTGTTGAACTGAGAAGTATTACTTCCGATTTTCAAATTTCCATTGAAATAACCTGTATTGGTTACAATTAAAATAATTACATATTTGTATATAGAATGTACAGTCTTAGAATTTACCAAAACATGCTTTCAGTTACACTGTAACTTGTGGCATGAGTGCACAGATAGACATCTAAATAAATCAAATAGAGTCCAGAAACAGACCACACATATATAGGTATTTAATATATGATAAATGTGGCATTTTAAACCAGAGGGGAAAGAATAGACAATTGCTTTACATTTTTAAGAGAAAGTAAAGTTATATCTCTACCTCATACATAAAATAAGCATCAGATTGAGTTAAAAACCTAAAAGTATATGATAAAATTATCAAAGCTATATAGAAGGAAACCTAGAACATCAATCTTTGGATGGGAATAATTTTCACGTAAGACATAAAACACAAAAACCATGCATACCTTAACCTCATCAAGGTCAGTTGCAACCTTCTATATGTGAAAAGTACCATGAGCAAAGTAAAATATTTGGTAGCCCAGAAAAATATCTTACACATATAAGTAGCATCTCCATGAGAGTAGCCAAATAATCCATTCCAAACATGGACATAGCCTTTGAGGCAGCAGACAACAGAGCTTCACAGATCATGAGTGAAATGCAGAGCCAACATTTCACCTACGACATCAGCAAAGATTAAAATGTGAAGCAGTCCACATTCCCCCACCCCAGGCCTTGGACCAGTTGAGTTTCAGAAATAAAAAATGGAAGCTTTTAGGGAGTTAACAGTGTATGTGCTATACATTATATAACACCCCTTGTGGGTCCCAGGGGAAACCTGGTAACAACTCAGTATTTGTGCTGTGAAACATACGAATATCCACCAGTGGGAAGGGACATTATGAACAAATTCACATTAGTTCAGGTCAAGTTTTACTATCAAAAGAGTTACTGAAAACTCATTTTCATAACTGTGGATTTTGTCAGTGTGGTGAGAATATAAACTCTCATATTTACAGTTAATCAAGAAAATAGGGGATCAGGGATGTAGCTCAGTGACAGAGTGCCTGCCGAGCATGTGTGAGGCCCTGGATTCAATCCCCAGTAACACACACACACACACAAAAGATACCCATCTTAGTAACAATAGGAAATACATGCTCTTTTTTATAGCGATAATTACCAGAATTCTTAATTCACCACATCAAATTAACTACTTTCAATTTATTCTTCATTCCCTATACCAAGATAATTTTCAAATATAAGTAGATAAATATTAGATACATGCCTATAATTCTAGCTACTTGAAAAACTGAGGCAGGAATATTGCAATTTTGAGGCCAGCCTGGGGAACTTGGCAAGACCCTATCTCAAAACATAAAAAGGGTTGGGGATGTAGCTCAGTGGTAGAGTACCCACCCACACACCAGTTTCAATCCCCAGTACTTTAAAAAAAAAAAAAAAAAAAAAAAAAAAAAGCCCCTGATGTAGAGTCTTCTTTTGTTAATATCAATGTAAGAAAGAATTTCCCAAATATTATATTAAAAAATTCTATAATAGATTATTAATTCAACTACTTCAATATTAAAACAGTATGAAAACATGGGTGACTGGTGGTGTGGCTTAGTGCTTGAGCCCTTGCCTAGCATACACAAGGTCCAGGGTTCCATCCCTAGCACTATGAGAAAAGAAGAAGGATGTTTACAACTTTCATGACAAATTCACTTACAACAAATTCACTAAAGAACTATGTATTAATCAAGAAAGGTCAACAAGCATCAGAAAACAAGACAGATTATAATGAACACTGGAACATATTCAGCTAAAGAGGAGAATACAGAAGCTGCTTTTAAAGATATTTACCACTGAGCTATATCCCCACCTCAGGAACTCTTTGTTCACAGATATGATCTTTAGTGCATATTATTAAAGTTTTTAAAGGTGCAGAACATATAATGTGCTATCATTTGTGTACAAAAGCGGGTAATTTTTTAAATGATTTCTTGCATGAAATATTGCTTAAAGAATGTACAAGAAATAGTTTTGTTTCCCCTCAGAAAAGGGATCTGAATAACTGTTTTCACTGATTGTCCTCTTCAAAGTACAAAAAATAAAAAAATTTTAAAAAGATAATATGAAGTCTATGCTCTTCAACCCAGAAATCTATTCCACACTACTACTTACATGTGGACATAAAAATAGATGTATGGATAGGCACAATGACAAACACCTGTAATCCCAGCCGCTCAGGGAGGCTTGCAAGTTCAAACCCAGCTTCTGCAACTTAGCGAGGCCCAAAGCAACTCAGTGAGACCCTTTCCCTAATAAAATATAATGGACTGGGGATGTGGCTCGGTGATTAAGCACCCCTGGGTTCAAGTGCTGGTACCGAAAAAAAAATAAAATAAAATAAAGAAAAAATAGATGTATGGACATTCATTGTATTAATAATGAAAAATGAGGAAGAAATGTCCTTTAATAAGGGAATGGTTATAGGTAAGTTTTGGTACATAATGCAGCTATTAATAAAATGAGGTGCTGACATGGAAAGATTATGTCAAGTTTTGAAGTTCTAGATAAAAATAGGTATAGATTGGTTTGTTTTCTGTTTTAGGTGGATTTGTATGTGAATAAAATTTGTCCATGGAGTTATCACATGAATAAAGATCTGAAAGAATATATACCAAATTATCTCTGGAAAAGGGACTGTTGGTTAGCTTCCTGTCACTGTGACAAAAAACAAACTTGAAGGAGGAAAGATTTATTTTGGTTTCAGAGTTTAGTCCATGGTTGCTTGGCCCTATTGCTGTGGGCTTGTGATGAGGCATACCATCATGATGGGGAGCAGCACATGGTGGAGCAAAACTACTCACCTCATGGCACCCAAAAGGGGAGAGGTGGGAGAGGGAGGCCAGGACAAGATACAGCCTCAAGTACACACCCCCAGTGACCTCCTTATTCTAACTAGGCCCCACCTCCTTAAATTTTCATCAGGTCAGGTAGAGTGGTACACACCTGTAATCCCAGCTACAGGCCAGGGCAGGAGGATCACAATTTCAAAACCAGCCTAGGCAACTTGGCAAAACTCTGTCTCAAAATTTAAAATAACCTCCCAATAGCCCTTTAAATTATTAATTCATCAATGGACTAATCTATTGATGAGATTATAGCCCTCATGATCCCATCACATTCCACATCTTACTTCTGAATACTGCTACCTTGGGGACCTTTAACACTTAGATCCAAACCATAACAGGACTGGAATAAAGATGGGAAGTGAAGGGTATGAAGGATCATCACAGACCTGGTTCTCCAAATAGCAGATTCTGAGATGGGTTTAGGAGTAGTAACACCTGTGAAAGGAAAACGGGGAGGAAGCTGGACACCATGACATGACAAAGTCTACCCACTACCCTGCACAGGTTTGACTGGGATGGCTCCTATGGGGGCTGACATTGGAGCTCTCCTTATATCCCTGCTGCAGGTTCTTTCTTGAAAGGCATCTGTGTGGTACATTTCTGTGTCCGCCATGGGGGAGAGTCACTTTCCACAACAAACTTTTCCATAAGAAGTGAAAAGAGCAGGGATGAAGTCACTTGAATCACATCTCTCTCCCCCTACAGATCCTTCTGGCTGGTGGACAGGTCGACTACGAGGCAAGCAAGGCCTGTTCCCCAACAACTACGTGACCAAGATCTGAGGCACCAAGAGACTGACAGTTGGGGCAGAGCAGCTTCAGGCACAGACAGGGGAGGGGACATCTGGGGTCTCCCCTTCTGATCCACAGTGAGCAGTTGCTTCTCCAAGACCTGAAGCTATTCTGGCATCTTCCCCATAGAAGAGACTGAAAAGTCTGGGTTGGGGAAAGGGAGTGTTACTCCATAAATGATCCTAAAAGGTAGCCTATTCATAGGAATCCAGGAGGGCAAAACCACCACCAAGATTTATTTATTGTATTTAAACCTGGTGAGAGGACAACTGAGGTCCGCTCTGACCTTGTTGGCTTCAATCCAAAAGCATCCCACTTGCTCACCAGGACTAGGGAATGGCTATAGGTGGCCACTGACAAGTGCCTTTAGTAGAAGAGCACATTTCTTTCATTCCTGTTTTCCATACCTGACACACACACATTCCTCTCTGCCACTTTCCTTCAGGGAGGACCCATCCTCTGCAGTTTGGGCTTGGTGTGAATGGGCACTATTATGCAAATGCCAAGGGCAGGCTGGCCTCCTGAGCCCAGGGGCAGAGGGTCACTGATTCACCTATGCTGGGGCTGCCAGCAGGGAAGGGGCTGGGCACTGGGCTGTCAGCCTTGCTTTCTCTGGGTCTTCAATTGGAATGTGGCTGGCCCATGTTGGTTATGTTTAATGCTGTACTTATTACAAAAAGGATCTCTTTTTTTTTTTTTTCCAAGCTGTACATTTACAAAACCAGATCATATACTGTATATATAAAAATCTCAAGATGGTAGAAACATGTATGAATGTACTAAGTAGTATTCCACTGTACTCATTCATAAAGGTAGGTTTTATTACAAAACTCCCATCAGGTACTTTTAGACATTCCCTGCTTCTTTTCAAGAACTACAAAAACAGTATCATTGCGTTCCAGGTCAGTCCCTGGAGACCTTTCTTGACCCTTTCATTATAGGTAATTTTCCTATGATCCCTCTCTGCAGCCCTCCTCCTACCTCCCAAATAAATAAAGGAGTCAGTGAACTGCTTTGTTTTTTCATGTTTGTCATGAACTCTAATTGGGTCCCTCCAAAAAAGATGATGGAGCCAATCCCTATGTGTTAGCTTTCCTCTACTCCAACAAATACCTGAGATAATCAACTTAGGAGGCAAGACTTGTTGTGGCTCACAGTTTCAAAGGTTTCAATCTGTGATCAGTTGAACCATTGCCCACTGCTTTTGGTCCTGTGGCAGCACAGCACATCGTGGCAGAGAGCACCTGGTGGAACCCAGATGCTCACCTCATAGCAACTGGAAGTAGAGGAGTGTGGGAGAAGCCAGGATCCCAATATCATCTTCAATGGCATGCCCACAAGGACACAACCTCTTCCCACTGAGCTCCACCTCCTAAAGATTCTACCACCTTTCAAGAGTGCCATGAGCTGGGAACGAGCCCTTTAATACATGGGCCTTTGGGCAATATTAAAGTTCCAAACTAGCATTCTGCCCATCTCCAAGAGTCCCGAAAGTCTTAACTGTTCCAGCATTCTCAAATTTCTCCTCTGAGACTCAAAGCAAATTTTTAGCCATAAGCTCCTGTAAAAATCAGTTACACTCTTCTGAGATGCAGTGGCACAGGTTAAATATTGCCATTTCAAAAGAGAGGAATGGGAAAATAGCAAGGAGAGACTGGACCAAAGCAAGACCAGAACCCAGTAGTGCAAACATATCTTGTAGCTCCATGTCTGGCATTCAGAGCATACTGGCAGAACATGGGCTCCAAGAGCTTGGGCAGCCCCACTCTATGGCCTTACCCTGTGTCTCACTGGCTGCTGTCTTGGGCTGGCTTTGCACAATTCTGACACCTTCCCTCAGTAGACATTCTGTATTCCTGGCATTTCTGCCTTTCAGGGGTCCCATTGATTGCAGCTTTGCTTTTGCCCTGTGAGGCTACTCATAGGAACTTAGATTAGACCCTGCCATGCACTACCTGGCATATGGGGTTTTTCTTTGAAATATAGATGGAAGCCTCCATGACCACATAACTCTTCCATTCTACATGTCTGCAAAATCAGCATCATGATCTGATGGCACCAAGATCTGCAGCTGGGACCTGTTGGAACCATGGCTGAGCGCACACAGGGAATCAAATTCCAGAGAAACAATTCCTAGACAGTCCTGCAAATCTTTGAAATGAATTTACACTTTTATACCAGGGATCTGGCCTATCCCTGAAATACCTTCAAGACAGTTTTTCTATTGTCCCAGTGCAAAGCACCTGGCTTCTATTTAATAGTAACTGCACCCTCCTTGGCAGCACCTTTAAAAGGACACCTTTTCTAGCCAAAATGAAAGTTTTCCAAATTTTTCTACTGTTTTGCTTTGCTCCTGATTGTCACAGTAAACTTGACTAAAAGCAGCCAGTAATACACATGTCACTGCCTGAATATTGTACTGCCTTGACATTTTTCTGCCCACATAAATTAATCTGTCACCTTTTAACTGGCCTCCCACAAAGTCTTAGGACATGGATATAATGTCTTCAAATTCTTTGCCAAGGTGTAACAAGGATGGCCTCTAGTCTAAGTCCCAACAGAGTCCTCATTTCCATCTGAAACCTCATGACTATCACCATTACTGTTCACATTCTTATCAGCATTCTGGTCTACTAAGCCCTCAGCAAAAAATTACCCATTATGCTCCACTTACAGCATTCTAGATTTTCTCTAGTCCATTGCTCCAAACCTTTCCCAACTCCTCTCATGGACCAATTCCAAATGATTTTGAATGACATTGTCAGGTATAGTCATAGCAATGACCTCACTTATCAGAGCCAATTTTGTGTGTTAGCCTTTTGTTGCTGACAAACACCTGATATAAAAAGAGGTAAAGTTTACTTTGGCTCAGTGTCAGAGGTTGTTTGGCCCCATTGCCTTTGGGCATGATCTTGCCAGCACTTCAAGGCAGGAATACATAGCAGAGCAAGCCACTCACTTCATGCAGGCAGGTAGCAAAAAGGAGAAGAGACTGGAATCCACACGTCCTCTTCAAGGGTACAACCCAATGACCTAACTTCCTTCCACTAGGATCTACCTCCTAAAGATTCCACCACTTCCAGATAGCACCACAGGCTGGGGACCAAGCCTTCAACACATGGATCTTTGGGGAAAATTCAAGATCCAAACAATAGCAACCCCCGTACCTCAGCATATGACCTTATTTGGAAATAGGGTCTTTACAGAAGTAACAGCATTAAGATGAAGTTATTATAATTGGCATCCGATAAAAAGAGGAAAGCTAACAGGCAGAGAGAAGTTGATGTGAAGAGGTTGGAAGAAGACAACTGTCTACAAGCCAGGGAGAAAGGCCTGGAGCACTTCCCTTATTTTTCAGGAGGAACCAACACTGACAATACCTTGAGTGTGGATTTCTAGACTCTTAGAACTGTGCAGCAATAAATTCCAGTTATTGAAACTACCCAGTCTGTGATACTTTATAAAGACAGACCTAGCAAACAGGTACAATGTTTATTGCAGTAATAATGAAAAGTTGGAAATAAGGTAATGTATATCAGCAATAGAACGTTTTCAAGAGTGACAAGTTACTACCTGTTCTCCCTCCAGTTGTCATAATCATTGTAAAGCTATTGGGAAATTAAGAGTTTGAGCAGCCCTTTATGCCATTTTAGGATTTTCAAGATCATGAGACAGAATCATTAAGTGCTTAGCTATGAGGGAACAAAATCAATCTGGATTTAGAAAAAAGATTAACATTTTATTCACTTGTGTTTACTTCAAGAACAGGGAGCAAACTTCATTCCACAACAGTGACAATGTTTAAAGGGTATTTCAATTTTATTTTGTGACCAGTTAGGAAAGAGGAAAATAAAGCCATAATGTGATTGAGAAAAGGTAATCCTATTGACACTAGTGCTCTCTGTATTTTACAAAGTACTTTCACAGTCACAGACTCCCTGAAAGTGAAAGGAAGCAAGACAGAACAAGAATTGGGAACGAGGCACATCCTGGACTCCCAGTAGCCACCAGCAAAGCACACAAGCTACTTTCTTGTAGGCAGGAATGCCTCAGTGGTCCTCCCTTGATTTTCCTTTGAGTGTCATTTTATTGTGACTGGGAACTCTCAGGCTCTAGGTAACAAAACAGGAACCAAGTTAATGCCCCTCACACCTGATAAAAGCATGTGCATGGAGATGACAGACCCAGCCCTCATCACCTGTAACCAGTGCCCAGTGCTAGGCTCAAGGAGGCTCTTGATTGATTTTGCTTGAATAGATAAGTGGATTCATTTTTACAGGTGAAGATAGTTTAGATCCTGAAATGAAGAGACTGAAATTCTAGAAAGATTCACTAAAAAGAAATTTGTAGAAAATTGGTTTATTCTTGAAATTATTTCTACATATTTAGAAATTTAATATGGAGCTACTGTAAAGATTAATGACATAACATTTCCTTTTTTTTTTTTTTCTAATTAAAAAGGCTTCAGGGCTGGGGAGATAGCTCAGCTGGTAGAGTGCTTGCCTTGCAAGCAAAAGGCCCTGAGTTCGATCCCCAGTACCGCAAAAAAAAAAAAAAAAAAAAAAAAAGGCTTCAGAAAACTTTCTTTCCCTTTAGGGTCTTTAATTCATTAAGATTTCTTATCATCTCTGACTAGTCAGGCCTGCCATTTTGCTCACTGTCCAGTTAAGTAAACATGATTGGTTCAAGAATCTCTTGAACTGAGAGAACACAAAGATCAAATGACCATGCATACCTGTCTTCTGCAAACCGCCATCCTGTCTGAAGTACAGGGTATCCATGTGCACAAACAACCCCAGGGTACAACAGTATCAAACACCACATAGAGATGCATCAGATCCCTCCAACCAAAGGTTTAAAGTACCAAGAACGCAATGAGCAAGACTGATAATGGACCTTGGGTGGCCAGTGTTCAAACTTCAAAGTCTTTGGCCTAAGAACTCTGTTACCTTCCTGAATATCATTAAGGACCCCAAAGAGTTTGGCTTTTTTTGGTTACAGCTATCAATACTTACTGTATTAGAAATTAAAACTAAAAAGAAAAGTTTGAACACAAAAAAATTCACTAGCCACCAGAGTAATGACATCACATTCTGTAGCTAACCCATCTGATCAAACCTGACTTTCTACTGTTACCAAATGCAGCCTATGAAAGGAAGATGATGAGAGCCATTTCCCTTTAAAAGGACATGCCCTGGGAATTATACGCATCATGTCCACTCATGTTCTACTAGTCAGTATGTAGTCACATGGTTCTACTAGTCAGTATGTAGTCACATGGTCTCAGTATGTAGCTCAGAGTACAAACACTGGGGAGATAGCTGAGAGTACAAACACTGAGCTGTGGAAGCCACTTACCCAGAGCACCAGAGCCACAGCCTTCTCATAGTCACAGGTCTTCCCAAGCAGAGGTGCACACAAGAACAAAAGAGAAACATGGATGTGCATCCAATATAATTTGAACAAATTACAAACCACTGAATGTCAATGAACACAGTTTTACATATAATCCACATACTTTCCCTCCATAACTCCATCCCAAACTATTCCCCAGACCTTCCCTGAGTAACACTAGTCAGACCACCTGGCTCTGCCTCTAGGCGTTAACATTCCTTTTATGGGTGGTTTGCTAGTTATGGTTTAATTAGTAGTAGGACTGGAGTCTGGTTACCAGGGGAATCAGCAGTCTGTGCAGTGCATCTTAGGTAAAGAGCTTGACTCTACACTTGGCACATCTAAGTTTCATGATCAAGAGTAGGACCATAAATGTTGCTCCCTTTCCCTTCTGGTTTAGGCTCTCCCTACTCCTGGCTGATTGCAGTTCCTCCTGGATTTAGTAACTGACCTTTTTCCTACCAGCTAATCTTGATGCCATTCCTTCCTACTTTCCCTTCTTAGCACCCCTTCTAACCAAAAGACTATGGCTCAGCATGGTCTACTACCTTGCTCAAGGTCATTTTTGGGGGGAGGAATGAGTCGAGTCATCATTGAGACAGACCTTCATCTGACTTCAAGACCCATACTTTTGGTCATGGACTCTTAATTAAACGTATTTAGGAATTTGATAATGTGTCAGCCTTTAGACTTTCAATATCATTCTCTGAAAAAATAAGAATCTAAAAGAAGAAAAAATTCAAATAGGATTCAAGAGCTATAAATTTGTAAAGTTTTTTGATGGGCAAGAGATACATCTAACATACCTTTGAATCCCCAGATTCTACCTCTTCTCAAGAACTTCAGGGCTGGGGAGATAGCTCAGTTGGTAGAGTGCTTGCCTCACAGGCACAAGGCCCTGGGTTCAAATCCACAGCACCCCCCCAAAAAAAATATATATATATATATTTAGTTGTAGGTGGATGCATATTTTCTGTGGTGTTGGGGATCAAATCCAGTGCCTCACATGTGCCAGGTGATGGTCCACCACTAAGCCATAACCCCAGCCCAAGACCATCAAACTTCTTAAAATCCAAGTAGATAATGTTCCAGGATCTCCTTCATACTAGGTGCTAATACTGGGTACACTTTGTTTAGTTATATGAGGAAGACGCTGTCCCCATTTACACATACAGAAACTGAGGCACAGCAATCACATGACTACTATGTAGACTCAAACCCAAGCAACCACCTTCAAGTTTGTGCTCTCCTACACTGCAGTTACATCATCTCAGCTTCTAATTCCAATGTTTTATGGTACTATACTTTCTAATTTTACCACCTATTTCAAACATATGAAACACTGGTTGTGGCACATGAGGAAGTATCTTAATGTTCTTTTTAATGATATTTGGAAGAATCTCTTGAGTCAGTGCATTTAATATTTAACTAAGCAAAATGTGTTATGAAGAAGCTAGAAACCATCTTCGAATGTTGACAAAATCCATCCTTTCTTGGAGAGAAGTTGAGCTTGAGCATCCCTGGGAAATATTGTCATTTTCAGAGCCAGCAAAGCTCCCTCCCATGGATTCACTTGGTTCCTGTTCACACTGTGACCAAAGTTGGTCTAAAGTTGCTATGGGAACAAGTTTCACTATCTCAACAAGGGCTATCTATAAAATCCTCCAAGTTCAACACATAAAGATACCCCACACCTCTAAATGCTCAAAACTTACAGTTAAAAGCATCCTAGTCAGGCAGCCCTGGCCTGCTCAGTAAAGGGGAGATGAACCAGTCTCCCCTGCCAAGGGGATTCATCACACCCGGATCATACAGTTTTGCTGTGGGGCAGAAGGAAGATTTCACCACACCCTAGGCTAGAGAAGTGCTGAGTTAAAGGGCTTTATTGCAAAGTTCAGAGCCTGTATGAATCTTCCAAAAATTTGCGATGCTTCCTAATTTTATTTGACTAACTTCTTTCTCTCAAAACACCAGTTTACATCTCATTGAACTACCAGTTTAAAACATCGTTACCATTATAGATCACTACCTTTATGGTTTTTCTTTGGTTTTAAGTTAGTGGTTGGAGATTGAGGATGCATTCCCCTTTAAAAAAATCAATGTTAAAAAAAAAAAGGTGAAATATGATTAAACATCCCTGCCCAAAAAAAAAAAAAAACACAAACCCCTCACATTTAACCATTTGTAGCTAAAACGGCATAACAGGAAAATGCATACCAAATTTTAACTTTAACAGGATGTCACTGACACATTTCCTTCCTCTACCTGTGACCTCTCAGGACTGTTTATTCTTTATTCATCCATGCCTTTTGAGAAAGAGATCCATTATGAGGGTTACTCGGATGACCAACACCTTAGTGGGCCAGCTGTTTCTATGTAGAAACTAGAGAGCAGTTGAGGAGGTGCCAGAAAGGAAATTATCATGGTTATCCCATTTAAAATTTTCATAATGAATCAACATATGCATATCAAATTTAGAAGTGGTTTAGTGTTTATCAAAACCAAATTCAGTTTTTTCAATTTGAGAAAATAGTGTGGGAAGGTCTTTCCCAAAGCCATGAAGTCAATAATGTACATGCGATTCATAATGGCTCAAAAAGAAACTAGTCAAAGCAAGCATCCACTGATTTCTTCACTGTAGAATACACAAATAAACAAACATGGAATACCTTAAGAAAAATCAATAGCTTTATTTTTCCTCAATATACATTTAGAAAATTAGTCTGAGAAGAGGTTTCTTGAAATAGACCAGAGGACTATGTACAAAATCAAGAGTTTTACAACAACAGTAAGAAAAAGTGCATGGATGAAGCTGCGGCAGCCTAGGACCTCCCCATCAGAGGGGAGGCAAGGTCTTTGATGGTTTTGGAGTTCAGCTGAGGGATCGTGCTGATCTTCAGGAGTTTGCTGCTGGCATATTTATTCTTGATGGCCTGTAGAAGTCATTTGTGATTAAGCACATGTCAGGACCCCCCACTTCAGACATCATTCCTAGCTTAATTTGTAAGTATCAAAGGGCTAGAGCTGCAATCTCCAGTCGATCTGATGATGCCCAATCACTGAAGCCAGCCAGAGCTGACCACCTCTTTCCATCCCTAATAGTGAAGGAAACTCTGCTGGTCACACAGGCGAAGGGGGAACAAAGGACTTCAAGGTCAAGGAACAGGCTTTCTCCAAGAGCTACCACTGGGATGGGAGGTAGGAGCTCTTTATTGTACCTAAGTGTCACCAGAACTGGCAGTAATAATGAATGGCAGCCAGTGCTTAGCAAATCCCAGACAATACCTTCAGGACTAAAAACACATTATACTTCCTAAGGCACAAGTCATGCTGAAATTTTGGCAGAAAGCAAATCAGATTGTGAAGACACTTGAGACTCTTCTGTTGTACAAACACCTTGCAATTTATTATCAGACTGTTGGTTTGCACTGATATTTGGTGTCACACAGGCACAGGACAGCCCCAAAACCCCTTCTATTCTTCCTCATAGGTGGGCTACACAGACAGACACTATGACCCCATAAGGCTTCCTCAAGAAGATTTCTGTCCTCTTGCTTCATCATGCCTGCTCATTTAGTGCCTTTTAGTCACTGCTCCAAAAGCCTAGAAACAAGGCCCTGAGTAATATTATATGCCTATACAAGACCTCCACATAGCCATTCAAGGTGGGCCTTTGCTCTTCCTCATCACAGGTCAACCAGGCTTCTCTGCTTGCTGCATGCCCCAGTCAAGGTTCTGGTGCAAGCATGGAGTAAACACATAATGATGAACAACTGACTGGCTGACTATACTTGGAGCCTACCTAGACAAGGTTAGCCTATCTATCTTGTTTCAAAGAAAGTCTGCATCCAGGGTTTATCACTATGCTTCATTTCCAGCTATGCTAGAAAAATATAAAGAATTTGTGCTAAGATTCTCACATATGCCAAGAATGCATTTACATAAGAATGTAAATGCACACACACAAAACCCATAATCTGATGCCTACCAGAACTTCAGAAACAAAAGTACTTACGATGAATTTAGTTAAGTTTTCATTTACTTTCACCACATTTTTGGCCATGTGCTGCATGACTTCTAATACTT
Organism: Sciurus carolinensis; assembly: GCF_902686445.1. Classification (NCBI taxonomy): domain Eukaryota; kingdom Metazoa; phylum Chordata; class Mammalia; order Rodentia; family Sciuridae; genus Sciurus; species Sciurus carolinensis. Next base: position 95,171,825 of record NC_062214.1, read on the forward strand.
CATTCTCTGTGTATCCAGTGTAATACTGCTGCTTTAAGTTCTAAAACACAAGACAAAGGAAAAGAATACATGACTGAGGAGCTAGATTGATTCTGCCTCTTAGGAGAATACATGTTATACATGCTGACATCACCTACATAAAAGCTGTGAATGAAAATTCTTACCTTCCAAAAATTCAATTATGGACGAATCACTTCATGATACAAGCAGAGCTAAAGTAGTCAGCAAATGCAGGATGATTTTGGCCCTGAGACAGGACTAAATTATGACACTGAGAGACTTCTAATTAAGTTGAGTATGAAAGGACTCGAGTTACTATTTTTTAAAGAGGTTGCACAGGTATGTAAGAAACTGCCTACCTTACTTTTCTATCCCCATACTGAAAGGAAGAGAAAAATGAGACAGAGTGAAAACTAAAACCAAATAGAAAAGTGCCCACTTAGCCAGGCACAGTGGTGCATGCCTGTAATCCCAGTTACTTGGGAGGCTTAGGTAGGAAGATCACAAGTTCAAGGCCAACCTCACTAATGGTGAGGCTATATGCAATTTAGTGAGACCCTGTCTCAAAATAAAAATAAAACAGGGCCGGGGAGGTAGCTCAGTGGTTTAACAGCCCTAGGTTCAATCCCATACCTGCCCCAAAAAAGTGCCCCTTTACAGTGTTTAGCACATCTTAAATATCCCTCCATCAAAGGCCTGCCCAGTAACAGATGCTCTACACTTGAGAGTCCAGACAGTCATACTGTTAGGCAGGGAAGAACTAAAACTACCAGGACACTCTTATTGGGCCCTGTATAGATGAGCACCAGAGAATAGAGAGAACTCAGAGAAGACAACATATTCAGTCTTCCCAAGAAGAAAAGTCAAGCAAAAGGATGACTGTTGATTGATAGATAATAAGACTACCATATGTGAAAATATACAAACTTTTTTTTTAAAATGAAAAAGTTTGTATATTTTCATATGTGGTATGAAAATATGTTAACCTATTCTTTCAAATGCAGAGTATAACTGGCAAAATCAAACACAACCTAATCCTAAAAGAGATTAAGAAAAAAAAAAACTGAGCAAGAGTAAACACATAATAATGCACAACTACTGATATATTGGATGAACCATTTGAAAGTGAGTTGTAGACATCATGACATGTCACTTCTAAATGTTTCAGAAGCATCCCTAAAAAGTACATTTTCTTACCTATCCAAAACAGCATTCTCACATAAAAACATTATCAATAATTCCGTATCATCATCTAAAGTTAATTTTTTAATTTCTCCAATTATTTTAAGATATCTTTTAGAGATTCTCTTAAGATCCAGAGTCCCATCAAGGCAGATGCAATACATTGGGCTGTATTATCTTCAGTCTTTAAATTTAAAAGAACCCTTACTTCCTTGACTTGAAACACCCTTTTTTTTTTTTTTTAAGCATCCAGGCAAGTTACTTTTAGAATGTCTCACACTCTGGATTTGTCTTAAGTGTTTCATGAATGAATTTATGTCAAACCCATTGGACATGAACACTAAATACATGACAATAGAGCTGGGGATACAGCTCAGTTCATAGCTTGACAGGCCTGATAAGCACAAGGCCCTGGGTTCAATCTCCACCACTGCAAAAAAAAAAAAAAAAAAAAAAAAAAAGTGACAGTGCATACTTCTTGCTGCACCAGAAAGTATGGCAAGTCAGCTAGTCCCAAAAATGGTTAATGACAAGCTTATTCACTAGAGTAAGGTATAACCACCAGACCACTTCATCAGAAAGGTTCATCTTTTTTCTTCAAAATCAGAAGTATCTATGGATGATTTTTTTGAGACCATTTAAATAATGTTTTCCACAATTTGTTCACTTGATGTTTTTTTGCATCCATTGATGATCCTCATTTAAATCAGTATTACATTGGATTAAAATATAGTCTGTGCCTGTAATCCTGGCTACTCAGGAGGCTAAGGCAAACACCTTAGTCCAAGAGTTCAAGACATAGTGAGACCACATCTCTCTCTATCCTGTCTCTTAAAAAACAAAACCTGTTAGGCATGGCGGTGCAGGCTTGTAATACCTGCTATTCAGGAGGCTAGAGCAGGAACATCCCAAGTTCAGGTCCTGCCTCCACAACTCAGTGAGAGATCCTATCTCAAAACAAATAAAGCACTGTGGATACAGCTCAGTAGAAGAGCATTTGCATTCCATATGCAAGGGCCTGGAATTCCCGGTACTGCAAGGATGAAAATGAATGAATGAATAATGAATCAATAATAAATGAAAAAACAAAACCAAAAGCACACATAGTGAATGTCTAAGTCTAGCATACTTCCTACTTTAAATCACTACTATCCTAATCTTTTAAAAAAGGCTAGGGATGTAGGTCAGTGGTAGAGTACTTACCTAAGATTTGTTAAGGCTCTGGGTTCAATCCCCTATTACCCCCCAAAAAAATAAACAAAAAGAAAGAAGCTTCCCTTTTACTTTACTTTTTGTGACATTATGGACTCAGACTTTGGTTGCATTTGCTTGCTTGTTTTTTACAGTACGTGGGACTGAACACAGGGTCTCATGCAAGTTAGACAAGCACTCTACCACTGAGCTACATCACCAGCCCCACCCTCCTTTTTAATCTTATTTTGAGAATGGGTCTCGCTAAGATGCCAGGCTGTCCTTGAGCCTGCTATCCTCTGCCTCAGCCTCTCAAGTAGCTGGGATCACAGCTGTGCACCACTATACCTGGCTTCATAGAATTGTTGTTGTTTTCCCTTTCTCTCTGTTTTCCTTTTCTGTCTTTCTTTCCTTCCTTCTTTCCTTCTTTTCTTTCTATCTATCCATCTATTCATCCATCCACCTTTAGCAGTACTGGGGATTGAACCTAGCACCTCACACATGCTAGGCAAGTACTCTTATCAATGAACTACATTCTCCAGCCCTCATTATTCTTTTTGATACTCAAATTTAGTCAGTTAGAGCCTTTTCAAGCCAGTTACTCTGTCCTGGTGATGTGACCTCAATGGTATTTGAGAACTTGCTTGCTCTCTGGCACAAACTGTTCTAGGCTGCGTCCTTCTCCTGACATGGTCCTGAATTCAGCTATTTCTCTAAGGAGTGCTAGCTCCTAGTGGTAATGGTATTTAATATCTGAAATGTGAGTACCAGATATACTAATTGTTCTGAGCTGTCACTGTTTCCAAACCATTTTTAATGAATTTACTGATATTTCCAGATTTAACATTATAGGGTGTTTACTTTTGCTTTTACTTGTTAAAAATATTTTATCTCTTTCTTCTTATAGTAAAAACTTTAGTCCTTAATAATGTGAATGTATTTGCTTTAACCTATAATATACACAAAATAGTCTTAAAATTATAACAAGAGATCACTATTAACAATAAACCTGGGGCTGGGATTTTGGCTCAGTGGTAGAGCGCTTGCATAGCATGTGTGAGGCACTGGGTTCGATTCTCAGCACCACATGTAAATAAATAAAGGTATTGTGTCCATCTACAACTAAAAATATTAAAAACAAACAAACAAACAAACAATAAACCTGCTGGGCTGAGGGTACAGCTCAGTACTAGTGTTTGTCTATTCTTGGTAAGGCCTTAAGGTTCAATTCTCAGCACCTCAAATAAATAAATAAACAATAAACCTACTAAGTAAACATTGTTACTGCTTTTGGTCCTTTTTTCTCACTGTACATCCCTCCAAGGATGTGTTCAAATTATTTGAATTAATGTTTTGTTATATAACCAATTAGATAATTACATTGTTCCCATTTAATCCTTTAAATCCCATTTTCCCTGACTTCCAACACCTATCAAAAAGTCAGCAACAAATATACCACTTATGTTAATACTCCACCCCACTACTGCCCACCATGCAGGAGATTAAACCCAGGGACACTTTATACTAAACTATATCCCCAATCTTTTTTAAAAATTTGAGACAAGGTCTCACTAAATTCCCAAGGCTGGCATCAGACTTTTAATCCTCCTGTCTTACCCTTGAGTACCTGGGATTATAGGCATACGCCACCACACACAGTTTACTTACAAAACTTTTTTTTTTTTTTTTTTTCCCGGTGCTGGGGATTGAACCCAGGGCCTTGTGCTTGCAAGACAAGCACTCTACACCAACTGAGCTATCTCCCCAGCCCCTTACAAAACTTTTGAAATAAAGCTATCTCCCCAGCCCCTTACAAAACTTTTGAAATAAACATTGTTTTTAAAGTTCTAATCCTTTGAAAAAATAAATGACTAGAGCATTTGAAATAAATATATACACATATATACACACACACATACCCATATATATATATTTGAAAATATACATAAAAGATATAAAAAATTTACATCATGATTTCCAACTGTGTCAATTTCATTGAAATACAGACTTGAAAACTTGGGACTTAACAGGTTAATTCCATTTCAGAATTTGCATAAAATATTTACATTGTTCAAAAGTCAAAAATGTTACAAGTACTACACCAAAGTCGACAAATAGTTACTTTCTTTCTTGGTTTCTGGTTGATTCCTCCTGAATCTTTTTTAAAATTAGCAAATACACAGGTACATAAACATTCTCCCCTGTGTAAAATGTAAACTGCTCCTGTAACAGTAGGGAAATGGCTCCACCATGCTGCCCTAGCAACCTCACCTGTATCCAGATAGGCCCGATGGCCAAGGCTTGGACCACAGCTGATATGCCTAGACAAAAGACCTTGTGATCCTCCTGGAACAGGAGGGGATGGCAGGCTTGGAAGGAGCTGGTTTCCATCTCCCACTCCCCTTCCCGTCTCATGAGACATTCCTCATCACCTCCTGGGTTCTGATGATGCTTTCTGCTCTACCAACTATAGCACTGCTGAGTGGCAGTCTAGAATTGGCTCCTCCATGACCAAGTATCCCTCAACTTGCACTGCGGTCATTGGCTCTTTTATTTCCTTATCATCCCATTTTGTTGTGAGAGGAGGACTGGGGAGCTGGCATCTTGGGCTACTTATCTGAATCCAAAAATGGCTGACTGTCTTCACGGACTGAATTGGCAGACCTTGGCCTTGCTTTGTTTGATGTGCCTGACACAGGTGTCACTTACCAAAACACCCAAAAAATCTTACATAGCAGTCCTTAGTGGCCTTCCTCAACTTTACAACTCTCTGATACATTTGTGTTTCATGGCATAGTCAGCAGTCTGAATTGTACCATGCAACTTTCTTTCAGGCCTTTGGACTTCCAACAAATGCCTCAATGATAGTATTGTGAAAATGCTAAGGTCTTTCATATTATGACATCCTAAAATACAGACTAATTTCTTCTTGAATCCACCACTCACCCATTTTCCTTGGCCTAGAACCTTCTGAGACAAGCAGGAAGCAGCTGCTGCTACTTTAGAAGGGTGATAATGCACCATGTCATAGTCAATGAGAGTCAGCTCCATCAAATATTTGGCTAATGTGTGTTGTTCAACATCAACCTATGAAAGAAGAGCCAGGGACAGGAAGAATCATAAGTTATTACTATCCTGCAAAATTCTGGGTGAATGACTAGGAATTCAAATTCACTTAACTCACATCTTTCTCAAGAATCACTCTATTCCACAATATGTTACAAGCACAGAGCCTGAGGACTTTTCCTATAAGAATTAATATAATATGCATCAAGACTTATCTAAAGGAAGCTTTCTATATATTCATAACTTTCCCTTAATTAGATCAATGTTTCTGGATAAGACATCAAAGAAAAATCATCTCCCACAGAGTTGGAGGCACTTACTTCCCCAGCTTTTGATGCTCGCCTTAAGAAGTGTAATGGCAAGGGTCGACCCAACTCAAACTTCAGTTCTTTCAAAATTAGAGTTTCCATTTCTCGGATTTGAGAACTGGTATAAGCATTGTCGGTGATATAAACGAAGTCTTCTATATTTGGAGAAAACATCTCCTCATACTTGGAAGCCAAGAGCAAAGCTGTAATCCCAACCAATTGAAGTTTCTTACGGGAGACTGGCTGAACCTAATTGAAAACAAGTGTGTCAGAAGTCACATTAACAAGAGGTTTGGGGCTCTGGGTGGGAGAAGGTGAGAAGAATCCAAGTCCTAAAGAAGTAAGCACCTGTTATTTCTGCTCATGGCCCTCTTCAGGATACAGGAAACCTGTATGTTAATAGGAAACACCAGTGAATTCGGCCAATCTGTTCCTGAGTACTGACTTCGTGCCAAGCACAGTGCCGAAGATTCTAACATACCATCTCATCCAATTCTCATGAAAACTCTAGGAAGTACAGACTTTCATCCTCAATAACAATTACAAATGGATGCCATGAGAAGAGATTCAGACACTAGCTCAAGATCACTCAGTTGCTGAAAAAGGGAGAATGTAAGCCTGATGAATAAGCTCCCCATCATTCTTCCTTCCCCACTGACCTGACTTGGGTATCTATAGTAACCTTGACCTGGGCTCAGCATGATCTAAACTGACATAAAACCAAGCAAAAAAATGAGAATTTAATGGGTGGCTCAAATATTTCCCTAGTCCTCATCAAAATCATGCCCACTGTTCAGCTTAAAAAAATTTTCAATAATATTTTAGTCATGGAAAATCCACCTAGAGGATGTGTTTCCTTTAATTTTCCTTCTTTCTTCTTCTTCTAACTTGGACTTGCTTGAACTTTCATTATTCAAATTCTACCTAAAATACTACTGTGCTTTCTGGTCCAATAAGTATTTTATGGTGAGAACCATAGAATCTATGGTTACTTAGAAGTTTGCAGTATCTCAGGGCCATTATTATAATTATTACTATATTGTTTGGACAGAATTTATACCTGACCTAAACCCACATCATGAGTGCTGACTTTAAATAAACAAATCTATCTGTGGGGCTATTTGGTAGGTAACACACTAGCAGTTTATGTCTGACATCTCTTCTCACTGTTCAGTGTCTGTGCATTAAAAATGAATAATTATTTTGAAAATCATGTTTGCTTCTCAGCTTATTTTTTATTTCCTCTTTATGTCCAACATTCTCAGTCCCAGTCCACTCCACACACACAGACTTGGTATTTTTATGTTTTTTTTTTTTTTCAATTTTGCTTTGTCCCTTTCATTTCTATGGTGATTTAATGCCACATCTACCTGAAACCTGAAGATTCTCTAGCCAAACTCGTCATGCCTCAGATGAGGAAACACTAAAGAGTACCAGACTTTGGAAATGGTACATGAAGGTCTGGAAAACCAGTGTCCAGAGACACCAGAGGTTTCAGATGGATATCTATACCATCTGATGCTATATTCCCTTTGATGAATGACTGTGACTAGGCAGGAATGGGACGAGCATCCCTAATTTTAAAAATCTGAAAAACCTGAAATGCTCCAAAATTCAAAACTTTCTGAGTACTGCTATGACACTACAAGTACAACATTCCACACCTGACCTTTTGTGTGACAAGTTATAGTCAAAACACACATACGCTAAAAATACTGTATAAAATTACCTTCAGGCTATGTGTATAAGGTATATATTAAACAGTAGTTGGGTTTAGATTTGGGTCCCATCTCCAAGATATTTCTTATTTATTTATTTATGGTACTGGGGATTGAATCCATGGGCACTTTGCCATACTGAGCTACATCCCCAGTCCTTTTTTTTTTATTTTGACACAGGGTCTTGCTAAATTGCTAAAGCTGGCCTAGAACTTGAGATTCTCCTGTATCAGCCTCCCAAACTGCTGGGATTACAGGTGTGAATTACCATACCCAGCCCATCTCGAAGATATTTCAGTGTGTTTGTGCAAATATTCCAAAATCAAAAAAAATGCATGTGTAAAATCTATCAAAGCACTTTGGGTAAGGGACACTCAACCTGTATGTCCTGGAATTCTAAAAAGTACTCAGGAAAAACTAACAAAATTGTCCAGAGTTGGTCAGCATCACCAAAGATTTGATACTTTTGGACTCCATTTTCGCACCTGAAGTTTTCTGGCTCCTTATTGACTTTTGGCCTTTTCTTCAGAGGAACCCCAACTTGGCTTTCTATCCCAGAAGCTTAAATACAATATTCAATGAGTGTTAGGCACTAGTCCCTGAAGTAGACTTACCTGTAAAAATCGATCCATGACAGCAATGCACATGTACAGAGTTTCCTGCAGAAGCCTAAACTTGGAGTGGACTTGAACCAGCCAGTCCACCAGGATGGCACGCATACGTCCATTTATATCTCTTCCATCTAAGAAATGTGGGTTTATGGATTGCAAAACCTGTTGGTGAAAAGTAAAAGTTTAAAAAGTTGACCTCATTTATAAATTCCACATTGCTTGTAGAACCCATACACAAAGGCCCACCCACCTCAAGCTGTCTTAGGTACTGGTAGATATCCTTAACGTAATCACTGCAGAGCTGAGGGTTCTCCCAATCCTCATTATCAATGTCCTCAATTTTGCAGAGCAAAGCATCAGAAAAAGCTTGGCAGAGGTTCTCTTCCTTCATGGAGACATCCTCAGGTATGGGAGAAGGATCCTACACCAACAAATTAAAGCACATTACTATTTGTTTTTTCTTATAGAACCTATAATCTACTATACTATACACATATATTATGTATATTATTTCTGTTAGAATGTAAGCTCTATATGCTTACATTTATTTAGCTTTGTCCAATGAAGTATCTCAAATACCTATATTAGCACTCATACATAGTAGGTACTCAATAAATAAAAGAAACTTGACCTCCTAGGGTCAGAGATTACTGGTGCTCATCATTCACTTTAGCAATATCCTCTTCTGCAAGCATGTTTTCTTTTCTTCAACTAATTTGCTCTAAATTGAAAAACTGGCAACTAAAAAGCAGAAAAGCAGGCCTATAGATGAAACAAGAAATAGAATAGGAGGAGTAAGCAAAGACTGAGCAAGTATATAGCCTAATATTTTATCTCTTTATGCTGACTGGGTGACTGTTTATAAAAACTGCACATATTAAAAATTTATAAAGTTAACACAAGTATTTAGCAATGAAGTATAAAGAAATCATTACTTTTAAAAATAATAAGAGATATTTGCAAAGTAAAGTCTAACAGAATTTTTAGGCTACAGAAGAATATATTTTAAAATAATGAAATATATTTTTAAAAAAAGGAACCCATATAATCAAACAGATAAACAATTTTAATTTACATTGAAGTTCAATCATGATAATTATTAGTCTTAGAAAATATAATAATGGGAAATAACAGTTCAAATCATGCCCTTTCCTCTTAAATCAAAGGTATTCAACTGAGGAAGGGTCAAGTGAACAGAGAACAGGCAGGTATGCATGCCACTTATTCAAGCATTTTCAACCCTCAAGGATCTAGAATGAATGAGAAGGGCTGCATGGAGCACCAGGGAGTGTAAGATCTTGAGGAAGATGGATAGGCAAAAGAAAAGCAAGAGCAAAGTGCCAGAGGACACAAAGAAAATAAAGGCATCCCTGGGAATGGAAACTGGGAACTGATTTGGGTTAGTGAGAGAAAAGCATATAAGGTGTGAGAAGATGAGCTAGAAAGTCAAGCAAGAACCTTGCCAAGGAACTTTGCTTTTACTGAAAGGAAAAGTGAGACCATGGAAGGGACAATAGTGACTAGAGACAGATGTGCTATTTAATAAGCACACAAAGCTCCAGTTTAAGGGTAGCTTTTCCAAGTTCGAGCATTATTACACCTTTCCCAGGAAGGCAGTCAGTAGTGGGAGGTCTGATGAAGGAGTCAGAGGCTATCATCATGTGCTTCATGTACTGTCTTAACAGTTTAGCATGTTTATCTGTGTTTTATTCAGAAGCAAGCCTGAGTTTAACCATGTCCAAAAGCTACCAGGATAAGACAAAATAGTTGCTCTGGCTCTTGATTTAAAATTGCTTGAAAGCAAGCCAACATAATTCAATTCTTCTAAGAACTTAATTTGTCTTTTTAGGTAGTCATCTGAGTCTGCTGGGTTGACTGTGCAATCCTCTACCCAGTGTGTGCTGCATGCAAAGCACCAAAACTGAATCAGTTAATTCATTATTAAGACTTTTAAACAAACCAGGCAAGGAAAGACCAGTACCTCACTCACATGTGAACTCTAAAAATGCTAATCTCATAAAAGTTAAGATTAGAATGATGGTCACCAGAAGTTAAGGGAGAGAAGGATGGGGAGAGGTTTGGTCAATGAACTAGAGACAAGTGAGAAGTTCAGGTGTGCTGCTGCACAGTAGACTGACTAAGGATAATGATACTGTATTATACCTTCAAGAAAACTACAAGAAAGGATTTTTAATGTTTTTGCCATAAATACATGATAAATGCCAAAGGAAATTAATCTGATTTGAATATTATGCAATGCATACAGGTTTCTAAATGACACATAGGTTCCCCACTAAGTACAATTTATATGAATCAGTTAAAAAACAAAACTGTGAAAAAAGAAGAAAATGTATATACCATGTAGTCACTCTATATCTTCCCTAAAAGTAGTCATCAGAAACCATAATGATGTGAAATCTAGCTTGACTGGAAAATCTCCTGTGTCAGGGTAAGGAGTTGGTGGAGGTAAGTGCAGGTCACTCATGTTCCAGCACCAACATTGGCTGAGGTAGGACTGTTGACAGGATGTGTTAATTTAACATGCAAATATAAAAGTATATTCTTGTGAATTTTAATTAAACAGTTCCTTTACTGAATTCATGATAATTAACTGCAAAGGGGAAGGACTGTAAGAACTATTGATTCTGGTCAGACAGTTCGTGATTGGTTGCAACATAGGCACACACAATTGTAGAAAGGCAAAATCGGTTACTGTGATTAACTTCAGTAGTGCAATGGATTTGAAATTGAGGAATAGTAACAATGAACTCAACTTTTATTCTACATACTCTATGTACTTCTGTATTGTTTTGCTGTTTCACAGCAGTTTCATATGTAACTAAAAATAAAAGCTGGAATGGTTCACACCTGTCATCCCACCCACTAGGGAGGCTGAGGCAGGAAGATCACAAGTTTGAGGCCAGTCTTGGCAAATTAGCAAGACCCTGTGTAAAATAAAAAAATAAAAAGGGCAGGGGGTTAGTTAAGTGATAGAGTGCCCTGGGTTCAATCCCTACTACTGCAAAAAATATAAAAATCACTTTTAAAAAACGATGTGTTGGGCTGAGTTTGTGGCTCAATGATGGAGCACTTGCCTAGCACATGTGAGGCACTGGGTTTGATTCTCAGCAGTGCATATAAATAAATAAATAAAAAGGTTCACTGACAACTAAAAAAAAAAAAAAAGTTGTGAACAATTGTGCTTATTTCCCTTTTACATGCAGTTTTTGTGTTAGGGAAAATTAGGCCATAAAACATTTTTATACTTGAATAAGGACTATCCCTGACAGTGAATCATCTGAATTTCTGTTAACTCCCCAGTGTATCTTTTTGGATCTAGTCTCTGTGATGACATATATCCTCTTTTACTTCTAGTTCCCCAACTTGACTGGGAGCTACCTGGGAGCTCAGATGATGGTTTAACTTGTTTGCCCAGCAAGCAAGGTACTAATTAATAACCCTTTTTCTTCCTTTCAAACCACTCAGTGTTTACCAAGGTTTCATCAATCAGCAAAACACAGTTTTCTCCAAAAACTGCAGGGTAATAACTTCTGTTAATGGTTGGAATTATAGTCTCAAAAGTCAGGGCTCTTTGGGATTCAGTTGCCTCACCTGCTACAAGGCAAGAAGTCTGCTTTCCAGGTTTGCAGAAAGGAAAAGATAGTATTCAGTTAGACTTCTGAGAACATCTGCTTTCAGGGACACAGGGCTTATGTTATAAGCTTTCTAGGAAAGTTGCTAGAAACTCCTGTGCTCAACTGGCATTTGTACAACTCCAGGGACTGGCTATAAAGAAGCAGTGATGACTCTGCAAAGAGAGCAGGTGAAAAAGTAAAAGCCAGAGACAGGGAAGCAGAGGGACTCACTTTTCAGAAGGTGGGGAACTTCGCTGTTTTTGAGACAAATTATTTGAATTGGAAAGAACAGTTGTTCATTAATCCCTGATAACTTCTAAAACTATAAAATTCAGCTATATCTTCTAACCACAGAAGTGACTTTTATATGAAATAAGCTCCAGTCCATAATGGTTTATCTGAAACATGGCATCCTCAATTTTGTCAAAAAGTTAAAGGATTCCACAGAGCGAGTGGCTCAAGAGGCTGAGGCAGGAGGATCATGAGTTCAAAGCCAGTCTCAGTAACTCAGCGAGACCCTGTCTCTCAATAAAATACAAAAAGGGCTAAGGATGTGGATCAGTGGTTGAGCACTCCCAGGTTCAATCTCTGGTACCAAAAATAAATAAATAAATAAATAAGGTAAAAGAGCCATTCAAGGAGATATGGAATAAACAGACCCAAAAAGGGTGAAATTGTAAAGGTCACAAGAAACAATTTTTCCTTTCTTTCTTCTTTCATAACTTTATTTATTCATTCAGTGCTAGGGACTGAACCCAGGGCTGTACATGGTAAGCACAGCCTTTACCACTGAGTTATACACCAAGCCCTGGTATAGCTGGCCTTTTTGTTGTTGTTGTTGGCGTCGATGGACCTTTATTTTGTTTATTTATTTATATGAGGTGCTGAGAATCAAACCCAGTGCCTCAAACATGATAGGCAAGCACTCTACCTCTGAGTTACAACTCCAGCACATACTGGGCCTTTTCTAATTGGCCTTTCTTCTTCACTGATTTGAAAAGTTATGTACCTATAGTAAAAGTTTGAAAATTTTAAGGAAAATGAAAATCTTAAGCCCAATATTTAAAAGGAACTCCCATTAATATTATATAAATGCACACTTTAAAGAGAAATAGTTATAATCTGATTTTCCCACTTGATGTTATAAGCATTTTGACATCTTGAAATGCTTTGCTAAAACATGATATTTATGATTGCATAATACTTCATCAAATACTTATTTAACTGATCTCCTAATAGAGGATACCACTCTACCAGGTAAGAGATATTTCTTCATTTCAGCACCATTTAATAAGTCTTTGACTATCCCTCTGGTCTTTTTTTGTTTGTTTGTTTGACCTACTGTAAAAACAGACTTATTGGATATATAAAATAACCATCTGAAATACACTGCCAAATCATCCTTCTGCAAATGTAGGAGAAAACAAAAAAAGTCACCCATGTAAAATGCTGTTTTCATAAACAGCACTTTTTCCAACCATGGCCTGTAGGTAAAACCTAGAGACCTTCAAGGAAAGGTCTCCTAAAGGAAGGTCAATACTGAATGTTTGCTCTGAGCTCCAGTTCTTGATTTGAAGCCCTATCTCCTGTTTAAAGATTTCTTTTTCCAACCATGGCCCCAGGAAGATGCTGGCAAGTCTGTCTCTCCTTCAGATATTGCAGGCACATTTCCAGGCAGATATCCCTCTGTTACCTCTACAAATCTAAAGCCAAAGAGGACATGTGTCCCAAACCTATCTCCCTCTCCTGACTTACATACTGTTTTTAAGTTATTCCATAATGATTTATTTAACACTCAAGTTGCTTAAGGTTCTCGCTCTTCTTAAAATAATTCACCTAAAGTATTCTTTCTCAATACTGGATGATGTCCTTGAGATCCTAACACATTCAATATTTCTTAGAACCTTGCACAGATACCAGAATGCAGGCAGGTGCTTAGAGGAAACCTAAACTAGTTCAAGACTCCTACCACTTCTTGCTTGGACAATTGTTAATACCTCCTAACACTGCTTCCATCACTTCTCTCCTCCTCAAAACTTTTCAGTATCCTCACTACCTAATGACATCAAATCTAAATTTCAAGGAATTCAAATCCAATTGCAACCTTCTTCCTCAAACTACCTTATTGACTTAATTTAAATCTGCAGACTCCTTGAACAGACATGACTACAGGCCAATTTCCACTTTGGGGCCTTGATTTTTGTTGCTAATTTGGTTCCCCAAAACATTCCCTTTCCAATCAGCTTTTCTCTACTAAAAATCAACCAGGAGCCAGGAACAGTGGCACATGCCTATAATCCCAGTTACACAGGAGGCTAAGCAGGAGGATCACAAGTTGGAGGCCAACTTGGATATTAGCAAGGATTCATCTTAGCGGGGGTGGGAATAAAAATCAACATTAAAGGATGAAGTTAGCCCTGAATACTTTCATTGCTTAGGGTTCTCTCTCTCCTTTAGGAGCCCTTTCCTAAGGACAACACAGGTCTATCCCAGTTATTTGACATTCATTCAGTCATATATTGCCTGAAATTATCTAGTATCACATTCTAGGATTACCAACTTTAATTTCCAGAACATATGCCCATTCTAGACAAGTATCCTGAAAATAAGAGGTCTCTTTAGCAGTTTTAACACTATTAGAAATATACAGAAGTGTACAATAGAGATATTTCTCAAATATATCCAATGTTTAATTTTGAAAAATCTCAAACATACAATATGTATTTTTTAGGCTAGAAATAATGAAGTAGTTATTATTATATGTTGGCACCTACAATGGTGCCTCTCTCATTGTAAATGCGTAAGTAATCCATAAATGAAAGTACACATGAACTTGAACATGGTGAAAGGAGAACAGTTTGATGGATCCATTAGCATTGTGACTGAATGAGCTAATTAGTCATAGAGAATACAATTTATCAACATAGAACTTTAGTATTACCTTACTCTCACATAAATTTGGGTCTCAGAATTATGGGCCTTCGATTATAAGCAAGGTTATTCTTTTAGAGAATTAATTTAACAAAATCTACCAAATTTCACTGAGATCACAGGATTTATTCAGGAATTAAAGTAATTAACATTATTCGAGACCATAACATTAAATTGAGATGCCAAAGGACAGCTCTACCTGTGAATGTTCTTCAAAAATTGTAGTCTAACTAAAACCAAGCTACTCCATTAAGTGTGTTTGTAAATTCAGAACTTCCTACCTTTGGAGCTAACATTTCCATCTGTACTGGTTTCACAGAAGCAGTAGGTTTCAGTTTGTTGACATTTGTTGCTTTGGTGGGCTGAACTGATACTTTGGTGTTTTGAGTTTTCTACAAGGAAAATACAGGATAGGGCAAGACAGTCAATGTTGTACTTCAGTGATACACACACAAAAAAATCAGCCTCTAATGCACATTTTACCTCTTAGTTGTTACCTTCACTACTTGTGCTGCTCTGGTTGTAACTCTATTTCCAATTTCTTCTAAAACCCCACGCCTAATAGTCACATGACTCTTAGCTTTAGAATTAACTCCTGTGTCAATATTTTCCAAATCAGTGGACACCTAAAAAAAAAAAAAAAAAAAGAAAAAGAAAAAGTTAATGAGGTATTACAATGACTAAAATATTTAGCTAATGTCAGATATTCAATTTTAGAATTGCTCTGGAAATGAATATGCTAAGATCCATTTGCAAAAGGGAAAAGGTACATGTTAGGAAGTCTAGATATGCTATTTGTGATTAATAACATCATTCTAAATTAGGCACATCATCATTCATAAATCATAGTTTTTTTTTTTCAAGAAACAAGTTTATTTAAGCAGCAGCGATCCAGAGGAGTGAATATAAAATCTCTGGAATCCGGGACTAGAAACTCTTTTGAGATTTATATTCAGTGGGTGGTTAAACAACAAGGCGGTAAACATAACAGTTACTTTTTGTTTCATATACATATTATTTATAATAAAGATCCTTCACTAATCTTGCAAAACTATTTGGATATTTAAGTGGGTCTGTAAGAGAACTTCAAAGCTTCACAAATAAATAATTATTTCTCATGTAGCACCCACGTCACATGCTAGATATCCCTGTATATTAAAAACCTACATTTATTTAGTTGAAATTCTTTCTTTACAGAGTTGAATAACAAGTGCATTCAAGATAAATAATTAAAAAGCTATAACATCAGTACTTAATAATAGTTCTGGCTGTTTAAAATTCTGATGTTTAAACCTTTGATTAGTATACCTTCTAGAAATAAGAAATGTTCCTATAGAGATGATCTTTTAGAAATATGGTTTTTAAAAATGAGGTTGTCATAGTGTAGATTCTCTCTTATACTAAGGATATTTAATGGAAATAGTTTTCTTGGGTATAACAGTTTTAGCTCTCAAATTCTAAGCTTAACCAGCTTTATTCAGAACATACTTAGAAACAAAACTTGCTAGGAAAAGCAGTTTATACCACTTTTATTGTAAAAATGATAAACATTTCATGAGAAAAAAAAATCTCTGAGAGTTGGGGATCCTACAGGAGATTTGAGTGGACCTACCAGGACAGACAGAAGGGCCAGGGAAAACTGTAGCCCTTCCTGAGCAGAAAGAACCTGAGTTTACAGGATAAATTAGACAAAAAAGTTTGTTAGTTTAATTATTCCAGCATAGTTGCCAATTTTAAAAAGTGTTTGAAAATTTAATGCTTATGGATTAAAGTCTTGTAATGTGACCAAGTCTAAATTCATCTGGAATGGAAAACTGGCAGCTTTTAACTAGCCTTGTAGCCAGGAGGATGGAACTCAGCTGCGTCAGGTCCTCTAGTTTTCAGCAAAGCAAAAGTAAATCCAGGTACAATTCAAGCCCACAGGAGAAATACCAAACACTAATAAGACTTTGATTTGTGCAAATATAAATGATTTAGACTCTTTTCTTTCAGTATGTAATACTGGTTCAAATTCTACGTGAAATTTCTACATTTAAGAAATTATGTTTTTAAGAGGACAAACCCATACATCAATGAACTTGACCTGGAAGACATAATGTGTAAAATAAGTGGGAAACTCACACAAAGCAAAACGTGAAAAATCTGAAAAACTGCCATGACCATAGCACTTGACCGACTATGGAATGTCTTCCAGTCCTTCTCCCCACCCCCCACCAAAGATTAGCCTTAGTCTATGGCAGAGTTTTGAGAAAAGAGGAAGGAAATCCCAAGAACCTGTATTTAGACAACTAACAACAAAGACCACTGGCTGAGTAACAGGCCTACTAATGGGGAGGTTCCCTTGACAGGTGCCACCTCCCAGGAGCTTTCCTACATTCACCTCTTCCACCCGAAGGAGGAAGTGGGAACTGGAGAGCTTAACTGAGACCCGGAGAGGCCCGCCAGAGAGGGCTAGCCGTAGGGCCGGGGACGCCAGGGAATCCCTGAGCTCCGGAGAAAGGAAAAGCAGCCCCAGTTGGAATGAAGAGGTACGGAACAGGAGAGAGAAACGAGAGGCTGATAGAGAAGGAGGGATGGGGACGGCGAAACACAAGGTGCGGTCCCTGCGAGGGGGTGACCAGGCACACTCACCGTCGGGCGTCGGAGCAGCGCCATGAGGGAAGAGAAACACAAGTGTGCCAGCCCGGCCCAGGGAGGGACGCGGACCGGAGCAGAATGGAGCTAGCGTCTGCGGCGCCGTTGGGCCTGCACTTCAAGCCCGCACCACTGGAATCTTCGGCGAGGTCTCCTTGTTCTAGGATTCAAATACCGCACCTCTCGCGTCCCCATTGGGTGGCTGTACTCACCGCGCGCTCCTCTCATTGGTTAAACCAGGAGACGTTCCCGTACACTGATTGGATGAATTTTCTTAGCCGGTTTGGTTGTCTTAACAACTAGGGCGGGGATGCGCGTGCGCGGGTACAGATGTGTCTCTGCCTAGTGTTTTTTAAAAAAGTATTTGGTATTCGGTATTGAACCCAGGGGCACTTTTCAAACTGAGCCACGTCCCCAACCCTACTAGGCTCTCACTAAAATGCTTAGGGCCTCGTTAAATTACTAAGACTGGTTGCAAACTTGAGATCTTCTTGCTTCAGCCTCCCCAGTCACTCGGATTACAGGCAGGAGCCACCGCGCTGAGCTCATTATCATTCCCTCCCTCCGTCCCTCAAGACCTTACCCTGGCTATGTTAAGGTTGGTACTGAGTGGGCGGAAGTGGGATCTAGGAAAATACCCTGGACGTGCCATATCTGACCCGTATTCCTCTTCCAGAAATATCAAGTCCACGTGGAGGTGGGATGGCCTGGAAACAGGCACTTCTGGGTCGCTTAGCGCTGTAGTCGGGTTAAGACTCAAACTTGTAAATTGGGAGAATTGGGCGTTTACGTAGACTATAATTCCCAAGAGAGACAAAATAATTTAAAATAATTCAGGTTGAAGTGATTTGTCTAATTCATGATTCATGTAAGCTCTCCATTGTATTCCCAGCACCCGGTATTGTTTTGATATTTGGTTGGGGTCCATAAATAAATATTAATCGAATAAAAAAATCCTGTAACGTGCCTAAGATTTTAAAATGAGAAATAAGATGTGTCCCAGTCTTGAGGCAGAAGAATGGGAGAACAAAAATCCTAAGAGATCTACTGTTTGTCCTAGAAAAGAAAGAGAAACAGGAAAAGAAGGCTGTGAGTGTGACTCTGTAGTGAAGCACATGCAAGCGTCCCTGGAATGCTTGAGGCCCTGGGTTGTCTCCTTAGCATCACAAAACAACAAAACAAAACCCAGGAAAAGAAAAACCCAACACTCACAGCAAAGGCAATGGAATGTGACTTGATATAAGGATTCATCTAAGAATTTAAAAAAGCTTTCTCACAACTTTTTCTCTTTGGCATAGTTCATTTCTCTTTTACTTCAGTAATAATGATGTAACTAATCTGAATTAAATTCCTTCCTTTGCCCCAATCCCTGTTAACCGTAGGCATCTGACATTTCCAATCTGAATCTAAAGACAGCAAAAAAGCCAATGTCTCAGCCGGAAGGCTGTCTGGCAGAAGTTTCCCCTTACAATCAAAGGAGGACCAGAACTTTTGTCTATTCTGACCTTCAACTGATTGGATGAAGCTCACTCACACCAGGGAGGGGAATTTGCTTTATTCACTCAGTTTCTCATAAGACAATTTCATTTTGTTGCCAAGGCTGGACTCAAACAACTGGGCTCAAGCAATCTCCTCTTGCCTCAGCCTCTCTAAGAGATGGGATTTCAGGTGCACACCACCACACACAACTAATTCAAATTTTCATCTCATCTAGAAACATCCTCACAGACATACCCAGAATTTCTAATCAAATGTGTGGTCACGCCAAGGCCCAGTCAAGTGGCACATAAGCATTATCACAATACTCATCTATCAAGGATATTGCAAGAAAAAAACATCTAAATTGCACAAAGATATAGCAAAGAACCAGAAATACCTATTTCCATCCCATGAATTTTTCTCAAATATTGGCCTGAGGAAATTAAAGTTTCTTCAGTGCTGATTTCTCTGACAATTATTCCTGAGAACAAAGATTTGTATATAGGCTTCTCTCCTTATGGTATTGGTTTGGGAGGGGGAAAACTAAATGTGCTCAGAAATTTGTGCTAAGCATTCATTCTAATAAAATAATGGGGCTTCTTTTACAAAACTTACCGTGGTTGATTAAAATTTATAACTAGTTTATGCTGCATCTTTTATTAACCGGGGCTATTTTCTCTCTCCTTAATCTGGGCTTTGTGGGCTGGGGCTATAGCTCAGTGGCAGAACACTTGGCCTAGCATGGGTTTGATCCTTAGCACCACATAAAAATAAACAAATAAAATAAAGGCATTCTGTCCACCTACAAACACACACACACACAAAAAAACTGGGCTTTGTTGTCAGGTGTTTTGTCTTAGGTCTGGCAGTTTCTGCTTTCTCCCTTGGAGCACTTAGCCACCACCATGTAAAGAGGCCTAGTTATCCCTTGCTAGAGAGATGACACTGAAATGCCCAGTGACTTTTCAGCTGTTTCTGCCATCCCAACCCAAGCATTAGATATGTAAGGGAGGCCATATTGGAGCATTCTATTCCAGTAGAATTCCCAAGCTGAATGTAGCCACATGAGCAACATCAGTCATACCACACACAGTGAGAAATGAGCTATGTCCACCCAGTCCTGCCCAAATTGCATGTATGTGAGCAAATAAGTGTTTATTTAAAGTCACTAAGTTTTCTGGTTGTTACAAAATAGGTAACAGATACACTTACCTGGGGAACACATGATCCCTACACCAAATAAGCCTTGTGTTCGCTAGTATAGTCTTGTTAACATCTTGGTTTCTCATGGGCTCATAGTTTAGGAAAACAGCATAGTATCTGGAATTTATAATCATTTGTAAACTCTGAAATCTCAATAATGCTATCCTAGTATATTTTGCCCGGGAAATTTGAGTACATTTGCCATTTCCAGATATTTTGGCATTTGGTTGTCTCCCGAGGGCACAAGAAACCATATGTTTATTTGGTATGGAACTATGATTCAGATGTAACTGAGAGCCTTGGGAAGCACTGAGGCCAGTCTGATAGAATTTATGCCCACAGAAAACCAGGTGTCTGGAACAGGGTCTTGATATCAGGGGATAAAAAAGTTGCTATTTTAAAAATACATACCCAGGGGCTGGGGATATAGCTCAGCTCGTAGAGTGCTTGCCTTGCAAGCTCAAGGCCCTGGGTTTGATGCCTAGCACTACAAAAAAATAAGTTAATTTAAAAAAAAACACCCAAATCCTTGGCTACAACTTCCATCAAATGGTATAACCTAGTTTACCTCCCACTGTAGTTAGTGATTCTCACTTTTAATAGAATGGTGCAGAAGTGACAGAGTATAACTTCTGAGTCTGGTCATAAAAGGCAGGTAGCTTCATCCTGGCAATCTTTCTGGACACATTCACTGTGGGAAAAGCAGCCAACCTGCCATGAAAACATTCAAGGAAGGCTGGGGAGGCCCATATAACAATAAACAAGCTCTCTGAGCCAACAACCTATAAGGGACAGAGGCCGACTGAACCGCTTTGTGCGCAAGCCATCTTAGCAGCAGCTTCTCCAGATCCACGAAAGCCTTCCGACAGCTGCAGCTACACACCTTAATTACAATTTCATGAGACTCTGAGCTACAAATGCCAAATTAAACTGTTCCTGAATGCCTGATCCACAGAAACTGATGGTTAATGTTTAAGTTGCTAAGTTTTAGTGTTTCAAAGCAATAAGTAACTATTGCATAGCAACAGATAATAATGAACTTTGGAGAGTATGTGGCTATGATGTTCCAATCCAAGTACATCATGACAGCTTATCAGATTAATAGTTTGGTAATCTAGACAGAAGTACAATAAAAAGCATTCTTCATTCCTTTTAAAGGTCATTTGAAAAGCACTGGATGGGAGACATCACAACTCTTCCAATTCCCTTGCAAATACCTTTCTTATACAAAGGCTCTAGAACAGAACCTCTAGTATGTCAGGCTTGGAGTGCCCCCTTATCATGAAGGAATTCCCAGACATGTGAGGGAAAGGGCAGGCCTTTGGGTCATCCCTCAACTGGCAGGCTGGAAATATATGTATCCCAAGTTGTACTCTATCTATACAAGCCATGGCAAAAACCAAATTCTTACTTTCCAGAGTATGTACACTGTATCAGTAACAATCTTTAGAATTTTGTACTCCCAAAGGTTCCCATCTCCCTGACCCCATATCAAGTTATTTCTACCTAAAGCAAAACTGATACTGTGAGCCCATGATGAAAATTATTGAATTAACCTAGTCCATTCTCTGGTGATAGTAGAGGATTCAGAGAAGGCAATGCATCTGGGCTAAACAAAAACTGCTCTTCGAAGTTCACACTTTCCATGTACCTCTTAGTGATGACTATCACCTAAGAGAGCCTACAATCAGCTAAAATACAAAACAAGCAGGTCACTAATATGTTTTTTTAAATATGTTTTTAAATATGTTTTAAATATGTTTTTTAATGGGTGGGGCACAGTGGCACATGCCTGTAATTCCAGATACTTAAGAGGCTAAGGAAGAAAGATCACAAGTTTGAGGCCAGCCTGGGCAACTAAGCGAGAACCTGTCTCAAAAGAAACAATAAAAAGGGTTGGGGATATATCTCAATGGTAAAGTATCCCTTAGTTCAATCCCCAGTACTGCAAAAACAAAGAAACTGTAATGGTACCAGGTCACCACATAAGAAGGGTTAAGTGGAGAGAAAATTTTAAAAAAGAATGGGAAATTCTAGATGTTAACATCTCCGTTAAAAAAATAATTTTAGGGCAGAGGGAGTAAGTGATTGCATAACTTATGCCAATTCTGATACATTGGCAGTAGCTACCTGAAGTACAGATGGGCAACTACTGTGATTATGAGGGTAAGAGGAAGAGAGTACATAGCTGGGAATCTGTCATCCTAATGGAAAAAGAAAAATTCCAACCCATGAGGTAAAGGCCCAAGAGGATTGTTTCTTCTTATTTAGTAATCAGTCACTTAGACTCTATATAAGAAAAATGTTAGCACCAAAAACTTATCTATGATTCATCACCTTGCAATGTTACCATCTGTTATCAAAGATGAAAGTATTTGGGTGATGAGGTGAGATAAATCAAGTATAGGAAGAACTTACATGTATATATACTATAAGCAAACTGCTTGTTTTTTTTTTTGTTTGTTTGTTTTATTTTGTTTTGTTTTGGTGCTGGGGATTGAAACAATGACCTTGCACATGCAAGGCAACCACTCTACCAACTGAGATATCCCCAGCCCTGAAGCAAACCCCTTCACACTCTATCTCACTTAATCCTAAAAGCAACCCTAAGAGGTAGTTTTTATTTCTATTTTGTGGATGAGAAACTTTAGGCTCAGAAAGCTTACGTTGTTCAAAGCTGAACAATTCGAAAGCCAAATCTGTCTCCAAAGTTGTTGTTTCCACTATTCCAAAAAATCATGTGGCTTGTAAGTTTATAAATACAGGAATGAGGAGAGATGGTTCTCAGTATGCCCAATGCCAAAATATAGTAACATTTATTTTTCTTACTAAACAATGATTACTTTGAAACTATTTTTAAATGTTTCATGTTGTTGATGGATCTTTATTTTATTCATTTTTATATATGTGGTGCTGAGAGTTGAACCCAGTGTCTGACACATGCCAGGCAAGCGCTCTACCACTGAGCCACAACCCCAGCCCCTTGAATCTAATTCTTAACTCAAGAAAATGACTAAACTCTATGAGAGAAGACACTTCAACCTTGAAATATCCAATATTAACATGTGAAATTTTCAATAAATAAAAATTTACTGCATTCCCAGGAGTTTTGGAAGTTAGAAATTTGGTTGTGTTTTCTATAGAATTAAATTTTCCCATTCATGAACAATAATAATGAAATGTCCATGAGAGTTTAAATAATTTCAGTGTTAGAACTACTTACAAATAATATTAATTTTAAAAACAGAACTAGTTTTCTCTGTCAGTTGTTATGGTGCAAATGCTAAAGGATACTGGCAGCTAAAATAAAGTCACCAGAGTAAGAATAAAGTTTCAAATATTATTTTATCACTTGCATATTAACAATAAAAATAAGAATTTGCTGACAAAAGAATTTTAGTTTTAAAAGAGTTGGACAGCTATCACTGAAATGTTTGTTTTGACATAAGATGCAACAAATATGGAAGACAACAAAGTACAAAAAGTAAAAAATGTTCATAATCATTTTCTTCCTTACTAATAAGTTCATTACTAATCACATTTTTCTATATTAACAGCAGTAGCTTAATAATCTCATGTGTTAACAATTCAGGTTTATGCCACAATTACTTGCATTAAATAAATGAAGTATCTATTTGCTTTACCTACATTTAAAAGGTCAGTAATTATTATAAAACAGGTCAACAGGCAGTTGTACATCTAAATCTCAAGTAATATTTAAAAATAGAGAAATCTATTTCTGCTTGTCTTGTGTTTTGGGGAATATTGAGAGGCTTCCAAGGTATAAAATTCTTCCCATCTTACTTATATGTCTTTAATTTCTTGGTACAGACCCAGCATTTGCCAATGGATCACAGGCTACTTGAAGGATGACAGGAAGAATGACAGGCAACCTGCTCCTTTCTCTGATGTAAGACATCAGACCTGCATCACTCTCATTCTTCCCTTTCTACAAATGTATCTTAATCATCAAGTATACTGTAAAAAAAAATATAATTTATATCCTTATTTCTTAACCATAATCTACATCTTCCATCTGCTGAAGCATGGTGACACTGACAATTAACTATGTAACAATTACCAATATAAAATGGCAAGATTGAATATAAATACCAAATTATGTAAATATCAATGAGACCATTATTTTTGAATTCCAAGATGTTTGAAGTATTGTTTAAAAATTAATTATGAAACACAAAGACAATAGAAATATAAGTTATTTATTAATCAATCCACTTACAAAGCAGGTGGCTTAATGCAAGCTTATTGACATCTTCACATATGATCCATGGGAACATGTCTTTCACATACAGACAGTGATATTACTGACTGGATGCATTTGCAATCTGGGGCATATTAAGCATATTTAAACAAATAAAATTAGGCTATCCTGTATATGAAAAGTATCTCCATAATATGCATCTTGAAGTGGATTAAAACTTCCTCCAAAGGAGAAATGTTAGTATGTTAACTTAACTTTATACTCTATATTATGCAGTAAATCTTAACTATAGAAATTAAAAATTTTAAATCAGTGATCGACTCTTGGTAATGTATGAAGTGGGAGTCTATAACCATAGCAACAGTAGGTTGACAGTATAATTTGTGCCTCACAGTATTTGCAGATTTATTGTTTTCAAGTTTAGAGAGAAATAAAACAAGAGACATGTAGATTCAGCTCACTTTATTTACCTTTAAACTAATAAAAATCCCTTAAAAGTGATCCTGGGACCTTTAGAAGTTCTATGAATGCATAGATACCTGCCAATGACTGAAATTCTAAATCTTGACTGAAATGTGTTTACAAAATTAATGTAAGCAGATATCTTAACTATTCGTGCTTAGTAGAAGACTGAACAAAATTCTACATGTCTTTTTCAATTTCCCTAAAATTTTGTTAAATCTGCAATTATGTACAATCCAGCTAATTGAAATTAACATTTAGTGTTCATCAAAGCTGTTTCACAGCAGCAAAAAATGAATCAGGGAAATAAAGTTATAAACGATGTAGAAAAAGATAAATATAATCATTAGAACAGCAGTCTAAATGTATGATATCAATATTTAACTCTATCTGCACTGTGCTGGAAGGAAAAGGATACACCAAGAAAATTTATATTGATCACTCTGGTGATGTGAATACCACCTGCATCTGATTTGAATATGGGTTGTAGTCTGTTCCCAGTATTAAGGATGATATTTAATTCAGAACTCCATGTTGTAAATATACAGCAGCCATTTTATCCTAATTAAGGAATGTCTTAATACACAATATTATCGTTTTCTAGAGGATCTTTATACATTAAACTAAAGCACATGATTGATTAAATTAAAGGTTAGTAATGGATAAAAAAAATTCATAATTTTCAAGGCTGGGTACTATGTAAAAAACAAAAAGACCACAAAATTCTACTTACTAAAGCAGCTAATCTTGCCTGCAAGTTTAGGGTCACAAGCCCATAATATGTGCAAAGAAATGCAATACAAGGAACCATGCAAAAATACAGTAAAATGATACAGGAAAAATGTCAAATCTAGAAAAAAAAAGCTTTTATAAATACATCAAAATCAACTGTATACATAAATTGTAGATCTAGCATTAGTTGTACCATATAGCAGAGCCAGCACTCTAAGTTCAATGCTTCCAAATCTGCGCAGGTAAGTCATGCCATCTTTGGTTGACTGCAGTACCAGGAAGGATGGGAATGAGAGGGAGGGCAAGAGTTCTGAAACATGGTGTCAACTTTCACTTGGCAGCTGGGCCTCAATGTCCACTCGGCATATTGGGCACTTCTTATTGGTAATCAACCATTGGTCAACACACACTTGGTGGAAAAGGTGCATACATGGAAGACGCCTAACGTTGCCAAAAAAGAAAAAGCAAAAATTAATATAACGATGACTACATGTGTCATTTATTTTTAAACAAATTAAATTATAAATGCAATAATTCAGCATTTTGAAATTACTGGGTCTCCAAAAAAAAAGAAAGAAAAGAACAAAGATATTTCCTTTTCTTGAGAAAAACAAAAACACCCCTCTCTAAGGAGTTACATGTACATTAAATTCGTACTCTGTCAATTTAATGCATAAGTGACCAAGATAACTAAGTATTGCAGTTATGGAAACAAACTATATAAGATCTCAAGAACTGTAAAAATAAGAATTACCTTGGCAATTATGTTCCCTGTCACCTAATACTGCAATCTTATTTTTAAAACATCAAATCATCATTTTATTTGTGAAAACCCTTTAAATATATTATCTCACTTAACTGCCTCTCAAAAACATTAGAGCTTACACTATAAATATACAGTAGCTATGTTGTCCTCATTAAGGAATGTCTTAATATAAAATTATTTTCTGCCTAGAGGATCTTTATACTCCTACTTAAATATATGATTCGCTAGAGGTAAATAATATTTTTTCCAAGAGATAACTTTATATCCAGTTAACACTAAACTACTGTTTCATAGGTAGGTTAAAAAAATGTTCATTTTTGAACATCATACTAAATTATTAATTACAAATTGGGAAATAACGCTTCCAGATGACATAGGACAACATTAAATCTAAGTGTAAGAGTGGGATAAAAGTTACTAATTCAGGGCTGGGGTTGTGGTTATAAAGTGCTTGCCTCCTATGTGTGTGGTGCTGGGTTCGATCCTCAGCACCATGTAAAAAAAAAACAAACAAAATGAAGGCATTGTATCCATCTAAAACTAAAAAAAAAAAAAAAATTTTTTTAACAGAATAAAATAAATAAAATATTGTATCCATCTACAACTAAAAAATATTTTTTAAAAAGTTACTAATTCAAATGCCCATTTCTACTTCTATTACTGTTCATACATTCATATTTCCTATAACGTAAAAATAATAGGTTAAAAAGAGGTGCTCCAATTACTCCCTGAACAGTATTACCAATACTATAAAAGTGATTAACTTTCATATTTATACACCTTCACTGGAAACAGTATACAAAAAAACCTTACTATGCATACGGCAGACAACAGTTTATTGGCTTTTTTTTCTCTCAGTCAGTTGAAGAGGTATGATAAACATAGTTTATAAAAACTAGAGCAACAATACAACTATATGGTTCTGTTATATATGTTAAAGAACCTGTTTGAACAACATTACATTACAGGGGGATAAAACAGAATAGGAACAAAACAATTACTTTAGAGAATATACAATGAAAATATGTGTAATAAATACTGGGTTAGCAGGATAACAGAACATTTTCTAAATCACAAAAGTTCAAGAAGGGTATAATCCTTTGAGTTAAGAGAAAATTTTATGAAAAAAAAAATTTTTAAAGGTACTATATAAAGTAAACAGCATAGAACTAATGTTGGCCCTTCTTTAAACTATAGAGAAAATATTACTAAGTCTCAAAAGCCTTCTCATTTCTGCAAGATTTTCAAAAGACAATACCGACCCATAAAATTTCTCCAGCCAAACTTTGGTGCAGCCCTAAAATATATTTCCCGCCCCCATCCTTTTGTTGGTAATACGCAGACTTTATTCTTTCACTCACTACAAGAAATCAGTCAGAAGTTAGTAACAGAGTATGCCAGGAGTAATCTAAATTTTATTTCTCTTAAATAAAATCCCTTATACAGTTTTGACATGGATGCTAGATAATTAATATCTAGTTACCTCACATCTTCACCTTCCTCTAAAATAGACAAACAGATAGTACATTTTTCCTCTGTGTCTTCCTCAGTACCTTCTTCCCCATCTTGTTTGCAGTGCAGTTTCCTCTGTGAGAACCAATCAGTTGTTACCTTATTAGCAGAGATGACATTATTGAACAACTGAGTAAAGTCTGCATTTATTTAAAAACAAAACAAAACAAAACAATACCACATATTCACACACAACTTATTCCCCAGGTTAGATTGTCATGATTTAACAGATGCATTAGGTGACTATCAATTAATTATTCTTTTAACACCTTCTACATATAATCAGAATCAAAAGCAAAATCAAATTTAACAGAAATTCGTAAGTTTGAAATCTAGTACTTTCAATCCACAATAAGGATGACACACCATATAAAATCATTTCAGTTCTACCATGAGCATAGTTAAAGAAATTTTAGTTTACTAACAAAATGTTTCAAATAACATCCATAAAAATTAATATTAATTATACAATTTAGCTTAGATGGTTGAAAGGACTTAAATTTAAGGATAGTACTTCATTAACCCTCTTGGAAAACGAAAGAGGCAAAAAAGCAGTTAATTTTCACACTTTATTATTACAACATAAAGCATTGTTTGCTTATTGTAAGAAACATTTGACATGTCTACTCTGTAATTTAGAAATAATACTACAAACAATGGTTGGAGGGTATAAGAAATATAGATAACCAAATGTCCATCAAAATGAATGGCTAATTTACAAAATTATGATATGACCATATGATAAAATTCTATATGTTAGTAAAAAAAAAAATATGGTTTGGGCTAGAGTTGTGGCTCAGTGCTAGAGCACTTGCCTAGCATGTGTGAAGCTCTGAGTTTGATTCTCAGCACTGCATATAAATAAATGATTAAAATAAAGGTCCAACAACAACTAAAGAAATATGTTGAAAAAAAAAAAAAGAATATGGGTGATCTCTGAGTGTTGACATAGAATGAAATGACAATATGCAAACTGCATATCATTCCTCTTGTATTCTTTTTAAAAATGGAAGGAAAAATACATACATATGCATATTACTATAAAATGAACAAAAATGTCTAGGGGAATATGTACAAAATCTTTACTTATGATTTCACTTCTGGGAATAAAGACTAAGGTATATACAAGGTAAGAAACTGTGGAGTATATGTTTTCAGTTTCCAACTTTTTTTTTAACCATATGTGTGCACTGCTTTAATAATAAAAAATGTAGCTGCTAGACTCTACAAATTCAAAGGTCTATAATACTGAATTTCATGTGTTTCAATAACATTCTAGAAAACTCAGAATAAATTCTTACCTTTTTGTATTTATGTGGATATGTACACCTTTCAATTGTCCCCTGGGAAGCTCCACGATTGACATTTCCTAATCTTTCTTCCAAATGAATCAGTTCCTAAAAATGAAGAAAACTAGTATTAAAAGTCAGGATGATTATTTTTTGAATAATATTTATTGTTACTCTCATAAAAGCAATAAACTTTACATTTATAAACATAAATACATGAGTAAAACAATTATATATGATAAAAAACAAATGGTTTATATATAATTTTTCTTATACAGGGTATGGTAAGGCAAATAGATTTTATAATTCTTTTCTCATTCAACTGAGGTATAACTGCAAAATTACCCTTATATACTAAGATAACAATACTACCACATGGTACTATATATAAGTAAGTATGTATACATGTAGAAAATGAAATCATTCTAACTAGTAATTTCAAAATAGTAATTCTAAATCAACTTCAACTTATAAACTAAAACACAACAAACTTTAAACAATAAATGATTTGTTCTTCATGAAATATCAAATGAGAAGAAATTTAGCTATAAAGTAAACTACTTAGGTTTGTTTCTTTTTCTCAGCAATGTTTTTCTAAAAATTAAGTTCATTCAAGAGTATTAAGCTCCTCCAACATTTAATAGTATAGTTCTTTATCTGATATTTATATGAATTTAATGAATTTTTACAAACTCTTTTATATTAGAGATTTTCATCAACTTTTTTAAATACTTGGGAAACTTCTGAAACTAAGATTAACTTTGCTTATAAATATTTCTGTAACCCCAGAAGTAAAAACAAAAAAATCAGACTTTTACTGCTGATTCCTAGCTACTGCAGCAGTTCTATATACAACTGTGTTTATTAATAGTGTATATATGCTATCTTTGCACTAAAGGTACTATAGAAAATATCTTCATTTATTTTACTGCATACCTCAAAATTTCCCCTGAAAGGACCTCTGAATGAAGTTCCATCCAATCCAGATGAAATGTAACGGATATGAGGATAGCCTGCCATGTCAGGAACCTATTTTAATAGAAGGGGTAGGCTAAATCAATTAAGAATAGACTCGTGTTTCACTGTTAATATTGAATAATTCAAGACACTCGAAGTTCTGCATTCAACTCATAAAATTCAACTTTAATAAGTACACATAACTCCAGCTAGGCATTCTGTAATCAGGTTAGGTTCCTCTTAAAATATAATCTCATTAAAAAATATGATCTCATAAAACAATTTATAGTCAGAAGAAATATAAGGAAAAAAAACAGCTGTTTTAGGAGATAACAAGTTTCTTCTACTTGATTGATTGCACTAAAAATTCTATATTAGAGCTGGGAATGTAGCTCAGTAGTCAAGTACCCAAGGGTTCAATCTCTAGTACCAAAGTGGGGGGTGGGGAAAAGATCAACTGTATTAGGAAAGGAAGATCATGGGATACACTACCACACTTCCATCTTTATAAACAAACATCCAACATAGCTTATGTTCTCCCCACCATGAATCATGCTTAATTAACTATTCCTCACTTCTTTTTTTAAAAAAATACTCTAATGGTTTTGTCTCATGTTTCTCCAAATCTAAATTTTTTCCTTAATACTGGAATTACTATGAATCCTATTTCTCATTTTCCCTTCACAGGCAAGCTATAAAGCAAGCAGTCAAGATTCACTGTCCTCAAATCTCCAGCATCCTTAACTTAACATAAGAAATGCCCCAAGGGCTGGGAGTGTGTCTCAGCCTTGCCTAGCATGCAAGAGGCCCTGGTTTCAATCCCCAGTATAGAAAGGAAGGAAAGAAAGAAAAGGAAAAAAAAAGTGCCTCATTTCTATCTCTAACCATTACTTAAGCCACTCTAACAGAAGCCAACAATAACCACTCTAATTACAAATGCATTCAATACTTTCAAGACTTTTTATAAAGAGAAACTGACCATATTAATTTTTGGCATCATTCTAACATTTTCAACATTTTGAGCCAATTTTCAGAATCATTTATAGTTTAATATTTTCATTTAAATACCATATTGCCATTCTTCATTCACTTTCTTGTCATTTACTATACCTTTTCCCTCAAAATCTAATCCTCTTCCTTGTATTCATTATCACTATGTATTGCCAAATCACAAACATGTCTTTAACCCAGACACTTTTGGAGATCCAGACAATAACCTTAGTTTCCCATTGGACATTCAACCTTAACACACAGTTATCTCTGATTCAATATGTCCAAGACCTATTTCACCAAACTCCTCCTCCAAACCATCTACTCTTTCCCAATAAAGTGCACATTACTATACCCTTTTTTACCCAAGCTACAAATCTTGGAATCATCCTAAATGTTACTCAAAGGTGGCACTTCATTTCTACAATAACTGCCATTGCTTTTGTCCAGGCATTTAGCAACATTTACCTCTTCTACTATTATATCTACCTGAGATTCCTTCTTCTTACCCTTAAATCTATTTTTTTTTTTGTTTAACTCATTATGTGTGGTTTTTCTAACTACAATCTAATTAAATCACTCTAAAGCATAAACATGTACAGGACACTCCCCCTTCAACAGTTGCTGAGTTCTAGTTTCTTGGCAGAGCAGTTTTACTTTTCTTTCTTTCTTTCTTTCTTTTCCAGCACTGGGGATGCAACTGAGGACTCATTCCTCCAGCCTATAGTTTTATTTTTTATGGTTGTCAGATCCTCACCCCTGAGATCCAAAAAGCACCAACTTACTTGGAGTTCCTAAGGGTTTATGCTGTTTGGTAACTCTTTACATGATGCAACCTCTTCAACAGTACCATGCCAAAGTCCACAGCATGGTTAGCAGTCACATGTACAATGAAGCTTTTCTAAAACCTCTGCAGTGTCTATTCCCTCAACAAGATAAAACCGCTCCCTTTTCTGTACCACTTCTATAACTAGTATGTATTACAAATAGCAAACTCAATAAATATTTGCTAAGCTTTTTTAGCACACAACTTATTAACAAAATCTAAACCCGTTTAAATCAGAGGTAGAGAGTAAGTATTGTCCTTCCAGATACTGGGGGGGAAAAAGTATGAATGCATCAGAATAGATCCATTACCACTTATGCCAAGTTAACTAAAGCACACATCCTAGTGACAGATCATGATTTTATTGGTAGATAAAACCAAACCCGCTTTTTAAAACTGTCATTTGCATATTAAGAGTACATTTTATAATGCACATTATAAACACAAATTTTAGCATATCTAGTAACTTTTTATAGCAAATTTTTCATCTAAAACTTCTTAAATTCTACTAAAACATTAATAATATATTAAATTTTTTTAAAAATATTTAGTTTAGAAGAACATGTCAGAATTTTGAAAATTTTCCATTTTACCATTAGAGGAAGAGCTCCTAATTGTAAGTGATGAAGTCGAGGAGGTGCATGGTAATGGGCCAAGTGAGGATGCAATGCACCAGGTGTATAAGTAGCCGCAGTCACTCCAGCTTCAATTCCCAATTCCCTGACAAAGGACAAGAACAGTTAGTCTTTTTCTTATCAACAGAAATGTAAAAACATTTACATTTTAAAAGTAATCTAAAGTTTCTTAACTTATAAAGCCCAGTAAAAGATAATTTAGCCCAAAAGATATTACTAATAATTTCAAATTCATTTCAGAAATGAAAGCTCAAAAACTCAATTTTGTGACCATGAGAAGCAAAGCATCTGTACTTGGTTTAACATCTTACAAAACAAAAAGGAAATATAACTTATGGCTCCTGGGGTTCCTTTCCAATCCAAAAGCCTGATTCTTAGCTTAAGGAGCATACAAAATACAGTTTACTTTTTTGGTTTATCTGAATGTTACAGATGCTTCTGGGGCTTTTGTTTGTTGGATATCATCTCTGGGTTGTTGGCATCAAAGATAATTAGAATAGCATACTCTTCTATACCTTATAAAGCAAGAGTAAACAAATTTTAGAAAGGGTGAAAATTAACATATCTAAATCTTCATTATTTATTCTAATTTAGATTCTGCTTCAAAAAGTTATTATAGATCATGATCTCAATGACTGTCTATTCTAAATGGATTCAGAAGAAAAATTTACCACAAATCTAGTTCCGTTTCTCTAGGAAAGATCTTAAGTCTAGGAAAATGCAGACTGGATTCTCCCTTGGCAAAAGCTGGGCATATTAGAGTGAATCTGAGTACAAAGGTAAAGGATAAAGAAATTGGAGAAAGTAGGATCTAAATATGTAGTTAACTTTGGTGACAGACACTCAGGAAAAACACAATAAAAGCTCTACTCCTTTTATTTACATGTGGGATCCAAAAAAGTCAAACTCATACATATACAGAGTAGAATGTTCGTAACCAGAGGCTGTAGATGGAGAGAGGAAGGTAGATGGAGAAAAGGGAGACCTTGGTCAATAGATACAAACTCAGGACTAAGTTCTGGCATTCTAGTGCATAGCATGGTAACTAGTTAATAAAAAATATATTGTATATTTCAAAATTGCTAAAAGAAAGGGTTTGAGATGTTCTCACCACAAAAAATAGTAAGTATCTGAGGTAATGGATATGCTAATTAACCTGATCTAATCATTCTGCAATGCATGTTATCAAAACATTATACAGTCCATAAATATACACAATTATTATGTCAATTAAGAATAAAATTAAAATTAAGCAAACAAACAAAAAAACTCTACTCCTGCTTGTGTTGGTTCTCTGCCCCAGATCTCAAGATCTTATTTTTTCTTAGCACTCCACTCACAAGGGGTAGTGCCTCACAACTAAACTTGGAATCCTGTTTTCCCACACTACCCTTTTACATGGCATTCCTCTACAAAACATCTTTTCCCATAGTTTTACCACAAGTTGCTGAGCCTGTCCTTGAAATAAACAAGATACTGACCAGGCAGATCTCTCTGGAGCCTGACGAGGATGTGAAGACATAGTCTGAGGCACATGAATATGATGCCCATGACCATAATTTGGGTGCATCCTATGTGGATGGGGTGGGGGGCGTTCATGTGCCCGCCTGGAAACACAGAACACAAAAAGACCACTGGAAATAATTGAATAATTGGTTATTTCTTAATGTAGAAAAAATTCTATTAATATTTGAACATTTATAGATCAGTCATAAAATTTATAGCAATAAATTATAAACATCTAATATAAAATTATGTAACTTCCTCCATAAACTCTACCTGCTCATTTATTCCCATACCTCCAAATCAAATATCCCAGGAAAAAGGCAATTTTTTTATCTTGTAAATCTATTTTACAGTAGGTATTTTAATTAGGAGAGTTAATAGGAATTGAATGGAAACAAAATTTTTAAAAATTATCCCAGCAAATGCTACATGTGCAAACTATAATAAGCATGAAGCAGGAAAATAGAAATTATTTTATTTTGCTTCACTCTTAATTATAAAAACATTCAACCATTTTAATGGATAAAAGTTTAAGAGAGAAGTTGTTAACCTTGTGTATTTTTTCCAAAACACACTGTCATGCATGTTAGCACATCTAGGAAACTGAAATTTAGTTCTGTTCTCACTCTATTCTGCATCTCAGTTCATTATATTTTTTCTTCCTATCAAATTTACAAATATAAATGGACATAAAATCCTAAACAAAGGACACATTAAAAAAAAAGTTCAGTCTCAGAGATTCATCTTTATAGTGTATTTCTTTCTAATGGTTTCTAGCACACTTGCAAATTTTCAATGTATACTCTTAATGCATTCAAATAATTTTCTAGGTCCTGGAATTTTCTACATCAAAGTGAGCAATTTTCTACATCAAAGGTTATATTACAATAACAGCAATAAACCACAAACTCTAGATAACATCTTGAATTACTGAACCAAAGGAAGAATTTACAGAAATGCTAGACCATTGGTTAGATTAAGAGCTTTGTAAATATTTTATATAAAGGGCCAAATGGTACAATTTTTTTTGGTTCTACAGGCCATATGGTCTCTGCTGCAACTACTCAGCTTAACCCTCACTGTGTGAAGCCTACCACAGACAATATGTAAATGAATAAATGTAGCTGCTTTTCAATAAAATCTTATTTATAAAAACAAGCAGGCAGAAGTAAATCAACAGTTTGCTGTCTAGAAATTAGAAACTCAGATTCAGAACTCTCAAAAGAAAAGCAGTTCACTTATAGTCTTCATAAATCCTGAGTTGAAAGTCTTAACTTTCTAAAGCTTTATAAATTATAATTTCTGTAAGAAGTTTATAATTGGGTTGGGATTATGGTTCAGTGACAGAGTGCTTGCCTTGCACATGTGAGGCACTGGGTTCAATCCTCAGTACCACATAAAATGAATAAATAAAATGAAGGTATTGTGTCCACTGACAACTAAAAAAATTTTAAAAAGAAAAGTTTATAAAGATTTATAAAGACTTCTTCAGTACTTATTTGAAAATTCTACTAATCTTTTTCTTCTACATATATTAAATTAAATTTTTGATATCTTTAGATCTTGTTCCTATGGATCAATTTTAACATCAGTCTTTACCATGGTATACTGCAGAAACAGACAAATTAGAGACTAGCCTGCTTAAAGAACTGACCACAAGTTATACAATGAAAGTGGTCTGATTTCATTCAATAAAACTGATATAAAGTCATTTTGTCAATAAATAAAATTCAGGAGATGGGGCAGAGGAAGATTACTGTTGGTAAGAAAATTAATTTCTGGGCTGGGGATGTAGTTCAGTGATATCACACTTTGCAAGGTCCTAGGTTCAATCTCCAGAATCTCAAAAAAAAAAAAAAAAAAAAGTTAATTTCTTAGTGAAATGAGGATTTAATATAATTACATCATTTCTAAAGATTTCATAGTTTAGGCAGGAATTTAACTCAATGATAGAACACTTGCCTAACTAGTGCAAGACCCTGTCTTTGATCCTCAGCACCATGGGGGAAAATTTTAAAGACCAATGGAAAAAGGAGGAAAAGCAAACATGATTTTTTTAAAAAACCATAAAACATACGTTGGATGCTGCATCATTCTCCTCCTTTGAACTTCCATCCTCTGCATCACTTCATGAGGATGCAATCTCTGTGCTGGAGGTGCTGTGGCCGGAATATGGTGTGAAATTGGCTGGTGTGTAGGAGGAAGATGCTGAGGGATCGGTGCAGCTGTACTGGCTAAATGAGTTGGGGGTGGGGGTGCCACAGGATGAGATGTTGCATGAGAAGATATTTGAGAATGGAAAGCATGTACAGGATGAGGAATAACATAATCCACTTGAGGTGGAGGCTGAGTCTGAGGAGGGGGATTTCCATGAGAATGAGGGCAAGCAGAAGCTTGATGGTGAAGTGGTCTTGTCAAAGAAGCATCTGCAAGAAAAACATTCAGGTATGTTACATAGGTACTATGCAGTAGAATTTATATTGATGTTTTATGAAACATTAACACACAGCTAATGTTTATGAACACTTTATTAGAGGCCAAGTCTATTCATGCAACAGAGTTTTTTTCTTTATGAATAATTTTATCTGTGACAATCTATTTACATAATAGACTGTTTTCTTTGAATAATCTTGGATATTTTCAATACATACAGAGGTTTTTCAGTATTTTTTCCTGATTGTACTGGGCATTAAACTCAAGGCCTTGTGCATGCTGAGCAAAATGCTCTGCCACTGAGCTACCTCCCCAGGCCTTTTACTCGGGCAGTGTCTCTCCATAAATTGGTGAAGCTCTCCTCAAACTTTCAATCTTCCTACCTCAGTCTCCTGAGCAATTATGATTTTAGGCACACACCACTGTGTTTGGCCACAAAGTTTTACTTTCCTTCACAGCTTTGCGACATATTATCACAGGAATATATCAAAACTTTCTGAAGAAATCCCCATTGATGAAAACTGGAAGTACCAAAATATTGTGGTTAAGCCTGTATGTGTATCATTCTTCCTGTGCTCACTCTCTTTCATATACCTACTAGTATACACACAAATGTACTTGCAGACCATTTTTATAGCATAAAATACTATAAGTAGTAATGGATCTGAGAGAATATCAAATTCATATGCTTGCTGACAAATATCACTCCTAAAGGTTACACAATTAATACATCCAACAACCACAGGATTATTACCTCCACATTATCATTAAATTTTTAAATAAAGGTAAATCTGAGAAAAAAATCTTTTATGGACTACTTACATTTTTGTCTTCTCAGATTTATCTGTATATATTCTTTGTCTTTGGTGTTATTCATCCTTTCTTAATGATTTGTTAGTATTCTTTTTATGTATGGAAGCTTTGTCAAAAAGAATATAAACATTTTTCCAAACTATCTTTTTTTTTTTGCCACACACCAGTTTTTTGCTTTTCCATAGTCAAATTGTGGGACAGGGAAATAGCTCAGCAGTAGATACACACTTGCCTAACATGTACAAGGTCCTGGGTTTGATTCCAAACACAACAACAACAAAAAAAGGAAGGGAACCATAAAACACACAATTTTTAAAAAATTGCAACAACTGTTATTTTATAAAAATACATGAGTTATTGGTTATAAGGCGGTAAAGAGAAGAGAAGAACCTGCAAACTTTCTGGGCACAGTTGTAAAAATAATTCTTCTATTGCTGCTGCTACTCCTGTCTTTTCCTGTCCCATGTCACCCCATGTCATTTTTCCTGAGTTATATTAAGATGAAGGAGGCATACTTGCTAGGAAACTGCTATGGAAGTAAGCCCTTAAATAAGATGGTTCCTTGAGGATGTGGGAGAAAAGGTACACTCATGCATTCTGGATGGGACTGCAAATTAATACAACCACTATGGAAAGTAGTATGGGTCCACACCATATGACCCAGCACACTCCTTGATATTTATCCAACAGAATTAAAATCAGCATATGACAGGGATACATGCATACCAATGTTTAAAGCAGTGCAATTCCCAACAGTCAAGTTATGAAACCAGCCTAGGAGTCCCTCAATAAACTAACAGATTAAGAAAATGTGGTATATATACACAATGGAGTTTCATTCAGCCCTAAGAATGAAATTATGTCACTTGGAGAACATCATGCTGAGTGACATAAACGAGACTCAGAAAGTCAAGGGCAGAGTGTTCTCTTTCATATGCAGAAACTAGAGGAATAAGGAATTTAAATCAGCAAGGGTGGGGGGAGCACAACAGGAAGAGGTTTCATGAATATAGAATAACAGAATATAGAAAGTGAACTGACAAGGGAGGAGGGGGATGGGAAAGGGAGGAACAGAGGAATGAAATTAACCAAACTATGCAATGTGCATATATAAAAACATACCATAATAATTCCACTTCTATGTATAACTTTAATGCACTGATTAAAAAACATTTTTAAAAAAATAAAATGAGCTGGGGATATAGTTCAGTTGGTCACAAAGCCCTGGGTTCAAACTCCAGTACCACTTTAAAAAAAAAAAAAGATGGTTCCTCTAATTTCTTCATTCCAAATCTTTATATTTCAAAGATGCTGTTGAAAGATTTGAGGAATAGTCATCTCTTTTAATTTAGGAGATCTGCAACTATGTGACATGTTAAAAAATGTGTTTGTTGGATCTCACTGGGAAACATTCTTGGTAGTCTGATATGGAATGATGGCTATTTTCTAGTTTCATACAAAAGGATTTTCTTCAATTTTTAATACTCTTGTTCCATTCAGCAGAGGCAAAAGTTAAGTAACCATAACTTACTCAGACATATTTTCAAAGGCAGCCTTATTAGTGTGTATTTTTAAAGGAAAACTTTCACTAAACTCAATCCAAGTTATGAGGTTAATTTTTAAACCAATTTTCTAAAAGTTGTTTTCAAATCAATGCTTTTCTCTTCAAGAAGGCACAATGCTCAGTAACTATGATCATAAAAATAGAAGTTATTATGTTTTATTAAATTCACAGCATTTTTCCAGCTTCACTTCAAAGTATTCTATCTCTATAA
The DNA here is from genome assembly GCF_902686445.1 of Sciurus carolinensis. Taxonomy (NCBI): domain Eukaryota; kingdom Metazoa; phylum Chordata; class Mammalia; order Rodentia; family Sciuridae; genus Sciurus; species Sciurus carolinensis. The sequence continues at coordinate 95,210,701 of NC_062214.1, forward strand.
TCTTTATAATCATTAAAAACAGAACACAATATTCATAAATATTACAAAATATTGAAGTTTTGTTTCAGAATGAATAGATTTATTTAACTCCCCAGTCAACATTTTAATTCACTGTTCATTTAAACAAAACAGATTGCTAACTAGTAGAAAAGTGACACATTCTGCCTTCTCACTGACCACTTCTCTTCCCTTTCAATTCTGTATATGTTCTTGTGATTTTTAAAAAACTGTATAAAATATACAATTGTCAATTACACATAAAATTTTTAAAAAGGGTATTCATGAAAGTTCATCATGTCACTTGCAGATGCAATAGTATCATCTGTTCCAACATTATACTCACTAAATTCTTACAGCTTAAGCATATACTAATCACTCAATGATAAATAATAAGTAGGTTTATTAATATATCTTATCAGTACACCTTAATAAGATAACAAAACTTTTAAAAGAGCATTTCAAGGACATTAGCTTTATCACTTCATCAAGATCATATACTTTTCAAGAGCAAGAACACATTTTCTTATGGCACTATTTCTAGTGGCATGCATATAAATGGGTCTAAGACAGAAACCTTTTCACTTGGGTCAGAACTTCACAAGTTATAGCCAATCAGAATTATTCCTGTTTTCTCAATGTGAAGAAACTGAGGACAAGGAGGTTAAATAATCTGCAGCTAATTAGTCTGAGCTGCAAGGTCAACTCAGATCTATCTAATTTTAAATCTAGTTCCTTACAACCCCACTGTCTAACTCAGTTCAATTTAAATGAAAACAGATCTAAGAACCATATGTTTGTTTCACATATAAATTAAAGCATATTAGAAAGGTTTAGAAAAGGAAATATGGGGGAGGATTATGTGTGTATATGTATAAATAAACTTCACTTAGGAAAAGAACTTTAGAGCAGGGTCATCAATTTCTCTAATATAATTCAAATTTCCTACCTTTATCCTCATTCACAGACCTCAAATGAGGAGTATAAACTGGTATGACCCCTTGAAGATAAATTTAACAGTTCTTATTTGAATGTTTATTTCTTTGACACATCAATCTCATTCCTAGGAAGTTAATCCTACAGATGAACAACTACAATTTAAATATGCATCAACAGAGGACTGATTTAATATATGGTGGAATATTATGAGGATATTTAAAAAAAAAAAAAAAAAAAAAAAAAGGGAAAGGAGATAAAAAAGAAGGACAAACACCAGTGAGCTCTATTTTTATTTTGGGAGGGCAGGACTGAACCCAGGGGCACTTGAACCCTGAGTCACATCCCCAGTCCTTTTTATTTTTTTCACTTTGAGGCAAGGTTTCCCTAAGTTGCTTAGGGTCTAGTTGCTAAGTTGCTGAGGCTGTCCTTAAATTTGTGATCCTCCTGTCTCAGTTTTCCAAGTTGCTGGAATTACAGACAAGCGCCACACACACCCAGCTGAGCTCAACTTTTATATGCTAATATGGAATATATTAACACATATTGTTAAATTTAAAAACAAAAACAAGAAGCAGAATAATATGCTTGGTATGGTTCTGTGGGGTTTTTTTAGAAGACACAAGTATATTCTTATTTTCAAAGAAAAATTTCTACAATTTTTGTAAGCTATAAAGGTCACCACCTCTGAAGAACTAAAATTAGGTAGGGAAAAGGGTCATTTAATTTTTCATTTTACAACATTCTGCAAATTTGAACTTCTAAGAATGTATACGAGTTACTTTTATGATAAAAGTAAAACAAGCTTAAGTCTAAAACATTTATTTTTTATGAGGACATTTTAAATGGAATGGATTTATATGTTGCTTCAGTATATCATTTTTAAAGGGGAGGGAAAGGAAATCACACATATTATATTCTTAATAAAAGAAGATCCATCCAATTAAAGATGAATACCAACAATTATTACAGAACAGCACCTGTATTATCACACCAGTGTTCATACACAGAATCTGCCATAGGTCAATGCTCAATGCTTTGCAAAAACTACCTCTGTTTTTAAACCTATTTTCCAACTTATATTTTATATTTTAAGAAGAGGTAAATAATATATCACCAGCTTCACTGTATAAATTCTGACCTGATTCCAACTGTGTCTACAGTACAGATTTTTAAAGTTATTAGAGTGGAAGAAGAAATTCAAGAATATACATAATTGAAAAATTATTCCTGGTATATAATCAGAACAAAAGATAAATTTCCTTGTCAATTTCTTGGTTTATTCCTGGTATAAATATTTAGTGTTTATTATCTAAGTATTTAATAAGCTTCCATTTGATTACTGGCTTATGATCTAACAAAATATTAAATAGGGTACAAAGCCTCAGGTTATTTATCATTTCTTAAGATATCTAAATGGACTTAAATTTCTACAGAAAAGCTATGCCTAGTTCCATTTTTACTGCCTGCAACAAACAAGTATAAAATCCCTTTCCCTGTAGCTCAGTGGCAGAGAGCTTGCCAAGCGTGTGAGGCACCGGGTTCCATCCTTAGCATCACATAAAAAACAAAACAAACAAAATTAATTAATTAATTAAATAAAGGCATGTTGTCCATCTACAACTACAAATTTTTTTTTTTTTTAAAAAAAACCCTTTCCCAAATGGCAAAGCACTCTGTCAAGGAATTCTGTCTTATGCCTCAGTTAACCATTGAGAATTTTTTTGTACTATACTGTGCCACGAAATACTACTTAACTTTCACATTTCTTCAGTTACTCCTAAAGAATAAGTCTAAATTCATTATATCTAAATTCATTAAAACTTCCTTTATAAGAATCGAAGGTGCCATTCACTGTACCCCTCAGTTTCAGAATTATTAAAATGGGAAAAATACACCCAAATAAATATTTAAAAATTTATAAATTAGAATTTATGAAAGATTATTTCACAGAGGAATGTACAATGCTTCCTTTATATGCCTCTAGGTTCTTTGCCCACTAAATTTATACTTACAAGGAGGTGGCATATAATGTCGACATGATGAGAGAGAGGGTTGTGGAGGGGGCTGGGGCTGGGGTTGTGCAACCATGCTCGATCCATAACCATCTATTGATAATGGCTGACTCGGGGCAGCAGCAGCAGCCTGATGGCCAAGGATTGCAGCTCGGGAAGAAGAAACAGGGCAGCAGGGGTCAAATGCAGATGCTCCATGAAAACCACCACTTCCATGACTTCTGATACCACTGTTGCTCAGGTCTACTGGCAATGCCTGCTACATAAAGAGGAACTATATTTTATCTTTCTAAAGTTTTGTCAAAACATTATTTCATATTATATTATAAAAGTACTCCTTTAACAACCTAAAAAAATAAAATCTTTGAATTAATTCAAAAATGGTGATTCTTAGTGTTAAGGACCTACTGAATACCAAGAAAATACAGCACAACTCGGACTGTGAAAATAGTGGTTTTATACCTAAAATCTAAAATCAATTTTTAAAAATCAAGCATAAGATCATACCACAAGATGAACAAAAGTTTAGCATACTATTTTAAGGTCTACTTCTCTTACATTATCCACATCAGACAAAAAGAGAAAGAAACTTTAAAATCATACTTTTATATTCTCCTTTATCTCAAAATTATGACTAGTAACATACCCTTTCACTAAAAACATTAAGTATTAGGTTAAAAACTTACATATCCCAAGTTTCTAAAGTGTCTCATAAGCAAGCAATTCACTGAAAATTTTAATCATGCAAACAAAACTACATTATCAAAAAAAAAAAAAAGGGCATAAGACTATGAAGACTAAATCATGAATTAACTTTGCCTCACTTAAAAAAACAATTAAAAAGTATCTAGGTGTTATGGTACACACCTGTAATCCCAGCTACTTGGGAAACTGAGGCAGGAGGATCACAAGTTCAAAGCCAGTCTGGGCAATTTAGCAAGACTGACTCAAAAAATAAAAGGGGCTGGGGATGTAGCTCAGTGGTAGAGTACCCCTGGGTCCCATCCCCAGTACCACAAAAAATTCATTAATTAATTAATTAAAATTAAACCTATGCTTCCTTTTATCAGGAGTATGATTTTTATGGGAAAGTCTTGATTACTAAATTGAGAAATAAATGAGTACAGAACCCATCTTCATTCATCAATAAGTTTTCTCCCCCAAAAGCACTTGAAAGTACACAGTAAGATAATGTCTATAACAATCTAAGCTGTATTTCAAAATAACTAGAAGAATCTATAGATTCCCATCAAGTAAGTACAAATGATATATGTTTCAGGAAATGGAAATGCTTATTACCTTGATTTGTTCATTTCACACTGTATACATTTATCAAATTACTGTATTGTATACCATAAATATGTATAATTATAATCCATTAAAATTTTTAATCCTATTAGAACACTTTTACCTCACTCTAAAGTAGATTGGAAAAAAAAAAAAAGAATTGCAGGCTGGGGCTGTATCTCAGTTGTAGAATGCTTGACTCGGACATGTGAGGCACGGGGTTCCATCCTCAGCATAACATAAAAATAAATGAATAAATAAAGATTTTTTTAAAAGAATCGCTTCTTTGTATTCTTAAATACATGCCTACTCTTAGGCTTAGTATCGCTGTGCTTTTCAAAATGTGATCAAAAGAAATAAAGATTCAGCTGGGTGTGGTGGCGCACTCCTATAATCCCAGCAGTTATGGAGGCTGAGACAGGAGCATTGTAAGTTCAAAGCTGGCCTCAGAAATGGCGAGGCACTAAGCAACTCAGTGAAACCCCGTCTCTAAATAAAATTCAGTATAGGGCAGGAGATGTGGCTCAGTGGTCAAGTGCCCCTGAGTTCAATCCCAAATACCAAAAAAGAAAAAAAAAAGATTGATTTAATATTACATATGAATTACATATTAACTGTTCAATACTGGAAGCTGAGGCACTAGAGATGAAGCTAAAATAATGATCTGTCAGAGGCCCAGGTCACCTAACAGTCTACAGTGGAATGACAGAGGTCTTTTCACTTTCAAAGGATCAGGAACAACAAAAACAAAAATGCTAAAAGGGAAGGGAGGATGAAGGTGCAGCAGGAGCTGTCTGAAGGAGAAAAGGAAAAGACCCTCTCCTCCATACTACATGCACACAGTCTATTAAGTAAATGTCTGACTCATTGTCTTTACCAATGAGTTGACAAATACAATGTGTGTCCTCAATTCAGGTAAACAGGGTTTAAGAATAATATTATGTGGCTGTAAATTTGTTTATGACTTACATCCTTCCCTATTGCCCTACCACTCAGACTAAAATTGGCATGTGGAATGGAATATCATCATCCTAAGAAGGTGACCAATATTTTGGTCACCAAGATCTTGTCTTCATATCTGTTCAGAGATCAAAATAACTCTTCAAAAATAAAGTAGGATGAAGGTCCTCCTAGGAAGATCTGAGGGTAAAGTTTAAAGACTAAAAGGGAAAAAACAGCAAAGAGAACCCTCTTCTTCATAATTCTTATTCTATAAAGAAAAGAGGGTAACACAAAATGGGTTCAGAGATGGGAAATATTACTTTACACTGATTATAAAGGATGTATCACACTAATTATTAAAGAGAAAGTCATATGTAAAGGAGTAGAGTAAATGCTCTCAACAGAGTCAAGGGACTACTGCAACTTCGGACAACAGGCCTGAATTTTTGTTGCCTGCCCACAATCTGAAACTCAATCATAAGACATCTACACAATCACAAGTCCTCAGATTGCTTGTTTGCTTCTTCTATTCCTTAACTTCCTGATGTTCCAACATAAGTCTCAAATGGAAACCATATGAAATTAAATCTCATGGGGATGTGGCTAATTCCAGAAGCTTTCAAACATATATTTTGAGTTTTTATACAAACTTCAAACTGATTATCTTCAAAATCTCACTGTTCACTTCATTCTCCACTGAATACCTAGGATCCTGCTGATTCTTCTCAAGTTTAATTTGTTGTCCAACTAACCTCTATTTACAGATGGCCAAATAGGTTACATTTTACACTAAACAGAACTGAAAGATATTCTAACCATAATTATCTCATGTTGAAAGAAAACATTGCTTATACAACTGATCTCTTAAACCAACTGTATTTATTAATTCAGCAACAAAATTCTGTGAGTGACAGACTCATCTTTTAACAGTTCTTTAACAAATGCAGGAGAAACTGGAAGACCAATGTTTAAACCATTTTTCTACAATTCTTATAAAACCTCCTTTGAACCCAAATTTTCTAGTAAAAGTAAGTTTTACTTTTCAGCAAGCCCTTTCCTTCAGTTCACTGCAGTTTTTCCTGAGGCTACCACCCACACACCGAAGAACAAAACAGGTCCAGATAATTAGTTAATGCCTTAAACTGTTACCACAACCAAAAACATCTAAAACCTCAATCACAGTTTCTGCTAAACACTTCCAAGTTTCCTCCTGATGATTGAAGGCAGCTTCATTTTTTAAGAGAACAGTCTCCTTCTTTATTATTTTTAATTGGTCAGACCCAGAAAACACAGTCATCAATATTTTAAAAAAATCAATCGGGTACTGCAGGAAGGATCAGCTGATACAGAAAAGCAGTTGCTCTGAATTTTCTTTTTGACTCTTTTCCATCATGTTATATGTCAAAGTTAGATTTGTTCCCTAAAATTACATCTTTTGGTTTTTACAGCATAACAATACTCACATTTATAGAACAATTACACAGAAAAAAACCAACGAAAGCTAAAGTAGCAATATAGTACCTGGCTTCATTTATTCATGTGATCATCAAGGCTAATTTAACATCATTTGACATTTTAAGCACTCAACTAATAATATCAACCAATTGACTTAATTTTAATTTTTTTGCTGGAGACATATTTCAGTTCTCTAAAACTAAGAACTTCATCTGCTTCTGAGAATCTTTGCTACATGTTTGCACCTAAGAAAGATGTTTATTTCTAGCTGCTTGCAAATTATAGTGAGCTCTAGAATAGGAGGTAGAGCAATAAAAAAAAAATAAATAAAAAAAAACTAAAACTTTTCTAATTTCTCACTAATTAGGGACATTATATCTCAGCACTTTATTTGAAATGAAATGCCAAAGATGTTTTTGCCTATATTCTAAAAACATCAAAAATCATTTCAGAATTTAAAAAGTGATTTTTACATTATCACTTCTGATTTTTCATATTCTTGTTCCCCTCAATTATTTGCAGCAATTTAGACCATGTGAAAAAAAGTAAACTTTAAAATTGTTCACAAACCACTAAATTAGGTCATTTCTGCATGCAAGAATATGACTTAATTAGTTTATAAAAGTTATCATTAGGGTATTTTTCCACCACCTCTTGAAAGCATCATGCTTTAAAAGGGAAGAAAGGAAAAGAGGGAGGGAGAAGGGGAAAGAAATATTAATTCATCAAATACCATACCTGGTCATGGTAGCTGGTACCAGAACTACTATTTGCTCCACAGGGTGCTTGTACTTGTGGAGGTCTTTCCACAGGGCAAGTAGGATCACTAAAGGAAGGAGAAACTGGGACAGCAGGATGGGGAGTGTGGTGGTGGTGATGATGATGTTGAAAATGGTGACCATGCTGCTGAAAGCAACTTGTGTGCGGATGTCCTAATGCATGGTGATTCTGTGATGACCCTCCACACGGTGAGTGCTGGGGACAACAGGAAGGTAACCTTGGCATTGCAGGAGGGCCAGTTTCTGTTGTAGCACTAGATGCAGTCCTCCTCGAGTCATCTTGAAACAGAAAATGCAAAAAATAATTCAATCAGCAACTATCACTGTGTAAAAACAAGTACTATGTATAAATAATTAACAACTGTTTGGTAAATTAAATCTTTGTAAATAAGAATGCTACAGTGCCACATTCTTAATATATACTTGAGAGGCAGGCATTCTACGAGATGGGCTATATGGCTGGCCTTAATATATACTTGATATTATAATTTTGAGCAATGAGATTCACTGGGATTTTCCTAAGTGTCTAAATTCTTGAGAAGATTCATATTTACAATTTACCATGATGTATAAATCTGGCAACAGATCATCTTTTTCTAGATCATAATGAATTATTAATTACCAATAAAACTGCATTATAAAAATTCTAAAATATCATGTGAATTCTTCCATTAAATGCTACAAAGCAAAAAATCTTCCGAACCCCAGGAATCCCTAGTCACAAATCATTCCCATGTAATACATACTGCTATGTACTTAAAATCTCTCCAGACAAAACCAAGCAACTCAGAGAATCTGGCAGTCTTATTAACTGTCAACATTATTTCCTTTCCTTTGGCCTCTAAAGTTAGAACTAATGGAATACAGACGACTCTAATGGTAAAAAAAATAATAATAATAAAGTGCACCTTATAATCATCTAGAAAATTAGGGTCAAATGGTGGGCGTAACTGCATGTAGTCAAGTGGACTTGGGTTATAATCCTGAGGCTGAACAAGTATTTAAGGGGTAAAATGATTAACAGTATGGCTTCAAAAATGAAGGCTGAACTTAAAGCTTACCACCTATGATACAGCTTTGGCAAGAAGAAAAATACTTGCTCTTTGGCCATAAAGAGCTCGTTATCAAGCACAGAAAAAACTTAGGGTATAAATCAACCAGTTGTAAAGAAGCTCTGGGTTCTAGCATAGAATAAAGGAGTGTTGCAAAAAATGTAAACAATTATCATCAACTAGACTGTAAGTTCTAATAAGACAAAAATTTACGCTTTGGTCCCAATGCTTAAAGTAATATCTAATAATATAATGTGTAATCAACAAATATTTGTTAAATAAATGAAAATAAACCTTATACATGCATAATTCAAAAAGAAGATGCAGAGGTCAGGCAAATGAGTTGTTTTGACCAGGTTGAGTTTGAAGTGAGTGCCCTATGGTCCAAGGAGATATTTACGAAGTATTAAGATATGAAAACTTAAAAAAAAGACAGTTGTCTGGAAACAGAATGGAGGATCATCAGCATACTGGTGACAGGTAAAAACCCCTGCAGTAATGAGATGGGCCAGTGACAAAAGAGATGAGAACACAAATCTGCAAAGAAAATGAACATGAAAAGGAGATTGTTGTCAGATTTTTAAAGAGCATGTTTATTCATTCTGAAAGAAGTCAGAAGCACATTAGAGCAAAGAGTTTTGGGGAAGAAAATCTACTTTAAGTTTACGCAGACATAATACAAGTACACCTGTACATGTAAGAAGAATAGAACCAGTGAAGATACTAAAGACACAGAATATAATTGTTAAAGCGATGACAAGAGAAGGGCTAAGAAGGAGAGAGCATACATAAAAGAATTAGAAGGGCCAAGAAAGGAGTTAAGAGACCAGGAGTTAGGAAGGGATAAGTATAGATATACAAGTTATTATAGAGGAACTGAAAGTTGCATAAGTTTGTATATGAGAACCTTCATTTTTTATTTCTTTCCCTCTGGAGGATGAAAGCCTTGAGGAAGAGAGGAGTGTTTTGGAAAAGAGAGGAGAAGAAAAGGAAACTGATCAAGAAATAGAAGACTATGGTGATTTACTATTGAAAGCCCAAGACTAGATACTATAAATTGATGGAGGCACCACTCTGCTTAGACCCTTTTATGGGCACCATTTATGGGATACTAGCAAAACTAGATGGCATTATTGATTTAAAGTTGGAAATCTGTAAAAAGGGGGAGAGTGCAAGTTTTAGGAAAAAATAGTTAAACTGATGCTCCATATGGTATTGGAAGGAAATGAAGAAAGCAGTATTGAGAATCTTCAATGTAGTCTGATTAGCTATATTGACTTCTTTCAGGTTTATGCAGACCAACAATCTGGTATGAAACAATGTTGTCCTGATATGAGCAAGTATATCTCCAAGATGGTCATCAGAATGGAGCAATATGAAGAAAGGGTCATTCAGAGGCTGTGGTTGTGGCTCAGTGGCAGAGCGCGTGCCTAGCATGTGTGAGGGACTGGGTTCGATTCTTAGCACCACATATAAATAAATAAAGGCCCATCAATGACTAAAAAAAAATTTTTAAAAACTTAGGTAGAGAAGTTGTTCCCTAAGAAATTAAATGTGAGTTGTGAGTAAACAAAGATTGTAAATGAAAGCTCTGGGGCCATTTTGAAATAAAGTTGGGTCAATGTGACATAAAATGCAGATAATAAGGTTACATAAAGCCATCAGGAGACAGGGAATGAGAAAAATTCAAATCTTTGTCTCAGAGATTATTACTGACTTCAATCAAGGCATTTAACTTTCTGAATTTCTTCATTTGTAAAATGGGAAGAGTAATAACAGTATCAAGAAACTGTTAAAGGATTAAATGATAACACATAAAATAACATATAACATACCCAAGTAAAGTACTGAAGGGAAGAATATATACTCAATAAATGAAATAAAAGCCCATTTCATTTCTGCCTACATTTTTTTTGAGAGTACAGTATTTAAAAGATATCCCTAAGAAATCTAAATTCTGCCATTAGTTTTTCAGAGAAAAGAGTACTTCCCTAATCTACCCACAAGTAATTTTCCAATCTGGTGAATGCAAGTTATAAGAATAGTATAAAAATTAAATGAGATACTATTAAAAGAAGAAAAATCATATAAAATATATGGTGGTTTCATCAACAATGTTGATTCAGTCAATCTATAAGCTACAGGGTTTATGTTGTCCCTCTTAATAAGCAGCTAGCAAATTCCTACCTCAATACCACTGTCCAAAAAGAGAAAACTACCTTGAGGTTCAGTTAAACAGCTGATAGGAGAGGGCCAGAAATATAACTGCTAAGTGATACACAAGAAATAACTTGTAATAGACATAAAATTATAAAACTCTTCAGAGGTAGTATAGCTCTCAATGATAAGAGTACACGCTTAGCATGTTCAAGGCTCTGGATTCAAACCCCAGCAGTAAAACAATAACAATGGATTAAACAATCATTTGGATTAAACAATCATTTCTGTGACCGTGGATTAAACAATCATTTCTTTTTTATTATTATTATTTGTATTTAATTTTGTTTATCGCATTTTCTACTGTATGAAAGATTTTTTTTAAGTTAAGGTATTAGGGGCTGGGGTTGTAGCTCAGTGGTAGAGCACTTGCCTAGCACATATGAGGCATTGGGTTAAATCCTCAGCACCGCATAAAAATAAATAAATAAAATAAAGGTATTGTGTCCCTCTACAACTGAAAAAATATTTTAAAAAAATAAAGTTAAGGCAATATGTATACACACATACACAGTAAAGGGCACAAATATTAAGCACACAAATATTCTCCTCTCAAGCCATTTCTGTCTAAATAATCCCCACTCCAGTCTTTATCATCCCAGTTTTTTCTGTTGTTGTTGTTTTTAACAAAGAACTCTTTTTTTTTTTTTTTCTAATTTGTTCTTTGTAGATATACTTGACAGTAGAGTATGTTTTGACATACATACATGGAGTATAACTTCCCATTCTTGTGGTTGTACATGATGTGGCGTTACACTGGTAGTGTAATGGTAGTGTATTCATATATGAACATAGGAAAGTTATGCCCAATTCCTTATTCTTAGACATCATTCCTTAGATGTAATGCCAAAACAACAAGCAGCAACAATGAGAGAGAGTAAATGGACATCACCAAATACTTTAAAATTCCACCCTCATTTTCAATTATTTTGGGTGTATATCTTGGAGTGAAATTGATGAGTCATATGTAATCTCTATGTTTAACTTTTTTATTAAAATTTGGGAATAGAAGCAGGTGCTCTACCACCGAGCTATATCTGCAGTTCATTCATCTATCTATTGGGACAGGGTTCCACTAAGTTGCCTGAGCTGGCCTCCAACTTGTGATCTTCCTGCCTCAGCCTCCTCTGTAGCTGGAATTACAGGCAAGCAGCCAGGATTACAAGCATGAACCACTGCACCAGGCTATGATGTTTTTGTTTGTTTTTGTTTTATTTTGTTAGCAGGGATTGAACCCAGGGGTTCTTAACTACTAAGACACATCCCCAGTCTGTTTTTTTTATTTTGAGACAGGGTCTCGCTAAGTTGCTAAGGCTGGCTTTACAGGCCACCATGCCCAGCTGCTATGTTAAACTTTTTGAGGAACTGTCAAAGTGTCTTCCTCAGCAGCTATGCCATTTGCATTCCTAGAGGCTTTTTGCGAGGGTTCCAATTGCTCTACATCATACCAGCTCTGGTTATTCTGGGTTTTTTTCTTCTTTCAACATTACAGTCACCTTAGTAGGTATTAAATGGTATCTCACTGTAGTTTTGATTGGATTTCACTAATAACTAGTGATGCTGAGCATCTTTACATGTGATTCTTTGGTCCTTTGGATATAATCTTTGTAAAAATATCTACTCAAGTCTTTTGCCCATTTTTAAAATAGATTGTTTTTGTTAAATTTTCATAGGTCTTTACATATTCTAGGTACTAGAACCCCTATCCAGATACATGATTTGCAAGTATTTTTCTTATGTTCAATACAATATTTTTCACAAACTTCACAGTCCTTTGATGAACAAACGTTTTAAAATTCTGACGAAGTCCAACTTACCTAGTTTTCTTTTGTTGCTCACTCATGTGTTTGGTTGTCAGCCATTTACTTTTCCCTAAGTTCATTTAGTTATGCTACAATACTTTGGCTTTGGTCACATATACATACAAATTCAAATATGAAATCATAGTCTAATTCTAATAAAATACTACTTTGTCACATATAGAAGTTTATTATAAGAATATAAGAATATGCTAAAGATGCAGTTCAGTGATAAAGTGCCTCTGGATTCAAATCCCAGTACTAAAAGAAAAGGAAAATATATATTTTTATACACACACACTCTTGCTGAGACAACTAAAAACTTAACACTTAAAACAATACTTTCCCCTACCAAAAGTAAAATAACGAAAGTCCTCCTCAACATACTTTTTTTTTTACATACCTACTATAGAAGTACCAGTTGCACTATTGCTTGTAAGAGTAGTTGAAGTCTCTGATACCGCGGAAGGCTGACTACTGGTGACAGCTGATGCAGTATCAGAGGGTTGCTCAGAGGTAGATGGAGTTGAATTGTTAATGGAAGCGCTAGTAGTTTGTGACTCCATTCTTGCAGAAGTGGTTGGTACTACAGTAGGTTCTACAAAATAAAAATTTTTGTCTACTTAACATTTCGCAACGGAATAATAAGGGTTACAGTTTAATTCATGTTAACATCTTTTTGTTAAATATTAAAGTAAGAAAACATTAAAAACATAAACTCTCTTGGAATATATTTAAAAAGCGTTTTTGTTTTTTTGTTGTTGTTGTTTTGTTTTGTTTTGTTTTGTTTTTAGGTGCTGGGGATTGAACCCAGGGCCTTGTGCTTACAAGGCAAGCACTCTACCGTCTGAGCTATCTCCCCAGCCCCAAAAAGCGTTTTATGTATAAAAATCTTTCATAAAAAAAGCATTCAGAAAGCTAAAACCACAAAAGCAAACTGAATAAAATATTATTACATTTAAAAACTTTAACACACGTGCATTTAGATTATCAAAAATGGTTTTAGAACCAAAGGCAGAATGTTTTCTCTGATAAGTGGATGCCACTTTCTCTGATGGGGTGGGGGGCAGGCAGGGGTCGAGGGGTATAGGGAAGATGAAGGAACTCTGGATAGTGCAGAGGTGAGTGAGGGGAGGAGTGGGGCCATGGCGATGTGAAGAATGAGACATTATTACCCTATATACACGTGTGTGTATACACACACACACACACACACACACACACACACACACACTACCAGTGTGACTCAGCACTATTTACAGCCAGAGGAATGAGAAGTTAAACTCCATTTGTGTACAATGTGTCAAAATGCATTCTACTGTCCTGTATAACCAATTATAACAACAAAAATAAATATAAATTTAAATTTAAAATAAAAAAGGTTTCTAGGTATGTTCTCTCATTCATCACAAACAAAGCTATCCCTGTATGCTTGATCACAGGCTGTCAAAACACAAATTGTACTTTCTCTGGCACAGTATAAATTCCAAGGTCAGACTGCTTGGACAGCCATTCTGATTTCATCACCACAGTATGACTGTAGATAACTTATTTTTAACAGTCTCTACTTCCTCCCAGGTAAAACTGAGAAAGTAATATAATTTTCTTCCTAGAAACGTTTGGATGAACTCATAGAATACACATAGAATACAATTCATATGATGCTTTAACGTACAGTAATCCCTTAATAAACATTAGCTATGATTTTTAGTATCTATTTTAATCTCATTTTCCATGCCTCCTTATGTATTTTCAAAAGTTTTTGTATAAACACAAATAAAAAAATTAAAATTTTTACTAATATTAATATTCATGAACACTTTAATAAAACAAAATGCAAATGAGTTAAATTTCAAATATATGATTATAAAAAGATTGCTTAAGATATTTCATTTTGAGCTAGGCACAGTGGCACACACCTGTAATCCTAGTGACTTGAGAGGCCAAGGCAGAAGGATCACAAGTTAAAAGCCAGCCTCAGTAACTTGATGAGGCCCTGAGCAACTTAGCAAGACTCTGTCTCAAAAATAAAAAATTAAAAAGGGCTGGGGATGTGTCTCAGTGGTAAAGCACCCCTGGGTTCAATTCCCAGTACCAAAAAATAAAAAAGATATTTCATTCTGCCAAGCATGGTGGTGAACAACTATAATCCCACTGACTTGGAAGACTGAGGCAGGAGGATCATAAATTCAAGGCCAACAGCAACTCAGCGAGGCTCTAAGCAGCAACTTAGTGAGACCCTGTCTCAAAATTAAAAGTAAAGGGCTGGGGATATAGCACAGGGGGAAAGCTCCTGAATTCAATTCCCAGTACCCCCACTCGAAAAAGAAAAGATATTTCATTTTATCAAACTGCCTATTTCATAATTCTACAGTTACTATTCCAACTTACCATCTTCATCAACAGTAAGGTCCACAACTTCTGCAGCATTCTGCCTCAAGGGCTGAATTACAGTAGAAATCCTACTGCGGTTCCGTGGCTCCTGTGGTCGACCTGTATGAGAACTTGAACCTTGGCTCCAATGAGATCTGGAGTGTCCAAGGGTTGAACGAGACCTTAAATGATATCAATATTAAATTAGTAAATATAAATAAAGAATAAATTTAGTCACCCCAGAAACCCATAAACCTTTTTTACAAAACAAGTTCTTCATGCAAGAGTTCTCCAAATTAATAATAGAAATAGAACTAAAACTTATGACTAGCATAATGCCTGGCATTCTAATAAACTTTACTGAATGAATACATCATCAATTAACCAAAAAAATTAAAAAATGCTCTGCTGAGAGTCAGGCACACACCTATAATTGCAGCTACTTAGGAGGCTGAAGCAGGAGAATTGCCAGTCTCAGCAGTTTAGGCAGACCCTGTCGCAAAATTAAAAATAAAAAGAGCTGGGGATGAAGCACAGTGCTGAAATACCCCCAGGTTCAATCCCTAATACGGGGGGGTCGGGGGGGGTGTGAAGAAAAAGAAATATTGTGTTAGACCAATAGTATAATATACAGGATTCTGTTTTGAGAACACTGCTGTCTTCAATTATTATTTTGACTATTCACCTTGATTATAATTAACTATTTGCATTTTATGGTAACTCAAAATTATTTACCATTAAAAAAAAATACACTTATGTCCACATGATCTTGTATGTTTAGCCCAGGTTGGATTTGTAAACATAATTTTGGGAACCCTAAACCAAGTTAAGCTTTTGGTACTGTCCTAAGAGAATACAACAGACACCAGAGAGGTATCCTGGGGTTAGTATAGGTAAGGACACTGTGTAGCTAGTTTATTAGTTTGATATTCATTAAAAAAAAAAAAAAGAAAGAAATCACTTGTTTAAGCTGTTTTATCCTTATAAAGCATCGAATCCCAAACCCTAAACAATCTGTTTTTCACCTTTCTTAAGCATATAGCACAGTTCTAAATTACTTATAGGTATACTTATATTTTAAAGGATTGACTATCATGATTCTAGACTGACCTTATACACATATAGTATGTAGATCATGTAATCCAAAGGCTCCAAGAGAAAAAAATAAATCACTTTTAAAAGGTGGGGCCAATAAAACACAAATGCTTATGCAGTTTTTTTTGTTGTTGTTTTCTGCCCAAATTGAATGCAAAACTGGTAGAAGCTTGTGATCAGTGTGTATGGAAAAGTTCAACCAAATCCATTAATACACAAAGTCATCAAGGGCAGTGAGTTTGCACACTCAGAAAACAACCCCAAACTTCAAACTGGGATGAAAAAAATGTCCTCAATAATTATACAGCCCAGGAGTTTAAAAAGAGTTCAAATTTTAAGATGAAATTCTCAAAGAAACAGGAACATAAATCAATGTCTCAGGATAAAATGGTTTTATATGATGAGCGATCTCACCATTTAAAATTACTGAAAAGCCAAGAGGCTATGATGTCCATTACCTCTGGGAAGCTATTATTAACTGTAGAAAGTTCTAGGTCCACTTTGCAGTTACTTTTGTGAAAGCATCATAAGAACCTCCTAATTCAAAATATTCAACTGGATTGGAGCATCAGCAAAAAACTTGGTGTTTGAAGACAGTTTCACATTGGTCTTAGTGGCTACTATGTTTAGTGGCAGCTGCCAAATCCTGATATGAAAAACTCTGAAACACAAAAGCACTCTCTTAATAGCAAAGGCCAAGAGCCAACATGACAGTAAGTAACTATAAAAAAATAACTACAGGTACAGAGAATGTGGCTCAGTGATAGAGCATTCGCCTAACATGCATCAAGGTCCCAGGTTCAACTCCCAGCACCACAAAAAAAAAAAAAAAAAAAAAAAAAAAAAAAAAAAAAAAGGAAGAAAAAGAACTATGGATCATGGACTCTATTACTTGATTAAATGCATCTGCCTGATCATCAAGCATCTCCATAACAAATAAGATCCAGAGTTCCACAGGAAAAAACAGGTGCTAATTTTCAACAGTCCTTAAAGCTCCAAAAACTTTAAACAGTGTGGTGTTAAGCACTATACAATCACAGCATGTGTGTGGTACATTTTGTCTTGTATCAATTTACATCAAACTTTGGGGAAATCACTTAAAATTAAAACAATCATGGACAGACAGTGCTCCTTTCCATGCCATTAGAAGTAGAACTCCATGAGAAAGTGGCAAGTGGAAAAAAATCTGAGGTGTATTTGTAACATGCTTCAGAAATGTGAATTTTTAAAATTGATAACAACATATTACTATGCATTGTTCAAAAGCATTTAAAAACACATTCCAACACAAACGTTGATTCATCCACAGATTAGTCTTGTATATCAAATGTAACAGCAACCCTTTACCACTACTAATCACCTAAAGCATCTTAAAAGCCATGTTATGATTTGATTTGGTCAGGATGTCAAAGTGATCCGGCAAAAGGGATGTCATTTCCAATTATTCATCAAAAAAATGAGAATTTTTCATTCATTAGTTTAGAGCTTAGACATAATTACTGAATGAAAAATAAAAAGTCATGTGAAAAAAAAAAAAAAGTCATGTAACAGAAAGGATTATTTTACATCAATACCCCCTAATATTTTCCTTCACTTTTAATTTTAGTACCAACCCCAACTAGGTGCAGTGGCTCATGCCTATAATTCCAGCTATTTGATAGTCTAAAGTGGAAGGATCCTAAGTTCAAGACCATCCTTGGCAACTTAAGAGAGACGCTGTCTCAAAACAAAAAATAAAAAGGGATAGGGATGAAGTTCAGTATTAGAATGTCCCTGCATTCAATCCCCAATATCACAAAATTAAAAAAAAAAAAATTTAGTGCCATCCCCAATATTTGTGTATTATTCATATTTAAATTTCAAAGGAGTTCATGAATTCTCTTTAACGTAAAAAAATTCAATTTTGTAAAACAACAAGTAAAACTATTGTTTATCTAAAGCAATGACTCTTAGCTCTCACTGCATACTTTAAAAAATTCTAAGCACCAAATTCTAGTTCTGTTGGTCTAGGACAGGGTCTAGGGAACAATATATTCTTTTTTTATAATTTTTCCAGGTAAGTCTAACACAGCCCAGTTTGAAAACCACTAATCTAAGTAGAGGTATGTTCAAATTAGGTCTCTAAGAAAAAAAATTGTCCATGGCACAAGTTTAAATAAGTTTAATAATAAAGAAAGAAAGACTAAAGTTTAAATAATTATTTTTAAAACTTCAAATATACAACTAGGAATTAAAAGCTCACCGATAGCTTTCTCCAACTGTTACAATCTCCACTTCACTGTCAGTTGAGGTAACATTTATTTCTTCATTGGCAGTGACCTGGGGAGTGAAGGAAGCTTCTATCACCACAACATCTTCATCGATACTTCCTGAAAACAAAAGAAAAATATTTAAAGGACATCCATTTGTAAACTAATTATAAGGCAGAAATTCTTATTTTTACTTTGAAAACTATGTAAATCATAGTGAAAGGAGAATTGTACGATAATTTATTTTGGATAGATACTCAAGAGAAGAGTCAAAGCTGCTATAACTTCAGAAATTTTAAGCATTACAAATGAAAGGAGCAGAAACAAAAGCAACTGGCTGTAGAAAGATACTTTTGATAGTAACTAGCATCCACATGTTGAGTAGTTATAGTACCATAATTAGTATGTGTAAAGAATATGAGCTCCTAATTGGAATTAGGTCTGAATTACAAATGTTGTTTACTGTGTGCCTGGGAAAGTCTTTAGAATTACTGAAGCTTCAGTTTCTCAATGGGGCTTAACACTCCGGATATTGTACATGACATAGAGAATGTGCTCACAAATCAGAAATATATACTTAAAGTGGATGAATTTGTTTTCCTACTCTTAATATTCTTACTGTGGGACATTTTTATCACAGACATTTGTATTATGAGGTGACAGAGGATGTTTTAAAACAATTATCAGGTGATAAGATTTTTTTTTAAAAAAGTCATTTATCACCACATTTGTGGAAAATCCGATAAGAAACACAACACAACTTTTATTTTTTAACCATTTTATCCATTTTTAATTTTAGTAGCATTAAGTATATTTGAATCATTATGAAACATCTCTAAAGTTTTTTCATCATGCAAATCTGAAACTCTACCCATTATGACCTTCCCACCCCCCATAGCACCATCACCATTCTACTGTCTGTTCTGAGAATATAACTATTTTAGATGCCACATAATAGAATTACACAGTATTTGTCATTTTGTGAATAGCTTATTTCTCTTAACATAATATCCAACAGAAATGAAAACATAAAAATTTGTACCCAAATGTTGATTGCAACATATTCACAAGTAATACTAGAAACAATTTAAATGCTACAAACTAAAAATGAATACATAAAATGTCATGTATCCATACACTAGAATACTATAAAGGAACTAATAAAACAAATAAAAACTAATTCCTGATCTAAGGATGAATCAAAAAATTATGCTAAATGAAAAAAGTCAGACATAAAAGACCACACACCTGTAATCCCAGTGATTAAGGAGGCTGAGGCAGGAGGGACACAAGTTTGAGGCCAGTTTCAACATAGCAAGACCTTACCTCAAAATAAAAAAATAAAAAATAAAAGGGCTGGGGATGTAGCTCAGTGATGGAGCACCCTGGGTTCAATCCCCAGTACTGCAGAAGAACCAAAAATGGAAAGAAAGAAAAAAAAAAAAAAAAAAAAAAAAAAAAAACCCACATATTATGATTTTGTTTATGTTTTAAAAAAATGAAGGGTAAGAAATGAAGGATGGTTGAGGTTAGTGACTGATATGAAATAATGAGTATGTGGGAGTTCAGTGCATATTTTTATTTTTTTAGTATGAGAATTTTTATATAAAATCATGTCCAAAAATTCACAAAAAAACCTCTTTTTTTAACAAAAAGATGGAAAGGCATATTTGCAAATTTAGATAGAAGGGAAAGGAATAGTCACAAATTTAGATAGAATTTCTCCTATATGATCATTCTAAGCGTTTTTTTATTGCTTACAACACTTTAGTCAATACAGTATGGAGCACGCTTAAGAAACAAACAACTATTGGATAAATTTTCTGAGTACTATTTTATGACATAAGATAAAACACTATCTGTAATTTGAGGTAGTTCCAGTGATAGCATAATTCACGGAGTCAGGAAACACTGTATCTCACACAAAGTATATAAAGGATAGTATGCTCTGGAAAACTGTGCTTCAGATTTTAGAAAAAAAGTTTCAGCAAACATCAGGATACCAATGTCTGAGATACCTAATTGTGTGAATAAAATTATTTTCAGGAAATGGGGTAACAACAGGCAACATTTCTACATTAACATTTAATATTTTATGTGTAAATAAATAATTTGATCATGAGACACCTTCTTTAACAGTAGTCCTAAAAGTTTTTTATTTTAAGGTAGCCAAAATTGTTTATTCTCCACAATGGGAAAATGGGACTGGCATACTCAGATTCTTTTATTGATAGCTTATAAGTCTAAATAAGATATAATTGATAAATACCTACTAATTAAAAGTTAGTGAGTTATAAAGAAATCTCATATCCACAATTAATAGGAAAACCCAAGGTTTTAGGGTTGTAAAACAGGCTAAGTAGCAGTTCAGATAAGGTTTACTGAAAGATCACAGAAATAGATCACTAAAATGAACATCTATTCTCACACCTTGCTTCTATTAGGTTATTTTCGGATACTGAAGTTCTTAACAAATATCGTAGGGAACAAAACAGAATGTATAAATTCTCTGCCAAACTGGAAATTATTCAATAGCTGGGAATAACTGAATGGTCAATAAGCCATACCAATAGCCAAGTGAAATATCATTCCTTAAGATATGTTTGCACAGGTATGAAAAATGCATGTACAAAGCTATGCAATGCAGCAAATATCAACGAAAGCTGGCTAAATTAAATTCTGGAACACCCATACAAAGGGAACTATGCAATCATTAAAAAAATAAGGAATTTCACATGTTGATATGAAAAGACCTACAATATTTATTTGTTCTTGTATATGCTTCTACATTTTCTGAGGGAGATAAGAAACTGTCAACAGAGATTGCTTCTGGATAATAAAGAATGGACCCTCTGAAAAGGAGATAAGTTCTTACTTCATTTTCTCAGTACTCTTAAAATTCCATACCATGTGAATGCTATTATTAAATCTTTATTTAAAAAAAAAATGGTTCAAAACAAAACACTTGTCTAGAAACGAGAAAACATCAGGGGTACTTCATTTCAACTTTTTAGATTTGTGTTTCCAGAAATAAACACTTAAGAGTAATGTCTAAAAATAATGCAGCTGAGCCCAGCACAGTGGTGCACACCTGTAATCCCAGTGGCTCAGAAGGCTAAGGCAGGAGCATCACAAGTTTAAGGCCAACCTCAGCAACTTAGTGAGGCTCTAAGCAACTTAGTAAGATTCTGTTTTAAAATAAAAAAATTTAAAAAGGGGTAGGGATATAGCTTAGTGGTAAAGTGCCTCTGAGTTCAATTCCTAAAACCAAAAATAAAAATAAAAATAAAAATAATGTAATCGAAATAATGTAATTATACTAAGAAACATGATTTTCTAAATGCTATAAGTATTAAAATTTTAAAATGAATTACATTTGCACTAAACTTGAATACCTAAGAATATAAAAACCCTTTCCTTCCCAGAAACAGACTTTCATTTACTATATTCTCATTCCTCTACAAATACCAGCTCCTTGAACTTCTATTTCACATAACCAACCACTACGTCTCACTAATTTCAAGCAGAAATTGGGCTCTAATGCTCCCTTCCCCAACACTAGAGTCTTCAGATCCTGACCGTGTGAGAAAAATGTGACAACAATGCAAGACAAGTCCTTTTCTCACCTCCCTCTTTCTCAAGAGACCTCAGGAAACAACTGCTGTACATTTTTCCCAGTTGCAAGTGATCTCAACAAAGTCGTCTTAAAACAAATATTCAAAAAGAATTTTTTTTTTTTTTTAATGAACTAAATATGGCTAAATAAGAAGCTTACTGATTTTAGGGTTCTGGCAAGGATAGAAAAACAAAAATGACAAAGGAAGATACTCATATGGAAGGAAAGAGAGACAAGGGAAGGAAAATGGCACATACGAATAGTAGACTAACAGGCTCTGACCCTGACAAACAGAGTATCAGGCAAACTTTCCCATCAATCTTAGAAAACATATTCCTAGTCCTTTTCTTTTTTTTTTTTTTTTTTTTTTTGCGGTGCTGGGGATCGAACTCAGGGACTTGTGCTTGCAGCGCAAGCACTCTACCGGCTGAGCTATCTCCCGCCCTATTCCTAGTCCTTTGAAAAGCTCTCACTATGCGCCAATGCCCTTATTCCCTAAATTCAAAAGAAATTAATCTTGGTTCCCTTAGTGCAAACTTAGTTCTTCAATATTCCCTCCAACACAACTCTTTAAATTATTACAAATACAAAAATGATGCATTAAATTGGGATGATCTGTATACACAGAAAATACATATATTTCAGAATTATCTGCACATACTTATTGTATGAATAGTATCTATTCAGTATGTGTGTTTCTATAAAAGAGAGTACATGAAAGTACATATGCAAGTGCTATTCCTCCATCATCTGCTCTACTGAGCACTGTCATAACCAAAAGTTTACAAGTCCTAATATTTAAATAAGTTACCATTCAAATCCTTTAAGGTATTTTTCAGCTGTAAAGACATGACAAAGTGACAGTGGATAATAAAAAGTGTCTTTTTAGTGACTAAAATTTTTGTATGATTAAGTCATATAGGTATCTGAAAAAGTAGTCACATAAGCTAAACATACTAAAGAAAAAGAAGTACTACAGGGAAAAAAATTTGTACCATAAATCAACAATTCATCTAAAATGTAATCTAGTTATATCTAAAATTGTATCAGTAATTCATCTTTAAAAAAAGCAACTAATTCTGATTTTATTTTTATCATAGAAATATTTTTTATTTTTCTCTTGGAATTAGATTCATGGTTTAATATTATAGTTGGCAATTTATGTGGTTTTAAAAATAAAAGTCAATAGAACTGATTCTCTTTAAAGATCACAAAAGCTTAAGTCATAAAAAAAGGAAATAAGTACAAATATAATGCAGTACTTTCATGTTTTACCAAAATATTCTTACCTGAGGGAGCAGCTGAATTGTTTTGGTGGTTTTCACTAGCAGAAACAAACAAATCCTCCTCTCCTTCAGTTGAAGAGCTGGAAGAGGATTCACTGCTGAGGTCATTCTCACTGGAACTACTAGAACTGGGTAGCAATGCATATTTTCTTCGGGCTAACACTTCTCGTTTTTTCCTCTGCATTAATATCCTCTCTTTTTGTTTCTGTGTCCTCTGTGAGGAGTTATTTTTTACAAATCTCTTTCTGCATGGAAGTCTCCTTAATGAACTGCTATGAAAACAGGGTCTTTTCATTAACAATCCCGACACAGATTCTGTCTCAGTTCGAGGCCACTTTTGGGAACGTGCACTATGACTTCTACTTTTAGCACTCAAAATGGTCTGAGAATGTCTTACAGAGACTTCCTTATCCTCATCTGAAGTCACAGTATCAGAGTCTCCAAAATGTAGACTAGATGAAGGAGAAGAAAGACAATCACTGAAGGAGGAATCATTGTCTTCATCACTTGGTGTTTCTAGGTGTTGCCTCAATCCTAATATTCCCTGATTCTCTTTAACACAATTCTGCATATATGAAGGGCCAGCCTGCTGGCTTTTGCGTTTCTTTCTCACAACAACACTTTTTTCTTGTTCTTGCTGGTTACCATTCCTGTCCTTCTCTTGTTTTTGCGAATCATCACACAAGTGAGAGAATTCATTCCCCACTTTACTATTAATCATCTCAACTTCTGCAGGAAAACTTTTGGCTGCCCCAATGGGCTCTGGATGTAGAAGGATCCCTTTCAGACTCTCCTGTGTCTTTGGTGCATCAGAAGGAATCTCACTCTTCATATCCACTTTTAAGGTATAAAGCTCGTTATATTCAGGAGTCCATTGAGACATGGGAAACTTTAAGGTAGGCCTAGAAGACATAAGATATTTAAAAGATTTTTTAACATGTTTTATAACACTACTTAATTGAACAGTTCTTGAATTCCACTAAGAACATCCCTCATAATAGGGCAGAATTGCCTTTTCCTTATCAGGATACAAAATGGCCATAATGAGTCATTTTTACTGTCCTCGTAGAACATTTTTCTGTGATACCTCTGCTTATGGCTCCAATTTATAGAAATGCAGTAGCTATCACAGAACATAGGCCTACCTGAAAAGTTGTATTAACGAAAAAAATAATCTTACTATATGATTTGCAACTTTGGCAATATAACAAACTTGGTCAAAATCAAATAATTTCTTCAAAACTTTAGTAAAACTAGAAAAAAAGTACCAGGATTCAAAACACCACCA
This sequence comes from Sciurus carolinensis, assembly GCF_902686445.1. NCBI lineage: Eukaryota > Metazoa > Chordata > Mammalia > Rodentia > Sciuridae > Sciurus > Sciurus carolinensis. The sequence goes on from NC_062214.1 coordinate 95,235,087, forward strand.
TATGATTCAGCAATTCCACCACTGGGTGTGTGTATATATATATATATATCTCCAAAGGAAATAAATTTGGTTTGTCAAAGAGACATCTATACTACCATGTTCACGATAACCAAAAAACAGAAACAACCTAGGTATCTATCAGCTAAGGTCTAAAGAGAAAATGTGGCACATCATGGAATATTATTCAGTAATAAAAAAATAATGAAATCCCATCATTTGTGACAACATGATGGAACTGGAGATCATTATGTAAGTGAAATAAACCAGGCAGAAAGACATGTACTTCATGATCTCACTCATATATGGAATCTAAAAGTTTCCCTCACAGAAGTTGAGAGATGAACAGTGGTTACCAGAGGCTAGGGAAGAAAGAGGGAAGGAAGAATAGGGAGAGATTGATCAATGGGTACTAGTTACAGTTAGGAGTAAGAAGTTCTGTTGTGCTATTACACAGTAGGGTGACTACAGACAATGATAATGTATATTTCAAAAAGCTAGAAAAGATTTTGAAGATTTGCACCATAGAAAAATGATGAATGTTTGAGGAGATATGTTTAACCTTATTTAAACATTATAGAAGGTATACTTAAATTGGAAATCACGATTTTATGTATGAATTTTTAAAAATTAAATCTTAAGAAAATTTTAAGAAAGAATTAAAAAAACTGATTATGCCAGGTGTGGTGGTACACACCTGTAATCGCAGTGGTTCAAGAGGCTGAGGCAAGAGGATTCCGAGTTCAAAGTCAGACTCAGCAACTTAGCAAGGCCCTAAGCAACCCAGCAAGACCCTGTCTCTAAATATAAAATATAAAATAGGGCTGGCCCCCTGGATTCAATTTTCAGTACCCAAAAAAAAAAAAAAAAAGCTTAATAACATGTTTTTCTCTTGGTATGACTTCTTTTTTTTTTTTTATTGTAAACAAATGGGATACATGTTGTTTCTCTGTTTGTACATGGCGTAAAGGCATACCATTTGTGTAATCATAAATTTACATAGGGTAATGTTGTTTGATTCATTCTGCCATTTTTTCCCTTCCCCCCCACCCCTCCCACCCCTCTTTTCCCTCTATACAGTCCTTCCTTCCTCCATTCTTGCCTCCCTCCCTAACCCTAACTCTAACCCTAATACTAACCCCTCCCACCCCCCATTATGTGTCATCATCCACTTATTAGCGATATCGTTCGTCCTTTGGTTTTTTGAGATTGGCTTATCTCACTTAGCATGATATTCTCCAGTTTCATCCATTTGCCTGCAAATGTCATAATTTTATCATTCTTTATGGCTGAGTAATATTCTATTGTATATATATACCAGTTTCTTTATCCATTCATCAATTGAAGGACATCTAGGTTGGTTCCACAATCTGGCTATTGTGAACTGAGCAGCTATGAACATTGATGTGGCTGTATCTCTGTAATATGCTGATTTTAAGTCCTTTGGGTATAGGCCAAGGAGTGGGATAGCTGGGTCAAATGGTGGTTCCATTCCAAGTTTTCTAAGGAGTCTCCACACTGCTTTCCAGATTGGTATGACTTCTTAAAGGGGTAGTTATTAAAAGTATTAAACTTTTATATTTATATTAATTTTTGTACATCTGAATGGCCACCACATTAGATGGATTACTACAAATAAACTAATATTAATACAGTTTCTCTTTCCCTTAGTTCTTCCCTTCATGCTACTTTATTCTCCAATGAGAATCTTAATTCTGATAGACAGAAAGGCACCACTATTGCATTTCAGTTTTAGATAAAGACTGGAGCCAAGACGATGTTGCTGAAGTTCATTTAGTTAAGTAATCAGCACAGCAGAACATAAAAGCAAACTTCCTATAGCTAATCTAAGTGTATCTAAACCATCTGACATCTGAAATTGAGCTGCTAAACAAGGGAACTAGAATTTAAAGCATCTATCTCAATGTAATCTCATACATACAAAAATGGTGATAATGTAAAAGAAGTAAACCATCATGACTCAAAATGGAACATGCATTAGAAAGACAGTTAATATGACAAATGAAGAGCCATATCAGAGCAAAATATGAATATATAAAAAAGTCGACATTTTTGTTTTTGAAATAGAATATTACTATGTTGCCCAGGCTGGCCTTGAACACTTGGGCTCGGGATATTCCTGCCTCAGTCTTCCAAGTAGCTGGTACGATAGGCACTCATAATCATGCCTGGTTTAACATATTTATTTTCTTTTAATATTTTTTAGCTGTCAATGGACCTTTATTTTATTTATTTATTTATATGTGGTACTGAGAATCGAACCCAGTGCCTCACACATGCTAGGCAAGTGCTCTACCACTGAGCTACAACCCCAGCCCCATAATATTTATTTTTTATAACATATTCATATTTTAAGTTCAGAGCTCGGTGAATTTTCACAAAGTAAGCATTTATGTAACTAGCACCCAGGTCAAGAAACAACATACTGGGCTGGGGTTGTGGTTCTGTGGAAGAGTCCTTGCCTAGCATATGTGAGGCACTGGGTTAAATCCTCAGCACCACATGTATATAAATAAAGGTCCATCAACAACTAAAAAATATTAAAAAAAAAAAAAAAGAAACACTATACATCCCAGAAATTCTCTTCCTGCCTGCCACTACCACCCACCAAGAGTTGTAACCAATATCCTAACTTCTAATACTAGAGATCTGTTGTGCCCTTAACAAACATTTAAAACCACTTCCTAAAAAGAGAGAAAAATATCTATTAGTACCAAGTGTTTTCAATCTCCACAAATGAGTTGCAGAAATACATCATCTCATAGGTCATGCACTTTATTTTAGTACTCAGCTTTATAATCAGAACAAAAGATAGTAAAAAAATGGAATGGAATATTCCTATAGAATGTTATCGAAACCTCTATCTTCTATTATTCTTATTTACAAGGACAGACAATGCTGTGTATAAGATCAGCCAACAAGTCCTACAGAATTCAGCAAGATCATTGTGATAAGGTAAGAACACAAAGGTAAAGTGAACACATGAGCATGACAATGAGCAAATTACAGAAGGCATCCAGTCAGACAAGAACCATCATCATATTTAAAGGTGAAAACACAAGTCACAATGACAAGGCACATGGTTACAACAAAAATATTAAAAAAATAAATAAAAAATATAAATATGTGTTAGAAAAGATGTAAAGAAACTGCAATTCTCATAAATTGCTGATGGGAATGGAAAATGGTGCAGACACCTTGGAAACCAGTTAGGCAGTAACTCAAAAGACTAACAGTTGGGGGTGTAGTACAATGGTAGTGCTTAGCTTAACATGTACAAGACCTGCTTCAATCTCCAGCACCGGGGGGGGAAAAAGATTAAATATAGTAATTCCACTAACAGATCTACATATAAGAGAAATGAGAAGATATATTCACACAAAAACGTACAGTCATAACCGCCAAAAAGTGGCAACAACATGAATGTCCATTAAATGATGAACAAATTCATACAAAGGATTATAATTTAGTAATCTAAAGAAATGAAAAAAAAAAAAAGAAATGAAGTAATGATCCAAGTTACAACATGGATGAACGTTCACAATTTGTCTTAACAAGTGAACATTATGTTAACCAATCATAAAAGACTATGATAACCAATCATAAAAGACTATGTCCAGAATAGGCAAATCTATAGATTAGTGGTTGCTTAAGGCTGGAGATGAGAGGAGATAGGTTGTGATGACCAAAAACTATAAGGATTCTTACTGATGAACTGACAAGGTACTAAAATCGTGGTAGTGACTATTCCAACTCATGAATATACTAAAACCACTGAAATAGTATCTCAATAAGCTCTTATCAAAAATTCAAGAGGAATCCTTTCATATTAGATCATTATGGACCCCATCAGAAAGATCTAGGATTCTTCCAGAAGTTCAGGTCTCCCCGGAGTTTTACTAAATTGGATCTCTGAGGAGATAGTCTTTATTTGCTAAAGAGAAAAAAATCCCATTTTAGACTTCTCATCCTTAATTATTGAGTCACCCTCGAAGTCTTATAATGGAGACCCTCAGAGGCAATGAAAATTTGCAAAAGGGACAGATAAATTCTGAGAATATGGTTCCATACATGAATTTACAAAGAAGTGATTCACAGCATAATTTACTAAGCTCAATTTCTTTTCCATCATTTTATGCACCAAAGCCAAAACAGTGAATTATTTATGACTAATTCTGCTCTGGTTTTTGGTCAGTTTTGGTCTTTCAACAAGGCGGGGTTGAGGGGTAGTCAGAAGGAGGGGTGGTTTGGTATATGGTGTGCTGTGTCTGTAAACCAGTAACTTTTCTCTAAGTTACCAAGTCACTCAGTCATTAATTACAAAATTAACATTCCATATTAACTAAGGGTTCTCACTAAGGTAACCCATATTCATGCTCTATTTTGAACAGAGAAAAAGAAGTTCATGAAAATAAAAAAAAATACCAGTAATGCATTTTTTTAAACTCAAAAGTCATCAAAAATAACAAAAGAGCAATAAAAGAAAAGTCCTGAGCTATTTGCTATTTAATAAAATCATAGCCCAATCTTTAATTTCTATAAAAAAAAATTACTGGCTGATTTAAGTTACAGAGAAGATAAATATTATGAAATACATCTACTTGGTCACATTATGACTGATTTGCTGTTAGTTCCAATAACAAAACCCTACAATACCTGTCCCTCTTTGTGTTCATTTGATTCCATCCACACACTATTTGCTCCCAAATAACTAGTTATTCCCTAGTAAACTTTGTTCTAAGAATGCATGAAAGCTAAAAATTGCTAATTTGTAAGACTAAAAATTAGAGTTAGGATTTGCCAACCTATAAACAAACTTATGTGGGCACAAGGGAGGAATCCATTAAGAATTCTCCTACAACTTTGAGGAATTCTACTTATAAATTGGCATACATTATTACTGGTATGACCCTTCACTACCAACAATAAATGTAAATACTCGTCCTTCTACTTCTTTTATGTGGGGAGGGGAGACCCCAAACTCCTGGGGCTCAAACAATCCTAGGCAAGCTGGGATGACAGGTACATGCCACTTCACCCACTAAATATGCATTTCAAGTTTAAATAAAAATTTGATTATTTATTTTACATGACTATAAAAACAAGATTTTTTAAAAGGGATAGTTGATTTGACATTTTTCTATAGTTTCAGAAATCATCAGAAAATGAACTAGCAATATGTCTAGCTTTAACTATCTTTTTTCATATAATTAGGTAAAAAAAAAATTTGCACCTAAGTATATTAAATCAACTGCCTGACACAATACTCCCTCCTACTACCTGAATGCTTTAAAACTACCAGTATTCATACCTCGATAGTAGTGACCAAGATACTTTGCTACATATTCTAAATAGTCAAAATTTCCTTAGCAAGAAAGGCATATCCCCTTTAAAAAGACATCATTATGAACTCTTCCCTATATTAGCAAAGTGCACAAACCTAAATTTATTAAGACATTTCTGCTAGGCATGTACGATCTAATAATGTACTCTGTTTTGAAGAGGGTGAGAACACTATTAAGTTTATTAGCAAATAATTCACTTGCAGCCTAATACCAGGTTTAAAAAAAAAAGAGAAAGTGATATTCAGAAACCTGTTTCTTTATAGGTTACATCAAAAATTAAAACATAAAAACAGATCAATAATCTTGGCAACCTACCCTGAACAGACAATAAAGTTCAGAAAATATACTGCTAGCTAGTATCAAAAGATTCATTTGGCCCAGTCACTCAAAGGCTGAGGCAAGAAGATCACAACTTAGCAAGACCCTGTTTCAAAATTAAAAATTAAAAAGGGGATAACCAGGCGTGGCGACACACTTCTGTAATCCCAGTGGCTCAGTAGCCTGAGGCAGGAGGATTGCAAGTTCAAAGCCTTCCTCAGCAATTAATTTAGTGAGAACCTGTTTAAATTTAAAAAAATAAATAAATAATAAAAAGGGTTGGGGATGTGGCTCAGTAGTTAAAGCACCTCTGTGTTCAATCTCTGATACCCCCAAAATAAATAAGTAAATAGATTTTTTAAATTTTTTTAAAATAAAAAATAAAAAGGGGTTGGGGATATAGCTCTGTAGTAAAGTTCCCCTGGGTTCAAACCCCAGTACCAAAAAATAAAGAAAAAAAGGGAAAAAATGTGGATCCCAATGGCCACAGGAATCAAACAGAAATAAACAATTATAGATAATTCACTTATAAAAGATGAAAAAAAAAGTTTAGATAGAATATTTTCACAGCACAGAAACAAACAGAACAAAGAGACTTCCAAAATATAACACAGAACACAAAAAAAATTGCACTTGAAACAACAGTTCCAGAAGGTCTACTACAGAGCATACAAAGAACTACAGGAGACACTGATCAACATACCAACATTCTAATGCAAAAATCTCAAAAGAGCTCCACAGGACCAACCATCAAAGAACAGACTAAGGAAAGAGACAAATGCAGACTACAAGGCACCAAAGGGAAGATACCGCAGGGATATTAAACTCAGACAGAAGAGATTGTTACTGGGAAGGCCTTGAGAAGAAATTTATAGTTTGAAAGATACCTGTAATTAAGAGTCAGGAAAAGGAAAACTACAGGTAGGAGACAGTTGAAGCAGAGGAGGCAAATAATTCTAGAATTTTTTTTTTAATCTTAAAACTGGAAAATTAAATCATTAAGGAATGAATCATGATTCCACACTATGAAAAACGATTCGAAGTAGCTAAAACTGGAGGCATAAAAAAACAGCTGAAAGGTTACTGCTATATAAAGCAAGGAAATGTAATGATAGGCGATAAGGAATCATTAGAAGAGAAAGCATAAAATCCAGAGACAATGAAAGCATCAACAGGATTTTGTTAATCTTTGAAAGGAAATATATGTTATCATTTTAGTCCAATTTATTATAATCTTTTGCCTGTACTACTACTGCAACAGACTCTTAGGTTACTAATTTCTTAATAATTCCTTTCTATATACTTGATTGTACCCATAAAATATAAATCAGATCACATCACATTCTTGTTCAAAATCCTCCAGTGGTTTCCAAATATTCCAAAAATAAAATCCCATCTCTGTGGCATAGCTTACAGGACCCTTTCTGATCTCATGTCCCTACCTATATCTCTTATCACTTAGTTCATGAGACTACGGTCAAACTGACCTTCCTTGTTTTATTACCATGGCAAGCTTTCTCTACCAAAGGACCTTTGAATTTTGTGTTCCCCATGACTACAATGATTTTCCCAAAGAATTCTGAAAGGCCCCCACCTAGCTTCTCACCATTCAGGTCTTGGCTTCAATGTCATCTTTCAGAGAGGTCTTTCCTGACTGCTCAGTGGCAGCTACAAGAATGTGCCTTGAAGACTTCCAACCAGAGGGAGCTTAACTGATCAAGAGCTCCAGCTGTTATGTACTGAAATCCATCACTGCCTTTGCCCAAGGTCACACTTTCCACTGGTAGTCCTGTCCAATAACTGAGTGAGACAAGGATACTAAATTAGGCCTGTCCCTTGGAAACACAGGACTCCTTTGATGTAATACTGGCTCTAACACTTTTTTTTTTTTTTTTTTTTGGCGGTGCTGGGGATCGAACCCAGGGCCTTGTGCTTGCAAGGCAAGCACTCAACCGACTGAACTATCTCCCCAGCCCTCTAAACACTCTTGATGACCTTGGTGAAACTTACTTAGACTTCAACCAACTACATTTACCTCTTTTCCTTCACTCAGGATCAGACTAACAATATGGTCTGACAGCCTCTCAAGTCTTCCCTGACTCCCTTCTCATTTCCTCTCCCAGGCATTTCTCCTAATAAAATCCTTATACACTTTACATCAGAGAACACTAAGAAGAGAATGAAAAAGCAACTCAAGAAATGATAGAAAGGGCTGGGGAGATAGCTCAGCTGGTAAAGTGCTTGCCTCGCAAGCACAAGGCCCTGAGTTCGATCCCCTGTACCGCAAAAAAAGAAATGACAGAAAATATTTGCACATCATTTATCTGATAAGAGATTGATATCCAGGATATAAAGAGAACTAGAAATCAACAACAAAACAACCTGATCAAAAAATGGGCAGCGCTTGCCTATAATCCCAAAGGTTCAGTAGACTGAGGCAGGAGGATGGTGGGTACAAAGCCAACCTCAGCAAAAAAGTGAGGCAACTCAGTGAGACCCTGTCTAAATAAAATACAAAATAAGGCTGGGGATGTGGTTCAGTGGTTAAATGCCCTGTGTTCAATCCTCAGTACCTCCCCGACCCCATCCCCAAAAATGTTGGCAAGGATATGGAGAAACTAGAAACTTTGTTCAATGCTGGTGGGACTGTAAAATGGTGCATATGTGGAAGAACTGCCATATAATTCAGTGATTTCAATTCTGGACATATACCTAAAATGAATGAAACCAGGGCCTTGAGCAGGTATTTGTACATTTGCGATCATAGCAGTATTATTCACAATAGCCACAAGGTGGAAGCTGTCAAAATGTCCATCAGCGGATGAATAAACAAAATTTGATATACATGTACAATGGAATATTATTCAGCCTTAAAGGGAAATCCTGATACGTGCTACAACATGGATGAAATCTTGAAGACATTCTGTTAAGTGAAATAAAACAGACACACAAAAATAAATATTGTGTATTTCCACTTACATGAAGTACTCAAGAGTGTTCAAATTCATATACAGAAAGTAGAATGGTAGCTATAATGAGCTAGGGGAAGGAGAGAATGGGAGTTAGTGTATATTTATTTTTATTTATTTTATGTATTTTTTTATTTTTGTGGAGTACTGGGGATTGAACCCAAGGCCTTGTGCTTGCAAGGCAAGCACTTTACCAACTGAGCTATATCCCCAGCCCGGAGTTAGTGTTTAATGAGAACAGTTTCAGTAGGGGAAGATGAAAAACTTCCTGAGATAAATGGTGTGACGGTCACACAACAATGTAAATGTACTTAATGCCAAATTTTGCACTTAAAAATAGTTAAAATAAGCCAGGTGCAGTGGTACATGCCTATAGTCCCCACTACTTAGGAAGCTGAAACAGGAGGATCATGTAAGCCCAGGAATTTGGGATCAGCTTGGGCAATACAGCAAAAAACTCTTTTCTTTTTTTTTTTTTTAAGGTTAAAATGATAAACTTTATGTTATACATGTTGTACTACAAAAAATAGAGATAAAAGAAAAGAAAGAAAAAAGAAAAGAAATCCTTGCAAATTTAATCCCATCTGCCTCTCGGAGGACCTGGAAACACACTACCATTTAATCAGCCTCTCTTCCCAAGCACTCACTGTCATAACCTGTTTTCTGTGAAGTACTTGCCACTAATTAAAATAATTTTGTTAATTTATTATAAAAGTCCCCTCCCTAAAATGAAAGTTCAAAAAAAGCTGAAACCTCACCTACCCTGTTTGGCCTAATCTCTAGCAACTTAAATAGCCAACTAGTACATGGGCACTTAATGCATGTTTTCTTAGGTTGTATAATGGATAGAAGGAAAGGAGTAAAAATGGTACATTTTTGGCTTGAGTAACTAAGAACATAAAGGAAAGGGAATATACAGAGTGAAAATAATAGCAATGAAAAAATTAGGTAATAATTTTCAAGATTTCTTGAACATTTGCCATTGCCCAATTTTCAGTTTCAGGAGCTCTGGAACCACAAAAGACATTTATCTTATGGTTGGGAGTCAATCACCCATTTAAAATAAAGAAAGCATAAAAGAGAAGAGGGAACCAGGAGATTTTCTCTATAAAAGCATTTTTAAGCTGATCTACAAGGCACTTTTTTTTTTTTTTTTTAAGTTGCAAATGGACACGATACTTTTTTTTTTTTTTTTTTAAATAATGTGGTACTAAGGATTGAACCCAGTGCCTCTTCCACATGCTAGGCAAGTAAGCACTCAGTCACTGAGCTACAACTCCAGTCCCTACAAGCTACTTCTTAATGCATAGTAAATACTTAATGCAGGAAATAACTGAATCCTTCAGAAAGTCTATAAAGATCTCTTTTCACATCTTTTAAGTCTCAAGGTTCAAAGTTACAAAGTAAGCCTTAAAACCAGAAAACTAGCTGGATTCAGCTCACAGACATGGTTTGTTTGTCCTGCACAATTCAAAAAGGAAAACTAATGATTAATGATGAAACACTGCAGGTATTCTCATTAAAATCAGGAAGGGGAAAAAAAAAGGTATTCACTGGATATAATATTGTTCTTCTGGAAATGCCAGTCAAGTCATTCAAAACAAATGACTAGGTATAAATAATAAAAAGTAGATAATTTTTTTCACTATTTGCCAATGAGCTCAACAGGAACACCACTGAAAACAGGCCAGTGAGGTTTATGTTAATACCCCCCATATCAGTGACCTGACTTTATACAAATAGAAGCTAATTAGAAAATAATACAGAATAACAAACCACTCACAACAAAACTAAAAAGATTTAATACCTACTATCAAACTCAGTAAGAGAAATACAGGACCTATATGAAAATAAAATGAGACTAACTATGCAAAAAAGGTAAGGGGAAATTCAATGTGATCCCAAAATGCTTGCAAATTTTTTTTCTTTTTTGTACCAACAACTGAGCCCAACAGCACTTAACCATTAAGCCACATCCCTAACCCCTCTTTTTTATTATTATTATGTTTTTTTAGTTGTCAATGGACGTTTATATTATTTATTTATATGTGATGCTAAGAATCAAACCCAGTGCTTCATACACGCCAGGCAAGTGCTCTACCACTGAGCTATAACCCCAGCTCTTATTTTTTATTTTATTTTATTTATTTATTTTTTAATTTTTTTTTAGTTGTAGATGGACCTTTATTTTTATTTATCTGTATGTGGTGCTGAGACTCAAACCTAGTGCCTCACATGCTAGGCCACAGCCTCAGCCCGTCTTATTTTTTATTTTGAGACAGTGTGTCACTAAGTTGCTTTGGTTTCTCTAAATTGCTGAGTCTGGCTTTGAACTCTGATCTTCCTGCCTCAGCCTCCCAAGCCACTGGGATTACAGGTGAGTGCCACCGTGCCCAGCATATTTCTTCAATTTTTATAAAACTAGAGTTGGTCAGCATGTTATTTACCCTCATCTTTCAAGATTCTGTCATCCATAATTAGATCTGTTTGTAGTTTAGTGTTAAATAGTTCAGAATTTCTTTTCTCAGATCTAAAGTAAATCTACATACCCTCTGGATAGAAGAGGAAGGACAGGGAGTTCCCTTAATGAATGGCTCTGTGATGACACAATAAAGTGCTTCCTACTACTTGCAAGAGTCACTCTGGTTAGTAGTTTGGTTACATTTAAGTCTTTGGATTAAGATTAGTTTTATATGCAGTGTGAGGAGATTAGGAAACTCACAGTTTGGATCTTAAATGTCCCCCAATGGTTTATGTGTTGAAATACTTGGTCCCCAGCTGACGGTGCTATTAGGAGGTGGTGGAACCTTTAGGAAGTGGGGCCTAGGGAAAAGAAAGAAAATCACTGGAGGTGTAACCCAGAATGGGACATTGGGTCTCCAGCCTCTTTCCCACACCCCTCTGTTTTCTGACCACTTTGAAGTAAGCAGCCTTCTCCTGCACACACTCCTGCCACCATGGTACTGCCTTGCCACAGGCCCAAAAGCAACTGAAATTGTGAGTCAAAATAAACCTTTCCTCCTTTAAGTTGATTTATCTCAAGTTTTGTTACAGCAATGAAAACTGACTAACACAGGACCTAGGATGCTCATTCTATTCCTTAAGCTAAACAGATATCCACAGAAGACACTGACCTATCAAGAGGAACTGGACAAGGACTATTCATGCAAGGAGATTCCGGCTCATCCTTCAATCTATGTTGCTCTAGACATTATTTCTTATATTATTAAGAAGAATGAAGATACAGAACAACGGAGTTTAGGACAGTCAGATTCGGAAAGTCAAATTAAGTCACTTTATGAGAGAGGTCTGCCCAGGATAACTGTCTCTTGTGAAAAGATAAAAATGAACTGAGGAGCACAGATAGCACCATGATTGCATTTAGATAGACTTTAACGTGGGTTGACTTTTCTCAGTTAAGGCTTAGTTTGAATAAAGCAAGTCTTTGTTCCTTCGGAGTATAAATTTGACCCAAAAAGGCTTAGAGCAGAGAACTAGCTGATGATCAAAACCACCAAGGGGAAGATTTCAAGACTAAGTAATATTATAAAATATTTTCAAAATATTCCAGGAAGTTTGAGAAAATGAAGACATTATAATAACCAAAAAGCTATAGCAATACTCAGAACTATGGGAAAACATTACGGAAAATAAAACATTTAATGGATACTCAATGACAAACAATGAAGATGATTTTCCATCTTTAAATGAGATCACTGACAAAAAGGAGTAAATAGTCAAGCAAAGGAAAGTGAAATTCACTTCAATACAAAAAAATATGAGTTCAAGTCTTGACCCTGTCCCTGGCTAGTTATATAATCTTTGGCAGACTACTTAAACTCTCTAAAATTGTTTCCAGTCTATAAGTTGGGATAATAATAGTACCTAGCTTATAAAATTTTTATAGGGATTAAATGAGAGTACCTAGTAGAGCATGAGGCATAATGGTTGTTATTAATTATTTTCTTAGAGAAGTATGTACATATGTAAGACAATATAAGACTATAGCCCTTCTCTGATACCTAAAAAATAAATGAAATCATCAAGGTCAAGAAAGGCATAAAATCAAAACTTTGATGCACAGAAATAAAGGACTACATTTCTTTAATATGAAAATTATGAAAGCCAAGAATTCTATATAATCTCCTCTACTATGAAAGAATAGGGTTTGGGGAGCTAGCAGTCTCAGTTTTCTAAATTCTAATACCAGACATTCTGCTTTCAAAAAAAAAATAAATCTCTGGGGGCTGGGGTTGTGGCTCAGTGGTAGAGTACTTGCCTGGCATGTGTAGGGCACTGGGTTTGATCCTCAGCAACATGTTAAAAAATAAGTTAATTAAATTAAGGTATTGTGTCCATCTACAACCAAAAAAAAAAAAAAATAGGCTGATTAAAAACAATAAATAAATAAATGAATCTCTGTCACATTATTGGTTTCTATTTCTCTCTGAACTTCATGATTTTCTCATTTGTCTTAAGTTTTCAAAAATCCTTAAGTATTAGTCATGAAAAAATTCACATATAACATCTCCTGTCAACACAAACTGGGTGGAGTTCAATAAGCATGAGGAGTCTACAGCTCTAGTCACAACTGTGTTCTTGTTAATTAAAGTAAGGTCAGTGAGAGATAGCGCATCTGATTGCTGGTGAATTTGAATGGAATAGTCCGACTTGAGAGCTGATTGCTTTTTCATTAATGATAGTAGCCTAAAGTTTCTGAATTTACCTTTGTCTACAAATTTTAATGCTTGGAAAGTAATACTTTATCATCAAACTATTTCACAAAATCTATCATCAGTAAAAGTATAATAATTAGGACAGATACAATGGTTTATGCCTGTTATGCCAGCTACTCGGGAAACTGAAGTAGGAAGATTGCAAATTTGAGCCGGCTTGGCAATTTAGCAAGATCCTGTGTTTCAAAATAAGAAATAAAAAGGTCTGAGGAGAATGGAGGATATAGCTCAGTGATACAGCACCCCCCAACCCCCACTCCCAGTTCAATCCCCAGTATGGGAAAAAAAAGTGTAATTACTTTTGAGTCAACTGAAAAGTCAATGTGTTAAAAAAAAAAAAAATGTGCAAGAAAAACAAACCTCCATATCTTTCATTTTTTATACTTCAAGTTATCAATCTGCCAACTTTCAAAGCTTCAAACTTATAAACTACTCTTAAAGATTTCTGTTATTTAAACTTCCAGCTCCAAAGCTGAACTTTTAGTAGCCTCAGGCTTCTGTGGAGATTAGAATTCACTTGGTGAAGAGATCTTTCTTTTTAGAAGTAGTAACCAACTTAAAGACAATATTTTTTATAATATATAGAAAGATTTCTACTTTTACAAAGCCTATAACACTGAACAATGTTTAAGCAGTATTACGGAATTAAACCATATAGCTTAAAATCCTAAGTCTTTACAACAGCACACTTAATATCTTGATCTACTTTTTGATAATAATATAAATGGTCTGGGCTGAGCGTGGTGGCATATGCCTGTAATCCTAGCAGCTAAGAAGGCTGAGACAGGAGGACCTCAAGTTCAAAACCATCCTCAACAACTTAGCGAGGTCCTAAGCAACTCAGTGAGACCCTATCTCTAAATGAAGTACAAAAAAGGGCTGAGGATGTGGCCCACTGGTTAACAACCCCTGTGTTCAATCTCGGGTACCTTCCTCTCCCTCCCCAAAAAATGGTTTGGTCTTTTTCTTATGAATAAGTATAGTCACATATGCTAAAAGATGCTAAGGAAGTAAGAGCTCAAAATAACAAACAAAAATTATAATTATTGTGATATATACAAGACTCTTAAGGTGAACAACCTCACTAAAGCAGTGAGAGTAGGACATACTGTGTTTGAAATAGGGTGGAAAAACAAAGTATAGTGGGCTAAAAAAGTCAAGATGAAAAATTTGCATGATATATGCTCAATTATTCAAATGATTAAAAAGGAACTACAGCTGGGTACAGTGACACATGCTTGGAATGCCAGTAACTTTTGGAGACTGAGGCAGGAGGATCACAAGTTAGATGCCTTGGCAATTTAATGGGATCTCATCAACTTAGCAAGAACCTTTCTCAAAATAAAAAATAAAAAGAACCAGGGACACAGTTCAGTGTTAAAGCACCCCTACAGAAATCTGCAGTACAAAAAATAATAACAACTATATCCTTGATCTATGAGCAGAGGGAAGATACAGAATCCTATCTTCCAATAAGCTCACAATATAGTAGCAAACAGAATTTAAGGATATAAATAATTAACCAAGCAAAAGAAATGATCAAACCACAGGATGCTATAAATACAATAACTCTCTGTAGGAACACAAAGAATGCAGCAATTTGGGCCTCTGGAAATAGCTTAATAAAGAAGGTGATATCCAAGTCAAGATCTATGAGTGATGATAGAGAAAAATATTCATTTCAAACAATGCTAAGTCAAGGCAACAAATGGTAGTATCTAAAATATTCTATATTTAGCCATAAAGAAGAATAAAATTATGGCACTTATAGGTAAATGGATGAAGCTGGAGAATATCATGTTAAGTGAAATAAACCAATTCCAAAAAACCAAAGGCCAAATGATTTTTCTGATAAGTGGATGATGATACATAAGGGGAGGAGGGCAAGAATGGAGGAAGGATGGATTGCATAGAGGAAAATGGGGGGGAAGAAAAGATAATAGAATGAGACAAACATCATTACCCTATGTACATGTATGATTACACAAACGATGTGACTCCACTTCCCATACAACCAGAGAAACGAAAGTTGTACCCCATTTGTGTACAATGAATCAAAATAAATAATAATAATAATAAAAATAAAATACTCTGATGTTTGGGATGTGGCTTTTTCTTGTTTTGTTTCTTCACTGGGGAAGAATAAACTAGGGTGTCAAATTATCAAGGAATGAGGGATTACATATTTCTGCTCAACATAGTTTAAGGAGATTTAATTGAGGAGTTGAAGGGAGGAAGGGAGTAGACTACAGGGAAAAAATGATCTGCAAGATTGGGGCAAAGAGCACTTAACAGTTTCACCAGATTAATATGCCAATTGTGACTAATATCCCTAAATTTTTATTAAAAAAAAACTTCAATAGTACAAGAAAACTGTACATAAATTCATAAGTAGAGTAAAAAAAGAAATATGCAAAATACTTGCAATACATGATGGATAATATCTCTAAAAGGCTAATAAGTGATGAGATCCTCAAACTGGTAAGGAGGAAAACAGGTGGGCTCTTATCTTATATATAAAATTTTATTTATTTTTATTCTTTATCTTTCATCTTGAAAACATGTTAAAACAAAATAATCAAATGGTTAAAAAAAAAAAAAAAAAAAGATTCAAGTCGTGTCCCTAAGGGCATGCCAATCCTAAAATCTCAAGCTATCAAAGGCTTAGCAACAAAATTGTTAAGTGATAAGGAATTATGAGGCTTAGAAAACCCTGTGAGTTCTTATTTTGACAAGGACAAACTCTGCTGTTCTGACCAAAACCTTTTTTTAAAACTGAAGCTGCTACTTCAAATCAGGTTTTGCAAAAGAAAATTCAGCAATAAAGTTTCCTAAAACCAGGCCACTCATTTCCTAAAATGTTTAACAAATTACAAAGCAGAAATACATTTAAAGTTCTAATTTCCACTAAGTAGAGATAAACCCCAACTAAAAAAATTGGAAAGTAACTCCAACTCCCCTGACTACCTATTTAAATTTTTTTTTTTTTTTTTAAAGAGCGAAAAAAGAAAAAGAAAAACAGCCAGATATAGTGGTACACATCTGTAATCCTGGCTACTCTAGAGGCTGAAGCAGGAGGATTAAAGTCCAGTCAGCCCTGGTTTTTTACCATGACCCAGTAGCAAAATAAAATTTAAAAAGGGTTAAGGGTGTGGTTCAGTGGTAGAGTACTTGCCTAGCATGTGGGAGGCCCTGGGTTTGATTCTAAGTAACACATGTGTACATACATACGCATACACACACGTACACACGCGCGCACACACACACACACACACACACACACAGAGAACTAAAACCAAGCACTACAGGAGAAGTAAAGCTGGGAATAACAGCAATTAGGACAAAATACTACCACTACTACTATTATTATTATCATCATCAAAGATAATGACAACAATGAAGAAGAGGAACATGTGCTATAAAGTCGCAGCTCCTGTGAACAGAGTTCCCATACATACCCCCTTTATCATATCATTTTCCTTGGCATCCTTTCTTTTTGCATACAAAGAGGGGTCATTTTTTCTTAGGCTCAGTATAAAATACAAGAATCTAACTTTTCCCTACTTGCTGCCCCTAAAATAAGTATACACTCCTTCTGAAGTTTTCTAACACTTCTGTAACACCAAAAAATACTTTTAAAAAGCCACTTTCCTAATTTCTCTTTCTGAAGATTCATCACTTATGTATAAAAATGCATTGGATTTATGAGCATTGATCTTGTAACCTGCTACTTTACTGAATTCACTTATGAGTTCTAAAAGTTTTCTGGTGGAATTTCCACGTTCCTCTAAATATATAATCATGTCATCAGCGAACAGGGATAGTTTGAGTTCTTCTTTTCCAATTCGTATCCCTTTAATTTCTTTGGTTTGTCTAATTGCTCTGACTAGTCTCAAGGACGATGTTGAATAGAGGTGATGAAAGAGGGCATCCCTGCCTTGTTCCAGTTTTTAGGGGGAATGCTTTCAGTTTTTCACCATTTAGAATGATATTGGCCACGGCTTAGCGTAGATGGCCTTTACAATGCTAAGGAATGTTCCCACTAGCCCAATTTTTTCTAGTGTTTTGAGCATGAAAGGATGCTGTTAGAGTTAGGGTTAGGGTTTGGTTTAGGGTTAGGGATAAGGAGAGTGGTTAAGAATGGAGGAAGGAAGGAATGTATAGAGGGAAAAGAGGGATGGGAGGGGTGGGAGGTAAGGGGAAAAAAAATAACAGAATGAATCAAACATTACCCTATGTAAATTTATGATTACACAAATGGTATGCCTTGACTCCATGTACAAATAGAGAAACAACATGTATCCCATTTGTTTACAATTAAAAAAAAGCCACTTTCTATGACTTAATAACAGAAGACAGTTAACAAGTAGATACTACCAAGTACTGTAAGTGTGTGATGCTAAAATCTCTCCACCATTCATCCAAATACTTAGATTTAACTTTCCAGACATTCTGCCTAGGAATAGAGAAGTCAACTTTTTAGGGCACATAGGCCCAGATTATTGGATACCATTTTCCAGTAAAAGCAACAAGAGCTCCTTGGAGAAATGACTGATTCTAGGGCTGCGCAGGGAAATACCAAAATGAGCTTGAAACATCTTAGGTGCCAAAAATTAAAGAAACACACAAAAAAAGGATGGTGCATGACAAAGGGACACTGAAGCCAAACTGAAAGAGCTCGCAATGGCCAAAGCTGCAACAATTTAACAACAAAATAAGTAATGTAGTATTGGATTCTAGACCAAAGTAAAAAACAAAATAGCCATGAGGCCATACTGATATAAATAAACGTGCTTACAGAAGAATTTCAAACTATTTATGTTGATACTCGGCCTTCTAGGAGTTAGCACAACAACCCATCATCCACCAACCTCAACTCAAGTGGACAAGACTGCATTAACTTTACAAAGGAGAAACCTGGCAAATACGCTGGCCAGGTGATTACAGTTAATGTCATCAATGATAAGCCGTGCTGATACTACTGTACCCCTGATATGATGTGATATGAAGGGTACTTCTCTTCTGAGGTATTTTTCCCCAGTTAAACCATAAGAAAAACATCAGGCAAACCACTTTGAGGGGCAGTCTGTAAAACACTGGACAAGCATTCCTCAAAACTTAGTTACAAAAAGAAAGAAAAAAAAAAGAAGAAAATTGTGAAACCACAAGAGACTACCTTCAAAGAACATCTGGAATTTAATTAGTAGTGATAAACCAATGTTGGTTTTTCAGTAGTGACATGCAATGAATAAGAGGTTAACAATAAGAGAAACCAGGTGAGGAATTCTGGTACTATCTTTGTGATAAAAATGCAAATCAACTGCAAAATAAAAATTTTAAAAAGGGGAACAAAGGGTGTTACAGTATTTACTAAGTTCCACCCATCACTCAAAAAGGTAAGAGCCAAATTGGGTGACTATGGAGTTTATCCTACTCTCCAATCTTACTGCCCATTCCCTTACACTCCCAATATTTCCAAAAGTCTTATTTCATGGAAGGGAAGAGGGATCTAAATCTGGGGCTACCAAGGAAAAAGAAAGGACCACCAGGATAGCCAGGCATCTGTCTACATAGGGAAATTACATATAATTCAGGGAATTGTTATAGGAAAATTACTGAATTGTGTCACCTTCAATAATTACAACTGACAATTTTGCAAATCAACACACTTCTTGCGTTAAAATATTCAGCAATCATGCATAATAAGCCAGTATGTACAAAAAGCATACATATACACAAATATATATACGTATGTGTTTTATCTATATTTTTATGACTTGAAGAGGAAAATAAAGTCTATTATTAAACAAGAACAACTAGGTAGTACTTCAAAGCACTAAAGGCTACAATATAAGGTCTTATCATGATAGTCCTTATCATTAAGGACTATAATTACCTAAGTAGAAATTAAGACAAAACACTAGAAGTAAGCCACTTGTTCTTATACAAACAAAGACTCTTTGGTTCTAACTTTGACAACCTCGGATTGGTTTTGAACCATAAGAAATCATCTTCAGCTGCAACATACACCAAGTCTAAGTACTGGTATGTTTTGGATTGATTTGTGTCCCTCAGAATTCATATGTTGAAGTCCTAAGCCTAGCACCTCAAAATGCGACTGCATTTGGATATAAAACCTTTAAAGAGGTAACTAATGCTAAATGAGGTCAAATGGGTGGGTCCTAATCCATTGAGACAGGTGTACTTACAATGGGAAAGTTAGAAACACTGGAGAAACACCAGGGATGCTTCCACACTGACAAAAGACTGGGTGAATACACCACAAGAAGGCAGCACATCTATAAATCACTGAGAAAGGCTCAGGAGAAACCCAACTACTGATACCTTGATCTTGAACTTACAGCCTTCAGAACTGTGAAACTCACTTGGTCTGTGCTATTTTGTTACAATAGCCCCAAAAAATTAATACTCTAGCCAATAAACACTTTCTGAATACTTTAAATATTCTAGAATGTTCCAGGTATTTTAACTACAAAGATGAATAGTCATAGACCTGTCCTTAAGAAGTTATAGTCTAACAATTAGGGAAACATATCAGAAGGTAATTAAAATGCAGTATAAGTTGCTGAGGATATAGCTCAGTTGACAGAGTGCTTGCTCTAGCATGCACAAGGCCCAGAGTTCAATTCCCCAGCACCACGAAGAGGGGGGGAAAAAAAGAGTCAATTTTGATAAAATGCAGTATATACTAAGTGGTATGATATATGCACAGAAACAAAACAAACAGGAGTAGAACCTAATTTCATTTTGAAGGTAAAATTATACAAAAAGGTTTTCCAGAAAGAAAAAAAGGCAAGAGAGTGAAATGGGAAGAAAGAACACTTGGATTGCCTATTCTCTGTAGCAGAGATTCACTGAAGAAACCATACATTTAAAGATGAAGAATACAAAAAAATGTATAAAGCAAGTTACCTGAAAGACTGAAAGATAAAATCTGATGATCAGAGAGACAATTTGCAATTCTTCCCAATGTAAATGTTTGTTTTCAAAAATAATTATTTTCGTAAAGCATTTATATTTACACCTAATGGGTTTATTTTTTAATTTCAAAAATATTCCTTACTTAAAAGACAAATATTAAAAATTAATGCTAACCTTGTCTAGAAATGTGTAGTTGGCAATATAAAATGAGGTTTATAATTAAAAATTAATTACAACATGTATTCTAAATTGTTTTTAGCCATGATTTCATATGAGGGAAAAATAAAAGTCTCATCATATTCTTGAAAGATACAATGCTGGAAAAGAACTGCATATAACCTGAATGACAAAATGAGAACCTGAAAATAATCATAAAAACTTAGAATAATCAGCAAAATTATTTTAAAATAAAAATGTTTCCTATATCATGCTAAGTGAAATAGGCCAAGCCCAAAAAACAAAAGGCTGAATGTTTTTTCTGATAAGTGGATGATGATATATAACAAGAGGGGGTGACAGGGAGAGGGGGGTTGAAGAATGAAGGAACTTTGGATGGTGTAAAGGAAAATGGGGTGGGAGGGGGTGGGGGACAGAAAGATAGCAGAATGAGACAGTATTACCCTATGTATATATGTATGATTACATGAATGGTGTGCATCTACATTGTGTATAACTATAGAAATAAAAAATTGTACCCCATTTGTGTACAATGAATCAAAGTGCAGTCTGTAAAAATAAAAAAAATTTAATTAAAAAAATATGAAAAAATTTTCTAATTAAATATGAAATATTTAATTAGAAAAATATGAAAAAAAATGTTTCCTGAGCCTCCCAAGTCCAGAGAGGCAACCAAGGCTCATGGAGGAGCAGTAGCTCTGACTTGTACCAGTGACCTTTCAATCTGGGCCTCTTTTCTTGTTGATCCATCCTTACCATCCTGCCAGGGCTGGGAGCCCTTCCTTATCCTACTCCACAGTCTTCTGGTTCTCTTATTTTGGAGTCTTTTGCTGGCTACTCTTCTCCACACTGTTTCTCAGCAGAAAGAGTCACTAAAGTTCTGTTTCTAGAACCTTCTCTCTCACCTATTTACAACCAACCCCATTCCACCCAGTTAACTATTTAACAACTCCTAAATAAAATAAAATAAAATAAAATATAAATGTTTCTATAAAGTCCTATAAGTTTTTTCTCTCTCTCCCTCTGGTAGAGACAGAAAAAGGGAGGGATGGAAAGAGGGAGGGAGGACACACATCATAGGGGGAGGGTTTTTTTTTTTTTTTCACTGAATATCAATTTGCCTAGATTCAAATCATCTAATAATATCCTGAGACACACAAAAATGCTCTAACTCTGGTATAGTTCTAATATACTGCTTCATGTGTAATGTAAGAAACTTAAAACAATATAATTCTATTTACTCCTTTCCTGTCCTTTGTGTTATCATCATACATTTCACATGTCATTATTTGAGAAGGATTGCTTGGTTCATATTTTGAGAGAATAATCTTTGTTAAAGTAAGGGAAGATGCTAATAGAACTAACTTTATCCCATTCTGCTTTAACAGAAGTGACCAGAGATGGTGATTTACAAAGAATCTTTAAAATTTGATAAGAACAGAAAACTTTAATATTTGAGTCTGAAAAAAATGTGATCAGGGGCCGGGGATATAGCTCAGTTGGTAGAGTGCTTGCCTTGCAAACACAAGGCCCTGGGTTCAATCCCCAGCTACACAAAAAAAAAAAAAAAAAAAAAAAAAAAAATGTGATCAGATGTTAGCAAATACTTCTCAAAGGAGGTGAAATACATTAAAAATGCTCAATATCTTTATTTATCAGAGGAATGCAAAATTAAAACCATAGTAAGATACCACTACACAGCCAACAAAAGGCTAAAAGTAAAAAGACTAGAACCACCAGATGTTGGCAAATATGTACCACAATTAGAACTCCAAAAAAAGCTCTTTGGCAACTTCTAATAAATTTAGTTTTATATAAATCTAATCTAGTACCCAGTAAACTCATGGCAAGGTTTGAAAATTCGTACACCAAAAAAAAATCTGTTTTTTGTTTGTTTTGTTTTGTTTTGTTTTTCTTTTTGTGGTGCTGGGAATTGAACTAAGTCCTCACATATTCTAGGCAAGTGCTCTAGCAAAGAGTTATATCCCCAGCAAGACTCGTATGAATTCATCGTTTTACTCATGATAGCAAAAACTGAAGGAAAAATAATCTTCAACAAGTGAATAAACAAATTATGATATATAGATACAATGGGATAACAAATAGCAATAACAAAGAACTACTGATACATGTTATAATATGTATGAAACCTCAAAAACACCTTTTTTTTTTTTTTTTTTTTTTTTGCGGTGCTGGAGATCAAACCCAGGGACTTGTGCTTGCAAGGCAAGCACTTTACCAACTGAGCTATCTCCCCAGTCCCCAAAAACACCATCTTTAAGAAATTAGACACAGCCATGCATGCATGTCTAATAACAGCCAGCCACTTGAGGGTCTGAGGCAGGAGGATCACAAGTTCAAGGTCAGCCTCAGCAACTTATCAAAGGTCATAAGCAACTTAGATTCTGTCTCAAAGTAAAATAAAAAAAAAAAATTTAAATGGCTGGGGATGTGGTTCCGTGTAAAGCAACTCTGGGTTCAATCCCCAGTACCAAGAAAAAAAAAAAAAAAAAAAAAGGAATTCAGACAAAAAGTACCTGTATGGTTCCATTTATATGAAGTTTTAGAACAGCCAAACTTAAACTAAGGTGAAAAAGAAAACAGAACAATGGTTGTATTGATAAGGAACAGGAAAAAGGATTAATGAAGGAGAACACGGGAACTTTTTGAGGTGATGGTTATGGTCAATATTCTTCATTAGAATGTGGGTAACACAACTGACCAAACTGAATTATATTGTTATACTGTGTCCATGTATGAACATGTAACAATGAATCCCAAATAAAGCACCAATAAAAAAATATGGAGGACTGCGGTTGTAGGCTCAGTGGTAAAGCGCTTGCGTAGCACGTGTGAGGCACTTGGTTCGATCCTCAGCGCCACGTAAAAATTAAGGTATTGTGTTCATCTACAACTAAAAATATTAAAAATATATATGGAAAAAGAATTAATGCAAATGCATGCATGTGGCAAAACAACAAATGGTACACTTAACATGTGCATTTCACCAAATGTAAAATCTACTTTAAAACCAAAGAACTATGAACAAATGTTCAACTCTACTTAATGAACTAAAAGCTACAGTTTTTGCAGGTAAAATGCATTGATGCCCCCCCAATTATCTATTTATTTATTGGGGTGTTGAGGATTGAACCCGGGCCTTACACATGCTAAGCAGATCTACTACTGAGTTATATCCTAAGCTGAAACTTATTTTTAAATAAATTTTTAAAAGGCCTGACTGATGGATGGTTTGAGGAACAGATAGATGACTAAAAATGTAATAAAGTAAAAAAGAGTAAATTATTACTTGTAGAATGTGGGTGGCAGGGAGATAGGCATTCACTGCAGAATTCTTTCAATTTTTCTAGTATTTGCAGTATTTCATAATCAAATGCTACAGGGAAAAATATCTGATAAAAAAAGTTCAGACATAAGAGCAAAAGTGTAAGATTCTATACATATGAAGTTTCATTTATTTATTTAGATACTGGGGATTGAATCAAAGGGCACTTTACCAACTACATCCCCAGTCCCCCCACCCTTTTTTAATGCCTGACAAATATAAAAAAAGAAAACTAATCTATTGTGTCAAAACTCAGATCAGTGGTTGCCTGGGAATGGAGGTAAATGATGACAAAGGAGCACAAAAGAACTTTCTAGGGTAATGGAAAGTTCTATTTCCTAAATGAGGTGCTTCATTACATGGATGCATACATTCGTCAAAACTCACCAAACTGTATGGTACAATGGGTGCCTCCTAATGTATATAAATTATGCATTGATTAGTTGATTTTTAAATAAATTCACTATAGAAAAGGAAGAATACAGAGAAAAGCACAAAGAAATTGTTCCCCCTAATTTTACCACCCAAATAAAAAAATCACCAATTCTCTCTTTTTTTTTGGGGGGGGGGGCAGGGGGGATGAGGTGATTAAGTCCAGAGGCACTTAACCACTGAACCACATCACCAGTCCTTTCTATTTTTTCTCTTGAGACAGGGTCCCACTAAGTTGCATAGGACCTCTCCAAGTTCCTGGGGCTGGTCTCAAACTCATGATTCTGCTGCCTCAGCCTCCCCAGTCACTGGTGGTACATGCCCAGCTCTATTCTCTCTTTTGATAATAGCTATGTCCACTGGAAATAAATACACCTCACCGGGTTGGGAATGTAGTTCAGGGGTAAAGCATGCATAAAAGCCCTAGGTTCAATCCCCAGTACCACTAAATAAATAAACCTTACTGTTTTCCTTAGAAAGCAACAGAGAAATAGTGAATTCCTGAATACTAGGATTTCTTACTCAGGTGACTCAAAAACTTACTGATTCAAATCCCTACAATCCTATCACTGTTGTGATGGTTACTAACCCTCTGTGCCTAAATTTATTCTGACGGATGGAAATATTTACTGAAAAAGCGTTGTTGTAAACAGCAAACAAAATAATACATGCACAGATAGCTTTTATTGTTGTTTTTAAAGTTGGAAGAGTTCATCTGTTTTTAGAAATAATCCACAAAAAAAAAGTCCACAAGTTTCCTTCCCCTGAGTTTCTCCCCCATCCTTTGGGGAGAGCGGGTAGGTCTTCTATTCTCTAGGTACACCAGCCTAAGGTTAGTCTAACTTCTTATTTGATTGAACTTCAAATCCCTCTAGAAGATAAGACCAAACCCCTGAACTGTTAAAGCCAAAGCAAAGGTCAGAATAACAAAATAAAACCAGAAAACTAAATTAGAAAACAGAATTACTGTCCTAAGAATGTAGGCTCTACTACAGGGAGCAAAACTGCCCAAGGAAACAATCTCTCCTGAAAGTACTACAACCTTATTTAGATAAAAATTTGTTTTTGCTCTGCATATATGATTTAGGTCAGTCAAAATATGTAACCTAGATAATATTAATTAGAAAGAGAAAATAAATAAGAGAAAAACAGGAATACTGACATCTTAATAACTGAAATTAAAAGCATACTGAAAACTAGGGAGAATACCTGTGGATAGAAATCATACATATACAATGAATTTAACTATAAGAAGAAGAAAATATTTAAATCACATGCTTGCCATTCTACTCACTAATTATATGCCTGAAATAAATGCACAATGGAAGATAAAACTTTTCTATCCTCTAGTTGGTCTCACTTCTTATATGTCTGTCATGATAGAAGCATCTTCCTGTGACATCAGACTACCGTTTAGAGCCATTTAGCTTCCCCACATCATGGGCCGTACACATAGGCCTACTACTTTATCTAGTTTTTTAAACAATGAAAATTTGATTTGTTCCAAGGCTGAAGGAAAAACTGAACTGTTGGACATGAAGAGTCTGTATGTCTATATTTTCTATTTTATGGGCAATTTCAAGAATTTCCAAGGTTATCTGTGACTAAATGCCTTTTTTGCTTCCTTGGACCAGTGTAATCAGACCATGAAGTGAAAATTCTTGTAGCAAGAACCAAAACCAGCTAGGAGCACTCCTATAAACCCAGTGAGTGACTCAGGAGGCTGAGGAAGGAGGATCATGAATTAAAACCCAGATTTAGCAACTTAGCGAGGCTCTAAGCAACTCAGTGAGGCTCTAAGCAACTCAGTGAGACCCTGTCTCTAATAAAATATTTTAAAAAGGGCTGAGGGCCGGGGCTGTGGTTCAGTGGTAGAGAACCTGCCTGGCACATGTGAGGCACTGGGTTCACTTCTCAGCACCACATATAAATAAATGAATAAAAAATAAAGATCAATCCAACAACTAAAACAAAATTTAAAAAAAATTTTTTTTAATTATGGCTGGGGATACAGCTCATTTGGTAGAGTGCTTGCCTCCCATGCATAAGGCCCTGTGTTTAATCCCCAACACCACAAGAAAAAAAAAAGAAAAAAATTTTTTAAAAAGGAATGAGGATGTGACTCAGTAGTTAAGCGCCCTCTGGATTCAATCTCTGATACAAAAGAAAAAAAAATGATATAGTTCACAGGTAGAGTATTTGCCTAACATGTACAAGGCTATCACTTAAGTCTTTTCATTTAAAAGTATCAAAAGACCATGAGGTAGTATTCTAGGTACTGGGGCAGAGCCACAAACAAGACCTAGAACTCATCTAGACACAGTGTACAAACGTGAAATCCCAGCTTCTTGGGAGACTGAGGCAGGACAATTTCAAGTTTGAGGCCAGCCTCAGCAACTTAGCAAGATCCTGTCTCAAAAGAAATAAAAAGAAGTGGGATGTAGCTCAGTGGTGGAGCATCCCTCCGGAATTCAATCCTCAATACCATTCAAAAAAAAAAGAAAGAAAGAAATAGTCCTTGCTTGCATGGAAATTTCATACATACAAAAGAGTAGACAAACATTTAAGATGTAATTAAAGAAAAAATATGTGCTCTTAAAGCAATAAAACAAATGGTAAAAGCTGATCATCAGTAAGTTTCTCTCAAGCTAATGAACTAAATTCTAAGAAAAAATAACCACCAGTCAAGCCAAAGTTCTAGAGAGGGTATTACTGGCAGAGGAAAAAGTAAGGAAAGATCTGTTACAGGTCTAACATACAGAGAAGGGGGGAGGGAGGTTGTGGAAAAAAGGGAAATGGTACACAATGGGCTCAGAGGTAGTCCAGAGTCAGATCAGTTAAGGCCTATAAGAAATTATATGCCAGGTTTTTATTTCATTTTATCCTTACTAAAAAACTATTCTCTCCAGGGAACTGAGGATTACAGAAGTTAAGCAACTTGCCTATGGCCTGACACCAAAGACTGGATTATAATTTACTAACTTTGATATATCTATCTATCTCCCCCAATTTCTCTCTTTCTCTTTCTCTCTCTCAAAACTGAATGCATGGTTTGAGGAGTTTTGCTCATGACTTCAGCTCCTATATAAGACTATTATGTCACTGAACCATAATTTCTAGTATTATCATAGACATTTCCAGAAACTTGGACTTCACAGCAGGAGAATGTAAAAGATCTAATAGAATGTAACTGCTACAAAATAAGAAAGTACTAACTAAATACTATGTGAAGACAGAAGATAACTACTGATTCCAGAGAAGAAACCCAAATTTAACAAACGAGTCCCTACAAGAAGAATAAGAATAAAATCATATCAGAGGAATGGTAGGAAGATGGGTTATAAAAATAAAATGGTGTATTCAAGCAATACTATACTTAGTTCTTTTAAAAATGTGATTTCATAGAAAAGACAATTAAATCCTTGATAATATACCATGTTTTGTAGGTATTCTCTAACAAAATCTTACATCACAAGATTTTCTTAAAGTAGTCTATATTAAAGAACATAGGTGTTAAAGTGGACTTTGGTTTTGTGAAATAAATCTATTCACCAAATATGTGAAAACTGTATTTGTTTACATATTTAAATATGATTTTACCACCAAGAACTGGGAAGAGAGACCAGTTTCAAAACTTGACGAGAGGTTCATAAAGGTTAGGTGCAATGTGTAATCAAAAACTATCATAATGAAACTTTTATACCATTTCATTAAAAATCTACTTATACTTTATGTAGATCTTTCACCTGCATGGTTTTGAAATATTATGTAGTAATCATTCAAAGAATACTGAATGATGCACATCTTCCAAGCACACATTTTATTTAACAACAAAACACAGAAACAAATTTGTTATTATCACCATCAATCTTATCAGAAAGTCCCAAGAAGTTGCCAAGTTCACAGTGGTAGATATAAGTTTTCCAAAATGTGATATTTGCTTCAAAAAATAAACTTTGTCTTGGCAATAAATCGTGTCAGTTGTATTCCTTGAAGTGACAGGTTCACTTCATTTACTTTTGAGAAAAAGAGCAAATACCCAAGTTTAAACAACTATAATTTGCCATTCTTTCAAGTAAAAATGTTCCATGAAAAAAGTGACTATTCACTGTTTGAAATGCAACTCCATCACACAAGTTCTCTTCCTTAAGACCAACATCATACTTTGAAATGCAAAAGAGTTTTGTAACATCCTTTCCATTTTGCCACATGGAATATGACTTGTGAACAAGATTCAAGATTAACAAAATTAATAATTTTTCTGCTTATAAAGAACATTTTTAAGTGAAATTGGCAATTTTAAGGTAAATGTATAGTGCTGAAGAATATAATTATTAGTGCATTTTTGCCACTATCTTGATTCATACCACAGCTGCTTTTGCACCATCAGTGCAAATGTCAACTAGAGTTGACAACAGTTACACAGCAAATAAGAACTGAGTAGTATTATGAAATACTTTCAACCTGGAAAACCTCCTGAAATGCTCCAAGGTCTCCTCAAGAGTCCACAGACCACAATTTGAGAACTGCTGATCTGAATACACATATAAAATATTCAGAGAAAATATATCTCCAGGGAAAAGAACTAGATAGTAAGAAGACAAGGATGGCGAGGAGTTTCATTTTTTCCATGTACATTCTTTGCATTTTGAGAATTTGGTACCTTCTTACCTTTAAAAAAAATATTTCTTTGGGCTGGGGAGATAGTTCAGTTGGTAGAGTGCTCACCTTGTAAGCATAAGGCCCTGGGTTCAATCCCCAGCACCGCCAAAAAAAAAAAAAAAAAAAAAATTTTTTTTTCTTTAAAAAATGAGAAACCAGGGGGCTGGGGAGATAGCTCAGTCAGTAGAGTGCTTGCCTTGTAAGCACAAGGCCCTGGGTTCGATTCCCAGCATCAAAAAAAAGAAAGAAAGAAACCAAAAATTAATATCAAAAGTAAACAGACAACAAAGCAAGATCCCAACTGGGAAAAAAAAGACGGGATAGAAATACAAGCACACTACAACAAAATATGAAAGTAGGGGCTAAGGGTGCAGCTCACTGGTAGAGTATATGTCTGGCATGTGCAAGGCCTTGTGTTCAATTCCCAGCACTCCTACCTCCCAAAAAAGGGAAAGAAGTACAGTACAAGCTGCTAGGGATCAAATCCAGGGCCTACAGTATACCCGGCAAGTGCTCTACACTGAGCTATATTCCCTCCCCCTAGAAAAATCGTTTTTAAAAGGTATAATGTTTCTGCTCATGGGGTAGAACTAGGGAATTAAGAGAATGGCATGGGAGAATGATGTTTTTCATTTTAAGCTTTTTGAAATGAACTTTTAAAACAATTTATGGATAGTAATTGGCTCACTAATAAACAAAATATTACTTGGAAAAAGCTGAGGGCAGGGGTGCATTGCCTGTAATTCCAGCAACTCAGGAGGCTGAAAGAGGACTTAAGTTCAAGGCCAGTCTGAGCAACTTAGCAAGGCCCTAAGCAACTTAGAAAGACCCTATCTCAAAATAAAAAATATGAAAGACTGGGAATGTAGCTCAGTGGTAAAGCACAACTGGGTTAAATCCCCAGCACACACACACACACACACACACACACACACACAGACTGTGCCATATTCGTTTCATCTATCTCACTCCCAGTTTTGCATAAAAGTATTTTTAAACAAATACCACACATCTACCATTTTTCTCCCTCATTCCTCCATCTTCATATCTAAAAACTGTGGGCATTCTCTTACAAAATATGTCATTAACAGCCTTATCAAAAATACACAACTCTTTAATATCATCTGATACTCATTCACATTTAGATTCTTCCAAGTGTTTCAAAGATGACATTTTACAATTGATTTGAGTCTGGATTTAAACAAGGTCAATTCATATTAGGTTGCTACACATAAAGTAATGTTAATCTGTTTATATCATCTATCTACAATTCTGAAAAGTTTGACAAATCAAGCAATTAATTTACACTTGAAAATTCTCCAGAATAACCCAAACTAATGCATCTGCTGTTTCTGTCATCTATAACACTCTTCCTCCAGACTGTCACTATGGCTGATTCTTTCCAGTCAAAAATCAAAATTATTACCTCTAAAAAATGGCTACCCTCACCACCCAATCCGTAGTAGAACCCCACCTTCCATTCTTTGTTTATTTTGTGGTCTTACTTTCTTCTTGGCACTTACCACCACCTGAAACTATTTGATAATTTTGTTTCTGCCCAAAAGAATGTCTACTCCATGAAGGCAGAGTGCCTTTCTACTGAAGATCAGTGACAGTGCCTAGGAACATGAGACATCCTATAAATTCTGAGAGACTAAATAGGATAGTATCTCAATTTAAAATGTAAACTCAGCAAAGCATTAGTTTTTAATCATCTGTAGCTCTCTTCATCTACCGGTATAAATTGAGTACCTGCAGCAACCTGGGCAGGCTGTTACCACGAATCTATGGGATTTAAGAAAGAACAGAGATATCAGACACTCAAATGTAATTCTGAACTTTTACTGACCAATAATTACAAGTTTCGGAAAGAAAGGCTATTTGGAATGATCTGAAAACAGTTACCAGGAGCAATACTGCCTAGAACAACAAACACTGCTTCATCATAGGTTTTATACATATGTAAAACATATATAGGCTGTCTCTCCCTCTACAGATAGTGCACATTCTCCCTTGAAAGCATATTCCTTGCTTTACCCCAAAGACCTTTCTCTCTTGAGATCACACCCATTCTCCACTGAATATGTATCAACTTTTCTAAATAAACCTCCATGACTGGAAGGGATGGAAGAGACATATTATTTCTTTTTGGGAATTCTTCATGATGAATACAACAATAAATACCCCAAACACCTAACTAAAATACAAGCCATTAAGTTTGGAATCTAGAATAAATGTTATCTATCCTAAACTTTTCATTTTAATAGCTGAGAAAGCTATGAAGATCAAGAAAGTTCAACAATAAACTCAAAGATCCAATTCTAAAATCCAGATTTCAAAAATAAATTAAAAAATTCTGATTTCTGTCTCTAGTTCTATACTTTCAAAGATATCACTCCCAAAGTTAAGAGCATATTTGAACTACTATCATTGTTTGTGCTATCATTTTTTTACCTATTGAAGTCCTAGTCTAAGGTGAGGGGGTCAAAATGGGCAAATATAAATATGCCTTAAGTAAATCATGATACCAAAGTCCCTCTTTAACAAAAATAAAAGGAATGTCTAAAATATAAATAAATGGTTTGTGATTCCGTGAGTTTTTTACTTCATGGTTTTTCTTTGAAAATAAAAATAACTACTTAAGAGTATCTGCTAAATGACTATTTCTTTGCTTTTTATACACTTAATCTGTTGTTCTCTTCAAGATCAGTACAGCTATGTCTCAATTATCTGTAAATAGAGTACCAAAATGATATTAACATTTTTCACTGAAATGAAATTATTTTTATTATACCTTTCTTCAAAAACCAACTCTAAACCGGGGTGCAGTGGTGGTACACAACTGTAGTCCCAGATACTGGGGAGTCTGAAGTACAAGGACGGCCTGCACCCAGGAGTTCGAGGCCAGCCTGGGCAATACAGCACAACCCCCAGAGAAAAAAAGAAAGAAAGAAAAAAAAAAAAAAAAATCAACTCTTTCTAGTGAAACAACTAGAAACAAGCAAGTGATCAACAGACAGCAACCAATTGGGAAAAAGAGACAGAAGGATCCATACACACATAAGATAGCACTGCTGATAATCAAGGAGAGACTCTTCATAATTTTTTCTACAATATTATTCAAACCAATTCGTGAACACCCCGGCTAATTCTTGACTAAGACTGTAAATCATAGGTGTCAAACAAATGACGAAGAGATGATAAAGTCATTTTTCAAAGTTAAATGGCAAGACTGACCAAAGTAAAATAATTCAAACTTAAATAAATCTAAATTATTTTCAGAATAAAAGGACTTCCTTCTCATCTGTTTTGCCTCACAAACATAACCAAAGACTATTGTTTAATATGAACAACATAGTTTCTACTGACATGAATATTTCTGACTAAAAAACACAAAGTAACAAACTATCAAAACATAGATCTTCACACAAATAAAGCTAAGTAAAACCAGTATTATGGAAAGAATTTCTATATAATCTCAAAATCACATTCAGGCTTCTGCCAGCAGACACACACACACACACACACACACACAATGGGAAAGGAAATGGAACCTTAGTTTTATCTTTTTCTCAATCTGTTCTTTTTGGTTGTGTAAGTCCTTAAAACAAGAGAAAGATAAAACCAAATGAAATAAAGTTTGGATTGTCAGGTCCAACAGCTATAAGAACTCCTATAATGAAGTCTGTTACTACTCAGAGTTCTAAATTCATACTGCATATAAATCAAGAAACAGGAAAGCTTACAACAATACAATGGAGCCCCACACTACAAACATGAACAAATTAAATGAATACCTTACACTTCCTGGTATTTTTTTTTTAAACGCCCAAACTTACACTTGCGTTAAGAAATCTCTGTAAAGCGCTACTATAACCTATTTAAGAACTATGGTGGCAAACCTTTACTTATACAGTACAGAACAGATATCCCCACTACGGCACTGCTACTGGCTGATAAATTATTTAAGGGTAATACTAAAAATACCTTTCTTTTTCTAATGACCAACAAACCAACTCCACACAAAATCTGACGCGTCTGTATTTCTGCTGTTCGGCCGACTACGTTTCCTTGATCACAGGAGGCAACTCCCTAACCGTCAGGGCTGACCTAGCGCCCTCCGAGTCCCCGTGTCCGGGTTACCTTCATCACTCCATTGTCAAATCGCACTCCTACGCCTCAGTCCTCAGCCCCCATCCTGAGTCTAGCGAGAGGCGAACCGGGAAAGAAATCCCCTCGCCCCCACCCCAGCACTGTAGGCTGTGGGTGTGTCGGGAGGCGAATGCTTTACTCAAACACAATTAAATCTTCGGCCCAGACCAGACCCGAAGTCACCACTGAGCCAGCAGGCAGCGGCCGGTCGCCGACCCCAGTCTTCCGCGGCCGCAGCCCTTCCTCTTTCTCCCCTCCGGGCCGGCCCCTCCCCCGTTGCGCGCACGCGCGGCCTCAGCCGCTCCCCTCCCCCCTGTTTCCCTCACCTTAATCATTAGCCACCCTCTTCCCAGGATCCGGGAAGCACTGACCCAGGGAGGAAGACAGGAGAGGTAACGGGGGGGAAAGGATGCGTCGAGAGCCAGCGATCTGCGCTTCAGAGCTCAGCCTGATAGGCCCCTATAGTCAAGCGCACGTCTGTCACCGCCACCAGAACTGTACGTGCGGCAGCGCCTGGACTCGGCCCAGGCTAACCCGGCTTGGATTCCGAGTGCCTAATGTCGTCCCACAGGAACTCCCTCTCGGAAGCTGCGGGTGTTTCTATGCTGCGCGAACCAAACACCTCGCCACCATCACCGTCGCCGATGCCGCTCTCCTACCCTGCTGCCGCCGCCGCCTAACCAATCCCTCTCCTACTGGGCGAGCACGACACTTGGGGCCTTTACGACAGTTCGGAAAGCGACAGCGCACCAGCCTTCACGCCTCCATTAACAGCTGTTTCTTTCTGCGCATACTCAGATTCTAGTTTCTGACGGCCACGCCCCCTCACCCCCGGCCCTGCCCCTTTGTACTCGCTTTATCAATCTGTTGAAACCGAATAGCGTTACAAATCTCATTATTTTATTTTCTTTGACGATTATACGTTCAGTACTTAAGCAGAATTCTGACTGTATCTTGGTTAAGTTTTTCCTAACTAAAAATCACAACTACAGGATTATTAACTATACTTAAGTACACTTAAAACAAGAACCTGGTTTAATGTCTTTAACAATGAATGATACCCAAGTCATCTTTACGCGCTATGACATGAAGATCACATCTCAAGCGTTGTGAACTTGCTTCCGGAATCGTTTTAAAGGTGATAATAGATATCCTGGGAATTCTGGTTGTACAGTCGCAGGAGCCTTCTTACTTATTTTATGAAAATCAGTTAAATAGCAAACACTTCGTTGTGTTCACCAGGAGGTTGTAGGGATAGAGCATGGGTTTTGAAGTCAGACAGACCTCCTTTCAAAAGTTCAATGATAGACTGGGGATATAGCTTAGTTGATAGAGTGCTTACCTTGCAAACATAAGGCCCTGGGTTCAATCCCCAGCACCGCAAAAAAAAAAAAGAAAAAAAGAAAAAAGTTCAGATGCCCCTTAACAGCTGTCTGATTTATTAAACCTTCAAAAATCTCAGCCCCTCCTCAACTAATTGGGATAACATTATTTGCCTCAAAAGTTTCCTATCTCACATAAGCGAGTTTATGTAATGTTCTACATATTGCTTACCAATTTCACGTTCCATAAATTCCCTCCTTTTGCCTCAGCTTATCTTTCTCAGTACTTTTCTGTTCACTTATGTTCTCCATATTATTCAATGAAGAAAAATATATATATACATATACTACCAACTGAGCTATATCCCCAGCCTGAAGAAAATATTTTTAAATTATAAACAGTGGAAACTGGAAGTGCATTGGACCAGTATTTTCCTCATTCCTCCTGTGGTCTCACTCTAAATATCGTATTTTACTTGTACTTTCATGGGTTTAACTGTTAGTGCCTAATGACCTCTCAAACCTGTATTTCCAATTCTAGCCTTTTTTCCTAAACCTCTTGACCTGTGTTCCCCAATAAGATAGATACACTAGCCACATATGGTTATTGAACACTTGAAATCTAACTAGTACCAGCTAAGAAGTGCTTTAAGTGAAAAATGCATTGAATTTCAAAAGTACAAGAATTGTGAAATTTTCAATGCCTTTTAATATTGATTACATCTTGAAATAATATTTTGAATGTATTGCGTTAAATTAGTGTTCTCAAGATGGGAAAATTCATCCCCACTCCTCAGGGAACATTTAATAACATCTGGCAATATTTTTGATTGCCACAACTCAAGGATGATGAGGTAGCTATGAACATCAATTTGGTAAAGGTCAGATATGTGGCAAAACATTCTATCTATACATGATAAACCTCCATAACAAAGGATTCTCTGGCCCAAAATGTTAACAGTAGAGTTGAGATCCCCGGTTAAATAAAATATATTGTCAAAATTAATTTCACCTGCTTTTTAAAACCTAATATGGCTACTAGAAAATTAGCCATATTTGTAGCTCACCTTATATTTCTATTGAACTTAGCCATTTCTAATACATCATATCCATAATTATTATGGATATGAATAAATATAGGTTTATTGCATTTATACCCTATCCATCTTATTCTTTCCTGTCTCAGTCAATAGCATCAAGTATCCAAATTAGAAATCTAAGTCATCTATGACTTTTCTCTTTTCCGCTCCCTACCTCTTCAATCAATAAACCTTTTCAATTTTGCCTCTGAAATACTTTAAATCCCTTTATTCCTCTGCATATTCTTCACCCATCCAGGCCTTTAGTAGCTTTAATATTTATTTGTCCAGTAAACATTTATCAAGTACTTGCTATATGCTAGACATTATGTGAGACACTGCAAGTACTAAATATAGTATAGCCACCCTACTTGCAGTGTTTTTATAAAATCCAAAAAGTAAATTCATTATTTACATTATAATGTGGAAGGGTTAAGATGATGTGGTAGTTCTTTCTCTGAGAACACAAAGATGGGACACTATAGACAAACCTAGAGGAAGTGATATTTGAACTAAATTTTCCAACATGGGAGAGGACAGTTAAATAAAATCAAAGAAAGATGATATTCTACGCAGGAAGATCAGCACATGCTACCATATGGACTCCTGTATCTGAAAAAGCCTGAAGTAAAATAATCTATTAGAATATACTGAATGTGTCATACTGTGGAAAATCAAGAAATGAGGAAGAAAAGCAGATATAAATGATCAAATAAGACTTTTTCCCCCCCTTAGGGTAAGGAGTTTAACATTAAAGCATTAAAGGAAATGAATCAGTAATAACAATCAGATACAACTATTAGAGATGCCATTATATAAGCAGAGTAGAGGGCAGTTTGGAGGCGGGCAAGAGTGGTGGAGAGAGACTAGCTGGAATAATAAAAATTATGAGGATGGTAGGTAGGAGAATGAGAAGGAACAGACAGTTACAAAAGATAGTAATATTGAATGACCAAATGTATATAGGGAGAAGGAGAAAGAGAATCTCAGAGGTTTCCAGACTTATGATGATAGGTAAATGGTTGAGTGGTGATGCCATTCAAGAAAGAGACAGGAGCTTGGATTGTGGCTTAGTGATAGAGCACTTGCCTACCATGTGTGAGGCACTAGGTTCAATTCTCAGCACCGCATACAAAAAATAAAGGTTCATGGACAACTAATAAAAATATTTTTAAAAAAGGAAAGAAAGAAAGAGACAGTATGGCAAAACTCAACTTGTGGGGTTTGGGACTTTAGACTGGAGGTGGGACCTATCTTTTTTTGAACAAGTAGAATTTGAAGCATCTAACATTTACCCATAGTGGAGATTCCAGCAGGCTGTTGGACATAGGAGTCTGGAGCTCAGGAGGGAGCACTGGGTTAAAGATAGAGATTTAGACTCTTTACCTTACATGTGATAATTGAAGCAATAATTTTTGTGAGGTTATCCAAAGTATAAGTAAAAAGAGACAGATACCTGGAGAAGTATTATATTTTAAGGGTTTAGAGTAAAAAGAAGTTCCTGGAGGAGATGAATGATGGGCCAGAACAAGAGGAAAAACAAAATAACAACAACAAAGAGATAGAGGTAATAAGTCAAAGGAGGAAAGAGTTTCAACAGTGAAATGGTAACCAAAGACTAATGAAATATCTGTAAATTTAGCAATAAGGATATGTGTAAACAGAGCACTATCATTGTCTTACATATGTTAGAACAGCGTTTCTCAGCCTGGGGTGACTTTGATCCCCAGAAATTATTTGACGAACTCTGGAGATATTTTTGGTTATCACAAGAAGGGAAATGCTGCTGATATCTAATGGGATGTGCTAAATACTCCACAATGCACAGAACAGTGCCCCACAACAAAGAATCAGTTAGACCAAAATGTGAATAATATCTCAGTTAAGAAGTCCTAGTTTAGAAAGAACTGAACAGTGTAGTTAGTCAAGGACTGGTACCATTTCCTGCAATTGGTAGTAAATGAAAAAAGGGAGACATACCTAGGAGAATGTTCAATCAAGAAGGGTGATACTTAAATCATGTTGAAGAGAAAGAACTGGTAGAAGAGGAGAGGTGAAAGTTACTAGAAATAAAGGGATGCTCACTGGAGAAAAATTCCTCTGGGAGCAGAGGAAATGAGATTCAAAGATCATATGGAAGAATTTGCCTTGGATAGTAGAAGGGCTATCGAATAAGAAGGAGGAAGTGATTGTACAAATAGAATTAGATAGAATTAGCTTCAGAGATGGTGTCAGAGTGGGGGACAAATCAAGAATTTACTCCTTTAATGACCTTGATTTCCTCTATGAAACATGAGATAGGACCACATACCTAGAGAGAAGGTTTGGAAATACCTTGGCAGAGAATAATAAAAAATTACAATAGTTATTGCCATAATGGCATGCAGGACAATAAATCCAAGGCAGTAAACCCAGAGCAGAAAAGGAGTGGATTGAGAGGATAGATGCTGCAAGGTTGTATTTGGAGGAATATTGGTAGATTATAGGGAGTGGGAGAGAGCAATCACTTGAATCACATATAATAGTTTCCTGATTTCTATGCTTCTGTTGGTCCCACCACCATTACATACCATCATTAATTCAACCTTAAACCACTGCGAGAGTGTGGCAGAAACTAAGATACCAAATTGTTTATCATTCAGTGACCCTCTATCACCTTCAGGTTAAAGTCCTAAATCCTCAGCTTAGCAAATAAAGTCTTTCAAAATCCAGAATATTCCAGGGTCATTTCATACCACCTCTTCCCACCATCCTGCCTAGACTTCAGTGGACTTCTAAACTCATACTTCTCTAATTTTTTTTTCCAGTGTTGCTCCAATACCACCCTTGGATTTGCCCCTGTAATGTCACAAACCAAATCTGCTTGTGCAATCCCTCCTTACCTATTTCAGTGGAAGAGATATCTCTTCTGTCCAAAGCTAATTTTTCCTTTTGACCTTTCAATCTCAGTGCTCACTCAGGTAAGCATACCTTTATTTCCATTATCTTTCACCTGTCTTTTTCTATTAACTTTTTCTCTTCAACATACCAAGAGAATTCAAGTTTCACCCTTTCCTGCTAGATACACTCTTTTTTCCCTCACTCTGCCTTTGCATCTACTGTTCCTTTTGTCTCAAAATACCTTCCCCTTTCCTCCACATTCCACCCATGCTTCATCTGCTTAGCAAGCTTTTTTTGTTTGTTTTTGGTACTAGTGATTTGAACCCAGGGCACCTCCCCCTTCCCCCCTCCTGCCCTGGGCTCCCACATAGGCAAGTGCTCTACCTCTAAGCTGCATCCTCAGTCCTGCTTAATAAACTTACCCATTCCTCCAAGTCTTCCCGGAAGCATTTCCTTGCCTCTCCCTTTCCTGAAATCATTACTCCCGCTTCTGTATTCTTTTCTTCAATCTATGTGTAAACTTCTACTATACGTATTATAATTATTTATGTACACACTTGTCTCTTCCAAAGCACAAAAATTGAAGAAAATGTCTTTCTCTCTTTGGTAGACAAATAGCATTCAATAAATATTTATTGAACTGTACTGAAGGAGATTGGGATTCCATTCTTGACTTTGCCACTAAGAAATTTTTTTTTTTTTTTTTGTACCAGGGATTGAACTCCAGGGCCATTCTACCACAGAACCACTTCCCCAGCCCCCTATTTTGGATTTTATTTAAAGACAGAGTCTCAGTGAGTTACTTAGCACTTTGCTTTTGCCGAGTCTGGCTTTGAACTCCTGTCCCAGCTTTGATCCTCCTGTCCCAGCCTCCTGAGCTGCTGGGATTACAGGCATGTGCCACTGCACCCAGCAAGAAATTCTTAGTCTTAATAAAATCACTGGAAATCTCTGAAAATTAACTTTAGTTACTTGTGGAAAGATCAGGATTATTGAAATATGCTCAATTCTTTCCTGAAGCTGCAGTAAAATGATGATTACCAAATTGACCTGCATTCGTGGGTCAGCAGTGTCTATCTGCCAGGCAGGAATCTGAGAAGTTAGATTTAAATATGGCAATACTGAACTGAATTAATGAATCACCTGAAAAAAAATAGGAAAAAAGAAAACTTCTACACTTAACAAAGTCAGAAGGAAAGACTGGTATACAAACCATCCATTACATACTTCACAACTGTATAAACTTTGCAATAGAGAGTAACTAATTGTGTGGTCAGCTTTGTGCAGAAAGGAAGCAAATTGAAGAAAAGCAAAGATTGGAGATTTAATGCAATGAGATAGGGAAATACTCATTGAAAGTATTTACTAAATTATTTCCTCTGCTTTGGAAAGAATTAAAAGGATTCTCAGAGATATACTAATGAGAATATTTAGTAATTCACATTTTGCTTTCTTATTGATGTACCAAGATATCACTGAAAATTGCAACTGAAAAAATTCAGTCAACTCCATAACTTTTGATTTAGTTGAAGTAACTCAGTCCCTCATTAAAATTTTGTTTATATATTAATGTTAACTTCAGCTTACATTTGTGTAAACAGAGACTATGTTTAGCTTATGAACTACGTATCGTACTGTATAATCTTTATTATACAAAGAGGGAGGGACAGAGAAAAAAGGTAGTCAATAGACTTTACTTCTTCTAAACTGTTCTGAAGTCAGTGAAATCATAGATTTTGAAAATGTGAGGAGCTATTTGGTATAATAGACAATTTTGATCAGTATCAAACTGTATGATTCTCTAATTTCTTTGGAATGCAACCTTCAAAATATATTTAAATTATCAATGACATATTATCTGTGTGGCTCAGTTCCCAAATAACTGAGGTAACATAAATGATGGTCTAATGAGGGACACAAAATTTCTGGAATTTTGCAGATGACTATTTGAAATCTCAGGTATCCTAAAATATTTCTGGTTATCAAGTCTAGTTATGGGCATGTTTGAGGCCATCTAATTCTATGAAGGTATATTTTATTTTTTTATTTGTTCTAATTCGTTATACATGACAGTAGAATGCATTTTGACATATTATACACATGGAGCACAACTTCTCATTCCTCTGGCTATGATTACACTACATGGTGCTAAGTCACACCAGTAGTGTAATCATACATGTATATAGGGTAATAATGTCAAAAGTATATTTTAAAAATAAAACTAAAAAGATGAAAGAGAAAGTCATGGTCAGCCATTGGTGATATATGGCTAGAATCACAACTGAGGAGTACCAACTGATTGAAAAATCACTCTCAAACATAGCTAAGTGTGTTAATCACAAGTATTTTTATAGTCTAAGTTAATTATAGACTTACCATTGAGCTTTTACATTATTACTTTAATTCTTTTGGAATGATTTCACAACACTATTTTTGAAATCCATAATTTCTAAAGTGTTCAACTCTGTTAGCAATAAGTAAAAAATCCACAAGTTTCTGATTGTTGAAAAGTTAGACTGGATAACCTTCAAAGTCCCTTAGAGTTCTAACATTTTGTTTTGCTTGAGAAATAATTAAAGTTATGTGGAAATTGGGAGTACTATAATTTTAAGTTGATTTATGTACTGATTGACTTTTTGCAAATTCAAAATAGAAAGTAAATATGCTTTTGTGTATTTGTTATTATTTATAGATCATGTAAAGTTTTCCAGAAACATTAAAAATTTCACTCAACTGCCTTAGTATTAATTTAATTATATAACATGTATCTTGGCTGTGATTTGGGGTTACAGGATTTCAGAGACTGTGCTTTGTTAAAAATTATTAGTAATTTTAAAAGACTAATATATTTGAGATCTATTCAGAAATGACCATTTTGAAGAACAAAGAAGAGAATGAAATGACACTGGCCCATGTATTAAAGCAGATTTCTTGACAACTTGAATCTGAATGCCATTAATACTCAGGGATCCTGATAAGATTTCAAATATTTTTAACTTTTGATAAGAGCATTAAGTCACCATTATGCTAATGTTTTAGAAATTTGGAAAGATAATTTGGAGATTGTAATTAGTTTTTAATCAACTTAAATTATTGAGATTTTTGTTGGTTTTTAATCAGCTTAAATTATTGAGATCTTAGTTGATTATTATTATTTATTTATTTATTTATTTATTGTATTGGAGGTTGAACCCAGGGAGCTTTCACACTGAGTTATACACCCCCAGCCCTTTTTATTTTTTATATTAAGAATGGAACTCATGGCTGAGGGTATAGCTCAGTTGGTTGAGTGCTTGCCTTGTATGCACAAGGCCCTGGGTTCAATCCCCAGCACCAAAAAAACTGAGGATGTCCTTGAACTTGCTATCCTCCTGTCTCACTCTCCCAAATTACTGGGATTATA
Source organism: Sciurus carolinensis (assembly GCF_902686445.1). Lineage (NCBI taxonomy): Eukaryota > Metazoa > Chordata > Mammalia > Rodentia > Sciuridae > Sciurus > Sciurus carolinensis. Next base: position 95,276,868 of record NC_062214.1, read on the forward strand.
GGCGAGTACCACCTCTTTCAGCTTATTTGGCTTTTAATCAACTGATTAAAGTTGATGACCAAACTCTGAAAACTTATTTATATGAATCATACAGACAAATAAAATCCTTCCACTCTGAACCCTTCAAACTCTAATTTAGGATTGAGTTAAACTAGGAAAGAGTGCCACCTACTGAAGCAAAATTACTTAAACATCTCAACATTAAGCTGACTGCAGAACGTGTAAAAAGCTAAGATTTAGGGTTTTCTTTTTCTTTAAAAAATGTACATTTAAAAGGATCTTCATACAGAAATTTTTTTTTTTATTTTTTTGGGGTTGGGGTTGGTTGTGGCTCAGTGGTAGAGGGCTTGCCCTCTTGCTCAGTGTGAGGCACTGGGTTTGATCCTCAACACCACATAAAAATAAATAAATAAAACAAAGGTATTGTGTTCATCTACAACTAAAAATATTTTATAAAAAATAAAATTTTTTGGTAGTTGTAGATGGACAGCATACCTTTATTTTATTTTATTTTGTGTGGTGCTAAGAATTGAACCCAGAGCCTCACACATACTAGGCAAGCGCTCTACCACTGAGCCATAGCCCCAGCCCTCATACAGAAAATATTTTAACTAAAATTTCCCTTTCATTAAAAGATAAGGCTGGCCACATGTGTTTATCATCCCCAACATCACTCTGAAAATAATAAAGGACTTTAAAAGGTACACACCCAAAACAACAAGAAAATCGGAGGTTATTAGCAAGCAATTTATTCCATCAAACGTCTGGATAATAGAAATCAGAGAACCTGTGACTGTTTAGCTGAGTGACAAAAGCTATACCATAACCTATTGTCAGATGAGGCTACATCAACAAGCAAGTAACTCTGCCTCGCAGAATGAAGAGAGGCTAGGGACTCAGGTTAAAGGCAAGGGAGGCAATGAAGTGGAAAAGGAAGAGAGCAATTGTTAAGTCTCTCTATGACATAGACCTCTCCACCCCTCTCTCTGCCTGTCTTTAGGCATCTAGAACATCTTTAAGTCCTAGGCTAAAAACGGGCAGGGAGTTTGTTCTGCAAAAAACCAGACTGAACTAATTGAGAATTAGAGCAGCTGATGTGACAAGCTGCAATGAATATCTCACATTATAACACTAATAGGCCCCACTTGCTCATACCTGCCTGGCAGTAGGCAGTGTCCTTTTACCCAGACTTTACATTCAGTTTTTATATTATAGCATTTATAAATATTTATTGATAACCAAGAAATGCCATATATTTGAGGAAAACCTGTAACATATAAGGGACCAAGATAAACATTTTAAAATGATTATAAAGAATGAAGATAAATGAACAAATGGGGGGGAATATTTTTAACCTCATATACTCAGAAATTAAAAATGATACTGCATTCTTATAGCAGGGAAAGGATATTATAAAAAAGAAAGCATACTTAGAAATTTAAATTATGTTTTCTGAAATTAAAATTCAATAGAAAGACTGAAAAGATAACATAAAAATGTAGTTAACAAATGTTATCCAGGAAAAGGAATATGAAAATAAAGGAATACGGAAAATCTTACCTCTAATGAATGATTTAGCAATATTTACCATATATACTATACACTCACCACTTATATTTTTGTCAAATATTGTGATTCTATAACATTGTTAGGCAGTCTCTTTTTTTTAATATTTAGTTGCCCATGGACCTTTATTTCATTTGTATGCAAGTACTGACAATCGAACCCAGTGCCTCACACATGCTAGGCAAGAGCTCTACCACTGAGCTACAACCCCAGCCCTATAACATTTCAATCCTATAAGACATTGCATACCTCTGTGTTTCTACAGTCAATGTGATTTAGATTTATTGTCATAATTATCACTTTTTTGGTCTTCATGACTTTCTGCACCTCTGATCTTTCTTGAAAGATATATTTTTTTAACATGATGAACAACCTCCAGAATATCATTTGGTAGTTACCTGTTGTTGACAATATCTTTGATTTTCCTTGAAATGTATGGAAATGTATGCTCTCATACTGAAGTATTTCAAGAGTGGCAATTATTTCCCTACAGCTCCTTGAAGGTATAAGTTAGTCTGTTGAAGCCTCTGCTGTCACTGAGAAGCCTGTTGTAAGTTTAACTGTAGCTTCTTCAAAGTTAATGTTTTTTTCTGACTACCTCAAGATTCTGCTCCTCCTCTTGACTTACTGAAGCTTTACTTTGATTTATTAATTTGAGAATTTATTTTTACTTATTCTGCTTGGGCTTTATAGCAGAATAAATTTATTATTATTGAATCAGTAGACTATCAGACATTATATCTTCAACATATTGTCTCAGATCCATTCTTTTTCCTAAAACTTCAATTAAACATGCTACACCTTCTTATTGTATCTAGTGTATCTCTTACCCTTATATACTAGATAACATTTTTGGGGGTAGGGGTTGGGATTGAGGCCTTATGCATGCTAGTCAAGCACCTTGCCACTGAGCTGCACCCTTACATAGTCCTTATGTTATTATTAAATTACTCCTTGCTTCATTCTGGATAGTTTCTCCTGAATTTTATCTTATTACAATCACCCGATTTTCTCTCAGTTGTGACTAATCTGATCCATTTTAAAAAATTCATTGTTATATTTTTTCATTTTTGAAATTTCTTTTTTCCCCTCAAATGTGTTGTGCTTTTTAATTTTTATAGTTCACAGTCCCCTGATGAAATTTGCAAGCTTGATTTTGTCCCTTGAACAGAGTAATCACAGTTGTTTTATAAAGTTTGTGTCTGACAATTCAAATTTCTAAGTCCCTGTGAATCTTCTTCTATTTGTTTTTCCTGTTAATTCTGACACACAGGCTTCTTGTCTCCTTGTGTCCATCTTTGAGTTCAGAACATAGTGCTTGAAATTACATTTATAGACATCACCTGAGAGCTGTCATGATGTTAATTAACTTCCTCCAGAAGAGACTGGCTTGTATCTGCCAGGTGCTCAAGGTGGATAGCAGAGCAGGAGCAGACTCTAATTTTCTGCACCACCACCTGGTGTAAGGGAAGACTACAATCCATATCCTTTCAGAGGACACAAACCTTCAAGGTATGTCCAATGTTGGGAGATAGGTGACCATCCTGGGGGCTAATCCTCACATTCCAAAATCCTGGTTCCTTCAGCCCAGCAAGACTTCTAAAAGTGCAGTTTAGTGTCTCATTTGCTTCCCCAGGATTGGTGCACTCTTCTTAATGGCTCATTTCTGGGGCCCAATCCTGCACCTTATCTTGCCTTGAAATTCCTCTCTAAATTATAAGCTGTTTCATGATTTTTAGATTCATAGATAATCTTGATTTCTTTAGTTATCTTCAATGAGAGAGTAACTATGAGTTATCTAGTCCACCATAATTTAATTCCAGAGATCCTGCCTTCCAGGTTTAGTCTTACACTCCCCTTTTAGTCCTCACTCCCTTAGTTCTCTCTCCCTAGGTCATTTATATGCTACTCCACATGTATGCTGATAGCTCAGAATTTCATATCTTCACCCAACTCTTTCTTTGCACTAGACATGTATGTTCAACTGCCTAATCTACATCTTCATTTAATGTCTCATAGGAACCCTAAGACAAAGATGTACAGAATTATATTTTTACCTATGTGTCAATGATTTTACAGGTATTATTCATTCAATTCCTGTATCTTAAGATCAACGTTATCTCCCAAGTTTTAGTTTGTATTTCCCTAATCCCTAATACAATATATTTTGTCAAATATTGTGATTCTATAACATTTAAATCCCACAATTCATTATTATGTTGCATACCCCCTATTTTACAGTCAATGTAATAAATTTATGACTTATCCTCATAATTATCTTTTTTTTTTTTTTGGTCTTCATGACTTTTTGCACCTCTGATTTTTCTTGCAAGATGATTTTTTTTTCACACAATGAACAACCTCCAGAATATCATTTGGTAGTTACCTGTCGTTGGCAATATGTCTCTTTGATTTTCCTTAAAAATGTATGGACTTGCATAGCATCTCCAGAGCTCACACAATTCTGTATATATTTCTTTTTCCATCAGCTGGAATGGGAAAACCTCAGAACATGTGAGTGCATAGAGTCAAGTCCTTGAAAAGGTATTGCCTCATTGGTGGGCCCAAATTCATCCCCAAATAAAATGTGTCTGGATTCAATCTCTCAAAGCTTAAAAGCAAGCCTCAAGAAGGTCAGATTTATCCCACATACCATAATAAGGTTCCAAAATAAACCCCAAACAATTAAAGCAGTATAATTAATATAGCATCCAGGAATGTAGTATTTAATGTCTGAGTGGGCATGGTGGTACACTCCTATAATCCCAGTGACTTGGGAGGCTGAGGTAGGAGGATCACAAGTTTGAGACCAGTCTCAACAACTTAGCAAGACCTTGTCTCAAAAAATGTCAAGAGCTGGAGATATCACACAGTGGTAGAGTGCATTTGGGTTCAATCCCCAGTACAAAAAAAAAAAAAAAATTCAATGTCTGAAGTTCAAACAAGATCACTAAGCATGCAAGGAAGCAAGAAAATAGAACCAATAACCAGAGTGAAAATTAACTAACAGAAACAGACCGAGAAATTCTACAGATGATAGAACTAGTAAACAAGAACATTGAATCAGTTATTTTAAATATACTCCATTTGATCAAGATGGTACAGGAGAGGTTGGGACATGGTTCAGTAGTAGAGTATATGCTTAGTGTGCATGAAGCCCTGGGTTTGATCCCAGAAAAACCTCTCCCCTGCAACAACAACAACAACAACAAAAAAGAAGATAGAAGAAACAATAAGTACAGTAAAGAATAAAATGGAAAGTCACAAAAGACCCAAAGACTGTAGATGAAAAATATAGTATCTAAAATATAAAATATACTAGATGCAATTGACAGCAGATCTGACACTACTGAATGAGAGAAAAAAGAAAGTGGTAGGAGGAGACAGTGCCAAAATGAACAGTGAGAAAACACTAAGCAGGCTATCACACATTTGGACTCCACACTCAAGAGTCCCAGTTGAGGATATGGGTGAAAGACGTTGAAGAAGTAATGGCCTGGAAATTTTCCAAATTTGATAAAAAATATAAACTCGCAGATTCAATAGTACAAGGAAACCTCTGAAAATAACACATGAAGAAAACAAGACCAAGGCACATAATACTCAACTTACTAAAAACTAATAAGTATCCCTTTAAAACAGAAATAGAAAAAGATACATGACAGAAGAAAAAAACCCAAGAGATATACATATACACATGGATTCCCTGTCTCTTGCCACATGATATCCTCTGACATCAGAACTCTGCTAGCAAGAAGGTTATCACCAGATATGACTCCTCAACCTTGCACCTCCAGAACAATGAGCCAAATAAACTTATTTTCATTAAAACTTAACTCCCACATACATATACACAGAGACCACCTCTCATTAAAAACAATGCAAGCCAAGTAGCAGAAGGAATTGTTATCTTTAAAGAAGTACTGAAAGAAAAGAAATGCCAATCAAGAATTGATCTCTTCCTTAGAATGAAGGAAAAATAAAAACTTTTGCAGATCATCATCTTGTAAGACAGCACTCTAAGAGACATTTAAGTCATCCTTTAGGTAGAAGATAAATGATACCAGACAGAAAGTTGGATATACATAAAGAGATGAAGAACATCACATGGTAAATAGAAGGGTAAATATAAAGTTGTTGTTTTTTTTTTTTTTTTAAGAGTAGAAAGTAAACTTTATTAAAGAAAAATAAAAGCAGATTTCTCCTGGGTGGAAGAAGGGGACCCAAAGGAGAAATCCCTCAGATTGAGCAAATCTTGTCCTTTTTATAGGTTTTATTCTCCAGTCCTTTCCCCCATCTCTTTCCTTCCTGCCTACATGATTAGGCCCGGTTTTGCATAAAGTGAGAAGAGATGGGCAGGGGGGCCAAATATAAAATATTTTAAATTTATCTTTACAAGATATTTGCTGTGTGAAGTATTATTAGTGCTGGGTGAAATGGCACATGCCTGTTGTCCCAGCTCCTTGGAAGGCTGAGGCAGGAAGTTCGCTTGAGCCCAGGAGTTTGAGGTCAACCTGTGAAACACAGGGAGAAAGTAACAATTTAGAGAGAAAATAAATAAGTTTGGGAATGTGGCTCAATGGTAAAGTGAGTGCTTAGCATGTACAAGGTCCTATGTTCAATCCCTAGCATGCAAAAAACCAAAAACAAAACCAACACTAGTAGTACCAACATATCATATAGTTATTACACATTTAAGTTAAATGTATGACAAAGGGTGGGAGATAAAAAGTAGAAGTTTGACTGGTGCGGTGGTACACACCTGTAATCCCAGCGGCTCAGGAGGCTGAAGCAGGAGGATTGAGAATTCAAAGCCAGCCTCAGCAAAAGCGAGGCACTAAGCACTAAGAACAAAGATGGAACAAATAGAAGACTATGTGGGATAAAAAGAAGACAAAATGGGTGCTGGTGGTGAAACTCTGTGGTAGAATATATCACTTGCATGTAAGAGGTCCTAACTTCAATTGCCAGCACCACACATACATACACACAAGACAGTAGACTTAAACCCAATCATAAAGTATATTTGCTTTAAATGTATATGGTCTAAATACCCTGATTAAAAGACAGAGATTGCAGGGCACAGCAGCATATGCCTGTAATCCCAGCAGCGCAGGAGGCTGAAACAGGAGGATCACAAGTTCAAAATCAGTCTCAGCAAAATTGAGGTGCTAAGCAACTCAGTGAGACCCTGTCTCTAAATAAGATACAAAATAGGGCTGGGGAGTGGTTCAGTGGTTACATGCCACCGAGTTCAATCCCCAGTACCCCCCCCCCCCAAAAAAAAAAGACAGAGATTGTCAGAATGGATAGAAAAGCAAGGCCCAACTACAGGCTGCATACAAAAAAATCCTACTCTAAACTTAGAGGTGGTTAGGATAAAAGTAAAAGGATGAAAGCAGATATACTATGCTTATACCAATGCAAAGAAATTTGAAATGTCTTTATGAGATAAAGTAAATTTCGGAGAAACAAATTATATTATAGAAGAAAAAATTTCATTTCATATGATAAAGGGAACAAATTCACAGACACTAGCAATTCTAGATGTGTATACATTCCATAAGAGATTTAAAGTATGTAAGTAAAAAAGGAATTTAAATAAATACACAAATAATTAGTGTTAGATATTTTAACATTTTGCTGTTTATAATTAACAAAACAAATGGATTTTAAAAATTAGCAAGGATATGGAAACCCTGAAAAATCATTATTTATCAACTTGATCTATGTCCAATAATAACATAATACTATTTTCATCAATAAGGAATGTGGGACATTTACCAAATTATACTGCATTCTGAGGCATAAAACAAGTCTTGATAAATTTAGAATGCTTGAACTCATACAAAGTGTTTTCTTACCATAAGGAATTAAATTAGATAACTTAAAGATGTTTGGAAAACCTCCCCTAAATAACTGGAAATTAAACCCACCATATAAATAACTAATAGAACAAGGAAGATAAAAAAAGAAATTTAAAAATATTTTGAACTGACTGAAGATAAAACCACAACTATTAAAAATTTGTGGGATGCTATGAAAGCATGTTCTCAGAGAAACTTATAGCATCAAATATTTATATTGGAAAAGAAGAGAGCTTTAACATCAGTGACCTAAGCTTCCATATTAAGAAATTACTAGAGCAAATTAAACCAAAAGCAAACAGAAGAAAGGAAACAATAAAACAAGGCATGCAGGCACCAGCCCATAGGCTGTGGGGCTCCTGCTAGGCCTGGGCCCTGCTGAGGCTGAGCCAGAGGCCTCTGGAGGCACCTCTGCCTCCAGGAACTTTGAGAAATTTGCCTCAAAACTCAAAAGCTCATAAAGGACACTACATTACATTTAGGTGTCATATCTCTTTAGGCTTCTCCACTCTCAAACTATGAAAGTTTCACAAATTTCCCTTGTTTTTGAAAACCTTGACAATTTTGAATATCATCTGTCAGAAAAATCCTTTGGTACCTTCAAAGGTTTTTCCTTAGGATCTCACTTTACCTACAAATCATCCAAGTTAAATTAATTTTTTAACTTTTTTTTAAATCTTACTTTTTAATTTTTGTGGTGCTGGTGATTGAACCCAGGGCCTTGTGCATGCTAGGCAAGTGCTCCACTGAACTATGTCCTCAGCCCCTGAGTTGAAATTTCCAATGACAAATAACTTTAAAGAAAACCAAAGAAAAATCACATATTCTTTAGGACCCTGGATGCCCTTCTTGATAAAACCCTGACAGATTGTTGTAAAACTCTGAAATGAGCCAAAAGATCTATGACCTGAAGGTGGAATTTTCCAAGTTCTCTCTGACTTCAGTCCTTTGGCCCTGCCATATATATTGGACATTAATGATGCAAAAGGAATCTGTTGTTTCATTGTTGTTTGGAAAATGCATGAGATTGAACCCAGACCCTCTTGCATGTGAGGCAAGCACTCTACCACTGAGCTACATCTCCAGTCCTCAGTTATCTTTTTTTTTTTTTTTTTTTGTACCAGGAATTGAACCCCAGGGGCACTTAGCCACTGAGCCACATCCCCAGCACTTTTTGTATTTTATTTAGAGACAGGGTCTCCCCAAGTTGCTTAGAGCCTTGCTAAATTGCTAAGACTGACTTTGAACTTGTGATTCTCCTGCCTCAGCCTCCCCAGCTGCTGGGATTACAGACGAGCGCCACAGCCATGGCCCCTGAGGCATCTTTTGATATCTAAGTAGATGCTGAGAAATATGCTGCCAATACTGTATGTTCAAGACAAACAAAATACAGCTCCAGCTGAAATTGGCTACTGCCAATGCCAGGTGTGGACCCCCAAATGAAAATGAAGACCTCATTCAAAGCGATTTCAGGGAACTTACAACTCTAGTTAGTCTATGGCCATCTGATGTTGCACAATCTGCTGAGTCTGTGTGAGTCAGTCCTGAGGCACTCAACAAACAATGGAATACAAAAGAAAGAGGAAGAATTTGGAAATTTGAGCCCAAAAGTGGAAAAAAAAAAAAGCAGGAATAACTGGCTGAGTTAACAAAGCAAATGAAAAGGGGAAAGAAGAAAGAAAAACCCTTAATCAGTGACAACTTGCCCTAAAGAATTACCTGTTGGGAAAAATATGTGAAGTTGATCTGGATGATGATAGTGTATTTTTTAGAAACACATATTAGGGGCTGGGGAGATAGCTCAGTCGGTAGAGTGCTTGCCTTGTAATCATCAAGGCCCTGGGTTCAATCCCCAGCACCCCCCCCCCAAAAAAAAAAAAGAAACACATATTAGAATATGAACAACCAGAAAAGGGAAATTGGGGGGCAGAGGGAGGGGGTGGCAAAAAGGAATCAGCATAATTTACCACAGAAGTTTTGGAGAAAGTTTAAGTTAGTGAGGCACCTCTCTGCTAATTAACTTGTTTGAAGGGATTCAATTGATGTGGAGCAATAACTGCAATAGAAATCGGTACTGTGTATATTTTTGTTTTAGTCAGCTCTTCCGCTACTGTGACTAAATGACCCAACCAGCACAACTGTAGAGAAGGAACAGTTTATTTGAGGGCTCACGGTTTCGGAGATCCTACTCCTTAGAAGGCCAGCTCCATTCCTCAAGGTTCTAGGTGAGGCTGAACACTGAACATCCTGGCAGAAGAGTGTGGCAGAGGGAAGCAGCTCATATCATCAGGAAGGAGAAAGAGAGAGAGACTCCACTCGCCAGAAACAAAATATATACCCCACCGCCATGTACCCAATGAGCCGCTCCCTCCAGCCACACCCCACCTGCCTCCAGTTACCAATTCAATCAGGGATTAATTCACTGATTGGGTTAATACTCCTACAACCCAATCACTTCTCCTCTGAACCTTCTTGCATTGTCTCACACATGAGCTTTTGGGGGACACCTCATATCCAAGTTATAACAATGTTTATGTACTTTGTATAATGGGTATACATAACACGCACTCTTCCTTGGAAAACAAAAATAAAATTTTCATGTTTCAGATTTAAAAAAAAAAAAAAAAAACAGGAGTAGGAAGACACAGAAAGGAAATAAAACCGAGGAACAGGGAGACCAAAGCTGACTCCATAAGATCGACAGTACAGATGAACCACTGGCTAGACTGCACAAGGATTTTAAAAAAGGACAAGACACAGACTGCTAGTGTCAGGAATGACACAGAGAACAGCAATTCCCATACAATGAATTCAGTTTTTTAAAAATTTGTGCCCCAAGAAGAATGAAGGAACTTTGTGATTATGCAGTGGGGAGTGAGGGAAGGGGTGGGGCGGTGGGGATGGGAAGGTGGGTAGAATAAGACAGACTTTATTACCCTATAAACATGTATGATTACACTCCTGGTGTGACTCAGCACCGTGTACAGCCAGAAGAATGAGAAGTTATGCTTCATTTGTGTACAATGTGTCAAAATGCATTCTGTTATGTATAACCAATTAGAACAAATTTAAAAAATTTTTAAAGTAATTCTGAAAATCTGTCACAACTAAGCAAAGCCTGAGACATGGTAACTAGATGTAATATGTGACCTTGAAAGGCATCTGGGAACAGAAAGGACATTAGCTAAAAAGGAATTCTGAAAAAGGTGAGCATTAGTTAATGCATCTATATAGGTACACTAATTGTAACAAATGTAGTCTGATATATAAGATGTTAATAATAGGGGACACTGAGTACAAAGTATATGGGAATGAAGTGCTATCTTCACAATTTTTCTGTAAGAATAAAACTGTTCTAAAGATGAAGTCAACTAAAAATAAATACATGAGTTAATTAAAGATAATAAAAAGAAGGAACAGAAATCATTGGAATAATAAAACACTAAAGTTAATTGGGAAGATTTAAAAAAATATAAACGAACTTTTATTTTGAAAACATTGGCAGATTTGTGGTTTCTAGTCTGGCACATAAGAAATTTGAGAGCTACCATTCTGTCCTAACAAGTAAAAAACTGAAGAAACCAAAAAACTAACAACTCTTCTTAGATCTATCAGAGAAGTGAGGTCACAGGGCAGATCACCCAACCTGCTTTGGAGAGAATCAGGAGATGCACAACCATGTTACTAAAGCAGGTACCCATGGGGGAACATCCATGAGAATCAATGCCAGGATAGGAAAACCTGAATGGTAATTGACAGAGTGCTGGAGGTTCACAGTGGACAATCTGAGAGTTAAAAACTTTAGGGGTCACAGTCATGGGGGACTGCCTCAGAGCTGTGGCTGTGCTTTGCTCTGGGAACTTTCGGTGTAAAGATTGCAGAATGATATTGCCCAGGAGATATGGTAAATTCCTTTCTGAGGAAGTTCTGTGCAGAAGGTATGGAACAATAACAGTCTTGATCTTGAGCTCAGACCCCAGCTACCAGGGATAGAGAATTCTGAGCATAACAAGATAACCACAATGTTTTATAAGTACTCACTACAAGCTTCAAGCCTACCTCCTCTGCAGAAACTCTTGACAATGGGCTTCCTGGGTGCAGCAGGATAACAGGATGTTCCTATCATTGCAACAGAATAGTTACAAAAATGTTTGTAGTTCTATAACTTTTTAGTGCACAAACAATGTCTCTATAGTTTTAACTTCCTGATTGCAAGACCCTATATAATAAATGTGCTGAGCTAGCTCTGGGTCATTATTCCTCCATCAGAGGACACTGGTCCCACCTGGTCCCCGCTTTCTCTCTATTGAAAAAAAACCAAAAAAACAAAAAAACTTTGTGGCCCAAATCATTTGGTGAATTTTATAAAATATTTAAGGAAGAATGAACACCAATTCCACACAAACTCTTCTAGAAAATAGAATGAATACATCTTAATTCCTAACATTATCCTAAAACTAAAGTCAGACAGCAATACAAAGAGGAAAAAATATTTAGAGCAATACACTCATAAAGATACAGGCAAGACAGGCATGGTGGCTCACTCCTGTAATCCCAGAGACTTGGGAGACAGAGGCAGGAGGATCGCAAGTTCAAAGCCAGCCTCAGCAATTTAGTGAGACTCTAAGCAACTTAGTGAGACTCTGTCTCAAAATAAAAAAATAAAAAGGGGTTGGGGTTGAGGCTCAGTGGTAGAGCACTTTCCTAGCACATGTGAGGCCCTGGGTTCCACCCTCAGCAGCACATAAAGACAAATAAATAAAAATTAAAGAAAAAGAAAGGAAAAAAAGAAAAGAAAGAAAGAAAGGTAGGTTGGTCAGTCTGGGGATGTGGCACAGTGGTTAAGTTCCCCTGGATGCAATCACCGGTACCAAAATAAATAAATAAATAAATAAAAAGATACAGGCAAAAATCCTTAACAAAATTTTAACAAATCAAATCCATTGACATACAAAATATAGATAATACATTGTGACCAAGTTAGTTTTATTAAAAAATATGTGGTTGAAGAACCAAAAATCAGTCATGTAAATCACCCTATTATCACTCAAGAAAACTTTTATAATTATTTCAATAGCTTCAGAAAAGAATCATTTGACAAAATTCAATAGCCACTCATGATAACTCACAACAAACCATGAATGGATAAAAAGTCCTAGATCTAAAACAAAAAAGTCATCTACAAATAATCTACAGCTAACATCATAAATTGATAGTGAAAATCAAAAGCCTTTTCCACTAAGACTAAGAGCAAAGAAAATCAGTCATAGCTTCTGAATCTTCCTCTAGCTTCTGCTATTAAAGCCATATTTCTCTCCTGTTTTAATAATATTACGTTTATAAGCTCTATAAGGGCACTTATCACATTTAATTCAGTTACTCTGTGTACCCCTCTCTCACTCTACTGTGACCGTCTATAGGAAAAGTTCTTTTTTACTCATTTTCATGTGAATGTTTATTGAATAATTTAAATTAAGATTTGTAAAGTTGCCTGTAGTCCCAGCTACTCAGAAGGCTATACAGGAGGATTGCAAGTTTGAGGCCAGCCTGGGTAACTTAGCAAGACCCTGTATCAAAATTTTTAAAAAAGGGCCGTGGATGTGGCTCAGTGGTAAAGCACCCTAGGTTCAATCTTCCAGTACTGGGAAAAAATTGTAAAGTATGTTAATATTCATCAAGTTCAAACATTCTACTTTCCACTGGAGGAAAGCTATCCCCAGAGAAGTCTAGTAATTTTTCCAATATACTACAGTAAGTTAGCAGTAATAATTAACTATGTCTTTTCATTAGCAAGGTACTACTATCTTACTGTCCTCTTTTCTCCCCACCCCCTAGTACTAGGGATTGAAATCAGGACCTTGCTGGGTAAGTACTCTACCACTGAACCACATCCCCAGCTCTAATAAGGTACTATCTCAGTGAACTAATCATTAAGTAAAAGACTTCATTCCCATTACATGTGAGAAAATTACAGCCAAGAAGGGTTAAATTATTTGCCTTGGGTTAATATTAAGATACTAGGAGCATTAACACAATATCAAAATATAAGGAATAGACAAAGACAAGAAGTTTCACGTTTAAAACATTTTTATCTTTGGAGCAAGACTATTTCCCAAGAATTCGCTTTTGGTTTGTGCAACAAAAATCCAAATTTTAACAATGAGAAACTGATCTTAGAAATGTAATCTAAAGCTGGGTGTGGAGGCACACGCCTGTAATCCTAGAGGTTTGGGAGGCTGAAGCAGGAGGATCAAGAGTTAAAGCCAGGCTCAGCAACTTAGTGAGGCCCTAAGCAAATCAATAAGACTGTTTCTAAATAAAATACAAAAACGGGATGGTGATGTGGCTCAGTGGTTAAGTGCCCCTGAGTTCAATCCCTGGTACCAAAAAAAAAAAAAAAAAAAAAAAGAAATATAGTCTGAAGATCTGAAACTATGCCTGTTTTTTTTTTTTTTTTTTTTTTTTTGACTGTTTTGGTACTGGGGATTGAATCCAGGGTCGCTTTACACTGAGCTATCACCAGTCCTTCTTATTTTTCATTTTTAAGACAGGGTTTCGCTAAGTTGTTTAAGGTCTTACTAAGTTGCTGAGACTGGCCTCAAATCTGTGATCTTCCTGCCTCAGTCTCCTGAATTGCTAGATTGCAGGTATGTACCACCATGCCCGGCTTATGCCTGTATTTTAAAATGGCAAACACTCACCAATTCCTTGCCAGCAGTACCAATTTAGATGAATCATCTTTTATAATATTTGCTTATTTATGCAAACACTCCCAGCCCTGTTCTCTAATAGTACCAGGACAGCTTACAGCACATGTAATCATTGGGGCAGAACAATCTTAAATGTGTTAAGATTTTAGGATGGAAAAAAGAAAAATAAGCTAGAATAGCAAAAACTGAGCCATTGGTAATTATGACACAGAAATATGTACCATATAATCCTGGATAATTTCTAGATGGGAGTGACCATTTTAGCTTGGATTCCTTTTAGCCAAAGCCAACAGTGAAATGCAGTTATAAGATTCCCCATGTCAATGAGATAATATGTCTCAGAAGGAGCATAATTTTCTTTACATTGACATCTGTAAAAAAAAAAAAGCAACATTAAAGGGACACTGTGTAATACCAATCAACATTTATAACAACATCTCTACAATAATGATCTTGGTGAGTTTCACCAAAAGAAGGAACTGAGATCTATATCTTTCATCAACAAGCAACTTATACAAGATCTGTCTATAATTCCTTAGGAAAGAAGGTTAGCCCAACTAAAATTAAATATGTAGGAAGGAGGTTAATATAGAAGCCAAAGTATGAGTCTGGTATAAACCCCTTTATAATTTTTTCCTATAAAAACCTTGTAGGAAGTGTAGGACCATCTAATTTCTCACCAAGTCAAGACAGGATCTTTAAAAGAAGAGTTCTTCCTTCTATAGGTATATCCTCCTGCACACCATTCCCCTTTGTGCTGCTGGTACAACTTGTCTCAATTCCAAAAGCTAGGTAAGCCAAAAGCCATGGATTTTAGAACACTTGACACCCAGTCATAAAGAGACCAGTTGTTGCATAACATAAACAAGCACTAAAATTCCAATAGTATGGTTTATATAGGAAAACTTATAATGTGTGGAAAATATTTCAATAAGAATGTCTTGAGTAACTCAGGAAAATGGGTTCACTAAGGTTTATTGTACTCTTTCCACTTTTGTATATGTTTGAAATTTTCCATAAAAAGAAACTAAGGAAAGGAAAGAAAATATAATTATGTTGAAGATCTTCAAAGAGATAAAGAAGTAATATTTATGAAAAATAACCAGAAACTATAAAACAATAGCAGTTTGATATAAAAGGAACTAATTAGAAATTCCAGAAATAAAAAATAATAATAATAGAAATTTAAAGAAAACTCCAAAACAACCATCCAATTAAAACAGCCAAAGATTGGAATAGATGTTTTACCAAAGAAGATAAATGAATGGCTGGAATAAGCACATAGAAAGATGTTCACACTAAGTCATTAAGGAAATTCAAATTAAAACCATGGCGAGATATGATTTCATATCCACTAGTGTGACTATAATAAAAAGATAGAAAATGGCAAGTGTTGGAAAGGAGGTAGAGAAATGGAACCCTCATTCTTTCTAGGGGTGTGTAAAATGGTGCAGCTATTTTGGAAAACTGCCAGTTTCTTAAACAATAAATACAATTTTACAATATCATCAAACAATTTCACTCCTAGATATCTACCCCCCAAAATGAAAACATATATCCACATGAGGACTGTACATGAATGTTATCAGCAGCATTATTCTTGATACCTCGAAATGGAACCAATCCAAAGGTCCATTAAGTAGTGAAAGGATAAACACAATGTGGTGTATCTGTACAATGGAATACTTTCATCAACAAACAACTTATGCAGGCTATAAAATAGATGAACCTCAAAGAATCCAGATATATAACAAATATCATTTAATTCCATTTATATAAAATATCCAGAAATGGCAAACATATAGAAACAAAGTATATTAGTGGTTACTTGGTGCTAGAGGGAAAACAAAAGTAGACTACAGAAGGGCACAAGGGATCATTTTGGTGTGATAGAAATGTTCTAAACTGGATTGTGATGAGGACTGCATAACTTCATAAATTTAGCCAGGTGCAGTGGCATGTGCGTGTAGTCCCAACTACTGGGTAGGCTGAGGCAGGAAGATCAGGAGCCCAGGAGTTCTGCACCAGCCTGGGCAACATAGTGAGACCTGTCTCAAACAAACCAGAAAGGATAAACTTCATAAATTTACAAAAATCATTAAATTTTACATTTTAAATGATATGTAAGTTATACTCAGTGATGCTATTTTAAAAGAGGTACTGAGAGTGTAGCTCAGTGATAGAGTGCACCAGGCTCTGGGTTCTATCCCCACCACCACAAACACAAAAAGAAAAAAGAAACAAATAAACAAGATGGGTAAAATTAATACTGGACAAAGTTGAGATAATTAGTGAATTGGAAGATAATACCAAGAAATTCATTCAAAACACATCACAGAAACAGACGAAAGTATGAGACAAGGCAGAAAAATGACGTACAATTAATAGGAGTTGCATGACCCCTCATACACAGTCAGTAGAAATTTCAGAAGAGAATAAGGGAAATAGAAAAACAACATTCAAGGCGATAACAGCTGAATAGCTTCAAGAACAGAAAAAACAAAAGGGTCTTAAAATTGAAAGGGAATTTTCACAGGACAATGAAAAACCCACCTTTATAAGCAAAACTGAAGAACATCAAAGATGTACTGTATAAAAAAATTAACTCCAAGATACCTATATCTTAAGATTATAAAAATCATTAGACTCATAGAAATAATTGCTTTAAATTGCTGAAAGAAAATAACTTTTAACAAGAAAATCTAAATGTGGTTATGCTCTCATTTAAGATGAGAATCCCCCCAAAATACAAAGGATAGAAGAGATTATTCTCTTCTGATCCTCACTGACCCTCATCACAGCATGTTAGTTAAAACAGCAACCATTAAAAAAAAGTGGGATTCAAGATACATGAGAGAATATAGAGCTTCACATGTTGTGAAATTCAATTGATTGTTAAATACAAGAAAACACCCAAAATTAAACTAACAGCCTGTACAAAAATAATGAGAAGGTGGGCAGGAGTGTTCAATGGATGTTCAATGAATGTTCAATGAATGACTGCAGTATCCAAAGGATAAGAGGCCAGGTGCCATGGCGCACACCTATAATCCCAGTGACTCAGGAGGCTAAGGGAGGAGGATCACCAGTCTCAGCAAAAGTGAGGTGCCAAGCAACTCAGTGAGACCCTATTTCTAAATAAAATACAAAATAGGGCTGGGGATGTGACTCAGTGCCCTGAGTTCAATCCCCAGCACCACCACCCCCCCCACCAAAAAAAAAAAAAAAAAAAAAAAAACACTGAAGAGCTTTAGGCTTTTGGAAAAATTTATAATTAAGTAGTATAGTAGCCAGCCTCCAACAATACCTCCTCCTATCCTCACCTCCAGGTATTCATATGATTCAACCATGTCTGACCAGTGTTTCCAATAAAAAATAACTGACAGGGCTGTGGATATAGCTCAGTTGGTAGACGGCCTTGCAAGCACAAGGCCCTGGGTTCGATCCCCACCATTGGGGGAAAAAAAAAAAAAAACTGACAGAGTTTTGACTTCTGAGACTAGTTCAATAAAGATGTGGCAATTTCCATCCTGGTTGCTCTATTAAATCAGTGGCTCTGGGGCAGTGGCTCTCAGGGATGATTTTGTCCCTATCTCCATTATGAGAACCATTTGCAGTGTGGAAGACAATTTTGATTATCACAACTGGTAGTACTACTGGTATCTAGTGTGTAGAGGTCAAGGATGCTGTTAAATATCTTAAACTGCATGGAACAGTGCCCCTCTCTCACAGAAAATTATGTAATACAAAAGGTAAGTACTACTGAAGTTGAGAAACCTTGCCATAAGAGAGGCTAGATGCTACCTCATGAGAACTCTCCAGTAGTCCCATGAAAGTTTCATGTGGTAAGGAACTTGGGTCTCCTGCCTCAATGACAACTTGCCATCTATGTGCATTCTTTTAAAAATATTTTTTAGATGTTGATAGACCTTTATTTTTTTCATTTATTTATATGTGGTGCTGAGAATCAAACTCGTGCCTCACATGTTAGGCAAGCGCTCTACAACTGAGCCACAACCCCAGCCCCCATTGTCCATTCTTGAGAGTGAATTCTTCCAGCCCCAGTGAAGCCTCAGACAAATATTGCTCAACCTCATGAGAGACCCATAGCCAGTAGCATCCCATTAAGCCACTCCTGAACTTACTACCCACAGAAACTGTGAAATAACAAATGCTGACTGTTGTCTTAGACCTCTGTGTTTTGGAGTACTTTTCTAGACAATAGATAACTCATACAAACAGGTAAGTCAAACATTTAAGATAATGACTAAAAGAAAAGAAATATAGTTTACAGTTTCTACGTTAGCACAGGAAAAACAAAGGGGAACTATAAAAAAAAACTTTAGTAATCCTACATAAAGCAGAGAAAGAGGAAAAAAAAAAGAAGGAAAAAAAGAGTGCCAGAATCACACAATATACACATATAAATCAAAAGATATTAGTTATTGAAATAAATGTAAATCATTGAACTTACTCATTAAATAATAAAAACATCAAATTAAAAATATTCAACTATATACTACTTATAGGAGAAAATTCTAAAACAAAACAACAGAAATATTGAAAATAAAGTTGATGGAATAACAAATAACAGGAAATATATATGCTCAGAAAGCTAACAGTAAATAATAGTAGACAAAATAGAATTTAAGGCAAAAATAGAAATAAAGAGAGAGACTACAGACACAAGGTCAACCTTATCCCCATCCCAAAATAAAAAAATGGAAAAGGCTAGGGATGTAGTTCAGTGGTCTCCTGGGTTCAATCCCCAAGTAGTGAAAAAGTAAAATTTTTTCTCTACTGGTGTCAATTTTGGAAAATTTCCTAAAAATGAATTTAAATTTATTTCTCCTCATATTTCTTGATGATTTTGCTTTAAGAATGTTGATGCTATGTTATATTGTACATAAATGTTCAAAAAATAGAGTTTGAGGGCTAGGGTTGTAGCTCAGCGATAGTGCACTTGCCTAGCACCTGTGAGGCACTGGGTTCAATCCTCAGCACCACACAATAAATAAATAAAATAAAGGTATTGTGTCCATCTACAACTAAAAATATTTTTAAAATGGAGTTTGATTATGATTTGTTCCCTTTTTGATAACTATAAATGCTCTTATTTGTCTAGTTTTATTTTCTGACTAAATTTCATTGGGTATTAAGTTCAAAGGGTCTGTTACTTACATTTGTTCATTTACATTGCCTTAAATACTTTTGTCCTTTCTTTCAGTTAATTATTACTTGTAACAAGCTCAGTATCCCTCCCAAACCTAGTGGCTTAAAATAAAAGTTAGTTATTACTCATCTTTCTGTGCATTGCCTGGACTCAGTCAAGTCAGTCTGACCTGGGATCTCTTATGTGTTTACAATCAGAGATGGCAGTTAAGGCTAGAGTCATCTAAAGACCTGAATCAGCTGGATATCCAATATGGCTTCCAATCCACCTTTGTGATGGCAGAATTTAATTGTTAAATATATGTAGGTATAGATGAACCTTCAAAAAATTATGCTAAGAGATGGGCTGGGTATATAGCTCAGTTGGTAAAGTGCTTGCCTAGCATGTACAAGGCCCTGAGTTCAAGCCCTGGCACCACACACACACACAAAAAATTATACTAAGTGAAAGAAGCCAAATACCAAAGATCACATACCATTTGAGTCCATTTACATGAAATAGAATAGGTTCAATGTTATGACTTGGATGTGCAGTGTCCCCCAAAAAACTCATGTCCACAATGCAGTAATGTTCAGAGGAAAAATGATTATATTAATCACTTGATGGATTAATGATTTGAATGGATTACTAGGTGGGAACTATAGGCAGGTGGGACATGGCTGAAGGAAATAGGTCACTGAGGGCACCTTGGAGATTATGTATCTTATCCCTGGCTCCTTGAACTGTTTCTGCTTCTGGTTGCCTTGAACTGAGCCGCTTTCTTCCATTATACCCTTCTGTCATGATCTTCCTCACCTCACATCCAAAGCAATGGAATTGTTTGACCATGGATCAAGTCTCTGAAACCTTGAGCCCAAAATAAATTTTCTTCCTCTAAGGTGTTCTTGTCAGGTATTTTGGTTACAGTGACAAAAAGCTGACTTAACATTCATAGAGACAGAAAGACTAGTCATTGTCAGGGGCTAGAAATGGGAGGACATGGGGAATGGGAGTTACTAATGGTTATGGAGTTTTTTTTTGGGACAATGGAAATTTCTTAGACTAGACAGAAGTGATGATTGAACAATATTGAGAATGTACTAAATGTCACTAAATTGCACAATTTAAAAACGATTAGTGGCTAATGCATTTCAATTATACTTCAGTTTTTAAAAGTAGGCGGGGGATAACCAAGACTCTTCCTATGTATATAATCTGTGTGCTTAGATTGGACTTTCTCATGACATGGCGTTCTCAGGGTAGTCAGACTTCTTACCTAGTGGTTGTCTTTTCCTAGAGCAAGAGTTCTAAGAAAAGAGGTGAAAATTTTCAGTCCACTTAAAAATTAGGCTGAGAATAGACATATTGTCATTTCTGTCCTGGTCTCTTCATCATGGCAGTAACAGCCAGCTCAGATTTAAGAAGGTGGAGAAATAGATGCCTTATCTTAATGACAGAGTGACGTGTATATATAAAGAGAAAAATAGATGGTGGCCACGTTTGAGACACACATTCCTCCTTTTATTCACAACCTTTCTAGTAATTCATTTTAAACATATTCTTATAAACATTATAGAAAGGTTTTGAAATTATGAACCAATTTCAGAACTTTTTTTACTAGATAAAATAAGTCCCTTTACATTCATTGATAAACCTGTTTTGTCTTCATTTTGTCATCATTTTAAAAATTGATTTATTGTTAATTTTTTTTAAAGTTTTTATTATATGGACAATCTGGGGTAAGATGTTTGGAATCATGTCCTAAAAATTCCCTGATATATGAGTGATTCTATTAAAAAGAAAAATCTCAACAACTTATAAAAATGTTATCAGAGAATATAAAAGGCAGTCCACCAAAAAGGAAACAGAGGTGAGACTTAACATATATGAAGACATTTATTCAATTTCACAGAGATACAAATTAGGACTGTGTTGTAATAGGAATACAAAGGAACTTCTCTAATCTAAGAGAAGTTATTTAAAAACCCTTTCACTAATCTCAAAGTTAATGGTGAAATATTAAATACTTTTCTTAGGATGTTGAAAAGAAGACACTAATATCCACTGCCAGTGTTGAGCAAATATCTCAAAGGTAGAGTGCTTGCCTAGAATGTACCAGGCCTGGGTTCAATCCTCAGGAAAAAAAAATATTATGTCAAAAATAAGATACTAAGGCCTGGGGATATAGCTCAGTTGGTAGAGCGTTTGCCTCACAAGCATGAGGTCCTGGGTTCAATCCCCAGCACCACAAAAAAAAAAAAGATACTAATATCCATTGCCATTAATTCTATCCAACATTAGGCTGAAGTCTAGTAAAATTAGGGATTTAAAATAAGGCAAGAAAAAGAAATAAAGGGTATAAAAATTGAAAGAGAAGAAAAATGGATTTTACTCATAGATGACATAATTATAAAAGTAGAAAATCCAAAATTAATCTACAATTAAGAATTAACCATTAATAGCAACTCAGGCGGGTGAAGCAGGAGAATGGCAAGTTAGAGGCCAGGCTCAGCAACTTAGCAAGACCCTGTCTCAAAATAAAAAGTAAAAAATAAAGGACTGAGGATGTCACTTAGTGGTAAAGCACCCCCACATTCAATCTCCAGTACTGGAAAAAGAATTAACTTATTTTACCAAAGCTACTGGATAAGGGGTTAACAAACAAAAATCAATTGTATTTCTACAAACTATCAACAATTAGTCATTACAACTTTAAAATAATGCCATATACAATAGCATTTAAAAATGACATACCAAGACCAATACAGTGATGCATGACTATAATACTAGTGACTCTGGATGTATAGATCAAAGACACTCAAAATCCCAGCAAGCTGTGTGTGTATATTAGGGATGAATGGGGGAATAAGAAATACAAAGAATTTAGATTAGCTGCAAGGTTTACACTAGCAAATAACAAGACAATATCAAACTATAGAAATTAAGACAGTGTGATATTGGCAAAAAGACAAAAAGACTAGTAGAACAGAACAGACTCCAGAAATAGACCCACATTGCTGTGAAATGTCCCCTTCAAAATTCATGTTCAAACTTAATCCCCAATGCAACAATATTAAGAAATGGGGCTGTTAGTGGTTGATTGATCCATGAAGTAAGAGCTTTCATTGATGGGTTCAGTACCTTATGGAAGGGGTTAGAGAGAACTAACTAGGCCCTTTTGTTGCCTTCTATCCTTTACACCATGTGAGGACAGTGCTTTTTCCCTTTCAAGAGCATAGCAACAAGGAGCTGTCTTAGAAGTGTGGGCTGGCACTTCCCAGACATAACCTATTGGCACCTTGATTTAGACTCAGTCTCTAGAACTGTGAGAAATAAAATTCTTTTCTTTGTAAATTACCTAGTCATGAATATTTTCTATAGCAAATCAAGTGAGTGTGTGTGTGTGTGTGTGCGTGTGTGTACATACACTGCTATAACAGATACCCAAGACTGGGTAATCTCTACCATAAGCCACATATATACAATCACTTGATTTATGATAGAGATGTCACTACAATTCAACAAAGAAAGAATAATCTTTTTGACAAATGGCACTGAATCAGTTTGCATATTCAAATGGATAAAAAAAGAACCATGATCCCTACTTTGTACCATATAAGAAATTAATTCATAGATTACAATTGGATCATTTAATGTAAAAATTCGAAACAACCAGACTTCTAGAAGATAAGAGAAAATATCCATGGTGTTGTGGCAGAAAATTTTCCTAAGTAGTTCACAGAAAACATTGACCATACAGAAAATAATGTTAAGTTGGATTTCACTAAAATTAAGAACTTTTGTTCATCAAAATATATCTTTAAGAAGAGTAAACAAGCACTGAAGGTGTAGCTTAGTGTTGGAGTATATGCTTAGCATAAGTGAGGCTCTGGGTTCAATCCCCAGCACCAAAAGAAAAAGAAGGAAAAAAAGAGATTAAACAGGGAAGTCACAAACCATTTTGGAAAACTAGTAGAGTTTACTGAAGCCAAAAATATGCCTATTTTATGCCCAGTAATTCTACTTCTAGATATATTGTATTTAAAAAAAAACTGAGAGCATATATCTGCAAAAGATATATACATGAATTTTCTTAGCATTATTTCTTGGCTTTATTCATAACAGCTCCAAACTGGAAATTGCCCAAATGTCTATTAAGAGGAAAATTAATAAACAAATGTGGTAAAATCATAAAATGTAATACTACACAGCAATATAAAAAGAACTCTCCAGCACCACAAGAAATTAAATTAAAAATAAAGTTGCATAAAAAGAAGAAATTATTGATACATACAACAAAATAGATTAATTTCACAAACCAAAAAGAAAGAGTAAATATTACATGACTCTATTTATGTGAAAGTTGAAGGATGAGAAAATTAATGGATCATGATATGTCAGAACTGTGGTTATCTTGAAGAGGGTAGGTATTGACTGGAAAGATGTATAAGGGATTCTTCTTGGATGCTAAAAATGTTTTGTGTCTTGATCTGGGTATATTTATACAGGTATACAGTTATCCTCTGCATAATAATGTTTTGGTCTACAATGGACACCATATGTGATGATGGTCCCATAAAATTGTTTTATCTAGTGACTTTGTAGTCATTTATTTTGTGTAAGTACATTCTATGATGGTCACGCAATGATGAAATAACACATTTCTCTAAACATATCCCCATCGTTAAGCAAAACATGATTGTATATAAATTTTTGTTGCAATAGGGTGTGTCATGAAAGTTTTTCATTCCACAATTGTTTTGCAATCACCCAGTTGTACTCTATGGGCAATCCACCTTATCAACTACATGTATTATGTGAGCTGCTGTATGAATTACAGTAACCAAACATCATCTGCCACGTGGACAAATCCTCAAATTGTAGAGACTTAATGTGACAAAGTTTATTTCTCAAGTTTGTGCCAGTTCTTGTAGTTTAGGTAAATCTCTGCCATCTTGTAGGCATATATCTCGATCATGAGGCCTTCAAGGTAACAGAGGTAAAGATAAAACTGGAAGATTGCCCAAGTTGTTTTGAAAGGCAACGCATGAAAATGGCTTACATCAGTTCCACCCAAGTACCATCAGCCAAACTACTATAGAGATTACAACCTAACTACCTGGGCGTCTAGGAAGAGGAAAGTAACACAGCATTATCTTTGCATGGGTATCCATTTAAAGTTATTGATGAAAAATCCTTATAACAACTGAGGAACTTGCCTGTAAGGATATGGCAACTGCAGAAAGTAATTAAAGAAAATGTGAACATCTGAAGAGATCCTCCCAAACTCCAACACAGAACAAATTCGTATGGTCTACATATTTTTTAAAAATATTTCTTAAGTTGTTGATGAAACTTTTTTTTAATTCACTTGTTTATATGTGGTACTGACAACTGAACCCAGAGCCTCACACATGCTAGGCAAGTGTTCTACCACTGAGCCACAAACTCAGCCCTACATATTTATATTGAGTAAAAATGTTCCTGACTGACCTTCTCTTTCCTAACTCATCTTCTTAGTCTATATTCACTATCCCTTTGTGAAATGGGGTATCTGGTACCCAGGGCATATCAAACACTTACAACTAGTTTGCTACTCTCTAGAATGACCATGCACATCTGCTGTCAAAAAACTGGACTGTCTGCTTACCATGAGTCAGATGGAATTGTTCCAAAACCTGTTTTTCCAGTTACATGTGTTATTCTAATTATGTAACTTAATTAAATATTACTCAAGCCCAAGAAATATGAGTTATAAAATTCAAAGAAATTTTTTGATCCTTTAAAAAGTTACAGCAAGGTGGGGATGTAGCTTAGTGATAGAGCACCTGCCTAGCATGCTCAGTGCCCTGGGTTTGATCCCTAGTACCACAGTGGGGAGGGAGAGAGAAAAAGGGAAGAAAAGTCATGGCAAGACCTGACGCACTGAAACTTCCAGAATGCCGTTGAACTGGAACACAAGAGTATTAAATCATGGCACAGGAAGGATTTCCCCATATGGCAATAGTGTGCATTAGAGCGCAGCTGTGTTTGCCTTACCTCGCTTCACTGCAGCTTTAAAATAACATAAAGCCAGCTAGTCTTTCGTTCTGGAACCCCTGGCCTGGCAGATTTTTCATTTCCATCACCATCCTGGACTGCTGACCACCATGAAGAACAAAGGTAGGCTTTGAGGACCCACATTTATTCATATAATTGATCTTTTATGTATTTGTTCACTGCTTTTTTTTTTTAAAGTTTAATAGTGAATAGTGAATCACTTATGTGATCCCTCAGTAATCTTTGGACATAGACAAGCCTTTCAATCCAGACTAGTTCAACCATACACAGAAAACTGGTGATCATTTTTATGTTTTAAATTAAAATATTCAAAGATGTATCATAATTAAAATAGCAATAAAGCTGTAGTAGAGCTAGACCCCCTCCACCAAAATGGTGAAAGATAAAAATCTTAACTGAAATGTGTTGAACTCAAGGCTGCTTATTCAGATTGCAATAACAAGAAAGGACAGTCTACCTTTCTGGGAGTCTGGTAGAATCATTCATTGCAGAATGTAGTCCTTAGATCTCATGTTCCAATCTCAACTTTTGGCAGTAACTACTCCACAGTCATATATTCTCCAACCCAGGAATTTCTGGATCTAGACTATCATTTTAGTGTTTTGTCTAGCAATAACTTCTGTATGTTTATTCTTTAAGGTATTTGGTTACGGTTAAGAAAATACCTGTTCTTTTAAGCTGAAAG
Source organism: Sciurus carolinensis (assembly GCF_902686445.1). NCBI lineage: Eukaryota > Metazoa > Chordata > Mammalia > Rodentia > Sciuridae > Sciurus > Sciurus carolinensis. Next base: position 95,302,908 of record NC_062214.1, read on the forward strand.
TCAAAAGAAAATGTGAAATTATTGAATTTTACTTAGGTGAAAATCTAAGTGGAAATATCCAGTAGGCAAGTGGATATTTTGGTCTGAAACTCAGAGATGTGGATTTTATAAGTCAAGTCCCTATGGATAATTGAAGTCAAGATGGTAGATAAGATTTCTCTAAAGAGTAATGGAAAAGAAGGAGACAAAATGTCCAGAATACAAACTTCTATCAGGATTTTGACTTGACTATGAGTAATTTAAACACATTAAGTTTACTTATGTTATGTAATAAAAAAGACTGGAGGCAGGAAGTTCATTGTCCATATGGCTTAAAGACACCAGCAAGTAACCATAATTGTTCTCCTAAACCATCTTTGTCATGTAGGTTTTATTCGCATGATTGAAAGATTTTAAGTGCACTTCCAACTTTACATATATGTTCTAGGCAAGAGAAAGGTAAAAAGAATGAAAGGCAAAACTCTTCTTTCAGGTTGTCTTTTTAAAATTTAATGATTTTTTGCAGTGCTAGGAATTTAATTCAGGACCTTGCACATGCTAGGAAAGCGCTCTATCACTGAGCCACATTTCCAGCTCTATCAGGTAGTTTTCTTAATGGCAAGGGGAAACTCTCCTGAGATTTCTGTCTGTAGCTCATGGTCCTAAACTATATCAAATGGACATCCTTAACTTCAAGAAAGATAAAGAATTGAGTGTTTCATTTTTCCAACCTTTATAGCAGAACAAAGCTAGGAAAGGGGGATAGAAAGGTGTGTTAATTGAGTCATATGTATCTATCATACAATCTTGAGAATTGGGACATTTGGATACTGTCTTAGAAATAAAGAGAATCTATAAAGAAAGCCGTATATTTACAGAGCTAAGAGGAAAGTGGAACAGAGGGAAAGGAGTTTCAAACAGCAAGTATTGTCCACATGAAATGATGAGAGGTGGTAGGAACATAGGACATAAAGCATACATTAAGTAGAGCAGTTAACAGGTTGCTGACAAACAAGAGTAAATTCATTGCAATATTAGGGACAGTGTCATGCCAAAGTGGGTTAAGAGGAAATGGGAGTTTAGGAAGGAAGAAGCCACAAAAGTAGGAACCTCTTTTGGAAATCTTAACTGTAAAAGAAGAGACAGGATTGAAAATTCAGAATTTCCTTTTCAGTCCTTTCCTCCTCATCACTCACCCTTTTTTTTTTTTTTTTTCCCTTCAGTGCTAGGAATCAAACCCAGGGCCTCTCACATTCTAGGCAAGAGCTCTACTGCTTAGCCACATATACAGTTGAGCCTTAAGGTTCCTAACCTTAATGTTTCTAACTTTAAACTCAACTCTAATCCCCTTTTCACTATGAATCTATTTCTATAATATCTCAGTGAATATCATCCCATATCCATCTGATGACTAAGACCTATGGTTTCTGCTTCTGTAATTCACCCCTTCCCACTCCACCTTAACACATCAACAGCTCCCTAACTGGTCTTTCTGCCTCCTTTCTTACCACAGTATATGTGGGAAACTCCAGGCTGCCGCTCCAGTCTTATTCCTCACTACTGGTATCCCCTTGTAGCATATTTGCAATTTTGACTACAACAGGCTCTCTCATGTCTCCTGTTGCTCCATATGCTGATTCTTCCTTTATTACCACTTCTTCCATTCTTCAGAATCACAGGGATTACAGGTATGTGTCACTACACCTTGTTTCCATAGCGCTTCTCTGTCTCCATCATTTTAAAGTAGTTCAGTATTTATATTGAATAGTCAATAACGTCAATTTGCTTGTCTCTCTACTAGACTGTGTATCCTTTAGGGCCTCCTGTGTCTTTATCTCTCTTATCTATTGACTCATGAAGAACATAGAATTGACATTCTAATGACAGATCTTGAAAACAAATGTTGCATTCTTGATAAAACCTTGTTGAGTAAAGACTTTTACCTCAATACACAGTCCTTTCTTTGCCCATTCCAGCTCTGAGAATTCTCCTTTTCCTGCTTTAATATCTCAGCCTACTTTTTTGCTTCTTAATCCATCTCTTGGAAATCATCTATCTAGCCCAAAGACAAATTTCGGAATAAATCAGATTCCTGTTTGCTACATTCTTGCTCCTTTGTATTGTATTATAATAATTACTGTAAAATTTATTTTACTTCATAAAAATCATATAAGAGGGGCTGGAGTTGTGGTTCAGTGATAGAACGCTTGCCTAGCCTGTGTGAGGCACTGGGTTCAATTCTCAGCACCACATATAAATAAATGAAAAAAATAAAGGTCTACCAACATCTAAATTTTTTTTAAATCATGTAAGAGCATAACAAAAAAATTTAAAAAATATTTTACACAGTAATTGCGTGTCAGGAAGTTGGGAGTGGCTTGAGTGGGGAGATCCAGGCTCAGAATCTCTCATAAACTTTCAGTCAAGATATCAGCTAGAGCTGCATTATTTAAGACTTGACTGGGGCTGGAGGATCCCATTCCAAGAGAGCTGACTCAAAAGGATGGTGAGTTGATACAGGATGTTGTCAAAAGTTCTCAGTTCCTTGCCACGTGGACTTCTTAGACTACTTAAGTATCCTCACAACATAGCAACTGAATTCCTCAAGAGCAAACTATCCAAGGGATGGGAAGATGGAAGCCACAATCTCTTTATGGCCTAGTCTTAGAATTCAATTCATATTTCTTCAGTATCCTTTTAGTTGTACAGCTTAGTCCTATTCAACGTGGAAAGGAGACTACTTGATGGTGTGAATAACAGAAGCTCACTGGGGACCATCTTGGAGGCTGACTACCATAACCTCTTGGAAGATTATTATCATATAGGCGTTTACAATTTGGTGGGTCCAACAGACACAAGAAGGAAATGAAAAGTAACAAAATTGAGCCCTCATTACATGCACTTTTTTTTTGGTAACAGGGATTGAATCCAAGGGTACTTAACCACTGAGCCACATCCCAAGCCTCCCCCCTTTTTTTAGATGTAGATGGACACAATAACTTTTATTTATTTATTTTTATGTGATGTTGAGGATCAAGCCCAGTATCTCACATGTGCTAGGAAAGTAACACTGAGTCACAATCTCAGCTCCCCCTCTTTTTAAAAAAAATTTTAAAATTTTGAGGCAGGGTCTTGCTAGGTTTCTTACAGCCTCACTGAGTTGCTGAGACTGACTTGAACCTGTGATTCTCCTGCCTTGGCCTCCAGAGCCCCTGTGATTACAGGTGTACACCACCACACCAGGCATGTTAGACACTTTTAAATAAATTATTTAAGATGAGGAGGTTTGTTTTGTTATTTTTGTGGCACTGGGGATTTAACTCAGGGGCGTTTCTACCAATGAGCTATTCCCTTAGCCCTTTTTCATTTTTATTTTGAGACAGGGTCTCACTAAGTGCTCAGACTAGCCTTGAATGTTTGATCCTTCTACCTCAGCCTCTTGTCTCTGAGATTATAGGAATGCAGCACCATGCCTAGCAAGATGAGTTTTAAGATAAAAGTATATCACTATCTGTTAACTTCAAAAGTAGAATTTGAATCCATGTTTAAATGGCCCCAAATCCATGTTTTCAATTTTAAACCTTTGTAAATTACAAATGTAATATACATAGAGATTTTAGAAAACAAATACATTGATAAATTATTATTAAGGTGAACATTCATGTAACCACCATTTGAATCAAGAAGTAGAATACTGCTGGAGGCGGTGATGCATGCCTATAATCCAAGCTGCTCAGGAGGCTGAGGCAGGAGGATCTCAAGTTCAAAGCCAACCATAGCAACTTAGCGGGACCCTAAGCAACTTAGCAAGACCCTGTCCCAAAATAAAAAATAGAAAATGAGAGGGATGTGGTACAGTGGTTAAGCATCCCTGGGTCCAATCCCTAGTACCAAAAAAAAAAAAAAAAAAAAAAAAATAGAATTTGTCATCAGAAGCCCTGCACAAGACTGCCCAATTCCAACAAAGATTAAGCACTATCCTGAATTTTATGTCACTTCTTTTTTTAAGATAATTTTATTGATACATTATAATAATAATAATAATGGACTTCATTGATCAATTTCATTTCCCAGTCGGCAATCACTTTCTTCTTTTTTTCTTTCTTTTCATTTTTTCTTCTATTTCCTTTTAACTTTTTCTTTCTTTGGTGCTCGGGTATTGAATGCAGGGCATTGCACATGCTAAGAATGCACTCTACCACTAAGCTATACCCCCAGTCCAGCAATCACTTTTCTGCTTTCCTTTATAGATTTACCACTTTGATATATATCTCTAAATATTATAATTTAGTTTACCTGTATTTCAATCAGATAAATGGTCCAACTATATTCTTTTTTTAAAAGATTTTTTTAGTTGTCAACGGACATTTTATATATTTATTTATATGTGGTGCTGAGAATCAAACCCAGTGCCTCACACATGCTAGGCAAGGGCTTTACCACTGAGCCACAATCCCAGTCCCTATATTCTTTTATATTTGGTTTCTTTCAGCATCATTTTTGTTAGATTTATCACATTGCAACAAAAATTATAATTGCTTCAGATTACTGTAGAGTATTGCATTGTATAAATGTATCACAATTTGTTATCCACTTTACTGTTAATTGATATTGGAATACTTCTAGGTTGTTTGCTATTGGAAACACTGCTGTTCATTGCAGGATAATGTGCTGCTTAATGATGTGGATATGTTCTCAGAACTCCATCATTTGGTGATTTTGTCATTGTTTGAACATCATAGAATGCTTATACAAACTAAGATGGTTACAAGGTCATAAGGTGATGTAATCTAATGGGACCACCATCTATATGCAGTCCAGTGATAACTGAAATGTTATGTGGCACATGACTATTTGTTTTTCTTTAGAGCCTCTATTAGAAGTCAATTTCTGGTCAAATAATATATAGTTATGTAATTTTCTTGATAGTTCTAAATATTTTGCTATTGTAGTTGTAGCTATTCCCATGCCCGACGGTTACAAGAGTTCCAGTTACTACATGTCCCTTGTCTAACCTGGATATTATTAAGTTCTCTGATTCAGGCATTATGTTGGGGTTTATGAATATAGTATTACAGCTTTTTTGTGTGTATAGGTGTTTGGTTTGGTTTGGTTTGGTATCAGAGATTGAACACAGAGGCGCTTAACACTGAGTCACATCCCCAGATCGTTTTATTTATTTATTTATTTTTTGAGGTAGGGTCTCACTAAGTTGCTTAGGTCCTCATAAGTTGATAAGGCTGGTTTTGAACTTATGATCCTCCTGCCTCATCCTCCAGTTGCTTGGAGTATAAGCATGTACCACTGTGCCTGGCTGCTGTATACTTTATTAATGCTATCATTTCATAAGCAGAAAGTCTAATTTTAATGTAGTCATTTATATTAATCCTTCCTTTGGTTGGGCAGAGTGATGCATGCCTGTAATCCCAGTGACTTGGTGGCTGAGGCAGGAGGACTGCAAGTTCAAGACCAGTCTCAGCAATTTAGAGGGGCCCTGTCTCAAAAAATAAAAAGGGCTGTGAATAGAGCTCAGTGGTAAAGCACCCCTAATACCCAATCCCCAATACCAAAAACTAAAAAATAAATAAAAACATCTTTTCATTAGTAGTTGGTGCTTTTTGTGTATTTGCAAATAAATGTTTTCCAAGTCCAAGATCCTGACAATATTCTTGTAATTGATCTCTGAAGAGACAAATCTAAGGACTAAAGTGTCATATGTCTCCTTTGCAAAAAAGGAAAATCAAAATAAGACAAACAACAACAGCAACAACCCATTTTCTGGGTCAGGCACTCTAGGGTCAGCAGCCAGGCACTCTACTATAACACAAAAGCCTCATTGTTGTCTGCATTTGTTCTAGAAAAATGCAAAGCATTAAGGTGCTGATGTCCTTGCCTGTTAATGTCCTTGGTTCGCGGTTCATTGTATGTAGTCTGATTACATCTTACCTGTTTCCCTGCTTATATTTTTCATTTTATATTTATTCACAGTGACATTGTGGGTGTGTGTTCCTAGCATGTGTTCCTAGCATGATAATCTTCTAAAAACATTATTGTTGCGCCCTCATATTCAGATCTACAATCCAAAGGGAATTGATTTCTAGTGTTTGATGTAAAGCAGCAATTCCAGTGTGATTTATAAAAAAAAAAAAAAAAAACTGTCCTCACACCACTGCTCTGTGGTGCTAGATTGGGCAAAAAACAAGTGCATGAATCTGTTTTTGATCTATTTTGTCCCACTGGTTTGTCAATCCCTTGCTAACTCCACATTTTAAAATAATGCTTGACCTACCACAGAACAAGTGCTGATGCCTGGTTTTTGTTCTTCAGAGGTTTTTGGTAGCATGTGTGAGGCACTTTATTTGATCACCCAGCACTCAATAAATAAGTAAACAGGTTTTGGTTATTCTTATCATTGCATTCCACATAAAATTTGAATGAATTTCTCTAGTTCTATTATAAAAACAAGGTAGTATTCTGCTTCAGACTGTATTGAATAAATACATCAATAAATACATCAATTAGGATGAATTGCTAGCTTTACAATATTGAGCTATTTATTTGTTTATTTTTGTGGTACTGGGGATCAAACCCAAGCAACATCCTGAGCCCTTTTTATTTTGAGATAGGGTCTCACTAAATTGCCTGTACTGGTCTCAAACTTGTGATCTTCCTGCCTCAGTCTCCCAAATTGCTGGGATTATAGGCATGTGCCACCACTTCCAGCAATATTGAGCTTTTTAAATCCTTTAACCTGTTATTTATTTATTTATTTATTTATTTATTCATTCCCTCAAAAAGTTGTATGGTTTTCTATATAAAATCTTCCACATACTTATTGGCTTTGTTCCTAGATAATTTTTTATTTAAATTTCAGTTGTTGATGGATCTTTATTTTTTTATTTATATGCAGTGCTAAGAATTGAACCCAGAGCCTCATCATACATACTAGGCAAGCACTCCACACTGAGCTACAACCCCAGCCCAGTACTTGATATTTTGATGTTATTGTAAATTAACTATTATTTTATGGTATAAATATATAACCAGCTTAAATTTGATTGAATATTAATAATTTTAAATGAGATTTTTTGAAATTTCACTTGTTAATGACTGGTACATGGGAAACTAATACTGTGTCCATAACTTTGCTAAACTATCTTATAAAGTCTAACACTTTTTTTTATAGATAAATCATCTAGATGAGGCTGGTGTATTAACTGCTACCACCGCTCCCATAGCTTTCTGCTATGAAGTTACCATGGCTATATTCCCCCATTGTAGCCATGGCTTGTCATACAATCCTCCCTATAGAGTTATCTTTTCTGACTTCTAGTAATTTATTACTTCCTTGCCTAGAGGCTCAGAGGTAGTAACAGCTTCTAATAATTTTAACCCAAGTGTACTATCTTTTGTGATTTCACTGAACTCTGCTCACAGCTTTATTTATAATCACTTTATTGGGCTAGGATGTAACTCAGTTCATAGAGCTCCGCCTGGCACACATGATGCTTTCGGTTGGATCCCCAGCACTGCAAAAAACATATGAAATAATCCTTTATTAATTTTGTCTTATGCTACCTGAGTCAAGCAGTAGTTGTGCAGTCGTGCACATCTGTAATCCCAGATATTTCAGAGGCTGAAGCAGTAGGATCGCACATTTGAGGCTAGCCTGGTCAATTTAGGAAGGCCCTGACTTAAGATAAGAAATAGACTGGGTGCAGTGGCGCACACCTGAAATTCAGTTGCTCAGAAGGCTGAAGCAGAAAGATCGCGAGGTCAAAGCCAGCCTCAGCAATTTAGCAAGGCCCTAAGCAACTTAGTGAGACCCTGTCTCTAAATAAAATATAAAAAGGGCTGGGATGTGGCGCAGTGTTTAAGCGCCCTGGATTCAATTCCTGGTACAAAAAAAGAAATAAATAGAAAAAGGTCTTGGGTTATGGCTTAGTGATACAGTACCCTATGTTCAATCCCCAGTGCCAGGAAAAACAAAACAAATAAAAAACACAACCTACTTAATTTGAGTTTGTAATCTCTTTCCTGCTAAGACACTAATTAATGTGCTTTCTTCTATACTTTCCATCTTTTTGCCTTTCGGTTCATTGTTTGTTTTATGTGCTGGGCTTAAACCCAGGGCCTCACACATGCTAAGCAAGGACTCTATCAATGAGTTATATCTCTAGACCTTACAGTTCATTCTTCATATTCTTCTGACTCATCCTATAAATCACAAAATCTCTCTTCAGATGTGTCTAATATACTGAAGAATCTATTAACCAATTTCTTGGTTTATTTATATCATTTTTAATTCTATAATTTCTACTGACTCTCTAAATTCTGTAATTATACTTCATAATTTTAAAGTTCTTGTTGTTTTAAGTTGTAGTAACTTGCTTGTTCAAAATAGGTATCTGGTAATACTACTACCTGCAGAACCTAGGGCCTGTTTTCTGTTGTTTGTGATAGTTTCTATTCATGGGATCTTGTCTCTTTGTGAGATTGAGTGAATGCTAGACAATGTAATATTTTAAATATTTGTAGAAATATTTGTGGACATAGGTTACCTTTTGTATCTTCCTTTAGGGATAATTTATATTTGCATAGCAGTGGCACTAATGTGACACAGGTATTGGGATATGACTTTATGTTATTTGTGTGATGCCAAGCATAGCTGAAGTCCATGCCAGGTTTTCCTCACTATAAGTTCATCTTTTCTTCCACAGAACAGTCCTTAATGTCTCAAACAAAGTTTGGGATGGTCCCTTCCTTGGCAGATCCTAGATTTCAAATTTTGTACCTTGACTAGGGGCAGTGGTACACACCCAGTAATAATCTCAGTGACTTAGGAGGTTGAGGCAGGAGGATCATAAGTTCCAGGCCAGTCACAGCAAGTTCAAGGCCAGCCTGGGCAACTTAGTGAGACCTGCCTCAAAATAAAAAAAAAAAGAGTTGGGGAATATAGCTCAATGGCAAAGCACCCCTGGGTTTTATCTCCAGTACCATCAAAAGACTGTTTTTTTTTTTTTTTTTTTTTTTCCTTTCTCTTTTGTACCTTTGTCTCTCAGGTCACTCAGAAGTGATGTTCAATATCTCAACAGCTTTGGGGGTACTACCAAATCCCTCCTTTTACTCCAAATGATAATCTTAATTCACGAGATTTTGCTTTCTCTCAATTTTTTGGCTAGTAATTTCTCACTATCTTGTTAGTGCTTCAATACTTTTGATATGTATATTTTAAAAATACATATTTGGTCTGGTGCAGTGGTATCTGCCTGCAATCCCAGTGGTTCAAGAGCTGAGACAGGAGGATTGCGAGTACAAAACCAGCCTCAGCAAAAGCGAGGTGCTAAGCAACTTGGTGAGACCCTGTCTCTAAATAAAATACAAAATAGGGCTGGGGATGTGGCTCAGTGGTTAAGCACCCCTAAATTCAATCCCTGGAACCTCCCAAAAAGTAAATAAAGAATCAAACAAACATATTTGGTTAAGGACTTTTGTATCTGATTTACCACTTATGTCATTAGCAGAAGCTATGCATTTTCCTTAAAAGAACACAATAATTCAACTGTTGCCAACAGGAAACAGCTGGGTCAAGTAAAGATGTTTCAAGATAGGAAATGTTTAAAAGCATATTCCAAGATAGGGGTAAAGAACAATGATGTTGAACAGGAAAATGGTAAGCAGAGTTTAAGGTGCCCTTCCCTCGGCAAAAAAAAAAAAAAAAAAAGGAATGAACAGTATAAAATTGTGACTGAGCATTAGAAGGGAGGAAGAAAACTCTTTGGGAATGCAAATAAACTGATGGAAAACAAGATGTTATAATTTAACAACTGCAATGAGTTTGGAATCATTCTGGATCTTCAGCTTACTCTATGTTCTCAGACTAATTATTGACATTTGTAATGCCAGATTTCTTTCATAAAATAAGCACCATTTGATCAATCCTAAGGGTTTTACAGTTGTAATTTTACATGTTTTTATGACTGATTAATATTTTACTTTGACACCAGAGTGTACACTTCATAAGGGCAGGTCGGTTTCTATTTTCATTGAAGCAATCAGTATTGAGTGTACACTCTGTAGGAGTTCATACAATAATGAACAAGGTAGGTAAGATAATCATTACCTTCCCAGAGCTTGATTTAAGATACATTTAAGATATCAAATACTCAATAGATACTTGTTGATTGATAAGATTTTATAGAATCAAAATAACATGAATGCCAAAAACCCATTAAATGGTGAGAGGTTTATACAAAAAAATGTAGGTTATCATTATTTTGTGAAGACTGTTACACAGAAAAAAAAATTATATATATATATAATAGATGCAGCTAGAACAGCTCAAATGTTGGTCTTATTCATAATTGTTGTTTAGTGTATTTGCAAAGTATGGGAGATAAGACTATAACTTCAGGAAAAATGAAATGGAATATCCAAATAACAAGCTGAATATTGAGAAAAAACTCATGTTTCTTAACTTAAAATATTTCACTAAAATATGGGAACAAAGAAAATTGTATCAAAGAAACATTCATTGAAGAGTGAATTATTTAAAAATAATACTCATAGGTTAAATGACAAAATTAAATATTCTGTATGTTAAAAGTGATATATTATCTCCATTTTATATTTCCTCTACTACTCCCCCAAAAAAGTAGATTTGTGTATGATTCTGCACCCCAGTTATCATGAGTAACTTCAACCTTATTTTTTTAAAATTTTTTTAAGTTATTGATGGACCTTTATTTATATTTATTTATATGTGGTGCTAAGAATCAGACCCAGTGCCTCACACATTCTAGGCAAGTGCTCTACCATTGAGCCACAACCCCAGTCCCTCAAACCTATTTTGTACATGTTTAAGCAGTGTAAAATTATCAATATTCCCCCAATTAACATTTTGCTACTTTTAAATTAGTGATTGGTAACATCTTGCAACATTTGCTTTTTTCTCTCTTTCCCCCAATCGTTTGCAAGTAGACTGCAGATAGAACAATAGAATATCTCCAAGAATCTCAGCATCCATCACCTAAGACCTAGGACATTTTATATATCACACTCCAAATATTTTACATTGGCATAATGACAAAATTTAATATGTCAAGATTCCCAATCATTGGACAATTGGACAAATTTTCCAATTTGTCCCTTTGGTAGCCACCCCCCCCCCCCCCACACACACACACTTTGATTCAGGATCCAAACAATCAAACATGCAGTTTAGTCATTTTTATTCTAACAATTTGAACTTTTTTGGGGTTTTGTTTATTTATTTGTTTTGCAATGCTGGGGATTGAACCCAGGGTGTTGTACATGGTAGGCAAGAGCTTTACCACTGAGCTACACACCCAGCTAGTCATTTTATTCTAGAGTAACTCTACTGCTTTTATTTCACCATACTGCTCTTTTAAAGAGTTCATAAGAGGGGTTGGGGGCTGTGGCTCAGGTGGTAGAGCACTTGCCTAGCATGTGTTGAGGCCCTGGGTTTGATTCTCAGCACCACATAAAATAAGTAAAGGCATTGTGTCCATCTACAACTAAAACAAAATATTTAAAAAAGAAAAGAAAAGAGTCCAGAAGAGTGGTTATTTCACCTACAATAGGAATTGTCTTTATCAGATTCAGGTTAAACATTTTTGGCATTTTGGCTAGTGATGTTATATCTTGCTCAAGTGCATTAGATCAGAAGGCAGATACCCATTTTAAGGTAACTTCTTTATTAGATTTTTTTTTTGTTTTCTTAAAAGAAGACAAATAAAAATTCATTTTCTTTAAATATGCTGTTAGTTTTGGGTTGCTGTAACACCCCTTACCTGGACCCTGCTTTTAAAGTGTCTGCAGGAAGCTGGGCTGGTGGCCGACATAATCCCAGTGACTTGGGAGGTTAAGGCAGGAAAATCAGGTAAGAGGATTGCAAGTTCGAGGCTAGATTCAGCAACTTAGTGAGCCCCTATCTCAAAATAAAACAATTTTAAAAGGGCTGGGATGTGGCTCAGTGGTTAAGTGCCCCTGGGTTCAGTCTCCAGTACCCAAAAAAAAAAAAAAAAAAAAAAAAAAAAAAATTAAATAAGTAGTGTCCATAGAAGGAGTGGGGAAGACATTGGATTGAAATCTGAGGTTTAATGCAAATGTGGTCAATACTTAATTGTTGGCCCCTTGGTAAACCTCTTAAAATCTTCACTTATACAAGGGTGGAAGGGAGTGAACTAGAGTGAGAGAAAGGGACAGGAGATTGGGCCAGAAGATTTCCAAAGAGACTTTGAATTCTAAAACTGTAAGTGTGAAACCAATGTTTTGGTAGAGATAGAGCTGGATTTGGAATCAGGAGGCTGGGATTTGAGCACAGCTCGGCCACATACCAGCTGTGTGAACATGGACAAGTCATTTAATCTCTCTAAGCCTTGGAGAGATTTACCTCACAGAGTTGGGAAGGATTAAGGGGGTTACTGTATGTCAAAGTGTCTTATAAACCGTGAAGAACTATTGAATGTCAGGAATTATTTTATAATGTCCAGTCTTCCTCCTTTTGAGCTAATTATTCGATTAAAAAAAAAAAAGCAACCTAAATGAGTCAGACCTTATCAATTTCGGTTTTAAAACCAGGAAATGGGGGCGGGGGGCAGGAAATGTCAGAACAGATAATTGTTCATTACACTCAGTTATAGAATTTATAGTTTCATTCCAGCAATGCTTATGCTTTGATGATTATACTGGCTAAAATTACCAATAGGTACTCACTTGTACTGCTCAATCCTCCATAAGGTCACCGTTCTTGGAATCCCAAAGTCTGAGGGACAAACAGTGAACATGGCATATGATAATGACAACAAATATTTTTAAACTGATTTCCTTATTCTGTGAACAATTTCGTATTGATCCGTTGGGTCCACCGTGGAGGATGGCAAACCGAGGCACATAACAAGTGGAAGTTTTCCTGGTTTTCAAGCAAGCAGGGGGAGCCCTGAAATAAACTAAGCTTCAGTGGGTTGAAGGCATGAGACGGGCAATGTCGCACAGGCCGGTCTAAGTTTTCTTGGAGGCCTTTAGAATGGAACTCCGGGACCCCAGTTCAATAGTGCACACTGGCCACATTTTTTGATTATTCAGCAGCTGAATAAGTATTTCCCTGGGAGAGGTTCGGCGCGTGCACACGCCCCCTTCGTTTGTGTTAACGCGCGAACTAGCTATGCCATGTAGTGTCCAGCACACTGCTGTTGCTCAAAACTCGAGACGTTGCAAGAAAATGGCTAACGAAGCCGCGGGGAACCGCGGCGCGGCGGACGTTGGTGCGGTTGGACGTGCCTGACCTCGCAGCCCACGCAGAGGGGTCGCACCGCCCGGGTGGCCGCTGCCGGCTTCACGGAGCGCGCCGTTTCCGTCCCCGCGCCAGTTTGCGCACGCGCGTCCGTCATCCGGGTGCCGGCTGCGGCTGCAGGTTGCGCTGGGGTGGCGGACCGGGGGCGGGGCCAGCGGCTCATTGTGCGCAGCGCTGCGCGGCGCCGCCGGCCGCCGAGGCCTGGGTGGAAGTTGGCGCTGCTGCCGCCGCCCTGCAGCCCACTCGCTGCCTCGGCAGCGCACTGCTCTTCTAAGATGGCTGCCGCTACCGGTGCTGTGGCAGCCTCGGCTGCCCCGGGTCAGGCGGAAGGTAAAAAGATCACCGATCTGCGGGTCATCGATCTCAAGTCCGAGCTGAAGCGGCGAAACTTAGACATCACCGGAGTCAAGACTGTGCTGGTCTCCCGACTCAAGCAGGTGAGGCCCGGCGAGGTCCGCGAAGGGGAGCTTAGGCCGCGCCTCGGCGCCCCCCCCATTCCGCCGCAAACCCTGGCCACCCGCAGCCGCCGGGACCCGCGGGGCAGCGCTGTAGGGAGGCCCCGGGCGGCGCCAGGGCGCGCGTGGAGGGCGAGGACCCTCCCGCGGCGCCCCCGCCCCCGCGCGCCGGGCAGGGCCTGCGAGGGGCCCGCGAGCCACCCGGGACCGGCCGCCGCAGCCAAGCGCGCCCCGCCTCCCCGGGACGTCCCCGCCGGGCTGCGAGGGCAGCTGCCGGCCGGCGCGGCCTCCCAAGGGCGATTGTGGAGACCTGGGGGGCGCTGGGTCCCCAGCCTTTAGCTATGGTGAGCGTGTACATTTCTTGGGCTCGGAGGGAATGGTTACTTGGGTGACTTCTGCGAAGTTACCGTTTAATTGTGCCCAACCGTTTCCTTCCTATCTTGGGGTAATTGGTAGTGGGAGTTGATGGGTGGGTGAGAGAAAGATCTTGTTTTCCACTGGGCTTTTAGTTTTTGTATCAGTGTAACAACCTTTTTCATCCCTGATTAGCTTTCTGGTTTATTTGAGCGTTGGAATTGAAGTAGAGGAGCAGTAAGTTTGCGCTATAGAGATTAGGAAAAAAAACTAGTTATATACTTTAGTAGCTAGAAACTTTTCTGCTATAGAGCATATTTAGATTTTTCTTCAGTATGATGATATGTGATATTTAATTATCGACTCGGTAGAATTTAAAGCTCCATGTGATTTTGATACCTAATAATATTTTCCCCCTGAAAGTTTCCCTCACTCTTTCGTACTCCTTTTCGAAGTCGGTTTATGAAATAACTGGCAATTCTAATGTCTCGAGGCTTGAGATTTGCTAATTTTTTTCATTTCTTTTTTATAAAATAAGTTTAGATAGATTGTGTAGCATATTAACTTCTCTTTCTAATGTAGGCTATTGAAGAGGAAGGAGGCGATCCGATAATATTGAATTAACTGTTTCAACTGATACTCCAAACAAGAAACCAACCAAAGGCAAAGGTTGTTACGAGTTATGAACATATTTTAAAATATATTTTGGTTATATAACTTGCCTCTGCTCTTGTGCCACTTGCCCTGTTTATATAGTGCTACTCTTTGCTATTTCCTCTGGCACTCTGCCTTCTTGGGTCAAGGAAGAAAAGTTACTGTTGCCAGGCTCTGTGTAACTTGTATCAAGATTCGGCTGAAGCTGACCAGAAAGTGAGAACAGTTTTTAATTGCTTCCATACAAAAGTATAAAGTCAACTTGCATAATGATTCTTCATAGTATGAAGACTTGAAGAGTAATATCCACTTTAATACATGTCTCCCTTGCCCCACAATTGGCAGAGTATTGATGGAATTCCTACCAAATCTTTCACTTTGGCTCCTTGCTGTTCTCTCTAGTTTTTAAAAATTCTATAACTTTTATGTTTAGAAGATTGTTTGACTTGGTGAACTTAATTTGCATTTATGCCATTATACATTCTGATAATTTTCAGTGAAATTCAAAAGAGATCGCACCAATTATACTAACAAGGTAGGGGAAAAAAATCCATAAATAATTAGCTTAAAAAGAAAGTTTTGAGCTATCTAGGAATGTTAAAGGTTTTTGTTTTATAACTTCTAAATTAGGCTAGATATATTTCCAGGATATGATGATTTAGCATATAGCTAAAAGGGTTTTAAATTAATATTTTGATAACAAATGGGACTTAGGTGTTTTTTTAAAGCATCTGGTGAGTGAACTCTTTATTTGAATGATTGCAAATTCCTCCCTATAAGGACAGGCAGAGGGTGGACATGATATATCTGTATCCTGGTAATATCTACAGTTTCCATGCAGAGTATGTCATGACATCTGCAGCATTTTGTTTTGTAATCTAACTTTCTTTACTGCTTTTTGTGATCCAAATGATACTACAATTACTGATAGATTATACTTAGAATAAAATAATTGAATGGTTTAGTCTTGAAAAGAGGGGACTTTGAACTTTGTCCTTAGGCACAGGGCATCAGGACTAGTCCAACTCACTCTTGAGAGACCCCTATTTGTTCCAAAGGACTTTGAAAAGGGCTGAGCAGCATTGCCTGGTGAGATGGAATGGCAGAGGTGGAGATGGAGTTTAGAAAAGTAAGAAGAGCTATGTGTGGCTTTTAATATAACTTGAACTCAGTGTAGCCCTTTGAGAGGTACATTTGTATCCCTTGAAAGATACATTTCCCTATGTTTAGAGAAGCTTGTATCAAGATTCCTCTGCTGAGAAGCCAGATGGATCTTCCAAAATGGGGAACTATAAGAAATTCAAAAATAAGTATATTAGAATTAACCATTTTTCTTGTAGTCTTTTTGATTCATATCTTTTATTGGCATGTTGTGATAATATGACAGATGCTGTGTATTAATCACAGTCCCAGGTTGAGTTGAATATTAATGATTGTAGCATTTAGAGAAAACTTAATTTGATTTATTCATTTCTCTCCTACTTTTCTTTTTATATCCCTCTTTTTTTTGTTTTGATTAGAAACTTCATTATCTTACCCGTAGAAATAACTCAGCAATATGTTTAATTTTTTCAATATCAGTATTTTTTAAAGAATAAATTTTTATTTTTATCAGTATGTTTTTTCTTTGATATAGATAATAAATATACTTGCACTTTATTCCATAACTTTGATGTTAAGGTGTTTTGAGTTCTTCAGTTAGAAGTAGTAGCATTATTCATTTTGTTTGTATAGAGTAATAAGCCTTATTCTAGGACATGCATGACAAATAGCTCTAGTCTTCTTTTTTTTTTGCAGGGGAGGATGGGTACCGAGGATTGAACTCAGGGCACTACTACTGACCCACATCCCCAGCCCTATTTTGTATTTTATTTAGGGTCAGGGTCTCACTGAGTTTCTTAGCACTCTGTTTTTGCTGAGGCTGACTTTGAACTCATGATCCTTCTGCCTCAGCCTCCCGAGCTAAGGATTACAGGTGTGCGCCACTGTGCCTGGTGCTCTAGTCTTCTTGAATTTCACTTATCATTATTCTGATATTGTATAAATTACAAAGAACATAGTGCAGAACTCCAAATCAGAACCTAGTCTAATTAATTTACAATTAAGGTACCTGTAGATAGATTATTATTTATATTTACTTTGTAGTGTAGAGGCTAAACCCAGGTCCCTACCATCCTAGGCAGCGCTTTACCACTGCCAGCTCCCTAAGATCATTTTAAGAGTTTGAAAAATACTTTTTAGAGTCAAACTTCTATAAGGAAACTTGTTGAAAGGTTGATATTTAACAGATTTTTAATACCAAGGTTATAAGAAATTAAATATTGACTTTTTTCACATTACATCAATATTTTAGTCTAGTTGCTAAATTGCTACATTAAGCTCTTTTTTGCCAAATTTTACTTTACTTAGTGGTATCTACATTGAAAATAATTTCATCTTGGTCATGCCATTTTTTTCCCTTCAGTTGGTTTGTTTCTTTTACTGTGAAATTGGAAATTTTACTAGTTTGTAAGACTCTATTAGTTAGTTCTGAAATTTAATAATTACATATAGCCAGGGGTAAGAACAAAAGCATTTTCTGTTTAAATGTATAAATAAATAATAACTTGTCTGGAAAAGTAATGATCCTTATGATATTTTAATTTTTGTTTTTAGTTGTTAATGGACCTTTATTTATTTATTTATATATGGTGCTGAGGATCGAACCCAGTGCCTCACACATGCTAGGCAAGTGCTGTACCACTGAGCCACAACCCCAATCCTCTTACAATTTTTAAGGTAGCAAATAAAAGTTAAATAAGAAAGCAAGAGAAACTTCATGGGTCTGGAAAACTTACTTTAGTGAAACATAGAGCTTATTTTAGAAGATAAATATGGGGTAGCTGTTTCTTTTTTAAAAGTTGTATGTTAATATTGGGGGTTTTGTTCAACTGCGCGCACATACACAAAGCCTGTTAAAATGATTATGCTTAGATATGATAAAGGAACCTACTTTTTTTTTTTTTTTTTTTTAAATACTGGGGATTGTACCCAGGGGTGCTTAACCATCTGAGCAACATCCCAGACCTTTTTATTTTTTTTATTTTGGGACAGAGTTGCTTAGGTCTTTAGTTGCTGAGGCTGGCCTTGAACTTTCGATGCTCCTGAGTCACTGGTTTTACAGGTGTGTGCCACTGCACCCACCTAGAACCTACATTCTTAAGAATACTGTGGAATTTTTTAAAATGCAGTTATAAACACATACTTGTAATAAGTGTTGATTATGTTATAGTGGGTTCTGGTATTTATAGTAACACTTGTAAAATCTGTTTACATATAATAAATATAGTTGAATGGTTTGTGTCTTGGATTAGTTTTCCCTTCTGAGTGTTTTTACAGTCTCTTTGCTAGAAACCTTTTAATAAGTAACCTAGATGAAAGCTTTACCCATTGAGATTTACTGTCGAATTATGTGGGCGTGTGTCAAGAAAGCAGGTTAAACAGGTAGAACTAATTCCTTATTAGCTTGTTGCAGAGATTATAAAGTCTTTTGGTTCATCTGATAATGCAATATTTTTATTTAGATTTTTAACTTTTAAGATCACCTATAAACTTCAGCAAAAATGTGTTTAGTTAATACAGTATTCAGAATTATACATACCTGTAGTATTTACTGATATTGAAACTAATTTGCAATATGTTTATCACCGAAGCACTTTGATAACTTTTTCAGCTTTTTATTATATCAAATATGGTATTTGACAAGGATCATGGTAGAGAGTAAATTTTCTATTGCAATACTTTAAGACAATGTGCTTTTTCTGAGTCATCTTCTAGGTATTCTAAATTAGAGGCAGAGGACTTTAAAAGCTTTATTCTCTTTTCATGAACTCCTGTAAAATAAAGTATTGATTTTGCAGGGATTACAGAAAAAAAATATTTCATTTTTTTACTGGGGAAGTTACATCCCCAGCTCTTTTTATTTTTTATTTTGAGACAAGGTCTCACTGAGTTGCTAAAGCCTCACTAAACTGCTGAGGCTGGTCTCAAAGTCGCCTTATCCTGTTGGTTGCTGGGATTATAGGTGTGCACCACCATGCCTGGAAAGATATTATTATTTGTGATGGCATAGAAAAGGTTTCAGTGAAGGTGTTTAACATGGCTTAGAATTTATGGGTGGAATTAATTGATTGACTTAATCAACTGTACTCTTGACTTTATAGTAATAAGGATTTGGTGTTTTACAGTTCTAGGAGTTAACTGTTCACATTGTAAACTTCAACTTCTGAGTAGTTTTACATGGTATCCCTACTACCTCACAATAGTAGTTTGCATTATGGCTTTATGGTGATGTTTTTCAAATTATAAAAGTGAAAGTTTTCTGTTTAAAAAATTAGATGATCAGGAAAATACAAAAAAGTGAAAATATCTCTAAATTCCACTATCCTGAATTTGTCATAAGGGTAACTTAACGTTTCGTTGATCTAGGATGTGTGTAGGTATGGTACAAGTGCTGTAGGAAGGTTATGTTTTAAACAATCCCTTCCCACTTTTCAACAAGTAGAATAGTTTCAGACTATGTACATATTTGTTAATGGTAGAATTCGAATTTTTTCTCATCTGGAGAATCTGAAATTGGTAACCTTCTTGATGTTCTATAGCTTCTTCATTTACATTCAGTCATCTAAATAGTAATCTACACTCTGGGAGTCATTTGAATTTTTCAAAATACCAGGCTTACCTGCACCACTGAGATTGGTTTCATTTCTCGTGTGGGGCCCAGGCATCTTTTTCTAGAAGTATTGATTCTCGTATGCAGCTGGAGTTAAGAACTATTGACTGTTATAGATTGAAGCTTGAAATTTAGTGTCATTTCTGTTCAATCTCTTTCCACCTACCAGTTTCCACAGTATTTTACATACTTAACATTTTTCAAAAACTTTTACCTTGCTTTGATTCTTTTTTTTTTATTTTTTTTTAGTTGTCAAAGGATATTTATTTATTTATTTATTTACATGCAGTGGGGAGAATTGAACCCAGGCTTCACACGTACTAGGTAAGCGCTTTATCATGGAGCCACAATCCCAGCCTGCTTTGTTTTGATTCTATAACCATTCTGAGCACTGAGCAGGACTTTTAAAATTGATAGACATTAAAGTTAACCCATTAGGAACTCAGTTTTTACCACTTTTTAAAAATCTCCTGTGTATATGATGTGAATGCCAGAAATGTTCTTCCTGGTGTCATTCCCCCCCCACCCAGCCACCCAGGATTTAACCCAGGGTCACTGGACCACTGAGCCCCTTCACTTTTTTTTTTTTTTTTTTTTTTTTTTGGAGACAGGATCTCACTAAATTGCTGAGGGCCACTGTGCCTGATTCATTCTGGTTATCTTTAGATAATACATTTTAGAGATTTTAAAAATATACTTTTGGTATTTCCAGATGTATTATAATGAATGTAGATTATTTCATAGCATGTATTTTATTTGTTTTTCTTCCCCCCTTTCCCTAAAGTAGATTATATTTTGGGGGGTGGTGTTGGAGATTAACCCAGGGATACCCTACCACTGAACCACATCCCAGCCATTTTTTATTTTTATTTTGAGGCAGGGTCTTCTTAAATTGCTGAGACTGGCCTTAGCCTCCTGGGATTACAGGTGTGCATCACTGCTCACAGCATAAGTAGATTTTAAAAACAACAACAAAAAAAAACTGACCTGTGGATGACTATATCTAAGACAATGTACAAGTTACTTTAGAGATATGATTTTATTACTAAATGTCATTTTAATAGAAGAGAAGCTAAGACACATACAAGCAATTTACACAAGGCATGGTCTTTGGTTTGCTTTAGGATATTTACTGCATACACTTGGGGAGAGGTTGTAACTGAAAACAATATTGTTTCATTTGGTTTATCCTCTGGATCCAGCAGGAATTTTATGACTAAGCTTTTCTTTTCTTTTTTTTTTTTTTTTTTTTTTTTTAACATTTCATAGTAGCATCTGTGAATGTTTAAAGAGTAAATTTACTTGGCTAAAAATATTTTGGCCCAAATTACTTTTTAAAAAATCTACTTAGATCTATCAGAATGTATAAATGCATTCTATTGTCATGTCACAAATTAGAACAAATAAAAAATTAATTATAAAAATCTCCATAGTAAATGAATTTTGTTTCATTTTTGTTTTGGAGGTACTTCTAAATTTAAAAAGGGAAATTGTAAACCCTCATAAGAAGCAGTTTTTCTTTTGAAAGGGGAAACCAATTTGTGATCCATATTCCTCTATTCATAATCCTGAAATACAAAAAGTTCAGAAAACTGTTTTTCAGAAACATTTTTTCTTACATTTGGTGATTGAAGTGAGGCTGTTTATAATCTGGATTTATTCCATTTGATGTGAATATGCATACATTTCATTGCACAAATATTTATGATTGCTTGAAATACTGTGTTGGAAGGCAGTGGGAGGTTTAACTTAATCTAAATCTGAGCAGTCTGATCTCTGAAACATGTCTTGGCCCCAACAGCTCACTTAGAATTTGTGGACCTGTATGAATTCACTTGTTAGGAGATGTTTCTAGTGTTGAAAACTTTGGAGTGTAGTTTTACTTTGCCATTTTATTTCAGACCCTAAAATCATGCAAAGAACATTTAAATAAATTTTAAGTAATTTCAAAATTGTCATCTGTTGCTGTGCTACTACTGTGCTCCTTAAGATGTGGTAGGTTAATCTTGCTTCCATTTGTATTTTGTTTTTTTCAGACAATGTTTACTGTTCATTGTATTTTCTAATTTTGTTCTTCAAAGGATTAAGTTAGGCTTGGTCTACATTAAACTTTCAGTTAGCCTCTTCAGTATGATCATGCTGCTTTCCTGTTCACATTTCTGTGACCTGTGCTAGATTCCTGAAGAACAAAGAGGTAGAACTTTGTTGATAAATTGGCAGCAGGCACAGTGGTGAATGGAACACTCCACTGTATGAAAATGTGCCAACGGTAGTTTTGCTTGTTGGAATTTAGAAGGAATTTGATTTTTCTTTAAGTCATCACTTGTGTGATTTCACAAATCTTAAGGACCCGTAGATATTGTGGGCGTCATTAAAGTTAGTAGTGTACAATCATACTGATAGGATAGGGTTGCACATGAAGCTAGTTTGACTGCCATATCACCTCTTATCTTTGTCCCAGTTGGTCCTTGTTTGCTTTGGACCAGTTGGAACAGGTAGGAGTCTAGGCCTTGGGGCCTAATACAGTGTCCATCTTAGGACTTACTCCAGGAAATAAATAATGCTTGAGCATCTCCTCATTCTTTTGTGTCATACTAGGTTCATGGCTGGATGAAGCACATCATAAGTTTGAACAGTGAGCTGGATGCAGTGGCACACACCTGTAATGCCAGTGGCTCGGGTGGCTGAGGCAGGAGGATTGCAAGTTCAAAGCTAGCCTCAGCAGTTTAGTGAGGCTCTAAGCAACTTAGCGAGACCCTGTCTCAAAATAAAAAAAATAAAAAGGGCTGGGGATGTGACTCAGTGGCTAAGCAACCCTGTGTTCAATCCCAGTACCAAACAAACAAAACTTAAAAATGAGTTATATGGGGAGGATTATTATTTCTGTCACGAAGAAAGAAATTACAATGTAGTTTCTCAATCACCATTTGTAAAACAAACCCAAAGTTAGATTATGAGAGCTAGTATAAAATTTCAGTTTTCTTACAAACACTATGTACCTGTCAGGTTATTATTCCAATTTCGTCACTGTGTGTTTGGAAATCTTGTTGGCTAATGGCATTTAAGTTATAAGCAGATAACATTAAACTAGTGCTTTCATGTAATATGACGTAGAGAAACAGTTGGAGTAGCGAAGCTAGACTTTTTGCATATCCTTCCTCTGCCTTTTGTTGCATGTGTATTGTAGGGCATGTTGCTTCATCTTTCTGGGTCTCACAGTTTTAAATTTATTGAGGTGGCTTTTGGAACCTCTATTTACAGCAAAAGAGATAATATTTAAGCAGCTGGTACTTTGTAGCTCCTGAAAAAACTAATGACTTCCAGAAGTGAAAACAGGCTTGTGTTTAAATTTACTAGCTTTGTAATCTTTAAATTTTTCAGCCTCCATATTCGCTTTCATGAAATGCAGCTAATTATTTCAGAATATTTATGAGGATAAAACAAATCATTAATATATATAAAGCACTTGTCCTAGTGCCTGTTGTGTAGATATTGCTAAAGCTGTAGTAGTGACTGCTATAGTTTTTGTTGCTGAAGTGTAATTTGATTTCCTTTAAGTAAATAAAGGAACTCACCATGGAGTGTGCATTTTATATGTATGTGTGTATAATATATATATATATATATATATCTATATATCTATATACATGGTTTGTCATTACACCAAGGACTGCCATTTCAAGATAATATCTATGAGTTGTGTTTTTTAATCACTCCTTACTAGAATAATGTCTTTTGAGTAGGTCATAATAAGATATAGTAAAAGGAACTTAGGACTAGAATTGAGAGACCTTGTTAACCAGTTTTGTCAATACCGTTTGCTAGTTAGAGGCAAGCTATTTAACCTCTCAGGCTGATTTCACTTTTGTAAAATTGGGATAAGCTGCTCCACGTATCATAGTGTGTTTGGTAAAATTGAAGTATATTTTGAAAAACAAACTTTGCAAATTGTAAAGCAGTTTTTGATTGCAAGGAGTAGGTTTTAGCATCTGTGAATGATCTAAAGGATTCTCCCCAATGCTCTTGTTCAGGGTTAGGGTTAGGTTTAGGGTTTAGGGTTAGGTAGGAGGGGGGCAAGAATGGAGGAAGGAAGGACTGTATAGAGGGAAAAGAGGGGTGGGTGGGGTGGGGGGGAAGGGGGTAAAAAATGGCAGAATGAATCAAACAACATTGCCCTGTGTAAATTTATGATTACACGAATGGTATGCCTTAACTCCATGTACAGAGAATCAAAATGTATCCCATTTGTTTACAATTAAAAAAAAATAGGTTATTTGATGGTATGTTTTTGGAAGAAAGAGCTCCAAATTCTTTTTTAAATTTTTTATTTTATTTTCTTCCTGGTACCAGGAATTGAACCCAGAGATGCTTAACCAATGAGCCATATCCCCGGCCTTTTTAAATACTTTATTTAGAGACAGGGTCTCACACAGTGCTTAGTGCCTCGCTGAATTGCTGAAATTGTCTTTGAGCTCATGGATTACAAATGTGTGCCACTGCATCTGGCATCCAGATTCTTAAAAAGTTTGTTTCTCCCAAAATCTAAGATTTTTTCTATGATATTTATTTTTCTCTACTGTGAAAGAATAATTTAATGAGCTCTTTCTCACCTAATACTTATTTTTTTTTTTTCCAGGAAAGGGACAACTTTACTTTTTTTTCTTCAATAGATTACTAAACACTTTATTTTTCTACTCCCCTTACCCTTGTTTTGCAGTACTGGAAACTGAGCCCGGGGGCACTCTACCACTGAGCTATGCCTCCAGACCTTTTTATTTTTTATTTTGTGACAGGGTCTCACTAAGTTGCTGAGGCTGGCATCGAACTTCCATCCTTCTGTCTCAGCCTCCCAAATATCTGGGATTATACATATGTACCCCCAAGCCCAACTAATAAACACTTTCTGATGAATAGATTTTCTTAGCAGGTTGCCCTTGTAGTAACTTCTAATTTGAGGCTTTTGGACAGAATAATCAGATAGACTTTTGGTGGTTGTGTGAAATTCTAACATAGAAATGAAACTTGATGATACAGAGAGTGAAGACAATAATTGTAAAATTAGGTCAAAGTACACTAAAAACGTGTTTCCCCTAAAATGCAAACACCAGCATTCTAAATAAGAAGTTCATAACCACCACTAATTTCCCACGATTTGTTTCTTGTTTGTTCTCAGAAGTTGTTGAGTACTACTCAAGAAAAGAAAAATCTCTGCTCCCAGTCTTGTTAACAACATACCTGGAAGGACAATGTCCTGTTTCTTTTATCACTTATTCATGGAAAGGGTTTTGAATTGGGAATAGGTGAAAGGGTCTAGGCGAGACAAGGGAAAGGGAGATATTCCTTAACTTTTTAAAACAATAGTTACCCCAACAACTAAATTCTCTACCCTAGGGTCGCTAAAGCCTGAGCTAGGTAGTAGCACTTTTCAGTGCCTGTATAAGCAAAGGGGGAAAAGTTTATTAGTTGCTATTCTCAGGAAAGAATGTCCATTCACATTTCAAAAGAAATGGAAAAAATATTTAAAGTTTTAAATACTACAGTTCCAGCAGCTGTGCTTTTTGACCACATTTCTGGCATGTTACTGATTTCTAAATAGGTTTTTATGGACTAGATGAAGACATAATAAACTTTTAGCATGGCTCTGTGAAAAGCTTTTGAAATGTGAATAACATATTTAAAGTTAAACCAAACTGCAAAGTTTTGGAGATGTGGGCTGGGCAGAGAAAGTCTAGTCCATCTGGAAGCTATCAACAGTTTATTTTGAAAAAAATTTCTACTTGTCTTGAGGTCAGTTATATCAGTCATCATGTTAAGTGACCAGCACTATTCATCCTAAGGCTTTTGGAGAAATGCATGAAATTAGCACAAAAGCAGTCGCTGTACTTGAGGACTATGTTGGGAGGCAAAATGTCCTGTAAACAGTACAAGCAATACATGATCAACTGATAGACTGAAAGGTGGAGATTAAAGTGGGAGAATTTTATTTCAGAGAAACCTTGTTGAAGATGATTTAGGAAAGGTTTTATAGGAATATAAGTCTTGAACTTAACTAGCAGGTGTTTGGTTATGTACACTTGGTAGGACACATTGAAAGGTACTGCTACTTCTGAGAACTGAAGAAAGGAAAGGAAGGAACTGAAGGAAGTAAAGGAAAATGTATCATATATGTTAAGTCACTTGAGATATTGGGTTCATAAGTAGAATTGTTGGCATAGTTTGTTTCAGTAAGACCACATGAATTTGTATATAGCTTTGGTGGTTTTTTTTTTTTTTTGGGGGGGGGGGTTTCCGGGGGGAGAGTTATCTATGACCAGCTGGTTATAACAGTGGCAATTAATTTTGATAGATGACTGGGAGTGAATAGTGAATTGCAGGGTAAACTTGGAATGGTTTTTTTGCTCTTAAAGTGGTTAAAATATCAGTTGTTAGCCATTTTCTTTCTTTCACAGGTAAAACAACAGGAAGCAGACGAATTGAGTGAGATGCTTCTGTGGAAGATGATGCTTTTGTCAGGTAAAGTGTTACTCAGGTTTAGATGTTATTTTGAGCCTGTTTTTTGTATGATGAATTTCATGCATTTTGCTTGAATAATATACACTGAAATAAGTAGGTTAAATAAAAATGGAGACTTAAAGAATATTGTCAACCTTATGTACTCATAATTGAGAAATTTTATAATAACTTTCAGTTAGTTGACACATAATCTAAATAATAATTCAGTTTGTTCATCTTTTTTAAATAGAAATCTGAGAAATAAGGGCCAGGAGAATAGCTATAGGATACTTAATACATTAGTCCTAGACAGGATATCACCATGAAGGTTATTTGTGATTTATTTTTTATTTGCTCATTGCATTTAGGCTTTTATATACCTTACAGGACTTAGATCAATGTAGACCTTAAAATGGAGAGAGAGAAAATTGCTGCTGTGTTGCTACTTGGTAAAGATCAAATTAAGAAACTTGTTTTGCCCTTCAAAGATAAGCAAGCCAGATTCTTTTGGCCAAACAGGAATGTACTTCAAAAACTGACCAGCCAGAAGAATAAAATGTGCAATTATAATTGGGACTGTGGCAGTTCCGGGTACTGTCAATATAAAAACGGTTATTTTAAATTGTATTTGGGGTTTTATTTTGTTTCATTTTAATGAGAAGTGATCTACTTACTCATTGTTAGGTCTTAAGTATTGTAGCATTTGCAGGTGTTTATTTAAGGAGCATAACTTCTCTCACATTATGTACACTTTTATGCCCATATATTCTGTTTTCTGAGTGTAGTTAGTCATATTGTCATAATGTCTCTGGGTGTTTGTGTGCTCCACCATGAAGTCAACTCATGTCCATTCACCCAACTGTCTCTCCTGCCTCATAGCTCTTTACCTTACCCTCTCCACGCACGCACCACATAACACCACATAGCCCATACTTTGCTCCTTTTACCTTGGGGTGAGGCATGGGGAAAAAAAAAAGTGTTTGGTTGAGTAGTTAACCTTGAAAGCAAATAATTTCAGGAAATATTTTCCCAGGGATCCATTAAATTAATGATTACATGTCTATAATCAGCTTTTGTTTGAACTCTAAAGAACTCTTCTGTATTCTGTTATCCTTGTGGTATACCTTTCATTAGGTGTATTTTTTCTTCCTTTTCTTCAGTTGTCTTTACAAGTAAGTGTATGGTTAAGCAAAAATTATCCTTAAGCTGGAAAAACGTTGTGATTTTGTAAAAAATCTTTTAATTTTCAAATGTCTTTCAGTTTCTTCAGTTTATAAAATGTTTGTCATTTGAAATGTCACAAGGAGACATTATAACTTGTTTGGAAGAATAATAGTACTCTCTTACATGTGCTACAGAGGATACCTTTGTGTTGGTATTAAATGAACATGGTCATATGCCTAGGAGAGCCTAAGAGCTTCTTAAAAATCCGATTTGAATATGTCTTCAGTTTCTTTGTATTTCTTTTTTTACTTTGGAGGTGTCCAGCAGATATGTGATGCATTTGAAAGAAATTAAGTGAATTATTTTCTGTGTCCCAGAGTTGAAACTTTTATACAATAATGGTGAATAAATATAACCTACTGCCTAAATAGATAGTATAGAACTTGGTTCTGTAGATAAGTGAGGAGACTGGTCAAATTTGACACTTCAGAATACCTGAAGTTCCCTTTTTTTTTTTTGTGCTCCTATTCTACCATCATTCAATAACCTACTACTCCATTGTCGACATCCAATGTTCCCTCATACTATATTGTTGACATCCAGTGTTCCCTCAAACTGTGATGAGGTTAGTCAAATAGGGAGCCTGCTCCTTAAGCAGTCCATACCCCAGACAGTCATATTCCTCCATGCCAACCTTCCTTGCTAGGAAATTTTTTGTTTCCTCACTGCAGTTCAGCTTTGAATGATTGATAGTCCTGCCTCTACCCTTACCCTTTCTCCCTTTTAACCCAGAAACCTTTTCTCATATCTGCTAGTTACTGTAGACTAGGAAAGGAGAAGAAGGAAGTTCATTGCTTTCAACCCTTTCTCTACAGTTAATCAAAGATGAAAGTAAGCAGATTTCTGCTTTTTGTTTCTACTAAAATACATAACCTTTAAGGGTACAAAGGCCTTCCTTTACAGAGCTAATCCAATCTATATTACCCACCACCACCTAATTGGAATTATTGCGCAGTGAGAGCTTCCAAAACATAACTTTTTTTTTTGCATATATTTCAAGAAGAACCATTGATAAAACAGTGGGAGTTCCATATTATTAATGAGAAATAAACTTTATGTTTCAATATATAAGACTTCTGTGGGCTTAACATTAAACAGACTATGGCACTGGAGAAATTAAGTCATTTCTTTGAAGCCACATCTTCTGAAGTGCTTCTAGAATGTGACCTTTAAATATTAAATAACTGGAACCTGGAATATCTCTAGTAGCAATTAAGTTAGCATGCATTTCACTGTGAGAGAGATTTGAGAACTCAGACTCATTGTTTAATGATCTTGATATTAGAACCTTATTTTTAAGGACACAGTTAATAGGTAAGGTGAAATTATTGAACTTTAACTTTGGGAATAATATCAAATATGATCAAATTAGACACATTTAGAGATGTAAATTACCAAAAAACTTTTGGTGGATAGTCCTACACTACTTGCCTCTAGTTGTACCAAATTTTCTTACCATTAAAAGGACTGTGAATTGGAGAATCAAGAGGCACATGAACAAGACGGAAATGATGAACTAAGGACTCTGAAGAATTTGGTGAAAATGAAAGAAGACGGTGTGCATTCCAAGGAGTTACTTTCTGCAGAAGAAACAAGAGAGCTCATGAATTAATAGAGGCAGAAGCAATAGAAGATATAGAAAAAGAGGACATCGAAAGTCAGGTCTTTAGCCAGTTTTGTTAAAATGTGACACCAATAAATTTTTAAGTAATATATATATTTTTTCTAGTTCAATTTGGAAGTCTCAGAATTAAAAAAAAAAAAAAAAATTGTTACTTACAAACCTAACCAGAATCCTACCACCTAAGGTGACCTTTTTCTTTTGCTTACTGCACATAAATTTTTACATAGTTTTTATCATGCCATAAGTTGCTATTTATTCTGTATTCTACTTTCACATAACATATCATAATGACTTCATAATCCATGTGTTATACCATAATTTATTAGCCTTGCTTTCTATGTATCTAATAGCCATTCCTATAATTTTGGCATTAGTTTTCAGGTTTTTTTCCCATGCCACTATGGATGAATATACCAATTCATTCTGATATTGTCAATATTACTTGGTGGTAGATTCCCCCCCACCCAAAAACACTTTTTCCTATTTAGTAGGTATAAAAGCTATTTTAATGTGCATTTTTAGTTTAATATCAAGGGTGGGAAGTTAAAGCGGTAATTTTTTAGATCTTTCCTTTGAAATCGCCATTTTTTCTGCATTGTACGTTAGTAACATCTTAAGAAAGTCAGTGGATTAGGGAATTCTTTGCTACTGGTATTCATGCTTAAAATACTTCCCTTCTTCCTAGCCTAGTGAATAAGGGCTCAAATTTTCTAATTCTGTGGCAATGTGACTTATTTTTTATGTTGGCATAAAAATGTAGTCTGAATCTTACACATTGAATTTAGTACCCACAGTATCAGAACATGAGGCAAATGATAATTAGGTATAAGACATAAAGAATTCTCATGTTTCCCAGATATTTTGTAAAGCAAAGCTATTGTATACCCTTTACTTAGGAAATTGAAGCTCAAGAAGGTGAAGATGATACCTTTCTAACAGCCCAAGTAAGTTTACATTTAGTCCTATGAATTTGATATTGTGGGTGGAAAGGGCTTGGAAAAGGAATCTTATTTTAACTACATAATTCTTTACATTTATTAAAACTGCCCTTAAATTTTAATAGAGTTATTCATGTGGCATATACAAACTCTAAAAATTTGTAGCTTAAATTTCTCTTGCCACAATGTAATTGGGAGTTATGAGGTTTTTATTATTTCAGAATTTAAAAGTGTCCGTTCTTTATAATCGCCTTGATTTCCCCCTATGTCACTTTAGTTAAAAACTAATATTTAAAAGTATCAATATCTTTTTAAACTTTTAAGTTTTGTTAACTTACCATTCCTAGGATGAACTGAAGTAATTGATTTTAAAACACTCTGTGCTAGACATTTAACATGGTGTGTGTGGGAAAATGGTTGTACTTCAGTGTGAGATAAGATTGGTTTTGCTGTATGTGATATATACATTGTGTATATTTTAAAAAACGATTTACAGATCCTAAAAATAGACATTTTGTAGCTCAATTTCTAGTTTTAAATACTGTATTCTCTCTCATATCGTCAGTGTTCACGTGCCCTCTTTAAAAGCTATACTTTCAAATAGAAATGAGTTTCCGAGTTTATTTGCTTTAGAAAAAAATAGTATTCAAGTCTGTTATTTCTTCTCTGTAGCATTTACTAGTAATGGTTTAGAGGGGTTCATATTCACAGACCCACTTAGCTCATTGCCTCTGGTCATGCCTTCTTTGATGCAGCTTTCTTGCTTTTACTGGTCAGCCACAGATACATGGAGGCTATATATTAACTCATTGTGTTTATTGCAGTAGAGGAGAAGAAATATCTTGGTTTTTGAATATTCAGGAGGGAAATAATAGGACTGTGGAAGCTTATAGGCCTGTCACCCATCCTATCCACAAAATGTGTTCATTTCTGCATGATATATGAGAAAAATTAATGTTTAAGTTGGGGGAGAAACCCATTCTAGATTATTTGCAGAACAGTGAAATTGAGCTCTTCATATTCTTTTGGCAACTAGTCAAACTCCCATTCAAGCACCAGTTATACAGGTTGCAAGTTGTGTGATGGAATCATATCTAAGGATCCCCATTACATAACAGATGTGATTATAAACTTTTTAAACAAATGGATATAAAGTATCTTAAGAAATGGGTACCTTTTTCTAATCCTACAGATCTTTGTGGGTTAGAAATGGCCTTGCTACCATTGTATCCTGATAATGAAAGAGTAATTTCTTTTCAGAGGACAAGATTTCATTATTTTGTATCAAAAAAAGAGATCTTACTTCTTTTGACTTTTCTTCAAGTAAAATAATCTTTTCCCTCTTTATAAAAAAATGTATAGTGGAATATCAAGAACATGAAAAGTGTATCTAGATTCCACCATGATCTAATGCTTCTACGCACACTTCCTCAATATATACTATGTGCATTTAGTGATGCTACATGAAGAGTACCCATTTCTCAGCTTCAGCTATATCAATTCATAACAATCTTATTTCCTGTATACCTCTATTCACTTCCCCCCTTATGCAGCATTTGAACAGATATATTATTCCTTGAAAAAGTTCAGTATATATCTCTAAAAGAGAAACACTTCTGTTTATATTATTCCTAACATAAAAATGTTTATACTATTAAATATACAGTAGTATTCAAACTTTCAATCAGCTATGCCCCCCTCCAAATATTTATAAAATCTATACATTATGATTGAAATATTTTAGGTCTCTTTAATCTATAGGTTTTCTCTCCTTTTATTTCCTCCCAATGTTTTATTGAAAAAATTTACCCTGTTTATCTGATAGAAGCAGGGTTGACAGAATTTTCTAAGGACCAGATTGTAAATATTTAACCTTGTTGGCCAAATGGTCTATGTCATAGCTATTCCACTTTGCCAATGTAGCTGAAAGCATCCATAGGCAGTATGTAAATGAATGAACTTGACGTGTTTCAATAAAATATTTACAAAAACAAAGCATCTAGTGTGGTTTAATACTGTATTTATGTACATTGGTAAGACCTATAGACTTTCTATTCCATTCAGGGTAACCCTGCCTGCTCCTTTGAAAAAAATCAGGTGATAGTATATTCTTTTGTTTAGTTACAATAATACCTGCTTATATCTTTGTGGATGATATCAATCATTAGTGATTCATATCCATTAAGAATTACAAAATGGTAATATATTATTAATTCCATCATTTCTTCATTTATTTATTAATTGGAATATTTCTAGAAAGAAAAACTTCCCCTTAGTCTATTGGTTACTTAGTAGTACAATTTATAAAGGAAAGCTAGGATAAATGTCTGATTCTTTCCTTTTACTTACCAATTTTCAGAATAATGATCTGGTTCACTTGCATCTCCAACAGTGACCAGGTGAGTTTTAAATTTTTTTTTCCCCTTCATTTCATTTTGAACTCTAGAATTGAATAAAATTGATGTATAATTAATGTTCTTTTTAATTTGTCTATTGCCATTAGTATCCTTAGTAATATTCAAAGTGTCCCATCTTTATGGAGTGACAGCCTGAGTTGGCTCCTGAGTTGTTTCAACATGACTTTTGTAGTTTGATTCCTTGTTTTCTGATATGTAAAGATATTCCATTTCCTCCTCCAGACCTGCAGCTAGCTATTCTTCTTTTAGTGGTAAATGGTATTTAAGGGCAACAATCTGGGTTTCAGGGGAGTCCATTGCTACTGAGTTGATAAGTTTTTCTAGGCTTTTTGAATATACAGAGCAATAGAATGAGTTGGGTTTTTTTTCCATTTTCATTTGTTTTACTTATAGGATAAATCAATTTTCAGTTCATATGGATACTTCCAAGTTAATAATTTCCTGCATCTTGCAGTACACACAGGTACAACAGTCTTAGAATGATAATACCACACACCAAATTATTGAACATAATTTAAGGATTTTTTTTTCTGAGTTATATTTGTCATAAGGATGTACCCCACTAGGGATGAACAGATTAATGTATTTCAGACAGTAGTTCTACCACTGAGCTATGTCCCTAGCCCCTTATTTTGTAGATTAGTTCTTTGTACAACTATATCACTAACTGGTAGATATTTAGGTAAGTATGTTTTCGTTATTTTTCAGTGCTTAGGTATTGCTTTTAAAAAATTTAACTTATAAAAAAATTTAACCTGTAAAAAAAAATTTAACCTGTAACTTCTTGTGAATTTATAATTATTTCAGAATACAAAGTCAGAAATTTTCATTTAATTTCATAAATACTTAAAATATTTGATTCCAAAGTCAAAGTCACAATATTTTTAAAAAGTCTAGACGATCACAGCGGTGCACACCTGTAAACCCAGTGACTCTGTAGGCTGAGGCAGGAAGATCATAAGTTCAAGGCCAGCTTTAGCAACTTAGTGAGACCTTATGTCTAAAAAAATAAATAAATAAGAAATAAATAAGAAAGACTGGGGATGTAGCTCAGTAGTAAAGTGCCCCTGATTCAATGCCCAGTACCAAGGAAAAAAAAAGTCTCCTTCACATGGTTGGTTCCCTGCCATCCCCTTATTAGTAACATTTTAAAACTTCCTGGTTTATTTTTCTATTATTTGCCTTAAAAATATAAATAATTAGTGGTTTTGTATAGGATTATCTCTATTTACAACTAGTTCTCAGACTTTGACTTAGAAACTTAATAAATCTTAGACTTTAATTCTTAGGTGCTGTGTTTAATACTAGATAGTTCAGATTCTACATCTATTAGTTTAATTTAAAAAAAATTTTGTCAGTGGATCTTTTTTAAAATTTATTTGTATGTGGTGCTGAGTATGAACCCAAGGCCTCACATGTGCCAGGCAAGTCCTCTACCACTGAGTCACAACTCCAGCACCCTATTAGTTTAATTTTAATTTTGTGACTTTGGACCAATGTTCTTAGTTTCTGTGTCTATAAAATGAAATTATAAATTTTACCTTGCTAGATTGGTGTAAGGATTAATCCTAGATCCTGGCACATAGAGTATTTGTATTTAGTACTTACTTATAGTATTGTTTTACTAGTTTGGAAGGTATCAGTTACTTGAAAATTTTCTGAACATTTTTCTCTAAAATGTTCTTGCTTGCTTATACTTTAATGCTTAGAAAAAATTTGATGTCTTAAGACTTTTTCTGTCTTCAGTATCACAACCTGCATGTCTCTTTTCCTGTTTGCCTTTGCCCCTGTTTCACTCATCTGAAGTTTCTTTTTTTGGTCATGAGATTAATATACCTCTCAAACCAGAATGACCTTTATCTCCTTCATTAAGTTTTCTCTAATGTCTGTTTCTCCTGTGTAGTGCTTTACTATACAGAGATTTTTTTCCACCCATCTTTATTCCTGATATATCTTGTATCCCATGTGATTCCTATTTTATAGTTAAATTTATCTAGATGGATGATATAACAAAGTAAAACTCTTTCAGTGATACAATAAGTACCTGTGACTCTGCCTAGTCTTCTGGTATTCTTTTCACTAAATAAATGCCTCACTAGTCAATGTTTCCTGAGTTCTATTGTATGTATGTGATGTTGAAGTTAAACCTTTCAAAAATAGCAGCGTCTTGTATTACATGTAGTTGGTAATTCATATCAACATGTATTTATTACTTATGATGTGCTAAGCATTTTGTATTTCTCATAATGTTTATCATATAGCCAATTAGAGGACAGGCAGTTACTGGTTTAAGGTTATTTAAAAGGTTTATTCAGCCAGGTTGAATAAAAGTCAGAAGAAGGGGAGTCATCTTAGCACATATATGTACCCATATTACCCTGTATCTAGGAGGAGGTAGTATAATGGGTATATAGTAAATACTTGATCACTGAAAAATAAGTTCTAGTATTGCCTTTTGTCTCTTAGTAGTCATTGCTGCTGCTAGGATGAAATGAAACTTAGAAGAGCTTTGTATTAAATCTTTTAGCATTTGACTTAGAATTGTAGATTCTACTACAAACATGAATCCTGCCTTCTAGAGCATTGCTTCATTTTCATGTGTGAAATATATTTTTTCACATTAAACTCAAAAATGACTAAAGGAATCTATTTTTCAATAGGGGGATTATTTCAAATAAATAGTATATCATTTAAAGAGGAAAATTTTTCTATTATATTTCTTGGTTTGTTCCTTATTACAAGGATTAGAATTTTGGTTTAACCTTAGTAATGCTATGCTTACTATACATATTGCACAGTAAAATGCATATTGTACTTACTTATGTGGTTCATCTTTTCTACTAACTTTAGTTGTTTTTGTGCTTCATCTCCATTGTAATTAGTTTTTTTCCCATAGGCTGGGTTAGGCCCTTTTCCTACAGACATTAAGGATACATAATAAGGCTAATATAACCACTGTGTAGAGAAACTTAAGTTATGAGATCCTACAGAAGACATGTTGAATTATTAAGATAAATGTCTAAAAATTCTTCAGCAAAGTAAGCCAGACTTTACCAGTTACATTAGCAACTAGAAATAACATTCTAATTGGCAGGAACTACAGAATTTTTTTTTTTTTTTTTAACATCATAGTATTTTAAATCTTTACTCTTTCAAATATTGGCAAATAATTTGGTTATTCTTTTGTTGAACCTAATCACTAAAAGAATAATACAGGGCTGGGGATGTTATTCAGAAGTATAGTGCTTGCCTAGCATGCTTAAGGCCCTGGGTTCAGTCCCCAGTGCCAAAATAAATAAATAAATTAATAATGCAGAAGAGAGGTATGCTATTGGCATCACAGGTAGATAAAGGAGAATCAAGTTGCATTCTTATGTTCATTTTTTCTAAGGTGTCTCAGTTTATTTACCCTCCTTCAAGATAAATTAGAGGCTGGTCACCTATAATCCCAGTGCTTGGGAGGCTGAGGCAGGAGGATCACAAACTCAAAGCCAGCCTCAGCAAAACCGAGGTGCTAGCAACTAACTCATTGAGACCTTGTCTCTAAATAAAATACAAAATAGGCTGGAGATGTGGCTCAGTGATGAGTGCTCCTGAGTTCAATCCCAGGTAACCCTCCCCACACACAAAAAAGATAAGTTAGTAAATGAAAAGAGTTTGAGCCGGGTGCTATGACTCAAGTCTGTAATCCCAGCTACTAGGGAGGCCAGAGGTGGAGGATTGAAAGTTTGAAGCCAGCCTTGGCAACTTAGCAAGACTTTGTCTCAAAATAAAAAGGACTGGGATGTAGCTCAGTGGTAGAATACTTGCCTGCCTAGGATGTGAGAGGCCCAGGGTTCAATCCCCATTTCTGTGATTAAAAAAGAGTCTGAAAGAAAATATTTATCCAGTTTATCTTTTTCTTGCTGCCACTGCCTACCACTCCACCCAAATAAAAGTGTTTTCTTCTCTTTTCCAAATGTTGCAGATTAGGAATATAATTGAAAGTAAATTTATATTTAGCTATTTATTAAGAAATTCTGCTGGGCATGGTGGTGTACACTTGTTCAGAGAGAGAGGAGAGAGAGAGAAAAAGAAATTCTTAGAGTGCAATATGATATACTTACATTGGGATTTACATTGCTAACAATTCATAATTTCTTTGTTCTGGCTTATTTTTACTTCCTACACTTGTGGTGTGTAGAGTTGAAGTATTTTTAGATTTCTTCATGTTACTTGAATATATAAAATAATGACTCATTCCTAATCAGGACATTTATATGTTAATTTAGTTTAACATCAGTTCAAATGATTTCTTTGAAAGATGATTATTAATATAAAATTTTGAGCACCTGGTAAATGCTTGATGTTTTAAGGAATGCATGCTTTTATTTGAATAAATTTGTGACATAAATATGCCATTTAAAGTTTTAGACACTTTAAAGTTTTTGCTTCAAGTCTTCTTTCACCAAGAAACTGACACTTTAAGATAGTAGTAGTCTCAGAGTATCCTTTCTGGACTAACAACATTAACAGAAGCTTGTTAGAGATGCACGTTCTCAAGCCCTGCTTATACTTTTTGAAACAGAAATATTGGGGTTGATGCCCAGAGTCTGTTTTAATTACAGGGTTCCAATACATGCTGAAATTTGAGAACCACTGCTTTAAGGCTTTGAGCATGGGTAGCATATTACCTAACCTATAACAATCTACTTCTTTCTACTCAGCTTTTGTTTTAAGAGTTACAAGTAAAAATTAAAACATTCCTGATGGGCATGGTGGCACACGCCTATAATCCCAGCAACTCAGGAGTGTGAGACAGGAGGATTGTAAGTTCAAGTCCAGCCTAAGTAATTTAGCAAGGTCTTAAACAACTTGGTGAGACCCTGTCTCAAAATAAAAAATACAGGGGCTGGGGAGATAGCTCAGTCAGTAGAGTGCTTGCCTTGTAAGCACAAGACCCTGGGTTCGATCCCCAGCACCCAGAAAAAAAAAAAAAAAAGAAAGTGTAACAAAATAAAAAATACAGAGGGCTGGGGACTTAGCTCACTGGTAAAGCATGCCCGTGTTCAATCCCCAGTACCCCTAGCTCCCACCCCCCCCAAAAAAAATGCTTAAAATGTTTCTCATTTGAGATTGTAATGCATATTACTTTTACTTTTCTATATGGTCTTATTTTTGGAAAATATTGATTCTGTCTTAATGTTATTAAACTATCCACCAATTTAACTTAACAGATTTCTTATTTCTTGGTGGGTACTTCAGTGATTTTTGCATTATTTTCTTTAAACTAAAAAAATTTTCCCTTTGCAACATTCATTCTTGTTTTCATATTAGCATATTCTTAATTTTAGATTAAGTGAAAATATTGAATATTTTAAAATTACTTACAAAACCAATACCATTTTAAAATTAGCCACCAGTATATATGTGACAGTTATGAATTCATTTTTAGCAGATAATGAAATTAGCAGTTTGAAACTGACTATTCTGTTAGTCATTCTAATTGTGTCTGAAATACTTAATAAGGGGGTGGTTTTTGTTTGTTTTATTAATGCGTGTTCAAGCCCTTGAAAGTGTATGTCTACAGGTATGCTTTCTAGTACTGTTTTGAATAATATGCACTGAGTACCTGTGAACTGAGTGACATAAAATAATCAGGTCAGTCTTTTTATTGGTAGTTCTATGATATGAGTAAGATTTAGATTACATAAACTTATTTGAATAATGAAACTAAGTATTCCCTATTTGTTGAGGTAGTTTTTGACAGACTTCCCTTTTCTTTTCTAAAATAGCATATACCAAGTTTGTGCTACATTGCTCTACATGGGCCCTGGTTCTGACTGGAATATCGTAATTATTTGTTAGTGACAGCTGTCCCTAATTAATGTTATTAAATTATCCACCAATTTAACTTAATGGATTTTTGTGTTCTTACTAAAATCTAGTTTTATATAAATTCATTTTACATTTGATTATTCTTTAAATTTCAGGATGGTGAGGAAGAAGAAAATGAGAAAGGTATGTTTGATGCTAAGTAGAGTTTAAAAATTGCTAACATTTAGAAAAGTAAATTACATGAACACAAAATATTTCTTATATGAAATCTTAGTTTTAAAATGAATTTATTTTTAAATTTATCAATTTAGTGAATTAAGTTAGCATCTTGATTTAATTTTTCAATTAATTTTCATTTTCTTTTGACCACTTAAGATACGTTCTAACTTAACAGTACATATCAGTTACTGTAGTGAACTATGCAATTTTCTACTTTATTTTAAAAATAGCCTCTAGCATACGGTAAGTTGATTATGTCCTTAAGACCAACACTGCAGTAACTCATATGTCCTAGTATATGATGCACAATAAATTTTGCAACTAGTTCTAAAAGTGGTGAGTGACCAGAAAACTGACTTTGTGTTTATTGCTTAAAGAAATTATCATAGAGTCTTTCAACAGTTTTAGTAGTTTAGGAGAGCTATCTGATCCAATACAATTCCAGGCACAACAGTAGCAATACTTGTGATCAATGTAAGGTTGAATTCTTGGACAGAAGTCAAAGGATCCTACTTTGGACTAGAAAGGACATGGAGCAGGCTTCTAGGGAAGGCAGAATAAACAACCTAGAAGTAATGATGAATAAATCAAGCTACTGACTGAAAATCACACATGCTTGAGGCCTATTTTTCGGGAATGCAAGACATCTTTGAAAAATGGTAATTGCGGACTGACTGGACAGGATGAAGACTGGAAATAACCAATTTCCTGGACGTTATGGAGCAGGAGAATCTTCGGAGCCTTCCGTAGCAGTTTTCCATTCAATTCTGGACTACCAGGAATTGAAGAATGAAAAAGATGGGGCCCTGAAAGAAGACCGATTGATATCCTCAGACTGTGACCTTGCAAGAAGTCACCGTGGGAATTCTGAAGGTCACAAGGGTTAAATCCCAAGATGATTTGAACACTGAAAAACAAATCTACACGTTTGTCACTATCCATGGAGGGGAAAAAAATCTTCCATATGTCATTAACTTCTAACCAGAAATGAAGAACTGGTATCTTCAGGATGGAACATTTTCTCACTATTGTTGTTTGATGTTTGTATGTAGAGATCATTTTTTCCGTGAAGAATAAGTGATCCTGGGTAAAGGATTGTTTATGTTAGTTAATACCCTTGTGTTTTTTTTTCTCCCTAACCTTCCATCAGTGCTAATAACTGGCTTTATATTTTCTAGGTCCTATTCTAGCTTATGAATATGAAATTGTTTAAACTTCTTGTTTTGCCATATTTATTCCTGTTAAATCCTCTTA
Source organism: Sciurus carolinensis (assembly GCF_902686445.1). NCBI lineage: Eukaryota > Metazoa > Chordata > Mammalia > Rodentia > Sciuridae > Sciurus > Sciurus carolinensis. The sequence continues at coordinate 95,342,361 of NC_062214.1, forward strand.
GATATAGCAGGTTCTGGTGATGGTACACAAGAAGTATCTAAACCTCTTCCTTCAGAAGGGAACCTAGCTGAGGCTGATCACACAGCTCACGAAGAGATGGAAGCTAATGCGACTGTGAAAGAAGCTGAGGATGACAACATCTCGGTCACAATCCAGGCTGAAGATGCCATCACTCTGGATTTTGATGGTGATGACCTCCTAGAAACAGGTAAAAATGTGAAAATTACAGATTCTGAAGCAAGTAAGCCAAAAGATGGGCAGGACGCCATTGCACAGAGCCCGGAGAAGGAAACCAAGGATTATGAGATGAATGCGAACCATAAAGATGGTAAGAAGGAAGACTGCGTGAAGGGTGATCCTGTCGAGAAGGAAGCCAGAGAAAGTTCTAAGAAAGCAGAATCTGGAGAAAAAGAAAAGGATACTTTGAAGAAAGGGCCCTCGTCTACTGGGGCCTCTGGTCAAGCAAAGAGGTTTGTTTTTCTATGTCAGTTCTTTACGATACTGAATTCCAGCATTCAATAAGATCACTCTACATTAAGGGGGTGGCTTCAAGACCATGTACAGTAATTAGTGTCTTATGATCCTGCCTATAATATTTTTGACCGTCATAAGTTACTTAAAAAAAAAAATTCAAGACCTTCATAATATGCAGTGTGTCCTACTGATTGCATTGTCGAATTGTCAGCATATATTTGGTTTTTTGGTTGTTTTTGTTTTTGTTTTTGTTTTTCAAATTGACAATTTTTTTGTGTTTTATTTTTAAAAATCCTTGTGATGGTGGTTAATGAACAACTATCAGTTCTAAGAACACAAAATGAAGTCAAGTCCCAGTCCTGAAATCTGGAGAAGATGGCCATATATCCACTGAATAGAATTATCAGAAAATCTAGATCTTCAGGCATCTTGGGGAAAATCAGTGCAAGAATCCTAAGGGAGTCATTTGTTCAAATAACCTAATCTAGGCTTTTGGAATTGTTAATTTGTATGAATAGCACTAGTTTGCAATATAGTCAATATCAAACTGCTTGGTTTTTGTTTTGTTTTTGTTTTTTGTTTTCAATTTTCTTCTGATGGTTTGCCTCTTTAGCTCTTCAAAGGAATCTAAAGACAGCAAGACATCATCTAAAGATGACAAAGGTAATGGATTTTTTCCTATTTCAGTAACAGCATTGCATAATTTCACTAAAAAGTAATCGTTTTCTGTGTTATTTTCTTTGACATTTAGTTCTTATAATTTTTATTGACTAAAAATTTTGAATGGCCTTTGTGTAACTATGGGGTCAGATGACAGCAAACTCTGTGATTAAAGTATTACTATTTAATTTGTAAACAGGGATGAGCATGTTAAACCATTTGCTAGGAAAATTTATTGTATTCTAAGCAATTGTATTGAATATAAATAGATATTTCATGCTTATATTATAATTCAGAAGTATTTTGTCTTTAGTTGCAGTCATTTATAACTACTATACATGGACTACATTCATTTTCCTGTTCTTTCTAGGAGGAAATGTAAATAGTAAATATTATTTGTGTGTATTTATGGAGTCGAGTATTTAAAAGATAATCAGTTTCTACCCTTTGGTTTTAATTTCTTCATTCATTAAATCAGAGCATACTTCTATGAATATAACCTGCTTACATTATTTTAGTGTTTTAGAATTTACTTCCTGACTTGATGTACTTTGTAGGAAAATAATTTTTTAAAAATTCTTATAAGTTTCAAGCTGTAGTATTTGATTGCTTTTTGTTTTGGAAAATCACTGGTTATCTCATGGTTATGAGCTATAAATAATAGTTTCATCTTGTACATATACTGTGTCTACTTGAAAAATATTTGTTTTCTAATAAAAGCATTTTAGAGCAAAATGTACCATTCAGGTACTACAAAGTTTCAAAATACCTCCTTAGTGTCCAAAAGAGGATTTTATGCCTCCTTTATGGTTTATTTAGTGTTGTTTTGTTAGTATATTTTAATAGATGGAAATTATAGTGATATGATTTAGCAGTTGACAGTTGCAATATCCACATTCCTTATAGTTTGGGTTAATGAGTAAGATACAAAAAGTTCATAAAATTATCCTTTAAATGTAGAAACTTGGTTCTTGGTTAAATAGTGCTTTTTTCCTTTATTTTTTGTAATTAGATATATGACCCAAATGTTACTGATAACAAAAAGATACACAGACTTCTGGTTAACATTTCATAAGATAAAATAGACTCTTTGATGAATGTTCTTCTTAAAATTAGAAAAGTGTAAGCCATTAATATTTAAAATATTTGAATTAATATTGTCTCTCTCCCTGTAAATGGACTGAGTAGTTTTTCAGCTAATACTGTGTCATGCAACTCTTTAAAGTATTGAAAAATTTACTCTTTCTACATATAGTAGTGTGGAATTATAAAAATTGTTCTCTTATGGCACATTTGAGGAAAAGCATTAAAGGGTGACTGAATGAGCTTGTATTCTAAGATATAACATGTGTGGATCCAGTATTATCCCCCTGCATACAATTCCCATTTTCTCTTATCCTTTCTCTAAAAGACAATCAGTGTGGTGAATTGGTTGGTTAGTCTTTGTTATTAACCATTTAGATACTTGGAAACACTTTATCCTTTGCTCTGACTCATCCCTCTTCCATTTCAATTTCTCAGAATCTAAAAGCCCACAATAGATAAGGAGTTAAGCATTCTGTTCTTTCCAGATAACTATTTACTGGTTGCCTTGTTCATTGGAATAATAGTGTGTAAATTATTAAAACTGAACAGAAAAGTTGCAAGACCTATATTCAATTTTCACCCACTTTGACTTAACATTCGTGTAATAGGAAGTGTACAAATATTTCTTTTCTCACTATGTTGTATATTATTCTATTGGATTATAATAGCAGACTCATAGGATTTTGCATATAGTACGATCATATTATTGGAATGAAAGGATTTTATACTTTGAAAGAACATGGCCCTTATAATTTAAAAAAAAATTCTGAGTAAGATACTTAAACATCTGATATTAAATCTATTCTAGGAAGTACAAGTAGTACTAGTGGTAGCAGTGGAAGCTCAACTAAAAATATCTGGGTTAGTGGACTTTCTTCTAATACCAAAGCTGCTGATTTGAAGAACCTCTTTGGCAAATATGGAAAGGTACATTCTTTTTACCTTCTTTATCCATCTTTCTAGTGTCTACAGTATTCAAAACAGTATTATATATATTTATTGTCACTTTTTGTATCTCTTGGATGATTACAGATATAATTATTGTGTTCTGAGGTAATCGTAGATTAGGGTAAGAGGTTGAATGGTGTTTAAATGCTTAATTTCACTTTGAGCCCTGGGTAATTTTAATTTTTCAAAGCTGTTTAGCTCAAGGACTGAGATTTATTCATCATGATTTTTTCTAGTACCTAGCATTGGACCTAGCACATTGTTGAGGTTAATGTGGTCATCTTGAAAATGTAAGCAGGTAGTACTAGGGGATAGGAAACATGTAACTTAGGGAGGAAAAACCCAAGTATGATTCCTGTTACAGAGATTCCATTTCTGTGATGGGGATGAATGTAAAACTGAATATATATTTCTAGGGCTTTTCTATTATGTGTATGTGTTTAAAGAATCAGAAGTTGTTCTGAGTGATATGAAGGAAGATTGTGGAGTGTTAAAGAGTGGGGGAGGGGTGTTTTATTATGACTCATTCATTAGGAAATGTTTCTCTAGCATTTAAGGGGAAAACTAAATAGAAAAGAAGTAGTAGTCAAAGAATATTCAATGTATTCCTGTGGCATTGGACTGCATTGTGTATCTCTTAGAGCACAAAGTTCTTTTTTTCTTACATTTTAGTTTTTCATCTATTTTGTGTTTATTTAACTTACACCAACGTAAGCTCTTCGAGGGCAGGAACCTAATCTACTGTACTTTATGTGCACATGATAGGGTTTGAATGTTTAATAAATGAATGGCCAGTATTGGTAAATAACCACTAATGAATATTGCAGGACAGTGCAATATTCAATAATTCAATAACCATTATTGAATATTGCACTGTCCTGTTGACTTTAGGAGGGCTTTTTTCTTCAGCATGGAAGAGTAACCTGAGCAAAGGAGATTCTTGTAGGTGTCAGATGTAGGACAGCGAGAATTATATAGTCCCTTAATAAGCTGTAGTTGTGTTTCTAGTTTTAGTAATATATTGTTAGAAGAGGCAAAAGCAATATTTTAATGTTGGTATTTGTTAGGACCAAACCTATATAAGGATATATCTACTTGATAACAGGACCCTGGGCTTAAAACTTAAATTGCTCTGGGGCAGATCTGCCTTTCCCAGAGTTGAGATAAAACCTGATAGTTTTTTGCCACCCACACTGTAAAACCTCTTAAATTCTGTTTACCTCTTCCTGGCATTGTATATTTGTTCCTCTTTGCTCAGCACTGGATTATTGTTCTCACTTTTCTTTTCACTCATCCATACCTGCTTTGTCTGTTTATCCATTCTATAGAATTGAAAGTATTTGTCACTTTCATATTCATACAAATTTTGAAAGCACATAGTGTTGTCTTAAGTTTTGAGGTATATATTTTTAGGATTAAAAAAAATTTTTTTTTTCATTGTCAGTGGACCTTTAATTTGTGTGTGGTGCTAAGGATTGAACCCAGTGCCTCACTCATGCTACACAAGCACTCTACCACTGAGCCACAACCCCAGCCTGAGGATTATTTTTAAATCTACTTTTTTTTTTTTTTTTTTAAATAGACAACTGGTTCTTTACTCATTTTTGAAATACAAAGTAACTCATAGAAAAGTGTTAACATTTATCTATAATCTAGAAATGTTTCCTTATGTGTTCTTTAAAGAGATTCAGGGTGGGCCTACGATAGGGAAATTTTGGTACAAATCCAGTTACTTTGCTTTTGTGAATTGTATCATTTCTTTGTTGATATGACTAGTTGTTTTGGCTACATTTTGGGGTGGGAGAATAGATAAATAAATAAAAACAAAAATAGGTTAAATTGCTTTTTGACACCTTCCCATTAGTACTAAGTTCATATTGACAAGGCAGATATTGATCACAAGAACAGGAACAGAATACACATATCCAGAATTTGTCTGAATTAATGTCTCACTATATCCTTTATTGAATAGTCTCTCTTCTGAGTTTTATCTATTTTGAAATGTGTGTAGTTGCTAAATTGTAAAACCTACTGAAGTACAATCTCATTTTATAGGTTCTTAGTGCAAAGGTAGTTACAAATGCTCGAAGTCCTGGGGCAAAATGCTATGGCATTGTAACTATGTCATCAAGCACAGAGGTGGCCAGATGTATTGCACATCTTCATCGCACTGAGCTGCATGGTCAACTGATTTCTGTTGAAAAAGTAAGTTTGCCTAACTGTTCATAAGAAGATTAATGTGATGGCAAGGATTGGTTGAAAATCACAAATCTGGAAATCCAAAATCTGAAATTCTTCAAACTGCTTCAAACTTTGGAGCATTTTATATTTAGATTTTCAGAGTTAGTGTGCTCAAATGCTAAAGCCTGTGCACATGTTCCAAAATTCAAATGTGGAGCACTCTGGTCCTAAGCATTTCAGAGAAGGAATAATGGATCTGTAATTTTCACTTTAAAGATGATACTGGCAAGAAGTAAAATCAGAATGACTTTTATTTTTAATGCATTCACTTTTTAATTTATTTTTTAAAAAATACTTTTCTATCTTTTCCAAGTTTTCTGCTTTCAACATACTTTTTGTAATTATACTGTAACTTTAAAAATTAAAGTTTTTTTTTTTTCTGGTTTAAACCTTTCAGGTAAAAGGTGATCCTTCTAAGAAAGAAATGAAGAAAGAGAATGATGAAAAGAGTAGTTCAAGAAGTTCTGGAGATAAAAAAAATATGAGTGATAGAAGTAGCAAGTAAGGATTTATTTATTTATTTATTTTAGTACTGGGTTAAAGTTTTATTTTTTGTTTTGATAAGGAGACTTTTTTTGATACATTAATGAAGTAGTTTTCACTGTGACCAAATACCTGACAAGAATAAAAGTAGGGAAAGTTTATATGGGGCTCACAGTTTCAGAGGTCTCAGTCTGTAGATGGCTGACTCCATTACTGTGTGCCCAGGGTGAGGCAGGATATCATGGGGGAGGACCCCAGCTGAGGAAAGCTGCTCAGCAATGGGAGGGTTCAGGAAGCAGAGAGAGGGAAGGGCCCATCGAAAACACACCCTTCCAGGGTACAACCCAATGACCTGTCTCTTCCAGCCATGCCCCACCTGCCTACAGTTAACATCCAAGCACTCCATTCAAACTAGGATGGACTGTTTATGGTTATACCTCTCACATTCCCGTCATTTCATCTCTGAATATTCCTGCATTATTAGTACAGGAGATTTTGGAGGGCACCTCATATCCAAATCATAACGGCTTTGTTTGGTGCTAGGTTTTGTTTTGCTTTTTGTTTGTTTAATATACACATAGACTTTTTTATACATTAATGAAGTAGTTCTCATTCTGTTTTCTTGTCTGGGGTGATATGGTCAGGATACAAGCCTCTGTCAAAAAAGAAGAGAAAAGGTCATCTGAGAAATCTGAAAAAAAAGAAAGCAAGGATGCTAAGAAAATAGAAGGTAAAGATGAGAAGAATGATAATGGAGGAAGTGGCCAAACTCAGAATCGATTAAAAAAGTGAAGAAAAGAAGCGAATAAGTATGCTATGTATCTTTCTTCTCAATCCCTTTCTAATACATTCTACTACTTACTTTTTACAGTGGAAGGGAAAACCTGAGATTACAAATCCAGGTGAATATTTAAGCTTTGTTGTTAGGTATCTAGTAGAGAAGGAGGTTTAGTAGGACTAATTGTCTTAACTATTATACTTGAGCTGACTTGGGCTGGGGCTGTAACAAAAAACTCTTAAGGTATTTTAAAATGGTCATTGATTTATAATATTGAGTTAAGATCTTTTGGTATCATTGAAATTATTTATGTTAGCAGGTTAAACTATTTAAAAATCTTCCATTTATCAGAATAAGAAGGTTTTTATTTCATGTGTTGGTTTGTGAATATCTGGATAAGAATTCAGCATTTTTACATGTTTGTTCTTTTTCAATAAAATATTTTTTAGACATTTGTTTACCTGTATATTCTTTCTTCTTTTAGGTTCAAAGAGTCCAGGACACATGGTAATATTAGATAAAACTAAGGGAGATCATTGTAGGCCATCAAGAAGAGGAAGATATGAAAAAGTAAGTCTTAGGATGTTATACACTATTTCAGTTGTTTACAAAAGATAATTCTGTAACCATTTTTGTATACTTTCATGCTAGGAAACCTAAGGAAAAATGTTACTCAACATTTAAATTTCTTAATTGACCAGTTAAACTTGAAAAATAAAACCCCAAATTATTTTAATTTTTAGTCCTCTTATAACTTTTTTTTCACCTCTAGATTCATGGAAGAAGCAAGGAAAAGGAGAGAGCTAGCCTAGATAAAAAAAGGGACAAAGACTACAGAAGGAAAGAGATTTTGCCTTTTGAAAAAATGAAGGAACAAAGATTGAGAGAACATTTAGTTCGTTTTGAAAGACTGCGACGAGCAATTTCCCTCCGAAGGTAGGAAGAGAATCTGTTTTACACTTGTTTTTAAATACTGGTACATCTTTAATTCTAGTTACAAGCCAGATTTCTGGAAACTGTATTCCTGCAGATTATTTGCCATTTAATGATTTCTTAAATTTTCTTAGCACTTTACAAAATTTTACAAAGTGTTTTCCCATCTGTTATCTCCAATTCAACAATTCTGTAAGGTTAGTTATGTGCAGTATTTAATACAAAAACATGGAGGCCCAGAGAGGCTAAATGACTCTTCCAAAGCCACATGGCTATTGAGTGGCAGAGTCAGGACTCAGATCCAAGTCTTCTGACTCCAAGTCCAATGCTCTTTCCTGTACTCCAAAGCTGCTGCCATTAAAAAACAAAACAAAACAGAACAAAAAAAACTTTAAAGGAAAAATTGATTTTTGAGATAGTTTCAAAGTAAGTTACAGTATTCAAATGCTGTGCTGAAATTTTAACAAAAAATTCTTTAATAAAAATATTTTGTTCTTTAGTTCAGTGCCCAAGTAAAGGAAGACTTGATCCACCAGCAAGTGTGTGTTCAATAAGTAAGCTTTTTTTTTTTTTTTTTTTTTTTTTTGCGGTGCTGAGGATTGATCCTAGGGCCTTGTGCTTGCAAGGCAAGCACTCTACCAACTGAGCTATCACCCTAGCCCTAAGCATTCTTTTTAAATCAAACTGAAAACAAAAAATTTTGTTTCTGTTTTTAGTGGTGATAGATACCTCAGATCATCATGAGTTCTAGTTTACCTTCATCTACCAATTTTTGGATGGCACTTTAAATATTCTTGTGAATGTGTTTTTAAATATATTTTTCCAAATGCTAACCTGTCTTGTCCAGATGTCACTTATGGGATTTCATCTATTCATTTACCAGAGATACTTTTAGCAACTTAAGTAATAAAGTCATTACCATACAGCTTCACTAAAACCCTTTTTCCTTTTTTTTTTTTTTTTTTTTTTTTTTTTGTAGATGAAGTCACAATGTGCTTAGCTTCCTGTTTGTTTAATTAACAGGTTGGGAGGGAGGAGAGAGGGAGTGAGGAGTTGTTAGGACGGGGATTCTCAAACCCATCAGACCAATACCCCTTTTTTATTTATTTTTGAAATGGAGATTCACTGTTTCCCAGATTGTCCTTGATTTGCCAGGCTAAAGGAATCCTTTTAGTCAACCTCCCAAATAGCTGGGACCTCAGACAGGCACCACTACACCCAGCCCAAATGCTCCTTTTAAATAAAGAACTATTGTAAATGCCCTCTTACTTGCCTGAAATGAAATTGATGTATAACACACCCACCTATAAGATAATTTCCAGAGAATCAATATAATGATTAACTATAATGTAATGAGAATAAATAATTTATAATAAATATATATTCCAGATATGAATGTTTAGGCATGACTCTCTAGAAGACTTAATGGAATAGTCAGATGTTTGTACCCTATTTAGACTCACTGAGAATGTGAAAACTACAAATACAAATTGATTGGTGAGTCAAATACCAGGAGTGATGTTAACATTATGATGGTCTCTGAAATGGTGAACAACTCTTGGTGAAGTTCTCAAAAAAGTATTATATTCCCTGTTTACATGGAGTTGCATTACTGAAAAATTTCTAATATTTAATACTGTCAAAGCAACTAAACAAGACTGGCATTTATTAAAAATGAGTTAAGTCTAGGCTCAGATGTTATTTAAGACTTTTTTTTGTTTTTAAGTGACAATGAGTGTCCACTTTGGCATTTTGAAAGGCATAAGGAATGTTGGATGGTTTTTGTTGTGTAGGACTACCCCGACAATTCATGCATCATAAGGTTTTTAGAGTTCTTGGTCTCTAACTACTAAATTCTAGGAACAGCCCCATGGTCATTATGATCATTTAAAATGCCTCTTCAGTTTCTGTGGGAGTAGTATTGACCCATTGAGAGTCACTAGGTTGCTAGAGGAAGACATGACGATGGACAAAAAACTATGCTGACTGCCTGAGAGAGAGGAATGACAGAAACACTATAAAAAGTATAAATAGTGTTTTTTTTTAAATTTATTTTTTATAAGCAGTGCTAGAGAAGCTAGAGCAGCAAAACTTTTTTTTAACCTTTATTTTATTTATTTTTATGTGGTGCTGAGGATCAGTGCCTCACATGTGCTAGGCAAGTGTTCTACTACTACGCTACAAACTCAGCCCATAGTATTTTAATTTAGTTCAAATGATTGAGCTACTCCAGAAAGCATGTTGTCTGGAACCATCTTTTAATGGAGCCAAACAGGGCTCTTAACGGTACCATTTTTTTAATATATAGCATTTGCTATAGTTGATGTTTTTATTATAATTCCAAATCATCAGAATAAAGTATATATATTATTTAAGAAGATAGAATATATGTTAGAATTGAAAATTTTTCTATCAAAAACAATTGATAGAATTTGTAGTTTATATTTATATATTAGAATATCTCCTTTTTTAAAATGTCAATTAGTGGGCTATTATAGTGGGGTTTTTATTTAAACAGGAATCATCTAAAAGGCAATTATTTTTTATAAAAATTTAGTGTTCAGTTGACAGTCTTATAAATAAGTGACAGTATTGGAATCTGTTTAAAGTTTTATTTTGAGTTCTCTTTCCAATTACATTAAAACGACTGAGATTAAGTTGAAGTTTAAAATTGACAACCTCAAGGAAAAATTCAACAGCTATTCTCTTTCACACAGTGCTAGCATAATTTAAGTATTTCTAAATACTGATTTTTGTTAGACGAAGAGAGATTGCAGAAAGAGAGCGTCGAGAGCGAGAACGCATTAGAATAATTCGTGAACGGGAAGAACGGGAACGCTTACAGAGAGAGAGAGAGCGCCTAGAAATTGAAAGGCAAAAACTAGAGAGAGAGAGAATGGAACGCGAACGCTTGGAAAGGGAACGCATTCGTATTGAACAGGTGCAGTCAGAAAATCTTTTCATCTTAAATAACTCACCTTTTTCAAACCCTGTGATTTTTGCCCTAAAATTTGCTTTACTTGTTGTAAAGCCTTTATTGAATGAGTTCAACTAATGAGCATTTAAGTATCCCTGAAAGATAACAATGATTTAGGTACTAGTTCAAAATACGTTTAATAGTGATTCTGTTCTAGATAATTGGTAATAACTCTAGCTCTGCAATATAATGGCAGCCTAATAGTCTGAGCATAGGACTATGAGTCCAGAGTAGTTGTAATCCAGGCTCTGTCACTATCCCAGTCTTCGAAAACAATAAGTATTTTCTTACATATGATAGTGGGAATGAATTCCCATGGCTGGAAGGAAATAATGCCTCTCTTTGCACAATTGCAATCCAGGATTTTAAGGCACTTAGTTTCCTACATATTAAGAGTTCTATTTCTAATTCCCTTTTAAGTGCTTTTGTTTTAGTCAAATGATTGAACTAAATCTTACCTTCCCAAATACTTGCCAGCTTTTACCACTCAACCCTGTTTTATTTCATGTTGCAGAACAATAGCTACATGTAGCCTAGATTCTTGAAATCATATTTATTTGTCCCAGGTGTGTGTTTTGCTTGGTGCTAGCCTATGATGGTTTTTTAATGACTGGGTTAAAACACAGTTGCATGTATACTTACCTTCGGTCTTCATTTTGTATTGGTTGGTTCTTTGTTCTGTGTCATCTGAAGGAACGTCGTAAGGAAGCTGAACGGATTGCTCGAGAACGAGAGGAACTCAGAAGGCAGCAGCAACAGCTTCGTTATGAACAAGAAAAAAGGAATTCTTTGAAACGGCCACATGATGTAGATCATAGGTATTTGTTTACTTTTTTCCTTAACAGTTAGACTTGCTATCTTAATCCTGTCAAGCCAAGACTAAAGAATTAAAAAGTATAGGCTCCTGTCCCTGGAATAAAAGGTCATGGCCAAGTGGGGGTGGGAAGGAATACAGCACTGGCATGGACCCAGTACAGTATCATATGGGGATAGTCTGTTTTTCCTCTCCTTTTTTCCCTTCTTTTAATGCCAAATGATTTTTTGTTATGACTGAAAATATATGGTCATGGTAGGTTTTGATAATGGTTCTCAAACTCAGACCCATTTTGAAAGTTTTTATCAGTAATGCAGATAGTTCAAAAATATAAGTCAAACTGGGGAAGTTCGACTGTGAATTCTATTGTGTGTTTGTGTTCATGCTTATAAATATATTCAATTAATTTTCTTAATATAAATTCTGTGCATTTTAGTAGATTGTGTGAAGAACTAGGTGGAATGAATGTGCTTGAGGACTTACTTTTCCAAAGTTAAAGATAACTGCAAAGGTTTTGTACTGATGGTTAGAGTTTATTATAACATTGCATCAAATGTTTTATCTGTCTTTTCCATTTAATGATTTTAAAACAGGCAGATTTTTAAGACTTGTTCTCTTCTGTTTAAATTCCTCTAACATTATATAACTTTACATAATTTAGCAGTTAATTTCTTGCTAGCTTGCACTCCTAACTAAATGTGTTGTGTCTTGAGTTTAGTAGCTTCTTGTGTCCACAGTTCTAACGTGGTATGTATGACTCCAAGTGAGTGGGTTTTGATCATTGTAGAAGTCATTTCATATAAATGAGCAAAAATTTCTCTTTAAGGCGAGATGATCCTTACTGGAGCGAGAATAAAAAGTTGTCTCTAGATACAGATGCAAGATTCAGCCATGGATCTGACTACTCTCGCCAACAGAATAGATTTAATGACTTCGATCACCGAGAAAGGGGAAGGTTTCCTGAGAGTTCAGCTGTACAGTCTTCATCTTTTGAAAGGTAGGTAGATATGTTAAAAATCATTATATTTAGCGTATAAGCCTTCCTAATGCTAACTCTGGTTCTCTATTAAAATATTAATTAAGTAGTGCTGAATCATGGAACTGAGTGTAGCTCATTGGAGCACTTGCCTATCATGTGTAGGATCTTGGGTTTGATTCCCAGTACCACAAAAAAGAAGTACTAAGCCAGAACTGAATGTTCAGATCAAAATGTATGTTTGTTCAGTTTTACTTTTTGTTAATGGGAATGTGGTTCAGTATTCAAAATTAGTTAAATAAGCCACCATAGCAAGATTAAGTGGGTTGGCTTTATCTTCTTATCTTTAATACTGAGTGGGAACACTGTTAATAGTACTTCAACTATTAGGAAGAGTAAAACATTCTTAAAGTTGGTAGTGATTTGAGTGGTACTATGTCTCCTGGATCCTAAAAAAACAACGATCCTGACAGACATTTAGTCACATTTAAATGAAAATTCTTAAAGTTAGCTTTTTGGTGGGTCTTGTCTTTAGTTCCTTTTTAAAGAAAGTGACATAATTACAGGTTATACGAATAAAGTTCAGAAGAAGGCCAAGTGAGTACTTCTTAGGACCTGCGTTGTTTCTCAACAGGCGAGAACGCTTTGTTGGTCAAAGTGAAGGGAAAAAAGCACGACCAACTGCACGAAGAGAAGATCCAAGCTTTGAAAGGTATCCCAAAACTTCAGTGATTCCAGAAGAAATGAGCCTCCACCACCAAGAAACGAACTTAGAGAAACAGACAGACGAGAGGTACGAGGGGAACGAGATGAGAGGAGAACAGTGATCATTCATGACAGACCTGATATTGCTCACGCTAGACACCCTCGAGAAGCGGGGCCCAATCCTTCTAGACCAACCTCCTGGAAAAGTGAAGGAAGTATGTCTGCAGATAAACGTGAGGCAAGGTATTCGTGTACTTTTAACATCTCCCGAATGGTATATAATGCATTTGGATTTTTAAAAAAAGATTATAATGAAGGTTCGATTATCCCTTGTTTTTGTGTTTTGTTTAACAGAGTTGAAAGGCCAGAACGGTCTGGGAGAGAAGTATCAGGACACAGCGTGAGAGGAGCTCCCCCTGGGAATCGCAGTAATGCCGCAGGCTATGGAAGCAGAGAAGGAGACCGAGGAATCATCTCAGATCGGGGAAGTGGAGCCCAGGTAAATGCTGAGGATGATTTGTTGTCAGTTCATTCTCTGTATGTGAATATCAAGTATCATTTTGATGTGACCTGAATTAGTTAGATTGAAATGACTGAGAGACTTGTTTCTTTCAAAGGTCTCTTTCTCAATTTTACTATCAGTAAACATCAGTAGTACAAAGAAGTAAAAGACTAAGTTTGAAATACTTCATTTTTATTAAACTGGCTGCTGTAATTTGAGAATTATATTTGGTAAGTATATTAGAGTCTAGAACTGAAATAACACTTTTTTTGTTCTCTTCTTAATAAAGGTAGATGAAGAGAATATATTTTTTAATTGCTTTTCATTTTTTATTTTTGTGGTACTGAAGAGTGAACCGAGTTGTATTCCCAGCACTTTACTTTTGCTTAGTGAGGCAGGGTCTCACTAAGTTGCCTAGGCTGGCCTTGTGCTTGTGAGCCTCTGCCTTGGCTTTCTGACTAGCTGGGATTAAAGGTGTGTGCCAGCCCACCCAGCTCCTGTAATTGCTTTTTTTTTTTTTTTTTTTTTTTTTTTTTTTTTTTTTTTTTTTGGCGGTGCTGGGGATTGAACCCAGGGCCTTGTAAGGCAAGCACTCTACCAACTGAGCTATCTCCCCAGCCCTTGCTTTTTATTTTTGTTGAAAATATTGACTTGAATGTTTTGTAAGTTAGTGAGCTAGACAGAGGAAAGTATCAATCTCCTAATGACTCAAATGAGCAAAAATCTTTTGCCTGATTTAAAATCATTGTATTGAGGAAATATTGGCATTTGAGTTGACAGTAGTAGCATGAATAAAATATACTTCTCTAAATTGGATATCAAAAAACAGCCGAAAGTGTGTGTTTCCATTGTATCCTGGTATTTTGTTTTGCATTGAATTCTTGCTAGGTTTTGTAATAACATATTTTGACCAGGAAATGTTTTAATCTCTTGGCATTCTATTTAGTGTCACTATACATCCAGCATATATATGAAACAGGTTTGGGCCTAGTGACTCTATGAGTTTTTATGTGTCTAATAAGTAGAAATTTTTCCAAGGTTCATTGAGCTATTTATCTTGAGCAGAACTTTTTTTTTCCCCCCCCAAGTATTTATTATATAGGTTTCTCTCTTTTTAAAATTTTTATTTGTTCTTTTTAGATATATGTAACAATAGAGTATATTTTGACATATTATACATACATGGAATATAACTTAATCTAATTAAGATCCCATTTTTGTGGTTGTACATGATGTGGAGTTTCACTGGTGGTATATTCATGTATGAACATAGGAAAGTTATGTCCAATTCATTCTACTGTCTTTCCTATTCTCCCATCCCTTCCCTTTATTCCCCATTGTCTAATCCAATGAACTTCTATCCTTCCCTCCCACCCCACCATTGTGTGTTAGCATCTGCATATCAGAGAGAACATTCAGCCTTTGACTTTTTGGGATTGGCTTATTTCCTTTACTATGATAGTCTCCAGTTCCATCTATATACCAACAAATGCTAAACTTCATTCTTCTTTATGACTGAGTAATATTCCGTTGTGTATTTCTTTATGCATTCATCTGTTGAAGGGCATCTATGTTGCTTGAACAGAACTTTTAAGGCTTGAGTATATAATCCATGTGTTCTGCCTTATTTAGAGTAAAACTTAAGAAAGTCTCATACCTGCATTCAGGTGTCATTTAGAAAAGGTATCTTGAGGAGGAGAATCCTGTAACATCCCAGGAAAATTGTCTTTTTTAACAGTGTTGGTCCATAAGTTGTTGGCCAGTATATTTATAAGCCTCTCTGTGGACACCTTCAGTTTTAGTTCCTGTAAGCTAGGCGTCACAACTCTTGGCTCTTCCTCAGATCTTTAGTTCTATGGCTTTTGTTTCTTTATTCTTATTGCTTTGTATTTCCATAGTCATGAATGTAGCACCTTGTAAGAGCCATAGGTCTCACTAATATTGTGTAAAATAAGATGATAACTCCTGTTTCTAGGTGCCATTTGCATGTCATCCTGATAGGTTGCTCATACACCTCCAACCTGATTTGTCTTAAGGTTTTGATCTCTTTCGAGAGTGTGCCTCCAAGCATTTGAAATACTTAGGACCGAAAACACACCAGTTTAAAAAAAAACAACAAAGTGTAAGTAAATTAGTGTGAAACTGAAAATGTCAGTGACTTTTCTTTTCATATGCTATTCTTTAGCACTATCCTGAAGAACGACATGTCGTTGAACGCCATGGACGGGACGCAAGTGGACCAAGGAAAGAGTGGCATGGTCCACCTTCTCAAGGGCCTAGCTATCATGATACAAGGCGAATGGGTGATGGCCGGGCAGGAGCAGGCATGATAAGCCAACATTCAAGGTAAATAGCTAATCATTTAAGACTTATTCTGCTATCACACAACCAAACCTTTATACTTTCCTTAAAGATCATTATAGTTTCTGAGATTAAATTTCAGTTAAAAACCCTAGGTCTGCCAAACATATCCCATATTATTGACTTAGAATCTCTAAAAGATTGCATGCAGAGAAACTGATATTAATTTGTTAGTTTGTATTCCTCATTGTAAGTTAATTGATTGGCATTTGGGCAAGTTCATCTAGATATGTGTATGTATGCCTGTGCGTCAGAATTCAGTAGGTAATGAACATTAACCTCATGTTGGAACCATCATGTTATTCACTACCTAGCATTCCTAATATACATAGGAAGAAGAAATTGAAGGTATGTTCTATTTCCTCCTCTTTCAAATAACTAGCAAACTTTTGGACATTTAACCCAAACCTGTTCACGTGCTAAGAAGCCAGTTTGCTTTGCTCCCTGTGCCCCCCTCCCGCCCCTGCACATCAGCATCCTTTTTTGCCCTTCAGCAGACAGTTCTTTAGCCTCTCCCTCCATCTCTCTCTTGTTCTCCTTTATTTCCCATTTCCTTGTTTTAAAGAAGATCCTGGCTTGGCTGAGTGACCCTAATCACTGCTATCCTATTGATCACTTATGTCATCAAATTCTTGAGTATTAGCTGTAGGTGTAGGTCTGTAATCCCTACCTGTCTAAAGATCACCAGTGACTTTTTATTGATAATTTTCTTAGTTCTCGGGCTCCTTAGTTAAACTTTATTTCACACTCTTGTTTTTCTTCATTTTGAAAGTCTTCTATTTTCTAAGGTTCCATAATTTTCTTACTTTTTGATTCTCTTTCCTGGCTCCTTCAGATGACTGAGCTGTAGACACTGCTGTTTATTGTTAGCTGTATGTTATCACCTCCATGTAAATGGTTTTAACTATCTGCCAATCCATGGTCACAAGCAAGTTTTGCTCTTGTTTCAACCCTCATGTCACTTTTGTTGCCTGCAACTTCTTTTACTTGGCCAATGCCAGTAACTGTCTCACTTTCTCCAACTGGAAAAATATGAGCCTCATCTTGGTCTTTAACTGTTGAAAATCCCAATTTGGTATATCATTTACTTGCTCCAAAACCACAGCAGCTACTCTTGCTCACCTAATCAATCTAGATTCCTCAGCCTGGCATACTTTTTCATAATCTGGTTTTATTCTATTTAAACCATTTTATTATAGTTTGGGGGGTTGGTTAGTCAGTTGATTGATTGAGACAGGGTCTCCCTATGTTACCTAGGCTGGCCATAAACTTGTGATCCTCTTGCCTAAGCCTCCCAAGTAGCTGGGATTACAGGCATATGCTGCTGTGCCCATCCTTTACTGTAGATTTTTGTCTCTCAGTTTCATTATTGGTTTTTTGAAGTGGGTCTGCTTTTTCTGTCACTTACTCTACTATGTTGCATTACATATAAACATTCTAGAAACATTTCTTGAATGACTTCCTATAATACAACTTTAGTGTACAGCAGGACTCTCTTGAAGGGCTTATTAAAACAGCTGGAGTCCTACCCCTAGAATTGATCTTGCAAGTGGGGTTTGAAAATTCACATTTCTAACCCAGGCGTGGTGGTGCAGCATGCCTGTTATCCCTGCAGCTCTGGAGGCTGAGGCAGAAGAATCACAAATTTTCAAAGCCAGCCTTGACAATTTAGCAAGACCCTGTCTCATAGTAAAAAAGGGTTAAGGATATACTCTGTGGGTTAGCACCCCTGGGTTCAATCCCTGGTACAAAAAAAAAAAAAAAGATTGCATTTCTAATGACACAGTGGTGCATACCTATAATCCCAGCAACTCAGGAGGCTGAAGCAGGAGAATTTGCAAGTTCAAGGCCCAACTTAGCAACTTAGATCCTGTCTCCAAATTAAAAACAAACAAAAAAACCAGCTTAGGATATAGCTCAGTGGTACAGTGTCCCTGCATTCAATCCCTGGTACTGCAGTAGAATGGGGTAGGGACAGGGAGAATTTGCATTTCTAATAACCATTTGGTTGGTGCTAATGTTGATCTGGGGTCCATTCATAGTAGGCCATCAAAGGCCTCTGAAGAAGAGCACTGAAATGAGATTGCAAAATTCAGATTCTCACTCCACCATTAGTTGCTTAACCTCTAGGTCTCTGTTACCCCATCAAATAAATCAGGGTTACTAATGATATGTACATCATAGGAATGCTTTTGAAAAGAGTAAGTGATTTAATATAGGCAAAGTACAAAGAACAGAGTCTGGTAAATGTTCTATGTTAGTATTTGTGTGATTATTTGTTCTTTGTTCTCTGACTTTTTTTTCTTTTAAACCTCTTTCAGTAATGCATCTCCAATTAATAGAATTGTACAGATCAGTGGCAATTCCATGACAAGAGGAAGTGGCTCCGGATTTAAGCCATTTAAGGGTGGACCCCCACGGCGATTTTGAAAATGAGCTCTCTGCCATGGTTTTGAGATAATTTATTGAAATCTCCTGTAAACTTTACTTGACTACTTATGAAGAGGACCTCTGACTTGCTTGAGAGTTCTGTCAGACTTTTTTTCTTTTTTAAAAATTTAACATGATTGCTTTTCTCAATTTTAGAGAAGATGTTTAAATAGTTCTGTTGTAACTTTTAATAGTTTTGTGTATCATTCAACTTTTTTTCTTGCAGCACCAAGACACATTTGAAAAGATTGGAATTGAAGCTGTTTTGTTTAATGCTGTGTGAATATGAAGAGTAGTTTGCAACTGTGTGGTAGTGGTTTAATTTGCAGCATTAGCTCTGTGGTGTCGGGCTCTAGAGTTACTTCTTGTCACCAAGCATTTTCAGCCTCCATTTTGCAGGCTGTCTAAGCTTAAAAGTCTGCTGTCTTAATTTTTAGAGAATAAGATTGTTCCTTGCATTTCTGAGTATTATGTAACCTATTTTTGCAGAAGGTACTGTTACATTAAGTGCATCTGTGTATCCTGGTTTAAAAAAACATGTAATCTTTTTTGAAATAAACCTTCATATTCTGTATAGTTGCTAAAGTGTTGAGAACCTTTTTAATTGTAAAATGAGAACTGATTTTCAGTTTAGTGTAGCAGCACACTTGTTCAGGTTTGCATGGTATGAAACCAAATAGACTAATGAAAACCTTGGCCAAGGTTTGTATCACGAAGTTCTTAGACTGAGTTGTGCAGGTAAGTGCACTTTTAGGTAATCTGCACTGTGTGATGGATAAATTCCATCTCTGGGAATTGTGTGGGTATTAATGTTTCCATGTTCCCAACTATGTTGAGAAGTGGAAAAAACCCAGATTCTAGATTGGTGAATCAGTTGGGTTTTGTAAATACTTGTATGTGGAAAGACATTGTTGTCTTTTTGTGAAAATAAAAATCCACACCTGGAAGTGTATGTGTCTTTGTTTCCAGCTCTTTAAGAGTCCTCCAGCCCATTCCGGTGTGACACAAAGTAACTTAGTAGCAGGCTGGAGTTGTGGCTCAGTGGTAGAGCACTTGCCTGGCATGTGTGAGGCCCTGGGTTGGATCTGCAGCACTGCATATAAATAAATAAAAATAAAAGATTCATTGACAAAGTAACTTACTAGCCATAGAACTATAAAGGCAGTCTTTTGATGTTTGTGTTTAGGAAGTAGATCTAGCTCCGATTATACTTCAGTAACTGGCAGCATACTGTCATTAAAAACTTAACTACTAGAGGTCAAAGGTGTAACTCAGTGGTAGAGCACTTCTTTAGCACATGCAAGGCCCTGAGCTCAGTCTTCAGAGTGAGAAAGAAAGAGAGGGAGGGAAAAGGGAGAAAGGAAGGAAGGAAGGAAGGAAGGAAGTTAACCACTAATCCTAGATATCTTTTCTAGGAAAATCTTTCAAGGTAAACTCTGAACACCACCTCCTTCACGAAGGCTTTCCTGGTCCATTCATAGAGATCAGTGATGAATAATCTAGTCTAGATTCTTAGTAAACAGCATTCTGTATGCCAATATAGTGTGAAAGAGGGGATCCAGGAGTCACTATGAGGCCACTCCCTTGATATGAGGAGGAATCTCCTCAAAGTTCTTGTAAATGTTTGTTCCTGGGTGTATATGGTCTTGTCCATGATATGACTGTGACTTCGGAGTGGTGTGGGCAGTCAGAGCACTCTCATCTTTGGTCCCTTGGGGTACTGACACTTTCAGAAGGAATGAACTAACTCTAGTTCCAGCCCTGCTTCTGTTTTGTGACTTTGGGTCATTATGCCATTGTATTTCTTCATTTGTAGAGTGGGACTGAATTTCTTCAAAGAAATTATCATAACAGTGGCTGGCATTGGCTAAACACTGTGTACTGGACAACATGTAAACATGTAAGCATTTTAAGTGCGTAATACTCCAAAGAATCCTACTGGCCGAAGGTTACAATTATTGTCCTGCCCATTGTTCCGATGGGCATCTGAAAAGGAATTTGCTCTTTAAAAATTAGATCTTTGAAGGACTGGCAATGTAGTTCAGTGGTAGAGCATTATTAGCCTGGCATGTGCAAGGCCCTGAGTTTAATCCCCCACCCAAAATCTTTGAATTGTGCCAGTCGTTTCTACATGTACATTGGAGGGCACAACTATTTAACAGACACTGTGGACTATAGACTGTCACTTTAGACACTATGTAATTATTTTTTCTTCTGGTTGCTATGGTTATAACTTTTTCATGTTTAGAAAACCACCTGAGATTTTGGCTGAATATTGGAGGTTGATAGTCATCCTTAAAATTTAGAACACCAGCAAGCAGATCTGGCTGGCTGAGTCAATAGTGAAAACCAGATTGGGAGATTTTATAAAGGAGATGACTCCTCCAAGCCAAAATAAGAGAGGAAAATTTGCTATCCTCCCTGTACTTGATGAGCAATCCAAGTGTTCCACAACAGTATCGAAATGTTCAATGATTTAGAAGCACCAGGCAGCTTATAATTGTTCAAAAAAGATAAGGCCCAGTCTTTTTAAGTTTGGGCAGGATACTGAAGTCAGAAACTACCCATGCCAAAAGTGATTGTAAAAGAAAATTAAAAACTTAAGCCAGCACAGTTGTGCTTGCCTGTAATCTCCAGTGACGCAGGAGTCTGAAACTGGAAGATCATAGGTGGTGAGGCCATCCTCTGCAGTTTAGCAAAACTGTCAGGAAATTTTAAAAAGGGTCTGGGGACTTAGCTCAGTGGTAGAGCACCCCGGAGTACAATCCTTAGGGCTGGGGTGGTGGGGGAAGATTAGAAATAACTTACAAAAAATTGCCAGGCTCTTAAATACATGAAATAATGATAATAATGAAAAAGTTTAAAGCATTCCTCCCTATATTGTGTCCCTTACTAGATTGTCATTCAGTGCACTTCCCCCAAGCCTTTTGTCAACCATTATATAACTTAATGAAATTTTACTAAAAAAAAAAAAGAAGAAAAAATTTTGCATTCTTTATGAAGAGCCTCATTTATTCCATCACCTTACCTAAAGATAAATCTCTTCCAGTACTTCCTTCAATGTTCATTTAGTATTCCTCCTAAGCACCTCAAAGGTAATATGTTCAATTATTCCCATAGCTAATTTTGCAAACTTTCAGTCACTATCTTGAAGTCAATAAAGCTTCCATAGATAAAATTAACCTCTTACCTACATGCCTTCCAGACCTCAACAAATACTGCTGATTTTTGCCTGAAGTTATGTGAAAATCCTTAAATTCTTACTACAGATAATCCTTTAGACTTAGCCATTCCAGCCAGACTTTGTACAGTTAATTTTCACCTATGTGTTCTGTGCTGAACCCCCTTATGCCTACACCACTAGACCTTGTATGTTTTTGTTTTTGTTTCTGAGAAGACTTAAGCCTTCTAGTATCTCCTCTTCCCTTCTCTTCCTTTTTTGCAGCGGGTGTGGTGCTGGGGATTCAAACCAAAGCCTTGTGCATGCTAGTTCTTTTTGTCTTTTAACATATATATAACACTTCACAAATTTGCATGCTTTCCTTGTATAGGGCCTTGCTAATCTTTCCAATTTTCATATATGTGTGGCTGAAGTGAGCACCCCCTCTCCTTTAGAATAAATCCAGTCTTTCAAGCGCCCTCCTTTCACCTCATCTCCCACTTGCTCACTGAGTTTCAGTCATGGGTCTCATCCTGTTCAATGGAAACATCCTATCTCATGAATTTTGTCCTGACTGATTCCTTCATCTCAAATGCTCTCCCCCAGATATCCACCTGGCTCACTTCCTTGCTTGTTTCAGGTCTTGGCTGTAATATTTTCTCAGTGATGCCTATTATGGTTTCATTTAAAACTACCATACACTTAACCACTTTCTCAGCATTTTCCTCCCTCATTTGTGTCTGATGTATTTATCATGTGTCTCTTCCTATTAGAACGTAAGCTCTAGGAAGACAGAGCTTTCTATCTGTTTTCACTGCTGTATCCCTAGCCCCTGGCACATAGTAACCACTCAGTAAATATTTGGTGAATGAATAACCATGAGAAGGATTCAGGGTTGTCATGGTAGGGGCTTATGGATGCCCATCTGGTTGGAATGGGGAGGATTGTGTTTTGTCACGAAATGCATTGTAACAAACTTCTGAGATTGAAAACTTAGGAGTTACTTTGAGAGTACTTGGTGAATGTCAAGGTGGGGACTTGAAGGCCAAAGACTTACTACCCCAAGTCACTCCTTGCTGCAGCCACCAGTTAGAAATGGGATAGTTTAGAAATGGCTAACCAGCTCCCCATATCCAAGCCTAGGGCTCATTTGAGAGGAAGCATTTGCCTCAGACATAAACGTTAACCATGAAGTCATCTTTGCCTCAGCTCTATGCTCACCAAGCATATCATTTCTTTCCCATTTACATTTTCCAACAGAGTTAGGGAACATGAGTATAAAATCTGTTCAATAGCGGCTGCGTGTGGTACACACCTGTAATCTCAGTGACTCAGGAGGCTGAGGAGCAGACCACAAGTTCAAGATAGTCTAAGCAAATTAGCAAGACCCTGTCTCAAACAAAACAAAATCAACCTCTGGGGTGTAGCTCAGTGGTAGAGCTCTTGCCTAACATGCTCAAGGTCCCGCATTCAACCCCCAGTATTAGGGGGAAAAATTTGTGTGTATATGTATGTGACACATATACATGCACACACATCTTACATTAATATCCCCCACCCCCCAAAAAAGCTGATAACATTAAGGAATAGTTTTTCTATACCATCCAAGGTTTTTCTAAAATTTCCATTACCTGTTAACTGCTTAACAACTTTATTCCCTGTGGCTCTGCCACTGTTGGTCCTTTCGTGCTCAGCTCTCTGGCCTCTGGAAAAGCAGCCTGCCAGGATCTGCCTCTTTGGTCTATGTCTCACTCCCACTGAGCTACTCTTAAGAATAATCCAAAACAAACTAGGTGAGGACATGTGACAGGGAAGGCCCTCACAGCAGGGCCAATGAAAGGTGTCCCAGTCTACAGGGACTTCAGAACATGGAGGAGCAGGGGACTCAGGGACCACTTGGCTATTGACTAAATAATGTAGAAGTATGAGCAATATCTTTAGGTCCAGGATGCCACAGTTTACTTGGACATACTTGACAGGCTATTATAGGATTAATTGGAAATAAGTACCAAACAAACAAATGCAAATTTCTGTGCTTCCTGGTTTTAAGACAAAAGAAAAGGACTTTGTAAGGTAGAGAATTGAACTGATCTAGCAATTGACTGGCAAAATCTGAAGTCCAACTGGGCTTGAATTCTCAAGCTCTACCCCTGCCTCCCCAGATCCATGTGCAGGACGAGGTATGTTTTCCCCCATGTTTTTCAGAGAATTCACAAGTGCAGACAGTGTGGAGAATCATCGCAGATATGTAACTAGAGTAGGTAGGACCAAAACCCCAAACCCCTGTGGTTTGTGTGTGTGTGTGTGTGTGTGGTGTGTGTGTGCGCGCTGCGCGCGCATGTGTGTGTGATTGGAGATTAACCCAGTGTGTGGTGTGTGTGTGTGTGTGTGTGGTGATTGGAGATTAAACCCAGGCCCTCCACAATAGGCAAGTACTGTACTACTGAGCAACATCCCCATCCCTTCTCGAATTTATTTTGAGACAGACTTTCACTAAGTTGCCCAGACTGACCTCAAGCTTGGGATCTTCCTGCCTCCGCCTCCCAAGTATCTGGGATTACAGGTGCACCATCGTGCCTGGCTAACCAAATGCTCTCAGGAGCAGCTCCTAATTTTATGGGGTAGTAGAGTTTTCCTCATCACTGCTCCAACACATGTCATGTTAGTTTAGAAACTCTGTGTTTTCGCCGCTGGGTTGGACATGCTCTAATTAATGTAATTTTCTGACTGATGATTAATTCCTTTATATAACAGAACCACCCTAGGGTAGGGATGGGGAATCTCTATGTCAGCTTTGGGAACTTGTGTCCAGAGATTTTTTACTGTTGATTGAGCTTGTGAAATATTAATATTATACAGTAATAGTTTTATTCTACTAAGCAGAGAATTACCTTTGGAGGAGCTTGAGGTAATTGTAGTGAGGTAACCAGGTTAAGAGACTAGATCAAGAGTTAGGTGTGTGTTGGGGCTGGTCTGTAGCCCAGTGGTAGAGGAACTTGTGTCGCACATGCAAGGCACTGGGTTTGATCCTCTGCACCACATAAAAATAAAAATATTGTGTCCCTCTACAACTAAAAAAAATTGTTTTAAAAAGGAGTTACAAGGTGTTGATTCTGATTCTAATAGCTGAAGCACATCAATTAACTTTTATGGGTTCCCATTTCTCTATCCATAGGTTATTATGATCTTTATAATTCATACTAGACTTGGTTAACTTCTGTTAAAAAATTTTAAATATAGACACCTCTGGTCACTTTAAACCAGTCACAGGAAAACTAAAAGGAAAACAACCTCATCACATAAGAAGGTGAACAATAATTCAGGCTTGCTAATGTATCCGGCATGTGAAATATATTATGAGCATGATTTTCACACAAGAATTCACTGGCTATGTGCTAGGTAATTTTACATGAATTAACTCTAATTCCCTTCCCACAACAAACCTATGACTTAGATGCATGCACTATTATTACCATTTTATATGTAAGATCATAAAGGTAGGAAGTAGTGGAACCAAGAATCAAACACAGGCATATTCGTAAAAGAACTTACTTGAAGTTATTTCATCTTCAGAAAAGTCTGAGAGATAGATATGGACCATGGTATATGTAATATATCTTACACCACGATACTGATAACGTTTTGGGGGGAGGTGGCGGATATGAATATTGAACCCATGGGTGCTCTACCATAGAGTTACATTTTAATGTTTTTATTAAGACGGATTCTCACTAAGCTGCTGAGGCTGACCTCAAACTTGTGATCCTCCTGCCTCAACCTCCTGAGTGGCTGGGATTAAAGGTGTGCACCACAATGCCAGGCAATGTAGATTATTTCTTAATACTCATTATGAGTGATAAAATTATTTTTTCATAACAATCACTTCATTTTTCCTTAATTTAAAATAACTAACAATTTAAACAAGGAAATTGTTCCAATTGCAGTATTGCACACCTGTAATCCCAAGAGGTGGAGGCAGGAGGATCCCAAGTTCTAGGAGAGCCTCAGCAATTTAGCATGATTCTAAGCAATACCTAGTGAGACCCTATCTTAAAAAATAAAAATGACTGGGATGTAACTGAGTGGTAAAGCACCCTGGGTTCAATCCCCAGTATTTAAAAAAAAATTAAGTAAAGGGTCTAGAGTTGTAGCTCAGTGGTAGAGCACTTGCCTAGCACATGTGAGGCACTGGGTTTGATCCTCAGCACCACATAAAATAAATAAATAAAGGTATTGTGTCCATCTACAACTAAAATATTTTTTTAAAAATTACTAAGTAAAATATTCTGGCATAAACAAAAATTTTCATTCACTAAGCAAAAATAACTATATGTTCTGGTACACACTGTTCAGCATTTTAAAATTTAAATACAAAACACCAAGTAATCATATACAAAGAGGCAAAAAAATTCAAATTCAGGTTTCAGTAAATAGGTCTTGTGCATATTTTGCAAAATTACCGTCTACATAGTATGTATTTGGTATTATAAATGGATTTTTTAAATTCAATTTTAAAGTGTTCAATTGCTATTATATAGAAAAAATATTTCTAAGTAAAATTTACATATAATGCACACATTTAAATGTTCCAGTTTATCTAATTGCCTTTCTTGGGTACTGAGAATTGAACCCGGGGGGCTCTACAACTGAGCTATATCCCCAGTCCTTTTTTAAATTTTATTTTATTTTAGTTTAGTTTTAGATGGACACAATACCTTTATTTTATTTTATTTTTATGTGATGCTGAGGATCGAGCCAGTGCCTCACACGTACTAGGCGAGCACTTCTACCACTGAGCCCACAACCCCAGCCCCGGTCCTTTTTATTTTATTTTTGAGACAGGGTCTCACTAAGTTGCCCAGGCTAGTCTAAGACTTCAAACCTCCTGTCTCAGCCTCCCGAGGAGCTAGGATTACAGGTGTGCAGGACCACACCTCAATTTTTGTGGACAGTTTAACAAATGCTGTCAAAGGTACACAGGCAAGTACAGAATATTTCCTTGTACAGAATATTTCCATCCCTGAAAATTTTCCTTAAGCCCTTCCTAGTCATGTCCAAGCAACATCTCTAGTCGCAGGTAATCACTTGTTTTCTGTCACTACAGATTATATGTTTCTTAGAGATTAATTTTAGCAGAATCATACAGTGATGTATTTCATGTCTGTCTCCTTTTGCTTGTTACAGTTTGCAATTAGGCCTTGTTGCATGTATATCAGCAGTTCCTTCTTTATGTTGTAGTATAGGTTTCCTGCTGTACAGATACACCAACATTTTTCATGCATGGAAATTTGCATTGTTGACAGTTTGGGGAAATATGAATAAAATTGCTATTCAATATCTAGGAATGGAATACTGGGTTATGTATGGTAATATCTATATATTACAGGGAACTGCTGCAGTTTTCTGAAGTGGTTATACCATTTTGCACTAGCAATGTACAGGGTCTAAATTGCCCACAGATTCACCAACACTTGGTGCTGTCAATCTTTTCAGTGTTCGCCACTTTAGTGGTTGTGTAGTACTATCTTACAGATTTCATTTATAGTTCAATTCGACTAATGATATTGAGCCTACCTCTGTGTTCTTAACACCACTGATACATCATGATGAGTTATTGTTCAAATCTTTTACCTACCATTATTGTGGGTTTTCTTTTATCATTGAGTTGTAAACCCAGTTTATGTATTTTGCAAGTCCTTATCAGAAGCATCTTGGGATATTTTCTCCCAGTTGGTCTGCCTGATCATTTTTTTGTGTGTGTGTGTTATTGTGATTCTTTTTTCACTGAACAAAATTTCTCTAAAATAGATTTTATATGTATCTTATAGCAAAGCAAACAACTTGATGTTATGAGATATGTATGGATAATAAAATAGTTCCATGTGGGTAAAATTAACATACCATATATACACTAGTTGTCCACTTTGGGTTTTTTGGCATGAATGGCCTAAATCTACTCATCTAGCATGAATCCAAAAGTCAATACAATTTCATATCTGTAGTCTTTATGTTGAACTTTGTATCTCCAGACTTGTTATGGCATAATTTAGAGAGAGTTTAAAATTTTGATGAGTTTCAATATCCATATTTTTTTTCTTTCAAGGTTCATGGATTTTTTTTCCCTAAGAAATCTGACTATCCCAAGATCACATAGGTTTTTCCTCCTATGTTTCTTGTAGAACTTTTTCTTTTAATTCTTTTTAGATGTGATGGACCTTTATTTTATTTTATTCATTTGTTTATATGTGGTTGCTGAGAATTGAACCCCGTGCCTCACACATGCTAGGCAAGCGCTCTACCACTGAGCACAACCCCAGCCATCTTACAACTTTTAAAGTTTTAGCTTTACCGGTTAGATAAAATCCATTTCAAATTAGCTTATGTCTGGTTGAAGTTAAGAGTTCAGGGTCAGTCTATACAAATATTGTTTTTTCCAGGATGATGATAATAATGATGATGATGATAATAATGATGGTGATTAGGGATGTACCAGAGATGGGACCCGGAGGCACTTAACCTACTGAGCCACATCCCCAGCCCTTTTTATTTTTCATTTTATTTAATAAATTAATTTATTTATATGAAGGACTAAACCCAGGTGCACTTATCCACTGAACCACATTCCTAGTCACCTTTTTATATTTTATTTAGAGACAGGGTCTCAGAATTTTCTTAGGGCCTCGCTAAATTGCTGAGGCTGGTTTGAACTCGAGTTCCTTCTACCTCAGCCTCCCAAACTGCTGAGATTACAGGTGTGTGCCACTGTGTTCAGCTTTTTTTAAATTTGAGACAGGTTCTCACTGGGTTGCTTAGGTCCTTGCTAAGTTGCTGAAAACTGACCTTGAATTTGTGATCCTCCTGCCTCAGCCTCTTGAGCCACTGGGATTACAGGTATGCACTACCATGCCCAGCTTCCAGTATTATTTTTTGAAAATACTTATTTCTTCTCAGATTATTTTAACCCTTTGTAAAATAGTCAGTTTACCTTGTATGTAGGAATCTTTTTCTGAACTCTATTTTGTTCCACTGATCTGTATGACCAATACCACACTGTCCTACTTTATATTTCTTGAAATTGGGAATGTAATTCCTCCAGTGTTATTTATATTTTTCCAAATTGTTTTGGCTAATCTCATTCCTTTACATTTCCTTGTAAGTTTTAAATTAGCAAATCAATTTCTACAAAGAATTCTGCCTTTCCTGAAAGAGTTTATGTAGGATTGGTATTATTTTTTTTCCCTTAAAGGTTTGATAAAATTCATTAGTAAAGTCATCTGGGCATTGAATTTTCTTCTTGGCAAGATATTAAATTTACAGATTAAATTTTCTGAGTTAAAATAAAGACATTGGGGGTATAGTTCAATGGTAGAACTCTTGACTACCATAAATTTCCTAAGTAAACATAGGGCTATTTATGAAGATTTTCTATTTCTTCTGGAACCAATATTAATAACTTCTGTTTTTCAAGCAATTTATCCATTTCATCCAGCACAGTGGCACACATCTGTAATGCTGGCTGAGGCTGAGGCAGGAGGACTGAAGTTTGAGGCCAGTCTCAGCAACATTAGGAGGCCTTAAGCAACTTAATGAAACCTTATCTCAAAATAAAAAATAAAAAGGGCTGGGGACTTAGTTCCGTGGTAAAGCATCCCTGGGTTCAATTCCAAGTATAAATGCATAAATAAGGCTGGGGATGTAGCTCACTGGTAGAGTGTCCCTGAGTTAAATCCCCATGCTACTGGAGGAGGAAGATGATGATGATGATTAGGAGAGAGAATTTATCTATGTCATCTGAATAGTCACAATGGTCACATTTATGTAATTTGTTCATTACATTTCCTGGCGGGGGGAGGGACCATATTTTTTTTCTCCACACTGCTTTCCAGAGTGGCTGCACAATTTGCAACTCCACCAGCAATGTATGAGTGTGCCTTTCCCCCACATCCATGCCAACAACTTATTATTGCTTATGTTCTTGATAATAGCCTTCTAATTGGAGTTAGATGAAATCTTAGGGTGGTGTTAATTTGCATTTCTCTAATTACTACAGGACAATGTGCTCTTTTTCAAATATTTGTTGATTGCCTGTATATCTTCTTCTGTGAAGTGTCTGCCCAGTTCCTTGGCCCATTATTGATTGGGTTCTTTGTATTTTTGGTGTGAAGTTTTTTAGTTCTTTATAAACTTTGGAGATGAGTCCAAAACTTTGGAGATGATTTCAGACTTCTGTCTGAAGTGTGTGTGGAAAAAGATTTTCTCCCACTCTGTAGGCTCTTTGTTCACATTATTGACTGTTCCTTTGTTGAGAAAAAAACTTTTACTTTGAATCTATCCCATTTATTATTTTTGCTTTTATTTCTTGCACTATAGGGGTCTTGTTAAGGAAGTCTGGTCGTAAGCCAACATGATGGAGATGCGGGCCTACTTTTTCTTCTATTTGGTGAAGGGTCTCAGGTCCAATTCCTAGATCCTTAATCCATTTTGAGTTGAGTTTTGTACAGGGTGAGAGATAGGGATTTAATTTCATTTTACTGCATATGGATTTCCATTTTTGCCAGCACCATTTGTTGAACTGATAAATATTTTAAAAACTTTTTTCATACATGTATATAGGGTAATAATGTCTGTCTCATTCTATCATCCTTCCCATCCCCACAGGCCCCCCTCACTCCTTTATTCTTCCTTACCCTGCTCCCACACTATGGATCCGCATCTGCTCATCAAGAAAAAAAAAACATTCGGCCTTTGGTTTTTTGGGATTGGCTTATTCACTTAACATGATATTCCTCCAGTTCCAGTCATTCACCTGCAAATGCCATTAATTTCATTTTTCTTAAAGGCTAAGTAATATTCCATTGTGTATATGTATCACATTTTCTTTATCCATTCATCTGTTGAGGGGCATCTAGGTTGGTTCCATAGTTTAGCTATCATGAATCGACTACTATAAACATTGATGTGAGTCACTGTAGTACACTGATTTTAAGTCCTTTGGGTATATGCTGAGCAGTGGGATAACTGGGTCAAATGGTGGTTCCATTCCAAGTGTTCTGAGGAATTTCCATACTGCTTTCCAAAGTAGTTGCATCAATCTGTAGTCCCACCAGCAATGTATGAGTGTACCTTTTTCCCCACATCCATTGTCAACACTTACTGTGGCTTGTATTCTTGATAATTGCCATTCTGACTCGAGTGAGATGAAATCTTAGAGTGGTTTGATTTGCTTTTCTCTAATTGCTAGAGATGATGAACATTTTTTCATATGTTGTTGATCAATTATATTCTTTTGTGAAGTGTCTGTTCAGTTCCTTAGCCCACTTATTTGATTGGGTTATTTGTTTTTTGATGTTAAGTTTTTCGAGTTCTTTGTATTCCTGGAGATTAGTGCTCTATTTGGATGTGTGTGTGGTTAAAGATTTTCTCCCATTCTGTAGGCCCTCTCTCCATGTTACTGTTACTGATTGTTTCCTTTGCGGGAAGAAGAAGTTTTTTAGTCTGAATCCATCCCATTTATTGATTCTTAATTTTACTTCTTGCACTTTAGGAGTCTTGTTAAAGAAGTCAGATCCTAAGTTGACATGATGAAGGATTTGGGCCTACTTTTTTTTCTATTAGGTGTAGTGTCTGTTCTACTGCCTAAGTCTTTGATCCACTTTGAGTGAGTTTTGTGCAAGGCAAGAGATAAAAGTTTAATTTCATTTTGTTACATATAGATTTCCAATTTTCCCAGTACCATTTGTTCAATAGGCCATATTTTCTCCAATGTATATTTTTGGCACCTTTGTCTAGTATGAGATAAACTGTATTTATGTGGGTTTGTCTCTGTGTCTTTTATTCAGTACCATTGGGTCTACATGTCTATTTTGCTGCGAATACCATACCGTTTGTTACTATTGCTTTGTAGTATAGTTTACGGTCTGTAGTGTGATGCCTCCTGCTTCACTCTTCGTGCTAAGGATGCCTTGGCTATTCTGGGTCTCTTATTTTTCCAAATGAATTTCATGATTGCCTTTTCTAGTTCCTGAAGAATGTCACTGGAATTTTAAGGAATTCCATTGAATCTGTATGACACTTTTAGTAGTATGGCCATTTGATTAGTTCTATCTACCCAGAGCATGGAGATCTTTCCATCTTCTAAGATCATTCTTCAGTTGCTTTAGTGTTCCATAGTTTTCATTGTAACACCTCTTTGTTACCATTTGATTCCCAGTTTTTTTTGTTTGTTTGTTTGTTTGTTATTTGTTTTTTGAGGCTAGTTGAATGGAGTAGTTTTCCTAATTTCTTTTGCAGAGTGGATTCGTCGCTTATGTATAGAAATGCATTTGATTTATGGGTATTGATTTTAGATCCTGCTACTTTGCTAAATTCATTTATGAGTTCTAGAAGTTTTCTGTTGGAATTGTTTTGATTCTAAATTATAATCATGTTGTCAGCAATTAGTGATACTTTGAGTTCTTCTTTTCCTATTCGTATCCCTTTAATTCCTTTCATCTGTCGATTGCTCTGGCTAGAGTTTCAAGGATGAGTTGATAGAAGTAGTGAAGAGGCATCCCTGTCTTGTTTCAGTTCTTAGAAGGACTGCTTCAATTTTTCTCCATTAGCATGATGTTGCCATGGCTTCGATATAGCTTTTATAATGTTGAAGTATGTTCCTACTATCTCTAGTTTTTCTAGTGTTTGAGCATGAAGAAGTGCTATATTTTGTCAATGCTTTTTCTGTGTCTATTGAGATAATCATATAATTCTTTAAGTCTGTGATGTGGTATATATTATGTTTATTAATTTCTGTATGTTGAAACAACCTTGCATTCCAGGGATGAATCCCCTTGATTGTGGTGCACTATCTCTTTCATATATTTTTGTGTGCGATTTGCCAGAATTTTTGAGAATTTTTGCATCTATGTTCATCAGACTATTGGTCTGAAGTTTTTTTTTTCTTGATGTATCTTTGTCTGGTTTTGGTATCAGGGTGATACGGGCCTCATAGAATGAGTTTGGAAGGGTTCTTTCCCTTTCTATTTCATGGAATAACTTTGAAAAGTATTGGTGTTAATTCTTCTATGATGATCTTGTAGAACTTGGCTGAGAATCATCTGGTCCCTGGGCTTTATGTTGGTTGGTAGGCTTTGCTGGCATCTTCTATTTCATTGCTTGAAATTGATGTGTTTAAATGGTATGTGCTCCTGATTCAATTTGGGGTAGATCATATGTCTCCAGAAATTTGTCGATGTCTTCAAGTTTTTCTATTTTATTTGAATATAAATTTGAAAATTGTTTTAATTATCTTCTGTATCTTCAGTAGGTATCTGTCATGATATTTCCTTTTTTCATCTCAAATTTTAGTAATTTGAGTTTTTATATTTTTCTCTTTGTGTGGCTAAGGGTATATCAATTTTATTATTTTTTCACAATTTTATTTTATTTTAATTAATTAATTTATGTGTCTTGCCAATTTTTTCAATTGTTTTCTTTTGTTTCAATTTCATCTCTGATTTTAGTTATTTCCTGTCTTCTGCTGCTTTTGGTGTTGATTTGTTCTTATTTTTCTAGGACTTTGAGGTGTAATGTTAGGTCATTTATATTTTGACTTTTTATTCTTTTAATGTATGAGTTCAATGCAATGAACTTTCCTCTTAACACTGCCTTCATAGTTGTCCCAGAAATTTTGATATGTGATCAGTGTTCTCATTTACCTCTAAGCATTTTTTAAAATTTCCTTCTTGATTTCTTCTTTTATTCATTCATCATTCAATAGCATGCTATTTAGTCTCCAGGTGTTGGAGTAGCTTCTATTTTTTATTTTACTGTGATTGTCTAGTTTCATTCTGTTATGATCTGATAGAATTCAGGGTATTATCTCTTTTTTTTTTGTATTTGCTGAGAGTTGCTTTTTAGCATAACATATGGTCTATTTTAGAGAAGGATCCATGTGCTGCTGAGAAGACAGTGTATTCACTTGATGATGAATGAAATACTCTATAGAGTTTGTTAAGTCAAAATTATTAATTGTATTATTTAATTTAATAGTTTGTTTAGTTTTTGTTTGGAAGATCTATAAGTGGTGAGAAAGGTGTGTAAAAGTCAGTATTATTGTGATCTATTGATTCTTAAATTGAGAGGGGTTTATTTGATGTACTGTAGATGTTCCATTGTTTGGGGCATATATATGTACAATTGTTATGTCTCGTTGGTGCATGATTCCCTTAAGCAGTATGAAGTGTCCGTCTTTATCCCTTCTGATTAACTTTGGTTTGAAGTTCACTTTGATGTGAGGATGGAAACCCCCTGCTTTTTTATGCAGTCCATGTGAGTGAAATGTTTTTTCCCTACCTTTCACCTTCAGCCTGTGAATGTCTTCCTAGGAGATGAGTCTCTTGAAGACAGCATATTGTTAGTTTTTTTTTTTAAATCCAATCTGCCAGTCTATATCTTTTGATTGATGAGTTTAGGCCATTAATGTTCAGGGTTATTATTGAGATATGATTTGTATATATGGTCATCTTGGTTTATTTTTGGTTTTTAACTTGACTTAGTTTCTTCTTTGATTGACCTTTCCTTTAGTGTAGTTCCTCCCTTTGCTGGTTTTCATTGTTGTTTTCATTTCCTCCTCATGGAATATTTGCTGAGAATATTCTGTAATGCATACTTCTAGTTGTGAATTCCTTTAACTTCATGGAAAAAAAACCTAATTGTGAATTCTTTTAACTTCATGGAAGGTTTTTACTTTCATCTTCAAATCTGAAGCTTAATTTTGCTGGATATAAAATTCTCGGTTGGCATCCCTTTTCTTTCAGAGCTTGATATATATTATTCCAGGACCTCCTGGCATTGAGGGTCTGTGTTGAGAATCGGCTGAGATCTGAACTGGTTTCCCCTTTTATGTAACTTGATTTTTTCTCTTGCAGTCTTTAAAATTCTATCCTTATTCTGTACGTTAGTCATTCTCATTAGAATGTGCCTTGATGTGGGTCTGCTGTAATTTTGTACATTTGGGGTCTTGTAGTTGATTTTCCATTTCATTCTTTAGATTTGGGAAATTTTCTGAAATTATGTCATTGAAAAGATTGTTCATTCCTTTGGTTTGTATCTCCATGCCTTCATCTATTCTGATAAATCTTAAATTTGGTCTTTTCATGTTATCCCATATTTCTTGGAAGTTCTGTTCATGGTTTCTTACCCTCTTCTCTGTGTGGTCAACTTTGTTTTCATGATTATGAATTTTGTCTCCATTGTCTGAAACTGTGTTCCAAGTGATCTAGTCTGTTGGTGATACTTTCCATTGAATTTTGAATTTGGTTTATTGTTTCCTTCATTTTGAGGATTTCTGCTTGATTCCTTTTTATAATCTCTGCCTCTTTATTGAAGTGATGTTTCACTTCCTGTATTTTCTCTCCAATACCATCTTTTATTTCAAAGATCAATCTAGGTATATTTTCTAAACTCCATCTCTGACACTTCTTCTACTGTGTTATCTATGGATCTATTGTTGGAACATCTTGGTTTGTTTGAGGCACTTTGTCTCCTTGTGTTTTCATGTTGTCTGTGTGTCTTCTCATCTAGCAGTATGGAACTGAGGCAGTACAGATTTTACCCTGTAGTCTTCTAGTGTCCCTGAATGCTTCCAGTACCTCACCTTTAAGGGGGAGACCAATATTAACAGTACCCAATGCAAACAATGTGCCACCTTAAACCAAATGGATCCTATTAAAGTGTTCACAGTTTTGTCAC
This sequence comes from Sciurus carolinensis, assembly GCF_902686445.1. Taxonomy (NCBI): domain Eukaryota; kingdom Metazoa; phylum Chordata; class Mammalia; order Rodentia; family Sciuridae; genus Sciurus; species Sciurus carolinensis. The sequence goes on from NC_062214.1 coordinate 95,377,617, forward strand.
AAAAGACAAAAACAAAGTACTAAATTGTTGTCTGTAATATAAACAGTATTTTGCTAAAAGGGCTTACCATTTCAAATTGATGAACAATAAGGGAACAGTAGTAGTGTAAGATGTGATGTTTATGAGAGAAGATAGAGGTAAATTTATAGTAAGAGCAAGGGAGGAATAAATAGAGGTTGACTGTTAGTATGAGAGAAGTGAGAAAGAGAATCCAGGGAGACAGGTAGGTGAGAGAAAAAAATATGTACAGATTTTTTTTAAAGTAAAATATAAGAATACACAACAAAACTATCAAATACTATTCAGACATCCCACTCAATAAATTGATGCATGAAAAGTAATTGGATTCAAGATGGTAGAGGTGTGAGACAGAATGAGAGGGCAAAAAAAAGAAAAAAAAAAAAGGAGTAAAGTCTCAATGGAAAATTGAATGATTGCTTCCATGAGCTTTTAAAATTTTTCTCAGCCTCCCTTCTCTGCCAATAGGTGGGGTTGTCTGAAGTTTGATGTTAGCTCCAGTCCAGTGGGTGCTGGACCTGTTGGGTGGGTGAGCCCCTTCCGTCCCTGCATACTTCAGAACTCATTGAGCTGGAAGAGAGCCCAATTTTCTCCAGTTTCTCCGACCTGTGCTCTCCTCTGGGGAACTGCCTCTATCTCTGACTTGTCACAAGCTTGCCAGACCCAGACTGGCCCACACAAACCCAGTGGCAATCTGATGGACTTGGGCTTCAGCTTCCCCGGGCCCTGTCTTTCTGCAGTCCCAAGATCTCAATGCCCTTTCCACTTGCAGGAAGAATACCACAGATGTGGTCACACACAGGAGCGAGGCTGTAAAGAGGCAGCCAGTTGGCAGCCACCACCACACTGAGTAGAAAGACCTCAGGTGCAGCGAACCTGCATGTACTCCAATATATCTCCAGGCCCTGACCTGAGTCCCCAGACTGAGTTGGCCATGCCCTGACATAGCGGTGACCAGGTGCAACAAACCTGCAGGCCATGGCTGTTGTCCCAAGATGGTGGCAACCACATGTAACCAAGCCTGTGGTTACTGTGACAGGGGACTTCTAGGCAACAGTGGGCAGCAGGCAACCCACTGACCATCTGTGGGTAGTCTGCAGGCTAACTGCAGGTGGACGTTAGGTGGTGAGCAATGGGTAGGTGAAAAGTGGGCGATGGGCAGGCAAGGGGCAACAAACGTAAAGAAAGTCATGGGGGTGAGAACTTAGCCACTCATAAAGAGAAATTGACCAGCCTCAAGAAACTGACCAGGGCCTTAAAATTGGATCAAATAGCACTTTTTTGGAGGGGAGGGGGGTGTTGGGGATTTGAACCCAGGGCCTTGTGCTTGTGAGGCAAGCACTCTACCAACTGAGCTATATCCCCAGCCCCAAAATAGCACTTTTTAAGAAAACATATTACAATTGACTCTTCATGGTTGACATCAGTTTGGAGGTCAGTAATTGGGATATTTGTTCTGAATAGTAGGGGAGAATTTTAAAGAGTAGAGCATAATTTACTTTGAAATCACTTTAAAAATTTTATTAGGAAAGTAAAAAGGAGAAAACAAGTAAAAGTATAAGTAGTCCTTATAAACTACCAATAACCAATATGGCATCTGGTCATAAAAGAGATCTGAAATTTTTGAGATCTCTAATAATGTAATGGTGGAGTTGTAAATACAATAGAAGGGCAATCCCAGATGGTGGACTAGAGGGTGACTGCATCTGCTGTTGCTCCAGAACTCAGGATTCAAGAAGGGGAGGCATTGAGAAATTTGGACTAAAATAGAGCCACGGGGTGAGTCTCCCCCCACCGGTTGAAGCTCGGCCTAGGTGGCAGGCCTGGATAGGGGTGGCTTCTCAGAGCAGGGCAGAGCAGCTAGAGTCTTCCCCAGGTAGCCCTGCTCACTCTGGCAGTGGGCTCCTCCCACATGGCCAGCTTCTCGGAGCAGGCCACCCAGTGAGAGCCTTTCTGCACTGAACCAGCTCCAAGTCCCTGAGCAGGCGGCTAGCTCGGCCCTCAGGGAGCTTCAGCGACCAGGACAGGGCAGCCAGGGACTTCCCCAAGCAGCCCTGCTCCCTCCGGTGGCAGACTCCTTTCACGGCCAGCTTCTCAGAGCAGACCGCCCAGTGAGAGGCTTTCTGCACAGAGCCAGCTCCAAGCCCTGGAACCAGTAGCGGGCTAGGGGCAGCTTTCTTTGGAAGCACTACATTATCAAGTTCCTCCAAGACTTCAGGCTACTGAAGGCTGGGAGGTGATACACTGGAAATCTACAGGGACACTATAAGCCAATAGAGGAAATCTGCAATATCTCAGAGTCCCACTGATATCTGACCAATATGAGAAAACAAAGGAAGAAAATGTCCCAAACAAATCTAGATACTATATCAATAAAACCCAATGACAGCACAGCAGAAGAAATGTCAGAAAGGGAGTTCAGAATGTACATAATTAAAACAATCAGGGAAGCAAACGAGGAGATGAAAGAGCAAATGCAGGCATTGAAGGAGGAGATGAAAGAGCAAATGCAGGCATTGAAGGAGGAGATGAAAGAGCAAATGCAGGCATTAAATGATTGCACCAATCAACAGTTAAAAGACCAAATGCAGGAAGCAAGAGATCATTTCAATAAAGAGAGATACTGAAAAAAAAAACAAACAGAAATTCTTGAAATGAAGGAAACAATAAACCAAGTTAAAAACTCCATAAAAAGCATAACCAATAGGATAGAACACCTGGAAGACAGAACCTCAGACATTGAAGAAAAAATATTTAATCTTGAAATCAAAGTTGACCAAACAGAGAAGATGGTAAGAAATCATGAACTACAAGAATTATGGGATATCATGAAAAGGCCAAATATAAGAATTATTGGGATTGAGGAAGGTTTAGAGAAACAAACCAAAGGAATAAACAATCTATTCAATGAAATAATATCAGAAAATTTCCCAAATCTGAAGAATGAAATGGAAAACCAAGTATAAGAGGCTTATAGGACTCAAATATACAAAATTACAACAGACCCACACCAAGGCACATTATTATGAAAATACCTAACATACAAAATAAAGACAGAATTTTAAAGGCCACGAGAGAAAAGAATCAAATTACATTCAGGGGGAAACCAATAAGAATATCAGCAGATTTTTCAATCCAGACCCTAAAATAGCTAGAAGAGCCTGGAACAACATTTACCAAGCCCTGAAAGAAAATGGATACAACCAAGAATCTTATACCCAGCAAAACTTACTTTCAGATTTGACGACAAAATAAGATCCTTCCATGAAAAACAAAAGCTAAAGGAATTTACAAAAAGAAAGCCAGCATTACAGAATATTCTCAGCAAAATATTCCATGAGGAAGAGATGAAAAACAATGATGCAAATCAGTAATGGGAGGAACTAGCCTAAAGGAATAGCCAAATAAAGGAGAAACCAAATCATGTCAAAAAACAAAAATGAGTCAAATGACTGGGAATACAAATCATATCACAATAATAACCCTGAATGTTAATGGCCTGAACTCATCAATCAAAAGACATAGACTGGCAGATTGGATTAAAAAGAAAAATCCAATAATATGCTGCCTGCAAGAGACTCATCTCATAGAAAGAGATACCCATAGACTAAAGGTGAAAGGATGGGGAAAAACATACCATGCACACGGACACAGCAAAAGAACTGGAGTATCCATCCTCATTTCAGAAAATGTGGACTTCAAGCCAAAACTAGTCAGAAGGGATAAAGAAGGACATTACATGCTGCTTAAGGGAAGCATAAATCAGCAAGACATAACAATCATAAATATCTATGCCCCGAACATTGGCTCATCCATGTACGTCAAACAAATCCTTCTTAATTCCAGAAATCAAATAGACCACAACACAATAATACTAGGCGATTTTAACACACCTCTCTCACCACTGGATAGATCCTCCAAACACAAATTGAATAAAGAAACCATAGACAATAACACAATCAACAATTTAGACTTAATGGACATATATAGAATATACCATCCAACAAAGAACGAATACACTTTCTTCTCAGCAGCACATTGATCCTACTCCAAAATAGACCATATTTTATGCCACAAAGCTACTGTTCCAAGAAGCTAGAGATACTACCTTGTATACAAGAAGATAGAGATACTACCTTGTATTCTATCAGATCATAATGGATTGAAATTAGAAATAATGACAGAATATAAAACAGAAACTTCTTCAAAACCTGGAGATTAAATAATATGCTATTATATAATGAATGGATAACAGAAGACATCAGGAGGGAAATAAAAAAATTCTTAGAAGTAAACGAGAACAAAGACACATCATATCAAAATCTCTGGGACACTATGAAAGCAGTACTTAGAGGAAGATTTATTTCATGGGGCGCATTCAACAAAAGAAGTAGAAATCAACAAATAAACGACTTAACACTACAGCTCAAAGCCCTAGAAAAAGAAGAGCAGACCAACACCAAAAGTAGTAGAAGACAGGAAATAGTTAAAATCAGAGCCAAAACAACAAAATTGAAACAAAGAAACAATCGGAAAAATTAACAAAATAAATAGTTGTTTCTTTGAAAAAATAAACGAAATTGATAAACCCTTAGCCACACTAACAAAGAGAAAGAGGGAGAAAACTCAAATTACTAAAATTTGGAATGAACAAGGAAATATCACAACAGACACGACTGAAATACAAAACATAATTAGAAGCTATTTTGAAAATCTATACTCCAACAAAACAGAAAACCTCGAAGACATCAACAAGTTTCTAGAGACATATGAATTACCTAAACTGAACGAGGCGGACATACACAACTTAAATAAATCAATTTCAAGCAATGAAATAGAAGAAGTCATCAAAAGCCTACCAACAAAGAAAAGTCTGGGACCAGATGGGTTCTCAACCGAGTTCTACAAAACCTTTAAAGAAGAGCTCATTCCAATACTCCTCAAAGTATTCCATGAAATAGAAGAGTAGGGAACCCTCCCAAACTCATTCTATGAAGCCAATATCACCCTGATACCTAAACCAGACAGAGACACATCGAGGAAAGAAAATTTCAGACCAATATCCTAATGAACATCAACGCAAAAATTCTCAACAAAATTTTAGCAAATCGCATACAAAATATATTTAAAAGATAGTACACCACGATCAAGTGGATTTTATCCCAGGGATGCAAGGTTGGTTCAACATCCGGAAATCAATAAATGTCATTCACCATATCAATAGACTTAAAGTTAAGAATCACATGATTATTTCAATAGATGCAGAAAGAGCATTCGATAAAATACAGCATCCCTTCATGCTCAAAACACTAGAAAAAATTGGGGTAGTGGGAACATTCCTTAACATTGTAAAGGCCATCTGTGCTAAGCCCATGGCCAATATCATTCTAAATGATGAAAAACTGAAAGCGTTCCCCCTAAAAACTGGAACAAGGCAGGGATGCCCTCTTTCACCACTTCTATTCAACATCGTCCTTGAGACTCTAGCCAGAGCAATTAGACAAACCAAAGAAATTAAAGGGATACGAATTGGAAAAGAAGAACTCAAACTATCCCTGTTCGCCGATGACATGATTATATATTTAGAGGAACCTGGAAATTCCACCAGAAAACTTTTAGAACTCATAAGTGAATTCAGTAAAGTAGCAGGTTCCAGATCAATGCTCATAAATCCAATGCATTTTTATACATAAGTGATGAATCTTCAGAAAGAGAAATTAGAAAAAACTACCCCATTCACAGTAGCATCAAAAAAAATAAAATACTTGGGAATCAATCTCACAAAAGAGGTGAAAGACCTCTACAATGAGAACTACAGAACACTAAAGAAAGAAATTAAAGAAAACCTTAGAAGATGGAAAGATCTCCCATGTTCTTGGATAGGCAGAATTAATATCGTCAAAATGGCCATACTACCAAAGTGCTATACAGATTCAATGCAATTCCAATTAAAATCCCAATGATGTACCTCACACAAAGAGAGCAAGCAATTATGAAATTCATCTGGAAGAATAAAAAAACCAGAATAGCTAAAGCAATCCTCAGTAGAAAGAGCGAAGCAGGGGGTATCGCAATACCAGATCTTCAACTCTATTACAAAGCAATAGTAACAAAATGGCATGGTATTGGTACCAAAATAGACAGGTAGATCAATGGTACAGAATAGAGGACATGGACACAAACCCAAATAAATACAATTTTCTCATACTAGACAAAGGTTCCAACAATATGCAATGGAGAAAAGATAGCCTCTTCAACAAATGGTGCTGGGAAAACTGGAAATCCATATGCAACAGAATGAAACTAAACCCATATCTCTCACCCTGCACAAAACTCAACTCACAATGGATCAAGGACCTCGGAATCAGACCAGAGAACCCTGCATCTTATAGAAGAAAAAGTAGGTCCAGAGCTTCAACATGTCGGCTTAGGACCAGACTTCCTTAATAGGACTACCATAGCAGAAGAAATAAAAGCAAGAATCAATAACTGGGATAGATTCAAACTAAAAAGCTTTCTCTCAGCAAAGGAAACTATCAGTAATGTGAAGAAAGAGCCTACAGAGTGGGAGAATATCTTTGCCACTCATACTTCAGATAGAGCACTAATTTCCAGAATATATAAAGAACTTAAAAAACTCTACACCAAGAATACAGATAACCCAATCAACAAATAGGCTAAGGAAATGAACAGACACTTCACAGAAGAAGATGTAAAAGCAATCAACAAACATATGAAAAAATGTTCACCATCTTTAGTAATAAGAGAAATGTAAATCAAAACTACAGTAAGATTCCATCTCACCCCAATTAGAATGATGATTATCAAGAATACAAGCAACAACAGGTGTTGGCAAGATTGTGGGGAAGAAGGTACACTCATACATTGCTGGTGGGGCTGCAAGTTAGTGCAGCCACTCTGGAAAGCAGTATGGAGATTCCTCAGAAAACTTGGAATGGAACCACCACTTGACCCAGTTATCCCACTCCTTGGCCTATACCCAAAGGACTTAAAATCAGCATACTACAGAGATACAGCCACATCAATGTTCATAGCTGCTCAATTCACAATAGCCAGATTGTGGAACCAACCTAGATGTCCTTCAATTGATGAGAGGATAAAGAAACTGTGGTATATATATATATATATATATATATATAATGGAATATTACTCAGCTATAAAGAATAATAAAATTATGGCATTTGCAGGCAAATGGATGAAATTGGAGAATATCATGCTAAGTGAGATAAGCCAATCTCAAAAAACCAAAGGAGAATGATCTCACTGATAAGCGGATGATGACACATAATGGGGGTTGGGAGGGGGACAAGAATGGAGGAAGTAGGGACTGTATAGAGGGAAAAGAGGGGTGGGAGGCGAGGGAGGGGTGGGGGGGAGAAAAAAAAAAGAATGATCAAACATCATTATTCTATGTAGATGTATGATTACACAAATGATATGCCTTTACTCCATGTACAAACAGAAACAACATGTATCCCATTTGTTTATAATAAAAATAAATTAAAATTAAAAAAAAGAGAATTTACAAATAGAAATACTGCACTGCAGAATATTCTCAACAAATATTTCATGAGGAGGAAATGAAAAACAACAATATAGGTGAACAAAGGGAGGAACTGCCTTAAAGGAAAAACCAATCAATGGAGAAACCAAGCCAACTTAAAAACCAAAAATAAGGGCTGGGGAGATAACTCAGTTGGTACAGTGCTTGCTTTGCAAGCACAGGGCCCTGGGTTCGATCCCCAGCACCGCAAACAAACAAACAAAAAACCCAAAAATAAGCCCAAATGACTGGGAATACAAATCATATCTCAATAATAACACTGAATGTTAATGACCTACACTCATCAATCAAAAGACATAGAATGGCAGATTGGATTAAAAAAGAAAGACCCAACAATATGCTGCCTGCAAGAGACTCATCTCATAGAAAAAGACATCCACAGACTAAAGGTGAAAGGATGGGAAAAAACCTACCACGCACATGGATTCAGTAAAAAAAGCGGGAGTTTCCATCCTTATATCAGATAAAGTGGACTTCAAGCCAAAGTTAGTCAGAAGGGATAAAGAAGGACATTTCATACTGCTTAAGGGAACCATAAATCAGGAAGACATAACGATAGTAAATATTTATGCCCCAAACAATGGTGCATCCCTGTACATCAAACAAATCCTTCTCAGTTTCAGGAATCAAATAGACCACAACACAATAATTCTGGGTGACTTTAACACACCGCTGGCACCACTGGATAGATCTTTCAAACAAAAAGTAAACAAAGAAATCATAGAACTCAATAACACAATCAATAATTTAGAGTTAACAGACATATATAGAATATTTCATCCATCAATGAGTGAATGCACTTTCTTCTCATCAGCACATGGAACCTTCTCAAAAATAGACCATATGTTATGCCACAAAGCAGCCCTTAGGAAATGCAAAAGAATAGAGATACTGCCTTGTGTTCTATCAGATCATAATGGACTGAGAATAGAAATCAATGACAAAATAAAAAACAGAAATTAGTCCAACATCTGGAGACTAAATAATATGCTATTGAATGAAGTATGGGTAACAGAAAACATCAGGGAGGAGATAAAAAAAATTCTTAGAGGTCAATGAGAATGATGATACAACATATCAAAATCTCTGGGACACTATGAAAGCGGTACTAAGAGGAAAATTCATTGCATGGAGTGCATTCCAGAAAAGAATGAAAAGTCAACAACTAAATGACCTAACATTACAGCGCAAAGCCCTAGAAAAAGAAGAACAGAACAACACCAAAAGTAGTAGAAGACAGGAAATAATTAAAACCAGATCTGAAATCAATGAAATTGAAACAAAAGAAACAATTCAAAAAATTGACAAAACAAAAAGTTGGTTCTTTGAAAAAGTAAATAAAAAAGACAAACCCTTAGCCACATTAACAGAGAGAGAGAGAACTCAAAGTCATGATGAAAAAGGACAGACACCTCTGAAACACATAACATAATTAGAAGCTACTTTGAAAATCTATACTCCAACAAAATAGAAAATACCAAAGACATCCACAAATTTCTAGAGACATATGTTCTTCCCAAACTGATCCAGGAGGACATACACAATATAAACAGATCAGTATCAAGCAATGAAATAGAAGAAGTCATCAAAAGCCTACCAACCAAGAAAAGCCCAGGACCAGATGAATCTGAGTCAAGTTCTACAAGACCTTCAAAGAAGAACTCATTCCATTTGAGAAGTATTGGAATTTCTTTTTCCCTCCTTTTCTATTTCCTAATCCAGGAAATTCTATTGCCTAATCCCTCCCGAACTCATTCTATGAAGCTAATATCACCCTCATATCCAAACCAGACAAAGACACATCAAGGAAAGAAAATTTTAGATCAATATCTTTGATGAATATAGACGCAAAAATCCTTAACAAAATCTTGGCAAACCACATCCAAACCATATTAAGAAGAGGGCACCACGATCAAGTGGGGTTCATCCTGGAATGCAAGGTTGCTTCAACATCCAGAAATCAATAAATGTAATTCATCGCATCAATAGACTTAAGGTTAAGAATCATTTCCTTATTTCAATTGATGCAGAAAAAGCATTTGACAAAATACAGCACCCCTTCATGCTCAAAACACTAGAAAAAATAGGGATAGTGGGAACATTCCTTAACATTGTAAAGGCCATCTATGCTAAGCCCACAGCCAGCATCATTCTTTTTTTTTTTTTTTTTTTTTTTTTTTTTTTTTGCAGTGCTGGGGATTGAACCCAGGGCCTTGTGCTTGCGAGGCAAGCACTCTACCAACTGAGCTATCTCCCCAGTCCACCATCATTCTTTTTTTAAATTTTTAAAAAAATTTTATTGTAAACAAATGGGATACATGTTGTTTCTGTTTGTACATGAAGTAAAGGCATACCATTTGTGTAATCATACATCTACATAGGGTAATGGTGTTTGATTCATTCTGTTATTTTTTCCTTCCCCCCCACCCCTCCCACCTCTCTTTTCCCTCTATACATTCCGTCCTTCCTCCATTCTTGTCCCCCTCCCAACCCCCATTATGTGTCATCATCCGCTTATCAGTGAGATCATTCTCCTTTGGTTTTTTGAGATTGGCTTATCTCACTTAGCATGATATTCTCCAATTTCATCCATTTGCCTGCAAATGCCATAATTTTATTATTCTTATAGCTGAGTAATATTCCATTATATATATATATATACCACAGTTTCTTTATCCATTCATCAACTGAAGGACATCTAGGTTGGTTCCACAATCTGGCTATTGTGAATTGAGCAGCTATGAACATTGATGTGGCTGTATCTCTGTAGTATGCTGATTTTAAGTCCTTTGGGTATAGACCGAGGAGTGGGATAGCTGGGTCAAATGGTGGTTCCATTCCAAGCTTTCTGAGGAATCTCCATACTGCTTTCCAGAGTGGCTGCACTAACTTGCAGCCCCACCAGCAATGTATGAGTGTACCTTCTTCCCCACAATCTCGCCAACACCTATTGTTGCTTGTATTCTTGAAAATCACCATTCTAATTGGGGTGAGATGGAATCTTAGTGTAGTTTTGATTTGCATTTCTCTTATTACTAGAGATGTTGAACATTTTTCCATATGTTTGTTGATTGCTTTTACATCTTCTTCTGTGAAGTGTCTGTTCATATCCTTAGCCCATTTGTTGATTGGGTTATTTGTATTCTTGGTGTAGAGTTTTTTGAGTTCTTTATATATTCTGGAAATTAGTGCTCTATCTGAAGTATGAGTGGCAAAGATTTTCTCCCACTCTGTAGGCTCTTTCTTCGCATTGCTGATAGTTTCCTTTACTGAGAGAAAGCTATTTAGTTTGAATCTATCCCAGTTATTGATTCTTGGTTTTACCAACATCATTCTTAATGGAGAAAAACTGAAAGCATTCCCTTTAAAAACTGGAACAAGACAGGGATGCTCTCTTTCACCACTTCTATTCAACATCATCCTTGAAAAACTAGCCAGAGCAATTAGACAGACTAAAGAAATTAAAGGGATATGAATAGGAAAAGAGGAACTCAAGTTGTCACTATTTGCTGATGATATGATTCTATATTTAGAGGATCCAAAAAACTCCACCTGAAAACTTCTAGACCTCATAAATGAATGCAGCAAAATAGTAGGATATATCAACACACATAAATCTAAAGCATTTTTATACATAAGTGATGAAACATATGAAAGGGAAATGAGGAATGCAACTCTGTTCCCAATTGCCTCAAAAAAAAAATATTTGGGAATCAGTCTAACCAAGAGGTGAAAGATCTCTACAATGAAATCTACAAAACATTAAAGAAAGAAATTGAGGAAGACCTTAGAAGTTGGAAAGATCTCCCATGTTCTTGGATGGGCAGAATTAAAACCAAAATGTCCATACTTCCCAAGACGCTATACAGATTTAACACAATTCCAAATAAAATCCCTATGACATTTCTCATAGAAACAGAAAAAGCAATGAAATTCGTCTAGAAGAATAAAAGCTCCAGAATAGCCATAGCAATCCTGGGCAGGAAGAGTGATGCAGGAGGCATCACAATACCAGACCTTAAACTCTACTATAGAGCAATAGTAACAAAAAAGGCATGGTATTGGTACCAAATAGGCAGATAGACCAATAGTACCAGATAGAAGACATGGAGACATACCCACATAAGTACAGTTATCTCATACTAGACAAGGGTGCCACAAACTTACAATGGAGAAAAGATAGCCTCTTCAACAAATAGTGCTGGCATAAATGGAAATCCATATGCAGTAAAATGAAATTAAACCCCTATCTCTCACTTTGTACAAAACTCAACTCAAAATGGATTAAGGATCTAGGAATTAGACCTGAGACCCTTCACCAAATAGAAGAAAAAGTAGGCCCGAATTTCCATCACATTAGCTTAGGACCAGACTTCCTTAACAATACCCCCATAGTGCAAGAAATAAAAACAAGAATCAATAAATGGGATAGATTCAAACTAAAAAAGTTTTTTCTCAACACAGGAAACAGTCAATAATGTGAAAAATGAGCCTACAGAGTGGGAGAAAATCTTTTCCACACACACTTCAGACAGAGCACTCATCTCCAAAATTTATAAAGAACTTACAAAACTTTACAGCCAAAATACAAAGAGCCCAAACAATAAATGAGCTAAGGAAGTGGGTAGACATTTCACAGAATAAGATATACAGGCAATCAACAAATATTTGAAAAAGTGCTCATCATCCCTAGTAATTAGAGAAATACAAATTAAAGCCACCCTAAGATTTCATCTAACTCCAATTAGAATGGCTATTGTCAAGAACACAAGTAATAATAAGTGTTGGCATGGATGTGGGGGAAAAGGCACACTCATACATTGCTGGTGGAGTTGCAAATTGGTGCAGCCACTCTGGAAAGCAGTATGGAGACTCCTCAGAAAACTTGGAATGGACCCACCATTTGACCCAGCTATCCCACTCCTTGGTTTATACCCAAAGGACTTAAAATCAGCATACTACAGTGATGCACTTACATCAATATTCATAGCAGCTCAATTCCTAATATGTAGAATGTGGATGCTACCTAGATGCCCTTCAATTGACAAATGGATAAAGAAACTGTGGTATATATACACAATGGAATATTATTCAGCCATAAGGAAGAATAAAATTATGGCATTTGCTGGTAAATGGATGAAGTTGGAAAATATCATGCTAAGTTCACATGCTAAGTGAAATAGGCCAAGCCCAAAAACCCAAAGGCCAAATATTTTCTCTGATAAGTGCATGACAATATGTAACAAGGGGGAGTGATGGGGGAAGAGAAGAATGAAGGAACTTTGGATGGTGTAGAGGAAAATGGGGTGGGAAGGGATGGGGGACAGAAAGATAGTGGACTGAGTATTACACTATGTATATGTATGATTACATAAATGGTGTGAGTCTACATTATGTACAACCATAGAAATGAAAAGTTGTACCCTATTTGTGTACAATGAATCAAAATGCAGTCTGTAAAAATATAAAAGATTTTAATAAAAAAAAAGTTGGTATAAGCTGGGTGCAGTGGCACATGCCTGTAATCCCAGCAACTTGGGAGACTGAGGCTGGGGATGTAGCTCAGTGGTAAAGTTCCCCTGGGGTCAAACTTCAGTGCCAAAAAAAAAAAAAAAAAAAGAAAAATTGGTTTGAGACAAGTCATGTGATAAAGAGATTTAAACCTGGGGCAAGATGCCCACTTAAGGGCCCTTTTGCTGGAATGGAGAAAGTGCTCAGAGAGATCATATTGTTCCACTCAACTGGTTGTCTGGAACCTGTTCTAATGCAGTTTCCTAGAACCCAGTATTGCACATATTGAGAAGTGAGAGGTGTTATACTGTTGGTAATGTCTGGAATTCCGAAGGGATACGGAGTGTCTGGTGAGGCCCTGCATTGTGGGTTTAATATATGTGGACACGTGTGTGACTTTGATTTCTATTTTGTATCTTTGTGAAGCAAGACATTCTCAGAATTCTTCACCATGAAGAGGAGGGAACAATTCTTAGGCAATGATCAATCTGTGAACATGCAGCCTACCCCTTGCTAAGCAGGGCATCCAGTGCTAAGACAACTGTGTGAAATTTGGCCAATTGTGCTGACCCTTAGGCCCCCATCCTTTATCAGGGACATGGCAGCTGGGGAATGGGGAGCAGCTGTATTCCACTGAGCTTGGTCACATACAATGGTGGTGATGTTGTCCATATAGTCTGTCAGCTCCCATTGTTACTCCCAAGGGGCTTCCCAGGTAACCAAGGGGCCTAAAGGAGGAGTGACATTTGGCAAGGTACTGAGGACAAGGGAACCACTTTCACCTACAGAGAGCCCAGATTTGGATCCATACTTTATCAAGAAGGCCTCAGCAGTTATCTGAACTTGTGGGGTACTGTTTCCATGACCCAGGAAATAATGGGCGGTAATGAGTCACAGGCTCAGAGTCTGTGATAGGTTCTGTTTCTGGGCCGTGCCCATGTGTGGTGAGCAATTTGTTTACTGGTGCATAGCACAGGCCTGAGAAGATAGATTGTGCGCAACTTTCAGCCACTATACAGAATCTTCAGGAGGTTGAAAGAAAGTCACCGGAGCCTCTAGTGCAGGAGTCTCTGAAGGCACAAAAAGGAAGGACTTCTGGTTTTAACTACATAGATTCTGAAGGCTTGTTGGAGGGAACTCCAGTTGAGGTGGGTTGACTTATAAAGAGCAGCATCAGTGAGATTAAGACAAATTTCTAAGGAATATGTTGTGGCAGAACCCGAGGAGTTCTAAATGATGTTGATTTGAATATCCTTACCGAGTGTGTCAGAACTGACTCCTTAGAGAAGGGCGTTTTCAGTGCAGTGTCCTGCCTGAGCTGCTAGCGAGAGGTGGCTGCAGTTAGAACTTTGTCTGCAGAGATTATGTGATGGCCAAGGTATTCCCCGTGGGTAGCCTAGTAGAACTGTTTTGTGTCCCTTCAAAGGTAGAGGAAAACTGACTGAGAAGCTGTGTAAATAGGCACTGAACAGAATACATTAGCCAAATCCATACTAGTGAATTATTTACCAGCTTCTGATTGGATGGAGCTAATAATTTCAATAATACTGAGTATTAGCGTGGTAGTTTTAGTGGACAGGACCTCAGCATGAAGTTTGCACGATCTGTGGAGGGGGGTTGTGCATTCTTTCCAGGTTTTAGAACAATCAAAATTTGACTATCAAATGGAGAAGCTGTGGGGACAATCACCCACCTGTTAATTAAGTTTTACTTAATAAGTTTTCATCCTTGAAAGCCCTGCTTTGCTAGAGCAAGTGGGGGTGGGTCTCTAGACTGATCACATTTATACAATTTTTTTTCCCTCTCAAGAGCCTCAAATCCATATCCTCAGGGTTATAGAGCCTCAAATCCATATCTTCATAGCAATGGATGTGTGGCCAGGCTAAGGACCTGGATTTAAACAGGTTTGCATGAACTCCTTTGCTATGCCACAGGAGTACCTGGATACTTTCCCCAATAATCCTAAGAATTGGGAATTTTGTTGCAATAGAGTCAGGTTGGCCAGTAGTAGAGTGCTGGCCCTTCATCCCAGGAGTGGGAAGATGGAAACCATTTCCTGCTACAGAGCTGCCTTTTCTCTCCTGAGAGAGGAAGCAAGTTTCCGGTTTCTGTCTCTGATAATGAATAAGTCAAACCTAAGCAGTTATGGGAAAGGGGGGGGGGCTAGCTTTTCTGGGATGCAACTGTCTTTCCAAGTTTATTTCTTCCCAGGCTATTTCTGAGGGATCTGGGTTTGTATTCGAGGGCTACAGGAGTTCTGCCTTGGAATATGAAAGTCAGTTCTGTGACTTGGGTTTCAGTCAATACTGATTGATGCTCAATATAGATGTTGCTACACAACAGCACTAAGACCCAAGCACAGTGTTTAAGAGTTTTGCATTATTTAAGCCATTCAGTAGCTTCAGCAGGTATTCTGAGATGAAGGTGGGGTGGGATAAGGTGCAGAGATAGGGTGTGTACCCCTTGCTCAAGAGGCCTCATTAAGATTGGTTGGTTGTTGTTCTCCAAGCCTTCAACCACCACACGTCTGAAGGTCTGGGGCATGAATGTTTTAGTCAGCTGTCTCTTGCTGTGACAAAAAGAACTGACAAGAACAACTTAGAGGAGGAAAAGTTCATTTTGGCTACTGTTTTGGAGGTTCAGTACATGGTGAGAAACTTCATAGCCAGAGTGAGGCAGAACCTCATGGTGGAAGGGCTTGATGGAAAGCAGCTGGGGTCATGATATCCAGGAAGCAGGGTAAGAGAGCCCTCTGCTCACTGGGGACAAAATATAAACTCCAAAGGCATACCACCAGTAAACCTACTTCTTCCAGCAACGCCCTATCTGCCTACACTTACCACCGACAAATTATCAATCCATCAAATGGGCTGATCCACCAATTAGGTTACAGCTCTCATTATCTAATCATTTTACTTCTGAACATTCTTGCATTGTCTCATACATGAATTTTGGGGGGACACCTCATATCCAAACCATAAAAAAGAAGTTCACTGTTGAGTCCAACAGGTTGCCACCAACCTGAGCAACAAGGACAATGAGTCTCAGATGACATTTCTTCGTATTGGAGAGCCCAGTGAACATCTGCCTCTGGAGACAAAGCAGGGTTTGACTCTAAAATAATAATAAAGTGATAGTGAAGAAGTGAGGACTGCTGGAGGATAGGCCTCTGCCAAACATAGGCCATGATGAGAAGCACTCTAATGCCAGGCCCAAAATAAGCTGCCGAGGTCTGTCTTTCCCATTTCCCTAAGGTGGGTCCCCACCTAGCCCAGGAGCTTAACCTATTAGCATTGTTCCTTGTAAACATCTTAGAAAGATGTCATTGCTGCCCCTGCTCTCCTTAGGGTTATACATCGTTACATGCTTTTTTTTTTTTCATGAAAATGTGTTTTAAATTTGTTCTTTTTAACTTTACATGACAGTAGAATGTATTTTGACATATCATACATACATGGAGCATAACTTCCCTTTCTTGTGTTTGTACATGATTCGGAGTTACACTGGTCGTGTATTCATATGTGAACATAGAAAAGTTACGTTCAATTCATTCTTTCCCATTCCCATCCTTCCTCTCTTCCCCCATGCTCTCCCCGCCAAGTCTAATCTGGTAAACCTCCACTCCTCCCACTCCCATACCTGCCTATTGTGAGTCAGCATCCGTATGTAAGAGAACATTCAGCCTTTGGTTTTTTGTGACTGACTTATTTCACTTAGCATGATAGTCTCCAGTTCCATCAATTTACCAGCAAATACCATAATTTCATTCTTCTTTATGACTGAGTAATATTCCATTGTGTATATGTACCACATTTTTGTCATCCATTCATCTGTCGAAGGGCATCTAGGTTGGTTCCATAGCTTAGCTATTGTGAATTGACTTGCTTTGAACATTGATGTGGCTGCTTCACTGTAGTATGCTGATTTTAAGTCCTTTGGGTATATGCTGGGCAGTGGGAAAGCTGGGTCATATGGTGGTTCCATTCCAAGTGTTCTGAGGAATCTATCTCCATACTGCTTTCTGACTGGAATGAGGGGAAATCTCAGTGTAGTCTTAATTTGCATTTCTCTAATTGCTAGTGATATTGAACATTTTTTCATAAATTTGCTGACCATTTGTATTTCTTATGTGAAGTGTCTGGTGAAGTGTCTGTTCATTTCCCTTATATGCTTTGCTTTGAATTGATATGATATGTTTAAGGTTGATATTTTTCAGCCAGCTTATCATTTTTTTTATTATTTATTTATTTTTTTATTATTGTACACAAATGGGATACATGTTGTTTCTCTGTTTGTACATGGCGTAAGGCATACCGTTTGTGTAATCATAAATTTACATAGGGTAATGTTTGATTCATTCTGTTATTTTTTTCCCTTCCCCCCACCCCTCCCACCCCTCTTTTCCCTCTATACAGTCCTTCCTTCCTCCATTCTTGCCCCCCTCCCTAAACCTAACTCTAAACCTAACACTAACTCTTCCCACCCCACATTATGTGTCCTCATCCACTTATTAGCGATATCATTCTTCCTTTGGTTTTTTGAGATTGGCTTATCTCACTTAGCATGATATTCTCCAGTTTCATCCATTTGCCTGCAAATGCCATAATTTTATCATTCTTCATGGCAGAGTAATATTCCATTGTATATATATACCACAGTTTCTTTATCCATTCATCAATTGAAGGACATCTAGGTTGGTTCCACAATCTGGCTATTGTGAACTGAGCAGCTATGAACATTGATGTGGCTGTATCTCTGTAATATGCTGATTTTAAATCCTTTGGGTATAGGCCAAGGAGTGGGATAGCTGGGTCAAGTGGTGGTTCAATTCCAAGTTTTCTAAGGAGTCTCCATACTGCTTCCAGAGTGGCTGCACTAATTTGCAGCCCCACCAGCAATGTATGAGTGTACCTTTCTCCCCACATCCTCGCCAACACCTGTTGTTGCTTGTATTCTTGATAATCGCCATTCTAATTGGGGAGAGATGGAATCTTAGGGTGGTTTTGATTTGCATTTCTCTTATTACTAGAGATGTTGAACATTTTTCCATATGTTTGTTGATTGCTTGTAGATCTTCTTCTGTGAAGTGTCTATTCATTTCCTTAGTCCATTTGTCGATTGGATTACTTGCATTCTTGGTGTAGAGTTTTTTGAGTTCTTTATAGATTCTGGAGATTAGCGCTCTATCTGAAGTATGATTGGCAAAGATTTTCTCCCACTCTGTAGGCTCTTTCTTCGCATTGCTGATAGTTTCCTTTGCTGAGAGAAAGCTTTTTAGTTTGAATCTATCCCAGTATTAATTATTGCTTTTATTTCTTGTGCTATTGGAGTCCTGTTGAGGAAGTCTGATCCTAGGCCGACATGTTGAAGCTCTGGACCTACTTTTTCTTCTATAAGATGCAAGGTCTCTGGTCTGATTCCGAGATCCTTAATCCATTTTGAGTTTAGTTTCGTGCATGGTGAGAGATATGGGTTTAGTTTCATTCTGTTGCATATGGATTTCCAATTCTCCCAGCACCATTTGTTGAAGAGGCTATCTTTTCTCCATTGCATATTTTTGGCCCCTTTGTCTAGTATGAGAAAATTGTATTTATTTGGGTTTGTGTCCATGTCCTCTATTCTGTACCATTGATCCACCTTTCTATTTTGGTACCAATACCATGCCGTTTTTGTTACTATTGCTTTGTAGTAGAGTTGAAGATCTGGTATTGCGATACCCCCTGCTTCACTCTTTCTGCTAAGGATTGCTTTAGCTATTCTGGGTTTTTTATTCTTCCAGATGAATTTCATAATTGCTTGCTCTATTTCTGTAAGGTACATCATTGGATTTTAATTGGAATTGCATTAAATCTGTATAGCACTTTTGGTAGTATGGCCATTTTGACAATATTAATTCTTCCTATCCAAGAACATGGGAGATCTTTCCATCTTCTAAGGTTTTCTTTAATTTCTTTCTTTAGTGTTCTGTAGTTCTCATTGTAGAGGTCTTTCACCTCTTTTGTGAGATTGATTCCCAAGTATTTTATTTTTTTCGAAGCTATTGTAAATGGGGTAGTTTTCCTAATTTCTCTTTCTGAAGATTCATTGCTTATGTATAGAAATGCCTTAGATTTATGTGCATTGATCTTATATCCCGCTACTTTACTGAATTCACTTATGAGATCTAACAGTTTTCTGGTGGAATTTCCTGGTTCCTCTAAGTATACAATCATATCATCAGCAAATAGGGATTGTTTGAGTACTTCTTTTCCTATTCGTATCCCTTTAATTTCTTTGGTCTGTCTGATTGCTCTGGCTAGAGTTTCAAGGACAATATTGAATAGAAGTGGTGAAAGAGGGCATCCCTGCCTTGTTCCAGTTTTTAGAGGGAATGCTTTCAGTTTTTCACCATTTAGAATAATATTAGCCATGGGCTTAGCGTAGATGGCCTTTACAATGTTAAGGAATGTTCCCACTATCCCTATTTTTTCTAGTGTTTTGAGCATGAAGGGATGCTGTATTTTATCAAATGCTTTTTCTGCATCTATCGAAATAATCATGTGATTCTTGACTTTAAGTCTATTGATATGGTGAATTACATTTATTGATTTCCTGATGTTGAACCAACCTTGCATCCCTGGGATGAAACCCACTTGATCATGGTGCACTATCTTTTTAATATGTTTTTGTATGCGATTTGCTAAAATTTTGTTGAGAATTTTTGCGTCGATGTTCATTAAGGATATTGGTCTGAAATTTTCTTTCCTCGATGTGTCTCTGTCTGGTTTAGGTATCAGGGTGATATTGGCTTCATAGAATGAGTTTGGGAGGGTTCCCTCCTCTTCTATTTTATGCAATACTTTGAGAAGTATTGGAATGAGCTCTTCTTTAAAAGTTTTGTAGAACTCGGCTGAGAACCCATCTGGTCCTGGACTTTTCTTTGTTGGTAGGCTTTTGATGACTTCTTCTATTTCATTACTTGAAATTGGTCTATTTAAATTGTGTATGTCCTCCTCGTTTAGTTTAGGCAATTCATATGTCTCCAGAAACCTGTTGATGTCTTCAAAATTTTCTATTTTGTTGGAGTCTAGATTTTCAAAATAGCTTCTAATTATGTTTTGTATTTCAGTCGTGTCTGTTGTGATATTTCCTTGTTTATTCCGAATTTTAGTGATTTGGGTTTTCTCTCGTCTTCTCTTTGTTAGTGTGGCTAAAGGTTTATCAATTTTGTTTATTTTTTCGAAGAACCAACTATTTATTTTGTCAATTTTTTGTATTGTTTCTTTTGTTTCAATTTCGTTGATTTCAGCTCTGAGTTTGACTATTTCCTGTCTTCTACTACTTTTGGTGTTGGTCTGTTCTTCTTTTTCTAGGGCTTTGAGCTGTAGTGTTAGGTCGTTTATTTTTTGAGTTTTACTTCTTTTATTAAATGCGCTCCATGAAATAAATCTTCCTCTAAGTACTGCTTTCATAGTGTCCCAGAGATTTTGATATGATGTTTCTTTGTTCTCGTTTACCTCTAAGAATTTTTTAATTTCCTTCCTAATATCTTCTGTTATCCATTCATCATATAATAGCATATTGTTTAATCTCCAGGTGTTGGAGTAGTTTCTGTTTTTTACTCTTTCATTTATTTCTAACTTCAATCCATTATGATCTGATAGAATACAAGGTAGTGTCTCTATCTTCCTGTATTTGCTGACATTAGCTTTGTGGCATAATATATGGTCTATTTTAGAGAAGGATCCATGTGCTGCTGAGAAGAAAGTGTATTCGCTCTTGGTTGGATGGTATATTCTATAAATGTCTGTTAAGTCTAAATTATTGATTGTGTTATTGAGATCTATGGTTTCTTTGTTCAATTTTTGTTTGGAAGATCTATCCAGTGGTGAGAGAGGCGTGTTAAAATCACCTAGTATTATTGTGTTATGGTCTATTTGGTTTCTAAAGTTGAGAAGGATTTGTTTAACATACATGGATGACCCACTGTTTGGGGCATAGATGTTTATGATTGTTATATCTTGCTGATTTATGCTTCCCTTAAGCAGTATGAAATGTCCTTCCTTATCCCTTCTGACTGACATTGGCTTGAAGTCCACATTATCTGAAATGAGGATGGATACTCCAGCTTTTTTGCTGAGTCCATGTGCATGGTATGTTTTTCCCCATCCTTTCACCTTTAGTCTATGGGTATCTCTTTCTATGAGGTGAGTCTCTTGCAGGCAACATATTGTTGGATCTTTCTTTTTAATCCAATCCGCCAGTTATGTCTTTTGATTGATGAATTCAGGCGATTAACATTCAGGGTTATTATTGAGATATGATTTGTATTCCCAGTCAATTGATTCATATTTAAAATTTTATTTATTTATTTATTTATTTATTTTTTGACACATCTTGGTTCCTCCTTTATTTGACAGTTCCTTTAGGATAATTCCTCCCTTTGCTGATTTGCTTCTTTGTTTTTTATCTCTTCTTCATGGAATATTTTGCTGAGAATGTTCTGTAATGCTGGCTTTCTTTTTGTAAATTCTTTTAGCTTTTGTTTATCATGGAATGATTTTATTTCATCGTCAAATTTGAAGGTAAGCTTTGCTGGGTATAAGATTCTTGGTTGGCATCCATTTTCTTTCAGAGCTTGAAAAATGTTGTTCCAGGCCCTTCTAGCTTTTAAGGTCTGGATTGAAAAATCTGCTAATATCCGTATTGGTTTCCCCCTGAATGTAATTTGGTTCTTTTCTCTCACAGCCTTTAAAATTCTGTCTTTATTTTGTATGTTAGGTATTTTCATTATAATGTGCCTTGGTGTGGGTCTGTTGTAATTTTGTGTATTTGGAGTCCTATAAGCCTCTTGAACTTGATTTTCCATTTCATTCTTCAGATTTGGGAAATTTTCTGATATTATTTCATTGAATAGGTTGTTCATTCCTTTGGTTTGTTTCTCTAAGCCTTCCTCAATCCCAATAATTCTCAAATTTGGCCTTTTCATGATATCCCATAGTTCTTGGAGATTCTGTTCATGATTTCTTACCATCTTCTCTGTTTGTTCAACTTTGTTTTCGAGGTTAAATATTTTGTCTTCAATATCTGAAGTTCTGTCTTCCAGGTGTTCTATCCTATTGGTTATGCTTTCTATGGAGTTCTTAATTTGGTTTATTGTTTCCTTCATTTCAAGGATTTCTGTTTGGTTTTTTTTCAATATCTCTAACTCTTTATTGAAATGATCTTTTGCTTCCTGAATTTGCTCTGTTAACTGTTGATTGGTGCGATCATTCAATGCCTGCATTTGCTCTTTCATCTCATCATTCAATGCCTGCATTTACTCTTTCATCTCATCGTTTGCTTCCCTAATCATTTTAATTATGTACATTCTGAACTCCCTTTCTGTCATTTCTTCTGCCATGCTGTCGTTGGATTCTATTGATGTAACATCTAGATTTGTTTGGGGCATTTTCTTCCCTTGTTTTCTCATATTGTTCAGGAATCAGTGGGTCATTAAGATATTGCAGATTTCCTCTATCGACTTATAATGTTCCTGAAGATTGCTAGTATATCCCCTCTTATCCTTCAGTAGCCTGAAGTCTTGGAGGAGGTTGATAATGCAGAGCTCCACGAAGAAGCTGCCTCTCCAGGGTGGTGACCCTCAGGTGGTGTATATTCCCTGCTAGTGGGCAGAGGTGTCTCCACTTGTTGACCAATGGTCATCCAACGGGGAAGTAGGCTGCGGGCTGAGGCAAGGCCTATTTGTGCCTGTGTCTCTGGTTTAACTGTCCCTGTGGGAAAACCTCTCCCGGTAGGGAAGACTCAGTCGGTGGGGACGTCTCGCTGGTCAGTTCCCCTCCTAGAGGTTCCCCTCAATCTACAACTACCACCTGGGCTGGGCTGTCTTCCTCTGCAACGATCCCAGGGGCCCGGACCTACCTCCTGGGCCTGGGAGCCTCACCCTCCGCAGGCGAGTCTCCTTAGGCTGCCTCTCCCAGATAATCTGCCCGCAGTCCTGGAAACTTCGCCGCCCCTAGGCGTGTCTCTGTGTGGCTCTTCCAGCAAGAATCCACCTAGCTCCTGGGACCCTGCTCTGCACCTAATCGCCTGGCTATGCGGCCCCTCCTCTGAGCCGCCACCTGGAGCCCTGTACAATAGCTCCGAGACCCAGAGACCCGCCACACACCTCCTCCTCCGGACAGCGGCCGGGTTTCCCACGCAGTCACTAGGAGCCCAAGCAACTCACTTCGTGTCTCCTCCCCCCGCCAACCTCCCGTAGCCCTAGGCAGTCATCCAAGCCCAAGTGACCCGCCCTGTTCCTCCTCCTCCCCCTCGGGGTAGCCCCCCGGGTGTTCAGGGGCGGTGGCTCTGAGACCAAGTGACCCACCGCACTCCTCCTCCAGGCAGGCCACCGGTGTTCAGGAGCGGTCGCTTTGGGTGCAATCAACTCACCACTCGCCTCCTCCTCTGGTAATCGCCTGTGGCTCTGATGCAGTCACTCCTAGACCAAGCGACCCGCCGCGCTCCTCCTCTTCCTCCGGGCAACCCCCGGGTGTTCAGAAGCGATTACTCTGAGTCTAAACAGCTCACCACGCAGCTCCTCCTCAGGCAGCCGCCCGGAGCCCCAGTGGTTGCTCCGAGTTCAAGCGCTATGCTGAGCCGCCTCCTCTACGATGATCCCAGTTGTCCATGTTTACCACTCCAGCGGGGGGAGGGGCATCTCGCCGAGCAACTCCACTTCACAAATTCCCTGCGTTCCGGGGCTACCGCCCCATCCCGGACGCCTCCCCAACGGGAGAGACTCACCCGGCGGCTTTGAGTTGGTCCCAAGTCTCTCACTATCTCCTCTTTTGAATCCTGCGTCCTGGAGCAACGTGAAATGCAGCCGCCCGCTAGGCCGCCATCTTGAAAATCCTCATTTTTTTTTTTATGGGTATTGGGAATTGAACCCAGGGGCAACCACTTGCCACAATCTCAACCCTTTTTGATATTTTATTTAGAGATGGTCTCACTGAATTGCTTAGGCTCTTGCTAAATTGCTGAGGTTGGTGTTATACTTGAGATCCTCTAGCCTCAGCCTCCTGAGTGGCTGGGGTTACAGGTGTGTTACAGTTGGGGTTACAGCTTTATCATTGGTTTCTGCTTTTGATTCAGTCTGAAAGTTGTCGTGTGTGTGTGTGTGTGTGTGTGTGTGTGTGTGTGTATGTTGCTAGGGATTGAACCCAGGGTATTGATCCTTAAGCATGCTAGGTGAGTGCTCTAACTCTGAACTACACCCTCAGCCCCTGCTGTCTTTTCATTGGAATGTATAGTTCATTTACATTAAATGTAATTGTTAATATGATTGATCTGAAATACTTTTTTTTTTTCCAGTACTGGGGATGGAACCCAGGGTTTCAGTTGCCACCATATTTGGCAACAATGAATTTTTTTTTTCTTTGGTGGTGCTGGGGATTTAACCCAAGGCCTTATGCATGCTAGGCAAGCACTCTACCAGCTGAGCTACATCCCCAACCCCTACAATGATATTTTTAAAGAGCAGATGGGGTGGAAAATTCTCTGTGCAGCAAAAGTATCCTTCAAAAATGAAATTGGATCTGGTGTGGTGGTGCATGCCTGTAATCCCGACAACTCAGGAGGCTGAGGCAGGAGGATTGCATCTTCCAGGCCAGCCTCAGCAATTTAGTGAGGCCCTGTGTGTGTGTGGGTGGGGGAGTTCCGGGGATGTAACTCAGTGATAGGGTGACCCTGTGTTCAATCCCCAGTACCGTTAAAAAAAAAAAAAAAAGTCATGGTCTCCTTGCTTCCCTAGTTTCTAATGGAAAGTCTGTCATTTTTCTTCCTGTTCTTTTTTATACAGTTTGTCCTGCCTCCCTCCCTGAGCCTTTCTCAGTTGCTTTAAGACTTTCTCTTTATTATTAGTTTTCAACAATTTGATCACATGTGCATATGTGCATCTGTGTTCCTATTTGTGGTTTGTTGAGCTTCTTGGATCTGTAACTATTTTTCAAAATCAAATTTGGGAAACTTTTGACCATTTTCCTTTCTATAATCTTCTCTCCCAACTTTTTTTCTGGTACGTGATTTACAAGCATTTTCTAATTTGATGTTGCCTCTCAGGTCACTGAATTTTTTTTTTTCATACATTTAATCTTTGTGCTTTTAATAGTTCATTGATCTTTTCTTTTGCGATGTTTCATTCAGTGTTAACCTCATCTTGTGAAAAACTTATTTCACATACTGTGTTTCTTTAAATCTCTAAAAGTTCTATTTGGGTCTTTTCTATATATTCAATTTCTCCATTATGTTCGTATTTTCCTTTAACTACATGTATAGTTAACTACATAGTATTTAAGGTCTTTACCATTCCTATTATTCGAATTCTATCCTGGTAGGGATCACATTTTCTTACATTTTGGCATGACTAATAATTTTATACTGAACAATGGACATTATGTTTGTGTTGTTGTTCTTTGGTACTGGGGTAACCCAGGGTGCTTTACCAATGAATTACATCCAGATCTTTATGTTTTTATTTTGAGACAGGGTCTTGCTAAGTCTCTTAGGTCCTTGCTAAATTGCTGAGGCTAGCCTCAAACTTGTGATCCTTAGTCTCCAGAGTCACCAGGATTACACAAGTGTGACATTGTGCCTAGCTGGACATACTGAATGCTTTAATATTTAATGTCTGGATTTTGTTGTCTACCTTCAAGGAGTGTGTTGACAAGTTTGATAACCTTGGTCCTTGGTTAGAGGCTTTGTTGTAGCAGATGTAGCATAGCCTTCATTCAAGGAATGGTGTACTCATAATGCTGTGTGGGGTGGTCTCTTCATGGCCTCCATTGACCACTTAGAACTCTACCGTGACTGGTTGAAACTTGGACTTCTTGCCCTTCATAACTCTGGGATTACTCATTTTATAACTGCTATGTTTAATTTTGCTGTTTTTTGGGTTTCGCCTTATGCATGTTTGGCCTAATACTAAACAAAGGCTAACAGGGACTTACTTGAGGTTCATTTTTGCATAGCTTCTGCCTCTGTAGAACTGCATAATGATAAGTTTTGATCATCACAAACACATGCCAATGAAACCATGATAATTAAAATAAATAAACATACCTCTAATTTTCAAAAGTTTCCTTATTCATCTTTTTGATCTATTTTCCCATCTATCCCTCACCCTATCTCCAGGTAAAGGTCTACTTTATGTCCCATAGTTTTGTTTACATTTTCTTGAATTTAATAAAACTTGAATCATATGAATGCACTCATTTTTTACCTGGCTTCTTTTATTCCTCATGCTTGAGAGTTCTCCTGGTTGTTACTTTTATTGACAGTTCATTCCTTTTAACTAGTGAGTAGGGCTCCACTGTATGGATGAATCACATTTTGGTGTTACACATTCACCTGGAAGTGAACATTTGAGTTACTTGCAGTTTGGGGTTATTTCCAATGAAACTGCTCTGAATTTGTGTACAAGTCTTTGTGTGCACATATGCTTTTATTTTTCTTGGGTAAATGAGAGTGAAATAATGGACTGTATGGCAGATATATGTTTAACTTTTTTCTGGATGGGGGAAGATGCTGGGGATTGAACCCAGGGCCTCACGCATGCTCAGCATGTGTTCACCCACGGAGCTAGTCCCAATGTTTACCTTTTTTTCTGTTGCTCAGGCTGGCCTTAAACTTCTGGGTTCAAGTGATATTCCTGCCTCTACCTCCCAAGTAGTTGAGATTATGGGCATGAGACACCACTTAACTTGTAAAGAAACTGCAAAATTGTTTTCCAAAGTGGTTGTGTCAATTTATATTCACATCAGCAATGCAAGAAAGTTCCAGTTGTTTCACATCTAAACTGGCATTTAGTTATTATTGATCTTTTTATCTATTCTGGTGGGTATGTTGTGATATTTCATTATGGATCTAGTTTATATTTCACTAAAGACTGAAGATGTGAACTATCTTCTCATGTGCATATTTGTCAAACTTTGGCCATTTATTATTTTTCCTTCATATTAAATTATAAGAGTTAATTGTATACTGATATAAAGCATTTTCAAACGTCACAAATATTTTTCTTCCAGTTGGTAGTTTGCCTTTTCATTTTCTTAAGTGTCTTTAGGAGTATAAACATTATAATTTCTGTGTGTGTGTGTGTGTGTGTGTGTGTGTGTAGCGCTGGGGATTGAACCCAGGGCCTTGTATATGCCAGGCAAATGCTCTACCCAACCCCAACATTTTATTGATCTTTATACCCAACCCCAAATATTTTAAATTTTGATGAAGTTTAATTTATTGATAATCATATTACTTGGATTGAGATTAAATATTAAAATGTTATCTCCAAATTGATCTGTAGATTCAATACAATCCCAACCAAAATAACAGAAGGTTTTTCTTCTTTTTTTGTGTGTGATACTGAGTTTGAATTCAGAGGTGCTCTACCACCAAGCTACATCCCCAACCCTTTTTTTAAATTTTGAAATAGGCTTTTGCTAGTTTTCTCAGGATGCCTTGGAACTTCTGAGTCTCCTGCCTCAGCCTCCAGGGTAGTCAGGACTACTGGCACATGCTGCCACACCCAGCTGTTAGGCCTAAATTTGAACATTCCTGTAGAATATGAAACAAATGCAAATTAAAAGAATGTGAACATAGATCTGGCCTAGACTTATTTGAATCCCTGCAGGTTCTTGGGTCAGACAGCTTGGCCTCAGATCACAGTTCCAACAAATGAAGTGCTTACTTCATTGGATAATATAAAGTGAGAAGAAACCCCACAAGAAGGGCACAAAATGGGAAGTAAAATGCTACTACTACAGTTTTACTAAGGATTCTATTCTCCAACTGTTCTTCCATTGGCTCTACAAGGTGACATGATGATAACCAGGGAAAATCAGAGGGGGCATTATGGATTAAAGATTTTAATTCTATCTATGAAACTTTTATGTAAAAGGAGAAACTAATAACTTAACTATCTGACTTATTTAAAGCACAGGCAACATAACTACATAATACAGGAATTTAAAATTTAAACAGATTTGAGTTCTGAGTGCCAAAGACCATGAAAATCAAACTGAATAAGATATGCACCCTGTCTTTGAGAGACTCACAGTTACCTGAAGGATTATGTATTATATGGTGTACCATTGTTTCTTTATTTACTACCTCTTATGACAGAGGGGTCTATATTTTTCAAATACTGGTCCAAGTATTCTAAGAATCAGTCTTAGGTTAATGTGAATCAATAAGCCAACTCTTTCTCTCCCCCGTCTTCCTAGCTTAATGAGATGAATACACATAGCAGAGACTATTTGGTCTAAATATCAAAGTTTATTGAAATAAAATATAATCTATAATAAAAAATACTACAGGTGTTATTCACTGGTTACAGTTTTAAGTATATTAACAAAAACACCCAACATTTTAATCCAACAACAACACTACACTTGTGGTACAATAACAGACATGAAATTAAATGCTGAATAATACTGAATAATTCTGTCATAAATATTTTATCCTTTCCCACCTATATTCAATATGCCTTTTTAGGAATATCTAAAAATGGAAGTTTTGAAACTTGTTAAAACATAGTTCTTAGAATTAAGTAGTTTTAGCATAATTAGCATAGAAAACAATACATTTGTTTCATAGAAATCAGTTCAACACTAAGCTTGGTAAATGCATTTAGGTGTCCTTATTCAAACAATGTATTTCAATGCTCTTTTCTATTAATCTCCAGTTGTTATTCTTTAATTGGAATTAAAGATGGTCATAAAGCAAAACAAAATTATTTATTTACTTATTGGTACTGGAAATTTGATCCAGGGGTGTTCTACCACTGAGCTATATCCCCATCCCTTTTTCTGAGACAGGGTCTTGCTAAATTGCCCAGATTGACCTTCAATTTGTGATTCTCCTACCTCAGCCTCCTGATTAGCTGGGATTATATGTGTGTGCCACTCTGCCAGGTTTAGATGAATTATTTCAGAAGCAGAAAGAGTATTAAGATAGGAAGTTTAAGGAGGAGAAAAAAAGGCACTGAAACACAGTATGTATATTTAAACTCTTTGAGAAGGAACTCTGTTTCAACTGGCCAATCTTGGTCTGGCACAAAGAAATCTGTATGTCAAAGTAAATTCTATTTTACTTTCATTTATTTATATTTTTTGCAGTACTGGGGATGAACCCAGGGCCTTCTGCATGCTAGGCAAGTGCTCTACCACAGTACTATAAGCCCAGGCCTTCATAATAATTTTTTTGACCCAATTAGTCCAACACTAAAGTGGAAGAAGAAAACCTGTTTCTCTTTTTTGCTATATTTTAAGATTACAACTTCTCTGCAGTCATTATTTCATTTCACTTGCTATTTCCCTAAATATTTTTCAATTCAATCATTCTGCACAACTCAAGGAAAAAGATTCACATGCACTAGCATTAGGAAATGACTTTCGGAGTAACTCTGTGAAATTTCACAGGCAAAGATAATCCCTTTTGCTACTAGGCAGTAATCATACATCAATCTTCTGTCATCTTGTTTTACTTGTTATGTGTGGATCTGTGACAATAGTTGTCATTTTATTGAGGAAAACAGCAAAACAAAAGCCAATGGAGGCTTTTCAAATCCCGTTTTTTAAAAAATCTACAAAGCTAAGATATCCTGTGTACTCTGAAAAATGGTTACTTCATACAATAGGTGAAAAATAACAAAAACACTGACAAAATTGAGACAATCTTCAAATATTAAATACCAATCTCAGTCTTAAAACACACTGCATAAGTTACAATTGCTTTGTAGGTTATTTCAATTACAATGCACATTTGGACTGGTTTTGATTTGTGACTTTAAATGGGCATTTCAGTTCCATGACTTTCTATTTAAAACTGTAAAATAACTACTTTAACCAAAGGATCACCTTCCAAAGAATTTTGCTTTGTGCATCTCTAATTTATAAATTATCCTTGTCTCTCAAAAGAAGATATTATGGTGCTGATGGATATAAAGATTTTAAAGCTATCAGTGCCAAATTAAGTGGTTTAAAGAAATTCTTAGAATATTAGGCAAAGTAGAATACTTCTTTTTATTCTTTAAATCCACTGTGTTTCAAACCTTAGGTTTTATATTTATGCCACAGTATTCCAACATCTTACCTGGTTTGGTACCATTCCCTAAAAAATATCTCCTAGTTAGACAAGTTTAAATTTCCTCCTTTCACAGAACAATAGGACAAAGCTGAACTTGAGGCAACAGTTTAAAACTTTTACCCTGTTTTTTTTTTTTTCCTTGAGATCAGCAGAAATTAGAAACTAAAGTCCTTCATGTAAAAATATTTATGTATATACCACTTTATTGAATTCTATTTTCTAATGGCAAAAACATCAAGATTAACTAAGAGACATGCATGAATTAAAACTTACATAGATCTTTAAAATAAGTTAAGTTCTAGCAACCTGAATTTGCCCTCACATTCATCTTCTCTATTTTGCAATTTATTTTGTTCAGGAAATCTTTAATTTTAAAATTTAGTATATTTTAAATTCTCACCTGAGAAAAGTAACTAATTTCTCATAATGTTTTCTTAATAGTCTTAAAAGTGTTGATCCTTTACTATTTTCAGTCACCTTCAGAATGAATATAACTGCACATCCTCAAATTACATATTACACTAAAAAACACAAGTAACATCAATACCCCTAAAACGACAGTATTTGAAAGATTCGAATCAATTCCACCCATGCAAATGTTTTAATATATATCAGTAATGTGATAGCATTTTATTCTATAACATGGAGAAAAAAGCAAATATAATCAAACATTTAGATCTGTGAAAAATATTGGAAAAAATAGGTTTTAAAATGCTTTTTATAATTCTCAAATGCTCTTGAATTCGACACTACAGAACAGAAAAGCAGCTGCAAAATACATTTTGGGAAGACATGATGCCATACTCAAAGACAAGATAATTCAACAAATTTTGACAGGACTAAAAAAATGACTTGTCATTGGAGAAAGTCTGCGCATCCAAGACAAAGATGTGTAAGATCTGTGATAATTTAAGTAATATTTTGTGCTCATACTATTCCCTTTATTCAGGAGTGCAAAGCACTAAGAAGAGTGAGAAAGAGAGTGAGTGAGGGAGAGTGCAAAAGGGCATTATTTATTTAAAGAGTAAACTGAGGCACAGAAACTTTGCCCAAGGCAAAACAAAAAGTTGTATTTTTAAATATAAAATGATCCAGAATTCTACATGTCCAGTTCCTTAAATACAAAATTATAGACTGTCTTTAGTGACTTCATATTATTTTATTAAACATTAGTAAGTTTCCAGTATGCCTACGACTGTGATAGGTAAAACCTATAAAGCTTTCCATCATTTTTTAAAATAACTGGTACAATGAATAATAAAGTTAAGCAAAAATATAATTGATTTGGTTTTTACTTTTTTAAAGGAAATTTAAATTAATGAGACATTTTGAGGGCAGTTCTGGAAATTCTTGTCTTAATTTTTCTCCAGCAGGATTTTACAACTATCTGTTTCATATGCCAACATTAATGTAGGGACCACAACCAGTCTTAAATGTTTGCATTCTAATTTTCTTTCCTCTCAAGATCTCTTATCACTGAAGTTACCTTAGTTTATTATTCATTGAAAACAAAATGCTAAGAAGGTTTTGACTAAGTACAAAATGGTTAATGTTAAGTTCAGTCAATTAATCTCTGATACTAACTTACTTTGTTAAGCCAAAATCAAGAAGTATGAGAAAGAATTCAAAACATAATATGGGATAAGCAGTCAAGTGCAAGAAATATAAAACAATAAAAACAAGATACATTCCAAAAGCTAATTCCAGATTTAAATCTCAGCTTCATTCACATACTAACTTGAAACATGGAAGTTACTTTACCTAAGTACACTGTATAGGCATACAGCTAATGCCGATTTTAGTTGCTTCACACTATCCTGCTTAGTCTGTGTAAATTCACGTGTGTGTATATCCTTTTTTTTTCCTTTTCCTTTTTTTGTTGTAGGGTTGGGGATTGAACCCCAGGCCTTAGGCATGCTAGGCAAGCACTCTGACACTATATTCTAAGTCTATAGGCAGTCTACAGAGCCATATTCCCAGTCCAGGTGTGTGAATATCCTTAAAATGGTGATTTTAAAATTTGAGGGAACGATCCCAAATTGCTTTGAGAAGCTAAGTCTTGCTTTGGAAATATGCACACATGTGCCCATGCAATAAGTGCTTTTAAGTATTGTAAATTACTGTACATCACAGCATTGTTGATGCAATAGGATTTGACAAGAAGAAAACATTCGTATTGTTAATAAAAACTTAAGGAATACTCTTTTCAAAAGCAAGATGAAAGCTTGGTGACCGTTCATTCATCTTTTTTTTGGGAGGTGGGATGGGTAACCAGGGATTGAACTCAGGGGCACTCAACTACTGAGCCACATCCCCAGCTCTATTTTCTATTTTATTTAGAGATAAGGTCTCACTGAGTTGCTCAGTGACTCACTTTTGCTGACTTTGAACTCGTAATCCTCCTGCCTCAGCCTCCAGAGCCGCTGGGATTACAGGTATGTGCCACCATGCCCGGCTTCATCTGCCTCTTTTGCCAGCTCTAACAGAGATTTGGTTGATTCAAATGTGCCTGTAATCTAGCCTATAA
Source organism: Sciurus carolinensis (assembly GCF_902686445.1). Lineage (NCBI taxonomy): Eukaryota > Metazoa > Chordata > Mammalia > Rodentia > Sciuridae > Sciurus > Sciurus carolinensis. The sequence goes on from NC_062214.1 coordinate 95,410,362, forward strand.
ATATTGAAACCAAAAAGGTTTAAATTCTAATTTCTGGTAGCAGTATATGTAACAATGTCAAGTATTACAAAATAGTGTGAAAAAAAAAAAAACTGCTTTAAAATACTATCAAATTCCTATGAATGCAAACCGGCAATGAAATGCCTGAATGTATAACTTGTTACCTGAAGCAAAATAAAATAAAGATACAATGCTCTAGATTCTTTATAACCTTTAAGGTTATATTTGCAAGGACAGCAGTATCTCTGAGAAGTTAATTTTAATAGAATTGAATATTTAATTTTCCCTCACAGTAATCAAAGCAAATATTTAATCATTATTACTACTGGTATATCAAACTGAATTCCAGGAATGTAATAAAGTCTGAGTTGGAAATATTACATAGAAAAAGAGTGAATTAACAAACACACTGCATTATTTTTAAAGTTTTTTCTCATAAGTACACATTGACATCTACTTATCTGATAGCAGCACTGCTGGTTTTGAGTGAATTTTTTTTCTTCTAGAGGGAATGCAGAATGGCAGTATTATCTTTGGAACAAATTAAGATGATAGGAACAAACAACAGAAGAATAACTTCTACACATATATTCTTCAAGGGTAATAAATAGGTAAGTATATAATTATGGAAAAATATGCCTCAAATATACTTTTGTAAATTATCCAAGGTTTTTTTTTTTTTTTTTTATTAAAATATAATACACTGTCACTACTATCTGTTCTGGAAAGAACAAACCTTGAGGTTTGAACTTTCCTTCCACCAAGTGATATCAAGAGTAAACTTGGATTAAGGTCAACTTGCTTTAGCCAATGGAGAGTTCTATAGTACATCTGATTACTTTACCAATGTCTAGATATTCTGGGTAACAACCAAGAGACTCACCAAATATTTTATATCTAAGTTTTATACCCCAAACAGGTTCTCTGATGATTTATCATTCTATAGTAGGAAGTCTGAAGGAATAACAAATTATGTAACACAAATAGACATGCAAAATAGAAGGATATAAAAGATACAGCTTGGCCCTGGATTTATTTCCCCTTAGAATAATTCCTTCTATAAATAACACTTTTTACATATAGATTCATCCTATAACTGGTTTTGGATCACAGAGAAAGTTAAGGATATAACATTAAAAAAAAAAAATTCTAGACTTTTTTTTTTTTTTTTTTTTTTTTGTATTCTTTTGTCACCCAGACCACAAGAAATATTCTCCAAGTGGATGCTCAGGTCATGTTATGTTGTTCTTAAACAAATTTTCTGAGGCTCAGAATGTAAATTATACACTACTTGCAGCAGCAGTTTTTTTCAAAAATGACTAAAACAAACTTTAAATATAAAGCATATAAAAAGGATTATTAAGGATAGTTGTCCAAACTATATCTAGAAATACAGGAAAATATGTGTTGCCTCATAATAAAGTTAAATAAATATTTTTTCTGAATTCTATAAACACTGTAAGATGTTTTAGGTTTATTTGGTTCTCATAAGTTAAAAAATCTTCTTGCTTTTACATAAATTCCTCTAAACTCTTATCTACTCTCATTTTTATTAACGTCTTTCACTAGACTCAGATTATCTTTTACTTTCTCATAGAAATGTGCTTTTTTTGTTGGTTTTAATAAGTAAATTTAATTTTCTAGTAATAAACATGATTTAAAATTTAAGGTTCAAGGTTATTCTAGAAAAAGGTAGACACTGAACTATCTGCTTTTCTATACCCTCATATTTACAAGGCCTAGCATCCACTGTGGTTTCCTCCTTAAACTCACTTGTCACATTGTTAATAAATAGTAGCTACAGTCCAGGTTACCTACTTAAAGACTTCAAAATTCCTCAAAATTTCACAACACTACAAAGTCATTAATATCTGATTTGGATAGGTTATAATATTAGTGTTATGTAAATTTTTGCTATTGGAAAAGAAATACAAATCTTTATTTTTTTCTATCTAAATTAAATCCAAGCTCCATTATTGGTTCTTAAGATAATATCTAAAATGTACATTACTAAAGAAAGGTAAAGCTGTTCAAGGGCTGAACTAGTCCAATATACAATTAAGGATCATTTATTCCTGTTATTTTTTGTACTTTTTTCTTTTTAAATCCCATATTAAACCCCTGGTTTCTCATGGATTAGATCATAATTTAATGTTGCAAAAATTTCAGAAACTATTGTGCTAATACTTAGATTTCAGGAAGGAATCAGACTAAATCAAATACCTCCATTCATCGTTAGAAGATAAAATAGCTTACTAACTGATATGAGTTATGAATGTCACTATGACACAAAATTCGCTGTGATTTGCTTATTTGGCTACAAGTGCAGTATTCTTCATGAATGACAACACAGCATTTCCAACTTGTAACATGAAACTCCAGCTCATAAAGAGTATATTGTATGACTTGAAGAAGTTTGATTGTAACAAAGTAACAACCTTTCCCCTGAAAAACATGAACAAAATCCATTGGGAAATCAGGCACAGACGGTATTTATCAGGTTTTCTTCCTTTCCTCCTGTGGTTTTGTTTCTCAACACATACAGGTAATTCCAGGAGAATTTAGTACTTGTTACAAAATGACACAGTTATTCTTTTCCTTTTCCTTTTCTTTATCTTTTTCTCGAGGTTCCTTTCGTTTCCGTTCACTGTTCCCAGATTGTCTTCCACTTGATGGAGAGGCTTGTGCTGGCTGGCCCTGCTTTAAGAAAAACACACAGGAAAATTATTTCAACTGTTCTAAGTGCTTTATCACAGGTATTTAGAAAGAATAGCCGTAAGAGTGAAAGGCATCACCAAAGGGAAAAGAAGCTCCTGGTACACAGATTTGTTATATTACAGGGTATCTCTATCATGGTTAACGTATCATTCTAAATAGATAATAATTAATGTATTTGTTATTTCAAATATATGGAATTCCAAACACAAGTTTCTAATTTAAGAACTATTTATTTTGAAGTTTAGAAAATGTTAGCCTTTTGGTAAACTATAATAATTCTTCAAGACTTCACTGGTATTTATACCAAAACAGATTTTAAAAGGAGAAAAACAAATCTTGAGAATTGAGAGTATGAAAAAGTATATTCTATGAAATAGAAAAAGAAAACTTTTTGAGTGAAAACTAATTATAACATGATAGGATTTAATTAAGCTTGGAATAGTCAATATTTGATCTAGAAACTAATTTTACACTTATTCTAAAGAGGAATTCTATATTTAGTTTCACCAGACCTTAAAGGACATCTTCCTTTCTTGTATATCTCAATCAAAAAGAACAGTTCTGACATGGTACAGATAACATAAAAGAAGGGGGTTACTTTTTTGATTTAATAAAATAAGATTTAACATGTAGAAATCCACATAATAATCATATTTTGAGTGCTTAAACATAAACTGAGGGAAGTGAAAATGTGCTTACACTGAATACTTCGTACATATCATAGACATTGAATTAAGTGCTAACATTACTAATTCTTCACCAGAATCTAAGAGTTAAGTATCATCTGTTATTTTACAGATAGGGAAATGAAGTTAAGAGAGTAAAGGACTTTGTCCAGGGTACTGCAATTAGGAAGAAAGAAGAGATACAGGAAATGTGAATCAACATCTATCTGGCTCCAGTAATACCTCAAACTGTCTCTACCTCACAGAAAGCACTTGGTTCAAATGGGTTCTTTTTTTTTTTTTTTTTTTTTGCAGCTCTAAAGAACTAAAAAATAAGTCTAAAAATATCTTAGCATCAGAACCTCCAGAAAATAATTATGGGGTTGGGGATATAGTTCAGTTGGTAGAGTGCTTGTCTTGCAAGCACAAGGGTGCTGGGTTCGATCCCCAGCACCACAAAAAAAAAAAAAAAAAAAAAAAAAAAAGAAAGAAAATAATTGTACATAAAAAAATTAGGATAGCCACAAACTTTGGACAATATAAAAAAAAATCCATGGGTGCTAAAATGCTAAAATAACTCAAAAGTTCAAATGTCAGTTCCTAATTAACTTTTTTTTACCATAAGCAGAAACTTTTTTATTGCTAAAGTGACCACTGTATTTAGGAATCAACACTAATTTTTACCTGGGTCTGTGTAGAAGCAGTAGTAGCAGCAGCAGCTGCTGCCGCTTGTTCCTGTTCCTGATAGTATTGAGAAGCCCGTCTATCCTCTTCCTCTTGAAGTTTCTTTGCTAGTTCCAAATCACTGATTCCTTCTGGGATTTGTTCCCAGTTGATCTCTTGACTCTGCTGTTCTTGTTGTAGTGATAAAGCCATAAGATAATCCTAAGGAATTAAATTATAATCATTTTTAGCTTTGGGATTTTACTCAAGAACTAATGAATATGAATATAGATGTTATATTTATAAAGCTTTGAGAATGGAAAAAAACCTGCCAGACTATGTACAACTATAATGCATCAATAAAAAAATATGAAACAACGATCAGTTTAAATATTAAAATGAGTTATGACAAGTATTTCCTTTGGGGAGCTATGCACTTATTTTAGTGATGTCACCATTGTTCAAAATATTTTACGAACTCATTTGAAATTCTTTCTAGAAGCAATAAGTAAGATATTCAAGAAAACTTAAAAAAAGAAAGAAAAAAGAAAACTCCATCTGTATACAAAAGAAACACATGCATGTAGAAATTTCAGACAAAACAGCAAACCATAAGAAAATTTCATGTGACCAAAATATTATTAGAATAACTATTAACAGTTTATATTGGGTGGGAAGGGTTAGTGTTGGGGTTGGAGTTGGGTTTAGGGAGGGGGGCAGGAATAGAGGAAGGAAGGACTGTATAGATGGAGGGGAAGGGTGGGAGGGGAGGGGGGGAAGGGAAAAAATGGCAGAATGAATCAAACAACATTACCCTATGTAGATTTATGATTACACAAATGGTATGCCTTTACGCCATGTACAGACAGAGAAACAACATGTATCCCATTTGTTTACAATTTTATAATAAAAAAAAAAAAAGTTTATATTAACCCCATATTTTTCTACATTCACACACAAACTCAAACACATCTCCCACCTTCTATTATAACATTTTCTTTTCCATTTAATGTCGTAAAAATCTTTTTTAAAAACCCTAAGAGCTGGGTACGTTGGCACACGCTGGTAATCCCATTGACTTGGGAGGCTGAGGCCCAAAGGAACTTGGCAAGACCCAAGACCCTGTCTCTAATAAAATATAAAAAAGGGCTGGGGATGTGGTTTCTTGGTTAAGCACCCCTGAGTTCAATCCCTGATACAAATAACAAAACAACAACAACAACAAAAACAACCCCAAGAATTTCCCAAGATGATTTACTCACCATTCTTCTAAAAGATGCTTTTTAAGGCCAACATAGCTGTCCACTGTACATTAAAACCCAATTACTTAACCACACTTCCCCTCCTCCCATACATACACCTAAAGTATTTCCTATGAGAAAAAGTGATATATTTTTAGTCAAAAGTTGTATTATCTGACTTAATGCCCACTTTGTGTTAAATGAAACCTGACTATTTTGTGCACCTTCCACCTATAATCTACCCTCAAAAAAGAGAATTTAAATAACTTAGAAGACATGTAGAAGATCATTCCTGTGAAGAACTTATACTACATATTCATGAATATGTTACTAATATTAAGAATTTGTCCTTCAAAATTTTTTCCTCAATTTCAAAATCTGTTCTTTACCATAGTCTTGAATCCACTTTGCTTGCTACTTCCACAGACACTAATCACAACACCTTACAACTTCATTTCCTCTGCTCCATTAATTTTTACATATAGTTGTTACAAAAATTCCGTACATTTTCTTAAGTAATAGAGAATGCCTCTATATAGAGGCTATATAATTCTTCTATATGGCTTCTGAAGGAAAACGAATACATTGACTATCACAGCTATTTTTCAAAAAAAGTCAAAAGTTCTAGAAAGATTAACATTTGTTGGAATCAAGTATACTTTTTCTTTTACAAATAAATATTTTCCCCCATATTTTTTATTGGTTGAAATCAAGTATTCTATACATCATAGTTTGCTATTCAAATTACTCTTTTACAACTTAACATATAATATAATTGGTCCAATTTCTACCCTCTCTACTACTGTGGGATCTTTGAGGACAGGACTAAATGATTTCTCTCTGTTATCTTTTTAAGTACTGGAGAGTGAACCCACACTTTACCATTCAGCTGTATCCTTGGCGCTTTTTATTCTTTATTTTGAGTCAGGGTCTTGCTAAGTTGCCCAGGCTGGGTTCAAACTTGCAATCTTCCTGCCTCAGCCTCCCAAGTCACTGGAATTACAGGCATGTAATACTGCACCTTGGCTGATTTACCTTTATCTTTGTATCTGCAGGACCTAGTTATAGTTCCAGGAATACTTCTCACTGAATATTAGCTAAGTGAACAGTCTCTATGCACTTAAATTGTTATTAGCAAAAATTTTTTTTTTTTTTTTTTGGGGGGGGTGCTGGGGATCGAACCCAGGGCCTTGTGTTTACAATGCAAGCACTCTACCGACTGAGCTATCTCCCCAGCCCCGTTATTAGCAAAATTTATGTCCATGGTTTAACATGACCATATTTATGCCTCAGCAGGGAAGAATTAGTATTATCATCATATCTGAAGTAATACACACACTGTAGCTCTGAAACTGCCAACCTATAGTAGGCAAAAATCTTGTTTCAGTTCTAAATGAAAGTTCTCCTTCCTAGGGCTGCCCTGCTTTGTCTGCTCCTCCTTTTCTTGAACTCTTAAGTTTAGAACACTTAACTATTCTTTGACCAGTGTATGCTATCTTCTAGACTCCCTCTTTTCTGCTCTTTCTGACTAGTCAAAATATGTCTCAAAATATTACACTTATCTCTTCAATTCTTCTTACTTGAATTGTTGGTCTTTATTTACATCCATGTCCTTCCTATGCATCCTCTGCATAGCTGTTTTTTAAAAATATGAAGATAGCCAGGTCAGGCACAGTGCTGCAAGCCTGTAATCCCAGTAACTCAAGAGGCTGAATCAGTAGAAAGTTCAAGGCCATTATAGGCAACTCAATGAGACCCTAAGCAACTTAGTAAGACCCTGTCTCAAAATAAAAAATACAAAAAGACTGGCAATGTAGTTTAGTGGCAAAATGCCCCTGAGTTCAACTCCAAGTACAAAAACAAAAACAACAAGTACAGTAGACCATGTCACTTTCACATTTAATAATTGGCATAGCTTCCCTATTGCAATTGGAATAAATTTAAACTCCTTATTTTGACCTTCACAGTTCAATATGATCAAGCCTTCTGAGCCAAAGTGTGTTAATGAATGTACATGTAGAATGATCACTTACCTATTTAGGAAGTATCAGGAAAACCTCACAAATAAATTTAGAATGAATCTAATTAAAAAAATCTGGATCACTGAATTGACATTTGAAAAGAATATTTTAAACAATATGAAGAAGGCAAAATAAGTTTACCTGATCTATTTGATCTTGTTGTCCTTTATATACAGTTTCAGGATCTGAAGGAGGCCGCAGATGAAATTCAGAGTCACAGAAATTTCCATCACCATCTACATTGTGCAGGCTTTCCCAAACAACTTTTTCTTCAGTAAGAAACCCCTGGTCTGTTACCAACAAATACAACTGACCCTTAGTAAGAAATAAAAGAATAAGAGTGTTAAATGAATGAATCAAAACTAGTTAATATTACATTTAATGAAAAATTTTAATCTGCAGAAAGTATTAATTATTCCTATCAGCCATTTTTGTACAAGACAATAAATAAACCAAGTAGATATCTTATTTGCTCAAATATGTCTGGTTTTAAATGTAGTTTATAATTAGCACACTACAGTATAAACAGAAATAAGAACTCTCAGCATACTAACATATGACTTAGAAACAGCTTCATGTATTTGTAATATTTTTCAAAATAGAAAAATATTATACAAGTTCCTGAAAAAAACATCAGGTAATAAAAATGATACCATGCTGCCTGACTTTGTTTGTTTTGTAAATCAAGCCTATATGACTAATCTAAATCATACCAATTTTTCTTTTCTCTGTATCATTATTGCTCTCACTTTGTATACCACTTCTATTTTGTTTGTGTTTCTACTATGGCACCAAATCTCCTGGCACTATGATTGTGTTTTCTTGCCTTTTAGTCCCCAGACTATATTTTTATTTTACTTTATATTTTGGTACAAGAGCTCGAACCCAGAATCTGCTGAGCATACATACATTCTCAGATCTATACTAGGGATTGAACCCAAAGGAACTTTACCAGGGAGCTCTATCCTCAGTCTTATTTGTTCATTTGTTTGCTTATTTATTTTTGTGGTACTGGAGATTTAACCAAGGACACTGTAACACTGAGCTATACCTTCGGCCTTTTTCTATGTTTATTTTGAGACAGGGTCTTGCTAAATTGTTCAAGCTGGCCTAAACTTGTGGTTCTTTTGCTTCAGCCTCCTGAGTCGCTGGGATTAGAGGCATGAACCACTGCACCCAGCTAGAATATATTTTTACATCTTTATTGCTGGGCCTAAAATAAATTACATTCACAATCACAACAAGAGAATTTAGCTATGACCTTTAATTTTTCATATGTGTTAGTTCTGACTCCAATCATACATAAAATCTATATATCATGTATACTATATGAGGTCTATATATTTCTTCAGATTTGCCAAAGTAAGACCTTTTGATACTTGCTCAGAGTTCTCACTAGATAATAGTAATATAGGGTCTACTATTGCTCAAGAATCATACTTTCCATGTTCTCTTATGTTCACAATTAATTTCATCATACTATATACCATATCTTTGCATTATAACTTATTTTATGTAGATCATGTATTGGATTGGTTGTTTAATAACCATAATCTTATCAATGATTTTCTCCAAATGGTACTTAAGAATAAATTCTTGGAGGGGTTCTTTCTTTCTTTTATTGTTTATTGCTGTTTTAAGGATTGAAATCAGGGCTTCATGCATGCTAGGCAAGCCAGTTCCACACTGAGCTACACTCCCAGTCCTTGTTTTTATTTTTAAAAAATTTATTTATTTTGTTTTTATTTTTAGAGACAGGTTCTTGCTAAGTTGCTCATGTTATCTCAAACTTGAGATCTTCAAGTACGAGGCCCTGGGTTCAATCCCCAACACTGAAAACAACAACAACAACAACAACAAACAAACAAACAAAAACAAAAACAAAAAACTTGAGATCTTTCTGCTTCATTCTCCAGAGTAGCTGGGATTACAGGCATGTGCTCACCTAACATTCACAAGGCCCTAGGCTTGATTCCCAGCACTACAAAATAAGTAAATAAAGGAAATAAAATGAAATAAAATACTGAAAAAAATTTCAAAAAACTATTTAATACAGAATACATTACATTCTTAAATTATTAATGCATTATATAAAAATGATAAGGACAACACTAGAAAATTTTTACTTACAAATAGGCAATTGTATTACAAAAGAATATTGTCAAATTTTATAAATTGATAAAAATAAAACTTTTCAAATAAATTAATTCCAGTCTTTCAAACATGGAAAAATGCACTGACTGAATATTTTAGATTAACTAGCTTGGATTCAAATTACTTAACATCTTTGGATTTTATGAAGTGATATAAAGGTACTCTAAAGACAAAGTTTGTAAGTATTTTATAAATTTCTTCTTCATTTTTATTTTTTTGGTACTGGGGATTGAACCCTGGGGTGCTTTACCACTGAAATACACTCCCTGCCCTTTTTATTTTAGGGTCTTGCTAAGTTGCTGAGGTTGGCCTTGAACATGGAATCCACCTGCCTCTGCTTCCTGGGCAGCTAGGATAATAAGCATACACCAGCACACCTAAATATTTTATACATTTTAAAGTTTTTATTTATTTGTTTGTTTATGATTGAACTCAGTATTTCCTGCATGCTTGGCAAGCACTCTATTGCTGGGCTACATTCCCAGCCCTAATGCATTTTATAATTTGAAATTTTATAATTTTTTTCTTTTCTTTCTTCCTTTTTTTTTTTTTTTTTTTTGCTTGTTGTGCTGGGGATCAAAGCCAGGGCCTTGTGCTTGCAAGGCAAGTACTCTACCAGTGAGCAATATTCCCAACCCCCAAATTTATAAATTTCTAAGAGCGTTTCTAAGGTAGTTTATAATTGAAAGACAAACTTTAAAGCTACTTAACAAACATCAATCTCAGAGCTACCTAGAGAGGTAGTGAGGCATAGCTGTTGACTTGAAAGTCATATTGGTGCTGCTTACAAGCTGAGTGGTCTTAGGTAAATTACTTAGTGTCTTTAAGTCTGTTTCCTGGCTATAAAGTGAGAATAATAATAAAATCCACACCCTATAGGGGAGTTGTAAAGATTAAATGAGATAATAAATGTAAAATGCTTAATAGAGTACAAGGCACATAATTGCTTTGTTTGCTGTGTTGATAATCAAACTCATGGTCTCCTACAAGCTAGGCAAAATCTCTATCACTGAACTACATCTTAGGACCCATAATGCTTAATAAACAGAAGATAGTTTTATTCATGAGTAATACCTAAATCTCAGTTTCTGTGTCTATCTTCTGTTTTCTATAAAGTGAAAAAGATAATATATCTCTCTATACTATTCAGTCTTATCACTTTCCTTTTTCCACATTTCTCCCTTTCTCTTAATTTTAAAATAAAGTGACAATTTTTAATGTACCAACCACTGTTATGGTTTGGAAATGAGGTTCCCCCCATCCTCTGTGATAATGCAGGAAGTAAAATGATTAGATTATGAGAGCTGTGACCTAATTGGAGGTTTAATCCATTTGATAAATTAATAATAGAAATGAACTAACTGGGTGGTAACTATAGGCATGGCTGGAGGAAGTCAGGTCACTGGGGCATGCTTTTGGGGTTTATGTTCCATCCCTGGCACCTCTTGCTCTCTCTGCTTTCTGGTTTCCATGAGGTGAGCAGCTTTCCTCTGCCACACCTCTCCATCACGATGTTCTGCCTCATTTTGGGCCCAGAGCAATGAAGGTGGCCCAACATGAACTGAGAACTCTGAAACTGTGAGCCTAAAATTAAACTTTTCCTTCTCTAAATTGTTCTTTTTGGGTATTTTGGTCACAGCAACAAAAAACTGACCTTTAAAAATAACTAAATTTAATGGAGTTTTACTTATATGTAGTATTTGATGGGAAAACAATTGCTACTCTAGCCTTAGTCTAAAAGGAAACAGAATAAACATTTTATTATTATTATTATTATTATTATTATTATTATTATTATTATTATTTGGTACCAGGGAGTGAATTCAGGGTCACTTAACCATTGAGCCATATCCCAGCCCTTTTTGTGTATTTTATTTAGAGACTCACTGAATTGCTTAGTGCCTCGCTAAGTTGCTCAGGCTGGTTTTGAACTTGTGATACCCCTGCCTCAGCCTCCTGAGCTGCTGGGATTATAGACATGCACCATCATACTCAGTTTATATTCATTTTTGTGATACTGGAGGCTGAATCCAGGGTCTGATACATGCTAGACGAGTGCTCTACCACTGCACTACATCCCAGCCCAGAAACTTATTTTTTAAAAATGGCTTTAGTATTCATCCAGAATAAAAATAAAATTTATTTTTAACTTGGCTCCAGTATAAATTCAGAACTGTACTCCTTCTTAACTATTTTTCACTTCTAATCCTTAAATATAGAGTTAAAACAAACAAACAAACAAAAAACCAATGTCAGAACATTAGGTTTGAATATACTCCAGGGGGATATCAGTAATTTAAAACCAAGAATGAAGGAAAACAGTTATGACATGAAAATAAAGACTGATATGATCAAAGGATGATCCAGACGGAGTCACAATGGAGAAACAGCAGATATCCTTATGTGAACCAAAGTTCTAGAAGTTATATGATTTAGACAGGGACCAAGTAATTAGCAGTTTATTTTTGTTAAGAGCAAGTAGAAAATACTTAAAAAGGAGGATCATAAAAATAAAATATTAATAACTAAATCTTGGATATAAAATTAGGTAATGAGGGCTGGGGTTGTAGCTCAGTGGTAGAGTGCTTGCCTAACACATGTGAGGCACTGGGTTCGACCTCAGCACCACATAAAAATAAAAATATTGTATCTGTCTACAACTAAAATATACATTTTAAAAAATTAGGTAATGATAAGAATCTAATATTCATAATCATATAAATGCTATGAGAAGCAAACCAGATCTAAAAGGAAAGAGGTAGTTTACTTATTTATTGTTTTGGTACTAGGGATTGAACTCAGGGTTACTCAACCACTGACTCACACCCCCAGCCCTATTTTGTATTTTATTTATAGACAGGGTCTCATTGAGTTGCTTAGCGCCTCACTTTTGTCCAGGCTGGCTTTGAGGTCCAGATCTTCTTGCCTCAGTCTCCCAAGCTGCTGGGATTACAGGTGTGTGCCTCTGAGCCCAGGCCCAGAGGTAGTTTATTTATGACTCATTTTTACACTTTCAAGTTTCCTGCTTGGATAAAATATTGTTTTATACTATCTGTACCCACAGGAATATTCCTGAAAAGCATCTGCTCTCCTCCAATGTCCTCATTCAGCTTTCAGATCCTAATCTATTTATGCTATTGAAAAGCACAGTCATGAGGCAGGAAGATTGCAAATCTGAGACTTGCCTGTATAATTTAGTATCTCAGGAAAAAAAAAAGGGTGGAGTGGGTCAGTAGAGTAAGATGGAAGGAATGGGGATGTAGCTCCATTGTAGAGCATCCCTGGGTTCAATCCCAGTACCAATGGGTGGGGGTATGAGGTAAGGCCATAGCTCATAATCTCTAGAGTTCCAAAAAACTTCTTTAGATGACAAGGGTTTCACGGTTTTAGTTGAATGGCATTATGAAGACCTAATGTAGTATTAAAGTAGCCTTATTTGGTTTGAAAAACAAGCTATTTTTTTCCTTTATGTCCTGTGAGAAAACAGATTCCCCTCAGTTCCAAGTTTACAAAGAGCTATAAACACTCTAAAAATCCAAGAATTTGTGGAAGAGAATAATAGTTTTACTGTTGAACAAATTTGATAAAACAGTGGCATAATCTTCTACCCTATCCAAATTGGTATTTGTGGGAAAAAACCTCTCTCACCCTCAAGTTTTATTTATTTTTCAGTATTTTTTTTTTTAGGTACAAATTCCTGAAAGAACTATTTTATTGTTGTTATTGTTGAGACACATTGTCCAGGTTGGTCTCAAACTCTTGGGCTCAAGTGATTCTCTTGTCTTAGCCTCCCAAGTAAGTAGGATCACAGGAAGGTGCCATTGTATCTGGCTCTTGTTTTAGGATTTTTATAGCATTCCTATTCAGTTTCTGGTTCCACATCCATAGCCAAAATGTTAAAAATTCTGTTGTAAATCAGGTAATCAGTCTCTGGGTCAATTAAGAAATGTCTCTAACCCTTATAAATAATGCATTCAATGGGTGCTTGCCAGAAGTAAAACATATGTCTTATCTAAAACTCTCACGATTGGAAAGATGGTATAATGGAAATAAAGGAAATAGAACAAACAAACAAAACCCAAGCGATGCTCAGGTACTACCTCCAGAGGTTCTGATTTAACTGAGTTGGTGTGAGTTCTGGGCATGGGTATTTTTTTAAAAGCTCCCCAGGTAGTTCTGGCATATAATCTGGGTCAAGAACCATTGCTTTAGGAAGAGAAGGGGTAGTTTTCCTGAAGGGTTAGTGTTTGAAATGCTTCTTAAAGAATAGGTCATTTTTTTTTCTTTTTTCTTTGCGTGTCTGTGTGTGTGTGTGTGTGTGTGTGTGTGTGTGTGTGTGAGAGAGAGAGAGAGAGAGAGAGAGAGAGAGAGAGAGAGAGAAGGGGATCAAATGCAGGGCCTTGCACATAGCTAGGCAAATGCTCTATCACTGAGTGACACCCCAGTTCCAAGACAGGTAATATTTGGATAGACAAAAAGAAATGAGAAGAGCTTTCTGAACGGAGAAAGAATGGCAGTAAAGGTGTAGAAATGAAAAAGTTTGAGGGACTGTTAATGAAAAGAAACTATTTTGGCTTACACAAAGTATTGGCAACAGGGACTAGCAGAACATATCTTGCATTTTTATTCTCTAGGTACTGGGTGCTACTGAATATTTCAGCTGTATTACTGATATGGGAATAATGATATTCTACCTCAGAAGTCTAGGTACAAATTGATAGACTCCTGAACTAGGTGCCACCTAAAAAAACAAAAGGGATAGATGTAAGAGATAACAAAAAGGGGATTTCCCCCTTTGACAGGGCCATGAAAGGCACTAAAATAAGAATTTAAAGTCATACAGATAACATTAATCACAGTCAATACTACCATAAAGACAATTTTTCTTTCTTTTCCTTTTAAATACTGCATCTTGCTATGTTGTACAGGCTGGCCTTGAACTCAGTGATCCTCCTACTTTAGTCTCTTGGGTAGATTACAGGTGTGCACAGGTAAATCTTAGTGCTTACTTTAAATCACCTTTAGTGCTTGAATGTAAGTATCCATTATTAAGTCACCCTAGTTTTACCTCTAGGGTATTTTTTCTCCCTTTTAAAAAATAAAACTTCTTAATATAATAATCTGTGAAAAAGAAATTGAGACTTAATTTAGAAACAGAAACTGATTTGAGGTAACACTTCAATTGCTAATCCATTCCATCTTTAAAGAAATGTTTAATAATTACCTTCACAATTTGATAGTTAAGGAATACTACCCTATAATCTTTTATTTTAAAGCAAATCAAACAATATCCCTAAATCAAGCTCCTTTGACTTAGAATAATAATTAAATAGCTATTTCTATATCATACCTTGTATTTGGTCATGGTGCTAAAATGATTATTCCGAAAGAACACACAAAGTTCTCCTTCCTGAACGGTTGAAGTTAGTTCACATAATCCATGGTATGTCAGTTGAGTGGCTGTATTATTTAGAAACTGCTCAGCTACAAAGCCTATGGAACCAATGCATAATATTAGATGGAAGAAGAATTTCAAAATGAGTTATTCTTTTCTATAAATGTCATGTTTAAGTATGTAGAAAGATCAATCAATATAAAACTTTTCCTATTATGGTGGCCCCAAATTGGAGATTCATCTTTCTAATTTAGGTATAGAAGTCATTCCCATCCTAAAGAAACTGTCAGGTAAAAATTTTTTTTTTAATCAATAAAATAAATATTTACTTATAAAATATTTACTTGTAAAATAAAATATTTACTTATACTTGACTTACAAAAAAGAATTCAGGCAGCTTACAATAACAGACACAGACACTTCAATAAAACTAAAACCCATTAAAGCAAATAAAAAGGTAGAAGTTAGTAATTTAAAAAGTGGGTAGGAAAGATGTATGACCAACAGCGACTGCCCCAATGGCTAGGTGTTTAGAAATCAAAAGTAGCCTAATGAATTACTTTAAGACAAATTGCTTAACAAATTGTTACTTAAGTAATCTTAAGCTTTTAACAGAGATCCCAGATAATTTTCTAATTTAAATTGTCGAATTCTTGCCTTACACCTAAAAGTAGGCATAAAACTGAACAGAAAGCAGTAGGATAGCTGATACCATTTTTATCCTAATCTCTAATATATGCCACTCATAATGGAGATATACGAAGTTTAGAAATAGATATTATCACTTTTCTTTCTGAAACATATAGAAGTTATCTGAAATATATAGAAGTTATCTGAATTTTATTTTAAAAGCTATATGGTACAGTTGATCCTCATCAACGGCAAATTTATGAATTTATGTACTAGCTAAAAGTTATTTATAAATACTTGAAAATCAATACTCACAGCACTTTCATGGTCACTTGTGGATATCTGAGGATAGGCAAAAAATTTGAATTGCCCAGTTGAAGTCAAACAAGGCAACATTCTGCCTTCTTGTTTTAGCTCATACCATAGACAAGTATCCTTTACATAGTTTATTTAGTGCCATATTTTTCACATTTTTGTTGATATTTTTTCCTGTTTGAAATGTTGCCCCCGCCCAACCCTTGCCCAAGCATAAGGTTGAAATCATGATGGCTAGTAACTTGAGAAAGGCTGTGATGGAGAAAATACATATGTCAGATAAGCTTTGTTTAGGCATGAGTTATTGTGTTGTTGGCTATGAATTTAATGTCAATCCAATAATATATATTAAATAAGGTATTTTTAAAGACAGAAACACTCATAAAGTAAGGTTATAGACTGGTTGACAAAAATGCTCTTAAGAAGCTAGCCAAGCCAGGCGCAGTGGCGCACATCTTGTAATCCCAGCAGCTCAGAAGGATCATAAGTTCAAAGCCAGTCTGAGCAATTTAGTTAGGCCCTAAGCATCTTAGTGAGACCATGTCTCAAAATAAAAAATAGGGGATGGGGATGTGACTCAGTGCTTAAATGCCCCTGGGTTCAATCCCGGCAAATCCCCTCCCCCACACTGCCCCTAAAAGAACCTAATCTTGTGTCTTGCCTAGGAACAATAGCTTAGCATTCACTAATTCCTTGTGACTTGACAACACAGAACATTGCACTGCAAGCAATGAGAATCAATTATATAAAAATTTTTAGAAACATGTATTTCTCTTCTTTCTCTTTCCCTCCTTTCCCTTTCTTCCTTTAGAAGGAAAAAAATGAAGCACTAGGTGGGGAGGTTCTTCTAAAAAGTTTTATAAGCAAGCTGAGAGGTGCAAATACAGGGAGTAAAGATTAATTTGTAATAAGAAACTAATGCCTCAATAAGAAATTGAAAATAAAACTGGTAGAAAGTTGGCAGGGCCAGAAGCAGCTAGGTAATGTATCTATTCTACTGCCTCTCCATTACTTGGTAACAAGCCATAGCACTTAAAGCTGCAAAGTGGTTATAAAAGTTAAAAATACACACTTTTCCAAGGACTTGATTAAGGTAGGAGAGGAAGAGGCTACAACCAAAGGAAATTGATAGTGTAACTGCAACTTCTGGAGTTTATAAATTCTTGAGGAAACAACAGTCTTCCTCTCCCATTATTATTCTTCAAGTTCTAAGTTACCAAGTAGATGTATAAAGTTTTTACTATTGTTTATAATTTAAAAATGAAACACTTTGCTCATGCTGAAAAATACCACTCCTGTCTGTAATACCCATGTCACTAAATGCTTCTTTCAGAAAGACTTTTCTAAATGTCCTTACACAGCTCACTTGCACACATTCTCTCTACAAATCCCTTTTTAAAAAGATACAAAAAACCAGGTGTGGTAGCACATGCCTGTAATTCCAGTGGTTTGTGAGGCTGAAGCAGGAGGATTGCAAGTTTGAGACTAGTCTCAGTCACTTAGCAATGCCCTAAGCAACTTTGTGAGATCCTGTCTTAAAGCAAAAAGAGCCAGGGATGTAGCTCAGTGTTGTGTAAAAGCGCCTTTGTGTTCAATTCCCAGTATCCCCCTTCCCCCCTGCCAAATAACGACACAGAAATTCAGTGGAGATACAGGACATTAATTTCATATTAGTGTGAAAATTCAATTTTTTTTTTTTTTTTTTTTTTTTTTTTTTTGCGGTGCTGGGGATTGAACCCAGGGCCTCTACCAACTGAATTATATCCCCAGCCTGAAAATTCAAATATTTAATGTATGAAAGGTCTTTCTTAGTTGCTTATTTTTATAAAATAGGAGATAGATTCACAAAGAATAAATCACTTACTCAAGGACATTAAACTAGGAATGGAAAGTGAAGACTGGCATTCAGGAGACTTATTACTGGTGTTAAAATATATCAAGATTTAGTGCAGATAATCATAAATCCCAATTTAATTGTATGTGTCCCTAAATCATAAAGCAATATTAAAAATTACAAAACACAATATTTCCCAATTCTCCTGACATCTGTAAAACAGTGATTTTAGTAGAATATTGAAAAGACTAATCTAGGTACAGATTTTTATGATGAATTAAACAAATTTTGGTATATGACTCCATGTTATATAGCATTTACTTATCTATATTGCTTCAAATAGTTCACTGTTTCAAATAACAGAGTTCACTGCAGCATTCAAATTAAATTTCAATTTCATTTTTATAGAATTAGTGATACTAGAGGTTAAAAAAAACCCTAATATGATGATAATAATAAAAGAATGTTATTACTGAAAATAAATTTAAATTAAACACTTTTTTCTTTTTTAATTCTTTATTCCCTATTTTTATTGGTACATTACAGTTGTATTTGTTATTATGTATTTGTACATGCATACATATTTGTACATGCATACAATATCACTTTTTTCCTGACAAGATCAGTATGCTCAAAAATATTTCTTAAATGCAGAAATTCAATCATAAATGAGCTTATAAAATTTTTTTCTGTTACTAGAAAGTTATTAGGCAATATGAATGCCCTTATTTCCTTAAAGAAGGTAAAGTTAGGAAGAGAGACAATAAAATTAGTCAAAAGTGAACAGAAAGTAGAAATAAGAGGAAAGGAAACATGATTTATTTAAATATATTGTCTAGATGTGATCTTATTGAAATTTGTATTCAAATTTAAGCTTGGATAAAGATGACACCAGTTAAGATTTAAAAAAAAAAGCAAATTTAGGCGTGGTCAGAACTTATCTTTGTCACTGTGACGGCTTTAAACAAATTAATTTTCTTTTTATAATTTTGTTTCAAATATCATACACATTCTATTAATATATTTTTTCTACAAGAGGATGGGCAATACTATTTTTTTCTTTTTTCTTTTTTTCCTTGTTAAGTTGCTTAGGGCCTTGCTAAATTACTGAGGCTGGCTTTGAACTCGGAATCCTCCTGTCTTAGCCTCCTGAGCTGCTGGGATTACAGGCATGCACAACCGTGCCTGGCCACAAAACACTTTTTCACATGTGACAAATGCTCAGATTTTCTTTTAAAGATGGAGATTTATATGGTTCCAGGAGAGCAGGAGGGAGCCAAGAACATTTCATTGTGCCAAAAAATAAAGGGCTCAAAAAATGGTAAGGACTTAACAGAAGAACATAGGACCCAACATGAAGGCATCCTAATGGCCATATCTGGAACAACTTAAGTGTCAAAAAGAACAATGATAATAATGAACTATAATATTCTAATTAAGAATCCATGAGTTTATATTATTATTATTTTTTATTTTTTTTTAGTGAGGGATACGGAAGAGAAGGGAAAACCATATTTTATAGAAGAATAACAACAAATAAATGCAGTTGAAATAATAAAAATATCATAACCACCAGAGTAATAACTAATTCAGGCTAGAATAGATGAAAGCATAATCTACTGAGTAAATTATTAAGAAAAGGACATTCGGTTTCAGTGCAGAACATCACTGGTTACTTATTAAATATAAAGGAAAAAGGATATTTTTACAAAAAATCTTGGCCTGTACCATTTGATCAAAGTGTACATCACCAATAATGGGATCATCAGCTATGTGCCCCCTGATTTGATGCATTAGGAAGAACACAGTGTCATCTATCTAGCATACTGCCAAAAATACATAATTTGAAACTTCTCATGAGGAAACAATCAGATAAATCCAAATTAAGGATTATTTTATAAAACAACTGGCCTGGACTATTGAAAATAAAAGTAAGTTTCACAGACGTTTTTAAAAAGCAGGAAAGAAAAGAAAGAAAAAGGAAAAATATTAGGTTTTTTTTTCTATATTATAGGATAATAAAGATAACTAATTGATCTTTGATTAAAGACTACACTGAAAAAAATTAAGGCTTTAAGGTACATTATTGGGAAAGCTAAAAAATTCTGAATATTAACCTTATATTAGATAATAGTCTATAAATGCCAAATTGCCTGAGATAATTATATTGTGATTATAGAGAAGACTTTAAATAGGTGAATTCCTTTTTCTTTGGAGACAAATGATCAAGCACTGATGAGTTAGAAAAAAGCAAATATTCAATATGATAATGATTGGTGAATTTAAGTAAAGTGAATATAAATGTTCACTGTGCTATCCCAACTTTCTTATGGGCTTGAGATTCTCAAAAATTAAAGCTAGAGGAAAAAGAAACAAATATTATTTAATAAAAAACAATGTAAGTCGAGCTGGGGTTATAGCTCAGTTCATAGAATGCTTGAACAATATGATTCAAACTCTAGTATTCAGTGTTTATACCATATAGTATAGTTTCAATAAATATTTGATTGAGTGAACAAATATCCTGGAATTATTTTTATAAGCATATTTTTGTCCTATGACCTATTGTTTTAAAAAACAATTATTCCTGAGTGAGTATCTGGAATTAAAAGTCAAGCTCTAGTGAAGGCTGGCAGCAAGTACTATTTATTTTTCCTTATTGATTTTGCTGTCATGACACAATCCATAATTATAACTAGATCCAAAATGTACAAACATTTCAAAGAGGTACCAAATAATATGTACTCTATGTACACGTAAAAGTTCTATGCTTTTACTCTTATAAGGTCTCAGAATCAAAAGAAAATTAATGTTATATGAAACAAGTTGAGAGAATATCAAATTCTGTCAGCTGAATAACATTTTTTTTCCTCAAAAAGAGAAAATGCTACCAAAAGTATTTTCTATACTCTGTACCTTGATAACACATGAAGTGTTTGAATATTCTTATAAAAAAAAAAAAAGTAGTAATTATCATCTAGGACCAAAGCGTTTAAGATTAGAAACAAACCAGTTTGGCATATTTTATTGAGTCAAAAGGAAAGGTACAGTTGAAGGCTAAATAGAAAAACAAAGCAGACTGTTTCAATTAAATACCATATTCAAGAACACTATGTTTGGATATGAAGTGCCCCTCATATTGAAGTCTTGGTCTCAAATGTAGCAACATGCAGAGTTGGGGATTTGGGGAAGTGATTGGATGACGAGGAAACTGTAGGAAATGGGGCCTAGCTGGAGGAGATAGGTCCCTGGAGACATGCACTGGAAGGGTATTTCTTGTCATCCACCCTTCCCCACACCTGGGTGGAAACAATGGAGCCAGTCAACCAGGGATTAAAACCTCTAAGTAAAAATAAATCTTTCGGCAGAAGCTGCTTGATCTTGGGCCCCGCAGAGTAACTTTTATCGCTTTGGGGACCGGGGCCCTCAGTTGCAAACATGCTCCGCCAGATCATGGGTTAGGCCAAGAAGCATCCAAGCTTGATTGCCCTCTTCGTATTTATTGGAGCAGGAGGGACTGGAGCAGCACTGTATGTGATGCGTCTGGCATTGTTCAATCCAGATGTCAGTTGGGACAGGAAGAATAACCCAGAACCCTGGAACAAACTGGGTCCCAATGATCAATACAAGTTCTACTTAGTGAATGTGGATTACAGCAAACTGAAGAAAGAAGGTCCAGACTTCTAACTGAAATATTTCACTATAAAGCTGCTTAGAATGAAGGTCTTTAAGAAACCATCCGCACAATTTTCCACTTAACCAGGAAATACTTCTCCTTTAAATGCATGAAATCATGTTGATTTATTAGAGTTTATTACAATGATGAATAAATCTGTGAAACTTGAAAAAAATAAATAAATCTTTCTTCCTCCAAGTTGTTTTTCTTAGGTATTTTACCCCATCAACCAAAAGCAAATGCCAACAGAACATGATAAAGAAAAATGATGGAGGAAAGATAAATGCTATTCTTAAGTAAAAATCATACATGCTAGGTAAATGCTCTACCACCAAGCTACATCTCAGCCTTTTCAATTTTATTTTTGAGACAGGGTCTCAAGGGTCTCACTAAATTGCCCAGGCTATCTTGGCATTTGCTTCCTGCCTCAGCCTTCCCAGTTGTTGGGATTACAGATGTGTACCACCATGCCCAGCTGTGGTATTTTCTTTCTGATGCATCATTTCTTATTGCCTTATAGAAGTTTTTGTAATTTCTTATAAACAAAAAACTAGTTTAGCTTTTTAACTGCACTGAATTCCACATATAATTATTCTATAATATGAAAAACTTGTTATCCATAATTTCACTATTACAAAATTTGTATATCAAGGAATTAATCAATAAATATGCCCAGTATGTATGACACTACAGAGGGTGATTCCTTCCTTGCTTTCACATTCTCCCAAAATTACTAACACTACATAAATTAGCTATAGTTTCTCATTATCCTAGGGAATAAGTGTCAGAGAAATAATAGGTGTAACATCAAGTTAAGGAATAGAGAGTGATGCAGGGACTAATTTTTTGGGTATTCATTGTGTTAATTAGTGTACTAGTACTGTTCTTTGTAGCATTGCAGTCTGGCTTAAAAAATACTGTCACAGTTTTTCCAGCAGTTTCTTACCCTAAAATCTGTTCACTCAAACATCCCTTATTGGCTATCATTCTGTCTGTTACTGCTTTCTACATCTTATTGTTCCTTTGATTACTAATGAATAGCATAACTCTACTAGTATATTGAACATTACCAAGAAAGCAGATTTCATAGAAATTTTCTTATGGACTTCTTTTTAGGAATATACATTTGGTAATGAGCACATGGACAGGAATGTAGTTCTAATGAGTTGAATTGTGTTTACTGAGAGAAAATATTCTTAAAACAGCTTTTATTGTTTCTTCTTAAAATTTAAGTTTTTTTGCCTTAAGTTGTAGTGAAAGTTGTCATCCAAGTCAATAATCCATGTCACTGTATTAATATGTTTCTTGCAAGTAAAGACCAATCTCAATTAAATGTAATTTATTTTCTTAACACCTGCATAAATGTGTCAAATTTCTGGATAATTGAGTAATATAATTAGGTGGGTTCTGATTATTAATATAATGGGGAATTTGTGTATACATCTTTTATATTCTCATATATTCTTGTAGTCATTTGCCTTGATTTAAAAGATGTATAATTGAAGTGAATTTTTATTATACTTCACATAAAAGAGTTGTGTGTCTGAGACAGAATGAAACTTATCCCTGCTTCTCTTTCTTGTTTATCCTTTTAAAAAAAGAAAATAACAGTTTTTAGTATTTGTGTACATTTATGAAAAAGTAAAGTAGGTGGTGGAGAAGGTATATCCAAATGCTGTGGTTCCTGATAGCATTCTGGTTTTAAATCTCCTTTTCCCCTCATTGACTGGAACACAGCTGAAAAAAGTATTAAGCTGCTTTTGTGATGATAAATTTGCTAATTTCAGTAAGCTACTAATATACATAGGCATACTCTGATAAAGAATAGGGCTTTAATATAATGTCTTATACTGAAACATAAGGAAGAGGTCTGCTAAAATAGAATACTTTAGCACACAACATTCATTTCTGTCCACTGAAGTGCTCATGATAAATTATAAAATCTACTCAGTCCTCCCAAATAATAATCCCTTTTAAAAAGAGTAATTATCAGTAACCTCTGAGTAATTAACCATACCAAAGCTTGCAAGTGATTCCAAAGCTTTTTTAGTATCCAGACCTGATTTTATAAGTGAAAAGGGTTCTAGGAAAAATCTCTCATTGGCACTTTTATGAATGATTACTTAATTTCTACAAGTAGCATCACTTGTATATTTAGAAGTCTTATGTAAGAAAGATATTAAGTTTTAAGACAAGTTATTTTGCCAAGAATAAAAAAGTCAAGTAGCAGTAGCACTCACCCACCTTCACTAACCAGCTCACTATTGTCTGATTGCTTACAAGAGATGATCTTCTCCACTAGTTGGTTGTAGCTGCAGTTACCAACAGCTTTTACAATGTCATCAATCTAGAAAACAAATGACTATCTCACTAATTATGGTAAATTAGAAACAATAACAAAAGAAATCCAAATCACTTTTTAGGATTTTATTCTAATACAATATAAATATAAAAGTAATACTTATGAAAAAAAGAAAATTAGCACTGAAATCAACACGCAACAGTTTCTAATTTTGTTTATAGCTCAGTATAACACATTATCTAAGATACTGTCAAGTTTATTTCAGTTATGCAAAAATGATAAAATCAGATTACATGCAACTTTATTTGTTGTTTGTTTTTTAAGGTACTGGGAACTGAACCCAGGGTCTTGAGCACTGAGTTATATCTCCAGTTCTTTTTATTGTTTGTTTTGAGGTGAAAACTCACTTAGTTGCTCATGCTGGTCTTGAACTTGTGGTTCTCCTGCCTCAGCTTTCCAGGTAGATGAGATTACACATGTGCACCACAACTTTATTAAGGTTAAAAAGATGTACTTAAGTGATTAAAATACATGTGAATTATTTCAGTATATAAAATAAGAAAACTTCAGTGTTTATTTTAACTAAAAATGGTTCACATTTAAAGCAAGATAAACGTAAACTTGTTAATTCATAGGGTTAACAAAGTTCTTACATTTTATTTATTATTTAGTTCCTAGTGAAGTACAGTGGAAATATGAATAGATATAACTAATGTTATTTTCCGGGAGAAAGGTTAATATATATTAATCAAGAACAGTATTTGCCACAGGATTCTTATTTAATCTTTGTCTTTAGAGGTATAGTAGAAAAGTAAATTTAAACTTTTAAGCTATAAGAAATATAATTGGGCTTTACTTTTCTTCCATTATCTTTAGCTTTGACTAGAAGAAAAATAATTTTTATAGCCTTCCCATCCCTAAAAATATATTTGTTTTTAAATTGTGTACATGTATTATGGTATTAATATGTTAAACACATAACAAAAACAGAAATAAAAATTAAATAATGATTCAAAGAAAAGAGGGAGATGTTTTCTTCCTACATCTAAATGATCATCTTGAATATTTACTTTGAGTATCACAGTTCTCGACATACATTTGTGCAAGTAATACTCTTGATAGTGCTTCTCAAACAAAGGGGTTAATTTAAAAGATCTAAAAAAGTCCCAGGCTCAGGTTACTTGATCACAAGTTCAAAGGGAAGCCCTGGGCAACTTTGATGACCTTGTCTCAAAATAAAATAAAAACGGTTGGGGATGTAGCTCAGTGGTAGTGTGTTGGCCTAGCACGTAAGAGGCCTTGGGTTTGATCCCCAGTACTACACACTACAATAAAATAAAACAAGAGGAAAGTAACGTAAAAGAAAAAGAAAAATCCAAAGCAGTAAATTGTGGAAAATGGTTTGTATATATATCTTAAACATTTCACATTAGCTTAAAATACTTGTTAGTCTATTGATGGAGAACCAAATAAGATCTTTTCTTTGAGAGAATATCCTTGGGTTATTCTTCATAAAGCACACACAAAAACAAATCTATGACTTCTATTTTTTTATTCCTTTAACATGAGAACTTAGATGCTTAATTAAAAAATTGAGGGCACAATCTCTTTAGAAGGCCATTATTTTTCTTCAGAGTTTTATTATGTGTAGTACTTTTCTTAAGTCTTCTCAAAGAATCTGAAAATTTTAATTCTAAGAAATATATAAAAATATGCCTAGAGTGGCTCAGTGGTTAAGAGCCCCTGGGTTTAATCCCCAGTACAAAAAAAAAAAAAAAAAAAAAAAAATCACAAAAACCTAACTAGAATAAGATAAATAAAAACACCAAATATATTTAAAACAGATTAGCAACAAATAATACAAAATTTCAAATTTCCATAGGCAGAATATCTACGTTCATATTTCATTAATTTATTTGAGTGCCTATTACGTACCACTATGTAATAGGTGCTGTTAGAGAAGCTGTGGACATAGCAGTGAACACAACAGTCTAAGTGTTTTCATAAAGCTTACATTCTAGAGTAAAAAACAAACAATAGACCAAATAAACTTATACAATTTGCTAGGTAGTTGTGTATAATATATATAACTGCTGTTTGTTCATTTTCATTATAGTACAATATTCCAAAGTATGAATATACCACAATTATTTCATCTTTGGGGGTTATTTGAATTGTTTCCAGTTTGGGGCTATGGCAAACAATACTTCTATGAACATTCTTGTACATTTATCCTGTTTCACACACTGAGTTTTTCCAGGGTACCTGCCTTTCAAACTGTTTCCTAAAATAGATAACTAATTTCCATTCTTATTAGCAGGAACTGAGAATTCACTATGCTGAACATCTTCTCTAACATTCAATATTGTTAGACTTTCACATGTTGGCCAGGTTGACAAGGGTATAGTGGTATCTCATTTTTGATTTTAGTTTGTATTACCTTCATGACAAATTTGTAAGTTCACTGGCCATTTGGATATCCATTTTTGTGAAATGTTTGTTTAAGTAATTTTAACTTTTTTATTGAGTTGTCTATCTTTTAAAAAATTATTCTGGGAGTTCTTTATAGCTTCTAGATATTAATCTTCTATAAGTTGTAATTGCATACTCTGTGGCTTGCTTTCACATCCTTTTTAGATGATTTTAGATGAACACAAATTCTCAATTTTAAGGTAGTCATGTTTACTAATGCTTCTCTCTATAGTAAATGGATTTGTATGGTTTAGAAATTCTTCCCTATTGTTAAGTCTCAAACATTTACGATTTTATTTTTTACAGTTTAATGCACGTGGAACAGAATGTTGCTGTGTGAATTGGGGAAAACAATTTCATTTTTCCACTATGGCTATCAAATTGTCTTGGCACCTTTTATTGAAAGAATTGCTTTTTCCTATTGCTCTACAACGCCCTTTTTCTGTCTACATATGCATGTTTTTTGGGGGGTGGGGTGACTCTATTCTATCACTGGTCTAATTCTTAATTATAAGTATTAGATATTTCATATCTGGAAAAGCATGTCCTCCCAACTTGTTCTACTTCAAGAATATCTTGATGTTAATTACTAGCTCTTTGTACTTCCAAGTAAGTTATGAAAAAAACTTGTCACATTCCACAACTTCCTGCCCCTACCCCCCACCCCAAATTTGCTGGCATGTTGTTTGATGTATTAAAAACTATAATCTACTTTTGGAAGAACTGGAATCCTTATAATTCCAGTCTTGAAATTTAAGAATACCATATCTCTACATTTTTTTATGGGTCTCTAATTTCTTTCAAATATAAAATTTTTTTCCCAAAGCCAGGTGTGAGAGCCTGTGCCTGTAGCCCAGCTACTTGGGGCCTGAGGAGGAAGGATGGCTTGAGCCCAGGAGTTCAGGGTCAGTCTGGGCAACACAGTAAGGTCCTGTCTCTTAAAAGTAAATAAATAAAACTTAAAAAAATTATTCCCATAGATGTCTTGTGTATCTTTTTGTCACATTTATTCCTAGGAACCTATGCTATATAAAAAAATGTTTTAAATTTTTCATTTTCTGATTATCATTTAATTCTTTTCAAAGAATTTTAGCTTTGCTCATCTTCTTTATATTTACTTCCTATTTTAATACTTTCTGATCTTTATTAAGATGGACATATACAGCTCACATATTTTCAGTCTTTTCCTTTAATATAAAAACTTAAGGTTGAAAAATGTCTCTAAAAATTGTTCTAGTTATATCTCACAAGTTTTGATATGGATTTAGTTACTATTTGAAAATATATTCTAAGTTACATTATGATTTTCTTGACCCAAGAAAAATTGCACTGGGGTCAGAGAAAGAAAATGTCATCCACTAGAGAAGATTAGGAAGATAGGATGATTATATGCAATGTGATAACCTGGATTCTGGGACAACACTGACAAAAAAAATTAGTGGAAAAATAAGTAAAATCTGAATGAAGATTATAATTTAGTTAATAATAATGTACCAATACAAAATTTACACATACCATGGTCATAAGATAGTAACATTAAGGAATTCTAATATCTTTCCAACTTTCCTATAAATCTGAAATTGTTCAAAAATAAAAAATAGGATTGTTAAAGAATGTAAATTCATTAGATTTTCTTTTCTGTTTCTATTAATTATAGATAGGTAATTAAAATCTTTCACTATGACAATCTGTCAAATTTTGTTTATGCACTTATTATCAGATGCACACTAATTTTGCCTTTCATTATAAAAAAAATCTCTATTTGTTGTGGCAGATCGACTTTCCAGGTATCTTCTAGAGCATAAAAATTTAAAGTGATTTTAGCTTGCTGGTAAATTAAAATTCTATCATTAGTAATGCTTTTTGATTTGTCTATTCTTTCCAATATTAATATAGGTACACCAACTTTCTTTTGACTAGTAATTATATAGCATCTCTTTCTCCTTGTAATCTTTCTATATAATCATATTGTTTATATAAATCTTGTAAACAGCAAAAAAAAAAAAATCTACTTTAATCTAGCCTCAGAATAATTTTCTTTCTTTCCTTCCTTCCTTTTTTGTGGCACTGAGGATGCTAGGCAAGTGCTTTACCACTGAGCTACACCTCCAGCCCAGAACCCAGAATACTCTTTTTTTCCCCCTTTTTTTATTTCAGTGATTTTCCCCCACATTTTTATAGGTGTATTATAGTTATATAATGAGTAATTTGTTGTCACGTATCAGACATGCACACGATATAACAATATAATTTGGCCAATATCACTCCTAGCACTTTCCTCTCTCTCCCCCCCTCCCACCCCTTGGTCCCTCTTTCCTCTACTGATTTCC
Source organism: Sciurus carolinensis (assembly GCF_902686445.1). Lineage (NCBI taxonomy): Eukaryota > Metazoa > Chordata > Mammalia > Rodentia > Sciuridae > Sciurus > Sciurus carolinensis. The sequence goes on from NC_062214.1 coordinate 95,438,778, forward strand.
CTTTGATCTTTAAGATATCCACCCCCACCTTTCTTTTCCTTTTGCTTTCTAGATTCGGCATATGAAAACACATGACCCTTGACCTTCTGAGTTTGACTCATTTTGCTTAACACGATGGTCTCTAGTTTCATGCATATTTCTGCAAATAACATTTATTTTATTTTTCTTTATGGCTGTATAAGACTCCATTGTGTATATATGCCACATTTTCTTTATCCATTCAAATGTTGATGGATACCTAGGCTGATTCCATAGTTTGGCGATTGTGAATTGTGCTGCTACAATAGCTGGGTCATATGGTAGTTCCATGCCTAGTCTTTAAGGAACCTCTATACTGATTCCCACAGTGATTGTACTAATTTACAATCCCACCAACAGTGTAAAAACATTTATTTTTATTTGAATTCTTGATGACTGCCATTCTGACTGGTATGAGATGAAATCTCAGTGTAGTTGTGCAGAATACTTTTTAAAATTAGAGTATTTACTCCTATTTACACTTACTATAATTATTCATATTTTTTCTTCTAGAATAATTTTATTGCCAGGTGTAGTGGTGCATACCTATAATCCCAGCTACTCAGACGGATGAGGCAGGAATATCACAAGTTTGAGGCTAGTCTGTGTGACTCGGTGAGACCCTGTCTCAAAATAAAAATAAATAAATAAATAAAAAGGGCTGAGGATATAGCTCAGTGGGTACCCTGGGTATAATTCCCAGTATCATTAATAATAATAATAATAATAATAGTAGTAGTAGTAGTAGTAGTAGTAATTTTATTAACTGATACATAGAAACATAAAAGTACATTATTAATGGGGTACCATGTAATGTTTCATATATGCATAACATTTAAAGTAGGTTAAACAGATGTATCTCCTCAAACTATCATTTATTTTTGGAAACTTTCAAAATCTATTCTAGATTTTTGAAATGTAAAGTACATTATTGTTATCTACACTGTGCAACATCACACATTTTTTTGCTTCTAACTAACTGTAACTTAGTACATATCCTCCCTTACTGTCCCAAGTCTCTGGTAACCCCCATTACACTCTTAAATTCTATGAGATCAACTTTTTAAAATTCCACATGTGAGATTATATGGTACTTATCTTTCTCTGCTTGATTTATTTAACTTATTTTTACCCATTTTGTCCCAAAAGACAGGGTTTCATTCTTTTTTATGTCTGAGTAGCATGCTATTATATATGTGCACTACATTTTCTTTACCCACCATCAGTAGATGGATACTTAGGTTATTTCCATTTCTTTGCTATGAATAATTATTCATATATTTAAATTGGTTAAATATACCATTCTCTCTGTCCCATCAGTTCAATATTACTTTATCTCTCCTTTTTTCCTTCTTTTTAGACTAATTCCTCTTTTCTACTAATCTAAAAGTTACCCACATGTTTTCTATGGTTTTCATGGTTACTCTAGAATGCACTATCCAATAGTACTTTCTACAATGATGGAAATTTTCCAAATCTATGTTACCCAATAGAATATCTATTGGTCACATATGGCTATTGATTATTTTTCTTGTGGTACTGAAGTGTCTTGCTCATGTTAGGCAAATGCTCTACCATTGAGTTATATCTCTGGCTCACGAGTCTACTGAGAAACTAAAATGTAGTTAGTACAACTCAGAAACTAAATTTTTAAATTAAATTTAACTAGATATAAATGGCTACCATACTGGATGCTACAGAAACTATAAAATATCTACTCCTACCATATCAAAATCAAAAATCAAATTTAGGCCAGGCACAGTAGCATGTACCCATATTTCAGTTGCTTGGGAAGCTGAATTCGAGATCAGACTGGGCAACATAGTGTGATCCTATCTCAAAAAACAAAAACAAAAACAAAAACAAAAATTTTAATTATTTTCTTCTTTAATAATTCATTCTAGGCCTTTGAAATACTTTAATTCCATTTAATCCTTCTTCAAATTTGTTATTATTTTTGCAAATTCTAGCATGAATTTTTAAATCCAAAAGATGTTACTTAAGTAACATCTTTCAAGTCCACTCCTGAAATCCCAGCAATTTGGGAGGTTAAGGCAGGAGTATTATTGCAAGTTTGAGGACAACCTCAGAATTTTTAAAAAAATTTTTAGTTGCAAATGGACACAATACCTTTATTTTATTTATTTTTATGTGGTGCTGAAGATCAAAACCAGTGCCTCACACATGCTAGGCAAGTGTTCTGCCACTGAGCTACAGCCCCAGCCCAGCCTCAGCAATTTAGTAAGACTATCTCAAAAAATAAAATCAAATCAAAAAAGATTGGTGATATAGTTCCGTGGTAAAGCACCCCTGGGTTCAATCCCCAACACACACACACACACACACACACACACACACACCACAGTTATTATTTGTACATTTAGATTTATATATGTACTTATCATATTATATTCTCTCCATTCAACTTTTCTTTCAATCAGGGATCATTTTCCTTCTGACCAAAATACTTACTAATGGCCTATGGCTAGGGATGTAGCTCAGTGGTGGAATGTTTGCTTATTGTGCATAAGGTCTGGGAGCATAATCTCCAGCATGGCAAAAAATTAAAATTTAAAGTCTACTGGCAGCAAATGATCTTAATTTAGTTAATCTGAAAGATGATTTTGCCTCAGTAAAAAGTAATACTTTTACTGAGAACAGAATTATAGGTTAGTATTTCTCTTCTTTCAGCACACTGAATGTATCATTCTATTGTCATCTGGCCTCCAGGGTTGCTATTAAGGAATTAGTTATCAACTGATAATTGGGAAGGAAATACCTTTGCAATGACTAAATTTTGGTGCCCACCATCCAACAACAAATGTGGGGATTTATTTGCAAGATAGTTATTTACAAAACAGAACTGGGCTACTGAGAACAGCTCTGAAATGTATTTGGTACAGACCTATGAATTTCAAACTTTTGCCTTGTTCTTTTCTTCTAGCAGCAGAATTCTTCTGGCACAAAGAAAGTAAGCAAAATAGATACAAAGCAGACATGAGGCTATTCTGAGAGTTTGAAAACTGCTGTCTAAATCAGTAAACCTGATAATTGTTTTTCCACATTAGAACTTTTTCTTTAAGCATATGGACTCACCTGTTTACTAGATGACATATAGCTACTTATAAAGTCAAAGAGATGATCTGAGTTCACTTTTTAGGAACTCAGGCTTAATTTCCTCAGGCTATCGCCTCTTTCACCTAAAGAATCAAAACTACCTGGCCATTGCATCTGCCAGGATATATCTTGACCCACTTTGGTTTGCATACATGGTTGAGTATGTTAAGACTTTTCAGTGATCTTTTCAGAGGCAGAGTACCAGTAAGGACACAGAGGCCCTACTTAGAGTAAGCCATCCTTCAATTGCCCAGAATACCAGTTGCTTTTATGAATGGACAGGCATGGAAAACGCATGCCATGTTCTTACTATTATGATCTCTATTATGATCTACAGTTAATGAGTGCATGCTGCACTCCAACAGTTAATATTTACTGAGAACCTACTACGTAGCTAGGAGTGGTGGTGCACATCTATAATCCCTCCTACTAGGGAAGCTGAAGCAAGAGGATTCCAAGTTTGAGGCCAACCTAGGCAACTCAGTAAGACTGTCCTATTAAAATAAAAAAATAAAAAGGGCTAGGAATGTAGCTCAGTGGTAGAGAGCCCCTGGGTTCAATTCTCAGTACTGCAAAAAGAAAAGAAGAAAGAGAGAACCTACGATGTGCTAGGTACTGTTCTAAATACTGAGATAAAGAGCCCAGCCTTTAAAAAACATACATTATAGTGAGAGATGACAGTTACTCAGGTAATGGAATAATAATTCTAATTAATAATAAATGGTAAAGAAAATAAAAAAGGGTTATGCGAAAGACAATGAATGGGGGATAGGGAGGGTAATGAATTTTAACAAGCGGTCAGGAAGGTCTCTTTAATAAGATAGTATTTGACCGAAGAACTAAATGAAGAATCAGAAATGTGAAGATCTGAGAAAATAATGTGTTAGGGAGGAGACCAGTATTCCACAGTGGGCAATCAGTCAACACAAAAACTTCGAGACAAGAATGAGCTTGACATGTCTGAAGAGCAGAAAGGAGCTAATGATGCTCGATGGACAGCTATAATTCCAGTTACTTGGGAGATTGAGGAAGGAGAATCACAAGTTCAAGGTCAGCCTAGGCACCTTAGCAAGACTCTGTCTCAAAAAATAAAAATAAGGGCTGCAATTACAGCTCAGTGGTAGAATGCCCCGGGGTTCAATTCTCAGTATGACAGCGATAACAATAAAAGAGAAAGAGAGAGAGAGAAAGAAAAGTAGATAATGTTGCTTAGAATGAATAAGAAGGTATGAGAAGTACAGGAGGTGATGGATACACAGGAAGAATCTAGATCATGCAACCCATGATAAAAATCCTAATTAAGAGTTTTATGGGGGAGATCCAAGATGGCGGACTAGAGGGAAGCTGCGTTCCTGGTCGTTCCATAACTCATTTCAAGCAGAGGATATCTGTTTCTTGGTGAGGCAGTTTTTTGCTGCTTATTGATCCCCTGCTATTTACCCTGTTTGTCTACAGTGATCACCTGCAGTCTGCCAGCATATCGACGCCTTTTTTGAGTGCAGATTGCTCACTGTGAGGTGCCTATCATCTGCCATCTGCCTGCCTCTTGCCTGTCCATCACCTGCATTACACCTATCCATTGATGACCCACTGCACGGGGTTCACATGCCGATCATCCAACAACAGTCAGCAAACTGATCGCCGACTGCCTGTGGAGCACCGGCTGCTTGTTGTTGCCTGGAAGTTCACTGTTACAGTACCTGCAGGTTTGATTACTCGTGGCTGCCGCCATTTTGAGACAACAGCCAGGCCCCGTAGGATCCCTGGTTGGACTGACTGAGCCCCGTCTCCAGGATCCCTCAGCCCGACCGATCACTCCCTGCCTCCAGGGCCCTCACATCAACTGACTGCTCCCTGCCGCCAGGAACCCCCAGTCCAACAGACTGTGCCTTATCACTGGGACCCCAGACCAACTGATTGCACCCGGCCTCCAGGATTCCGCAACCACACCAAACACACACGACCTCCAGGACCCCTGCCTGACCAACCGCACCCCACCTCCAGGACCTCTAGCCGAACACGTCCACACCACGAGCTGCAGCTCCCCATTTGCCAACACATTTGGAAGCCAGAGCAGTCATCTTGGATAATCCTGGAAGCCGTAGCACCGATCTTTAGGTGGGACAAATCCCATCCTGAGATGCCTGCTGGAGACTTGAAGTTCATTGTCAGTTACCTCTCATGCATCAGGCTACTGAAGACTGTGAGGTTTGAATACTATATGACTATTATAGTGTAAATTTTCTTTTTTCTCCTTATTGAACAATTTTAAGTTTTTATTTCTTTACTTTTTTGCTCTCTTTTCCTTTTGTTTACCTGTTCCCTCAGAGTCTCTTTCTCCCTTTTCACATCCAATTTCTTTTGATTACACTCTTACCCTTTCTATTATCTAGAACTTTTGTATATTCTTTTCTTATCCCAATAACAGCTACATTCTACATCCCTCTGCATCCCCTTTGTCCTCCATTAGAAACTGCAGACCTTATTGCAAATCTGTTTGTTATACTGAAGATAATATTTGAACTCATTCTGTTTATTATGACAATATTGTTATTGTCCTCATAGGGGTTATTTGGTCTAGGATTGCATAGTGTCTGAATTGGGCACTGCTAATATTGATCTCCCCTTAAAGAAAAGGTTTTGGAAACCATAGGGCCATTATAAGCCTATAGGGGGAAATCTGCAATACCCCAGATCTGCACTGCTAGAGGGGAAGATACATGAACAACATGAAAAAACAAGGGAAGAAAATGATCCAAACAAATCTAGATTCTATATTAATAGAATCCAATGACAGTATGTTAGAAGAAATGTCAGAAAAGGACTTCAGATTATACATGATTAAGATGATTCGAGAAGCAAAGGATGAGATAAGAGAGCAAATGCAGGCAATAAATGATAATACCAATAAGCAGTTGAAAGAGCAACTGCAGGAAGCAAAAGATCATTTCAACAAAGAGATAGAGATTCTCAAAGAAAAATCAAATGGAGATCCTTGAAATGAAGAAAACAAAAAACAAAAAACAAACAACAAAAAACTCAATAGAAAGCATCATCAAAAAACTAGACCACTTGGAAGACAGAACCTCAGACAATGAAGACAAAATATTTAATCTTGAAAATAAAGTTGCCCAAACAGAGAAGATGGTAAGAAATCATGAACAGAATCTCCAAGAACTATGGGACATCATGAAAAGACCAAATTTAAGAATTATTGGGATTGAGGAAGGCACAGAGATACAAACCAAAGGAATGAACAACCTATTCAATGAAATAATATCAGAAAATTTCCCAAACCTGAAGAATGAAATGGAAAATCAAATACAAGAGGCTTACAGAACACCAAAGGCAGAAAATCACAAAAGATCCACACCAAGGCACATTATAATGAAAATGCCTAACATTCAAAATAAAGATAGGATTTTGAAGGCCGCGAGAGAAAAGCATCAGATTACATATAGGGCAAAACCAATACGGATAGTAGCAGACTTCTCAACCCAGACTCTAAAAGCTAGAAGGGCCTGGAACAACATATTTCAAGCTCTGAAAGAATATGGGTGCCAACCAAGAATCCTATATCCAGCAAAACTAACCTTCAGATTTGAAGATGAAATAAAATCCTTCCATGATAAACAAAAGTTAAAAGAATTTACAAATAGAAAGCCTGTGCTACAGAATGTTCTCAACAAAATATTCCATGAGGAGGAAATGAAAAACAACAATGTAGGTCAGCAAAGGGAGGAACTACCTTAGAGAAAAAACACTCAAAGGAGAAACCAAGCCAAGTTAAAAACCAAAAATAAGCCCAAATGACTGGGAATACAAATCATATCTCAATAATAATCCTGAATGTTAATAGCCTAAACTCATCAATCAAAAGACATAGACTGGCAGATTGGATTAAAAAGAAAGACACAACAATATGCTGCCTGCAAGAGACTCATCTCATAGAAAGACATCCACAGCCTAAAGGTGAAAGGATGGGAAAAAAACCTACCACGCACATGGATTCAGTAAAAAAAGCGGGAGTTTCCATCCTTATATCAGATAAAGTGGACTTCAAGCCAAAGTTAGTCAGAAGGGATAAAGAAGGACATTTCATACTGCTTAAGGGAACCATAAATCAGGAAGACAAAATGATAGTAAATATTTATGCCCCAAACAATGGTGCATCCCTGGACATCAAACAAATCCTTCTCAATTTCAGGAATCAAATAGATCACAACACAATAATTCTGGATGACTTTAACACACTGCTGTCACCACTAGATAGATCTTCCAAACAAAAACCAAACAAAGAAACCATAGAACTCAATAACACAATCAATAACCTAGATTTAATAGACACATACAGAATATTCTATTCATCAACAAGCGGGTTCACTTTCTTCTCAGCAGCACATGGAACCTTCTCGAAAATAGACCATATGTTATGCCACAAAGCAGCCCTAGGAAATGCAAAAAAATAGAGATACTGCCTTGTGTTCTATCAGATCATAATGGACTGAGAGTAGAAATCAATGACAAAATAAAAAACAGAAATTACTCTAACACCTGGAGACTAAATAATATGCTACTGAATGAAACATGGATAACAGAAAACATCAGGGAGGAGATAAAAAATTCTTAGAGGTCAATGAGAATGATGATATAACATATCGAAATCTCTGGGACACCATGAAAGCGGTACTAAAAGGAAAATTCATTGCATGGAGCGCATTCCAGAAAAGAATGAAAAGTCAACAACTAAATGACCTAACATTACAGCTCAAAGCCCTAGAAAAAGAACAACAGAAAAACACCAAAAGTAGTAGAAGACAGGAAATAATTAAAATCAGAGCTGAAATCAATGAAATTGAAGCAAAAGAAACAATTCAAAAAAAACTGACAAAACAAAAAGTTGGTTCTTTGAGAAAGTAAACAAAATAGACAAACCCGTAGCCACACTAACAAAGAGAAGGAGAGAGAAAACTCAAATTACTAAAATGCCTGATGAAAAAGGAAATATCACGACAGACACCACTGAGATACAGAACATAATGAGAAGCTACTTTGAAAATCTGTATTCCAACAAAATAGAAACTGCTGAAGACATTGACAAATTTCTAGAGACATATGCTCCTCCCAAACTGAACCAGGAGGACATACACAATTTAAACAGATCAATATCAAGCAATGAAATAGAAGAAGCCATTAAAAACCTACCATCCAAGAAAAGCCCAGGACCAGACAGATTCTCAGTCGAGTTCTACAAGACCTTCAAAGAACTCATTCCAATACTTCTCAAAGTATTCCAGGAAATAGAAAAGGATTGCACCCTACCAAACTCATTCTATGAAGCTAATATCACCCTCATATCCAAACCAGGCAAAGACACATCAAGGAAAGAAAATTTTAGACCAATACCCTTGATGAATATAGATGCAAGTTCCTTAACAAAATATTGGCAAACGGTATCCAAAAACATATTAAGAAAATTGTGCACCACATTCAAGTGAGGTTCATTCCTGGAATGAAAGGATGGTTTAACATCCATAAATCAATAAATGTAATCCATCATGTCAATAGACTTAAGGATAAGAATCATATGGTTATTTCAACTGACGCAGAAAAAGCGTTCGACAAAATACAACATCCCTTCATGCTGAAAACACTAGAAAAAATAGGGATAGTAGGAACATACCTGAACATTGTAAAGGCTATTTATGCTAAGCCCATGGCCAACATCATTCTTAATGGAGAAAAACTGAAAGCATTCCCTTTAAAAATGGGAACAAGACAGGGATGTCCTCTTTCAACACTTCTGTTCAACATTGTCCTCAAAACTCTAGCCAAAGCAATCAGACAGACTAAAGAAATTAAAGGGATATGAATAGGAAAAGAGGAACTTAAGCTGTCACTATCTTCTGATGACATGAATTCTATATTTAGAGGATCCAAAAAACTCCTCCAGAAAACTTCTAGACCTCATAAATGAATGCAGCAAAATAGCAGGCTATAAAATCCACACACATAAATCTAAAGCATTTTTATATGCAAGCAATGAAACATCTGAAAGGGAAATGAGGAAAACAACTCCATTTGCAATAGCCTCAAAAAAAATAAAATACTTGGAAATCAATCTAACCAAAGAGGTAAAAGATCTCTACAATGAAAACTACAAAATATTGAAGAAAGCAATTGAGGAAGACCTTAGAAGATGGAAAGATCTCCCATGTTCTTGGATAGGCAGAATTAATATTGTCAAAATGGCCATACTACCAAAAGTGCTATATAGATTCAATGCAATTCCAATTAAAATCCCAATGATGTACCTTACTGAAATAGAGCAAGCAATCATGAAATTCATCTGCAAGAATAAGAAACCCAGAATAGCTAAAGCAATCCTTAGCAGGAAGAATGAAACAGGGGGTATAGCAATAACAGAACTTCAACTATACTACAAACCAATAGTCACAAAAACGGCATGGTATTGGCACCAAAATAGACAGGTGGATCAATGGTACAGAACAGAGGACACGGACACAAACTCAAATAAATACAATTTTCTCATACTAAACAAAGGTGCCAAAAATATGCAATGGAGAAAAGATAGCCTCTTCGACAAATGGTGCTGAGAAAACTGGAAATCCATATGCAGCAGAATGAAACTAAAACCCTATCTCTCACCCTGCACAAAATGGATCAAGGACCTCGGAATCAGACCAGAGACCCTTCATCTTATAGAAGAAAAAGTAGGTCCAAATCTTCAACATGTCGGCTTAGGATCAAACTTCCTTAACAGGACTCCCATAGCACAAGAAATAAAGGCAAGAATCAATAACTGGGATAGATTCAAACTAAATAGCTTTCTCTCAGTAAAGGAAACTTCAGCAATGTGAAAAGAGAGCCTACAGAGTGGGAGAATATCTTTGCCACTCATACTTCTCATAGAGCACTAATTTCCAGAATATATGAAGAACTCAAAAAACTCTACACCAAGAATACAAATAGTCCAATCAACAAATGAGCTAAGGAAATGAACAGACACTTCACAGAAGAAGATCTACAAGCAATCAACAGATATATGAAAAAATGTTCAACATCTCTAGTAATAAGAGAAATGCAAATCAAAACTACACTAAGATTTCATCTCACCCCAATTAGAATGGTGATTATCAAGAATACAAGCAACAATAGGTGTTGGCGAGGATGTGGGGAAAAAGGTACACTCATACATTGCTGGTGGGGTTGCAAATTAGTGCAGCCACTCTGGAAAGCAGTATGGAGATTCCTTAGAAAGCTTGGAATGGAACCACCATTTGACCCAGCCATCCCACTCCTTGGCCTATACCCAAAGGACTTAAAATCAGCAAACTACAGAGATACAGCCACATCAATGTTCATAGCTGCTCAATTCACAATAGCCAGATTGTGGAACCAACCTAGATGTCCTTCAATTGATGAATTGATAAAGAAACTGTGGTATATATATACAATGGAATATTACTCAGCTATAAAGAATAATAAAATTATGGCACTTACAGGCAAATGGATGAAATTGGAAAATATCATGGTAAGTGAGATAAGCCAATCTCAAAAAACCAAAGGACGAATGATCTCGCTGATAAGCAGATGATGACATATAATGGGGTTTGGGAGGGGGGCAAGAATGGAGGAAGGTGGGACTGTATAGAGGGAAAAGAGAGGTGGGAGGGGTGGGGGAAGGAAAAAATAACAGAATGAATCAAACAAGATTACCCTATGTAAATGTATGATTACACAAATGGTATGCCTTTACTTCATGTTCAAACAAACAACTTGTATTCCATTTGTTTACAATAAAAATAAATTAAAAAAGAAAGAGTTTTATGGGCTTAGGTTGTGGCTCAGTGGTAGAGCACTTACCTTGCATGTGTGAGGCACTGGGTTCAATTCTCAGCACCACATATAACAATAAATGAATAAAATAAAGATCCATCAAATAATAAAAAAAATTTAAAAAAAGAGTTTTATAACTTATTTTAGTTACACTAGAGGTTTCTAAGGACATACAGGGGAAGAGATTATTTTGCAAAGATTATTCTGAGTGCCAAGACAATTCAACAGAGAAAGAATAATCTTTTCAACAAGTGGTTGTACTAGAGCAATTAGATAAACACATGCAAAAGAATAAAGTTGGTCCCTTTCCTCAAGATATATATAAGAATTGGGGTTGGGGCTCTAGGTCAGTGGCAGAGCACTTCTCTAGCACGTGTGAGGCACTGGGTTCAATCCTTAGCACCACATAAAAAAAATAAATAAATAGAGGCATTTCGTCTATCTACAACTACAAAAAAATTTTTTTAAAGATACACATGAAAATTAATTCAAAATGGATCATATTCCTAAATGTAAGCAATAAAACTATAAATCTCTCAGAATAAAATTCAGGAGTAAACCTTTGTGATTTTCGGTTAGGCAAAACCATGTTAGGATACCAAAAGTATAAGACAAAAGAAATAACTTGATAAATTGAACTTCATGAAAATAAAACCTTTTGTATTTCCAAGGATACCATGAAGAAAATGAAAAGACAGCCCACAGAATGGCAGAATATATTTCCAAATATATATCTGATAAGGAGTTGTAGTGAAAATATATTAAGAACTCTTGTAACTTAATAACAAAAAAGACTAATAGCACAATTAAAAATAGGCAAAGGATCTAAACATATTTCTCCAAAGAAGATGTACAAATGGCTAAGAAGCACATGAAAAAATGTGCACCATTATATTGGATATAAGAGAAATATAAATAAAACCACAATGAGATACGATTCTACACCTGCTAGGATGGCTACAATAAAAGAGAGATAAGTGTTCATGAGGATGTAGGAAACAGAACCCTCACATACCCGCTAGTGAATGTGTAAAAAGGTGCAGTCACATTGAAAGAAGTCAAAAGACTAAATGTCATATATTTTAATTTATATGAAATATTTGAAATAGCCAAATCTTTAGACAGAAAATATAATGGGAAGATTGAGGGGAATGGAGAATGATTACTAACAGAAAAAGGCTTCTTTTGGGGGTGATAAAAGTGTTCTAGCCAGGTGTGGTGGTGCACACCTATAATCCTGGAGAGGCTTAGACAGGAGGATCCCAAGTTCCAAGCCAGCTTCAGCAAAGTCAGAGTGCTAAGCAACTCAGTGAGACCCTGTCTCTAAATAAAATACAAAATAGGGCTGGGGATGTGGGTCAGTGGTTGAGTGCCCCTGAGTTCATCTCTAGTACACCCACTGAAAAAAAGGTGTTCTAAATTGTTTGAGGTGGTAGGTGAACACCAAATGGTGCTAGATCAAGTAGACATCCAGAGGTAAAAAAAAATAAACCAAAGTCTTATATCTCATACAAAATCAACTCAAAATGGATCATGGACTTAAGTGTAAAACACAAAACTATAGAACATTTAGAATAAAAAGCATATGAGAGAGAATATTTAGGACCTCAAGTTAGGCAGTTTCTCACTTAACACCAAAGCATGACATAAAGAGGAACATAAATACACTGAACTTCACTGAAATTTAAAAAATTATGCTCTGTAAAGACCTTCCTGAGATTATGGAAGAACAAGCTTTAGGCTGGGAGTTTGTTAAACACACATCTGACAAAGAATTAGTGTCTGGAATACAAAAAGAAATCTCAAAGCTCAACTGAAAAGAATCAATCTAATTAGAAAATGGGAAAAATAAATGAAGAGATATTTTATTGAAGAGATCTAAATGGCAAACAAGCACACAAGAAAAGACGCTTAATATCATTAGTGATTAAAGACAGGCAACTGAAAAGTAGTGAAACATCATTACATAACAGAATGTCTGAAATTAAAAATAGTGACAATGCCAAATGCTGACACAGATGCAGAGGAAGTAGATCACTGAGATGTTATTAGTGGGAATGTAAACTTTTGGGACAGGCATTCTGATAAACAGTTTGGCAGATTCTCTCTCTCTCTCTCACACACACACACACACACACACACACACACACACACACACAAATCATTACCATATGACCCAGTAATTGCGCTTCTGGGCGTTTAATCCAGAGAAATTAAAACAAAAACTTGCACACAAATGTTTATAGCAGCCTTATTCTTAATACCAGGAAAAGGAAAACAGGTAAATAGTTTGACAGGTTGAAGTGGCTGAACCACAACATGGAATATTCAGTAATAAAAAGGAACAAAATATTAGTATATGCCACAACCTGGATGACACTCTAGAGATAAGACAAAAGAAAAGAAAAAAGAAAAAAAGACAATCATAAAAGAGTACATACCATATTATTTTATTTGTATACTATTCTTGAAATAACAAAGTTATAGAAGTGGAGAACAGATTAGTGGTTGCCAGGAATGAAGAAGATGAAGGTGGGAGAAAAATAGGTGTGGCTATAAAATGGCAATAGGCAAGTTATGGTGGTGGAAAATGTTCTATATTTCACTTTGTTAATGTCATTTTCCTGGTTTTGATATTTTACTAGAGTTAAATTGCAAAGTAGACATCTGCAAGATGTTACCCTTGGGGAAACTGGGTAAATGTTCAATGAATTGCTCTGCATTATTTCTTACAACTGCATGTGGATACACAATTATTTCAAAATTAAATGTTTAATAATAGTAGTAATAAAAAGGTAGTGGGGCAAGGTGGTGCACACCTGTAATCCCAGTGACTTGAGAGGCTGAGGCAAGAAGATTGCAAATTCAAGGCCAGCCTTAGCAACTTAGCAGGACACTCAAGCAGCTCAGTGAGACCCCTGTCTCATGTGATGATGACTCCTTTTTTTCCTTTAAAGTTCACAAGTAAATAATATTTTGACATTTTTACCTTATATTTTAGAAATATGTAAATAAGTTATAATAATAGTGAAATAGTATAGGAGTAGACAGAAGACAGATTAAAGGAATGAATAGAGAAGACTGCCTACAGGAAAATTTAGTTATATAATATGATAAAGAAATTATTTCTTTTTTTTTTTTTTTCTTTTTTTTTTTTGCGGTACTGGGGATTGCACCTAGGGCTTCACATATGCTAGTAAGTGCTCTACTGTGAGTTACATCCTCAGGCCAAGAGGTCAGTCTCTATGGACTAAAGCCAACTGGAATTCTTACTCTCCAGTTATCACATAAATTTGGTCAAGGACAGATACTGGAGGAAATCAGAGAGAGTCAGAGTAGATATTACCTTCAGCCTTCCCCTGCTGGGCCATAGCTTGGTAGTAACTGCATTCCTCTACTAATGGCCACAGCTCCAGGCCTATGGGTTCAGCAATTGGTCTTGCTGGGTTCAACTAACTACACCCTTTCCTTATCTCTTCAGAGTTAAGAGTAGCAATAATTTTTTGACTGTTGTTAACTCTACAATGCTTCATTATCCCTCACTTGTTTCCCCAACTTTGACCATAACTTTGTAAATAAATATTCTCTTCCTTAAACTTTTGTCAATTATCCTCAGATGTGTCATCTACATCATGTCAGGGTCCTGATGTACTTGCCACGGAGGCAAAATCTAGAATGCTAATCTAGTGAATGCTAATCTAGTAAATTTCAAGGGTCACTATATATTTGGAAATGAACAGAGTGATGGGAATATGAGAGAAGTTTTAAAATAAATGTTGGGGTGATTAAAAAAATCTCTTTTCAAAGCTGTACAGTAAAGAATGTGGCCTTGCTCAAAGAGAGTTTTGGTCTTTTTTTTTTTGCAGTGCTGGGGATTTGAACCCAGGGCCTTAGTGCTTGCAAGGCAAGCACTCTACCAACTGAGCTATATCCCCAGCCCGAGTTTTGGTCTTTATACAGGCTCCTGGAGACAAACTCTAAACCCTTGGAATTTCCTTAGTAATAGGAGAATCTTTGTAATTTGGGGTGGGTCCCTTGGACCACACCTATAGTTTATATTAATGAAATGACTCATGAGGCCCCCATGAACAACATGGTGTCAGTTCAGCCTACTAGAAAGGAAGAACTGGAGACTAAATTCAACCATATGGGCAATGAATCAATCATATCTATGCCATAAAATCTCAATAGAAAAGTCTAACACTGAAGGCCAGGATTGGCAACATTCCATGTATACTGACGTATGTCAATTTCAAAAGATAACATGTCCTGAGGACAACAGAGGCTTTGTATTTGGAATCTTCCTAGTTTTTGCCCTATGTAGCTCTTTTCTTGGCTAACCTATTATCTTTTCCCTATAACAGTGAGTTTAATAGGTTTCAGTGGACTCTGGAAATCTTTCTAGAAAAGAATTAAACCTGAGGGCACTCTGGGGAAACCTCTGAATTTGTGGTAGGTATGAGGAGTAAGGATAATCCTGTGTGGACTCTTTGTCTAACTTTGTAGTTGGACTCTTAACTCCTTGCAGGTGGGGTCAGAATCTGGGCCAACTTTGGTATTTGGTAGTCTGAGAGACTGTGCCCTTATCTTCAAGATTTGGTTAATTCCAGATCAAAGCACAAAAACATAAGCACCAGAAAATATAAATTAATTTGTGAAATTAATAAATTTCTGCATTTATGTTTATATAATTTAAATTCTTCTACTTACCTGAGGGTCCACTAACCACCCATGATACAAAGGAATATCAAGAAGATCAAACACTATGCATTCCGGTGTATATTCAAACACTCGAACACCAGTGAATCTTACATTTACATCCAGGCCTGTCTGAAGTTTGTGCAAAATTGCCATAGCATCACTCATATTCTGAAAATAAAAAGGGGAAAGGTATAGTTCAGAAAAACCAAAACAAAAGTCACAAAATCAGCATACCCTTGTAGTCCCAGCTATTTGGAAGGCTGAGGCAGGAGAACTGCTTGAGCACAGGAGTTTGGGGCCAATCTGGATAAATAGAAGAATAGAAGAATAGATAAATATTAACTAACATTCTAAACATGTAAATTTACAATATAATGTCAAGTATTACTAAGAAAAATTCAGTAGTCTGAGGTTATACAGAGTGGCAGGGGTGAAGGACCTATTTTAGATGTGAAAGTTTAAAGTAAAAACTTTCTATGTAAGCCCAGTGACTCAGGGGGCTGAGGCAGGAGGCTCAAACATTCAAGGATAGCCTCAGCAACTTAGCAAAACTCTGTCTCAAAATAAAAAATAAGAAGGGTTGGGGATGTACTCAGTGGTAGATCACCCCTGGGTTCTAGCTCCATTACTAGGAAAACAACAACAATAAACCAACCAGTTTCTACAGTCATCCAGGTGTGGTGGTACACACCTGTAATTCCAGTTACTTGAAAGACTGAGGCAGGAAGATTGAAAATTCAGGGTTAGACTGGGCTACTAAGTGAGACCCTGTCTCAAAAATAAAATAGCTCAGTGGCAGAGTACTTAAGTAGTACACAGAAGGTCCTGGGTTCCATTCCTAGTATCACACACACACACGCACACACACACAAAAAAAAATATTTGCAGACCCACGTTCATTACAACATTATTCACAATAGTTAAGAAATAGAGCTGGGAACGAAGGTGCACACCTGTAATCCCCATGGCTCAGAGGGCTGATGCAGGAAGACAGCAAGTTCAAAGACAGTCTCAGCAACTTAGCAATGTCCTAAGCGGCTTAGTGAGACACTGCCTCTAAATAAAATATTAAAAGGGCTGGGGATGTGGCTTGGTGGTTAAGCGCTCCTGGATTCAATGCCCAGTACCAAAACAAATAAAAATAAAAAAAGGGGGAAGTGTAAGTGGCCTAATGCCCATTGTCAGATGAATGGATAAAAAAATATTCAGCATTAAAAAAGACAGAAATTCTGTCAAATGTTACAACAGATGAACCTTGAGTACATTATGCAGAATGAAATAAACCAGTAACAAAAGTACAAATACCTTTGACTCCATTTAAATGGGGTATCTAGAGTAGTCAAAAATCATGAAAACATAAAATAGAATGGTGGTTTCTAGGGACTTAAGGGGATGAGAAATGGAGAGTTATTGTTCAATGGGTATAGAATTTCACTTTCATAAGATGAAAAAGTTCTAGAGATCTGTTACACAATGCTGTGAGTATAACTGACACTATTAAACAGTATAATTAAAAATGATTAAAAGGCTAAATTTCATAATATGAATTTATGAAATTTTGTTTTTAATAAGCTACCAAGTCATGAAAAGTCATGGAAGAAACTTAAATTCTTTTACTAAGGGAAAGAAGTCAATTGGCAAATACTACAAATGGTATGATTCCAAATGACATTCTGGAAATGGCAAGTCTCCAGAGAGAGTAAAGATCAGTGGTTGTCAGGGATTAGGGAGAGAAACAGATAAACACAGAACAGGTAAAGCACAGAAGATTTTCAGGACAATGAAATTATTCTGTATATTATAATGGTGAATACATGTTTCATATATTTCTCAAAATCCATAGAATGTACAGTGCCAAAAGTAAACACAAATGTATGCTATGAACTTTGGGTGATAAGGGCACATTAACCATATGACAAATGTATCACTCTGATGTGGGATGTTGATAGTGGGGGACGCTGCGCATGTGGTGTGAAGAGGTACAGGAGGCATATGGAAATTCCCTACTCTTTCTACACTCAAATTTGAAGTGAATGCCTTGACTCTAAAACAGTTCAAATTAAAAAAGAAAAGGAAAACAGGAAGACTTCTTCAAAAATGACAGCTAAATAGAGACCAAAGCAAAAAGTCTTGGAAAGCCCTGGGGAAAAGACCATTCCAGACAAAGTGGATAGTAGTGCACAAATTCTGATGCAGAAATGAGTTTATTACATCATCCATAGAACAGCTAGGAGTCCAGCAATGCTAGACTAAAATAAATGAAGTGAAAAGTTGTGGAGATGAAGTCTGAGAGCTAGGCAGAAAGTGGATCACAGAGACTTACCCAAATTAAGGAGTCATTCTGTCTACAGTTCTCAGTAAATGTGATCACAATAAGTCAGCAATGAAGACAATTTTTAAAAGTATTTTTCTAAACATTTTAACATAGTAAATATGAACATCTATATAGTAGACATATTTGATAGAAAAAATAAAAAATACATAAAATTTAATAAACTTTTACAGAATCTCTATAGCTTATCAGACACTATGCTAGAAGATATAAAAGCAAAATCTAAGTAGATATAAAATATGACTACTAGGAGGAGCTTATAGTAGAAAGAGTAAATATGAAATAAATCCTCTTATATTAAAACTAGGGCTGGGTGCAGTGGCCCACACCTCTAATCCCAGCAACTGGGGAGGCTGAGTCATGAGTTCAAAGCCAGCCTCAGCAACTTAGTAAGGCTCTAAGAAACTTAATGAGACCCTGTCTCAAAATAAAAAATAAAAAGTGCTGGAAATGTAGCTCAGTGATTAAGCACCCCTAGGTTCAATCCCTGGTACCAAACAACAACAATAACAACAATGAAATCCCAAAAAATTAGGGAGCATCTTTGAAATTTAAAGAAGACAAATTTAGGTCATAAAATTAAA
This sequence comes from Sciurus carolinensis, assembly GCF_902686445.1. Lineage (NCBI taxonomy): Eukaryota > Metazoa > Chordata > Mammalia > Rodentia > Sciuridae > Sciurus > Sciurus carolinensis. The sequence goes on from NC_062214.1 coordinate 95,457,390, forward strand.
AGTTCTGTTTTGCCAAATAACTTGTAAATCCCATTTCAGAAACTGTACAGACAGCAAACAAAAGTATTAAAATGTTTTAAATGCATGATGACACATTTATAAATAGTATAACACTGTTGTACAGTGGATAACACTATTAAACAGTCTTTGACCTTTGTCTTCATAATAAATATATTACCCTAAAACAATATATTTTCTCAATCTTCTCAAAAGTTAAATCTTAAAAACATTCAGCTCACATCACATTTTTTCCTTTAAATGTTGTAAAAAATTTTCTAAAGCCACAACTATGATGAATCTGAAAAAATGTGAACAATATTGAGCAATCTAAGGTTTATAATTCTACCATCAAATTTTTCTTCTATTTTTGTTAAATCCTTGGCTGCTAAATAGCCACCTTCCTTTAGGGGCATTATAATTTCTTTCCTTTTCCTTTTTTCTCTTATTTTTCTTTTTTTCCTTGTGGCACTAGGGATTGAATCCAGAGGTGCTCTACCACTGAGCTACATCCCTGCCCCTTTTTATTTTTTATTTTTGAGACAAGGTCTTCTTAAATTTCCCAGGCTGTTCTCAAACTTTTGATCCTGCCTCAACTACCTGCTTCTGGGTAGTTGAACTTAAAGGCAGGCACTACCATGCCTAGGTGGGGGACAGTGTAATTTCTCATGGTTCCTGAGCTCATACTTATATCTTCATATACTTGCTACATTTATTATGGATTTAGTATTAAAATAACTGAATAGTATTTGATAATATTGATAGTTTAGCTCCATAGAGATTTATAAAACTGATAAAAATAAATTTATAAACAAAGGATTAAAAGGGGTTAATCTTTTGTCACCTGGTTCTTAATTCCACAATGATAATGAATATTATAAAATATAAATTTGAGGGATGATTGCTTACATCACAAGAAAGGATTACTATTGAATCCTTTAAGACAGCGGTTTAACTGTTTCTTATAACTCTTTCCAATGGTACTTTGAAAATGATGAAATATTTTAAATTTCAATATAAAATATATTTGCAGTTATTTAACTTGCCAATCATGTTTTCTTATACTATGAGGGTATTTAGTGTTAAGTTAAACTGGAAAAACATGTTCTTTATTAACATCATCTGGTAAAAGGTTAAAACTTAGGATGATGGCAGCTCTGCATTGGTTTTCTAAAATTTAGGTTTGACCATATCTGCTCATATAAAATTACAAAAAAGAACACTATTACCTCATGTCTGTGGAACATTAAACACTAATTTAGACTCAGCCGTATCACCTTGGTACATACCATTCTCAAAACTAGTGTAGTAATAACCTCATAAAAACTCATAGGGCTTATTTTAAGTGAAGAGTACCTTTTGCCTGATATTTTTATGAAATGCAAGCAGTTGTTAGATATTGTTTCTCTCAATTGTGAGACAAAACTTTCAACCACTCTTCGAGAGTCTAAATCGTCATAATGGAAGTGTATCCTGAGACTGCAAGATGGACTTGAAACAAACAAAATGCTGACATCATTTGCAAACATTTGTCAATCAAGCTTTTCTCAGGAATGTGAAACAGAAGTAAAATGAATTCAGAGGTTAATAGGAAACTGCAATCATCACTCATAATTTCTAATTTAAATTTGTCATTAATTGAAAAGTCTGATTTCAATAAGAAATAAAATTTGATAAACCAATGATTCAAATTAAACTTCATAATTTTATACTTATGAAGTATCATTTACTGGTTTTATATATTAGAAACTTATATATTTCATTTGAGTTGCACACCTATAATCACAGCAACTTGGGAGGTTGAGGTAGGAGGATAGCAAATTTAAGGCCAGCTTCAGCAATTTAGTGAGGCTCTAAGCAATTAGAGGACCCTGTCTCAAAATTAAAAAGTAAAAAGGGGTTGGGGTTGTGCTTCAGTGGTAGAGCACTTGCCTAGCATGTGTGAGGCACTTGGTTCAATTCCTCAGGACCACATAAAAAGATAAATAACTAATTTTTTAAAAAGAAACCTTTAAAAAAAATTTTAAGAATAAAATAAAAAGGGTTGGGGGTATAGCTCAGTGGTAAAGCACCCCTGGATTCAACCCCTGTACAAAAAAAACAAAAAAAAGATTTCATTTGAAAACAGGTTTCTATTCCTAAAAATGTTTGGAAATCATTGCTTTAAACTACAAATTATTCCAAAAAGTATTTTGGTGGGGGCAGTGTTGACTACTGAATTTAGGGCTTCAGTGAGCTAATCCCACAGCCCTTTCCTAATAAAATTTAAATTACTTAGCATACAAATTTGGTTTTAGTTATAGATTTCCTATCTTGGATAACAATGAAATTCAAAATGTTGACTTTTCAATTCTATTAGGACAAGATTATCTGAACATTAAAATCCAAGAAATTTTGCAATACTGAAACAGATTTTGTTTTCTTTTTTGTGAATTTGATACTAATGAAAGCATGCTTTAAAAGTTGCTTTTAAAGTGAGTAAGAAGGTTCCAGTGATACTTATTTCTTCCCTGGATGATACGTCCTTCCACTAAACAAAGCATTTTTTTTCCTCCTTCTCTTTCCAAGTAAAGAGGAATACTGAAGAAAACAAAGTACTGCTTGCTTTCTCCCAGCTCTAATGATTTTGAACCTACTGCCTATATTATAGAACAGTATCTCTAAGGAACATACCAAGATATGTGGACATATTGAAATTACAAAACAGCAAAATGTGTCCTAATGACATACCAGAAACACCACTTGTTCAACTTTGTTCTAAACATAACTTCAGAGGTGGGGATGTAGTTAAGTGGTAGAGTCCTTGCCTAGAATGCTTGGGAGGCCCTAGGTTTGATTCTTAGCAATAAAAAAAGAAAAAGGAAAGAACAAAAAAAGGAAAACATAATTTAATTGAAAAATATAAATTAAACCAAGGAAAGATCAATCAATGACAAATTCATGTGAAAGTTAAATTTTCAAAAAAATTACCAGATTATTATTCCCCACAGATTACAGAATGGTATTGACATATCATCCTATATAGTATATGTATTCACAGAAAATAGGAATCTTAAAAGTATGGCCTATGGGCCAAATCTGCATACCAAGGGTTCTTACATATTTAAAGGGTTGGGAAAAAAGAAAAAGAATATGCAACAGATACTGACCATATGTGGACTGCAAAATCTAAAATTTTTACACTCTAGTCCTTCGTAGAAAAGACTGCACTTCACTGCTAAAGAAAATAATGTATATATAAAAATTATATATTTTAATATAATAAAAATGTTTATTACCTGTTCATAATTTAAACGTTGAATTTCTGAAATTTCTTTTGGCTTTGCATCGAGCATGTAATCTCCTGTAAAAAGAAATTGTGAACTTATCTTTTAAAATGTTACTTTTTTTCCAGTTTATAAAATTAAGATTTCAATTATAAATTTTTAACATTGGATCAACATAAATGTTGACTCCCCCAATTCTACCCAGAGAAAAGCAATAACTGTTTGCGATCTTCAGGTATTTTTCAATGTATTCAAAAATACCTTTGGATTTTTCTTATTTCCCATTTTACAATACATTTGAGTTTCTTTATATATTACTGCATATAAAGCTCCCAAAATGTGTACCAACTTCTATTGCTACCAACCAAATATTCCCCTAGTTACTTCATTAACAGTGGGTGTTATCAGTATGCTAAATATGAAACTTCAGAAAAACCAAAACTTTTTTGCATAAAAAAACGGATATTTAAAAATATGTATTTTAATTTGGTATCATTCCTCACCACCCCCACGATACTGGGGACTGAACTTAGGGGAAATTTACCACAGACCTATATCTCCAGTCATTTTTATTGTTTATTTTGAAAGAATTTTGCCAAATTGCTTAGAGTCTCACTAAACTGCTGAGGCCTTACACTTGTGAACCTTCTGCCTCAGCCTCCCAGGTTGTTGAGATTAGATGTGCAAGGCAAAAAATATTATTTTTAAATTTTTTGGTAGTCTGGGGATTGAACCCTGGGGCACTCCACTACTGAGTCACATCCCCAGGACTCCTTTAAAAATTTGAGATAGGGTCTCAGTTACTGAGGCTAGGCCTCGAGCTTGATCCTCTTGCCTCAGCTTCCTGAGATACTAGTATCACAGGCATATGCACTGTGCCCAGCATTTGTCCCTTTTTAATGTTTAAATTTTTAATTTATCTGATAGCAACAGTGAGATATGGAACTAGTTTTAACCCAACCTCCCAAACTGCTAACAAGCTAATAAAATTGCTTTAATATAACCTTTATTTTTCTAATTCAAAATAAACTTTTAAAGACTTCATCAAGTATTGTGTTAAACTTTTCAACTCTGATCACAAAAGAATTCCTATGAACATCAAATATTATTTGTGAGCTTTCAATTAAAACTTTAAGATAACAAAGTCTAACCAGAAATGACTTTATTCTACATGGGTAGGAAGACTCCAAGAGCACTAAATTAATTGGTTGATGGAAATGTATAAGCAAGTCAATTTAAGAAAAATGTTTTGAGTCTTCACATAGTACATTATATATATATTTTTTAGATATTTTTTTAGTTGTCAATGAACTTTTATTTATATGTGGTACTGAGAATTAAACCCAGTGTCTCACACACGCTAGGCAAGTGCTCTGCCACTGAGCCACAACCCCAGCCTCCTATTATGTATTTCTATATGGATTTTTTTTTTTTTTTTTTTGGTAATGCCTCAAGCCCCATTCAGGACTTTCATGCATGCCAGGCATGTACTCTATCACTATCACCAAGTTACCTCCCCAACCCCATGTTAAGTTTTTGTTTTTTTTTTAGGGGGCGAGTGGGTAATGGGGATTGAACACAGGGGCACTCGACAACCACTGAGCCATGTCCCCACCCCTATTTTGTATTTTATTTAGACTCACTGAGTTGCTTAGCACCACCCTTTTCCTGAGGCTGGCTTTGAACTCACTATCCTCCTGCCTCAGCCGCCTGAGCTGCTAGGATTACAGGCATGTGCCGCATCGCCTGGCACAATACCTTTATTTTATTTATTTTTATGAGGATCAAACCCAGTGCCTCACACATGCCAGCCTTGAGGTCTACCACTGAGTCATAACCCCAGCACCCCCATGCTGAGGTTTTGGCATAAGATCTAATTGAAGGGGCTATGATTGTAGCTCAGTAGTAAAGCGCTTGCCTAGCATGTGTGAAGCACTGGGTTCAATCCTCAGCACCACATAAGAAATAAATAAAGATTAAAAAAAAACTTTAAAAAAAGATTTAATTGAAAACTATGATTTTGAGTATATGCTATATATTATTTATTCAAATAACTGAGAACATAAATGCTATACTTGAATCCTATATTTGGATTCTTTTTTATTTTTTAGTATTTTTTAGATGTTGGTAGACCCTTATTTTATTCATTTATTTATATGTGGTGCTGAGAATTGAACTCAGTGCCTCACACATGCTAGGCAAGTGCTCTACCACTGAGCTACAATTCCAGCCCCTCATTTGGATTCTATATTTATTTTGATAAGAGACTGCATGTTTTCCTGACTATCACCATGGTGGGGTCGGGATCTGAGCATTATATAAAACAGTATGAAATAATCCTGGAAATGCTACTTTAGACAAAATTTAGGTGCAAAGGAAATGATTACTAAGAAAGACTTAGATAAGTAACTCTTCTTTTCCAAAAGTCAGGAAAGGTTTCTAATAGGTAAAAGAAAAACAGCCTAGCTAAGGAAAATAGCCTCTAAGATGGGCCTCAATGATCTTCATCCTCCTAATAGTCATATCACTTTTTTTTTTTTTTTTCCTGTGCTGGGGATCATAGAACCCAAGACAAGTACTATACTGATGAGTTACACTCCCAACCTCTTTGTATAATCCTTTCCTTGAGTGTAGGATGAATTCACTAACTCACTTTGAATAAAATGACAAAAGAGGGCTGGGGTTGTAGTTCAGGGGTAGAGTGCTTGACTAGCATGTGTGAGGCACTGGGTTGATCCTCAGCACCACACACACACAAAAAAAAAATAAAATAAAGGTATTGTGTCCATCTACAACTAAAAAAAAATATTCTACAAAAATGACAGAAGAAATGAGCTGTCTCTTTGAAAATTAGAATATAAAATATTATGGCTTTTGTAGTTCTTTCGACTGAGTGCTGTAAAGAAAGTCAGCAGCCATGAAGAGGCTCCCATGGTAAGGAACTGAAAGAGGAATAACCAGGAAAGAACTAAGGACCTCAGTCCAACAACCCACGAGGAACTGTATCTTGCCAACAACTGTGTGAGTGAACTTAGAAGTCAATTCTCCTGAGCTGCACCTTCACTTGGATCTGCAGCCCTAGTCAACACCTTGGATGAAACTCCCTGGTACACCCTGAATTAGGGCTACTTAGCTAAACCCTTCCCAGATTCCTGATCTATGGATACTGTGAGATAATACATGTTTATTGCTTGAAGCTACTAAAATTTTGGAGTGATATGTTATATTGTTACATAGCATTAGATAACTAATACATAATGGTAGAACAGATATGTTTTTAAGAGAACCTGTAATAGAAGAATCAGATATTGTTTATGTGTATACACATGGCACATTCTAGGGATAAAACAGAGTCTTGTGCATGCTAAACATACTTTACCACTGAGTTACATCACCAGCCCCTCAAATCATATTTTAAAAGGCTGAGTTTGAGTTTTTAAAGAAGTATCTTTCAATTTTAGATAGATAAACAATCTCTTAAGAGTGTTATTTTCACTGGGTGCACACCTATAATCCCAGTAGCTCAGAAGTCTGAGTCAGGAGGATTCCAAGTTCAAAGCCAGCCTTGGCAACTTAGTAAGACCTTAAGCAACTTAGTGACACCTGTCTCAAAATATAAAAAGGGCTGGGGATGTGGCTCAGTATTAAGCACCCCTGAGTTCAATCCCCAGTATTAAAAAAAAAAAAAAATCTATTTTCTCTAACTTATCTAACCTTTGTATCTATACTTGGTCAACAATACCATTTCAATCACCAAGTGCTTCTTGAAAGTTTACTATATTTAGTGAGGGGTTAAATGCTAGGATGTAAATGTTGCTGTTTAAAAAAATTTTGTCAGGTAAAAAACATAAGAAATAGAGAATAAGATAATGATAAAACAATATAAAGTGTAATAAAGGCTTAAATATCAAATGATTTTGAAAAGAGACTGATCAACTGTCAACCTCAGAGATATCCTCTGAAGGGCACAGTCTAAATTGAGTTCAGCAAAATGGGGAGAACCTGGAAAGGCAGTGGAAGAAAAACGTTTTTTGAGGGGTAAGGGATGATGGGAATGATGGAGAAAGCTAAAATCGAGGGCTGGAGATAATAGCTCTGTGGCAGAGTACTTGTATAGCAAAACGCTATTCAACCCCCAACACTGGGAGAAAAAAAAGGCACAAATAAGATAATTTCATTAGATTTATATTGCAAAGTAGTGGGAAATCCAGTTACATGAATAAATTGATCAGATTATAGGAAATCATAAATAATGTGCTAATAAATGTGGTTCCTTTTAAAAAAATCATAGGGATCTTTATGTTTTTGTTTTGCTTTATTTTGTTTGCATTGCTGGGGATCAAAGGCAGGGCCTCACACATGCTAGGCAAGTTCTTTACAACTGAGTTATATTCCTAGCTCTTTATGTCTTTAAATAGAGGAGTGAAGAATAAAATTGATGCTTTAGAAAGAATAGGTGATATATAGGCAAATTCTGAGGGTAGAAGAACGATAGTTTGCAGTAAATCAGGTGATGAAGTATCAATATACACACAAGAGAATTTCAAAGAAAGGAGCCATTGCTACTAATGGGATATTCCAGAAAAATGGAAGCCAAGAAACAAAAGTATGACAGTTACATTAGGCCAAAAAAAAAAAATGGGGAAAGAGTTTGGCAACAATTAGTTTGTTCCAAATGAACATCTGGAAAAGAGGTGACCTACTCAACTCTATGCAAAATTAAAATGCTTTAACACTAATCCCTTTTATAGCAGATTTACATTCAAATGATAAATTCAAAAGATAAATTTGGGGGTAGTGGAGATTGAGCATAGGGGCATTTATCCACTGAACCACATCCCCAGCCCCTTTAAAAATTTTTAAAATTTTGAGACAGGGTCTCGCTAAGTTGCTTAGGGTCTAAGTTTCTGAGGCTGGCTTTGAACTTGAGATTCTCCTGCCTCAGCCTTCTGAGTCACTGGGATTACTGCTATCCGTGCTCAGCAAAAGATATACACAGATCCAAGATGGCGGACCAGAGGGAGGCTGCGTTCCTTGTCGCTCCGTAACTCTGGTTTCAAGCAGAGGATATGTTTCTTGGTGAGGCAATTTTTTGCTGCTTATCGATCCCCTGCTGTTTACCCCGTTTGTCTACTGTGATCACCTGCAGTCTGCCAGCATATCGACGCCTTTTTTGAGTGCAGACTGCTCACTTGAGGCGCCTATCATCTGCCATTTGTCTGCCTCTTGCCTGTCCATCGCCTGCCTTACACCTATCCATCACCCACTGCATGAGGTTCACCTCCCGATCGTCCAACAACAGTCAGCAAACTGATCGCTGACCGCCTGTGGAGCACCAGCTGCCTGTTGTTGCCTGGAAGTTCACTGTTACAGTACCTGCAGGTTTGATTACATGTGGCTGCCGCCATTTTGAGACAACAGCCAGGCCCCGTTGGACCCCTGGCCAGACTGACTAAGCACCGTCTCCAGGATCCCTCAGCTCGACTGATCACTCCCTGCCTCACATCGACTGACTGCTCCCTGCCGCCAGGACCCCAAGACCAAGTGACTGCACCCTATCACCGGGACCCCAGACTGACTGATTGCACCCAGCCTCCAGGACCTCCAGTTGACCACGTCCACACCGTGAGCTGCAGCTCCCCATTTGCCAACACATTTGGAAGCCAGAGCAGCCATCTTGGATAATCCTGGAAGCCATAGCTCAGATCTTTAGGCGGGGCAAATCCCATCCTGAGACGCCTGCTGGAGACTTGAAGCTCATTGTCAGATCACCTCAGCCATCTCACAACATCAATCTATTGATTTTCACAGCATGGTGGGAAGAAGAAACTACAGTATCAGGAAGAGGTGTCTCTGGAATCCTGTGCTGTTGGACTTCACCATCATTCCAGATGTCTTACAAAGTATAGCCTTTCCATTTTTCCCTGAAAGTCTCAGATTCTTGTTCATTAGCAAAAAAGAAGAGGAGAATGCTTAGAAGATCCTCCAATGGTATGGAATCAAACTGAAAAGCTTCTTAACAGCATAAGAAACAATGGTTGTGGGGCCCACCGGATGTGAACCAGGAGTGGGAAGAAGAGAGTGCTAGAATTTCACAAGAGAAGCAAGTCTCTGTGCTGCAGCTGGAAGTCTTCATCCAACTACCAACAGCCCATCCTCATTTTCATCGTGCTCCAACTCTCCCAGCCGCTGTCTGGGATCAGTCCTGTGTTCTATTACTCAACAGGAATCTTCAAGAAAGCAGGTGTTGAGGAGCCAATATATGCCACCATTAGAGCAGACGTGGTTAATACTATTTTCACTTTAATTTCTGTTTCTGGGGAAAAGGGCAGAAAGAAGGACTGACTCTACATATGATAGGACTTGGAGGTGTGGCTGTGTTCCATCCTCATGACTGTTTCTTTGTTATTAAAATATGGGTATGATGCAATGAGCTTTATCTATATCACAGCTGTCTTGATCTACGTGGCCTTCCTTGAGAGTGGACCAGGCCCCATTCTGTGGTTCATTGTGACTGAACTCTTTGGACAGGGACCATGCCCCACTGTCATGTCTTTACCACATTCTTCATTACCTTCCTGAACTTCACCTTCCTCACAGTCCTTGAGACCTGAGGCATGAATTCTGAGGCTATCACACGTGCCTTTGAAGGGCAGGCTCATGAGTCCAGTAATCTGGGCAAGGCTTCTTGGTGGACATGAACAACATTCAACCTGTTAAGGAGTCCACCATCAATGTCTAGTCCACCTTCCTCCCAACATGGAAAGCAAATTATATTAAAACTCATCCCTATGTATACAGTAAAAAAAAAATAAAAGATATACACATTTTTTTAAGTCAGACAATGCCACCATCCCAACAACTATTTTCCCCAGCACTTCCCCACTCCCTTTTCCACCCTCCCCCTGCTTCCTCTACTGTATAGCACTTTCTGCAATTTATTTGTTTGTTTATTTATTTTTAATTAGTGTTTTGTGGGTATGTTTGATGTTGGGATTCACTGTGGTATATTCATGTATGTACATATTAAAGTTTGTCAGATTAATTCCACTGTTCTTCCCTTTTCCTGTCCCTCCTCCTCCTCCCTCAATCTCCTCCACCTACTCTACTGATCTTTCCTTTATTTTGATGAAATTATCTACCCCCCTTATTTTGGATTAGCTTCCACATATCAGAGAAAACAACTGACCTTTGATTTTTTTTTTGGACTAGCTTATTTCACTTGGCATGATAATCTCCAGTTCCATCCATTTACTGGCAAATGCCATAATTTCATTCTTCTTTATGGTAGAATAATGCTCCTTGGTGTATATTTATCACATTTTCTTTATCCATCCATCTTTTGAAGCACACGTAGGTTGGTTCCACAGTCTAGCTATTGTGAACTGAGCTGCTATCAACATTGATATGGCTGCATCACTGTAGTATGCTGATTTTAAATCTTTTGGGTATATGTTGAGCAGTGGGATAACTGGGTCAAATGGTGGTTCCATTCCAAGTTTTCTGAGGAATTCCCATACTGCTTTCCATAGTGATTGCACCAATTTGCATTCCCACCAGCAATGTTTGAGTGAAACTTTCCCCTGACATCCTCACCAACATTTATTATTACTTGTTTTCTTGACAATTGCCATCCTGACTGGAGTGAGACGGAATCTCAGTGTGGGCTTTAATTTGCATTTCTCTAATTACTAGAGATTTTGAACATTTATTCATATATTTGTTAACCCATCACATTTCTTCTGTGAAGTGTGTGTTCAGTTCCTTTGTCCATTTATTGATTGGGTTGTTATTTTGGTGTTAAGTTTTTTCAGTTCTTTGCATATCCTGGAGATTAATGCTCTGAGCTGCAGGTGGCAATGATTTTCTCCCATTCTGTAGGTTCTCTCTTCAAGTTCTTGATTGTTTCCTTTGCTGTGAAGAAGCTTTTTAGTTTCAATCCATTCCATTTATTCTTGAGTTTCTTTCTTTCTTGCGATTTAGAAGCCTTGTTGAGGAGGTCAGCTCTAAGCAGACATGATTTAGAGTTCGGCCTTTATTTTCTTCTAGTAGGTTCAGGATTTCTAGTTTAATGCCTAGGTCCTTGATCCACTTTGAGTTTTGTGCAGGGTGAGAGATAGGGATTATATTTCATTCTGCTACATATGGATTTCCAGTTTTTCCAGAAACATTTGTTGAAGAGGCTATTTTTTCTCCAATGTATGTTTATGGCAACTTTGTCTGAGATAACTCTATGTGGGTTTGTTTCTGAGTGTTCTATTCCATACCATTGGTCTTCATGTCTGTTTTGGTACAAATACTATGTCATTTTTGCTACTCTAGCTCTATAGTATAATTTAAGGTCTGGTATTGTGATGTCTCCTGCTTTACTTTTCTTCTTAAGAATTGCTTTGGCTATTCTGGATCTCTTATTTTTCCAAATGAATTTCATGATTTTGCAGTTTTTATTTCTATGAAGAGTGTCACTGGAATTTTAATAGGAATTACATTAAATCTGTATAGTGCTTTTGGTAGTATGGCCATTTTGACAATCTTAATTCTGTCTATCCATAAACATAGGAGATCTTTCCATCTTCCAAGGTCTTCTTCAATTTCTTTAGTGTTCTGCCGTTTTTATTATAGCGCTCTTTCGCCTCTTTTGTTAGATTGATTCCCAAGTATTTTATTTTTTTTAAAGGCTACTGTGAATGGGATAGTTTTCCTAATTTCTCTTTCAGCTAGTTAATCATTGGTGTACTGGAACACAATTGATTTATAGGTGTTAATTTTATATCTTGTTACTTTGCTAAATTTGTTAATGAGTTCTAGGAGTTTTCTCGTGGAGTTTTTAGGGTCTTCTAAATATAGAATCTTGTCCTCAGCAAACAGGGAGTTTGAGTTCTTCTTTTCCTATTCAAATCCCTTTAATTTCTTTCTTTTGCCTAATTGCTCTGGCTAGAGTTTCAAGAACTATTTAATAGAAGGGGTGAAAGAGGGCATCCTTGTCTTGTTCCAGTTTATAGAGGCAATGCTTTCAATTTTTCTCTATTTAGTAGGATGTTAACCTGTGTTTAACATATATAGCTTTTACAATGTTGAGGTGTGTTCCTACTATCTCTAGTTTTTCTAGTGTGGAGGTGAAATTTCAATGTAGTTTTGATTGGCACTTTCCTAATTACTAGAGAGGTCGAACATGTTTTAATATATTTGTTGACCATTTGTATTTCTTCTTTTGATAAATATTTAATTCTTTTGCCCATTTATTGATTGGGTTATTTGGGTTTTGTGTGTGTGTGTGTGTGTGTGTGTGTGTGTGTTGCTTTTTGAGTTCTTGTATATTCTTGGTATACTCTGGATATTAATGCCCTATCTGCACCAATCTCATCCTTCAGTGCTATTAGTATTTCTATACTATGATTGCTTTTATGTAATTTTGCTATGTTCTTTCAAAGTATCTGTATGATTATATATTCCTATTGTCTATGTATGAGGGTCTAAAATTTTCAATTATCTACAGTCAGGTTTTCATTCCATTTGCTTAACAAGGTAGACAATGACATCCTTGTGACTAAACCAATGGTCAACTTACATTAGTCATCCTGCTTGACCTATTAGCAGCATTTGAGATTTATCTAATCTCTCATTCGTCCTTGAAACACTTCTTCATTTGGTGTCTAGAAAATCTCAATCTCCTGTTTTTCTCCTTGGCTAATCAATGGCAAGCCCTGGACTCAGTCCACTAATCTTTTCCCTTCTCTTCTATCTATGTTCATTCCCTTCAGGAACTCACCCAATCTACTATTTATATATCTTATCTATAAATATATAATTTACAGACTAAACCTGTATTCTCTAATACAGTAGCCAATAGCGCCATGTTTCCATATGAATTAAATGACCTAAAATTAAATTATCTAAAATTAAAGATTCAGGGGTTAGGGGTATAACTCAGTGTTATAGTACTTGCCTGGCACAAATAATACCCTGAGTTTGATACCTAGCACTGCAAAAACAAAAAAAACCAAATGAACAAAAAATCCATTCATCAGTCACATTAACTACATTTGTGTGTGTGTGTGTGTGGTACTGAATATTGAACTTGAGGGTGCTCTACTACTGTGTGTACCACTGCTACACACAAGGCCTTTTTATTTTGTATTTTGAGACAGAGTCACTCTAAGTTACCAGGGTTAGCCTCGAACTTGTTATCTTCCTGCTTTAGCCACCTGAGTTGCTGGGATGATAGTCACTGTGCCCAGCACATCAAATATGTTTTTAGAGTTCAAGGGCTAGTGGTTACAAACTGTATGTATACACACACACACACACATTTCTATCATTACAGAAAGTTCTATTGTATAGCACTGATCTAGAACTCCTCTGAATTCTAGATTTATATATCCAGTTGCCTTTCTGATATTTCCACTTGAATGTCAATAAGCCCCTTATAACCAAAGTCCTCATATTCCTCCTCCTTAAACCTTCTCCTTTCATTTTTTTCTACTTTAGTTGATGACAATTCCATCCTTCTCATTGTTCAAGCCAGAAACCACAGGGTAACCCTTGACTCCACTCTCATTCTACATCCAACTGATTAGCAAATTCTGTCAGCTATATATATTTAGGATTTGACCACTCCTTACAACCTTTACTTCTACCTTGTTTGAAGCCACTGTCAGATTTGTTTCCTAATTGGTCTCCCTGCTCCTATCCTTACCCCAGGTCTATTTTCAACCTAACAGCTAGAGAATTCTCATTAAATTCAAAGTCAGATCATGTCAGTCTTCTGTTCAAAATCTTTTAATAGCTTCCCAGCTCACTCACAGCAAGTCAGCCTCTATAACAGCATATTGGGCCCTGTGTGATCTGACTCTATGTGTGATCTCATCTCCTACTAGCTTCCCTGTGCACACTCCTTGGCAGTCACACTGGCTATTCCTCAAAAGCAACAAGCACGTTGATTCTTCCCCAGGATATATAATTTAGAAATCATTAAGTTTAAAGATCAATAAGTTAGCTTAGCTGGGTGCTGTGATGCATGCCTGTAATCCCAGCAACTTGGAAGGTTGAGGCAGGAAGAACACAGATTCAAGGCCATCCTCAGCAAATTAGCAAGACCCTAAGCAACTTGGTGAAACCCTATCTCAAAATAAAAAATAAAATGGGCTGGGGATGTGGCTCAATGGTAAAGTGCCCCTGGGTTCAATTTTCAGTACCCTGTCCCCAAGTAAATAAAATAAAAATAAAAGGAAATAAAAACAAGTCTATTTGCAGATAACTAGGTATTCTATCTATAAGTACGAGGTCCCTAGCCAGTGAGTGGGGATTAAATGATATGAACTACATAAAGAAAAAGGTCTTCCAAAAACTGCAATCCCAATTACTTTACTAAGCCCATATCTTACCAAAAAAATCAGTTAGCTAATTATCTGGAATGGTAGAGCCAAATTATCAGCTGACAATATTTTTAAAAATAAAATTTTAATTACAATAAAAACTGAAAGACTATGGATTAAGGTTTCCTCTTGGCAATAGTATAAATATACAAATTATTATTTGCCAAAATTTTAAAAGATCACAGTATAATGTATAACTTCCTATTCTCAAATCAGGTTCAACTCAATACAACTGGTTTACAAACTTTATTACTGGCCAATTTTGAAATAAGCTTGTGAAAGAATGCAATTCAATACATTGATTCCTTCATCAAGAAAATTTTGCTATGAAAAACATTCTGGATGAATTAAATATACTTACTAATATACATGCTTTATATCCTGGTTTAAGCTCCTATCTCACTATAGACTGAACTCATATTTCATAAATTAGCATAGGTTCATGAATCATACTTTGAGTAGCGCTGCCCTAAATCATCCCCTTTGTCTTTATTTTTTATCCCCTGAGCTGGGGATTAAGTTCAGGACCTTGCATATGCTAGGTAAGTATTTTAACACTGAGTTACATCTCCAGTCTACCTCCTTCATCTTTAATCTAAGCCTATCCAATAATTTTTAATACCTTCTACATGCAATATCAGAGTTTCTATGTCATCTCCTATTCTGCAATTTATTGCAGTTTATATGCATCTTGTTTTCTAGATATCACCAATTCTCCTTATTTATATTATAGAATTTTAATGCTGGTTAGAAGCCTATAACATAAGAACAGTAACATTCTAGTTAAAAAACTAACAGATTCAAAAGTATAATTTTAAAAGATTGTATAATAGCACTTTGCAAAGGTGAGAATGTGTAATATATCAGCTTTGAAAACTTAGTTTAATTTTGAAAGAGATATAAAATCATCCACTCTTCAACACTAACCTAAATATTCCATCAGTTGTTCAGCAGTTATGATTTCCATCATTGGTGGAAGTTTCACCTGAAAAAGAAAGTATTAGTGCTATAAAATCCAATTTTTTGGATGATTGAAGTGTTTACTGCAATCAGAAACATAAGTATTTATACAAACGTGTCTACTATATGTATGTGTAAACTTTCATTTTTATTAGAATTTTTATAAAAATAACGAAGTCAATCCTATCACTGTGCAATTTACAGGGTGATATAAAAGACTGAGAAATGCTTTCAAAGCCAAATGCTATATATCCTCCACTATTCATCATAATTATTAATAATTAGGTAACTACAAACAGTGTCCTACATGATACAAAATTCAGTTAAAGGACAAGAAAAGGTACCAATGTGACAGTCATCCATGGAGCAGTTTTACTGAAGAACCCAGTTCAAGATGGGTGTGGTGGCACATGCCTATAGTTCCAGTGGCTACAGAGGCTAAAGAAAGAGGATCTCAAGTTCAAAGTCAGTCTCCGTAATTTAGCGAGTCCCTAAGCAACTTAGCGAGACTTTGTCTCAAAATAAAAAATAAAAAGAGATTAGGATGTGGCTCAGTGGCTAAGTGTCCCTGGGTTCAATCCCTGGTACCAAAATTAAACAAAAAGAACACAGTTGAATATTCCATTATTTCAGTCTACCTTGAACATTTTTCTAACTGTTAAAATGTTTATACAGTATTAAACCATTAATAATACACTGAAGAATTTATCTCTACTATAATAAAGTTTAAAAACTGGGCTGGGGTTGTAGCTCAGTGTAAGAGCACTTGCCTAGCACATGTAAGAAACTGGTTAGATCCTCAGCACCACATAAAAATAAAAATAAATAAAAGTATTGTGTCCATCTACAATTAAAAATATTTTTAAAAAATCTTTTAAAAATCTTTTAAAAATGGTTTAAAAACTGGCAAAATTAAACTATCTTGTTTTTCCACATAAGTGGTGAAACCATAGAGAAAAGAAAGTAAATGGATATTACAAAAATCAGGATTATAATTATTCCTGGGGGAAAGGAAGGGCATAGAGACTTCAATGGCAATGTTCTGTTTCTTAACTTGTTATGGTAGTTCCACTGATGTTTTCTTTATAATAACACATTAATTAATAACTTTATAATAATTCATGGAATCTGTTTGATGTACTTTTCTGTATTGTTTCACAATAAAAAGATTAAAAGTATATACATACATTGTAATTATATTTAAGTTGGAAATCCCCCCCAAATCCATTCAAGCTAATTCAGCTACATAGCACTGGTCTAAAATAATTTTTCAAATAAGTTGTTAGATGCATTACATGAATATTACACTCAATGATTATAAATATTTTAACTGACACAAACATATTCTGTTACATTCACAGATGAAGAGAAAAATATATACTACAGAAGGGAAACTCCAACAAAATAATTACTGTATCAATGATAGGAAGATGAAAGCTAGGCAATCAAAAATTCCTCAGGAATTTTCTGCTTACCCAAGGAAATCAGTTAAATAAACTTCTCCAACAATTCTCTGAGGTGTTCTAGATTTATGTTATCAAATATATTAATGACATGTCAAAAATTTTTGCTTTAATCAATGAGTAAAGTGAGTTTTATCAATGAACCCTATAAAACCAAATGGTACTGAGATCCTCTGAGAGCATATATGACGGATGATACTTATGATTTAGTTATCCAGTAGATTTATCACTTAGTAAAACCAAGAGATGTCATGAAGGTTTTGATCATTACTTCATTCTAAATTATTTTTACTCTCTATGACATATTTTTAAAAAATATAACGCTTTTTTAGCAGATTTTGAGCAGAAAATAGACACCTCCTATACACAGCACATTTTAAAACTGAAATTCATCAGCAAATTATAGTTTATTATCTGTTTTTCTAAACAAAGATTTTTCTTAAACATACTCTTATTTATTTATGTATTCTTTGACTGCTTTTGCACTACAATGTCAGAGTTTAATTTCTCTAACAAAGACTGCATGTACACAAAGTCTAAAATATTTAGATTTTAACTGTCATCATATAATATACATATATATATATATATATTTTTTTTTTTTTTTTTTTTTTTTTTTTTTTTGGTATCAGGAATTGAACTCAGAGGCACTTGACCACAGAGCCATATCCCCAGCCCTATTTTGTATTTTATTTAGAGATAGGGTCTCACTGAGTTGCTTAGTGCCATGCTTTTGCTGAGGCTGGTTTGAACTCATGATCCTTCTGCCTCAGCCTCCCAAGGCACGGGAATGACAGGTGTGCGCCACTGTGCCCGGCATCATATAATACTTTATCAAGGTTTTTCAACATTAATATCTGATATTTAGGACTGAGGATGTGGCTAAGAGTAGAGTAGTTGTCTATATGTGCGCAAGGCCTGGATTCAATCCTCAGCACTGCAAAAGAAAGAAAGAAAAAAAAAAAAAAAGATTTGATACTCAAACCAGTGGAATTTATATCCTAAAAATGGAATTTTCAATTTTGAACCAATCATAAAATTCCACTAACAATGTTTCTTAAACAAATTAAGCCCTATCCTCTTTGGTTAGTATAGTCATCCTACTATAAAGTTGTCAAAATATAAAAGCAAGGGGACTAAAAATCTAGCTCAGTGGTAAAGACTGTGCTTAGTGAGGCTTCTGGGTTCAATCCCAGCACCAGGAGGTGGGGTGACTAAGGTAAGGGTGTTAGAAATATACATTCTATAATCGTAGATATCTGCAACATATGTTTTGAGGATTTAGTCTTGAAATTTCCAAATAGCAACTGCCTACCACATCTTGCTTCAAACACAAGAAATGGTAAATGACAACCTCTATATATTGATTTTAGAAGACCAACCAAGAACTACTCAATTTTAAAGTATTTTATTTTATTTTATTGTGGACTGGGGATTGAACCAGAGCTTCACTCATGCTAGACAAGTACTCTACCACTGAGCATACCCCAGGTCCCTTCCTCCACTAATTTTTCCTAATTTTGAGACAGAGTCTTAACTAAATTTTCCAGGGTGGCCTTGAACTTGCAATTCTCCTGCCTTAGCCTCCCAAATAACTGGGATTTTAGTTGTGTACCAACACACCTAGCCAAATGTACAAGTATTTTAACTCACTTATACACAAGTATACTTAATGGTAGATTCATTTCCTGAAGTAGGTACTAAAATACTCTGTATGTTCACTGAAGCTATGGACAAGGGCTGGGGATATAGCTCAGTTGGTAGAGTGTTTGCCTTGTGTGCACAAGGCCCTGGGTTGAATTCCCAGCACCACAAAACAACAACAACAAAAAAACCCTATGGACAAAAAAAGTATAACAGTGAAGAAATGTATACCTTGCATGGATCTCATTTATTACTTTTTAATCACAAAATGAAGATCTTCCTAAAAGCTTGCTTATCTTTTTACTTTCCTACACCATTACCTCAAAAGCAAGTGCAGAGGGTTTTGTCAAGGATCTAAGATATGCGTATTTGTCTCTAGAATTTATTAAAGAAAAAACAAGTTATAAGATAGCAGGCTAGGGTTGGGGTTGTGGCTCAGTGGTACAGTGCTTGTTGGCATGCATGAGGCACTAGGGTAGATCCTCAGCACCACATAAAAATAAATAAAATAAAGGTATCGTGTCCATCTACAACCAAAAAAATATATATTAAAAAAAACTAGCAAAAATTACAAAATTAGCAGTTGTGGCAGTCTAAATTATAAGTTTTACAGTGAAATAAATGAAGTACGATCTCTTTAATAGTAATCTATAACACTGTTTATAAGTAAATAAGTATTCTAATATATGAATACTTATCTGGAAGTCACTCTTATAGTTTAAATATTCTTCCTAAAATATGAACAAAGCCTCTTAGCACATATTAATGCATAGTTCCATATTATTAAAGGCAAAATAAAGTGAGGTTTTATATATAATATGAAAATAGATAATGTCCTGTCTTATAAGATTGCATTATATTAATTAGATTTCCTGAGAAATTATTAATATAAGAATAATAAAAATAACAAAAATACTTAAACCACTAAAAGAAAATAGCTACTACAATTTCAAATATTCTACTGTAAGGCAAAACCTTACTAATGAGCCCAGTTATTCTGTAATTTCTAATTTAAAGAGTGAAGTGTATTTGAGAATACTCAAACGAAGCCAAAAATAGATAAGAGGTGCTAGGGATGTAGCTCAGTGGTAGAGTATGCACCTAGCAATGCCTAAAGCCCAGGGTTCAATCCTCAGCACCACATACAGTTAAATAAATAAAAACAACAAAACCTTCTGTCTAAAGTACAAGAGTGACCAGCCATAGGTTATTGTGAAATATCTAATTGGAATATCAGTTTAATAAAACAGAAAAACATTCAATTAAATTTTAGGTAAAAATTCACCAAGGCTGGGGGTGCAGCTCAGTGGTACAGTGCTTGCTTAGCATGAGCAAGGCCCTAGTTCAGTCCCCAGCACTATGGAAAAACAACAACAACAACAACATTTATTTGGAGCACTGGGGATTGAACCAAGAGTGTCACATATGCAAGACAAGCACTCTCCCACTGAGTTACATATCTTGCCCTTTAAAAAAAAATGTATACTGACAGCCAAGTGTGGTGGTACACAACTGTAATCTCAGCAACGTGGAAGGCCAAGGCAGAAGAATAGGAATTCAAAACTAGCCTCAGCAACTAAGCAAGATCCTAAGCAACTTAGATCCTATTTCAAAATAAAAAAGTCTGGGAATATGGCTCAGTGGTTAAGGGGTCCTGGGTTTAATCCCTACTACCAAAAAAAAAAAAAAAGAAAAGAAAACAAAAACAAAAACAAAAAAACCCAAAACCAAAAAACCCAAAACCAGTATGTTTTATTTTGAGACAGGGTCTCAATAAGTTCCTCCAGGTAGCCTCAAACTTGCAATCCTCCAACCTCAACTTCTTATGAGTATGAGTGTGTGCCACTTGAGACATATTTTACATCAAAAATTGACAAAGTTTGTGACCAATAAAGAAAGGAAACTTTTTTATAAAAAATAAAAGGACTGGTGATATAACTCAGTGGTAGCACCCCTGGGTTCAACTCCTTGTACTGGGAAACAAAAAACAAAACAAAACAAAAAAAAAAACAAACTATGGAGAATGATGGAGAAGGCATAATCAATCAACTTAGACTCATGAGACTAAAAAATCGGGATCCATTTAATCATCAAAAATAGAAAATCTGATTTGGGTGCAATGGAGTCCAGCTACTCAACAGGCTGAGGACAAAAGACTAAGGCCAGTCTCAATAATTTAGCAAGACCCTGCCTCAAAATATAAAAAGGGGGCTGGGGCTGTAGCTCAGTGGCAAAGTGCTTGCCTAGCACATGTGAAGCACTGGGTTCGATCCTTAGCACTGCATAAAATAAACAAATAAAATAAAGGCATTCTGCTCATCTACAACTACCAAAAAAATACACACACACACACACACACACACACACATGATTGAGGATGTATCTCGGTGGTAAAGCATCCCTGGGTTCAATCCCTAGTAACAACAAAAGGAATTTGACAAGAGAAGACAAGTTAGTTTGTAGAAGAAAATACTTTGGAACTGTGTTTGAATGACAAACAGGAAGTTGAAACATTGCATTATATTCCCATAAAGATATACAGTTATTTTTAATTTAGAAATTTGGGGTACAGGGATATGATTGGATAGGAGGAATAACTTCTAATGTTATACAGCACATTAGAAAAACTATGTCTCTCAAGTAATTGAATATTTCAAAATAGCTAGTGGAGAAGGTTTTAAATATTCCCCAAACAAGGAAATTAAAAATGTCCAAGGCATTTACCTGTTACTCTGATCTGATCATTACACATTGTATACATGTACTGAAATGTTACACTGCAACCAATAAATATGTACAATTACCATATGTCAATAATAAAAATATATTAAAAAAACAGGAAGTTGAGCTGGAACTTGAGATAACATTTTAAATTCATACGTGAATTATTTGATCTCCATAATACAGACTATTTTTGCATTACAGTTGGCCCTTCCTAGTCATAGGTTCCATCAACCAGACAGAAAATATTCAAGGGGAGGGGCAATTTCATCTGTACTGAACATGTACAGACTTTTAAAATTGTTATTATTCCCAAAGCAATAGAGTGTGACAACATTTACACAGCATTTATATTTTATTAGGTATTTAAATAATCTAGAGATAATTTAAACAGGAAGATACACACATAGGATGTATACAAATATGATGCCATTTTATATTGAGCATCTTTGGGAGTCCTGGATCCAATCCACCATAGTCAGCGAGGAATAAGGTATTTATGGTAAAACGAATCACTAAATAATATAATTTCTTCTTAGTTCAAATTTCACTAATTTTGTATATGCATCATATACACACATATCAATGTTTTCAGCATGAATCTAAAACATTCATTATATTTTGGGTTAAAATTGTAAAGAAAATGTTCTTCTGAAAATATTAGAAACATTATTAGTGGGAACCAAAGAAAAGAAAGGTAAGCCTTCTCTTTTTTCAAAATAAGGACCCAAAAACTTATGGATCCTCTCAACATGACTTAAATTCTGGCTCCCGCAAATAAAATGTATGTCTTATAAGATATTACACATCATGTTTTGTATTTTAATTTCTTATATGTACTATTCATTTATTACTAAAATTAATTATTATACTTACAAATATTAAAAATTTAGACTGTTAGCCAGATATGGCTAGAATACACCAATAGTTTCAGATACTTGGAATGCTGAGGCAGGATTATTTGAGACCAGTAGTTCAAGGACAGCGTGGGCAACACAGAAACACCTTGACTCAAAAATGAATAAACAGGGCTGGGATTGTGGCTCAGTGGTAGAATGCTTGCCTAGCATGTGTGAGGCATGGGGTTCAATTCTCAGCACTGCATAAACATAAATGAATGAAATAAAGATCAAAAACTAAAAATAATTTTAAAAGCTATTAAAAAATGAATAAATAAAAATTTTAAAATTCAAAAAAATAAGTAAAATTCCAACTTTTTGGTGAATCTAATTGGCTTTCTACTTGCTACCAGTATTTCAAATCAGAAAAATTTTATGAGACAACCTCAAACTCGGGCTAATTTGGAACACTTTCATCATTAATTTTTATCATAATATAGATCCCTTCTTCCAATTAACACAACTGCCTATTTAAAACCAACAAAAATTACAGGTTAAATTATAGACACTTCGAAGTATTTTAAAGAAGGTTGTTACAATGAGATTTACTAGCAAAAGAAAGCATTTTCAACATATGAAAGCATTTTCAATGTTCAATCCTCAACAGTACAAATTTAAGAAGTTCAGCAAGCTTGCCATGCTGAAAAATCTCCACAAACAAAACCTAAAAGTGAAACTTCTACATTAATTGCTTAAAAGATACATGGGAACAGGGTAGGATAACAAACCAGTCTGAAGACAACTGAAGTAGTCCAGGTAAAAGATGAAGAAAGCTTCAAGGATAGTAGCGGTAGAGATAGAAATTTTTAATTACTGAAAAACAGCCAAGAATGTATTTCATAAACAATGATGGCAAAGGCAAGTTTACTCACCACAGAACCCAAGAAAGAATCTGAAATTAGAAGTGTCAGATAATGCTTTTCCACACAGAGTCAGCCACAAGTCCCTGAGCCAGCGGAGAGCTCCGACCCGCAGGCAGCCTCTGGGATCAGGGCACGCAAGGCAGAGACTTCTCCAGGCGACCCTGCCCGCCTCCGGCCACAGGTTCTTTCCACAGGGCAATCCAAGATGGCGGACTAGAGGGTGACTGCATCTCCTGTCACTCCAGAACCCAGGATTCAAGAAGGGGAGGCACTGACAGACTCGGACTAAAATAGAGCCACGGGGTGAGTCTCCCCCACCGGGTGAAGCTCGGCCTGGGCAGCAGGCCCAGATCTGGGCGGCTTATCAGAGTAGGGCAGGGCAGCTAGAGTCTTCCCCAGGCAGCCCTGTGCACTCCGGCGGTGGGCTCCTCCACACGGCCAGCTTCTCCAGTTTCTCGGAGCAGGCCCCCCAGTGAGAGCCTTTCTGCACAGAGCCAGCTCCAAGCCCTGGAACCAGTAGCGGGCTAGGGGCAGCTATGTTCGGAAGCACTGCATTTTCAAGTTCCTCCAAGACTTCAGGCTACTGAAGGCTGGGAACTGATACACTGGAAATCTACAGGGACCCTATAAGCCAATAGAGGAAATCTGCAATATCTCAGAGTCCCATTGACATCTGACCAATATGAGAAAACAAGGGAAGAAGATGTCCCAAACAAACCTAGATACTATATCAATAAAACCCAATGACAGTACAGCAGAAGAAATGTCAGAAAGGGAGTTCAGAATGTACATAATTAAAACAATCAGAGAAGCAAACGAGGAGATGAAAGAGCAAATACAGGCATTGAATGAAGAGATGAAAGAGCAAATGCAGTCATTAAATGATCACACCAATCAACAGTTAAAAGACCAAATGCGGGAAGCAAGAGATCATTTCAATAAAGAGTTAGAAATACTGAAAAAAAAAAAACAAACAGAAATTCTTGAAATGAAGGAAACAATAAACCAAGTTAAAAACTCCATAGAAAGCATAACCAATAGGATAGAACACCTGGAAGACAGAACCTCAGACATTGAAGACAAAATATTTAATCTTAAAAACAAAGTTGACCAAACAGAGAAGATGGTAAGAAATCATGAACAGAATCTACAAGAATTATGGGATATCATGAAAAAGCCAAATTTAAGAATTATTGGGATTGAGGAAGGCTTAGAGAAACAAACCAAAGGAATAAACAATCTATTCAATGAAATAATATCAGAAAATTTCCCAAATCTGAAGAATGAAATGGAAAAGCAAGTACAAGAGGCTTATAGCACTCCAAATATACAAAATTACAACAGACCCACACCAAGGCACATTATTATGAAAATACCTAACATACAAAATAAAGACAGAATTTTAAAGGCCACAAAAGAAAAGAATCAAATTACATTCAGGGGGAAACCAATAAGAATATCAGCAGATTTTTCAATCCAGACCCTAAAAGCTAGAAAGGCCTGGAACAACATTTACCAAGCCCCAAAAGAAAATGGATCCAACCAAGAATCTTATACCCAGCAAAACTTACTTTCAGATTTGACGACAAAATAAGATCCTTCCAAGATAAACAAAAGCTAAAGGAATTTACACAAAGAAAGCCGGCATTACAGAACATTCTCAGCAAAATATTCCATGAGGAAGAGATGAAAAACAACGATGCAAATCAGCAACGGGAGGAACTAGCCTAAAGGAATAGTCAAATAAAGGAGAAACCAAATCATGTCAAAAAACAAAAATGAGTCAAATGACTGGGAATACAAATCATATCACAATAATAACCCTGAATGTTAATGGCCTGAACTCATCAATCAAAAGATATAGACTGCAAGATTGGATTAAAAAGAAAAATCCAACAATATGCTGCCTGCAAGAGACTCATCTCATAGAAAGAGATACCCATAGACTAAAGGTGAAAGGATGGGAAAAAACATACCATGCACACGGACACAGCAAAAAAGCTGGAGTATCCATCCTCATTTCAGATAATGTGGACTTCAAGCCAAAACTAGTCAGAAGGGATAAAGAAGGACATTATATACTGCTTAAGGGAAGCATAAATCAGCAAGACATAACAATCATAAATATCTATGCCCCGAACAGTGGCTCATCCACGTACGTCAAACAAATCCTTCTCAATTCCAGAAATCAAATAGACCACAACACAATAATACTAGGCGATTTTAACACACCTCTCTCACCACTGGATAGATCTTCCAAACAAAAATTGAACAAAGAAACCATAGATCTCAATAACACAATCAACAAATTAGACTTAACCGACATATATAGAATATACCATCCAACAAGAACGAATACACTTTCTTCTCAGCAGCACATGGATCCTTCTCTAAAATAGACCATATTTTATGCCACAAAGCTACTGTTAGCAAATACAAGAAGAGATACTACCTTGTACTCTATTAGATCATAATGGATTGAAATTAGAAATAAATGACAGAATAAAAAACAGAAACTTCTCCAATACCTGGAGATTGAATACTACACTATTATATGATGAATGGATAACAGAAGACATCAGGAGGGAAATAAAAAAATTCTTAGAAGTAAACGAGAACAAAGACACATCATATCAAAATCTCTGGGACACTATGAAAACAGTACTTAGAGGAAGATTTATTTCATGGGGCGCATTCAACAAAAGAAGTAGAAATCAACAAATAAACGACTTAACACTACAGCTCAAAACCCTAGAAAAAGAAGAGCAGACCAACACCAAAAGTAGTAGAAGACAGGAAATAGTTAAAATCAGAGCCGAAATCAACGAAATTTAAACAAAAGAAACAATTGGAAAAATTAACAAAATAAATAGTTGGTTCTTTGAAAAAATAAACAACATTGATAAGCCCTTAGCCACACTAACAAAGAGAAAGAGGGAGAAAACTCAAATTACTAAAATTCGGAATGAACAAGGAAATATCACAACAGACACGAGTGAAATACAATACATAATTAGAAGTTATTTTGAAAATCTATACTCCAACAAAACAGAAAACTTCGAAGACTTCAAAAAGTTTCTAGAGACTTATGAATTACCTAAAGTGAACGAGGAGGACATACAAAACTTATATAAATCAATTTTAAGCAATGGAATAGAAGAGGTCATCAAAAGCCTACCAACAAAGAAAAGTCCGGGACCAGATGGGTTCTCAACCGAGTTCTACAAAACCTTTAAAGAAGAGCTCATTCCAATACTCCTCAAAGTATTCCATGAAATAGAAGAGGAGGGAACCCTCCCAAACTCGTTCTATGAAGCCAGTATCACCCTGACACCTAAACCAGACAGAGACACATCGAGGAAAGAAAATTTCAGACCAATATCCTTAATGAAAATCGACACAAAAATTCTCAACAAAATTTTAGCAAATCGCATACAAAAATATATTAAAAAGATAGTGCACCACGATCAAGTGGGTTTTATCCCAGGGATGCAAGGTTGGTTCAACATCCGGAAATCAATAAATGTCATTCACCATATCAACAGACTTAAAGTTAAGAATCACATGATTATTTCAATAGATGCAGAAAAAGCATTCGATAAAATACAGCATCCCTTCATGCTCAAAACACTAGAAAAAATTGGGGTAGTGGGAACATTCCTAAACATTGTAAAGGTCATCTATGCTAAGCCCATGGCCAATATCATTCTAAATGGTGAAAAACTGAAAGCATTCCCCCTAAAAACTGGAACAAGGCAGGGATGCCCTCTTTCACCACTTCTATTCAACATCGTCCTTGAGACTCTAGTGAGAGCAATTAGACAAACCAAAGAAATTAAAGGGATATGAATTGGAAAAGAAGAACTCAAACTATCCCTGTTCGCTGATGACATGTTTATATATTTAGAGGAACCAGGAAATTCCACCAGAAAACTTTTAGAAACTCATAAGTGAATTCAGTAAAGTAGCAGGTTACAAGATCAATGCTCATAAATCCAAAGCATTTTTTATACATAAGTGATGAATCTTCAGAAAGAGAAATTAGGAAAACTACCCCATTCACAATAGCATCGAAAAAAATAAAATACTTGGGAATCAATCTCACAAAAGAGGTGAAAGACCTCTACAATGAGAACTACAGAACACTAAAGAAAGAAATTAAAGAAAACTTTAGAAGATGGAAAGATCTCCCATGTTCTTGGATAGGCAGAATTAATATCGTCAAAATGGCCATACTACCTAAAGTGCTATACAGATTCAATGCAATTCCAATTAAAATTCCAATGATGTACCTTACAGAAATAGAGCAAGCATTTATGAAATTCATCTGGAAGAATAAAAAACCCAGAATAGCTAAAGCAATCCTCAGTAGAAAGAGCGAAGCAGGGGGTATCGCAATACCAGATCTTCAACTCTATTCCAAAGCAATAGTAACAAAAACAGCATGGTATTGGTACCAAAATAGACAGGTAGATCAATGGTACAGAAGAGAGGACATGGACACAAACTCAAATAAATACAATTTTCTCATACTAGACAAAGGGGCCAAAAATATTGAATGGAGAAAAGATAGCCTCTTCAACAAATGGTGCTGGGAAAACTGGAAAACCATATGCAACAGAATTAAATTAAACCCCTATCTCTCACACTGCACAAAACTCAACTCAAAATGGATCAAGGACCTCGGAATCAGACCAGAGACCCTGCAGCTTATAGAAGAAAAAGTAGGTCCAAACCTTCAACTTGTTGGCTTAGGATCAGACTTCCTTAACAGGACTCCCATAGCACAAGAAATAAAGGCAAGAATCAATAACTGGGATAGATTCAAACTAAAAAGCTTTCTCTCAGTAAAGGAAACTATCAGTAATGTGAAGAGAGAGCCTACAGAGTGGGAGAATATCTTTGCCACTCATACTTCAGATAGAGCACTAATCTCCAGAATCTATAAAGAACTCAAAAAACTCTACACCAAGAATACAAATAATCCAATCAACAAATGGGCTAAGGAAATGAACAGACACTTCACAGAAGAAGACATACAAGCAATCAACAGATATATGAAAAAATGTTCAACATCTCTAGTAATAAGAGAAATGCAATCAAAACCACCCTAAGATTTCATCTCACCCCAATTAGAAAGGCGATTATCAAGAACACAAGCAACAATAGGTGTTGGAGAGGATGTGGGGAAAAAGGTACACTCATACATTGCTGGTGGGGTTGCAAATTAGTGCAGCCACTCTGGAAAGCAGTATGGAGATTCCTCAGAAAGCTTGGAATGGAACCACCATTTGACCCAGCTATCCCACTCCTTGGCCTATACCCAAAGGACTTAAAATCAGCATACTACAGAGATACAGCCACATCAATGTTCATAGCTGCTCAATTCACCATAGCCAGATTGTGGAACCAACCTAGATGTCCTTCAGTTGATGAATGGATAAAGAAACTGTGGCATATATATATATATACAATGGAATATTACTCTGCCATGAAGAATGATAAAATTATGGCATTTGCAGGCAAATGGATGAAATTGGAGAATATCATGCTAAGTGAGATAAGCCAATCTCAAAAAACTAAAGGACGAATGATCTCGCTGATAAGCGGATGAGGACATATAATGGGGGGTGGGAGGGGTTAGCGTTAGGGTTAGGGTTTGGTTTAGGGTTAGGGATAAGGAGGGTGGTAAGAATGGAGGAAGGAAGGACTGTATAGAGGGAAAAGAGGGGTGGGAGCGGTGGGGGGAGGGGAAAATAACAGAATGAATCAAACAACATTACCCTATGTAAATTTATGATTATACAAATGGTATGCCTTGACTCCATGTACAAATAGAGAAACAACAAGTATCCCATTTATTTACAATAAAAAAAAAAGTGTCAGATAATAGTCAGGCAAAGACAGCACACACCTGTAATCCCAGCTACTAAGCAGCCTGAGGCAGGAGGATCTCAAATTCAAGGCCGATTAGAGCAATTTACTGAGACTCTGTCTCAAAATAAAAAGAAAGAGGGCTGGGGACATAGCTCAATGGTGGAGTGCATGCTTAGCAAGCAAAAGGCCTTGGTTTCAATTCCTGGTATGGCAAAAAAAAGAAGAAGAAGAAGAAGAAGAAGAAACAAAGAAATGTCAGCTATTTCCAAAGACAAGGAGTAAAAAACAGAAAGAGTCTGGTATTAGATCTTTGGGACTTGGTCTAATGAATCACAAAGTCTATCTCTACTTCTGTATCACTGGTTATCCCACCCTGCTTTGCCCCAGACCTATTGTTCACAAGGTTTACTGGTATCTTGAATTTTATCTTCTCACTGAAATATCTCCATTGAGAGCTCTGGTTTGGGAGTGGGTGATAATCTTACCTTGGACAAGTTATTTAAATGTTATTTAGCTTCAATTTTCTGTATATGCAAAATAGAAACAATATCTACACAAAGATTTTGTGATGTACTTGAAAAAATTAAGAAAATGTATATAATGAATATAAAATAGCACAGTAAGTGATCACAAAAATAATTAAATACTTACTATTATTCAAAGTCCTATGGTTGTTGGTACCACCTGTACCCAAATGTCCCTTACTTGGGCCTCAACAGACAAGGGTGGAAAGGGAGAAGAAAGATTTTTCACTGAAGGAATACTAATATCAAGGACAGAGGAGAAAATGCACACATCACAACTGCAAGGGCAACCACCCACTGGCAGTATTACTATTATACTATCATCAGCTCTCATCTTCTTTACCTCACAAATCCAGAGATACAACACTACTTCTAATTCTTGAGAAAGACTAGCAACGAAAGATTCAGAAATTTTCCTTAAAATCATTTGTGTAAACAAAACCCCACCATTGTGTGAAGTTTTTAATCTCTTCTCACAAGATCTATAATTAAAAGAGAGTGGGCAGAGACTAAGATAGAACCTTTGGTTCACCATCTGTTTTTCCTTTTTATAAGTAATAAATACACTTGGAAAACCTCAAGAGAGTTTTGTGCTTACTTTAGGAAACAGAACATGAGAAAATGTGTGTGACTGCAATGTTCCTACAAGTCAGGGGAAAGCAAAGCATTAGAAGAAGTATCTGCATGGGCGCGCGCGCGCGCGCACACACACACACACACACACACACAAAGAAAAGGAGAACCATGGCAAAAGCTGATTGCTGGCAAAAGACTCACATTTATTGAGCCTCACTTTGTAGGTAATAATGAGATAAAGGAAATGTCCATTTGAACTTCAAATTTTCTGTTAATGGCCTTTTGGTCATTTTGCTACTGTGTTGCTCATCTTTTTCTTTCTTATTTATTTATTTTGGTACCAGGGATTGAAAGGAGGGACATTTAACCACTGAGTCACATTTCCAGTCCTTTTTATTTTTTATTTTATTTTGAGACAGATTCTTGATCAGTTGTTCAGGGTGGCCTCAAAGTAGCCTCTTATAGTCACTGGGATTACAGGCATGTGCCACCACACCCAGCTTTTTCTAATTTATAAAGGCTCTATGTAAACTAAGAAATTAGTCTTTAGACATACAATCTGGCAAATATTTCTGTCAGTTCAATGTGTGTTTTGATTTAATTTATGATGAGCTTATCATTTTTTGTATGTAGGGTATTTATTTTTTTAACCTTAAGCTTTTAAAATATTTTACAGAATCAAATGAATCAATCCTCTTACAGTTTGTAGGTTTGATGTGTGAAGAAACCAGCTTAACATAAAAAAATCTTGCTTCACAACTTTGGCATTCATCCCTTGATTTAACAGAAGATAGTTTATAGTTTTAGTAAGGGAGAGTTTGAACTCATACTAAGCAAAGGAGAAAAGAAGGAAAAGAATTTCCTACCCAAAAGGGTTAGGGAGAAAAGGCTATGTATTTCAGCATCTGAAATTAGGATACTGAATTCACTCTTCTATTAAAATGCTAATACCTACATAATAATTAGCTATACACTATGATATGTCCTCTATCATAATATAAAGTATAGTTCTATTGAAGCTTTTCTGAGTTTATGTTGGCCTCAGAATCTATAACATTCTTTTTAAAAGAAAACAAAAGTATGAGAAAATAGGGACTTATCTTTGCAAACATAAAAGTATCAGAGCAAAAACTAAGTATAAGGTTTAAATCACTGCAAAGGTAGAAAAATAGTAACACACTCAACTGTTAAGTACTCATCACTCAGCTTCAACATTTATAACATAAGGCCATTATCATCAGAAACTAAAATTTATTTTATATAACAACTCCCTGACCCCTTTTTGCTACTGGGGATTGAACCCAGGGTTTCACTGAGCTATATCCTCAGCCTTTTTTTTTTTTTTTTTAAATTTTGACACAGGCTCTCACTAAATTGTCCAATCTGGCCCCAAACTCCCAATCCTGCCTTAGTTTCCCAAATTGCTGGGATTATAGGACTGTGCCACTACCCCATCTTACTTTACATTCCTTTTGGCTTGTTAATTTTTATAAATACACCTAATTAAATAGGTCAGCCCTCAAATATGCCCATAAATGACATTTTATAGCAAAAAATGAAATACTGTTTTAACTATAAAAAAAAAAAAGAAGCAGCAAAACAAAAATATACCTGGGGGCTGGGGATATAGAGGATATAGCTCAGTTGGTAGAGTGTTTGCCTCGCAAGCACAAGGCCTTGGGTTCAAATCCCCAGCACCGCAAAAAAAAAAAAAAAAAAAAAAAAATATATATACATATATATATATATATATATATATACCTGGTATCAGTTAAGCAAATTTGAGTCTTCATTAAACTTAATGAATAGATTTTTTCTTGATTTGTTGGATTATTACCGATCAATTATTTAATAGATTATGAATAATAATCTACTCTAATAGTATTAAAGCAATGGCTTTTTTTTTCCCCCCCTTCTTTTTTTCTTTTATGGTACTGGGGATTCAAGCCAGGAGCACTCTACTATTGAGTTATATTCTCAGTCCTTTTTTATTTTGAGACAGGGTTTTGCTAAATTGCCCAGGCTGGCCTTGAACTTTCAATATTCCTGCCTCAGCCCCTGAGTAGCTGGGATTACAGGTATGTATCATACACCTGGCAAGTCAATATTTTAAACTCACTACTTACCCTAGTTTGATAATTTTAACTGTCATCCCTCATCCAGAACCACTGCACTTACTTCCTCTTAATCACTTAAATACTCCCGATGTGTTCAGTCTATTGATTTTCTCATGATTCCATCCTTGTTTAAAGGAGAGGATCAACTGTTTCACTCTAATTTCATTTACCTTCCATGAATCAACACTTGAAAAGTTCAGATTCTGAAAACACTAACCATTCTTCCTGCTCCTATTTCCAGGTACAGGAGAACTACTGGAGACAAAAAACAAACAACAAAAAAAGGAAAACTGACATACCAAAAGTTTTTAAAGCCTCCCTAAACTGGGTGTGGTGGTGCATGAGTGAAATACCAGGAGGACTGCAAGTTCAAAGCCAGCCTCAGCAATTTAGCAAGGCCCTAAGTAACTTAGTGAGACTCTGTCTTAAAAAAAAAAAAAAAAAAAAAAAAAAAAAAAAAAAAAGAATGAAAGAAAGAAACTTCTTCTCTAAAATGCAAAATACTTCTGTCATAAAATCTACCCCCTCAATGCTTTATCATCTCTCTCCTACTCTCCTTAATACTGATGAGTTCACTAGTTACTCTGCCACAGTGGAAAATATGAGGTTCACACTCCATCTACCTCACTATATTAATATGACCAGTCTGTATCATCCTTGTCCCAATCCTTCAGAAACTGAAATTGATGTTCCTTTCCTCTAAAGAGACCATATTCCACAGATCCTTATTTCCTGGCTTTTCAGTGACCTTGTCCCCACACCTGTCCTTTTTGGCAAAATCTTTCCTGCTCCATCTGTTCCTTGATACTGTTGCATTTGACAATGGTAAGAAACCATTTTTCTATTACATTTTCTCTCCCTGACTACTCTCATGACACTGTCCTATTTCTACTTCTCATTCTACATTTCAAATTGTACATATGCTGATTTTTAATTCTCTCACTTCTAACACACCTTTTTAATCTTTATTCCTCTGTTTTCTCTTTACCTGTTGGAGAATGTGGTGAAGAAAGGAATGGGGAAATGAAATACAGGCAACACAGGTAGAATGTTTCGTTGGCAATTTATAATTGCATACACATGCTGAGATAGAAAAATGTTGAGAATTATAGCTTATTACTCTCCATGGAGAATTCGTTTAGTCTCATAGATAGTATACTTATATCTATGCAATAATCCCCAAATTCAACCTATAATTTTGACCTCTTTCCTGAGACCTAGCCCATGCTTCTGGAGGTATAATACTTTTATGCCCCTCTATTAGACTTGACACAAGCAAACTTTGGCATCAACTTTCCCATCTAAAATGATTGCATTTACACCCTTCCTATCTTATGAAAGACTCAACCAATAAGTATTATCAGAATTTGAAAAAAAAGGGATGCCATCTCTTTCGTTGTTTCTTTTGTTTTGGGGTGGTGCTGGGGAACCCAGGGCCTTGTACATGCTAAGCAAGTGTTCTGCCACTGAGTTACATCCCCAGGCCTTCTTTAAAATTTTCCTATTGAGACAGTCTTGCCAAGTTGCTCAGGTTGCCCTTGAACTTGGGATCCTGATTCAACCTCCTGAGTAGCTGAGATTACAGGCATATGCCATGGCGATTGGCTGCCTTCATTTTTTATATCTAGTTAGTGATAAATTCATCACTGGGACTGGTACTTTCCTTCATCAAAGAGAAAAGGTTTTGAATTACCTATCAAAAAAAAAAAAAAAAAAAAAAAAAAAGAAAAGAAAGAAAGTTACTGGGCCCATGCCTGTAATCCCAGCAGCTCGGAGGCTGAGGCGGGAAGATCCCAAATTCAAAGTCAGCCTCAACAAATTAGCAAGGCCCTGAGCAACTCAGTGAGACCCTGTCTCTAAATAAAATATAAAAAAGGGGTGGGGATGTGGCTCAGTGGTTAGGCACCCCTGGGTTCAATCTTCAGTACAAAAAGAAAAGAAAAGAAAAAAAAGCTATGCTTAGGGATAGGGATATAAATATAGCTCAGAGGTAGCATGTGTTAGGCCCTGGATTTGACCCCCAAAATAAACAAAACAAAAAAGTTATCCTTATTAATTTTTTCTATTACATTCATTACAATCTTATGTCTATCCTAATTTCAAATTAAAAGATCACTTTGGAGCCTAAGGACATAGCTTAGTGGTTGAGCTCCTCCCTTAGCATGTGCAAGGCACTGGATTCAATTGCCAGCATCAAAATAAAGAAATAAAAAAGTGGGGCTGGGGATGTAGTTCAGTGGTAGAGGACACGCTTAACATGTATAAGGCCTTGGGTTCCTTCCCCAAAACTGCGGAAAAAAAAAAAAAAGAGTTTAAAAACATATATATGACAACTTTCATCATTTTACTTCTCTATTCAACCATTTTCAGGTCTCTTATCAGGTATAAATGAAGTCTATACACTCCAAGTGATAAGCCCTCTAAATTTGGCAACTACTTTCACATACTATTTGTTATTTTCTCTATTCCAACATTTTCACACTTTTTGTCCTCAGAGTCCTTCACAGTATTAAAAATTATTGAGGGTCCCAAAGAATTTTTGTCTATGTGGATTTTATCTATTAATATTTACCACATTGGAAATTAAGGCTGAGGGGAAAAAACATTTTTCAGTATTGGTGATTGCACCAGGGGGCCTTTACCACTGAGTTACATTCCCAGCCTTTGTGTTTTATTTTGACACACAGTCTCACTAAAGCCAGGTACAGTGATGCATGCCTGTAATCTCAGCTGCTCTGGAATCTGATATAGGAGGACCTCAAGTTCAAAACCAGCCTCAGTGAGGCCTAAGCAACTCAGTGAGACCCTGATATAAAATATAAAAAGGTCTGGGGATGAAGCTCAGGGGTTAAGTGCCCCTGGGTTGACTCCCTGGTGCCAAAAAGAAAAAAGCAAATCTCACTACTTTGTTAATGCTGGCCTTGAACCTGTGATCCTCCTATCTCTGCCTCTGGAGTTACTGAGATTATAGGTGTGTGCCACCATGCCTGGCAAAACAGAAAAATTTAGAACACAAGAATATACAGACACATTCCATTAACTGTCAGGGCAATTTATCACCAATCATGCAGCCTAGAAAAACTCCACTGACATTTCAAAAAGGCAAATAACATCATAGTATTATTAAGAAGATAGTTTCAACCTCTAGAATTCCTGGTTTACTTTGAGATTACTGCTTTACATTGCTTCTCTTATCCATCTCCCTATCAGTCAATGATTACTGATGACCATTTTTGTGCACATAGACTAGATGCAGAAAAAAGACTGAAAACCACATATTTACAAAATAATCTTCAAATTCATTTGCATGCCTACTCATTCACAGCCTAACAAGACTATTAATTTTCTTTCCTGCTATTCCTACTTCATTTCCCTCCTCCACTGCACTATAGCCAAATTTGGAGGTCCCAAACACAACAAACCCTTCTCTAAAAGCTTTACCATCTTTGAATACACCCTTTGCCCAAATGGCCTTCTCTCATTCGTCCTACAGACCTGGTTCATAGGTTCTCTTCTATGAAGGTTTCCCTTGACACACTCATTCCCAATTACCCTTTTCTCTGTATTTTCACAATACATTAGAGTTTCTCACATTACTCTGCAATTATTGTTTATATGTCTGCTTCCTCATTATATAGGAAGTTGCACAAATTTGTTTTATACTCTTCTCTGCATGTGTGTAGTACCTTACATATAGTGGGAACCCATAAATGTGATCACCTACTCAAATCTGTCTTTCAGAGTCATTTCAAAGCTCATCTATCCTCAAGTAGTCCAGGCCACACAGTACAATTGCTTCTTCCTGTGAAGTACTATATGGAAACGAAGGAGAGAGAGAAGTTTAAAGGAAACTAAGTTATCCCTTCCTACTACAAAAGAGAATGACTCACAGAATCAAGTTTTAACTCCCTGGTCAAAGGCCTTCATCAAGTCAGTCTTCTACACCTTTTCACTTTTTATTATTCTTCAATATGAATTTACTATTTCTGTCATCTAATAAATACACACACACAGACACACTCTATTCATTCTGTTTTCATTCCTTTTGTTTATATTCTTCTCTCTGGTAGGAATTACGTTTCCCTGTTAACCTAAATTTTTTTTCCTTAAAAGCCTGTTTCAGGACCTATTAATCCCATGAAGCTTTCTGGGACTGTGACAAACCAGAAGAAAATTTCTCCTTTTTGAATCTCTAGTGCATTCCTATTTGTTCCATATAACCTAATATTTAGTATTCTTTAATAATTTCAAGTAAATAAACACAGCAATCCCAAATATCTTGATAGCTCTTCTAGAGCTGGCACTGGCTGGGCCCAGGGCACATGCCTGTGATCCCAGTGACTTGGGAGGTGGAAGCAGGAGAATTTTAAGTTTGGGATCAGCTTTAACAACTCAATGAGATCCTGTCTCAAAATAAAAAATAAAAAAAGGAGTTGGGGTCATAGCTCTGTGGTAGAGTGCCCCTGGGCTCAATCTCCAGTAACTTAAAAAAAAAAATAAAAAAAGCAGGCACTGTCTTCACTCAAAACATCCAAGTGCCATTATGCACCAGATAATGGAAAGGATTCTAATCTTACTTCCTTTCTATCAGCCATGCTAGCAATAGGAAGATAAAGCATATAATAAATGTTATCTCCTTTACTTGATTTTATTCCTAACCGATCAGAATAATCCAAGCTATTGTTTTCCTAGAGAATATTTTAGAGAATATTTTATCTATAGATATAATTACCATTTTTAAAATAAAATAGTGATCTGAGATGCAATTTCTCAGCACCTTGAAACTGCTAACTTAAGATACAGGTTACTTGTTGTGAGTCTTCAACATACTTACCCTTCCCTTTTTTGCTCCACTACCTTAGATATATATTTTCTTATTTTAGTTGTTAATAATTTAAGCTCCCTCAATACATTCTGATGTATGATTACTGGCAATGATGCCAAACCTTTTAAGAAAGTCAAAGAAATGAGTGAAGTGAAAAATCTTGCATAAGATGAAATCAGTCTTTGAAAACCTAGAAATTATGGTAATTGGGTCTCAGACCAACTCGTTTCTTAAGTGGTATTTCTCTAAAGGGTCACATCTTCCTTATCACCATTCCCTTGTATCCAATTGGGCAAGAATTAGTTGGAAAATAGACTAAACATAACCGTCAAAACCTATTCCATAATATCATGGATTGATGGTAAATTCTGAAGATTACCTTCTCCAATTCTTCACTTTTTTGCCTTGTTATAATGCCAGTACAAAGCAATAATATAGGAAAACATAGGTTAAAAATAACCTTTGGTATAGGGTGGTTTAAGTCCTACTTGTTTGTAAGTACAGTATATCAGCGGCAACATTCAACTGAATGTTGAACTCTTATTTAAACACTACTAAACAGATCTGAAGTTAAGTGCAATTCTTCCTGATACAAACACACACACTATGTATACATACATACATATATAGTATATGATAAACATACACGACATATATATGCTTTACACATATGATAAACATATATATATGAATATAAACAATATTTCAACAAGGGATTCCTGGAATGAATTTCATCTAAGAAAAGGGGACAGCTAAATGAAGAAAAAAGGAAGGCATCAGCTGACAAGCAATAGCTTCCTCAACCCATTTTGCCCCTCCCCAGAAACGGTAGGAAGTAAAAAGCTGCAGAATGTACCTTCCAGGCCAGAAGCAAAACATTGAGGATGGCCAGCAATGGGCAGGGTCCATTCTCATTCTGGGTGATGATGGGTGTGTTCTCTTCCTTCCACTGGATCCACTTGATGTGATACACAGATTGTCCCGGGAAGCGTTCCTTGGAGGC
Organism: Sciurus carolinensis; assembly: GCF_902686445.1. Lineage (NCBI taxonomy): Eukaryota > Metazoa > Chordata > Mammalia > Rodentia > Sciuridae > Sciurus > Sciurus carolinensis. The sequence goes on from NC_062214.1 coordinate 95,495,500, forward strand.
TGCCAACACCTGAGCAGTGTCCTCCTCCTCCTCTCTGCACAGAGGGGCAGCCCCGGGCAACAATGCCGCGCCCTCCTCCTCCTCAGGGACCCTGTTCTCGGCTCCCTCTTCACTATTGAACTCGGAGCTACTGGGGAAAGAGTGCAGGTTAGAGAACGACTCTAGGGAGTCCAGGCTCGGCGATTCCCCAGGAGGGCTCGGGTCGCTGCAACTGCTGCTGAGGCCGCCGGCGCTGCGGGGCTCCTCGGAGCCGGCGGCCCCCAGCTCTGCTTTGCAGGTGCCGGCAGGATCCGGGAGGGTCCCCGAGTCTCCGGCCGGACCTGAACCATGGCCCGCTCCGGACTCGGTTGTCTCGGGGGAGGCGGTCACCTTGTGCTGCCCTCTCAGAGGTGCCTTAGCGGCAGTAGGACTCTCCAAAACGCTCTCCTTTAAGTCCAAGCCCGGGAAGGAGCTGTAGAGTCCAGGAGACTGAGGAGAGTCCGTGGGAGAAACCGAGTCTGGGGGGCTTCTGGCAGCCACCGCCCCCTGCCCATTCCCGCCGCCGTTCTCCGCCGTCCATACTCCAGGACCATCCCCAGCGGCAAGCCTGGTCTCCTGCAGTCCTTCCGGCGGAGAACTTGTTCCCGGCGCTGGCCCGGCCGCCACCCCGTGTTCTAGCGGCAGCAGGCTCTCGGGGCCGCTCTCCATACCCGGCCGCCCGCCCCTCGCTCTATAGAGACTGCGGCCAGCTCTCCTCAGCCAGCGCCTCCGACGCCATGACAGCGGCACTGGCAGTTACAGCGCCCTAGCGCGGCCCTGGCCAGGCACGTCACGGGGAGGGCACCGGGAGCGCGCGCGCGCCGCCGCGCCCTCCGCCCGCTCGGGGCGTGCCTCCGCGCCACCGAGCAAAGCGGGACGACCGCGAAACCAACAGCAGCCGCCCACGCTGCCCCGTCTCTCCGTGCCCGTCTGTGCTGGCGCTCCGAAGGCCGGGCGTGGCGGGCGTGGCCGGGGGCGTGGCTAGGGCGCGTCCCCGCGGCCTCAGCTCCAGTAGGAAAACATCCTCTCACTCTGTGGCCGGAAGTTGAACTCGGGGGCAGCCCCACCGCCGCGCCGCTGCTTTAAAGGCCGGCTCCGGAAGCCGCTGAACGCTCGCCTGTGACCCTTCGGAATCGGGTCCTGTGTGGGTCTGAGCCGAAGGTTGCGGGGTGGGGTTTGGAGGTAGTCTTAGCATTTGGAGAAGAGCTTGCCCTTGATGGGCTCGGGAGACTTGTTTCCTCAGCTTGTAATATGAAAGATTCACAGCATTTCTTGCCGAATGCAGATTTTAAAGGCGGAGATCTACTCGAGGTGTTTGGATTACAGGAGTGCACAAATCCCATTCTCCCCGTCTGGCTGAGAACCGCTGCGCTTCCCACCGGCTACTGGTGCGACGTTCGCCTGTAGGAGGCGTCAATGTGGTTGTGGATATTGGCCTGCGCAGCAGAAGAAAGTGGGTAATTTGGCCAGTACTAATAAATGTGCTTGCGTTCGAATTAGCCAAGACTGCGGTTTTGGTTTTGGCTTCATTTTGCATGGAGTGGGAAGCGCCTGCTCCTGAAAAATGTGACTTTTTCTAAGAAGAATCGACTCTTCGGACCATGCAGTTTTCAAAGAGGACTGACAGAGTAGTCTGGAAGTTTTGTTGGTAGCAAGGTGGGTGTGGGTCCTATTGTGACCGCTCCCAGAAAAGCACCTCCCGAACTCTCTCCCTCTCCCGGTTCTGGGAGACAAAATTACAAGACGGATCTTCCTTAATCTGACGCGTTGATTCAGTCTCCTCCTTGTAATTCCAGCTATTAGGGAGACTGAGGCCTCCACCTTAGTGAAACTGCCTCAAAATAAAAAGGGTTGAGGATGTAGTGCAATGGCTAGGGCAGCTTCCTTAGTATGCCCGTCGTCCTGAGTTCATTCCTCTGAAACCCCAAAAAACAAACGACAATTTAAAAAAAAACCTGAAACGTAATAGAATGTGATATAAAAAATATCTATTGGTTAGAGAAGGTAGCCAATATTACAAAGTATTGTTTTATTTATTCTTCAGCACATTTTAGTAATAAGTATGATGGTGGGTTCTGTTTTTATCGTTGGGGATGCCTCAGTGGACAGCAGAGCTCATATCTTCGTGGAAATTGCTGTTTGGCCTTTTTTTTTTTTAAATTTTTTAAAAAGTGTTGGGAATCAAACCCAGGACCTTCTAGGCAAGTGACCTACAACTAAGCTACTGTTCAGTCCCTTGATTTTTTTTTTTTTCTTCTTATTGCTCTTCCCCGCGGCACCTCCCCTCGCCCCCTCACTTTGGTACCAGGATTGAACCCAGGGGTGCTTAACCACCGAACCACATCCCCAGCCCATTTTTATATTTTATTAGAAACAGGGTCTTGCTAAATTGCGAGTCTGGCTTTGAAGTTAGATCCTCCTGCCTCAGCCTCCCTAACCTCTGGGATTACAAGCCTGCGCCACCATACCCAGTTATTTATATATATAAATATATATATATATTTATAAATATAAATATATCATATATTTATTTATATATATTTATATAATATATTGTATATATATATATTTATATATATATTTAGTTGTCAGTGGACCTTTAATTTTCATCTCATTTATATGAGGTGCTGAGAATTGAACCCAGTGCCTCACACATGCTAGGCAAGTGCTCTACCACTGAGCTACAACCCCAACCCCTATATTTTTAATACTTGCTTGATAAGTATGGTTTCTGAAGAATGCAGAAAATGGAACCTCCTCCCCCTTTAACATTGGCTTGATATCTCTCTAACTCTTGGAAAGCAGGAAAATCAAAAAAGATAATATAAAGTTTCTTCAGAATGTTGAATTTAGCAACTTTGTGTACATTTGGTCTCCATATTGAACCATAAGCAATAAATTCTGTTGTTAAATTTGAATTTTTCTCTAAGAAAGAATTGCAGATGTTAAATATGCTAGGACTCTGGGTTTGATCCCCAGCACCCACCCCCCCATATTGCTGAATTAAGCACATTACAGTAGTTAAAGCTTGGAGTACGATAGAGAATACAGATTTTAGGAAATTCAGAATTTAGTATGATTCCTCAAATGTAAGATCTGTAATGGTTATAGGTTAATTTATTATATGAACAAATTAAGTGAATAATGAATCATATATAGGCCATTAAACCACACATAGATCCAAGAATTGTGGAACATACTTCTTACATAATGGCCCTTCACCAATTTTCAAAAACTCTGCTTGGGCTGGGCACAGTGGTGTATGCCTGTAATCCCAGTGGCTCCCAAGGCTGAGGCAGGAGGATCTCGAGTTCAAGGCCAACTTCAGTAATTTAGTAAGACCGTGTCTCAAAAATAAAAAGGACTGGGGATGTAGCTCCGTGGTAAAGCACTCTGAGTTCAATCCCCAGTATCAAACAACAACAACAACAAACCCACTCGGAAAAACCTGTACTTGTTCTGGTAGACTTTTATCAGTGTATGTTTCAAATGTTCACCTTCATCATTTTAAAATTTGTTTACAACAAAAAGAAGCAGAACCAAGTGTTCAATGTTGTCAGCAATTATATAGGTCAAGATGAAGAGTGGTGAGAACGTGTAATTATTTGAGTTTATGAAAATATACAGAGTTGGGCTGGGTGTGTAACTTAGTGGTAGAGGCATAAGGCCCTGGGTTCAATTCCTACCATCAAAAAATTAATTAAAAAAAAAGAGAAATAAGTATACATAGTTTGTTTTTCCAATGGAGGCAGGGAATGGCATCTAAGGAGAGTACCAGAGAAGACAAGACAATAAACTGAGTAATGTATTATATTTCCTTGTGTGTATTTTTGCCTAATTGGAAGTAACATAAACCATTTTTAAGTTAAAATGTTACTACCCAAATTTTTTATAATTATTATTGGTAGTACTTGGGATTGAACCCTCAGGGCTGCTCCACCACTGAGCTACATCTCCAGTCTTCTGCTGCTTCTTTTTAAATATTGAAACAGGAACTTGCTAAGTTTCCCAGACTGGCCTTGAATTCGCAGACCTCCTGTCTCAGTGTCTGGAGTAACTGAGAAAGTAGGTCTGTGCTACTGCATCTAATTTTTAGTATTATTCTTTAAAGTTACAGATGTAATAGTTTTAAAAGATAAATACCTTATATAAAAATGAAGTAGTTCTCTGATTTATTCCTTCACAACTTTGAATACTGTTCTTTTTTCTTTCTTTCTTTCTTTCTTTTTTTTTTTTTTTTTTTTTTTGTATTGGGGATAGAGCCCAGGGGTGCTTAACCACTGAGCCACATCCCCAGACCTTTTTAATATTTTATTTAGAGACAGGTTCTCACTGAGTTGCTTAGACTCTTGCTAAGTTGCTGACGCTAACTTTAAATTTACTATCCTCCTGCCTCAGACCTCTGAGCCACTGGGATTACAGATGTGCACCACTGCACCTGGCTTGAATCCTGTTAAGAAGCAGTCCCTTGGGGTTGGGTTTGTGACTCAGTGGTAGAGGCTTGCCTAGCACGTGTGAGGCACTCGGTTCAATTTTCAGCACAGCATGTAAACAAATGAAAAAATAAAATAAAATAAAAAAGAAAAAGTCCATCCACAACTAAAAAAAAAAAAAAAAAAAAAAAAAAAAAGCAGTCCTTTTCAAATCACAGCTGTTTTTTAGCTCCTTATCCCCACATTTCCAAGTAGCACAATTACACTGATTTCTTCATTGAAATGTAGATATTTCTTATTTGTTTATTTCTATGGCAGATGAAGATTTAATTTTCTCATGCCATTTTTCCTCTTTTTGTTTCAACATCTCAGCTATTCTTGGGTTTTTGTTTTGTTTTGTTTTGTTTTGTTTTTTGGTTTTCCCAGTTCTGTGGATTGAACCCAGAGGTACTTTACCACTGAGCTACATCCCCAGCCCATTTTACTTTTAATTTTGAGACAGGGTTCTGCTAACTTTACCAAGCTGGTTTGATCCTCCTCTTTAGCCTACCACAAGCAGCCTACCACTGTTTGTTTTTATAGGCCTGCTTCACAATTACCATTCTGGGATTTCTTTTCACAATTTTTTTTAGTGATTCCTTCATTTTCTCTTCTATGTTAATTCTTTTACTTCTTGAATATCCTATCATCTGTCATCTTTTTTCCTTGAGTTGGTGGAACATATTCTTAATTAGCTTCCTGAGAAAAGAGTGCATGGGAAGTAAGTTTTTTTGTCTTGTTTGTTTTGGTACTTGGGATTGAATCATGGGGCCCCTTGACCATCCCTCCCCCTTTTTTATATTCCTGCCTCTGCCTCCCAAGTCACTGGGATTACAGGCATGTACCACCGCGCCTGACTGGGAAGTAGATTTTTGCAGACCTTGTATGTTCAAAAAGAAGATAGACGCTTGTGGGTTGGGGTTGTAGTTCAGTAGTAGAGCACTTGCCTAGCATGTGTGAGGTACTGGGTTCAGTTCTCAGCACCACATATAAATAAATAAATAAATAAATAAATAAATAAATAAAATAAAGGTATTGTGTCCATTTACAACTAAAAATATTAAAAAGATAGACCTTTATAGTTTGGGTATAAAATTCAAGGTTGGAAATATGTTTTCTTCATTTTTAAGTCATTGATTGTAATCTAGCTCCTAGGAGATTACTGATAAGACTGATAATATTATTATGACTCCGGAAACCTCTGTATTTAACCTGCATCTTTTCTCTAAAGTTTCCTATTATTTTTGATGTTCTAAAATTTCAGTACTTGATATTTCTTTCTGTGAAAGTCAAATCAAAATGGATCAAAAACTTATGAATTCGACCAGAAACTGCAGCTGCTAGAAGAAAACATAGGGTCAGCATCAAATTGGTGCAGGCACCTTAATAAGACCCCTAAATCTCAAGAAATAAAAATAAGAATCAATAAGTGGGATGCTGTAAAATTAGAAAGCTTCTGCACAGCAAAGGAAACAAGAATATGAACAAAGAGCCTAAAGAATGGGAAAATATCTTTACCAGCTGCTCCTCTGACAGGGGATTAATATCCAGAATATATTTTTAAAAACTCAAAAAACTTACACACACACATACAAACAAACCCCACAAATAACCCAATCAATAGATGGGCAATAATGGGAAAAGAACTAAACAAACATTTTTCAAAAGAAGAAATACAAATAACCAACAAATATATGAAAAAAAAATTGTTCAACATCTCTAGCAATCAGGGAAATGCAAATCAAAACTATACCAAATTTTTATCTCACTTTAGTCAGAATGGCAATTATCAAGAATACAAATAATAATAAATGTTGGTGAGGATGTGGGGGAAAAGGTACACTCACATATTGTTGATTGGACTGTGAATTAGTACAACCCCACTCACTCTGGTAAAGCAGTGTGGAGATTCCTCAGGAAACTTGGAATGGACCCACCATTTGACCCAGCTATCCCACTCCTTGGTTTATACCCAAAGGACTTAAAATCAGTATACTACAGTGATGCAGTATACTCTATGATCAATGTTCATAGCAGCTCAATTTATTTCTACAATCCCACAATGCTGGGGACTCGAACCCAGGCCTCCAGCATGGGAGTCAGGCACTCTACATGATGTGCTATATCACCAGCACATAGCAGCTCAATTTAGAATAGCTAGATTGTGGAACCAACCGAGATGCCCTTCAGTTGATGAATGGATAAAGAAACTGTGCTATATATACATAATGGAATATTACTCAGCCATAAAGAAGAATAAAATTATGACATTTGCTGGTAAATGGATGAAATTGGAAAATATCATGCTAAGTGAAATAAGCCAAGCCCAAAAAAATCAAAGGCCAAATGTTTTCTCTGATAAATGGATGACGATGTATAATGAGGGTGGTGGAATATGTTTGTGTGGAAAGCACCAATCAAGGATGGATAATGGATGAGCAAGGGGAGGATCAATGGAGTGAAGGGTTGGGGTGGGAACAGGGACTGAAATGGAGTGGGTGCATGTATAATATTGTTGAGATAAAGTCAGCTACTATGTATGACTATAATGCTCTAATAAAAATTTAAAATGCATTTTACAAAGAATATTTCCTTGTGTAGTTCTTGTTTTATTCATTAGACTGAGTTCTTGGTGATCACCACTCTCAATATAAAAATCTGTATCTTTCAGTTCTGGGAAATTTTCTTTTTTTGGGGGGAGGCAGTTACTAGAAATTGAACTCAGGGGCACTTGATCACTGAGCCACATCCCCAGTCCTTTTTTGTATTTTATTTAGAGTCAGGGTCTGACTGAGTTGCTTAGCATCTCACTTTTTGCTGAGGCTGGCTTTGAACTCACAATCTTCCTGCCTCAGCCTCCCAAGCCTCTGGGATTACAGGCATGCACCACTGCGCCCAGCAAATTTTCTGTTTTTATTCATTTGATAATTCTTATCTCTTCTCTGTTACACTCTTTTTTTTTTTTTCCAGTATTGGGTTTTGAACCCAGGGTCTCGCATGTGCCAGGAAAATACTATACCACTGAGCTACACCCATAACCCTTTATTTTATTTTGAGGCAGGGTCTCATTAAGTTGCCCAGGCTGGCCTTGAACTTTTCATCTTCCCATCTCAGACTCCTGAGTACGTGGGATTACAACATGTGCCTTGGTGCCTGATTCTTTTTATTATTTTTATGTGTTTAATTTCTAAGGTTTCCTTCTAGTTCCCTTTCATTGTTCATTGGCATCCTGACCTTTTTTCTCATAGAATATTGTTTATGATTTTTAATATCTCCTTAATGTTTTTCAAAGGATATCTGAACCATATGCATAAGTAAAGTATGCTTAATTGGCATATAGTTATTGGTAGTGTGAGAGTAATAAAACATTAGTCTTTGGAAGTGGAAATTTTGTTTTTGGAAATAAGACATTCACATGAAATGATCACTGAGAATATAAGTTAAGTCTCAACGTTAATAGTAAATGAGCAGCATAAGCAGTAAATATAACAATTCAAATGAGGAAAAAATCTTTTAGTGTGTGATTTGATCTATGTTCTCCTAATTTAAATCACAGGCTGAGCCAGGTGTGATGGCACATGCCTGCAATCCCAGCAATTTGGGAGGCTGAGGCAGGAAGATCACAAGTCTGAGTACAACCTCGGCAACTTATTGTGACCCTGTCACAAAATTAAAAGGGCTGGTACGTAACTCCTGGGTTCAATCCCATTATGAAAAAAAAGTATAAAAATAAAATCATGGCCTGAGTATTGCCTTAGGCTTGAAAACCTTTTAAAAAAGAGAAATCTCCCACTATCAAAATGATTACTCTCATTAATTTTTTGAGATACTAGTGGTACTGAGGATTGAACCTAGAGCCTTGTGTATGGAAAGCATGGGCTGTACTACAAAGATCCATTCACAGATCTGATTATTCTTTCAAAATTCTGTTTTTCTAGTCCAAGCGTGCTGGTACATTCCTCTAATATTAGAGACTCAGGAGGCTGAGGCAGGAGGATTGCAAGTTCAAAGCCAGTCTCAGCAACTTAGTGAGACCCTATCTCAAAATAAAACAAAAAGGGTTGGGGATATAGCTCAGAGGTAGTGTCCCCCTGGGTTCAATCCCTAGTACAAAAAAAAAAAATTCTGTTTTCTTAGTTGAATCATAACTCTTAGCTGCCATGACAGAAAAATTTCATATCATCTTTGACTTTTACCCCAGTTTCTGATTATTAACTCATCAGTCAAGTGTTGCTAATGTTATACATTCCTTTCTTTTCGTGTCTCCTCTGTGGCCACTCCTAGTCCTTTCTCTATACCACTTTATATAATATCTGTAATTTGTGATTATTACCCAGTCTGTGTTCTCTTCTTCAGTTGATTCTGCATAAACCTATAAAGGCTATACTTTTAAAATCTTGTTATCATTTTGATGGACTATTAAAATTGGACAATTAGAATTAAATTGATAGTTCTTTATTGTTAGCTGCATCAACATCAGCTCTGGGCAGAAGATTGCAAGGCATATATGCCTTTATTCCATCTCAGCTTTGTAGTCAACACATGAGAAAATTCTGAGTTAAAATCAAGGTTTTCCATGTAACTGTGTTTTCCTTGGTTTTGGTCTTTAACTGCTTGCAGAATCTCCAGCATCCTGCATAATATATCCCTGACTCAATTATTTCCTTGAACACCCATGATGAGTCCCATATCTGTTCAGAAACAAATCCAATCTTATGATATTCCACCAAGTGCTGCCTCTACTCCATGCTGATTTAGCTGATGCTCATCTGTTTTGGTGATGTTAAAGATACATGATGGTGGTTAATGGGGGAAGATAACTTTTTCCCCCCTTTTATTTTAGCCTTAATATCTCCAGTATTAGTAAAACAGTTCTTTCCAATTTTAAAATTTGAACCTAAATATGTTACCAGGTACATTGTACCAGGAGCAAGTTCAAAGAATATATTACATCTTCTTCAACTCATAACCCCTGTTCCCTTAATCTTATGCCCATTTGTCATTGGATCAATTATATCATGGCTGCTTCCTTTTCTTAAGAAATCTCTTCTTAAAAATTAAAATTATTCTGCCAGGAATGGGGATGTAAATCAGTGCTCTGTGGTACAGCATATACTTAGCTAGCATGTATAAGGACCTGGATCCAATACCCAGCACTCAAAAACAAAAACAAAAAACAAACAGAAAAAGATGCTGGGTGCTGTGACGCAGGTCTGTAATATTAGAGATTTGGGAAGGTGAGTCAGGAGGATTATAAAAGGGACAAACAAAACTGGGGAGCCTAGAGGTATGTGTAAACATGTTGCAAGTCTGGTTCTGCAGGTCCTACTAGTGCCAGGGTTGTTTGTACTTTCAATCTGAGAAGAAGCTGGTGGCTGGGGAGGGGGGTGACCACCACCAACAAAACCCAAAGATAATAGGTTAGTGAAATGGAGTCAGGGCAATGCCTGCGTACTTTTTTAATTTTCCCAATTTTGTGGGGGTTGGTACTGGGGATTGAAACCAGGGGTGCTCTGCCACTGAGGTACATCCCCAAACCTCCTTATTTTATTCTGACCCAATGTCTCAGACCCAATGTTGCCCAGTCTAGCTTCAAACTTGTGATCCTCCAGTCTCAGCCTTTTGAGTAGCTGGGATTATAGGCATGTGCCACGACACCTAGTTGCCACTTTCAGTTATGATTTAATTTCTCAGGTATTGATGATTTCAAAAAAATACATTGACTTGGTAACATAAACATATAATCTGTAAAATTATAAGGTGACATTTAAAGTGTAAGTGCCTTGAGAGTTTCCACGAATTAGTCCTTGTCAGTTGATCAATTCAGATTGCACTGAGAAAAATCAAGCTTCTGGACTTTCAAAGCTAAGAATTAGGGGGTGTGAATATAGCTCAGTAAAAGGGGATATACTTAGCACCTACAAATGTCTGGGTTCAATTCCCAGCACCAAAAACAAAATAAAGAAGCAAATTTTTGACCACAATAATGATGGATTTACCCAGTAATTCAAAAGACTAGACTAAAAGATTCAGAGTCAAACAAACTTGGGTTAGAAGCTAATATACCTCTGTTTCCTCATCTATAGAATGAAATGCAGTATATTTACTTCATAGAATTGTTGCAAATAATAAATGGGATCGTGTATATAAAGTGCTAATCAAGATGCCCATCAGCATGTTAGAAATATTGTTTTTTTAATCTAGAAATCCCAGTAGGAACAGAATAAATATTTGTTGAATTGATAAGCAATAATTTAAATGGCCAACCTGTGAGATTTTTGGTACTTTGCTTTGCCTCAAAGTCTCTGCTGTCTGTCTTTGATATCAGATAATCATGAGATTTTCCACAAAGTCACACATGATTAACTGCAGATGAAGAATGTAAATAACAGGTGTTTTGTACTAAAATATGATCGAGATTACTTGAGCCAGAGAAGCGTAGGAAAAAACTTCAAGGAGTATTTGGAACTTGGTCTAGTTCTTAAAACAGAGGTCACAAAATCAAATACTGATGGGGATAATGCCAGCTAGAGTGACATTAGACAAGCCCAGTCCAAAGAGGGCAGTCTCTACTCAGTTCCTGGCAATTGATGTTGTGCGAGAATCTCGGTCTGCTTGACCTTTCAGTTTTCACTGAAAATCTAGGATCTTGTTTGCACTATGAAAGCTCCCAATTGCTAATTATTGGTGAATAATTAAGAAAAAAATTTTAACTACAAGTTAAACCAAACATGTTTGTGAGTCTAATTTCATTTATGAGTTACCTGGTTATGACCTGTGGTTTAAAGGCTATGTTAATGCAGCATAAACAGAAAGAAAGAGGGGGACAAAACATGGAGAAAGAAAAGTTTAAGGTGCTTTTAAGGTTACCAAGTGTATACCAGTTTGACTTAATGGAAAGGAATGAAAAGTTCAGACAAATGAATTTCTGTGGAACATTTTTAGTGAGGATATCATCAGGGTTTTAGGTACTAAGAGATCATTCCTAGTTTTTGAATGAACTACTGAAATAGAGCCTGTGTTAGTACTGAGGTTCAATGACCATGTGTTGGATACATAGGTACTAAACTGTGAGACCCTGTTTTTAACACCTGACTCATACCTGTCTACAATTAGGTGGCACAGGCCTGTAATCTCAACAGCTTGGAAGGCTGAGGCAGGAGGATTGCAAGTTCAAAGTCAGCCTCAGCAGCTTAGTGTGACCTCTCTCAAAGTAAAGGCTGGGGATGTGACTCAGTGGTTAAGCACTCTTTGGGTTCAATCACTGGTACCAAAAAAAAAAAAAAAAAGAAAAAAGGAATTAGAGGATCTGTTCGTAGAGCACTTATCTTTTATGCCCAAGGCCCTGATTTCCAACCCCACACATACACAGACACACATACATACAGAGAGTTAGGTAAGATATTTTAAATCAACAAATATGATACAATTTGATGAAGTTATAATAGAAGCATGGAAACGGTAGATATTAAATTTTGTCCAGTGGAAAAGTTTGTAAAGATTTTACAGAGGGAAGAAGTCTTAGCCATCTCTGAAACAACATCTATTTCTTTACTTTTTAAAGGGAATCAACACTCTTTACATGCCTTTTAAATGCTTTAAGTTACATACATATCATATGTCTTTATTCTGTTTTCCCCAGAAGTGGATTTTTAAATGCTTTTCTTCTCTGTTCCCCCTTTTACACAAAAAGTAAAATTCTGACCAAAAGCTTATTAAAATTAATATGGAAGCGATTCTCTGAGCCTAATTTTGTAGGATTTATATGTAGGGTATATGGGAGAGACATTCCTTCCAGAAGGAATAAGATTGGCAAAGGTATTTAAAAAAGAAATAATACATGTTTGGGAAACTAACTAACTTTGGTTGAGCAAGGTGTGATGGTGCATGCCTGTAATTCCAGTTATTTAAATTAAAAAATAAAACAGGATGGGGATGTGTTTCAATGGTTTGAAAAAAAAAAAACTAGGTGCAAGCGGCTGGGGAGGCTGAGGCAGAAGGATTGCAAGTTCAAAACCAGCCTTAGCAATTTAGCAAGACTCTAAGTAACTTAGTGAGACCCTGTCCCAAAATAAAAAATAAGGGGCTGTGGTTGTGGCTCAGTGGTAGAGTACGTGTGAAGCACTGGGTTCAATTCTCAGCACCACATAAAAAATAAATAAAATAAAATAAATAAATAAAAAGGACTGGGGATGTGGCTCAGTGATTAAGTGTCCCTGGGTTCAATTCCCAGATCCAGAAAGATTCAAGACAAAACAGAAACAGACAAAGCCTACTACATTCAAATAGCAAGAAACATATTGCAATGATTAAAGCCAATGCACTTTGGGGACAGATTTAACTTTGGGTGTTCACTATAAGGCTCTTGAACTTTCTGACTTTGGGCAAATAATTTAAATCCTTTAAACTTCTCTTTCCTTACTGTCTGCTACTATTATTATTTTTCTTTCTCTTTTCTTTTCCTTTTTCCTTTTTTTTTTTTTTTTGAGATGCTGGATCTGAACCAGAACCTTATGCACACCAAGCAAGTCATCTCCCCTGAGCTATCATCACCCTTACCCCTGTTACTCTAATTTTTGTTTTTGCTACTTTAAGAAGATCAAGAAAAGGAAGTGGTGGGTTAGGGGTGTAGATCAGTGGTAGAAATGCTTGCTTAGTATGGGTGAGGCCTTGGGTTCAATCCCCAACACCAAAACCAAAACCAAACAAACAAGAAAATAGTGAAGAAGAAGTTGTCAAGGAAGGTAATGACCAGATCACCAAGGCCTTGTTTGTGTTTTTTTGTTTAGTTGTTTGTTTCAGTACCAGGGATTAAACCCAGGGACATCTACCACTGAGCTGCCCTTTTTAAAATTTTTTTAAAAAATTTTGAGACAGGGTCTTGCCAAGTGGCCCTGACTGGCCTCAAACTTATGATCCTTTTGCTTCAACCTCCTGAATCACTGGATTACACATTTGCACTGCTATACCCAGCTAAGATGGTCATTAGGACACTAGTTTAGCCATCTTCAATCAGTTAGCTCATCATCATAAAGTTCTTTACCACTGCCTTGCCTATCTCCACAAATTTTCTTCTGTCTTGTGGTGAGCAGACCAAGCCTTTGCACAGTAACTTTAACCCAAAAAGGAAATTTAAGAGGAAAAGAAGATTTGAGCAGACTGATGTAGGGATTTGTTCAGCTGGGGATGTATTAATTTTTTTTTCCAGTATTGGAGATTGAACCCAGGAATGCTCTACCAGTAAGCCACATCCCCAACCTTTTTTATGTTTTACTTTGTGATAGGGTCTTGCTAAATTGCTCAGGCTGGCCTAGAATTTGCTGGTCTCTTCTCTGAGATTCTACAGTAGCTGGGATTACAGGTATGCGACACTGCACACAGTGGGACATGTTGAATTTGATAAGACTGTGTAACGTCAGGGAGGATATGGCTAGTAACTGTTAGATATATAATAAGAGCAACATCTAAAACTTTATAATGCTTAATATGTGCTATGTTTTTGTCTCAGTGCTTTATATCTGTTAACTTATTTAACTCTCACAGTAACTCTCTGGGGGAGTTACTACATTTCAAAGATTTGGAAACTAATGTACAGATGCCTTACTTTGCCCAAGGTCATATAGTTAGGAAGTGGTTCAATTAGGATATAGGTCTGGGGTTTGGGTTCAGGAAAAGTACTGACTCTATAGTAGATATTGGGGTAGAATTAAAAACAAGGCAGACCCAGACTTTGCTTTCATGGAGTTTATAGCTTAGTAAGCTATAAACATCTGAGAGTAGTAAGAAATAATCATGCAGGTGAAGAATGATAAGATAAAAAGCCAAGGATAAAATCCTGAGGATCAATAACATTCAAGTGGTAAAGGAGAAAAAGCCCCAGGGAAGAGATATAGACGAAGACACAGTTAAATTAAGAGGACAATCTGGAGAGAGTAAAGTCTTGGAAAACAATGGAGAAGAGAGTTTTATTTTATTTATTTATTTATTTATTTATTTATTTATTTATTAATTATTTGGGGTACTCGGATTGAACCCAGGGACACTTTACCACTTTACAGCCCCAGTGCTTTGTATTTTTAAATTTTGGGACAGGGCCTCACTAAGTTGGTTAGGTCCTCACTAAGTTGCTGAGGATGGCTTTGAATTTGCAATCCTTTTGCCTCAGCCTCCCAAGTTGGTGGGATTATAGGAATATGACACTTATCTGACTGTTATTGGGTTTTGTGTGTGTGTGGTTGAGTGTGTGTGTGTGTGTGTTACCATGGATTGAACTCAGGCCTTATACATGCTAGATAAGTGCTCTAACACTGAGTTACATTCCCAGCAAAAGAAGAAAAATTTAAGGAGAATATTAACTGTCTGAGAAGTCTAGTAAGATAAGGAATAAAGGTGTCAGGGCCATTGATAACTAGAACATATTTGATGGCGCTAGCAAGGGTAACTTTTTTAGTCATGTTGAGAATGCATCAAATTTCAGTGAGTGAAGTGAAATTTAGAAGCAGGACCAGAAGCTGGCTGGAAGGGCACATGCCTGTGTTCTCAGTTCTTCGGGAGGCTGAGACAGGAGGATCATACCTTTGAGGCCACCCTGGGCAGTTTGGTGAGAACCTATCTCAAAAAAAACAAAAAAACAAAAAAACTGCAGGATGTAATAGAGTTCTTGCCTATCCTGTGCAAGACTCTGGGTTCTAACCCCAGTTTGGAGCTGCAAGGAGTAGGGGCAGGATCAGAAGAGAGATCAGAGTAACGGAGATGATTAGCTGAAAATAATTGTGTGAACCAGAGTGACATTAACAGGAAGGGAATGATGAAAGGCACAAGAAAGATATTTCTAGGGAAGAATCAAAATGACTTGGTGACTAGTTAAGGGTAGAGACAAGGGGAAGAAGAATCAATGGTGACTCTATTTTTATTTATTTATTTTTTTTGATACTGGGCGCTTAACCACTGAGCTACATCTGTAGCCCTTTTTGTTTTTTATTTTGAGACAGAGTCTCATTAAGTTCCATAGGGCCTCACTAAATTGCCGAGGCTGGTCTTGAACTTGCAATCCTCCTAGCATGTCCTTGTTTCAATCTCCAGCACTGAAAAAAATCCCTCCCCCCAAAACTGTATATTATTGGTGAAAAATAATGCTATTAAAATAATTACTGCTTTCAAATGGATGCTTGTGTGTTCATGATTGAAGGACAATAGTATTTCTTTGTTTTTACTTAACACATACTTAGATATTAATTATTATCTGCCAGGTAGTTTTATAATTTCTTTATATATGTTAAGTAATTTGAATTTAATCATCAAACAAGCCCTGGAGTCAGGCATGGTGGCGCATGCCTGTAATTCCAGTAACTCTGGAGGCTGAGGCAGGAAGACCACAAGTTCAAAGTCAGCCTCAGCAATTCAGCAAGGCCCTAAGAAACTTGGTGAGTCCCTGTCTCAGAATAAAAAGGGCTGGGGATGTGGCTCAGTGGTTAAGTGCCCCTGGGTTCAATCCCCAGTAACAAAACAAAACAAAACAATCCCAGGAAACAAATATTCTTATTTTTACAAAAGAATATTGATGTTAGAATGGCAAAATAGAGTGGTTGTAGTTACAGCTTATAAAAAACTACCGCTGGGAGTCAAGCCCAAGCAGTCTGTGCTAGTGTAAATGCACTCTTTATATTTCCACATTTCATCAGTTTTTCACACATTTGCAAATCATTGATGACTTCTAACGAAATAGTGGTTCAAACTTGTGATACTGGAAAGCCATTCATTATGATGCTGGTATGTGATGGTATGCATGCTTTACAAATAAAAGAAATACCATCTTAAATGTGATTTGTAGTGATCACTTTAGTAACACAGAATATGGTTTTGAATTTTTCCAGTTGAATTTATTTATTTATTTTTGGTACTGGGGATCGAGCCCAGGCGTGCTTAACAACTGAGCCACATCCCCAGCCCTTTTTATTTTTATTTTGAGACAGGGTCTCACTAAATTGCTTAGGGCCTCACTATTTTGCTGAGCTGGCCTCAAACTTGGAGGTGCCTCAGCCTCCACAGGTGCTGTATTTATAGGCGTGTACCACTATCTGTCTCCTAAGACTGAATTTTTTAAGAAAGAAAAAAATTCACGATAGTCGAACATGTTCCGTTGAGTCCATGCATATCATTAGAAATTAATGGACTCTATTAATGACAGTTTTGGAATTTTTGAGCTTACTATAGGAAACTCAATTTACTTTTAGTAATACACCCTTTAATTCAATCAACTCAAACAGGATGCCAAACAGATGAAACTCTATTAAATGACAAAAAATTAAATAACATCGAGAAATTTTATGTCATGAAATACAAGTGTAAAGAATAAGAGTTACAGAGAAACCAAATACGAGCTTCATAGAATTCGGAGTGACAATGTATGAGGAGGGTTCATTTCAGAGATGGTACAGAGTAGCAAAGGAGCTCGAGATTTAGGACTTGCTGGCTTTGCAATGGTTAAATCCTAGTGTGACAAATTTGCGAAGAGCTCGGGAAACTATGCCTTAAGCATAGTGTCTTTTCTTCTTGCCGTTTGAAATGTCTTTACATTTACGTTCTGATCACTGGTTACTGTCGCACCTGTAATTACTGCTTATTGGTACTACTTTTATTTGATAGTTGTTGGTGCATCACGAGAGACAGGAAAATAAGAAACAAAAACCTCCGTCACTCGCGAAGTTAAGGGTAAAGCTGTTTACACCTTTCACTCTCCGGGTTTAGTCCAAGAAACGTTTTCCAGAAGCAGTAAGAGTGAAACACAGTCGGGGAAGAGCGCTCCCGTTTTGGGGCGGGACCAGAGGAAACCCCGCCTACCAAGACCAATCCCAGCTGTCCGCCAGCGGACAGGAAGCGGCGGCGGGCCTAGCAGTCCGGGAACCGGCGGCACGCGCATGCGCGCGCCCCCGAGGCGCTTGGGGGAGGGGGAGGGACGGGAGGTAGGGGCGCGGCCCCGCGAGCCTGTTGGGTGCCCACGCGTCACGTGGTGAGGAAGGAGGCGGAGATCCGGGGCTCGGGGGAGGGGGGTAGAGAAGAGGGAAGGAGCGAGGGAAGGAAAGCGGGGAAGGGAGGAAGGAAGCGAGCGAGGGGAGGGAGGTCCCTGTTTTGGAGCTGGGAGCGTTGCCGGCCCCTAAAGTGGAGCGAGAGGGAGGTGCTTCGCCGTTTCTCCTGCCGGGGGAGGTCCCCGCTTCCCGTGGAGGCTCCGGACCAAGCCCCTTCAGCTTCTCCCTCCGGATCGATGTGCTGCTGTTAACCCGTGAGGAGGCGGCGGCAGCGGAAGATGGTGTTGCTGAGAGTGTCAATTCTGCTTCTCTCTTGGGCGGCGGGGCTGGGAGGTGAGGCACGACCCCGAGCGCCGGGGGCGCCGCGACCACAGCGGACCGCGAGGCGGAGCGGCGGCCAGGTTGAGCGGAGCCCAGTCGCGCCGCACGGCGGGCGCGTCAGTCAGCCCGGCCGGCCGGCGGCGCCACTCGGGCGCGCCGCTTTCCCCTCTCCCTATTGTCCCCCGCGCCCCTACCGCGTTCCCTTTGGTGGCGGGCCGAGGAGGTTCGGTGCCTCCGGCGAGGCCTTCCCCGCCCCCACCGCCCCGGCGTTGCGGGAGGCGGCAGTCGCCTCCTCCCAGAGAAGCGAAGTCGGGAGATTCGGGTCGCCAGGCGAGAGCTGCGGAACCCAGGCCGGCGCTGCATCCTTCTAGCCTGCTCGCGGGCGGGCGCCGGCGCAGGCAGCTGCCGTGGGCTGGCGGTCCTCGCCGCCCTAGCTCAGCGCTCACCCTCCTCACCTTCCTCCCCAGCCCCCAGCCCCTGTCGGGTGGCCGATTCCGGAGTTCGCTCCGCTGAGGAGCATCGCCGCGCAGACTCCGGGAAGTTGGCGATGTTTGCGGTCGGGCTCTTGTATTGTTCTTTACCCAGCGCGGTGATCCAGACCGACCCCGTTCTGCAGTGGGCCGCCCGTGGAGTGTAGCAGTCATCTTCCGCCTGTCCGGCAAGAGTGGTTTGGGCTGCCCATACTGCCCTGCACCGAGTGTCCTAGTGTTTGGAGAGAGCGCAGGAGGGTGTGTTTGTGTTCAGTGAAAACATTTTGTCGCCCAAGGGAAAGGGTTTGGTAGGGTGATATGTTTCAGGATGTTCTTTGAACTGGATTGGGTGTCTTAGAGTACAAGGAAGATGCCTGGATGACCCAACTCCCAGAGTTTTTTTAAACTCTCAGGTGGAGTAGACGTACTGTTTAGTCTGTGGATTGTCAAAACAGTGCCCCCTCCCCCCTACAAATTGGAGTTACATTCGCTTAAAGTCTACTCTTCCTTGATGACTCAAGTTTTGAAACAATGATTTTTATTTCCAGCATATCCTAGGACCCAGTTGCATTATTCTGTTTGAAATGCTCTACTTTAGAAAGCGTTTTGACTTCTCCCAAAGTATACTTAAAAGCCTTAAAGTATGCTTAAAAGCATGAAAACTTTACATGAGTGCTTTGGATGAGTATCTGTCTGTAGTTTAATATTTCTTGTAGCGAATTGTTTCTTTTCTTTGTCCCTTTGACTAATGACTGCGGGGCTAAATTTATTTCTGACATATACTTAGTCTGAGAGTGGTGCTGTGTAGGCAACCTTCTGTAGTTTGTTAGGTGTACATCTTAGGTTAGAAGTTGCTGTGTAGGCAACCTTCTGTAGTTTGTTAGGTGTACATCTTAGGTTAGAAGTTGCTAATAGACGTGTACTAGTAAAAAGGATCAAAGCTGGAAACCTTCTGTAAGGGCCTTTTGATTTAACATTTGTATTTCTGTTCTAAATGTGACTTGGAACAAAAATTACTTGTCTGGCTGTTTTCACTTTTTGTGATTGTAGTCAGGAGTTAAGACAGTTTTCTATGAGCTAATAAACACAAACATGAGACACTTATTTTTTGGTAATGGGTACTGAACCTGAGGTTCTTTACCACTGAGCTACCTCCCCTTCTTTATTTTTTGAGACAGGGTCTTGTTAAATTGCCAGGGCTGGCCTGTAACTTTCCTGCCTCAACCTCCCAAGTTGCTGGGATTCCAGGCGTATCACCCCACCAAGCTCAGGGTCTTACTTTGCAAGTGTTCTACCACTGAGCTGTGTCTCCAGTCCCTTTTTTTTTTTTTTTTTTAAATCTTTGATTTTGAGACAGGGTTCCACTAAATTGTCCACGATTACCTTTTGAATTTGTAATCCTGCCTTAGCCTCCAGGGTATCTGGGATTACAGGCATGCACCACTGTGCCCAGTTAAAAGGTTAATTTTGGATGTTTTTGTTAAGAACTTTCTAAAATAACTAAGAAAATTTTCATTTTGAAAGTATCATCAAGATTTTAACTTTAGAGTACATGGATATATTTGTCATTTTATTGTACAATACATAGTTTAACTACTGATGTGAGCTATATATGTGGTCAAGTTTGTTAGATGTTTATATGATTTGTAGAGTACACTACATTTAAATCGAATATATATTTGATTTAGTATATGAGAGAATAAGTTTGTGTAAGATTAGGAGAAGTTTTAGTGGAAATACAGATTTAACTTTAAAGTGAAAATCATTTTCAGGTACTTAATAAACTGTTAGTTGCTTTCCCCTTTGCAGTTTGTCAGTCTCTGTTGTGTGTGAATTTTTTCTTCTACACGTGACTGGGATGGGAAGCTGAATGTGAGAATTAAAGTGTTTAGAATCATAAACTTTCCTGATGTCCATTCTTGCACATCTCATCTCGTGTTATGTTTGTAGGACCATACAGTAACATTTCTTAGAGTTTACAAAATGTGTAGACATGCACTCAAAACGTATACATAAAAATGCTTTTCTTTATTATTTGTAACCACATTAGAAGTTCATTGGAACTGCTTAGATATAGTTCAAAGAATTTTTATGTATGTGTGAATATTACTTTTTTTTGAGCTGTGTTGCTAGATGGGCTTTGAATTCCTAGATTTCTTATGTTGCTCCTACTTCAGACTTCCCAGTAGCATGGAATTCAAGGGGGTTGCCTTTTACTGTCCCCACAACTTTGTGCTGGGGATCAAATCCCAGGTCTTGTACATGCTAAGCAAATGCTGTACCACTGAGCTACATACCCAGCCCTTTTTATTTTGAGACGGGTTCTTGCTCAATTACCTAGGCAGGTCTCAAATTTGCAATCCTCCTGTCTCAGCCTCCAAAGTAGCTGAGGTTAAAGGTGTGTGCCACTATATGCAACTGACTGTTATTTTTAACGCAGATTTACTGGGAATTGACATCTTTTTTTCTTTAAAAATTTCATGGTGTGTTTGAGAAGTCAAAGGGTATTTTAGTTGTAGCAGTAAATTAATCCCATAATGTTTTGGCTTGATTAAGTCATCCATGAAATGAATTTTGAAGTATGACATGTTTTTTATTTAAAAATCTGATGTAAGTGCTTTGCTCTATACCATGCTCTATACCATATACTTTATAAAAATAAACTTTCTGGAAGTTTGAGCAAAAGAATTAAAAGCATTAAAGTTTAAGCTTAAGCTAGTTTTCTGACTTCTGCCAGCAAATGAGTCTATGAGATTAATGAAAGAGGCGTTTTGTCTTTAAGGTGCTCTCTTTGTATTTTAAACTAGAGTTTGAGAGTTGATTTAGCTCTGTTATCTTAGCAAAACACATTTCAGTGTGTCCTACATTAACAGTATCTTCTGTCAGTATAAGACCTCTGTTAGGGGTTGAGGGCAATGGGCATGTCAGACACTTCTCTTTTCTGATGTACTTTTAATAACTTGTTTAAGTCATTATCTGATCTCTTTAAAATTTTCCTAAACAGGATTAGTTAGAGGGCATAAGGGACATTTCTATGATGCCTGTTGTGCATCTGAAACTGCTAGGATTTTCACTTTTCAATAGTTTGGGGGAGTGATATTTTACAATAGAGGAATTGTGCTTGAAGAGATTGTTCATCTAGTATCTACCACTAAGTGGTGAAATAAGTCATTCATACCAAACCAGTGGAACCTCAAAGCCTAAGCTTGCTTGTCTATATATTTATTTCTGTGGTACTGGGGATTGAACCCACTGAGCTTGCCACTGAGCTGTATCACAGTTTTTTTAAAAATATTTTTTTGTAGTTGTAGATGGACAGCATACCTTTATTTTATTTATTTTATGCAGTGCTAAGGATTGAACCCAGTGCCTCACATGAGCTAAGCAAGTGCTCAGCCACTGAGCTACAGCCCCTGCCGTATATCACAACTGTGAAAAAAATTTTATTTTGAGACAGGGTCTTACATAGTTGCCCAGGCTGGCATCAAACTCTAGGTTCTCCTGTCTCAGTCTACAGAGTAGTTGAAATTACATGTGTGTGTCACACACCTAGTTAAAGACTATTGCTCCCTCATGCCTTTTTAAAAATATATTTTTTATTTTTTATTATTATTAGAGCTTTATAGTTATACATAGTAGTTAGGTTCATCCCAGCAAATTCATGCATGCATGGAAATTGATTTTAGTTCATGATTCCCTTCCCTCTCCCAATCTCCTTTCCTCCTTCCTTCCCTCTCCTATTCTCCTTCCTCTACTAGACCTCCTTTTGCTCAACTATTAGTTTTATTTGATTAGGTCTTTATGTTATCTTATCCTTTCCCTCATACGTTTTTGAAAACAGTTTTCACACTAACTCAAAGGTGACCTCTGGACTAAATTGCCTTAGAGATGTGTTTTTATTTGTAGTGTCTTTAAGTTTGAGCTATTGATCAGCATTGAAAATTCAGAAAGTTTCTCAGTGAAATTTGTGGATTTGTGGATTTTTTTGTTGAAGACTTGGATGTCCAGAAGCCACTGAACTATATTCCTATTGACTGGAGCCAAGTATAGGGCTGTAGCTGCCCTCTTTGAACTGGGCATGTGTGTACCCATTGTAGTCCCCATCATTGCTGCTTATACCTGGCCTGCTTTACTCATTTTTGTTACTTGCCTGGGTCCTGTGGGCATGTTCATATCTGCTTCAGCTTGATCTTGCATAGATTGCACTTTTAAAAGATGTCCTTTTTGGGCTGGGGAGATAGCTCAGCTGGTAGCACAAGGCCCTGAGTTTGATCCCCAGTACCGCAAAAAAAAAAAAAAAAAAAAAAAAAAAAGTCCTTTTGATTGTGACTTATTATCCAACTTTTAATACTTTTTTTTGTAATTTTTCATTATTCTGTAGTCTTAACAATGTATTAAGAAACATCATTACATACATAGTACTTTTTATCCAGCACTAGGTTATTAACTTTTCCTTTTTTTTGGACAAGTGCAGGAGATTGAACTGAGAGCTTTGTGCTCTGCCACTGAGCTACACCCCAACCCTATTAGATATCTTTAAAATAACTGCTTCTGTAATATAGGTGAACTTCCCTAATCTGAAAATTGGAGCATTTTGGATTTTGGATCTTCGGATAAAAGGAGGTCACCTGGTAAAATCTATGCAAATATTAAAAAATCTGAATCTTCTCCCCCTCCCCGCTGTGATGGGCTGACAGATCTTACTCCATGAGAATGTTGTAGGCCAGACTAAGGTAAATGACTAAACAGACTCCATTTTGCTCTGAGACTCCATGTTATGTAGGAAATAAGCTTCTCCCATGGAAACACCCCGCCTCTGTGCCCATTATCAGTTACTTGGTGTGACATGTTCAATAATGTACAATGGCAACTCCTATGTAGTAAAGAATTGCTCTCTTTTGATTCCTGTTGCTCCTAAACAATGTACCATGTGAACAGTGATTGTGGTGGATGTTAGCAACCATTCTTTAGTTTGTACCTAGGTAAGGGTCATTTTGACCCACTTCCCCCTCTCTCGATGATCTCATGATGTTAATGTGTAATTTAGAATCATAGCAACAGACGCTTATGATTAATGTAATTTTTGGTATTAGAACCCCTACAACCCTGTGGTCGGGGCTGTTCTCCCAATAGCCATTTTTTGGGGCATTGTGTGAGACAGTCAGCCGGCCGGCTTAATAAAGACTCTCAAATTTGGACTTCTCAGTGGTGATTGGTCTGTTTTTAAGTTGCGCCCCATAACACCCCCCCCTTTTTTTTTTTTTTTTTCCCTTTGGTATGGGAATTTAACCCAGGGGTGCTTTACCACTGAGCTACATCTCTAGTCATTTTTTATTTTTTGAGACAGGATCTTAAGTTGCAGAGGTTGGCCTCAAATTTGTGATCCTTCTGCTTCAACCTCCCGAGTTGCTGGAATTGCTGGGGTTACAGGTGTGTGGGATTGCCTCTGGGCAAAATGGGAACCACTTCTGGTTCTAGGAAGCTTAGATAAGGGATACTCAACATGTAATAAGCAACTTGAAGTTCTTTAAGAAAAAACAAAAATGATGGTTGTAATCACATCATATCTTTTTATCTTAAAGGGAAATAAGAAATCACTTATTTTTCTACTGGAATGAGAACCACTGAAAAAAATTAGTTGAGAGTCACGTAAATAAAACCAACTTAGCCTTTTCTTTCTTGGTATACAAGTGGGAACTCTTTTGAAATTAAGAAAATGAAATAGAACAATAAATTCAATTATAAGCCACATTTTCCTAACATTATTGGGAGAGACAGGTTCAGATTCAGGAGGGTTGGGTTGAGAAAACTTCTGTATAATAAGTCTTCGGGAACAGACTTAAAATTTTGGCTGGAGTTTGAGACTGTAACTATGGTAAAGCACTTGCTTAGCATGCATGAAGCTGTGGGTTCAGTCCCCAGCACAGCAAATAAAAATAACCCCTAATTTCTTTCTCTCTTTTTTCTTTGGTACCAGGGATTGACCACAGGGTCACTTATGCACTGAGCTACAGCCCCAGCCCTGCTTTATATTTTCTTTAGAGAGAGGGTCTTGCTGTGTTGCTTAGGGCCTGGCTAAGTTGCTGAGACTGACTTTGAACTCACTGTCCTCCTGCCTCAGCCTCCTGAGCTGCTGGGATCACATTTGTACACCACTACGACTGGCTGGCTATCCTTTCTGTCTTTCTTCCTTTTTTTCTTTCCTTCTTTCCTTCTAGGAACTGGGGATTGAACCCAGGGCCTTGTGCTTTGTAGATAAGTGCTCTACCTCTGAGCTGTACAACCCCAGCCCTTGATTGTTTTTATTGGAAGTTTTACTAAAATGTATTATTACATGTTTACTGTTTTCTTAAACACTGAATTTAACCTTTTCTTAAATGATTATTGTTTACTAAATGAAGACAACTGCTATTTTTCTGAGCTCCTTTGTGGTTTATTTTTCCAGAAGCTATGTATTGTAGTTTATCGTTCTTCTAAGCTTTTCTAATGGAGTGTGCTTCCCCACACCCCCCAGTACTGGGGATTGAACCTAGGGCTTTGCTACTTACCTAGTCTGTGCTTTTTATTTGTGCAACTATTCTCCTCATCCCCATCTGTGGTGGGGCTTGAACCGGGGAGTACTCTATTACAGAACTGTATCCTCAGCCTTGAAGAAAACTTCCTTAACATTTTTTTGAGAGAGTCTCCTTAGGCTGTTTAGACTGGCCTCCAACTGGTGATCAACCTGTCTCATCCTATAGAGTAGCTGGAATTATAGGTGTGTGCCACTGTGCCCCAGCTGTTCTAATAATTAGTTTTAACAACATTTGAACTTTTTGGTTAGTTTTTTTTTTTCTGGTTTTCTTGCAAAACTTAAGGATTTCACCTTATAATTAGGTGTTTCTACAGCCCCCCACACACTTTGGGGAAACTAAGTATTTGACACATTGGCATGTGAACTATTACAGACTCAGAACTATTATAAGTTCTTAGTCTTCTATGAAGGTACATGGGCTTTAAGTAGTTTTGTCATTTTTTGGTTTGCTTTGTAGAGTTTAAATTTGAAGTTGCGTGTATGTAGTTTGGACTAAGTGGAATGATGTAGTAATGTGTTTTAATGCTTAAAATGAGCCAGGGAAGGCTGAAGAGAAAGAAACTGATGAATAACCTGAAAGACACAGCAAATGAACACTCATTTAATTGTAAGTGGATCATGTCCTAGATCTGAATCATGAGTACTGTAGTTTCAAACTAATGTATTAGATTCTTGGTACTAAACATACTCTTAAAATGGCCAATTATATTTTCTATAGGAATATAAACCGTAAATTAATAAAAAGTATTGTGTCAAACGAAACTCACTGAAAGTTAGATAACAGATTTCTGATAACTTTTATTGTTTGTTTACAGTAAGGAGCAATATGTTGTAATTTGGGAGGTTTTTTTAAAAAATTGTATTACAGTTAAATTTCTTGTTCTTTGCTGCTGGAGATTGAAACTATGGCCTTGTGTATGCTAAATATGTGCTCTACCTCTTAGCCTACCACCCCAGCTCTTGTCTTTTGTTTTGTTTTGATGATACTAGGGATGATACTAGGGCCTCATAAGCATTAGGCAAGTACTCCACCATTGCCCTTTTTATGTATTTATTTTTTGAGACAGTGTCTAAGTTGCCCAGGCTGACCTTATATTGCCCCAGTTTCCCAAGTAGGTGAGTTTATAGGTATGCACTACCACACCTGTTTGCTCTTATCTCTTTTTTTTTGCAAGCCTAGGAATTGAATCCGGGAGTGTTCTGCTGAGCTATATTTCCAGCCCTTTTTATTTTATTTTGATACAGAGTCTTGGTAAATTGCCTAGGTGGGTCTCAAACTTGCAGTCCTCTTGCCTCAGCCTTTCAAGTGCCTGGGATTGTGTGACTAGTTTGGGTGAAACACTTCAGGTTTTTTTTTTTTTTTTAATTTATTTAATGGTTCAATGCTGAGAATAGGTCTTGAGGGAATGTAATCTCTTTGCTACTGGGTGAATTTGTTCTGAAGTCACAGTTCCAACTAAAAAATCTGAGAGACACAGTTATAGTAAGTAATCCTGGGATCCCTAGGATCAATAGACAATTGGGTAGGGATAGGACGCCCCGCCCCCCACCCTGTTTTTTTTTTTTTTTTTTAAGGTGTAGAGCAAACTAGAGTAGTGGTACAGTGGGGAAGTAGACATGTTCTGGAATGTGATGTGGGGGCATGGTGAGATGGAATGGGTTTAGGATGAAATGTAGGATGAGGGTAGATAGATTTTGGAGTTGTGACTAGAGTTTTTGTGTGTAAGTGGGAGAGTAATGTAGTTTGGTTGAAAGTTATGTGTCCTTATGTAGATTATTATCTGCTCTTGTACTTATACTTATTTGAAATCGAATGAAAGAGTTTCAAATCTAAATTAATGGACACAGTTCCATTTTTTGGGTTTTAAAATTTTATTTCATAAGTGGTAGAAATTTAACACCTTCAGTAGATTTTGATCATTCATGTTTGTCCCTATGTGATTGATTTAGTTTGTAATTTATGGAAGAGCTGCTTTCACTTCTGGGCCAGCTAGTTTTATTATTTCTTAGAGACTAGTTTACTTCAAAAACTAGATGTGTTGAAATATGCTTTTAACACCCTCCTATCTTGAACTTTCACTTGTAACTGTGGTATAATATTTTTTCTAGAAGATGATTTGATTGGTTTCTAATGAAATGTACATAGACATAAGTTTGAAGTCACACTGTAGAAGTAGCTTATCCAAGAGTGCATTAAAGACACTTAAGTATATTGCTGATATATAGTACATAATATTTTGTGGAAGCTTACATTTGTCATACAGGAGAACAGTTTTCTGGTATTTAGTACTTGAAGATCAGAGTGAATATATGTCAAGTAAAAGAAGTACTGGTTAACAACATGATACTTGAGCTATAGTTGATGACTCAGATAGGAGTCTGAGTTATGTTTTATGTTGGGGGTAAAAGGTTCTTCGTACCTAATTTTGAAATTATACAAGTGCAAATTCTGTTGGAAACAATTTGATGGCAATTATTATTATTATTTTTTTTTGAGTGAGAGGAGTGGTACCAAGCATTGAACTCAGGGGCACTCCACCACTGAGCCACATCTCCAGCCCTGTACTTTTATCAGGTGCCAAATGTATTTTATTTGAGTTACTTAGTGCCTCAGTTTTGCTGAGGCTGATTTTGAACTTACCGTCCCCCCTGAGCCGCTGGGATTATAGGTGTGCACCACCGTGGCTGGCAACAAGTAATTTTTTTAAAGGAAGGCAAATATAGCAATGTAGAAGCCTTAGTTTATTCTCTTTTTGTTCTGGTGCTGTACCATCGAGTTACATCCCCAGCCCTTTTATTTTATTTTATTTTGAAACAGGGTTTTGCTAAATTACCCAGGCTGGCCTTGATCCTCCTTCCTCACCTCCTGAGTTGTTGGGATTATAGTTCTGTGCCATAGCACCCAACTCCTTAGCTTATTCCTGACATATCCTCTTATTTATTGTATTTGAGTTTTTCTATAAATAGGAAGATTGGTAATTCCAAAACAGTTTTGCAGATTTTTCTCTCCCATTCTTAAGATTGTATAATCAACTTTTTTGGATATAGATAGGAAAATAATTGTTTATTTGTTAAATGATGTTGCTACATCACACACAGATCAATAAGCTGATTGTTTTTTCCCCCTGATGTTAATGACATTTTCACTGTTTTTTGCCCTTTTCTGTATTTAATTTAGATTGAAATAGAAGAGTGTAAGTTTTAAAATAAGGAAGAAATCTTTTACTTACCATAAAATATGGAAAATAATTATAAAGGTTAGCACTTATGGAGTGCTTTTATCAGGTGCTGATTGTAGTTATATATATATATATATATATATTTCATATATATATATATATATATATATATATATATATATACTTTCATAAACTGTATCCTGAAAAAAATTTAAATTTTTTGCATTGTTGTGGAATTGAACCAGGGTTTGGTACATGCCAGGAAAATGTTTTACCATTGGGCTATAATCCCAGCCTATCACTAAAATTCTTTTTTCTCTTTGTACGGAGAATTGAACCCAGGGGTCACTTTATCATTGAGCTACATACCCAGTCCTTTTTATTTTATTTTAAGACAGAGTCTCACTAAGATGCTTAGGGTCCTGCTAAATTCACTGAGCCTGACCTTGAACTTGTGATCCTCCTACCTCAGCCTCCTGAGTCACTGGGATTACAGGCATGCAGCCCTGTACCTGGCTACAATTTCTTCTTCTTTTTTTTTTTTTTTTGTACCAGGGATTGAACCTAGAAGCACTTAACCCACTGAGCTCTTTTTTATTTTGAGAGAGGATCTCGCTAAGTTGCAGAGAGCCTCGATAAGTTGCTGAGTCTGACTTCTGAATTTGCCATCCTCCTGCCTCAGCCTCCTGAGCTGTTGGGATTATAGGCATGTACTACTGCACCCAACCTATACTTTTTTCTTTTAAACCTGAGAAAATTACAATTAAAGGGAGAAAAACACCTTGCAGAATATTATACACAATACAATTTGTCATAGAGAAATTTACATATGTATTCAAATTCAAAACCAGCCTCAGCAGTTTAACAGGACCCTAAGCAACTTAGTGAGACCCAGTCTCAAAATAAAAAAAAAAAAAAATAAAAATGTCTGAGGGGATTTCGGTAGTTAAGTGCCCCTGGGTTCAGTCCCTGGTACCAACAACAACAAAGAAAGAAAAATTGCAGGAAATAAAAATATTATTCTTCAATTGTAAGAAGGGCAGGCCCTTCTAACCTCTTCAGTGGCAAAGAGTCTGTTATGTTTTTTCTACTTGGTAATTGCTGGTCACTTTTTTTCTAATTTTACATGAGTGCAATTTTTTTAGTATTGTTTACTAAACAATACTTTTAAGCCTGTTGTCACTCAGGCTTAAAATTTGTTGTAAGTTAAAATGACTTTTTTTCCATTGTATAGATTCAATTTAGTTATTATTTTTATATTTTTATGTGGTACTGGGGATTAGACCCAGGGCCTCACATATTGTTAGGCAAGCACCCTATCACTGAACTACACCCCAGCCTCCCAATCTAGTTATTCTTCTACCAGTTTTGCAAATAGGTATTTGCTTGACATACTTCAGTTTTTCCTAACTTTATCTTGAATATTTTTATATTTTCTGGAAGGTTGGAATTATACATAGTACAATTAGCATTTGTATGCCTTTTACTTAAATTTATGAACGGTTACTATTTGCTGTGTTCTCTTTATCCCCCCTTTTTAATACATATATATTTTTTTTCTTTTTTCCTGAACCGTTTGAAAGTAAGTTGGGTCCCTAGCTACTTTGCAGTTTCATAGAGCCAAGGACATTGTCCTTTATTACCAAGAATACTGTTTTTTGAAGTGTGGTAATATTCAAATTTCCTTTGGCCTTATAACTATTAGATACCATATATATGCTTTATGAAGGCCAGATTTCTGGCAACTACAACTAAGCACAAGAAAGTAAAATACTGCTGGGTATGGTGGCATATGCCTATAATTACAGCCACTTTGAAGACTGAGGCAGGAAGATCACAAATTCCAAGCAAGCCTCAGCAGTTTCATGAGACCCCATCTCAAAATAAAAAAAAACTTTTTTGCATTTAAAAAAATTTTACATACTGTATTTTGATTCATTGTACACAAATGGGATACAATTTTTCATTTCTAAGATTGTATACAATGTAGATTTATACCATTCATGTAATAATACATGTACATAGGGTAATACTGTCTGTCTCAGTCTACTATCTTTCCTTCCCAGCCCATTTTCCTCTATACCATCCAAGGTTCCTTCATTCTTTTCCTCTCCCCCCTCATTATGTATCGTCATCCACTTATCAGAGAAAACATTCGGCCTTTGTTTTTTTTCACTTAGCATGATATTTTCCAACTTCATCCATTTACCAGCAAATGCCATAATTTTATTCTTCTTTATGGCTGAGTAATATTCCATTGTGTATATATGCCACAGTTTCTTTATCCATTCATTAATTGAAGGGCATCTCGGTTGGTACCACAATCTAGCTATCAAAATAAAAATTTAAAAAGGGCTAGTAAAGCATTTGCCTACTTCATATGAGGCATGGGTTCAGTCCCCAGCTTGCTGGGTGTGTAGAGGTGAGTAAAATGTTGTTGGTATGCTTTCCTGTTAGGTAAAGTAACAAAAGAGAAAGATGATATTGAGAGCAGAGTGGAATTATTTTGTCTAGAAACAATGGCACAATAACATAGCCTTGAGGTAATCACATGATTATGGCCTCTTCTGATAATGGTATTGATAAAAGTGTGTCTAGAAGATGTTAAAATAGGAAGAAAAATCAATAATGGTTCAAATGGAAAGATATTTGGCACATAAGCTCAGTTGTCAAGAAACTTTCCTTATTGGAAACCACCATTTTCCACTGATCTTAGGTTAAGGACACTTTATTCTGTATTTTAAAGTGTTTCATTTTTATTGTTGTCAGGTAAACACCTGTTTCTCTTTTATTAAGGTCTTTACATGAGGACACCTTTAGTGAATATTCTCCTTTTTATCAGAGGGTTAAGAGGAATTTAAGATTTGCATTCATGCCAGGTGTAGGGCTGCATAACTGTAATCCCAGTGATTTGGGATCCTGAGGCAGAAGGATCTTAAGTTTGAGGCCAGGCTTAGCAGTCTATTGAGACCTTCACCAATTTAGCAAGATCCTGTCTCAAAATAAAAATAAAAAGAACTGGGGATGTAGCTCAGTGCTAAAGCATCCTGGGGTTCAAATCTGAGGACCCCCCCCCAAAAAAAAAAAAAGATAGGTTAATTAAGTTAGAACTTTGGCTATAAGAACTAAGTTGCCCAGGGCATGATGGCACATACCTGTAATTCCAGAGACCTAGGAGACTGAGGCAGGAGGATTGGGAGATTCTGTCTCAAAATAAAATAAAAAGGGGGCTGGGGAGATAGCTCAGCTGGTAGAGTGTTTGCCTTGCAAGCACAAGGCCCTGAGTTTGATCCCCAGTACCGCAAAAAAAAAAAAAAAAATAAAATAAAAAGGGCTGTGGTTGTAGCTCAGTGGTAGAGCACCCCTGGGTTCAATCCCCAGTACCAAAAAAAAAAAAAAAAAAAAAAAAAAATAGAACTAAGTTGCTAAAAAAAAAAGTTATTTAAAAAATATTAGTTATCATTCACTGTAAAAGTTAGCCTAAAAAGGGAAATAAGGGGTATTTCTACAGAGTATCTCCATGATTATGTGAGTATGCCTCATGAAACTTGCATGTTTTGCTGTTATTATGGTTAAAATTTTAAAAGCTTTTTTTTTTTTTTTTTCTCTTTCATTTTTGGTTAATTAGAGCTACTCTTGGGCAGGCCACTAACTTCTATGTGCCCCCCCCCCCCCATAGTAGGAATTGAACCTAGGACCTCCCTCTTGCTAAGGCAAGTATTTTTACCACTGAGTTATATCCACAAACTTTCTGTGCCTTATCTTAAGATTTATATGTATCTTACATGGTTATTTTTAAAGTTAAATTAGCTAATACATTCATTAGTAATTGTAGCCATAATTTATTGAATTGTTTCATAGTATGTGTTGTACTCTCTTCTAAGCATTTTGTATGTAGACTTAATCCATGTAACAACACTCTTAGTCACAAAGTACTGCTGTTTCACCCATTTTTACAGATGGGAAAACAGGCATAGAGAGTAGGTAGCAACTCTGTCCAAAAAGTTGTTGAAAAATGATAGTGTTATATGCTACATGAATAATTGCAGAGACAAATACACAACTGCATTTATTTCATCAATAAAATAACTTTTAATTTTCCGTATGTGGTGAATAGATCTATAATTTTTTTTTTTTTGATACTGGGGATTGAACCCAGGGTTGTTTTACTACTGAGCTACATCTCCAGACCTTTTTAATTTTTATTTTGAGAGAGGGTCTCACTGAGTTTCTTAGTTGCTGAGTTGAGCATGAATTTGTGACCCTCCTGCCTCAGCCTCTTGAGTTTTTGGGATTACAGACATGTGCCATGCACCTGGCTTAGAAATTATAATTCTTGGTTGAGTAATCGTAGGACCACATTTGTTCTAACGATTGGGTTATGACTCTGTTAATTAACAGGATTTAACCTGCTTTCTTTATAAAATAAATGAAAATGGAAAAGTTCCATAATTAAATTAATATTTTTGAGTACCTATTTTGTACCTCACTGCTGTAGGTGTTGAGAGTACATATTAATGAACAAAATAAAGTCTTTGTTTTTCAGTTCATGTTCCAGTGGTAGTGTTGGGAGTATATGTTAATTAGAACTGATACGAAGAAAAATAAAGCAGGATATTAGGATGAGGATGACAGGGATATGCTTTTTTAGATAGGATGATCAGAGAAAGCTTTTGGGGGAGAAAATGAGTGGGTAACTCAATGATGTGCAGGTCAATTCTGTTTTGGGGGAAGATGTTCCAAATAAAGAGAAAAAAAGAAGACTAATGTGGCTATAACACATAAAGTAAGGGAAATGTGGTAGAAGATAAGAGAGATATGGGAGTTGAGTGGGAGAATGCAGACCCTTTTAAGGATGATGTTAAGTTGTAAGCCATAATTAGGACTGTGAGTGAGTTGGGAGGCCTTTGGAATGTTTTAGCAGAGGAGTGACATGTGTCTTTTCTTGAACAGCCATTAAGAGGCAGGAATGGAAGCAAAAAAAAGACTAGTCATTTATTATGGTCTTTGGCTGTCTAGACACTTTGGAACATTGTTGTGTTTGGCACATTTTCAGCCTTAAGAGTTCCATCAACGTAATTCAAATTCTTAGACTTTTATTTGCAATGAGGAAACAGGCATGTAACCTAGTTTTTGAACTGGGTACCTTCGATCAAATCATCTCTGGAGGCTTGGATTCTGAAGTGAACAGACATGTTTGCTTGCTGAAGTTTTGGCAGTAGTATGCATCCTTTAGTCAATTATGACATCCCCCTACCCCCGCCGCCCCAAATATTTTTAGTTTGTGTTTTGGCATAAAGACATTGACGATGCAACAGTGTTAATATTTTTCCAATTTTGAGAGGGAATTATGATGGATACTGGCTTCTAGGAATTACCTGGGTAGTGTTAATGAATGTGAAAGCGGGAAGGGTTTCAGTATTATTTTTAAGTAAATAAGGAATTGGAGTAGACAGCTTGACATTGTTACTTCAGATGAGAGAATATTGCATGAGAAATGTAGGAATCAAATAAGATCAGGCTGAACTCCAACTGGTGGACTTAAGCGATCTTCCTTTCTCTGCCTCTTGCTTAGCTGGGACTTCAGGTGTGGTCTGCCGTGCCCACCTCTGATTTGTGATTTCTCTTGATTTGTTTGATATTATAAAAACAGTGATAATGTTAGTATCAGAGCATGCATATTTATACATAGAACCCGGACTGGGAGAGAATCTAGCATATCACAAGGATCAGGACTAGAGTAGATGATAAGGAAATGGAGTAGACAATTAGGCAGCTTGACAGTTGGGAAATCAGGAAGATCTGCAATAAGGAGATTCTTATACCAAAGTAAGTGGAGCAGAGGCTAAGCCCTGTTTAGACAGAGATGGGTGAATTTGTAAAATTTCTCAGTGAGATCTGATGACAGAACTGCCTTCTCTCTCTACTTTTTGAGCTCTTGACTGGTAGCTAAAGTGTAGGAACAGACCTCAGTTGAGTAGGTTCAGACTCTGCATGTGGGAACAGGCAATTTTGTGGTATCTGACTGAGGTAAGTAGTACAAGGGTTGGGGATTGGCCAGGGCTCCTGTGGAGTGAACCATGCCAATTTCATTTTCTAGCTGTGGAAATCAAGGGTATACATATATATTTTTTGGTCTCCAAAACGTATATTCTTTTTTAGTATTTCATCATGTTTTTCTACATCTTAAAGGTAGATTTCAGTGCAGTTTTTGAAAGGTCTGTGCCATGTGCTGTATTTTGATTTTTTTTCTTTTTAGGTTTTTGTAATTACTTCAGAAACACTAATGTGACTGACTTTGTTTATGATGAAGATAGTAGAATTGCTGTAGATTATCTTGAAATATTTTTTTTGCCCTATATTGGGGATTGAATCCAGGGGTGCTCTACCATTGAACTACTCACAGCTATTTCTGTCTTTTTCTTTTTCATTTCCTTCCTCCCCTCACCTCCTGTCAGTACTGGGAATTAAACCCAGGGATTTTTACCACTTGGTAGCATCTGCTGTTCCCCATCCCTTTTTTATTTTGAGACCTCAAACTTGCAATTTTGCTGCCTTATCCTCCCAAGATTATAGGTGTGCATGTAGGTGCCTATCCTTCCTAGAATATTTTTTGATGCAGAATCTCATTAAATTGGGGAATGCTGGCCTTGAACTTGTGATCCTTCTGTCTCAGCTTCCCAAGTAGCTGGTATTTCAGATGTGCACACTATGCCCAACTATCTTGTAATTCTTGTGACTAAGATTATCTCCTTGGCATTGTCTCCTATTTGCTCTGCAGCCTTGGGCTTGTTACATATCCCTCAAATCTTGATTTTCTTTAAAATTGGCTAATAGTTCTTACTTTATAGGTTTTTTGGGTAAAGTGATAAAAACGTTAGTAGTACAAAGTTTGGGAGTTAGCAGGTGCTTGATAAATTTTAGTTATATCCAATTCATAAGCATTATTTAAACAAATAAGATGTTTAGTCATAATATTTTTTGTGTATAGTAAGCTATCAGTGTACATTAAAAAAAACTAGAATACTTAAAAAAAAGACAGTTTTGGAATTTTAATTTTTCTCTTTAGAGATGTGAAACATGGAACTGTTTTAGAAAATGTTTTTGTGTCTTTTAGCCAAAATTTCATTTGAATTTTTAAATACTATATTTTTAAAATAGAAATGAGAAGAATTGGCCTTAGCACAATTTTATAATATATGAAATGCAACAATGAAAAACTAAAGGTATTCTTTAAAATTGAGAGCAAAGTAAAAGTGCCTTCATTCACTGTTATTCAGTATGATTTGGGGTAGTCCTAGTTAGTATAGTAAGTTAAAAAAAGAGAACTAGGGGTATCTGTGTAACTCAGTGGTAGAATGCTTGCCTAGGATGTAGAGAGGCCCTGGGTTTGATCCCTAGCATGGGGGAGGTAAAATTATAAATAGATAAGTAAGATTTAAATACAAAAAGAAGAAACAAAATGCCTAGAAGGAGAATAAGAAATATTTTTAGAATTCTGAATGCAAAATCAAGGGGTTCATGATCTCCCTTTAGAGAGACAGAACTAATAGGATATAGACAAATACATGC
The DNA here is from genome assembly GCF_902686445.1 of Sciurus carolinensis. Taxonomy (NCBI): domain Eukaryota; kingdom Metazoa; phylum Chordata; class Mammalia; order Rodentia; family Sciuridae; genus Sciurus; species Sciurus carolinensis. The sequence goes on from NC_062214.1 coordinate 95,531,131, forward strand.
AGATATATAGATGTGGTCATATGAGAGGGACTTTATTCAAGGAATTGGCTTATGTGATCATAGAGGTCTGCAGACCATGGGATGCTGTAGTGTGATTTTGGCCAAGTCAAAGTCGCATGAAGGCAGCATATTGTTGGGTCTTTCTTTTTAATCCAATCTGCCAGTCTATGTCTTTTGATTGATGAGTTTAGGCCATTAACATTCAGGGTTATTATTGAGATATGCTTTGTATTCCCAGTCATTTGGGCTTATTTTTGGTTTTTAACTTGACTTGGTTTCTACTTTGAATGGATTTTCCTTTAAGGTAAGTTCCTCACTTTGGTGATACATTGTTGGTTTTCATTTCCTTCTCATGGAATATTTTGTTGAGAATATTCTGTAGGGCAAGCTTTCTATTTGTAAATTCTTTTGTTTATCATGGAAGGATTTTGTTTTATCTTCAAATCTGAAGGTTAGTTTTGCTGGATATAGGATTCTTGGTTGGCAACCATGTTCTTTCAGAACTTGAAATATGTTGTTCCAGACCCTTCTAGCTTTTAGAGACGGGGCTGAGAAATCTGCTGATATCCATATTGGTTTTCTGCTATAGGTAATCTGATGCTTTTCTCTCGTAGCCTTCAAAATTCTATCTTTATTTTGTATGTTTGGCATTTTCATTATAATGTGCTTTGGTGTGGATCTATTGTGATTTTGTGCAGTTGGTGTTCTGTAAGCCTCTTGTATTTGATTTTCCATTTCATTCTTCATGTTTGGGAAATTTTCTGATATTATTTCATTGAATAGGTTGTTCATTCCTTTGGTTTGTATCTCTGTGTCTTCCTCAATCCCAATAATTCTTAAATTTGGTCTTTTCATAATGTCCCATAGTTCTTGGAGATTCTGTTCATGATTTCTTACCATCTTCTATGTTTGGGCAACTTTATTTTCAAGATTAAATATTTTGTCTTCATTGTCTGAGGTTCTGTCTTCCAAGTGGTCTAGTCTTTTGGTGATGCTTTCCATTGAGTTTTTTATTTGGTTTATTGTTTCCTTCATTTCAAGGATCTCCGTTTTTTTTTTTTTTGTGTGTGTGTGAATTTCTATCTCTTTGTTGAAAGATCTTTTGCTTCCTGCAGTTGCTCTTTAAACTGCGTATTGATATGATCATTCATTGCCTGCATTTGCTCTCTTATCTCATCCTTTGTGTCACGAATCATTTTAATCATGTATAATCTGAAGTCCTTTTCTGACATTTCTTCCATCGTACTGTCACTGGATTCTATTAATATAGAATCTAGTTTTGTTTGGACCATTTTCTTCCCTTGTTTTTTCATGTTCATGTATCTTCCCCTCTAGCAGTGCAGATCTGGGGTATTGCAGTTTCCCCCCTATAGGCTTATAGTGACCCTATAGGTTTCCAAAATTTTTTCTTTAAGGGGAAGATCAATATTAGCATTGCCCAGTTCAGACAGTATGCAGCCCGAAACCAAATAGCCCCTATGAGGACGTTAACTATATTGTCATAATAAACAGAATGAGTTCCATTATTATCTTCAGTATAACAAATAGATTTGCAATAAGGTCTACTGTTTCCAGTGGAGGACAAAAAGGATGTGGAGGGGTATAGAATGTAGCTGTTAATGGGATAAGAAAAGAATATATAGAAGGTCTATATCATAGAAAGAGTGCGAATGCAATCAAAAGAAGTCGGTTGTTAGCATGGAAAAAGGAAGAAAGAGACTCTGAGGGAACAGGTAAACAAAAGGAAAAGAGAGCAAAAAAGTAAAGAAATAAAAACTTAAAATTTTTCAATAAGGAGGAAAAAGAAACTCTACACTGTAACAGTCATATAGTATTCAAACCTCCCAGTCGTCAGTAGCCTGATGTATGAGAGTTACTTGACAATGAGCTTCCAGTCTCCAGCAGGTGTCTCAGGATGGGATTTGCCCCACCTAAAGATGGGAGATACAGCTTCCAGGATTATCCAAGATGGCTGCTCTGGCTTCCAAATGTGTTGGCAAATGGAGAGCTGCAGCTCAGGGTGTGGGTGTGGTCAACCGAAGGTCCTGGAGGCAGGTTGCGGTTGGTTGGGCAGGGGTCCTGGAGGTGGGGTGTTATAGTGGTTGTGGGATCCGGGAGGCAGGGTGCAGTCAGTCATTCTGGGGGTCCTGGTGGTAGGGAGCAGTCAGTTGATGTGAGGACCATGAAGGCAGGGAGTGATCGGTTGGGCTGAGGGATCCTCAGTCAGTCCGGCAGGGGTCCTACAAGTCCTGGCTGTTGTCTCAAAATGGCGGCAGCCACGTGTAACCAAACCTGCAGGTACTGTGACAGTGAACTTCCAGGTTACAGCAGCCAGCTAGTGCTCCACTGGTGGTCTGTGGTCAGTCTCCTGATGACTGTTGGACAATGGGGAGGTGAACCTTGGGTGGTGGATGGTGGGTAGGTGAAAGGCAGGCGAAGGAGAGGCAAGCGGCAGGCAAATGGCGGATGGTAGGTGTCAGACAGTGAGCAATCTGCACTCAAAAAGTAGTCGATATGCTGGCAGACTGCAGGTGATCGCAGTAGACAAATGGGGTAAACAGCAGGGGATCGATAAAGCTGCAAAAACTGCCTCACCAAGAAACAGATATCCTCTGCTTGAAACCCGAGTTACGGAGCGACGAGGAACACAGCCTCCCTCTAGTCTGCCATCTTGGATCCTGCCAAGTCAAAGTCTCAGATGTGGGGAAGTTCATGGTGTAACTCAGTCTGAGGCCAAAGGCCTGAGAACCCAGAGATGGGGACAGTATTGTAGTGTGTCCCAGAGTCCAAAGGTGTTCTGATGTTCAGAGGCTGGAGAAGTGTCTCAGTTCTAGTAGGGAGGGAGAGAGAATGAATGAGTGAGAGAATGAGAATGATGAGAATGAACTTCTTCTCCTCTGCCTTTTTGTTCTGTGTGTTTCTACCTGATTGGATGGTGCTTGTCTGCATTGATCGGATCAGTGTGTACATCTTCCCCACCTAGTTCACTGACTTAACACACTAATTTCCTTGGAAATACCCTCACAGACACACCCAGAAACAATGCTTTACCAGTTCTCTAGATATTCATTAATACAGTCAAGTTGACACCTAAAATTAACCATCACAGAGGTCCATTGATTTCAGGTTAGTAACCCTATTACAGGGGGAAATTGAAGAGTGGGTTATAATAAACCGTCAATACTAATGAAACCAAGTGTTTAAGTGACTTCCCAAAGATTTGATACCTGTTGTTTAACATTTTGTAATGCTGTTTATTCAGCTCTGCTGTGTGTGAAAGCAACATGTGTAAATGAACTTAGCTGTGTAGTAAAAATAACTGTCCTTAGTGTTATAGGTTGGAGACTTGTGCTCTATATTATAGGATACTTTCTGTAAACAGTGTTTTACCAGAGACGTCGGTTGAGGCACTATTTTTTTTTTTTTTTTTTTTTTGCGGTGCTGGGGATTGAACCCAGGGCCTTGTGCTTGCAAGGCAAGCACTCTACCAACTGAGCTATCTCCCCAGCCTGAGGCACTTTTTAAAATTCCTTTGTGTTTTGGACTGGGGATTGAACCTGAGTTGCTTAACCACTGGGGCACATCCCCATCTCTTTTTAAATTTATTTTGAGACAGGGTCCTGCTAGGTTGCTTAGTGCCTTGCTAAGTTGCTGAGGCTGACTTTGAACTTGGAATCTTCCTACCTCAACCTCCTGAGGTGCTGGCTCAGTGTGCCATTGCCCAGCTTTAATTACTTTTTAAGTGGTAGCACCGGGTGGTGTGGTACCTAGCCCTAGTAATATACTGTTACACACTGACCATGATGTAGAGAAAAAAAAAAAGGATACAAATGTTGGTAGAATTGAGGGAATTTCTGAATGAAGAAAATTTGCAGTGCTTCTCAAACTTTAATATACATCTGTATTCCTCTGGAAATTAGGTAGTCTGGGTTAGAACCTGGGTCACTTGGAGGATCAGTAGATTTATGGGGTTGGAGCCCAAGATTGCACTGTGAAGAATTTTCCTATAGGTACTCATGCTGCTAGTTTTTGAAACAGTTTGAAGAACAATGTCTGTGTGTTAGGAAAATGCAAAATGATACACATGTTAAAAGATTTAATTGGGTAAGGACTGAAACATTCAGAAATCCAAATTTCTAGACTCTGTGATAAAAAGTTAATGACTATCTTGTTATGTGAACACATGGTGAATAGTAGGTTTCCCGATTTGTTTTAGTTTTTTAGCTTAAATGTTGAATTGGACATCTCTTCTAAGAAGTTCTTTAAAGTGGTCTAGTTGCTGCTTTCCCAACTGATCTTTTTTTTTTTTTCTCTTGATGTTTGTTTCCTTTGCTATTCTTTTGTTACCTGTAATCACTAGTTGGCATTTATTCTTTTATTTCCCCTCTCTTTTGTTCGTTATGTCCTATTAGCAAAATATATAGTTATTTAGAAATAATGAATCATTAAAGGATGCCTGATAGTTTATTGGAGCTGAATGGGATTTTTTTTTTTTTTTTTTTTTGGTACTGGGGATCGAACCCAGGGCCTTGTGCTTACAAGGCAAGCACTCTGCCGACTGAGCTATCTCCCCAGCCCCCTGAATAGGATGTTGATTTCATTTATTTTATAGAGTGAACAAGTGGGAATATTTTGAGTTGTCTTTGTTTTCTTTGTTGGGGTACTAGGGATGGAACCCAGGCCCTTGTGCATGCAAGGCAGGTAGGTACACTTGGAGCCTACACCCCAGTCCAATTTGTCTTTGCTTTTTTTTTTTTTTAAGAACTTTTTTTTTTTGTACTGGTGCTTGAATCCCGAAGCACTTTGCCACTCAGCTGTATCCCAAGCTTTTTTTTTTTTTAATTTCAAGATAGGATCTCATTAAATTACTGAGGCTGGCCTTGAACTTGTGATCTTCCTGCCTCAGCCTTCTGAGTCTCTGGGATTTTAAGTGTTGTGCACCACCAATGCCTGGCTTCTAGAATTTTTTTTATTATAAAAAAAATTATAATTTAGGGAAAAGAAGAAAGAAAGGCCAACCCATATACCTAGTACTTTGATTATACATTTTTGTTTTTTAAAAAAAATTAATTCAACTTTATTGAGGTATAATTTACATATGATAAAATTTAAAATTAGTTTTAAGTGTACAAATTCATGAATTTTGAGAACTGTATGTAGTCATAACTACAGTCATAATAATATTTTACAATCCAGAAAGTTCCCTTTGCTCTTTATAGTTGGTGAAAATACTTTCTGGCTTCTCTTTTGATTTCTTCCTTACTGATGGACTATTTAGAAAGTGTAAGTTCCTAATATTGGGGAATTTTTCTGGATATTTGTTAAATTGGTTTAATTCTAAATAGGGAATAAAGATTTCAGTCTTTTAAAATTTATGGAAGCATGTTTTATGGCCTAGAATTAAGGTCTATCTTAGTTAGTGTCTATGTCCCCTTGAGAAGAATATGTATTCTTTTGTTGGATGTTGTAATGTTTATAAATTATTGGTCAGGTTATTTATATTGAAGTTGATAGTGTTCAAATTTTGTTTATACTTACTAATTTTTAACTTTGTTGTTGTTCAGGAAAGATTGTTACAATGGCTAACTCTAAAAGAGATTTGTTTATTTCTTTCAGTTCTTTTTTTTTTTTGATGTTGAGATTGGGAATTGAATTCTGAGGCACTCTACCACTGAGCCACATCCCCAATCTTTGCTTTTATTTTGAGACAGTGTTTTAGTTAGCTTTTTCGCTGCAGTAAATAAAAGACCTGACTAGAACAATTTTAGAAAAGGAAGAGTTTTTGAGGGCTCATGGTTTCAGAGGTCTCAGTCCATAGACAGCCAGCTCCATTCCTCCTGGCTTGAGGTGAGGCAGAACATCATGGTGGAAGAGTGTGGTAGAGGGAAGCAGCTCACTTGATGATCAGAAAGCAGAGAGAGAGACTCCACTCTCGAGATACAAAAATATATACCCCAAAGGCATGCCCTCTGTGTCCCACCTCCTCTTGCCACACCCTACATACCACTCAATCTCTTATCAGGGGATTAATTCATTGATTGGGTAAAGGCTCTCATAACACAATCATTTCTCCTCCAAACCTTCTTGCATTGTTTCATACATGAACTTTTGTGGACATCTCACATCCAAACCATAACAAAGAGGGTCTCACTAAATTGCCCAGGCAAGCCTTGAACTTGTGATCCTCCTGCCTCAGCTTTCTTGAATACCTGGGATTATATGCTTGTACCACCATACCTGGCTTAGTTCTATCAAGTTTTTCTTTATATACTTTGAAGTTTGATTATGTACATACATATGTAGGATTATAATGTTCTCTTATTTTTTACCTTGTAATTTATTCATTCTTTATTCACTTGATTAAGAGCTTTCTTACTGTACATATTATGTTTCACCTCAACTTTTTTTGGCAGTAGGGATTGAACCCATGGGTGCTTAACCACTGAGCCACATCCTTAGCCCTTTTTTATATTTTATTTTGAGACAGAATTTCACCAAGTTGCTTAGGGTCTTGCTAAATTGCTGAGGCTGGCTTTGAACTTGTGATCCTCCTGCCTCAGCCTTCTGAGCTGCTGGGATTACAGGAGTGCACCACCATACCTAGCTATGTTTTCCCAACTTTGTTCACAACTGAGTTCAGGGGGGTTTGTTTGGTTTTCTGTGCTCAAGTTTGCTCAGTTGCTGCAATTGCTGTTGGCTTGTTTTCTTTTAGGATCAGGGTGGGTGCTTTTAAAAAAATTTTTTTTTAAAACATACTTTTAGTTGTTGATGGACCTTTATTTTATTTATTTTTTGTGGTGCTGAGGATCGAACCCAGTACCTTACACATGCTAGGCAAGCGCTCTACCACTGAGCCACAACCCCAGCCCCTATTTGTCATTTTTTAAAGAGGTTGTTTCTAGGGTGTGCAATATATATCTATAACTTATCACTGTAGACTTTCAGGTAATATTATTCACTTTGTGTGTGTGGGGGGGTGTTGAGAATTGAACCCAGGGCCTCATGCATACTGGGTAACACTCTACTACTGAGTATATCCCCAGCTTAAAAAAAAAAATACATATATATGTGTGTGTGTATGTATATAATACAGGGATTGAACCTAGGGGCACTTAATTACTGATCCATATCCCCAGTTCCTTTTTATTTTTTATTTTGAGATCTGGTTCACTAATTTACTTAGGGCCTTGCTAAGTTGCTGAGACTGACTTTGAACTTGCCATTCTCCTGTGTCACTGGGATTACAGATGTGTACCAGCACACCTGGCCCCTATTATTCTACTTCATATACAGTATAAATAAAGTTAAATTGTGTTGTGGATGTTGTATATTTTTATACTGTGTGTCTTAAAAGCCACAGTACATCATTTATAAAGAAAATACGGTCACTTTAAAATAGATTAAAAAAGGAAAAAAACTCATTTTCTCATACATTTATCATTTCTATTACTATTCTTTGTGTCAGTATGAATTTCCATCTAGTGTTCTTACTGCCTGGAAAATTTCCTTTACCGTTTCTAGTAATGGTTAAGTATTAATTGTTAAGCTTTGAAGTCCAAAAAAGGCTTCATTTCATCCTCCTCCACCCTTGATCTGTGAAAGATATTTTCAATGGTTATAGAATCTTTGGCTGAGAAAGTTTTGCATACTTCAACATCTTTTGACTTACCTAGAGTTGTGCTGTCATTTTTATCCTTGTTCTTCTGTATGTCATATGTCTTTTATTCTGGTTTCTTTTGTATTTCCCACCTATAGTTCATTTTAATGTATATATTTAAATTTATTATTATTTTTATAAATATACATTTTTTTGTCCTATAGTTTCAACCATTAGCCTGTGATTTACTTTAAAAAATTTTTTTTTAGTTGTAGATGGACACAATACCTTTATTTTATTTTTTAATTTTTATGTGGTGCTGAGGACTGAACCCATGCGTCACATATGCTAGGCAAGTGCTCTACTACTGAGCCACAATTGTAGTCTCCTGTGATTTACTTTTGTGTGATTTCTCTTTTATATTTTTCTTGGATTGTGTTGATTATCTTAGGTTTACAATTATGTTTTTCACTTCCCTGCATTATGTTTATTTTCCAGTATGCTCCTTAACCTGTAAAACAGTTATTTTAATTAATTAACTAATTAATTAATTTTTTTTTTGTGGTTCTGGGAATTAAACCCAGGCCCTTGTACATGCTAGGTAGGTACTCTACTACTAAGCCTACATCCCTGGCCCTTTAAAATTTTTTTAATTTTGAGGCAAGGTCTTGCTAATATTGCTAGGGCCTCATTAAATTACTGAGTTTAACCTTGAAGTTGTGACCTCTTGCCTCAGTCTCCCTAGTTTCCAAAATTACAGGTATGTATCACATCACTTAGCATGATCATATACAATCTTTTTGAGAATTCCAGGGTTCTATTCTCTTTTGAGATATTTAAAAATGTGAATCGCATGACTTCTGAGGGATAGGGGCAGTGTCAGAAGTCCAGTGTGCTATGCTTTCCTAGATTTTCATTAGAATGTTCTGTTTATTTGGCTCCTTGTTTGAAATATTTTATCACTAGGTTATTATACCCAGTGTTTAGTACACTGGCTCTCTTGGAAAAAAAGAAGATTAATTCTCTGATTTATAGCCTTTTCTAATTTCAGAAGTATAAATACTCCCTCTCCAGCTGATTTCAAACTACCAACATAGTATCATCAAGCATGGAGTTGGGAAGGGAATTGGTACTTGTGACCTGTATCAACCAGCTCATGCATACACTAGTTATTTTATTTGGTTTCATTTCTTCAAGTTTGTTTTTGGTGTTTATATGTGGGGAGAGGGAATACTTTTTATATAATTCCCTCCTTCCCCTCTTCATGTCATTAATATTGAGATGGAGAAATTATAACAGTTTTCATATATTAACATTTTTTTCATATTACTGAGATCATCTAAATACTGATATTGAGGTATAATTAACAGAAACATTCATTAGTCTTATATAGAAGATAATCATGTGGCCTTCATAGCTATGCGTTCTTACATAGCATTTTTACCTTTCTCAGTTAAATTTCATGAGTCATATCCTATGTCAATTGTAAAGAAAAACATTGTGCAGGTCCTTTGCCAGTGAAAGTGAACATTATGTGCTTTATAAAATTCCTTTCTGTGGGATAGAGAAAAGATGATTTTGTTTAATAACTTTTCCAGTAATGTTCCATCTATGTAAATAGTTGAGCTATATCACGAATCTTTCACTAGAACAGAAAGTTATTGTTTTAAGTTATCAGAGGTGGCAAAATATTTTATCTGAACTGAGCATTGAAACTTTTTTGGCTGGTGAATGTTGCTTAGTGGTAGAGCACTTGCCTAGCATGCCTGTGGCCCTGGGTTCAGTTCCCATCATCAGAAAACAAACAAACAAAACCCAAAGCACAAATAAAAAGCCAGAAACTTGGTAATTTTATTCTGTATTTTTAGTGCTCTCATGTTTTGACAGTGACCCATCATGTGAGATCAGGTGTTGAATTTTTCACTTCTTACATGGGAGTTCAAAAAGTTTAGAGTTTATGTGCAAGGCCCTTGGTTTAATTGCCAGCATCCCCTCAAAGGTTGAGGTAGAGAAATTATGAAATACAGTTTTAGTATGTTATCTTAACGCCCTCCAAAATTTTGGATTTTTGGATTAAGGATGCTCAATTTATATTAAAATTGAAGTGAGCTTGGGATAAGTTAAAGATCTATATACCTTGAACCCTAAAAGAATGACTAAAGTAGCCAAAGATTTGTAGATAATAAGCTGACAAAAAGATAAAATGGAATAAAATAATATTTAGTCTAAAAAAGGTAAGAAAAGCACAAAAGGGAACAAAGAGCAGATGACACAAAAGAAAATAAGCAAGATGATAGACTTAAACCTAATCATATAGTAACCACTTTATTTTTCATTTCATTTTAGTTTTAGTGGTTCTGGGGATCCTCACACTTGGTAGGCAAGTGCTCTACCACTGAACCATGCTCCTAGTCCAGAACCATTTTAAATGTAAGTCATCTGAACACCTTCAATTAAAAGGTAGAGATTGCCAGATTTAGTAAGAAGCAAGACCCAACTATATGCTGCCTACAGGAACTCATTTCAAATATAAAGACAAAGATAGATTAAAAGTAAAAGGATAGGTCTGGGCGTGGTGTTGCACGCCTGTAATCCCAGCAGCTCGGGAGGCTAAGGCAGGAGGATCTTGAGTTCAAAGCCCATCTCAGCAAAAATGAGGCATTAAACAATTTGGTGAGACCCTTTCTCTAAATAAAATAAAAAAAGGGCTAGGGATGTGGCTCAGTGGTTGAGTGACCCTGAGTTCAATCCCTGGTTACCCCCAGGCTACCCCAATGCCTCTTAAAAAAAAAAAAAAAAAAAAAAAAAAAAGGATAGGAAAAAGATATAATATGCTAGTCAAAAGAAAAAAAAATGAAATGACTATGTTAATGTTGATAAAGTAGATTTTAGAGCCTAAAATATTATAAAAGAATAAAGAAGGCCATTTCACAATGCTACAGGTATGAATTAATTCAAAAGTCATAATAAACAGGTATATAAACGGAACTTCAAAAATATATGAAACAACTGCATGAAAAAATGAAGTTATAATCATAAACAGATTTTAGTTCTCCCAATAACTGAACAAGTAGAAAATCAGTAAGGATGTAAAAAACTAGAAAAATACTGTTGACCAACTTTACCTGATTGACATTTATAAACTACTCCAACAGTCAGAGTAGCTAGATTGACATTTCCATAATACTCACCCAACAACAGCAGAGTTCACATTCTTTTCAAGTGCATATATTCTATGGCTATAGAGGAATTACATTAAAAGTTAATGACAGGGCTGGGGTTGTGGCTCAGTGGTAGAGCTCTGGCCTAACCTGTGTGAGTCACTGGGTTTAATCCTCAACACCACATATAAATAAGTAAAGATATTGTGTCCACCTACAACTAAAAAAAAAAAATTCAAAAAAGTAAATGACAGAACTATAGGTAAAAATTCTCAATATTTGGAAATTAAACAGCAGACTTATAAATAACACATGATCAAACAAGAAATCAAAAGGGAACTTAGAAAGTATGCTGAACAGAATGAAAATGGAAATGTAGCATAATAGAATTCCTGAGTCGCTGCTAAAGCAGTATGTACAGAACACATATTTATAGCACTAACACCTATGTTTGAAAAAAGGTCTTGAATTGACTGCCTTACCTTATGAAAGTAAAAGGAGAAGGGCAAATTAAATTCACCATAAACAGAAGGAATAATAAAGATTTAAGTGAAAACAAAATACAAAAAAAAAAAAAAGAAAGAAAAATCAAAGGAATTAAATGGTATTGTTTGAGAAGGTCATAAAATTGATACGTTTCTAGCTATTCTGATCCAGAAACAGAAGAGAGAAGGTAGTTTATATCAGAAATGAGAAAGGTAACATCACTATAGATCCAAAAGATATAAAAAAGTAATATTATGAATAACTTTATTTCCATAAATTCAACCGTGTGGGTAAAATGGAGAAATTCTTACCAGAGTCCACTCAGGAGAAAATGGGTGGCCTGAATAGCTTTTTATCTACTTATGAAATTGAAATTGTAGTTAAAAATGTATCCACGAAGAAAACTCCAGGCCAAGATGACTTCACTTGTTAATTTTAACAAATGTTCAAGGATGAAATACAAATTCTACATAAATTTGTTTAGAAAACTGAAGAAGAAAGAATACTTTGCACCCTTTTTTTTAACCTTATAACAAAACTTGGCAAAGATAATACAAGGAATGAAAACTAAAAACTGGTATCTCTCGTGAACATGGAAAATAAAAATTCTAAACAAAATTGTAACAAATTGGGCTGGGGAGATAGTTCAGTTGGTAGAGTGCTTGTCTTGCAAGCACAAGGCCCTGGGTTCCATCCCCAGCACCGCAAAAAAAAAAAAAAAAAAAAAAAAATTGTAACAAATTGAATTAAAAAATAAGGCCAAGTGTCATTTATCTCAGGAATGCAAGGTTGGTTTAACATTAAAAAATCAGTTAATTCATGCTATTAACAAAAGGAAAGAAACTGTAAGATTATCCTAAATAGGTACAGAAAGAGTAGGTGACAAAATCAGCATCTTATAGGTTTGATCTGCAAAGTCTGATAAAAGTGAACTTCCTCCATTTAATATAGGACATCTAAGACAAGCCTACATCTAATGCCCAAACTTATGTGTGGTTGAAATTACACTCTAGTAAGTTTTAAAAATGTAGAGTAATATTAGTGGAAGATTTATAATATTATTACTGGGATTAGTGGGACAATTGTTTCATACATATTCATAGATACTTTAGTGATCATGTTAGAACTAGAAGGGGCCTACAAGATAATGCTAATTCAAATTGTTGTCTGTTTTGTATAGGTCAGTATGGAAATCCTCTAAATAAATACATTAGACATTATGAAGGATTATCTTACAATGTGGATTCATTACACCAAAAACACCAACGTGCCAAAAGAGCAATCTCACATGAGGACCAGTTTTTACGTCTAGATTTCCATGCCCATGGAAGGTGAGTAAATTTATTGCTGTGTTTGAAGTTTCCCTTTGTTCAGTCTAAAAGAAGAAATTTATACTCTTTTTTTCTTTTTCTCAAAGAAAAGGTCCCTGTATGGAAATTTAGTCTCCATAGGAATTTGGTATATACATTAAAAAATGTCTTCAAATGGATTGCCCTTTTATATGTTAAGGGAAACAACCAATTTTAAATGTTTTTGAATTATGAATCAGATTTTATATATGTTATAGAAGATATATGCCTTTAAAGAAGATTCTGTGTTCACAGTTTCCTACCACTTTTATGTTTTCTGGTCAATATATATATCCTCTTGTGCCAACAGAAAAGATAACTCTGTGCTGTTGAATAAGTCATTTGCTTTCTCATTGACTCAATTTTATGTTCTAAAATAACACCTGTTATTACGTGCTATAATGGATTCAATCTGAAACAGAATTCTTAACAGATAAAGGACAGCCACGGTCTAAAAATTATTGAGTGCCTTTTGTATTCTTTATTTAAACAATATTTTTAAGATGTTGTAGACATTTATTTTATTCATTTATTTATATGTGGTGCTGAGAATTGAACCCAGTGCCTCACACATGCCAGGCAAGCGCTCTACCCCTGAGCCACAACCCCAGCCCTGCCTTTTGTGTTCTTAATGCTTTATGTGCATTTTCTTAATCTTCTCAACACCAAGAAAGGTAAGTATTTCTTTGTATCTGAGGGAACTAAGGCCCAGAGAATTTAAATAATTTAACTTACACAGTGCATATTCAAAATCCTGTTTTTTTTTTCTCTTTCCTCCCTTTCTTTGTTGGCATACTTAGATATAAAATCTTTGATATCTTTGTTGGGCCCTCTCTTGCCTGCAATAATTATCAAATCTATTCTTTTTATACTGGTATAACCTGGATTGAGACCTATGTTATTCACTTCCCAATAGGTTTCTCAGTTTCTATTCTATCGTTAAAGCTAGTCTGCATACTTTACAAGTATGACTCTTCCCAACATGCTTCCAATTTCATGGCAGCTTATTGAACCAAAGGCTTCCATTATTAGCTAGGCCTAATTTGCCTTTAAGGTTTCTCTGTAAATTAATCAGAGCATGTTATTCTAAGCTTAACTTTATTCCATCTCCTAGCATCAAATGTCTTTTTCACCCAGAATGGTCTGAGTGTTTGCTGTATATGTACAATTTTTTCTCTGTGGCATTTACCTAAAATCCCTGTTTATATTTTAACATACAATTCAACTTCTGCCTCTTACACATTTTACCCCTTCCTCTGAACTTTAAAATTCGTTATATGTGCCATTGGTATTTGATTTGTGTTCCCTTCCTTTTCATGTGTGTACTATTTATTTTTCTACAGCTGTGTTTTTTGTTTCTCATATGCAAGCACCCTGGTTACCATTTATTATTGTCCATTATATTGCATATATAGTATACAGGTGCTTAGGAAAGATTTTCTTTTCTTTTTTTTCTTTTTTTTAAATTGTTTTTATTTTTCAGTATTGGGCACTGAACCTTTGAACTCCATCCCTAGTGCTCCCACCCTGTTTTTCTTTTTCTTTTTTCTTTTCTTTTTTCATTTATTTTATTTTATTTTATTTTGAGAAATGGTCTTAGTAAGTTGTTGAGACTTACAATCCTCCTGCCTCAGCCTATTAGTTATTGGGATTACAAGTGTACACCACCATACCCAGCAGCAAAGATTTTAATGGATTAAAAAGTCAGATAATTAGAAATGCTATAAAACTTATAAATTATTTTTATAATATATAAAAAAGTATTTTGCCTGTGAGAGTAAGTTTATTATTTAATTTAACATATTTTCCATATTACAATAGCAATTCATGTAAAATTTTATGATTCTTCAGTTCAGATACTTAAAAATGACCCGTTCTTTATTAGTACTATGAAATAATGAGCAATTATTAGCCTTCATAAGTTTTTAGTGATCTCTCAAAATATACTTAATATTATACTTCGATGTGGTCTGATTATTAAAAGGAGATTCTAGTTGCCCGTGATTTGGATACCACATTCCTATTACATCTTTAGATTTTTATTAGTTTTATCACATATTGCATATTATGTGACAAAACCAGATCTCTAGCTTCTTTCTGTGTGTGTAAACAAATGAGAGAGATGATAAGAGTAAGTATCCAAAACATTTGACTGCTAGTTAAAAATTACTTAGTCTACCCTGGGGATGATGGAAAGATAAATCAAACATAGATCTGATAGGAACAGTAAATGTGCACAAGTCATTGGATAAGAGAAAAATATGATATGGTGCTTTGGGGATAATATACCATAGATATTTAAAGGAGGGAGAATTTCTGATTGAGGCTCTAAACAGAGGGGCTGGAACTAGAAAATCTTATGTAAATTAGTCTCATGTGCATTGATCATCTTAGGGTACTTTTAACAGAAATCTGTTTAATTAACTCTATAAACATATTACATTTTCTATAATTGATCCAATTTCAGATATTTTGTTTTCTCAACTGGTATATTTGAATATTCACACTCACAGGATTTGGCCCTAAAAATTGTTTTTTGTAATTTTCATAGTTAAAAATATGTTGGTTTGATTGTTTAATTTTTCCCTTTCCTTGAAATAGGCCTACAAAATGATTGGATTAGTGTGTTTGATTTCCTTATGAGGTCTCTCCTCCTCCACTGTAGATACAATAAATACCAGTTTGGTACACCATATTTCCTCCTAATAGCATTTGTATCTGTATGCAAATAATTACTTATTTGGAAAATGATAATTTGCATTGTATTTTAAATTTTTTTGTATTTATATTTGTATTTCTTATGAATGTATTGTAGGGAAGACTTGAGCTGCTGTATCCTGTCCTATAAAATATGTTGTATCTTATGTACTGTGGCTAGACTTGTTATCTACTTTTCATCCTTTTAAAATATAAAGAAGAGTCTGTTTCTCCTGTTCACATAGGAGGACTACTCCAGAATCAAATAATCAACTTAATCAATTACAGACTATGTTACATATTGTGCAGTTAACTTAAATATACAAAGACAAATATACTTGGAAAGGGTTCTGTTGAGATGGACAATTATGACTTATATTTGAGTTCTAGCCCAGACTCTGTGTATGTTCCAGTACTAAAGTAATTCTTTGTGTTTATTTATACCTAAGCACATGAACCAACAGACTTCTTTCAACTTTGCTTTTAAATTTCCTAAATAATACAGTATGTATTACATTGCAGGTTTACAGTTATTGAATAAATGTTTAGATTCTTCCAAACCCAGAATCTTAAGAATTCCATGAAAAGCTATTGCTCTTGAAATAAAGTTATAAAGTTGCTTGAAAATTAAAGTTCTGTTTGAGCTAGTGCTACAGTTGTTGAGGAAAGAGGTGTTTTAAAACAAAATATTTTGAAAATAGGTACTAGGATAAAATAGATCTCTTACCTATGCTTAGAAACAAAGAATCAATTTTCTAGATTTCTGAAATGGCTTCATTTGGGTGAGCTCTGATAAATGGGATTGCTCACTGCAATGTTGTGTTGTATGTAAGTTATAGTATTTATCACATTTTATGATAACTGTTTATAAGCATGTCTCTTGTTCCTTATGAACTTGAAATGTAGAACCTGAGTTTTATTCACTTTTTTTTACATGGATGATAATCATTTAAATTATATTGAGGGAAGTAATGAAGGAGGGAAGGAAGAAGGAATAAGAGTTATAAGCATAAATTGCTGACAGGGGAAGTATATAACCAGTATTTTTGTTTAGGATTGGCCCTAATCATAGAAATCAGAAATAAAAGTAAACAATCCATTGCTCATGGCATATTCAATTTGGTGGATAGTGAAGTACACTGAGATAGGTTTTCTACTGACATATTGTATGCTCTGTAATATCTCATCCTCTGCAGCAGTTGGTTTTCTTTATTGCTCCCTGCCCACAATGCTGGGAATTGAATCTGGGGTCTCATGCATGCTAGGCAATCATTCTACCACTGAACTACAACCCCCAACTCCATAGCAGTTGTTCTTAATTGCTAAGTAGTAGGCAGATTTATCATATTATGAACAGACAGAATTTTAATAATAGTTTCAGAACATTTGTTTTCTCTCAATCCTTGAATTCATGCAGAAAGTATATATGAACATGTTAGTAGGGGCTATATTTCCTTTAGTCTTCTTAAATACTAGTATTCTTTAGTCTTCTTAAATACATGTTGTATCCTGCCTTAACTATCATATATTCCTGGTTTAACTATCAAGTATTCCTGACTTGACTATCATGTATTTTAGCCTTGCCATGATACCAGTGAACTATAACTGCTTTAGGAATTTTGCTAATGTGATTTTTGTAAAATCCAGGTTTAATATTGTTTATAATATAATATAATTATAATATAATATAATATAATATAATTCTATAATATAGTCTTGGTTCTACATAATATGACAATATTTCTTTGAGTTAGTTTGGAGGTATCTTGGTCTTTATCTCTGTCCTATCATGAGTTAGGTAGCAGAAACTTTGACCTCTTTAGACAAGCCAACACATTTGAAGGACCATATGTAAGAATCCAGAAAGTATAATTGGATGCCTGCTTTTTTAAAAAAGGGGTAGAGAATAAATTCGAATTGTGTACAAATGCTGTTGTTGTGGGTGTGGAAAAACAAAAGCAGGAAAACACTGACTTGTTTAGTTAAATTTATGCCAGCAAAATTTGAACAAATATCAGTAAAAATTCCCAAAGGGAAAAACGGTATTTCTTTTGTACTTAGTTTGTGTCAGGTACCATATAGCCAATGTGTTTGTTTAAGTACACTTCACAGTGATGTCTCAGTAGTGGATATTTTAGGATGTAGTATATTTTGTTCTTTATTGTTTCGTCTATATAGAAATTAAAACTCTAGTAAATATGTTTTTAAAGAAATCTGAAGGAATGCTCTTTGCTTGAATTTCTGAAACATAAGAAAAAGCCAGAGTTGAGTAGAGTTCATGTAAATTTTGTATGACTTAAAACATGTAAATTTTGTATGACTTAAAGGTTATATGAATTTTATATGACTATAGGTTCCTGGGAACTGATCATTGCTTTGAGTTTAGCTTCATAGATATGATTTTAACATGAAATATTTTTCTCTTACATGTTTTGAAAGCACTAACCAGGGATTGCCTGGAAAAAGAGGGGAATGAATCTTTTTTTTTTTTTTTTAATTCAACTGAATTTTCTTCTTCCTGCTTTGCAAAGGGAATTGCAGAAAAGAGTATAAAAGTGTTTTTCTGGCTGTTTTTAATTCTTTGGATAAATCCTTTCCTCTATAAAATAATCTCAAACAGGTTTGAATCAATTGCTTGATTATTGGTATTGCTAGTAACTTAAGTTTCTGAGGTTGTTGGCCTAGATAGTGAATGTCAAAAATTAGGCATATGTGTAGTAGAGAAGCCTATCTGTTATTTTCCTTAATTGTAAGTTATATTTCATACTAAAACGTTGCCCTTGCAGTTGAGTCTTGTGAAATAAGTACTCTAGCTGTGATTTAATCCAAGTTTATGGCTAAGTTTGATTTTTTTTCCTGTTCTTTAAGGGATTAAGTCCCATGTCAGGTTGTTTTGCTACTTCTTAATATAGTAAGGATTTTATCTAAAATTTCTTTAAATTTTTATCCTGTTTCCTTACACTTGAACATCCTTTATAGAAACTGTGTTGAATGAATTTGTTTATTGTTTTTATTACATTGTGCTTGTTTGGGTTGTTTTATTAAGTATCAGTGAAACCTTGTGTAGTAGTATAGTGATAATTTTAAACTAAGTAATAAGTTTAAATTTCTTTAGTAATCACGTGTAGTTTCCTTTTGAAATCATTACTGAATACTGATTACTTTTCTATTTCCACTTGTTGACAAGTATTTTTGATACTTGTATTTTGTGTGCATCTCTGAAATCTGAAGACATAATCACTTTGTGCTAGCAAATTTCCAGACATTCTGTACTGAACCAACAAATCAAGATTTTTAGTAATAATGGTGTGGGACCAGTAGTTGCATTGTGTAACAGGATTTGTTGTCAGATTATTATTTTTTTTTTTAAGAAGCTTTCAACCACAAGTTAAGTTAAACAAATCTTGATCTCTGGATTGAACAAACAAACACATTATATATTTCTGTTAATTTTAGGTTTGAGCTATAAGAGATATTTCTGTAGTTTTAATATGCCATAATTTACTGAGTCAACTTGCATGTTTTATTTCAACCCAGTTGTTGTTTTATGTTTTTATTAAACATTTGTTATATTTCAGGCACTAAGTAATCATTAAGAATAGAGTAGCCAAACAAGACCAGTCCTTGCTATGTGGAGTATATGGGCTCATGGGACAGTCAGATAAGTATTGGTTTAGGAATGACAGCTGTGATAACTGTTAAGAAAGGAATGCTCAGAAAATTGCTGTGGCAGTAGAGAGGGAGGGATACCATCTTATTTAGGGGACAGGGAAGGCCACTTTTAGGAAATGGCATTTAACTGACACCAGAAGGATGACTAGATAAGGTGTTTTAGACCAAAAAAGGGGAGGAAATGTCCTTTGGACAAAGATACTGAGATGAAACATGACTTGTTCTTGGAATTAAAGGAATTTCAGTATGACTGGTGTTTAAAATATGAGGGAGAGTTGAGACTTGAGATGTATACATGAACCCAAATCTTTGAAAGTATTTGTCAGTCATGGTGATTTAGCCATGGACAATTTTTAATGATAACTTTAAGAGGCTTAAAAAGTCTACTCTGGATGAGAATGAAGGATACTTTAAAGAAGGTAAAAAGACTAGCCAGTGTGGTGATACATACCTGTAATCCCAGCAGTTTGAGAGGCTGAGGCAGAAGGATCACAAGTTTGAGGCCAGCCTCAGCAGTTTAACCAGGCCCTACACAATTTAGTGAGACCCTGTCTCAAAATAAAAAGGGCTGAGGATGTAGCTCAGTGGTAAAAGTACCCCTGAGTTCAATCCCAGTATCAAAAAGAAAAAAATAAAATTAGAAAGACTAGATGGTTGAAGCAGGTCTGGAAACGGTTGCACTAGTCCTCATGGGAGGCTGTGGTTTGGATTAAGATGATGCTAGAGATTATGACAATGTGAATGGATTTGAGAGATTTAAAAAAATATTTTTATTAGTTGTCGGTGAATCTTTATTTATTTATTTGTATGTGGTGCTGAGACCCTAACCCAGTGCCTCACACATCTAGGCAAGTGCTCTACCACAAAGCCACAATCCCAGCCCCTTGAGAGATATTTTGAGGGTAGAATTAATAGGACTTGTTTATACTAAGGTATAAAGAGGTGTTTAGACTGTTTTCTGGTTTGAACAAATAGGTAGCTACTGAGTCCAATTTCTGAAATAAGGCATCAGTTAAAAAATATTACAGTACTATCAAGCTTCTTTTAGTTTTTGGACTTGATGTAAGTTCAACAAGAATATTATAATAAGACCAATAAACTAAATATATTCATTTGACACAATTACATTTAAGAATGTTCAGGTATAATTAGTTATAGCTACTGGAACTGCTATAAACATAAGGAGAGGTCTTAAGTTTAATTTTGCATATGTTACATGAAATTTATGAAGAGGGCCTAGGAGAAAGCTCCACTAAATGCCAGCATTCTAGTTGGGGATTTACTGGTGGAGAGGATGCAGAGACTAAAGAGTGGTAAGAAAAATAAAAGAAAATTTGAGAGCATGATTTTGTAGAGGCCAAGGAAAAGAATGTTTCAGGGAGGTGAGTGGTAATTTGCTTCTTGTTTCCATCCTACTGAACAGACCTAATATCTTTTTTTTTTTTTTTTTTTTTTTTTTTTTTTGGTACTGGGGATTGAACTCAGGGTACTTTATCACTGAGCTACATTTCTGTCTCCAACTCTTTTTATTTATTATTTTTAGACAGGCTGTCCTCAAATTTGTGGTCCTCTTTCCTCAGCCTCCAGAGTCACTGGGATTACAGGTGTGCACTATTGTGCCTAAAATTCCTCCTGTTATCTTAATGCATGTGACTTATTCTTTGAATCTCTTTAATTCTATTTGCTCTTACTAGATCTAATTACAGAGAATAGTCCAGACTTGGATATATTGTAGTCAGGTATAAGGGTAAAGAAATTATTCAGATACCCAATGTAGACCATTTTTTCCTCTTCAATAGATAAATTTAATCTTCATTCATGTGTAATACATTCAATTTTGTATTCTATAATCATGCTTTCATGGCATATTTTTGCTGTGGGCTTTCCTTTATATCAGAATGACTAACACTATTCTGTTTGTCTTCTTACATAGGATAAAGTTATTAATTTTAGCTGAAGTTTTAGTTTCACTTTTATTATCTTTGGTAATTTTTGTATGTTCTTGTTTATGTATTTCTGCTTATTTGAGGTAATTTATTTGCCTCAGGGCTATCAACTTAGCTTGGATCTATAGTTTTCAAACTATAGAGCCCTAGAATTTCTGTGGAGAATGCCCTCAGGTATGGCTTAGCAGGATGCACATGAGTCTCCCCCCAGCCCCCATGTTGGATTTCTGTAGGATGATTTGAAAAAAAAAAAAAGTGCTAGTGTAAGTAACTTTGATAATTGACTCATAATAATATTTAGTGTTAATATTGGCAACTTGTCTTAAAAAAGGATTTGGACCAGGTGTGGTAGCATATACTTATACTACTAGCTACTTAGGAACTGAGCTGGAGGATCATGAGTCTGAGTCCAGCCTGGGCAATTTTAGTGAGACCCTGTTTCAAAATGGGGATGTAGTTCCATAGTAGACCTCTTGCCTAGCATACGTTAGGCCCTGGGTTCCATTTCAGTACTGGAGGGGAAAAAAAAGTAAAAGAAAAAAATTTGAATGAAGAGACTCTTTCAAGCATCTTTATTAAGAAGAAGATTAAGAAGTCTTAGAGCAAATGACTAGCTGGAGACATCTAAGGGATGCCTTAGTTAAGCAGTTATTCCTACTAGTCACTAATGCAGTCCTACCATAAGCCTGTTTTATTTAGATAAGATAGATCTCTATTTATCAAGATAGCCCGGGTATCTGGGACTCTTAGATTACTCCAGTAAAACTTAAAACAAGGTTTATTCTTAAACTCCCTCTTCGTTCCCAAGGTACTTCATTAGTTGAGGCTTTTCATTCTGTCATGTTTTCAGCACAGTATGCACCCTTCATCTGCTGCCATTTTCTTCTGAGAATCAGAGCCACACTGTCTTTAGCTAAGAGAATAGTCTTGTGGGAAAATGCAACTGCTTTTTACTCTATATTTGATGCGTTCTAACTTATATAAAAAAAAGTACCTTTCTCTTTCTGTTTCTCTCTCTTTTGCAGTACTGGGGATTGACCCCAGCTTTTTTATTTTGAGATAGGGTCTTGCTAAGTTGTCAGGGCTAGCCTTGAACTTGCTGTGCTCCTGCTTCAGCCTCCCAAGTAGCCAGGATTACAGGTGTGTGCCAACCTGCCCAGTTGAGAAAGGTACCTCTTTGTATAAAAAAATAGAAGGTACACGATGCTCCAGAGAACTTAAGGAATAATATCCTAACTTTTTTTTTTTTGTTGTTGTTGTTCCTGTACACCAAAAGTGTTCTACTACCTCTGTTACTTGTCTGGTTTGGATATAGAATACTTACCTAAAGTTTTGAGAAAGGAAAGCCACCTATTATGACTACATGGTGCAATTGCATATTCAGAGTACTGGGACTGGCAAATCAGCATCACTTTGGTATTTTTTCAGATTGCTGTTGTTTTTTAACTAATTTTGCCCTTTAATAACTTTGCCTTATTCTTTACTTAAATGTCACTGAGGAAAACCAACAAAATTATAATAGAACTACTGTAATCAAGATGAGAGACAAAATACTATTGATCCATAAAATCCACTACAGCAACTAAATGTGAGAGTAACTGAGCATGGTGACAAACACCTATAATCCTAGTGACTTGGGAGACTGAGGCAGGAGGATTGCAAGTTTGAGGCCAGCCTCAGCAACTTAGCGAGACACTGTCTCAAAAAAAAATTAGAAGGGTTAGAGATGTGGTTAAAGTATACCTGGGTTTAATCCCAGTACCAAAAATACCATAAATAAGTAAATAAATACATGTGAGGTTAGGAAAACATTCCCAGTTACTAATAATGTACATTTTTTTTTTTTTCCGGTGCTGGGGACTGAACCCAGGGCTTTATGCACTAATAATGTTCTTTATGTGAGTCATCCACCTCCTTGAAGGAATTATGTTTATCTTTAATGGTAGTGTCATATGTTATAATAACAATAAAAAGAACCAAATTTGTAGAAAGAAACTTTGTGAAAGGGGACAGTTTAGTTATAATGTTTGAAAGTGGCTTCAGCATTAATAATCAGAATTTCTTATGGTGTTGTAATGCACAATTTTCAGTGAAAGTCAAAGGAGTTTATATGTTATTTTCATTTCTGTATCCTATATGCATTTGTTTAGATTTTAAAAGGTGACTGCTTGGTAGAGTATGATCATATTAAGACTACTGCAATATTCAGCATGTCTTAGCTTGACCTTTTTTTCATTGTATCCTTGAGAAGCATTTTTAGTACAGTAGAAAGAGTAATATGCAGCAACCAAATACCAGAGTTTTAGTGCTGATTCTAACCTCATGACCTTGAGTCAGACTCTTTGATAAAAATATGCATCATGCCTCCTTTGCACTGAGACTGTGAGGATAGATGAAGTAGCATATGTAAAAGTGTTCTGAAAAACTGTAAAGCTCTAGATAAATGTCAGAAGAATGTTATACTCTCACCATCTTTATAATACCATTATCTCAACCAAATCTCTCCAGTCTTTTACCATTAAGAATTGTGACCAACCATATGTGGGCACAGTGATGCTCACCTGCAATCCCAGTGATTCAAGAGGCTGACGCAGGAAGATCACAAATTTGTGGCCAGCCTGGGCAATTTAGTGAGGACCCCTACTCCACCCCATCTAAATAAAAAGGTGGTCAACTTTCAGAATATAATGATTTTTTAAACATTAAAAAAAAAATTTCACTGTAGCAAAATAGCATAAAATTTACCATTTTAACCAATTTTAAGTGTACAGTTAATTCAGTGACATTTTGTGTATTCATTGTTGTATAACCATTGCCTTATTTCCAAAGTTTTTTCATTGTCCTAAACAGAAATCATATACCTATTAAATAGCAAATTCCTATTTTCCTTTTCCTTGAGCCCCTAGCAACCAACCATTCTCTCTGTGTGTGTGTGTTTTATGGTGTTTTGCTTTGTTTCCTAGGCTGTCCTGGGCTCCAAGCAATCCTCCCTTCTCAACCTCCTGGGTAGTTGGGACTACAAACATATACCACCCTACCTACTCCACCCATTCTTTTTGTCTCGAATTTGCCTATTCTAGGTACCACATATAAGTGGCATCAGAATATTTATGATTTAATTTCATTTGCCAAAATGTTTTGGCTTATTTCACTAACTTACGTCAGATTTTATAAGGCTCCTCCTCCATGTTGTAGCACGTTGAGAATTTCATTACTATTTAAGACTGAATAATAATATGTGCATGTATCACTCATATATACATTTTAATGTATCTTTTAATGGACATTGTTTTTTTTCCCATCTTTTGGCTATTATGAGTGATGTTGCTGTGAACACTGGTGTATAAGTATCTGAGTTCCTGCTTTCAATTCGTTTGGGTATTACTTCAAAGTAGAGTTGCTGGATCATGGCAATTCTTTGTTTTAACTTTCTGAGGAGGCACCAGATTGTTTTTCTGTAATATAATGATTTTTATACAATAGTATTCACTGTCGTTTTTCTGACCCTTGACCTGAGTGTTAAACAAAAATCAGGTTGTTCTGCAATACTTTTTTATTAAGAGCTTGTTGAAAAATTAAGAAGGTAGTATGTGGTTTTTCAGTTACTTTTTATTATTATTTTATATTATTCAACAGGAATACTGTAAAGGATTTGCACTTTATAAAATATAAAATAGCATAAAGATTTGAACTATCACACAGATGGTGAAAGAATTAAAATCAGAAAATTGGAATCCTGTGGCTTAGTTAAATTATGTCCAACTCCTGATAATTCATTTGTAGTTTATTTTACAGATAGTGACACACTTAATTTTCTGGATTATTTCTGTCATTTACCAACCTTCCAGGCTCTCCCTTATTCCTTCTTCTGTTGATGCAAATTAATTTTTATATTAATAAAAGCTGTGAATTTTGGGATATATTCTAAATTTAATTGTTTTATTATCTGTACTACAGCTTGACTCTGCATGGATAATTGAAAGCTTGTTTTATATGTGGTTCTTTTTTTAAAATACTTTTTTAGATGTTGAGAGACCTTTATTTTATTCATTCATTTATATGTGGTGCTGGGACTTGAACCCAGTATCTCACACATGCTGGGCAAGTGCTCTGCCACTGGGCCACAGTGCCAGCCCTATATGTGGTTTTAATCTAATTTAAATCAACAGTGGGAATATATTTTTTATGTATGAGATGATTTTCTTATGAAATCAATATGAAGGTCTAAGGAGCCCACTTTAAGTGTTCTTAAATTCTGTAATCCTTTGAGGGTATTTATCTAACTTGTGCTGAGATATTGAAGTGATGTAGAATTAGTTTTTGGGTTGGGAGATTATCTTTGGGGGTGGGAGTTTTACATAGACTTCTTATACTGAAATTGAACTTAAATGTCTTCCTGAAGCTTTTTTTTTTTTTTTTTTCCATATGGAATACCCTGGCTTACAATGTTTTTCTGGTACAGCAATTTGACTGAAAAATAAATTCCTAATAATATAAGTCCCTGGATGTTTAATCTACTTAATAAAGATGCTCTTTTAGAGGATCTTTTTAGAGGTAGAACTACCTCTAGTAGATTGAAAGAAAAGTGTATATATGTGATGATAAATCAATGATTTTTAAAAAATACTGTGGTCCTTTATACAGTACATGTACTTATATGTGGTCAAGAATTTCTTGTTTATCATTTGAAGACACCTGGGTGCAACAAGAATTCAGACAGTATTCCTGTTCATTCAGGACAGTCTGTTTTAACCTTTGTTTATAGAATTCCCACTTAGACATGTTTGGTTTTGTTGATGATTTCCTTCAGTAGGTGGAACATTAAGGCTCTAAGAATGTATTTTTCCATGACAGTCCTTGGGCACCTGAAAAGCCCTAGGAGTTTTTTTGGTGATAGTTTTTGGCAAGTGAGTAGATGCCTAAAATAAAAGGGTGCTAAGATTGACATGAAATTAAGGACAAGAGAAAATAGACAATGTTCAAAAAGGGCCACACTTTTGGAAGCTAGTAAGTATACCCTACTGAGCTGTATTTACATGAAGTAATGTATATTCATATTAAGTATATAGTTTGAGGTAAGTTTGACTTATGAAACTATCATTCAGATCAATATACAGAATGTTTCCATCATACCAAAAAGTTCTCTATCATTGACTCTTAGTTTCTTGCCACCCTACACAACTGATCTGCTTTCTGTCACCACAGATAGGTTTTTGTGTTTTCTTTTGTACCTTCACAAAAGTGCATATTTTCAAAAGTTTGAATTTTTTAATGCTAAGTAGTTTGCCATTCTATGAGTAAGCCACAGTCTCTTTACTTGCTGTTAGACATTTAGGTTATTTGCAGATTTTGGCTATTGAGAGTAAAGCTGCTATGGACATTGGTGTCCAATTGTTTGTGTACACATTAGTTTTATGTTTTCATTTCTCTTAGAGTGGAATTGCTGGGTCATGGGGTTTTTGTATGTTTAACTATAAGAAACTGCCCAACAGTTTTCTGTAGTGGTTGTACTATTTCACATTTCCATTGGCCCACATGTGAGAGTTCCAGGTGCTCAACATTCTACCAGCACTTGGAAATGTTACTCTAGGGAGGCATATGATAGTATCTTACTCTGATTTTAATTTGTTTTTTTCCTGTTGATTAGTGATGTTGTGTAGGTTACCATGTACTTGTTAGTCTGTTTCTTCTTTTGTGAAGGGTTTGTTCATATTGTTGACTTTTTAATTTTGAATGATCATCTTATTGTTGAGCTGTAAAAGGTTTTTATATATTTTGGATATAAATTCACAGTCAGATATATGTATTGTAAATGTTTTCTCCCAGACTATAGCTTGTCTTTTCTTTTTCTTATTACCTCTCAAGGAGCAGACGTTTTGAATTTTTTATTGTCCATTTTATAAAAATATTTTTACGATTTTTGCCTTTGTATGTTAAGATACTATGATTTTTCAGGCTATGACCTTTTCCTCCTAGTTTTAGTTCTAGTTTTTACCTGTAAGTCTGGGATATAATTCATTTTAACTTTTCTGTATGATAGAAGGATCATTTAATATTTTTCATATGGAGATCAGCTCTTCTAGCACTCTTTGAAAAGCCTATCCATTCTCCATTGAATTACCTTGATTTCTGTGATGAGGTCTGTTTCTGGACTGTTAAAAGCTAAATATACCCAAC
Source organism: Sciurus carolinensis (assembly GCF_902686445.1). NCBI lineage: Eukaryota > Metazoa > Chordata > Mammalia > Rodentia > Sciuridae > Sciurus > Sciurus carolinensis. The sequence goes on from NC_062214.1 coordinate 95,558,216, forward strand.
AGGGTCCATTTAGGAGTCAGAAACAAATATAGTATTTTGAAGAATAAAATTTAATATAAAGAATTATTATGTTTTTAAAAATTAACTACTGGGGCTGGTGAGATAGCTCAGTTGGTAGAGTGCCTTGCAAGTATAAGGCCCTGGGTTCAATCGCCAACACCGCAAAAAAAAAAAAAAAAAAAAAAATTAACTACTAAAAAGGGATGAAAGAAAGAAAAAAGCAAGCTGGAACTGAGGGAGATTAAGAGGTTGGGTCCCTTTTCCTCAAAGTTGGGATTCAGCTATTGATGGCAAGGATATGGCAGCCTGTCAGAGAAACTGCTTTGAATCCGAGCTGGTCCATGGATAGCAGGCCAATATTGACCGACAGGACCCCCCAGTCAAACTAGTAATAAATTTTGTCGAGGGTATTCCAGATGCGTGCCAAGAAAGAAAGTACCATGGAACCAGCAAGAAAGGTACTTTGCTACTTCAGAGCCTTCTACTGAGAACCTTATTACCACAGCTGACAAAGGAGGAGTGTTTACAGGTTCCAGCAAGGCAGTATAGTATAGATTAGGATCCCAGAGGCAGTGAACTGGTAACTAGCACAGTAAGTCTTAAAAATCAGATAGTGTAAGTCTTCTTCTTTCCAGAATTGTTTTGCTACTTTAGGTCCTTTGCATTTCTGTATAAATGTTAGAGCTACCTTGTTAATTTCTATAGTAAAATCTGGAATTTTTGAGATTTTGTTGAATCTATAGATAATTTGGAAACAGTTTACATTTTTTTTTTAAAATTGGGGATTGAACCCAGTACTTCAATGAATGCTAAGCACACATTATTTTACTGTGCCCTACCTCCACCCTGACATCCTAATACTATTGAATCTTCAGATTCTTACATTTTCTTTAGTTTTTTTCAACAGTGTTGCATAGTTTTCAATGTAGAGACATTGTATATCTTTTGTTAAATGTATTTCTAAGTACTTTTAAAACATGCTATTGTAAGTGGGGTTTGGTTTTTAAATTTTTATCTTCGTTTGTTGCTAGTACATAAACTATTATATTTTTCTCATATTGGTCTTATTCCTGTGACTTTGTTTTAAACTAATTATTTCTAGTAGTTCTAGTATTTCTAGTAGTTTTTCAGTAGTTCTTTTAGGATTTTCAACATAGATGATTATGTTGTCTCTAACTAAAAGCAATTTTACTCCTTCATTTCTAAACTGGACTTTGACTAATTGGGACATTTCATACAGTGTTGAAGAGAAGTGGCAAGGGTGAACATCTTTGTCTTATTCCCATCCTTTTTCCTTTAATATGATATTAGAAGTTTGTGTTCTGTAGATGTATTTTATCTGACTGAGGAAATTCCTGTCTTCCTCGTTTTGCTGAGAAATTCTCATCCTGAATGTGTGCTAAAATTTATCAGTTGCTTTTTCTACAATTAATGAGACCATTTTGTGATTTTTCTTCCTTTCAAATGTGGTGAATTATACTGATTGATTTTAGAATGTTAAACCTCCCTCTCATTCCTGGAATAAACTCACTTGATCATGATACATTTATTTTTATATTACTTTTATCTTCTTTTCCCCCCCATTTCTGCCCTTCCCTTCTTGTAGCTTTTATTTTCTCATTATGCTCATGTTTTTCATGTTTTACTCTTATGTTCTTGAACATATTTACAATATATAGACAATAAAATTCTTGTCTGCTTATTCCATCATTAGTGTTTTGTTTTGTTTGACTGTGTAGGGGATCAAAGCAGGGCCTCAGGCATGTAGACAAGTACTCTACCACTGAACTACATCCTTAACCCTTGACTGATTTTTGTTTTTTTCCTGCTGCTCTTATTTGGTTTATATTTCTTTCCTTTTTATTTCTGATGATTTTTTTTCTCTGTGTTTGTGGTACTAGGGATTGAACCCAGGGCTTTGCATATGCTAAGCAAGTGCTCTGCCTCTGGGCTACATCCCCAGCCCTTTTTTATTTTTATTTTGAGTTAGGGTTTTGCTAAATTTCCCAGACTGACCTTGAACTTGTGATCCCCTGCCTTAGCCTCCTGAGTTGCTGGGATTACAGGCATGTGGTACTGCACCTGGCCTAAAATAACTTTTTCTTTGAAAATAAGTATTAATTCACAGAACATTTCAAAGAAACGTATAGGGAAGACTTGGGCACCCTTCACCCAATTTTCCGCAGTGTTAACAACTTTACACAAATATACTGAATACACTTTAATACAAATATAAAAAAATCTTAAGTTTCTAAACTAAGATTGATATTGGCACAATGTATACAGCTTTTTCAGATTTTACCAGTTCCATGTGTATATGCATGAGTTTGTAATTCTGTGTAGTTTTATTGCCTGTAGCCTCATGTAACTGTCACCACAATCAAAATACTCAGCTTTGTTATCATCACTGAATCTTTCATCCTTTTATAGCCACAATCATGAATTGGTTAACAACCATTAGTTTGTTCTATATCTCCATAATTATATTGTTCATGAATGTTACATAAATGGTATCGTGCAATGAACATTTTTTTAGATTGATTTTTTTCACTCATAATCTTTTTTAGGTTTGTACAAGTAGTTTGTGTTTGTCAGTAGTTTGTTCCTTTTTACTACATGCTATTCCATGATAAAGATGTTCCTTAGTTTAACTGAGTTTGGATTTTATTTTAAGTTTTTTAAAAGTGTGGTTTGTTTGCTAGATAGTACTGTAACTTATGTATCAACTTAACCCTTTTTGAGACTTGTTTTTTAAGTTTTGTTTATGCTAAGTCAAAAGTAGCCCTTACTCTAGAACTGGTTTGCCCCTGTTTTTAAGAAGTGGCCTTTCTTGGTTGTCTACTAATTGACAACAGTCTCTTTCTGTGCTTGACCAGAACTTGAAAGTATCTCTATCTCTTAAAAAGTCCTGTAATTAGTCGACTAATAGCTTCACCAGTAATTGTTCTTTTTCCTGCTTATTGTCTTCCTTTATGCATCCTTATTCATATTTGGCCAAAGATCAAAAGATACAGTAAGATATACAGTAAGATATACAGTAAGATTTTGCAGATTTCTAAAGCTCTTTTTCATTGTTGTATCTTCCTTTCACCTATTCTGCCCTGCAAAATCTAGATACCTCCTCTGTCTCTGCAACTTAGAAATACACTGTACTATCCTTGGGTTTCTTCTTTCTTGAGTTGTGGTCCAGAAAGTTCCTCCAGGCAAATGAGACATAGTGGCAGGTGCCTATAATTCCAGTTATTCAGAAGGCTGAGAAGGGAGAATCCCTTGAACCCAGGAGTTTGAGGTCAGCCTGGTCAACATAGTAAGACCCCTTCTCTAAAGTTATTCCAAGCAGAAAGTTGGAGCAATCACTTGGCTCATCCTATTTGTTTTTCCTTGTTCAGAGATCACATCCTTCAGTGCTTATTTCCTATTGTCTGAAAACAGTTGTTTCATATGTATCACTCAAAAACAGTATTTATAAATGAGAAGGCATGTTTAGTAAAAGTGTCTCCATTGTTTATTTCTGAGACAGTTATTTGAAAATTGAAATGAATTCTTTTTTGTAAAGGACAGTATTTTACCTTTTATATATTGATGTTAACTCAAGTTGCATTGTTTTTTGAGTAAGAAATAGATTCATATATCTTATCCAAAGGTACAAATGGATATACAGTAAAATCTCTTTCCCTTCCTTGTTTCCCGGTACCCATTTCCCATTCTTGGAGACAACCATTGTCATTAATTATCTTGTGCATCCTTCAGGAGATTTGATGCATATTCTGGCAATGTGTATCTCACACAGAAACGGTCTCCTCAGAAAATGTGGGTTTAAGCTTATGTTCATTCCCTGATGCTCATTTCGAAGAACTGGCTTAGTCCCTTTTCTGAACCTCTCTCCCCCTTTTAAAGCTTATGTAAATTTATGGAGCTTTAATTTCATTACATGTAAAAATTTTATATTCTTTTTTTCAGCTTTGTGGTTTACAGTTATATGGAAATACCACAGTTTATTTAACTAGTTTTAGTGTTCCCAATCTTTCCTTTTGTTTGTGAGACTGGGCATCAAACCCAGGGGCACTGTACCTCTAAGCTACATGCCCAGACCTTTTTATTATTTATCTTGAGACAGGATCTCATTAAGATGCAGAGACTGGTCTCCAACGTGAATTTTCCTGCCTCAACCTTCTGAATAACTGGGGTTATAGGCATGTACCCCTGTACTCAGTTCCCAATCACAGTGGTAAGGTGAATATTCTTTCTGTGGTGTTTTCTAACACCAATAACCACCTGATTCTCCAGACACCAACTGGGTCTTCCACAATTTTATTTAATTCAGTTTCAACAGTAACTACCTGGATTTAGCTCAGGCTCTATAACTTAAGGGCTAAGTTCCACAAGACTGACCTGACTTCAGACACCAGTCTCAAGTCCTGTACTTCTTGACCAACCTGCTGTAAATCAGGGGTTCCTACCATTTCTTCCTAAAGTTAATTTGCTAAAATTGCTCACAGAACTCAAGAAGATAACTTCCTTACTAATGCCAATTTATTATAAAGGATGCAATAGCCATAGCCAAATGGAAGAGATGCCAAAGATAAGGTATGTGGGAAGGGGCACAGAACTTCCATACCTCTAGGTGTGGCACCTTTCTAGTACCTCTGTGTGTTCTCCACTTTGGAATCTAATCAGATTCTTTGTTTAGGAGTTTTTGCAGATCTTAATCTTCAGTCTTCTTCTAGCCCTTGGCACTGATATTCCAATACTCCAATCACGTGGTCTTTTGGATGAGCAACTCCATTCTTAAACTGTTTAGGGGTCCCACCCTCAGTGACTTCATTATTATAAACTCAGATGTGATTGTAACAGACTTTTGAATAGGAGTGAAGGATACTTCTGTCTTTCAGGATAATTCAAGGGTTTTAGAAACTTTGTGCCAGGAACTGGGGCAAAAGCCAATATATTTCTTACTATATCATAGTCTTGTATGAAAGTAATTTCACTTATGTGCAAGTATGCATAAGATAAAATTCTAGACATGGAATTCCTGTATCAACAACCATGTGCTTTTGTAATTAAATTTTTTTTTTTACCAGTTTTCCTGCTATAGAGTTTGTACTAGTTTATTCATGTCACAAGTGTACAAGTACAGTGACTTTGTGTTTATTACTCATACCAGTCAATATGTTGCAAATTTATGCCATTTTAAACAATGGTTCTATGACTCTTCAGAACATATTTGTAAGATAAAATAGTAGACCCTCGTACTTCTTTTGTATTTATCACAATAAACATTGAGTAAAAATTATCTGTGTGAAGACTATTACAGTAATTATAAAAGACATACTTGAAAGAGTTTAGTAATGATAGCCAATCTATTGTGCATCTCCTGTGTACCAAGCATTTTATTAATTTTACATTCTTTATAATCTCTAATCCTTAAAATAATTCCAGAAGATGATAGAATTTATTGTCTTCATTCATAGGATTCTTAAGCTATAAATTTCAGGCTTAAGATTTGATTTCAAGTTTGATTCTGCTCCCTACATTCTTATTATATCTTAAAATCAGTGACTAATGTCATTTAATTCACTTAGATATTTTGGTCTTTCTCTCTCCCTTATAGAGGACAATTAGAATACCACGATTTCACGCAATAACCTGGTCTTTTAAAGTTCCAATTATCAAATTAAAGAAGGCATAATTATAATTTGCAAGAATTTCGAAGCTCCAGAGCTAAGGAGTTGAAAGTTTGTGGTGTGTGTGTGTGTGTGTGTGTGTGTGTGTGTGATGTCTGTATAAAAGAAAGCATGCACACTTGCCTTTCTGAGAAGAGATGTTAAATATCTTAAGTAGATGCCTCTTTGCTATTTACTAACTTATTTGAGTTTTGAAAATTATGGGAAAATCGTAAAACTGCAGAGTTATTGGAGAGAGAAGACAGGTACAAATAGTGGTGAATAATAGTAATTGGTTCATGATGCTTGTTTTTTTCTCCCAGTAACTTAGTTGTTGTTTGAATGGTCTTGTTTTACTGTGTAAGGTCTGGCGCATCAGCATTATTTTAAAATATATCCTAGATATTGTTTTAATTGTATATTATTTGGAATCTACCATAGCCACTAGGTTGACGACATTTTTGTAAGAAAATTTGGTCATTGTATGTCCCAAGTTAACAAATTGTGTGACATAGTTCACATTTTTCAGACTTATTTTTTTAAAATAACAAATAATTGTTTACATTTTGGATTCTTTTAATTTCAGTTTTTTTCCCCTTCCCATCCCATTTGCAGACATTTCAACCTACGAATGAAGAGGGATACTTCCCTTTTTAGTGATGAATTTAAAGTAGAAACATCAAATAAAGTACTTGATTATGATACCTCTCATATTTACACTGGACATATTTATGGTAAGTTCAACCTTACATAATCCCTTTCTTTAATTTTTAAAAAAATTTTAACACAAAGAAGTATATATTTTTTAAAAAGTATAAGAAAATTGTAGGGGCCGGGAATGTAGCTCAGTGGTATAGTGCTTGCATAACATGCTTGAAGTCCTGGATTTGATTCCCAGTTAAATAAAAAAAGAAAAAGAAAAGAAAAGAAAAGCATAGCAGATATTTCAGAAAAGCAGATATATATCCTGAGAAGAGGGAACACAAAATTCAGATTCTTGGAGGCAGAGAAAAAGAGAGTACTTTTCCTTTTAGCTGTCCAGAGTACTAGCAGATGCTTAGATCTTCTTTACGAATAGAGCTTGCCAATTTGTCATCTAGGGCCCATGCCCTTAGAGATCCACACTCAGAAAGCAGCCACGTTGCCTGTGCTCTGGATCTTTGGTTCACATTTGAATGATTCCTGGGGTTGGATGTTAGTTGAGATCATGGCTATACATCAGGGAAGAAGAGATTTGGGGGTGGTGGTGGTCTGACCACTGGTTCAGACAGAGATGACCACAGGTGACTATTACTTGGGAGATTTCATCTGCATCACAAGGCAATTCTGCCGGTTGTGCACATCCTTCTCCCCATCGTTCCACAGACTGGGCCACTTACTTTTGCCCTAGAAGTCTAAACCCAATCTCTATAGAAATAATCCCTAAATAAGAGTCATTTACCTTGATCTTCTTTGAGCCTAATACTCGCATGCCGTAGACATATAGTAAATTTTTTCCTGTTCTTTATCCTGTTTTAAAAAAAATTCTGATGAGAATGAGTGAATTGTGAATGGTAGTGGTCTTTTGAAAAATGAAGTGATCCTTGGACCTGTCTTTACATGTATGTTTAATGTGAATTACGACAATGAACTTCTTCTGAAAGGTATAAAAATTTTTTTGAAGGTATAAAATTTTGACATTCAGTGTTTCCAAACTGTTAGTGTTTTTAAAAATTTTTGATGACTTATAGTTTTTTGATCTTCCAAGGAAGAAATTAACAGTAACTTAACTGTGTTTTATAAGAATGTAGGAAACACCAAAAAAGAAACAGTAAAGATTTTATTAGCTAAAAATAATATGATGAAGTCATTCATATGAAAATCTTTCCAGGCCTTTCCTTCATAAGATTCTATTTGATTTTCTTCAGTTCTAACAAATGTCTCTTACGACATCAGTTTAAAAAGTTGTTAGGAGCTGGGTGCAGTGGTGCATTCCTGTTTGGAAGGCTGAGGTAGGAGGATTGCAAGTTTCAGATCAACCTCAGCAATTTAGCAAGGCCAACCTCAGCAGAGACCATGTCAATAAATAAATAAATAAACAAATGTCTGGGAATGTAGCTCAGTAGTAAAGTGCCCCTGGGTTAAGTCCCCAGAACCAAAAAAAAAAAAAAAGAAGGTTGTTAGGAGGCTTAGGTGGCACACTTAACCTGAAAAATTACATCTGACAACAGGGTGGGAAGACAATAATTATAAAAGTCATAAAATAGCTTTTAAAAAAGTCTTCTTGGGTACTGGAGAATGGCAAAATGTCATTGTGTTATAACTGTACATTAATAAATATTCAAGATGATCCTCAGTTTTTTTTTAAAGATAAATTGAAGTTTATTTCTGTATATTAGATTTTCACTCAAAATCATACATTATAAGAACTTTATTGATTATGCCAAGTAAATGAGGCATTTCTATACTTAAGGTTTCTTACTTACAGACTAATGCAATTTTTTAAATTAAATATTTTTTGCACTCTTATAATTTTGTAACTAGAGGAAAGTATTTTTCTATCAGTCTAACTTTTTAATGCCACATTATAGTATACTGTTATTTTCTTGATCATTTATCTTGATTAGCAAATAACTTAGTAGTTGCTGCCCTTTTGCTATGTGATGGTCAAGAAAAGTAAAAGTGTATAAATGAATTTGCAGATAAAAATGCTGTCATTTTAAATTTGTATCTTGGGCTCTTAATTTCAGTGTCTGATTAATTCAAAGTCAACTAATTAATGTTAATCTATAACTTAGAAATTATGGAAAGCTTGGGTCTGGGGATATAGCTTTAGTGGTAGAGAATGTGCTTAGCATGTGTGAGGCCCTGGGTTTAATCCCAGCATGGGAAAAAACAAAACAAAAAATAAATTATGGGAAAAGCCTTTTTTTTTTTTTTTTTTCTTTTCTTTTCTTTTTTTTTTTTTTTGGTACTGGGGACAAAGCCCATGGAATCCTGTTAAATGAGAGAATTTAACTTTTTTTGTTGTTGTTGTTAGATCTTGCTGTGTTGCTCAGTTTTGCTTTCAACTCCTGCTCTCAAGAGATCTGATCTTCCTTCCTCAACTTTTTGAGTAGCTGGGTTTATGGATATATAGTATCACATCTGGCTTCAGTAAATTTGACTTTTAAAACTCCCTTTAAGGGTCAGAAGTATGCATCTGTAAACCCAGCTACCGAGGAGACTGAGATAAAAGAATACCCTGAGCCCAGGAGTTTGAGGCCAATGTGAACAATATAGCTAGAACTTATCTTTAAATAATAACAAAACCAAAAAGGATAGGGGAACTGGGGAGTGTAGCTCAGTGGTAAAGTATTAGTATAGCATGCTCAAGGCACTGGGTACAATCTCCAGATGACAAAATAAAATAAAAACCTCTTTCCTTACTTCCCACCCCTTTTTATCATTTGGTTTTGGTGCTCAGATTTTGTGATTTTATTAACAACCCAAAGTACGCTTTCAGTATTTTTTTTCACTAGAAAAGTATAATTGATGGAAAAGTATTATAAATCTTTGTCCAGTATTTAAAAGGGATTGTTGATATACCTTTGTTCACGTTGCTTTTCAAGTATTTGACATGTTTCCACTTAAAAATGTATTTATAAGGGTGTCAAGGAAGTAAAAAAGACTCATGTATATTATGTCAGGTGGGAAAGAAACTTTTTTTAAAACAATAATTAAAGCAAAATTTTCAGAAGGTTCTTTGAATGTATTTATTCTGAAGGTATATATTTTGCTAGTTTAAGTTAGTTTATCAATTATTAAGTTAGTTTAACAATTAGTTTAACAATTACTTATTAAATGATTACTGTGTGCATGCCAGGTACTGGGCTAGGTGCTAGGAATGATTGCCATGAAGACTTATGTTCTATACCATTTGACCCAGTTATTTTCCTCCTCAGTATATTCCCTAAGGACTTAAAGTCAGCATACTACAGTGACACAGCCACAGTTCATAGTAGCAAAGCTATGGAACCAATCTAGGTGCCCTTCAAAAGATGAATGGATAAAAAAAATGTGGTATAGATACACAATGGAATATTACTCAGCCATAAAGAAGCATGAAATCATAGTATTTACTGGTGAATGGATGTAACTGGAGACTGTAATGCTAAGTGAAATAAGCTGGTCCCAAAAACCCAAAGACCGAATGTTCTCTTTGATATGTGGATGCTAACATACAATAAAGTGGAAAGAATTGAAATTCATTGGATTAAACAAAAGAGAATGAACGGAAGGAAAGAGAGATGGGAGTAGGAAAGATAGTAAAATGAATCAGGCATAACTTTCCTGTGTTCATATATAAATACACGACCAGCAGAATTTGACATGATATACAACCACAAGAATGAGATCCTAATTAGGATAAGTTATACTCTATGTGGGTATAACATGTCAAAATAAACTCTGCTGTCATGTGTATTTAAAAGACAAATAAAAAAAGTGGAAATAAAAGACTGATGTTCTAAATAGACTTAAAGAAAGAAATAACATGATTATCTCAATAAATGCAGAAAAAGCATTTGACAAAGTACAGCACCCATTCATGTTGAAAACATTAGAAAAACTAGGGATAGAAGGAACTTACATCAACATTGTAAAGGCAATGTATGACAAATGCAAAGTCAGCATTATTCTGAATAGAGAAAAACTGAAAGCTTTTCCTCTAAAACAGGAACAAGACAAGGATGCCCACTTTCACCACTCCCTTCAACACAATCCTTGAAACTCTAGCCAGAGCAATTAAGCCAAGAGAAGGAAATTAAAGGGTTACAAATAGGAAAAGAAGACCTCAAATTATCTCTGTTTACCAAAGAAATAATCCAAAAAACTCTATCAGAAGACTTTTAGAGTTCATAAATGAATTCAGCAAAGTAACTGGATATAACATCAATAGCCATAAATCAATTGCATTCCTATACTCCAGAAGTAAATCTGCTGAAAAGAAATTAGGAAAACTATCCCATTCACAATAGCCTCAAAACCAAAACAAAAAAAATCCAGATTTGGGAATCAGTTTAACATAAGAGGGGAAGGAGTTCTATAATGAAAACTATAGAACACTAAATAAATAAATAAAAAAAACTTTAGAAGATTGGAAAGACCTCCCATGTTCTTGGATAGGTGGAATTTATGTTGTCAGAATGTCCACACTACCAAAAGTGCTATACGGATTCAGTGCAGTTCCCACCAAAATTACAGTGTTGATCTTCACAGAAATAGAAAAAGCAATCATGAAATTCATTTGGAAAAATAAGAGACCCAGAATAGTGAAAGCAATCCTTAGCATTACAAGAAAAGTGAAGCAGAAGGCATCACAATTCCAGACCTCCAATTATACTACAGAGCTATAGAAACAAAAACAGCTTGGTACTGGTACCAAAACAGGAATGAAGACCAGTGGAGTAGAATGTAAGACACAGAGGAAAACCCACATAAATATAGTTATCTCATACTAGACAAAGGTGCCAGAAACATACATTGGAGAAAAGATAGCCTTTTTAACAAATTGTGCTGAGAAAACTGGAAATCCATATGTAGTGTAATGAAATTTAGCCCCTATTTCTCACCCTGCACAAAAATCAACTCAAAGTGGATCAAAGACCTAGGTATTAGACCAGAAACTCCACACTGGCTAGAAGAAAATGTAGGCCCAACAGTCTAACATATCAGCTCAGGAACTAATTTTCTTAGCAAGATTCCTAAAATGTAAGAAGTAAAATAAAAACATTAGTAAATGGAATGGCATCAAATTAAAAAGCTTATTCATAGCAAAGGAAACAGGAGTGTGAAGAGAGAGCCTACAGAATGGGAGAAAAAGCAAAAAATAAATAACCCAATCAACAAATGGACAAAGGAACTGAACAGGCACTTCACAAAAGAAGAAATATGATGGGTCAACAAATATATGAATAAATGTTCAACATCTCTAGCAGTTAGAGAAATGCAAATTAAAGCTACACTGAGATTTCATCTCACTCCAGTCAGAATGGCAGTTATCAAGAATACAGGTAACTGTAAATGTTGGTGAGGATGTAGGAAAAAGTGTACACTCATACATTGTTGGTGGTAATGCAGCCACTCTGGAAAGTTGGAGATTCCTAAAATAGCTAGGAATGGATTTGACCCAGTTATCCCATTTCATGGTATATATTCCCAAGCATTTAAAATCAGCATACCATAGTGATGCCGCCACATCAATGTTTATAGTAGCACAGTTCACAGTAGCTAAGTTATGGAGCCAATCTAGGTTCCCTTCAACAGATGAATGGATAGAGAAAATATGGTATATATACATAATGGAGTATTACTCAGCCATAAAGAAAAAGGGCTATGGCATTTGCCAGTAAATGGGTGGAACTGAATGCTATCATGCTAAGTGGAATAAGCCAATCCCCCAAAAGTCAAAGGTCAAATATTACTTCTTATATGTGGAAGCTAATCCAACATAAGGTAGTGGGGATAAAAAGAGAGTAGAGGAAAGATAATGGAGTAGAGAAAGGAGAATGAAGGGAAGCTGGGGAGGGATGGGATAGGGAAAGACAGTGGAATGAATCTGACCTAACATTCCTATGTACATGTATGAATATACCACAGCTACATATTTTTATATACCATTATGTACATTCACAGTATGCTAATTAAAAAACTAAGTAAATAACAGATCAGTGGCGTAGAGGGAAGGGAGTGGTGGTAGAAGGAATGGAGAGGAAGGAGAAATACTGGGGACTGAATCAGAACAAATTATATTATATGCTTCTATACTTCTAAAAAATTCAGTTGTCATACGTAACTAAAAAGAACCAATAAAAAAGACTAATGTTCTATTTTTCATTGTTGTTAGTAGTAATTATATATGTTTTAGCTAAATACTAGTTGTTGTTCATATCTCAAATTCAACTTGATATTTTTATGTGAAGATTAATTTTCCCAGTAAATTTGTTCTTGGGATATTTGAAAAAAATGTGTAAAAATGGCTTTTTAAAGGATAATGAATTCACTATTCATGTGCAAATTAAAATTTGAGGAATTTGTTGCTTTCATTAATAGGTGAAGAAGGAAGTTTTAGCCATGGGTCTGTTATTGATGGAAGATTTGAAGGATTCATCCAAACTCGTGGTGGAACATTTTATGTTGAGCCAGCAGAGAGATATATTAAAGACCGAGTTCTCCCATTTCACTCTGTCATTTATCATGAAGATGATATTAGTAAGTACTTAAATTTTATCAAGTAACCTTTTGTAAAAAAGCATATGAATAGTTAAAGCTATTTGAAGACAAATGAAGCCTGAGCTATTTTCTTTCCTAAACCATTAATCAGGCTAGAAAACAGTTTTACAAAGTCTCAATTAAGTGAATAATGGATCTATATAGTGGGGCAGTTTTCTTGTCAATCCATGTTACTCCTGCTTATTGATGATATAACCAGTTCTATTTGAAGTATGAATCAATTAAATCCAGTTGAATTGGAAATTTTATATTCTAATACCAGCCTACACCTATGTTTTTATGGCCTACTGAGGATATAACATCATTATCTTCTTATGTAAATTATCATGTGTGTATAATATTGAAGGAACATTTCAGGTATTTTTGTGATTTCTAAATCCTTTGAGTGTTTCTTTCTGGAATATTGAAATAATGATCTCAGTTTGGTGTTATAGTCAGCTTTTTCACTACTGTGACTGAAAGACCTGACCAGAGCAACTGTAGAGAAGGAAAGATTTCTTTAGGGGCTCATGGTTTCAGAGGTCTCAGTTCATAAGTGGCTGGCTCCATTCCTCAGGGCTCAAGGTGAGGCAGGACCTCATGGCTGAAGAGTGTGGTGGAGGAAAGCAGCTCACATAATGATCAGAAAGCAGAGACTCCACTCACCAGCTGCAAATATATACTCCAAAGCTATCCCCCGCAATGCCCCACCTCCTCCAGCCACATCCCACCTACCTTCAGTCACCATTTAATCCCATCAGGTGATCAATTCTCTGATTGTGTTAAGGCTCTTGTAACCCAGTCATTTCTTCTCTGAACTTCCTTGCATTGTCTCACACATGAGCATTTGGGGGATACCGCACATCCAAACCATAACATTTGGTAAGACTCCAGGTAAATCATGGATTTTGTTCTCTTCCGTGGTCTTTATGTAATGATAATTTTTTTGGAGAATTCTTTTTCTGTGTTTTAAGAATAGAAAACATGTCAGGTGCAGTGGCATATGCCTGTAGTCCTAGTGACACAGAGAGGCTGAGGCAGGGGGATGGCAGGTTCAAAGCCAACCTCAATAACTTAGTGAGACCCTGAGCAACTTAGGGAGACCACTGACCCCCAACACAAAAACCCAAATTCCTGAGTGCCCAAACTGACACACTCACTAAATCACCCCTTAGTATAACCTGTTTAAGCTCAAACTCCTTCTTTGGCCAGTGGCTCATTTTCCACCAGGAAAGTGGGTCCATCAGAACTGTGACTCCATTCCTGAATAAGGCTTTTGTCTGATTTGTGAAATTTGCATCCAGTTTAGTCCTTCTGTGCTAACAGTTTGTTTCTTTTTCTCCTTTAAATTCCACATACCATTTATCTATGCAGTGAATTCTTCATAAATGCTTATGAAATCTTGAAATACTGTCCCTGGAATGTTTTTTTTTTCAAAATCAAGACCTTTTGGGGAAAGGACATAGAGGAAAAGTAATTTGACAGATTATTTTTTCTTTCCCATTGTATTATAATCATACTTTTTTCTTTATTTTACACTTTCCTTCAGTACTTCTGTTGGTTCTACCTTATGATTTTTATTACTGTGTCTTCTCTTTCTTGTTTTCTTCCTTATTATCTACTTGTATAGAGTTTAAACATATTGTTCTGTCTTCATTTTCATTTCTTTCTTGTAGTTAAATCTTCCCCATGTTTTATACTATAGTAATTTCCAAATATCCTAATTTATGCCAACATTTCTTTTTCCCCAACGTTGATGGTTAATTTGAAGGATCAGCGACATTGGATACAACTTAGTTTTCTTTTCTCTTTTCTCTTTAACTTTATCATCAAGTTTGGTTCTTATTTTATACTCATTCAAGTAAATACATGTTCATTATGTATTTATAACATAAATATAAATTCAGTAAGAAGGACTTTTCATGTTTTTCTTATTGTTCAATATCAGTGGTGGTATCAACATTTAAAAGTAGTGTTAAAACTACTAAAGTCAGCTTTTTGTTGTTGTGATCAAAATATCTGGCAAGAATTAGAGGAGGGAAAGTTTATTTGGGGCTCATGGTTTTAGAGGTCTTAGTCCATAGATTACTGACTCCATTGCTCTGGTCCTGAGGCAGTGCATTATCTGGAAAGGCCACAGGAAAGATGCACTCTTCTAGGGTACAAACTCCCGGTGACCTGTATCCTCTTGCCACACCCCACCTGCTTATAGATACCACCCAGTCAGCCTAGTTAAACTAGGATGGACCGATCAGGTTACAGCTGTTATAATCCAGTCATTTCACTTCTGAATTCCTGCATTAACACAGGAGCTTTGGTTGCCCAGTCATTTCACTTCTGAATTCCTGCATTAACACAGGAGCTTTGGTTGCGGGGACACCTCATATTCAGACCATAACAAGTAGTAATGTTTACAGTGATTTTGTTTGCCATTTACCTGGTAAATGAAATTTAGTGATATGAAAATGAAAGTATAGAAAGGAATTGCCTTGAATAGAGTTTTCAAATTACAGTGTTTACAGAAAAGTAATAATGACAATTACTTTTTCTTTCTTTCTTTTTTTTTTTTTTGAAATGGGTCTTCTTATGTTGCTTTAGGCTGGCCTTAAACTTGTAATCCTCCTGCCTCAGCCTCCCAAGTAGCAGGAATTATAGGTATGCACCAAGATTTTCAGATAATTAAAAATTAAAATTATCTGAAAATCTGTGTGTAGTTAGAAAATTATCTGAAATGTCTGTCTATAGTTTAAGAAATCCTCCATGTTCTAACCTTTAGTTTCTACATAGTTGCTATATATCAGATTCTAAAGCAATATTCGCAAACTTTTTCTATAATATAGATAGCCTATAAATAGTAATATTTTTGGCTTTGAGGACCATATGAGTTCCATCGCAGTGACCTTCCCTTGTAGTGTAAAATTAGCAGGGGAATATGTAAAATGAGAATGACTGTTTTCTAGTAAAATTTTAATGATATTTTGATTGTCATGCAGTTTCCATAAGATGCAAAATATTCTTTTGAATTTTTCTACTGTTTAAAATTGTAAAAAAAAAAATTTTTAGCTTGCATACCAAACAAAAACAGGTAGCAGTACTTAATCTGCAAGCTATTTTTATCTACCCCTATTCTAGGTGATGGAGAGATAAATTTACTTTTAATTGACCCTTTAATCTCTCTGTTAGAATATCAAAGATTCTAAAACTAGCAGTAAGTGTAGTTTTTGCTTACTATGTACCAAGTATGATATAAAGTTCTTTACTTGCATTATTTAATTTTATCCTCAACGATAGCTTTATGAAGTATAACCACACATATTATCCCTCCTTAATAGATGAGGGAAAGAAGACTTCAGAGACTTACGTCACGTGATTGTAGACCTCATGCTCTTTTGCTTCACCCATGGGAAAAAATGAAATTCTCATTGCCCTTTATTCCAAGGATTTCTGGGGCTTTACTGAAATTTGTAAGCCTCCCCTCAAATCATTTCTTTGCATCTTGTGCTGCTTTAGGCCAAATTCTCTCCTTAATATGTTTAGTAATGGATGTTTTTGTTTTATACCTAATTAAAAGGAAGAGGCTGCCCTTTAATATATATTATTATTTTCATATAATTTGCATAAGTGATGGTAGTTTATTTTCATGATGGAAATACTATTTGATTGTTTACATCTTTGTGTATATACCTAGGTATCCCTGTATATGTTACTCTCACCAGAAACAAATGGTAGGGGAAATATACCCATGTTGGGTAGGGATTCTGATGAGAATTTGACTGTCCTCCTCTTAATACTGTTTTTGTAACTGTAGGTATAAATGTATAAAACCACAGTGGAAAATGATATTGCTATTCTGGAGAACCTTAGGGAATGCTTATGAGGCTGTACCAGAATATAGAGACAGGTTTTTTTTAATTAAAAAAATGTTTTTTTATGGTGCTGGTGATTGAACCCAGGGCCTTGTACATACGAGGCAAGCACTCTACCAACTGAGCTATACCCTCAGCCCCAGAGACAATTTTTAGCAAAAATATTGAAAAACTTGTTCCAGTTGCTTTGATATGACCAGTTAGATGTGATGGTGATAACTGTATAGTTACCAGCTTAAAATTCACACTTGTTCAATTTGGCATTAAGGTAATAAAAAGCACCCTCTCCTAGGACATAGAAGTGTGAACAGTTATGACAAGGTAAGAATACCACTTAATCTTCTGTCCCTGAGCATGGTTTATTTTGAAGAAACAGAAAAACACTGTCCCATAAACTGTAATAATAATCTTAACATGGACAACTTTTAAGGTCATTTAACTGTGATAGCTTGGAATCATTAGTGTACCCATGCATCCTTCTGTGTACTACCTATCTAAGAGGGAAAGGTAAATACATAAAGCTGCAGAATATTTGGGTTTATTCTTTTTTGTTTCAAATTTATTATTTATTTTCTTGTGTGTGGCATAGGAAAGCCCAAGGAACTTGAATTTGCCTCATAATAGAAAAACACCCTTACTTTTAACATGTGTTATTCATAGCTATACTTGTTTCTCCTTTATCTTGTGCTTCAGTGGAAAGACCCCTAATTTCTTGTACTTAAAATTTAATTTTAAGTATTTTACCATTTCAACGTGGAGGCCTTAATCATGTAGTAAGATCTTCATTTGTGGAAACTTCAGGATATTGCTTGTAATTTATTTATTTATTTATTTTTGTAATTGGGATTGAGCCCATGGGTGCTCAACTACTGAGCTATTTCCCCATCCCTTTTTATTTTTTATTTTGAGATGGTCTTGCTAAGTTGCTTAGGACTTTGCTAAGTTACTGAGACTGGCTTCAAACTTTGATATTTCTGTCTCAACCTCCTGAGTCACGGGATTATAGGTGTGTGCTACCATGCCTGGCTGCTTCTAAAATCTTTTAAAAATCAGTTAATTTCATATTGTGCCTCTCCCTCTGTATTGTGGATCAAACCCAGGGACACTCTCCACTGAGTTATATACCCAGCACTTTTTATCTTTTACTTTGGGACAAGGTCTCTCTAGGTTACCCAGGCTGGCCTCTTGCCTCAGTCTACCAAATAGCTGGCTAATAGGTGTGTCCACCTTCATATTTTGCTTTTGAGTTGTTGACATAAATGAGTTTTTTTTCTTTCTTAGGCTTCCAACTCTTTGTGGGAATGAGGGGCAAAGGGAAGTAGGAATAGATGGAAGAAAGAATTGAATTGGAAAGTATTGATAATAGCTAGCATTGCTTATATCTAATATTGTCCGATTAAGAATGTCATTTATAACATGAAAAAAGTATCATAGTATTTAAAAAATAAAGTATCCTAGTCATACTCAGGTCCTGTCTGGAGCTTGGAAATCTGCTTATACCTGTGAGTTATGACGAACTATGGGAGAATTGGAAAGGATGAGGCAAGGAATGCTCTGGTTGACACTAATTTAGTAACTGAATTGTATAAGGTGATGATTATAAGAACCTATGACTTAAGGACTCTCACCATGTATACAAGTGTAGTTATTCTTGCTACTATATTATTTAATTTACATGCTTAACTTAGCATTGATCTTAAATACTAAACTTAAGCACAGTGACAATATTTGAAAGAAATGTAAAAATTGAGATTTTTCATATTGCTATTGCCTTTTCCTTTTTCCTGAGTTAATCTCTAGAAAATATCAATTATGTTCTCCAAACAACTCATAGGCACAAAATCAGAAAAGTTGAGAAGACCATGAGAAAGCGTTTAAAAATGTTGTATAATTAGAAATGTTGGATACTTAAAAACCAGATTGAAAGAGACAGTGAGGGTTTTTTTTTTTTTTTTTTTTTTTTTTTGGCGGGGGGGATTGTGGTGCTGGGGAGTAATGCTGGGGTGTTTGTTCTACTGCTGAACTATATCACTTATTTTGAGATAGGGTCTTGCAGAGTTGCCCAAGGCTTGAAACTTGCAGTCCTCCTATCTTATGCTTTTGAATTGTTGGAATTACAGGTGTGTGCCACTGTGTCCAGCAATAATTTCTTTTTATTTTTAAGTTTTGGTATTGGGGATTGAAATCAGGGTCACTTAATCACTGAGTCACATTCCCAGCCCTTTTTAACAAAATTTTTTTATTTCAAAATGGTTTTACACAGTTTCTTAGGGCCTTGCTAAGTTGTTAATGCCAATTTGAACTTGTGATCTTCCTACCTCAATCTCCCAATTTGCTGGGATTACAGGCATGCTCCTTTGCACCTGGCAGTAATAATATACACTTTGTAGGTGTATTTCTTTAGTTGCTCCACAAAAATATTCCATAATTTTCTAAAATACAAAATTTAAGCTAGGTTCACGCACTGGGTTTGACTGTCAACACTTTCTAAGTGTATTACTTTTTAACAACTTTATTGAGGGAAAATTGACATCAAATAAATTGCTCATATATAATGTATAAGTTTAGTAACTTTTGGCATATGTATAAATCTGTGAAACCATTACGTTAATCAATATGATGAACATATTCATTATCCCCAAGACCTTCCTTCTCAGTGTAATCTTTTTTTCCCTGCCTACCCCTTTTATCAGGCAATGATTTGTATTTTTTTACAATTTTATGTAAATGCAGTTAAACATTACATAATCTTAAAAATCTGACTTCTTAGCTTAATTATTTTGAGATTCATTCATGTCATATGTATTAGTAGTTCATTTGTTTTTATTGGTGAATAGTATTCTATTGTATGGATACCATAATCTGTTTGTATAGTTACCTGTCGATGGACTTGTAGGTTGTTTCTAGGTCTTGATTATTAAAACCAGACTGTAATGTTTTGATATTAACCCATAAGTATTGTTTTCTTCAAGAGAAGATGACTTTTGAAAACAGGCAAAAGGATGGGTAAATCTAAGAATTAATAGATAAATCTAAGAATTAATCTAAGAATTAATAAGATCTTTTAATTAACTTTTCTTTTGCTGTCACTAAAATACCTGACAAGAACAATTTAGAGGAGGTAAACTAATTGTGGCTCACGGTTTCAGAGGTTCAGTGCATGTTTGGACGACTACATAGCTCTGGGCCCAAGGTGAGACAGAATATCCTGGTAGAAGGGCATGGCAGAGGAAAGCAGCTTAGAACATGTCAACCAGGAAACAGAGGGACAAAATATAAAACTCAAAGGCATGCCCCAGTGATCCACTTCCTCCAGCCATATCCCACCTGTCTGCAGGTTACCACCCAGTTAATCCTTATCAGTGAGTCAATCCATTGATTAATTTACGACACTCAGAGTCTGTTTCATCTCTGAATGTTCTTGCATTGTCTCACACATGAGCTCTGGGCAACATCTCATAACTTTATCAAAATGTCTAGCTCTGGTGCCAAAGCTCTCATAAGACCTTCTGAAAATTTAAGACAAGCTTGTAGAAGCAAGAGAGCCAAAAGAACGCTCATTTTGTGTTAGTTGCATATAGATTGTCTCTCTCCCAAACTCATATACTTCACAGTATAGCTCAAGTGTAATCTGCTCAAAGCCTTTTCTGACTTCTCAGTTCTGGGTATCCCATCTTTACTGCTGTTATATATTGGTGTAGTCTCCCTGTGCTTTGAATGTAGCACTTTTTATGTTTTTGGTCATGGGATTGACCTTTAAGAACAGGCATGAAGGAAAATCAACTGTTGGCTAGAAGCATAAATTCAACCAGTGTTTAATAGCTTGTGGACAATTGCAGAGAGACCTTATCACTTAGCAAGTTAATACTTATATCTGATACTTGTTTACATGTCTGATACCTCAGACTGTAAGCTCTTCAAGGGTGCATGTTCTGTGTCATTTATTTTAGTAGCTCTGGGGTTTGTTAAATGATAGTTTTCCCTTTTATTGTTGGGTAAATGAATTAATGCAATTATAACATTGCTGTACCATTAGGAAATCTGTGTGCATTCAGGCCTTAATTTTGAATGTGCCAATCTGTAAGGATTGAGAACACACTTCCTTACAGAAACAATTTAAAATGGTAGAATATTTTTAGTTTTTCAAGAGAATGAAGGCTAAAAGGTTATTTGTGCCAACATTTTACAAGTATTTGGCTAATGGATGACCTTAGAAAAGAAGCATTACACCAGTTGCTGGCCGAAAAATTAAATTCAATAAGAATGTATTGGTTTATGAATGTACAGGAAAGATTAAGAGTTTAAAAAAATATCTTGAGGGCAAATAGTCAGTTATAGAGAGTCAGAATGTGATAAATGCCATAACAAAAATGTCATTAAAGCATTGAGGGTCATATGCACCCAGGGAGCCTTAGGGAGATTTAGACTTTACAGGGTGTTGGCATTTGATTTGAACCTTGAAGATAAGGGGGTAGGCTTTTGATTGCCTGAGAACAGAATCTGCAATGACAGGAATTATTACTCTGGCTGCAACAATATTTCCTTTTTTCTGCCACTGCTTGAGAACTTCAGAAAAGAAGAGAAACTGGCATCTTCTTTTCATGGTGCCACTGATTTGCTGCAATGGATAGGTGTATATTCCCAAATTGAACAAATAGAAATAATCAGTGTGTTACATGTTTTGTTTACAAGTTTTACAGATTTTGTGTTAACTTTCTACTGCAGTGGCTGAACGCCTGAGATAATCAACTTATAAAGAGGAAAGATTTATTTTGGCTCATGGTTTCAGTCCATGACCTCTTGGTCCTGTTGTTTTAGGCCTATGGAAGCATAGTACATTGTGGCAGGAGCACATGGTAAAGAAGACCTGTTTACCTCTTGATGACTGTGAAGCAAATTGAGAGAGACTGGAAGGGGCTGGAATCCCAGGAACTCCTTCAAGGGCGTGCACCCAGTGACCCAATTTCCTTCCACTGGGCCCCAGCTTCTAAAGGTTCCACCACTTCCTGTTAGCACCACAAATCCCTTTACATATAAACATAACAGGTTTAATGACTGATCCCCGCCCCCCTTTTTCTTCTTGCAATGCTGAGGGTTGAACCCAGAGACTTGTATGCTAGGCAAGCGTTCTGCCTCTCTCCCACCTTCCCTCCCTCAAATTGAACCCAGAGCTTGTACCACTAAGCCTCGTTCCCAGCCCTTTTATTCAGTTTTTCACTTGGTTGCCCAGGATGGCCACGAATCTGCAATCTTCCTGTCTCAGCTTCTGTCATTGGGATTGTAGGTGTGCACTGCTGCACCTGGATTTAGCCGATTTATTTATTTATTTATTTATTTATTGCGGTGTTGGGGATTGAACCCAGGGCCTTGTGCTTGCAAGGCAAGCACTCTACCTAGCTGATTTATTTCTTAATTAACATTATTTAAATACGTAAACAGAACAAGACTCTTTAGTTACTGTGAACATAGTGAATAGGGCAAAGGTTCTGTCCTTTAGTACTTCAGAGTCTAGTAATTCTATTTGTAATTGATCAGAATAATAAATCAACATTATTCCTGTTGATCTAACTCCCAAAATGCCACTGTGCTCCTCTTCCTATGCTCTCCTACCCTCCCAAAACAGAAACTGAAACTTGGGGTTTGACAGAGTATGGGAAGAAAAGGACTCCTGTCCACTAGATTTTTAAAATTTTATTTAATTTTCTAATTTTTTATTTTTTATATGTATATATATTTTAATTGTAGATGGACACAATATCTTTATTTTATTTGTTTACTTTTTTAATGTGTTGAGGATTGAACCTGGTTCCTCACATATGCTAGGCAAGTGCTCTACCACTGAGCCACAACCCCAGTCCCTGTCCACTGAATTTGAAGAGGGATAAACACTTCAAGTCCTTCCTTCCCTCCCGAGGCTTCATCTCTGCTTGGGAGTGGGTGGGGGGAGTCTTCATTCTTGTTATTTTGGGCAACTTTGGGAATAAACAGCAGTTTCAGGCAGACTGTACCCCATGATTTCCTTCAGATATGATATTAACAAAACAGTTCTATGCATTATCTATCTCTGGAGTCATTCTGCTTTAAATTCAGTTAATATAATAAAAGTTGGATTGTTTGATTGGGTTTGTTGTTTTATAGCATGTTATTGGAGAGATTACAACCACTTTTGACTATTACAGAGTCATCTCATAGTCAAGGCCTTGGACCTTGCAGTCAGATTCTTAACCTGCCTGTGACATGGAGGGTGGGGTACCCTACTGGGAGTAGTGAGAATACAAGAAGTGGGTGAATGTATATATGGCTTCAGGCACAGAATCTATTGTAAATCTATTGTTAAGTCTTCTCCCTCAATGGAATGGATGATTAAGAGTTAATGAGTTATTTCCCATTTCAGGTGGTAGGCATCACAATATATGTATTATTTATATTTGTGTTTCCTATAACAAAAGCCAGAGGTTTGCATGCAAAGGAACTGGAAGAAAGGCAATAGATCTAAAGCTGATCTTTGTTTTAAATAGGCTGAATATTCTGCACCCATGATTCATTCTTTGTGAAAGAATATGCTGTTTGGCCTTTTCAGGGGAACCACAGTGTATCCTATGATTTTGCATCTCAATGAGGGCTTATTCATTAGTGAACAAAAGCTTTTTCTAGAAATGGGGATTATATTGTCAGTAATTTTAGAGAGAAAATGTCATTGTTCATTTTTATAGTTAATGTGGTGACCAGGAAAAATGGGCTCTTTTAGAAGTTTTGGAAGCATATGGGAAAATTTTATACTTGATTCCTCCCTTTTTTTTTTAATTAAGAGAATTTTATGTGGACAGAATTTGAAGCATATATAAATAGTGTTTTGTTGCTGTGGAATTTTTTTTTTTTCATTTTAAGTATCAGGCTTTAAAAGGAATTTATGTTTCATTTCTGCTATGTAAAATACAATTTACCAAGAAAACTAATTCTTTTTAAACAATAATATTGATGTTGGTAATGTTTAAAATTAGTATATTAAACAAATGTTAATTTTATTATTTTTCATTTTTCTATACATTTTTAATCGTAAGAGTTTTAATATTTTAACAAAAGATTTTAAAAGTCATAGAACAATTGTAATTTTTTCCATTGATTATTGAGATCACTTGGTGTAGTTTCAACTTGCCAGTTTTATGGCCTGTACTATTTTGGCAAAACAATGACTGCCAGGTGTTGACTAGGTGAATAAGATTGATAATGGACTCTGGAAAATAGGGTATAATTGCCAGGCAGCATTAAGAAACTCCTTAAATTACTGATCATGATTTTTGAGTGGGAGTAGTCATAAGTTTTTCTCACCCCATTCACCTGCCAGGGGTATAGGTAGAGAGTTGCATTTAAGCAGGATTTGGTTGAAAGCCAAGGGAGTGGGGTAGGGGCAAGGGAGTTGAAGGTGAATACAGTGGAGCAATTATAATAATTATTGACTATGAAATTTTAAGTGAATAAGGAGGAGAAAGAATAGTGATAGTGAACAGTGTGGTAGCATTGTTGAAATTAAGGGTCTTACTGATATTGAAAGATTATTGGGATCTAGAGAGAATGTGCCAAAAAGGCAGTAGTATATAGAAGGTAGGATGCTGGAAGTTGAGATTATAATTAAATTTAAATTATCAGTAAATTAAGTTGAAAAGTATAACGATGGAAATGAGAAGGTAAAGTAGAAAAAAGATCTGAGTATATTAGAAGACTCATCAGCATGGATGTTGGAATCATTAAGAATTATGGGTTGTGCAGCCACTCTGGAAAGCAGTATGGAGCTTCCTCAGAAAACTTGGAATGGACCTGCCATTTGACCCAGTTATCCCACTCCTTGGTTTATCCCAAAGGACTTAAAATCAGCATACTACAGTGACACAGCCACATCAGTGTTCATAGCAACTCAGTTCACAATAGCTAGATTATGGAACCAACCCACATGCCCTCCAAGAGATGAATGGATAAAGAAGCAGTGGAATAATTTTCAGCCACAAAGAAGAATAAAATTATGGCAGTTGTAGGTAAATGGATGGAGTTGGAAAATATCGTGCTAAGTGAAATAAGCCAATCCCAAAAAACCAAAGGCCAAATGTTTTCTCTGATATGATACTGATACATAACAGGGGTTGGGGAGTTAGGGAAGAATGGAGGAGTGTTGGATTGCACAGAGGGAAATGAGGGGAGTGGGGGCGGTGGGGGAAGGAAAGATAGTGGAATGAGACAAATGACATTACTCTATGTATGAGTAAACTAATGGTGTGAATCTATAGCTTGTACAACCATAGAAATGAAAAGTTGTACCCCATTCATGTAATGAATCAAAAAGCATCCTATAAAAATTAAAAATAAATAAATAAAACAAAACCACCAATTTAAAAAAAATTATGGGTTGTGTCAGACTGACAGTCAAGATCTAAAAATAAGGAAATAGGGTAGCAGTGATTGAAGGGCAGCAAATGTCTATAGTAAGTTGGATTGATCAGTGGTATAGTCTCATGCCCTGCCACTATACAAATAGTTCTAATAGTTCCAATACAGAAAGTGGTACATAACTATGAGAAATACTGCAGAAGGATTATCTTGACCTCTACTAGAAGATTAGCTAAAGCATAAGCATAAAGAATGTTTATGCTTGCAGAAATATGTATTTTATTGCCTATTTTATTGTGTAAAGTAACCTATTAAATATTCTGTTGTATTTTCATGTTTTTCAAATAAATCACATTTTAAAAGTATAAATGTGTCTTTTAAAGAACTTTTTGCTAGGTACAATGAGGTAGGAGGCTGAGTCAGGAGGATTGAAAATTGTTGTTCAGCCTCAGCAATTTAGCAAGACCCTTAGCAATCTAGTGATACCCTGTCTCAAAATAAAAAAAATAAAGTACCATGATCAGCATGGCCATTAATTCAGAAAACTAACAAGGAGATGTTAAAGGCAGGAGACAAAAAAAGGCAGACACACATATAGAAAATGCTGGGGCCGGGTAGTTCATCATCACCTGATGGGGAATGAACAACCCAGAGCTAGCTCAGCATGTTTATTATATAGGTTTTTGACATCAAAATTGTAAGAAAGTTTCAGCAAAGCAAACAGTCTTAAAGTTGACAGTGAAACTTGCAAGACATAGAGGTTATCTTGTTATGCCCAGAATTCTCCACCCTGAGAACTAAAGGTCCCAACTGATAACAGGCTTTGCACATAGCCTCCTTGGGCTGGTGTCACCATAGCAACTGGGCCATCTTGACCTACACCTTGGCTCAGGAAGTTCCCCGCACAGTGCAGTCAGAGGCAGTCAGAGACCATGATCCAAATCATCACTGTCCACAAAAAAGACTGGAAATATCATTTAGAAAAGATGTGCCCCTGCGATCAGTCCCCAATAAACTCCCCCAGACCTCAAGAAAGATAACTTTAAAATTATTTTTTTTTTCCAGAGCTGGGGATATAGCTCAATGGTAGTCAGTGGTAGAGCACTAGTGTGTGTTAGGTCTTGGGTTTGATCCCCAGTTCTGTCAGAAAAAAACTATCTGGAATTATAGTTTCAGATTTTTTTTCCTCCAGTATTAGAGATTAAATCCAGGGCCTCATATGTGCTAGGCAAGTGCTCTACCACTGAATTATTTCTTTAGTCCTTATTTTCAGGATTTAAATTTTTCCAGGTGGTAGACTTTAGAGATTTTTATCTTTTGGAATTTTGGCACAGGATTAAGGCATTTTGAAATTGTGTCTTTAGGGAGCCTGGGGTTGGGGCTCAGTGGTAGAGTGCTTGCCTAGTACATGTGAGGCACTGGGATCGGTCCTCAGCGCCACATAGAAAATAAGTAAAGGTATTGTACCCATTACAACTAAAATAAAATATGTATATTAAAAAAGGAATTGTGTCTTTAAGATTATGGCTGAAATCTAATGACAATTTAGTGTCAATATGTTTAGTGTTATTAGTATCTTGGGAGTTTTTATATTTTATTGAGATATTATATAATAGTGATTGCTGATAATATATAAATCAGGTGTATATTCTCTGAGTCCCCTGTATCATCACACATTAAAGACAGTGATGTTATTGTTATTTTAATGGGAGTATTTTTGTCACATTGCTGAATTTACAATTTACTAAAATATTCAGTAAACTACCATGTACATGAAATTGTTCAAGTGTGTGCAAGCTATAAAATTCTCTCTTCCAAAAATATTTCTAGTAGCTTTTTTGGGTCTGTGTAGGAGCAGATTCAAGATATATTTCATAGTGTGTGTTGAATGATGGTAAATTGATTTCTGTTGTGTTCAGATGACTTAATATATATTATTTCTCAAATTTGAAAAAATCAGTCATAGCAACTGACATATATCTTTGGGTATATTAGGGGAACTAAATTATATTTGAAAGCAAAAAGTTTTGCATATTCATTATGAGGTGGACTGCAACTAGATTGCTAATGAGCTTTATAGAAAAACTGAAAATCTTAACATTGAGTAAATCCTCTTGAAAAAGTATTTGACGTACTTCTTGAAGTATACAAAATACTGAATCTAGGTGTTGTAGAGCCCTTTAAGTATTTGTCTCTAGAAATTATTATTATACTGTTGCTGGGCGTAGGGGTGCAGTCCTATAAATCCAAATACTTGGGAGGCTGAAGTAGGAGGATTGCAAGTTAGAGGCCAGCCTCAGCAACTTAGTGAGACCTGTCTCAAAAATGAAAAATAAAAAGGGCTGATTATGTAGCTCAGTGGTAAAGTACTTCAGTACCTCCCACCCCCATCAAATAAATAAATAAATAAATAAATAAATAAATTAATTAATATACTGTGAGTTTCACTCCTCATCTTAACTATATGATCAATGGGTTTTTAGACAAATGTATCTTTGGATGGTGAAAACCATAAATAAAAACTTTTGAAAATAAAATAATAAATGCATATCAATATTGCAAAAGTATTTCTAGGCTGCTAAGTACTTTTGTATTGTCTATGAGAGGAAAAAATTGCCAACCAAGTTTTTATTCTCCTTGACAAAAGTTTTCACCATGAATTAAGGTAATGCTAACTGTAATATCAAACAGGTCTGAAATTCATTGGCAAAGCACATTTAAAGCTAATTTCTCAGTAGAACAATCTAATGTGGGTATTTCTTATCAGGCAGCTTTTCTTCAAGAAATGATTCAGGAATCTAATTTCCTCCATTTTGTGCCTGTACTATTTTGCTGTCCCCAGGTTATCTTCTATAAACCATTCAGGAGAAAAGACCATGGTGGATCCTGGTTGATTAATTCTCTTCTTCTCACATTCCTTCAGTTAGAACTTGGTTACACCTAACTTGGAAGCAAGGCTAGAAAATTTGATGTAGAATTTTGCCCAATATAACGAGGAACCTGATTAGATAGTGACTCCCAAACTGTGACAAGGTTAAAATTGTTTTTTCAAACAAATCTTTGAACATTTAAAAACTTTAAAAAAGAATTGGTTAAGTATATAGTATATATACACAATGGAATACTACTCAGCCTTAAAGGAAAATAAAATTATGATAGTTGCAGGTAAATGGATGGAGTTGGAGAATATCATGCTAAGTGAAATAAGTCAATCATAGAAAACCAGAGGCCAAATGTTTACTCTGATATGTGGATACTGATCCATAAGGGATGGGGGTGGCAAGAGAAGAATGGAGGAACTTTGGATTGGGCAGAGGGGAAGAAGGGTAGGGGAAGGGGTATGGCACTGGGAAAGATGGTGGAATGAGATGGACTTCATTACCCTAGGTACGTGTGTAATTGCATGAATGGTATGACTCTATATCATATACAACCAGAGAAATGAAAAGTTTTGCTCCATTTGTGTGCCATGAATTAAAATGCATTCTGCTGTCATGTATAATTAATCAGAACAACAACAAAAAATAATTGGTTAAGTGATTGAAATGGTATATCGGTAATTCCAACCTACCCCACCCCAGTATTCACTCCCTCTCCCCAGTGTTTGGTGGTGGTGACTTGTAAGGAAACCAGCTGTGGTAGACATCTGGGAAAAGCTCATCTGAAAACTGCTTATAAATAAATTAATCACAGACCTTTATATTTGAAAATCTAAGTTAAATAGTAGTTCATTTGGGAGTAGGATCATCTACATGCATTTTTTTCTGTACTTTTGTTTATGTGTGAGACATGATATATTTGAACTGTAGTTAAATATAGCTCTTGGAGAAAGGTGTCTAGTTCAATTCTGTAAGAATTTTATCAAGTGTTGTTATATATTTTTTTCATTAAATTAGCCCAAGATAAATGTTAAAATGTGTTCTTATTAAATATTAACTTTATTCTAACAAATCTAAATTAAGACACCACACTGACTTGTTAAGAAAAAAAATATAAAGTACTAATTGAATCATAATTTACTTGCTTTTCAAACTGAAACAAATTAAATTTTTGAAAATATATGAATTGGCTCATCCATTTTCTGTGGTAAAATATTTTGTCAGTACTCTGAGAGCATTTTTTATTTATTTTCCTAGTCACTGCCTCGGTCAGCAGTTGTTTCATCATCATACATATTGTTGTTTTGTAAAAAATAGACAATACAATTTTTTATCCTTGCTTTAAGGGAAAACTAGCTAAAGCAGCATGTTTAGTTACTGGAGACTGAACTACTGGAGACTGAAGTATTGGGGCAAAATTGCACAAAATAATGGAAGTATAAATTACTAATATCTTTCTATAAATTTGGCATTATATAATAGTTCAAACAACTAGCAAAATTTCAAGGGATCAAGTCCATCAACTAAATGAGGAATTTCTGTGTGTGTATCAGTGTGTCTAAGAGTAAGCCTATACATTTTTTATTGATCAAATTGAGTATCCTTGACATGGAAGAACTTTATTTGGTGATCCAGGCAAATTCGATCCTATTAGAATCTGGGGAAGGCTAATTGGGATATTTTCAGGTTAAAACTAATAGCAGAAGAAGGCATTGTGGTAACACTTTAAATCTACCAAAAAAAAAATTGAAAATCTTGGCATATTAGTACACTGTAAGACTTTTCTAGCCTTTGAGGTAAAATCTTACTAAACATATATTGGATAGTATGTATTTTCAGCTTCCCAAAGCCAATCCTTGAAAAAGCAATAAATGTATCAGGTTTTTCTTGCCCAACACTTTGTTAGTGTTAGTTTTCCACTTCAAAATAATTTCAACTTGTTTCACATATTACAATCTTTTAAGCCTAATTCCATTTTATAAATTTTAAAGCTACAAAAAAATTGAAATAATTTTACAATGAACATGTTTATGTTCCCCTATATTTGCCAACTTTTAACACTTTGCATTCCCCCATATAATTTTTTGGGGGAAACATTTTTGAATGAAAGTTGGTTGCAGACATCATGAAACTTCACTGCTAAATATTTGAGAATATATGAATTGGTCTCTCCAATGTACATTTTTCTAAATTGCTATAATAATGTTTTAGTCCTAGAAATTATCATAAATTCAATAATATAATTTAATATAGTCATAAAAATTCAGTAAAATCTATAAAATTTCTCCAGTTATAAAAATTTCTTTTTTTTTTCATTGGTTTGTTATGTGCCTTTAGTGTTTTAATTTATAACAGGCTCCTCCATGCCTTTTTGACTTTTTCTGGTTTTTAGTGACTTGCCTTTTTTTTTTTTTTTTTTTCATGTGTTTAGGTCAGTGATCTATAGAATGTCCCTCATTCTCAGTATGTCTGAGTGTTTACTCATGGTTAGATTCAGTTAATATATATTTATCAAGAATACATAGGTGAAGTTGGATATTGCTTATTGCATCATACCAGGAGGCACATAAATTAGACTACCTTAAAACAAGTGCAAAATTTGATCCCTTAGTAAATGAAGTGGCAATCACTGTATCTTTAGTCTGAAGGTATCTTTTCCTTTATAATTAATCAGTAATCTGTAGGGTGGTACCATGAATATCATGTTCCCTTATAACTTTTACCTGATGGTTTTAGCACTGATTGATGATCTTTGCTAAAATCAATTTATAATGTGGGATTGTGAAATAAAACTTTTAATTATGTCAACCTTTCATATTATTTGTTTGACTGTTAAAATTTTTGACTTCAGTAAAAATTAAAGTTTAAATCAGAACAATTATGTCGGTGTAGGTAGGTTGTCCTTAGTTCCTTCCTCCTACCTGCCAGTTTAGATTTCTCTTGTATTATTTAACTAGTATTTCCAATGAAATAGTTGAAACTAGTGCCTACTTTAGGTTTTGGATTTTCTTAAGAAACTACCAATAGTGTTTTTATATATTTCAGTGTATTGCATTACCCAGTCTATTATTACTTAGGAACTTTTCAATGCATTCTCTCATACACATGTTTTGGTGTTTTTTTTTCTTTTTTCTTTTGGTCTGTTAACAGATTAGATTATAAAATATGTTCATGAACTAAGGACAATTTTAACAAGAAAAAAGTATATAGAATTTTGAGAGACTGGTATAAACATTTAAATGACAACTAAATTGAACAGTTGAAAATAGTAACCATTCAGTTAAAGGATAAATTTATCACTTTAATTATGAAGGGAAAGTAAGTGATAGAGCAGTTGTTAGTTTGTAAAGCATTCAGTTGAATTATACACTGTATAAATTTAAACTCAATCTACTTTTTTTTTTTTTTTTTTTTTTCCAAACTCAGTCTACCTTTATGATGCCATGGAACATGTTTCTAGGTCACTTTACTTTGAGGCTATTTGGTGTAAACAGAAGAAGTTCAAGCCAAAAATAATAGCTTAGCGTTAGTTCAAGTTGGAGAAGCTTTGTGCATTTGCAGCATAGGAAATTTAATGTATCTAAAGAGAAAGTTATACAAAATAAGGTAAATTGCATTCTTAGATGCTCCCTATAAATGGGAAAGGTTGGGAAAGTTAAATACAGAATAAAAGTAGTTGTCATCCTGTTTTTGAATCAATAAATTATCCATGTGAATAAAGCTTAGAGACCACTGGTTTTATTGAGGGAAGAATCTTCCAGGTTTTAATATTAACATGTCCAGCAGAATGTCTTTCTCATAGGTGCTCAATAAGCATTTATGGCTTTTATTATGATAGTTTTTCACTTCTAAGATAATTGAATATATTTAAACAGGTCATAGTAACAATATTTCTTCTTTGTATTTTAGATTATCCCCATAAGTATGGCCCACAGGGGGGCTGTGCAGATCATTCAGTATTTGAAAGAATGAAGAAATACCAGATGACTGGTGTAGAGGAAGTAACGCAGGTAAGGATTTTAATACTAGTTTGTATTTAAGAAATAAAAATGAACTTGGTCATGTGTTTCTTCATTTAAGAATGTATATTTTAGGCTTTCTGAAAGATTTGTTCCAATCTTCACCATATAAGTGATGAAGCATGTTTTTTAATTTTTGAAGAGGTCAGGTAACTTAGCGATAGTAAAGAGGTAGTGCTGAGATTTAAAAACAATTCTCTGTGACTCAAAAAACATTATATTCCATGTCCAAAATATGTTCTTACATGTTTTATCATAATTTTTTTAAAAGTTGAATCTGAACTTGTATTTTATGTAAATGTAGGCATTTGTATTTGCATTAAAATTAGAGTAACCTATGTGCCCTGATTTGCCTATGAGAACATTGAAAGTCCTGTGTTCCTAGACAAAACAGAATGGTTGTTCACTTTTATACGAATCTCAGTGCTTTTCATATTTTAATTTTAAGGTTTTTGTTTTGTTTTGTTTTTATTTATTTATTGTCATTTGAGTGTTTTTTTAATTTTTAATTTTGGTCCTTTTTGTTTATTATTTTTGGTCTTTCATAGTGATAGTTTGTAATTATCAAAGTACAAGTTGAAAATATAAAAACTTTTTCTTTTATGATGAAGCACCATATGTTTTGGACATTTTTTCTAAAAGTGGTAGTGTAGAATAATGTTTCTTGAGCTATGTGGATTTATATTCATATCTATTTCTTGATCTGCAAAATGGCATATGCAACTGTTTTAGATGAATTGTTAGAATATTACATGAGATTTTATTCTGCATTCATCGAACAGATATACCATATGTCATAGAGTGTAGTAAATTCTAGGAATATGAGAAAAGTAAAAAACTGTTTTCCAGAAGCTTATAATTTAATTAGAGATACAAAGAAACACCTGAGTATAGTAAGAGACATAAAAGAATTAAGTACAGGATAATGTTCCACACATAAGAGGAATAGGTAACTTAGTTTTGGGTATATTTGAGGGCGTTAGTCAGAAGCTAATAGAATAAGCAGGAGTTGGTTTAACTCTGAGGAGATGAAAGAATATTTCAGGCAGAAGAACAGTAAATGAGAAAGGCCAGAGAGGCAGAAAGATTAGTTAACGAATCTTTAACTTAGGGGGAGAATCCAAGACTAGAGTTTAAGAAATTAATTAGAAATTGTTTAAGTTACTCAATTGATAGTGACTTGTGCTAAGGTATCAGTAATATGGAAAGAAGACTCAGGAGAGTTCAGCAGAATGACTTGATATAACATTAATATACAAAAGTAGACTGCATTTATTTATATCAGCAGTAGACTACCAGGAATATAATGAATGAGTAGATACATTAATAGTAATATCATGTATTGCTGAATAAATGTAAAAAAGAATTATAAGATGTATATAAGGAAAATCATAAAACTTTATAAGAAATATTAAGATTAGTTTTAAATAAATGCAGGAATTTACCATGTTAATAGAAAATATTGAATATCATAAAACTGTTCATTCTTCCCATACTGATTTGTAGACTCAATGTAAGTATGATATAAATCACAACAGGATTATTCACAGCAATTTGTGAATCTAAAACATTACATGGAAAAGTAAGTACTGAGAAGAAGTAGGGGCCCATGTAAAGATAGTGAGCAGGAAAGAGGGTTTTGCTGTAGCAGATATTAAGGCTTATTATGGTAATTAAAGTGTGTGATATTAGAGATTAGCAAAGTGACTAGAACAAAATTGAGGGCTCAAAAACATATCCATATATGTATTAAACTTTGTTATGTTGTAGAGATATATCAAATTAGTTAGGAAATGTAGAAAGCAATTTGAGTGGAGCCAGAAAAAGATTTTTATTCTTTTGGAAAAAGGTGAAATTGACCCTCTATTTCACGTCATATTTAAAAACAAAAGTCCAGAGGGATTAAAGCATTGAATGTCTAAAATGAAAACTTTGAGACTCTTAAGAGTGCAGATTTCCCTTTCCAGCTATGATAAGAGTATCTGGCATCCAGCTGGGCCTCCTGTGATATTACTACTAGAAAACTGAACAAAATGCAGTGTGTGTAATAGTTGTTTTCATACAGGCAATGCAGGTTTGAGTTCTTTGAAAATTTATCTGAATATTAAACTGTGCCTGCACAGGGTGAGATTCTATGAGGAAACTACTAAAAAAAGTACTGGGAAATCTGAACAGTTATCAAAAATTACACTTGGAGGAGATCCTAAGCCATGAAAGGCTTAGGATCTAAAGTAAAGACTACTTCAGGCCTGCCTTAACTGAACAGAAAAATAAGCCTAAAAAAATCAGGGTTATTTTTAAATCAATTAACTGCCTGTCAGGGGAAAAGAAAGCTCAATAATGGTTCTTACAGGAACACAGTAAATCCAGATACTCAATGATGTATCATTCACAACATCACAGCATTCAGAGAACATTCCAGTTGACTAGAAACTAAAAAATGTGATCCATAAATAGGAGAAAATCCACTCGGATAGAAATGGAATAAAAAATTATAGGGCTGGGGAGATAGCTCAGTCGGTAGAGTGCTTGCCTTCCAAGCACAAGGCCCTGGGATCGATCCCCAGCACCGCCAAAAAAAAAATTATAGGCATTAGCAGACAAGGACTTTGCAACAAATAATATTAATATGTCCAAAGAATTAAAGTCATTAACACAAAAAAGGAGAGAATAGAAATTATTGATTTTTTTTTTTTTCCCTTTGATAGTGCTAGGGATTGAACCCAGAGGGCTTTGTGCATACTGGACAAGTGCCCTACCACCAAGCAATATCCTGAGCCTTTAGAAATTATGTAAAGAATCAAATAGAACTTTCAGAACTAAAAGTACATTATCTGAAGTGAAAATTTTAATGGTTAGGCTTAAAAGAAATTAATTAGCATAGAGGTCAACAAGAGTACACTTGATGGAAGGGCAGTGAAACAATAGAAATGACTCAGATGTAAGAACAGATAGAAAATAATTGGAATCCAAGATGCAGAAAAAAAATATTTAAAAAAATTAATGTCTCCAAATTTTTCATATATGAAGAAAAATTTCAACCCATGGTCCAAGAAGCTCAGTTAAACTCAAACAAGATAAACACAAAGACATGTGAGGGTATATTCTAATTAAATTATTGGAAACATCTGAAAATGAGAAGAATCATAAAAGTAGCTAGAGTTAAATGCATTTACATGTGGGGAAGAAATAAATATAATTATGGACCTCTTCACAAAGTGTAAGCCAGAAAAGACAGAATGACATCTTCAAAGTTTGAAAGAAAACCTCTTATTCTGTATTCTGTGAAAATAAATGTCAAAAGTAAGGGTAACAGCTTTTTCAGCTGGGAACAGTGTTGCAAATCTTTAATCCCAGCTACTCAGGAGGCTGAGAAGGAAGGTTCCCTTGAGTTAACAGTTCAAGGCCTATGTAACAATAACAATAATGACAACAACAACAAACTTTTTAGGCAAACAAAACCTGAGAGAATTTTTCTGTAAGAGATCTATACTTTAAGAAATGTTAAAGGATATTTTTCAGGTAGGAAAAGGATACCACATGGAAATTCAGTCCTAAACAAAGGAGTGAAGAGGATAAAATAATAAATATGTAGTTAAATATAGAGGCCATTTTTCCTCATATAAAAATTTCTTCAAGCTATTATAACAATATAATGACAGTTTAAGAATTAGGATTTATGGTAATAGCACAAAGGACAAGAGAAAGAAAAATTGTGTTTTTCTTATAAAAATATACATGAAGTGGTATTGTAAACCCTACAGCAGGGCTCAGCAAACTACAGCCTATGGGGTAGGGGTTTGTTTTTATAAATAAAGTTTTATTGGAACACAACTATACCCATTCATCAATGCCTTGTCTGTGGGTGCTTTTGGACTGCAGTAGCAGAGTAGAATAGTTGTGATAGAGACCATATGATCTGTTGTCTAAGTATTTACTGTCAAATGTTTAATAAAATGTTTGCAGAAATATTGTCTCCTCTTGAGCAGCCACTGAAAAAAGAACAGGGGTATGTAGTTAACAGGTGAACAAGAAAATTAAGTGTACTTAAAAGTATTCAGTATTCAGGTAGGAAAAGAGACACAGAGGAGCAAAGAACAGAAAAGACAAATAAAACAAACTTGAATACCAAATTGGTAATCTTAAATCTCACCATATCAATGATTTCATTAAATATAAATGGACTAAATATATTAATTAAAAGTCGAGATGGTTAATTTAAAAAACAAGCTCAAATCTGTCTAAAAGAAATGCTATTAAAATGTAAAGGCAGAGAGTTGGAAAGTAAAAGGATGGCAAAGCATAGCACACAAGCATTAATCATAAATGTTAGGGTGATCATATTAATATCAAACTATATTTCAACTCACAAACTATCATTAGAGACAAAGAAGGACATTCATAATGATGAAAGTGTCACTTTACTAAGAAGAAATAACGGTTCTAAATGTTAGTTAATACTGTAGTTAGTGATAGAGCTATAAAATATGAAGAAAAAACTGAAAGAAATGGAAAATCTCACAAATTGTTAAGATCACACTCATTTCTGAGTAGACAGGTGTATAGATTTGTACAACAAATAAATAGTATAAGAACACTTGAACATTCCTAGAATTCTACCACACAATAGCAGAATGCACATTCTTATTTGCTGAATTATACCAGGTCATAATGTAAATCTTGATAAATTTGAAAGGATTGAAATGATGTAAAGTAGTTCCTTAGGTCTCAAGGGAATTAAATTAGAAATCTGCCACAAAAAATCTGGAAAATCCCCAAATGTTTGGAAATTAAATTACATACTTCTAAATAATGTAAATCACAAAATAATATTTGTGAGATTTAATCAAAGTAGTGCTTACAAGAGATACAAGCTTTAAAAGATCATATTAGAAGAGTTAGAAATCAGTCGTATAAGCATCCATCTATCCTTATGGAAGTGCAAATTAAACCCTAATTAAGTAGAAGGAAGAAAGCAACAGGAAAACAGTTATGAAAGAGGTACAAGACAAGTAAAGTCCGTTGAAAAGATTAATAAACTTGAAAAACTTCTAGCTAGTTTAATCAAGAAATGAAGAGAAATAGGACTGTGGATATGGTTAAAAAAAATAAAGAGAATACAGAAATTATCAATATCAGGGCTGAAAGATGGTGTAATATTGTAGATATTAATAGTTTTAGTGCGTATTTTGAATATCTTGAGCCAATAAATTCAGTGATATCAATTCAGTGGATAAATTTCCTTTTTTAAAGATACAAATTCAGAAAATAGCACAAACAATAGAATATGTGTATGTATGAATGAAATTAAATTACTACTTTTCTATGAAAAACTTTAAACCCACATATAACTTTACTGTTGAACTTCAAATATTGAAAAAGAAATAATACCTATCTTACATAAAGTCCTTAAGAAAATAAAGGGGAGACCACATATTTTATGAGCCAACAACATTAGTTTAATAATAGACAAAGATTTTACAAGGAAACTAAACTATAATATCATTAATCATTAATATAGATGTAAAATATCCTTAAAATATTAGCAAGTGAAATCCAGTGGTATAATGCATTATGGTTAAATGAGGTTTAAAGCAGAAATGCAAGATTGAATATTAGAAAAGCAATCAATGTAACCCTATCATGTTAATGTAATAAAGGAGGAAACCCCAATAATTATCTAGGTAGACTAATAACAAAGCATTTTTTAAGTTTCAACAACCAACCAAACTTGTCAAATTTAGAATGGAAGGAAATTTCCTCAGACTGTTAAGAACTTCTAGAAAAACCCTATAGTTGTCACAATATTTAATAGTGAATTAACCAAATCCTTTTCTTCCAAGACCAGGAACAAAGAAAGGATGCCATTTTCACTTTTTCCAGCATTGTATCCCAAGTCTGAGTCAGCATAATAAGGCAAAAAAGAAAAAAAGAAATGAAAGGCATTTAAAAGAAGTAATAAACTGCCTTTATTCACAGGTAACATAAGAGTATACCTAGAAAATTTGGAGGAATTGTGGAGAAGTTACTGGAATTAATAAGAAATTTACCAAGGACATAGGATATAAAGTCAATATTCAAAAATCAACTGCATTATATACACTTAAAATAAACATTTAGAAAATGAAAAAAATTTTTTGATAGTTCTTTAGTTATAGATGGACACAGTCCCTTTATTTTATTTGTTTATTTTTATGTGATACGGAGGATCAAACCCAGTGCCTCACACATGCTAGGCAAGCACTCTACCTCTGAGCTACAACCCCAGCCCCTAGAAATGAAGAATTTAAAAATCTAAAATATAAAATACTTAGAATAAACTTAAGAAAATATGTACAATATGTATACATGAAAAAAACTGCAAAACATTATACTAGGAAATATTAAGGATCTAAATAAATGGAGATATATGATAAATATATGTGTTCATAGCAGGAAGACTCAATATGTGCATGTCAGTTTTCCCCAAACTGTTATGTAGATTCAGTGTACTCTCTATAACAAATTCCAGCAATGCTTTGTCTGGTAATTGACAAACTGATTTTAAAAATTGTAATGTGAAGGACTTAGAATAGCCATAACAATGGAGGAAATAAAAAACAAAACAGTTCAATTCCCAGCACCAAAAACCAAACCAAACCAAACCAAACCTTGGAGTGCTTACAGTGTGTGATTATAAGTCTTACTATAAAGTGACAGTAATCAAAATAGTGTCATATTGATCTAGAGTAAACATATGTACATCAGTGGAACAGAATAGAGTGTCCATATGGTTAGTTGATTTCTGCAGGGTGATGGTGGTGGTGCTTGAGGATTGAACCCAGGGATGCCCAATCTCTGAAATGCACCTGCAGCTCTTTTTATTTTAAGAGAGCACCTTGCTACATTGCCCAAGTTGGACTCAAACTTATGATCCTCCTGCCTCAGCCTCCTGAGTTGCTGGGAATACAGGTGTGCACCACACATGTGACTGGCCAGTTGATTTTTGCAAAAGTCCCAAGGTGATTTAAAGGAGGAAAGAAAAGTCTTTCAACAAATGGTACTAGAACAATTGAATAGCCATATAAAAAAATTGAGCCTCACCTACACTTTACACCTTATATAAAAAATGAACTCAAAATGATTAATAGACCTACATGATAAAACTAAAACTTACAGGGGAAAGCACAGGAGACATTTTTGTGACTTTGGGATAGATAATTTCATAG
The DNA here is from genome assembly GCF_902686445.1 of Sciurus carolinensis. Taxonomy (NCBI): domain Eukaryota; kingdom Metazoa; phylum Chordata; class Mammalia; order Rodentia; family Sciuridae; genus Sciurus; species Sciurus carolinensis. The sequence goes on from NC_062214.1 coordinate 95,597,460, forward strand.
GGCACAAAACTGCCCTACCAAAAATGTGTGAAGTGGACCTTATCAAGATTAAAAACTTCCACTTCAAAAGATGCTGTTAAGAAAATGTAAAAACAAGTCACAGACTGTGAGAAAATGTTCACAGTTTGTTTACCTGATAAATGACTTCTCATCAGAATATGTAACAAACTCTTACAGTTGTCAAAAATGCAGAAATCTTAGTTAAAAAGTAGATGAAACATTTCGAAAGTTACCTCAAAAAATAAGACATTAAAAGTATTTTGAATTTTGAGGTAAAGAAACTCTTTGAATAAGACATCAAATCTTTGACTATAAAAAGATACATTTCATTATGTAAAAAACCTAAAAACATCTTAAAATGAAAACAAGTTTTGAACTTTGAGAAATATTCATAATACATAAAGTTAATAAAGCCTTGCTTTTTAAAAAGAGTGGTATTCCTTTTGCTTAGAACAACTAATAAAGATCAATTGGGCTTCAAAATACAAATATTAAAAAGTATATGTTTTTATATGTATTTTATATTTATATGTGTGTCTGCATGTATGTGTATTTGGGTGTATCTATTTGGAAGCATTGGAAAGGTGTGTCTTCAGGTTCCTGAAGAGATAGCTGAGACACTGAGAAGAGATGAGTAGAACTATCCAGATTCATGAGGCTAAGGATAAAACTAATTTAGGGCCTGTTCCGAAGAGCTTTAGGTTGGGGACTTGAAAGGATACTCCTCAGAGTAAAGGTAAATCAGAAGTTGTCCAACTATTCTTTACAGGAATTAAAGTTTTATATCACAAATTGTTAGGGACTAATGGCAAGAAAAAAAAATCTGTACATGTTCAGTACAGATGTATTTTTTTCTTTGAATATTTTTGATTGGTTGTTGGTTGAATTCACTAATGCAGAACCCATAGATACAGATGACTGACTGTACATTGTCTGGCACTTGGTTCAAAAAAAAAAAACACAAAAAACAGCATGTAAACCAACAAAACAACTTGATGGAATAACGAGAATCACAGACAAAGGAAACAGATAAAGAAATTATCAGACATAGACTTTAATATGTTTAAGTACTTAAAGACAGAATTTTAAATTTCAGCAGAAAATTGCAAATGAACTAAAGAACTTGATGGAATTTTAGAATTGAAAAATAGAACAAAAATTAATTTGATGGTCTTACATCTGGATAGTAAATCATAAGAAAATAGTGCAAACTATTAAGAAACAGAAGGATGGGAAATACAGAAAAAGACATGAAAGACACAGATGATGTAATAGGAAGGTGTAACATGTATAATTGTTGTCTCAAGGAGAAAAATGGAGAGTCAAATAAGAACAGATAATGGCTGAGAATTTCCAAAATGTGACAAAGGGACATCAAGCAATAAATTTAGTAAGACCTATAATTATCCAGGGTAAATACTTCATATTACTAAACACCACTGTAGCCCATTATTAGCAGTCTGGAGTCCAAAGATATGCTCTTTAAAGCAACCAGTGGGAAAAAAAAGTCCGTTCATCTTCAGAGATACAACAGTAGAAATGGCAGTTCATTTCTATTGGAAACACTTGGAACCTGAAGACAATAGAAATGTGCAGACATAGAGTAATTGCCGTCCTAGAATGCTGTAAACACTGAAAATGGGTAAATAAAATACTTTCTAAATTGAGAGTATTACAAAAACACACTGAATTGTTCTTTTCCAGTGAAAAGATTATAGGCTCAGATGATAACTTAAGCAGGATGTAGGATTGAATGAAGAATAAAACAGTGGATAATTCTAAGTGAATATTTATTATATACTCCAAAGAATTAATAATAGAGATTTATAGGACTGTATGTACCCGTACATTGTGTATATGTACATAGAGGGAGACAAATTGGGAGGGAGGAAAATGTAATTAATGTGTTCTGAAGTTATTGCATTTTCTGTGAGTAGGTAAAGGTTCTAATTCATATTTGATTTGATAAGTCGAGGACTATATTATATCTAGGGTTATGTCTAAAAATGTTAGTAAACTGTATAACTAAAAAGCTAATTAAAAAACTGGATTTCTGTGATGCATGCCTGTAGTCCCAACTATTCTGGAGACTGAGGCAGGGGGAGCATTTGAGCCCATAAGTTCAACACTAAATGGTCAACAAAGAAAGATTGTTTCAAAATGAAAAACTGGTAAAGGGGAATGGCTAGAATAATAAAATCCAAAAATCCAGAAGATGACACAGGAAAGAAAGAATAATATATGAGACAGAAAAGACAAATAGAAAATAAATAATAAAATTGTTTTATACCCAGTGATATCAGTAATTATATTAAAAGGACATTGGAGTAAATATGCCAATTAAAAAATAATGATCATCAACTTCATTTAACTAAAAAACAACATCAGGGAATGGTGGTGAATGCCTGTAATCCCAGAGAATCAGGAGGCTGAGGCAGAAGGACCACAGGTTTGAAGCCAGCCTCAGCAATTTAGCAAGACCCTAAGCAATTTAGTGGGACCCTGCCTCAGAATAAAAAATAAGAAAGACAAAAGGGCTGGATATGTAACTCAGTGGTAAAGTGCCCCCGGATTTAATTCCCAGTACCAAAAAGCAAACAAAAAACACAAACACAAACTACATAAACTGTTTTACAGATGCTTTTCCTAAAATATAAGAATCCAGAATGGTTGAAAGTAAAAGATGTACAAGATATAAAATTTGAAAACTCCAATAAAAATTGTATCTGTTAATATCAAACAATAGATTTTAGGCAAACATGTATTACTAAAATAGATATGTTGTAATGATAAGAGGCTCAATTCCCCATGATGTTATACTAGTCTTAAATTTGTACATAATTCTATAATTTCAAAGTATGTAAAGCAAAAATTAACAAAACTGAAAAAAAGCAACAGAAAAAACCATAAGATGGGAGACTTTAATATATCCTCTTATTAATGAAGAGAGTAGTCAGACAAATAAAGCCCAGTAAAGGTATGGAAGATATGAACCACTTGATTAAACAACTTGACCACTTTTCTGTTAATTTCTCTGCTTAGAAGTCTACTTCACATTTAAGACTGACTTCTTAATTTAAATCTTTTCTTTAAAAAATATTTTCACATTAAAGCAATCAGGATTATTTTTCTGGAGTAGAAAATTTTGCTTATATTACTTCAACAGTAGATAAGTTTAACATATAACTCCTTTTTGTATAGACTAATATTGTAAATATGAACTGCATACACAAATATGTGTACTTGAAGTTCTCAATATTTTAATAATTGTCAAACTGTACAGACTAGAACTTTGATACCACATAAATGAAAATCTTGAGCAAAGTAGTGTGAAAGATATGCTGAGAGGCATTTTCCTAAAATGCTGTACTATTTAGAACTGTAGTAACTAGTTTTTCCTGAGTATTGGTACTCATGTATAATGTGAGTTTAAAACAAGTATTGTATGTATTTATTGTGTATATTATATAGATATAGCACAATATTATGGAATAAACATGGGTAATAAAATGGTTTTTATGGTAAAGTAAATTAATATGTTCATCATCTCACATAGTTATCCCCCTTTTTGTATATTATAAGATTTTAACTTTGTATATGTTCACAGGGAATTGTCAAGGGAGAAGAAAGGTATAAAATGTGAGTGTAAATTTGGAATTTTGGCTTAGAATTTAATCTAGGTCCTATATGGCTATATTATAAAAATTCACCTAAAATTTTGTTTTTAGATGACAAATGTTTGAGTGTTTGAATTCAATAGTAGTGGTGATTGTTTAAAAAAAATACTGTCTACTATTTCCTGCCAGGACTGGGGATATAGCTTTGTAGTTAAGTACCCCTGGGTTCAGTTCCCAGTGTTCCTCCAAAAAAGGTAAAAGAATTGCTTGAATAAATAATATATCATCTGTATGGGAAATATTATATAACCAAAAGTGATATTAATGAGCACTTTTAAAAAAATTGATATATAATATTTGAAGATATTTTGGGGGTAAGATTTATAATTTGATACATATATACTATATTTAATGATCAGAGTGCTTAATTAACTTTTCCATATCCTCAAATATTATCATTTCTGTGTTTTGGGAACCCTCAGACTCATCTCCATAGCTATTTTGAAAATGTATACTTATTTGTTGTAGGCTTTCATTGCCCTACTGTGCCATACACCACCAGAACTACTTCCCCTTCTGTGTTTTGGTACCCATTTTACTACCCTCTCACATTCCTCTTTCCCTTCCTAGCCTCTAGTGGCCTCTGTTTTTAATGGCATTGGAAATACCTTTGGTGTTACGTATAACACATAAAATGGATAAATTATTTAATATATGTTATTAACTATGTTATAGTAGTGAAGCATGTTGATGATCAGAAATGACTGTTTTTGACATTTAGATACCTCTAGAAGAGCATGCTGCTAATGGTCCAGAACTCCTGAGGAAAAAACGTACAACTTCTGCTGAAAGAAATACTTGTCAGCTTTATATTCAAACTGATCATCTTTTCTTTAAATATTATGGAACACGAGAAGCTGTGATTGCCCAGGTATTTATTATTATGCACTATCTTAGGAGTTCCCATATTTTTTATTAAAGCTATATTTTCTTTTAAAAACTAAAGTTAATGAGCATTTATCTCTTGACAAAAAGAGTATGTATTTTCGTTGTGATGTGTTGAAATATGTGAGATAAATGCAGAAATAATTGAAAGCCCAATTAGGATATTTTACTGTCATTTGGGAGAGTTATAAGAAAATGATTTCCAAAGGATATGACCTTGAAGCTTTGGTGTTTCCCGCCCCCCTCCATTTGGAGGTGGGGCAGTACTAAGGATTAAATCCAAGGCCAGCCTCCTCTATGCTAGAAAAACATAAAGCTCACCTTTAAAAACAGAGTTCAGTTTTCATATATGTTCTTAAAGGAGAGAAAGAAGAGAAATCTGTCTAGTCAAAAATATAATTTCTTGCTGGGCGTGGTGGTGCACACCAGTAATCCCAGTGGCTTGGGAGACTGAGGCAGGAGGATTGCGAGTTCAAAGCGAGCCTCAGCAAAAGCAGGGCACTGAGCAACTCAGTGAAACCTTTTCTCTAAATAAAATACAAAAGAGGGCTGGGGATGTGGCTCAGTTGTGGAGTGCCCCTGAGTTCAATCTCTGGTACCCCACCCTCCAAATAAAGAAATATAATTTCTCTTCTATATTTGAGGATTTATTGTATTTAGAATTATTTAATTCAAATTATTATTTACACTTGTGTCTTCTCAGTTCATTTGCATTTGGGTCTTCTCAGTCCTTCTCAGTATGAAAGCGTACATTTTTTGAGGGTATCCTTCATAATGTTCTTTGTGTCAAAGATACCCAGTGAGAGTCTGAACATGTTTTTGACTCAAAGAATTTGAGACTGATAGTATGGAGGTACCACTAATATAAATGAGTTTATCGTGGTGGTAGAAATGAACTTATTTTTAGACGTGTAAAAGCATGTGATATTCCCTTACAGTATTGAAAATGTGGGACTGGAACTTGGAGAAGGTTGGCCTAGAATTTTCTGCATGGAATTGAAGAGTACAAAAGAGATAGTTGAAATGTGGGGAGAGTTGGGAGATATAGTGAATAGGATGAGAAAGAAAAACTAGTGAGGAAAAACACAAAAAGGAAGTAGGAGATTAATTAGGATCAGTCAAGGAACAAACAAAACCTTCAAAGCAAGATGCGTAACTAATTGTATCATTGTCAAGACATCAAAGAGAATGCTTTCAAAAGGTAGTTGGTCTTTAGTTGCTAGATTACTGTGAGTTGGCTGAGGCATTGAGTTTTAAGAAATGTGAAAAATTTTAAAAATGTGGTAGCTTAGAAATAACATGGAATTTGGGGAGTTATGGGAAATATGAAATATAAGAGCCAGTTGGTAGGAAGAGGAAAATGATTCAGTGTGGAAATAATATAAAAGACATATTGATGCTCTTGAATATCAACAATGCCTTTGAAGAAAAATGTGTTCTTGAATGTCCAGTAAGAATTAAGATAAAGAATAAAGAAAATTACCCTTTAAGAAAGAGTTACTCTGAAGAATGTGGAGATGAATAAAGATAATTTAAAGATAAAGACAAGGGCAAGTTAAGTGAAGTGTGAGGTATAATCATCTCTGGAGAAATGTTTGAACCACCATTGTTGGGAATGGAGTAGAAATAATGAAAATTGGCTAAGCATTAATTGGCCAGCCAGCTGTAGTTAGCATGAATTTATAATGGATCCTATCAGAACTGTTAAATGTTTCATTAGCAATGTTTGGCAGCTTGGACTATTGAAACTTTTATTATTAATGCTTTTACTTTGATCATCGTGTATTGTTTCTTCAAAAATAATTTTGAGGGCTGAAGATGTGGCTCAGTGGTAGAGTGTCTGCTTGGCATGGTGCCCTGGGTTCCATCCCCAGCACTACACAAACACACACACACACACACACACACACACACACACACACGCATTTACACATAAAATGTCGGCAAGATTGTTTTTGTAAATGAAGTTGGGAAGGTTGTGTACGGAGTGGTTTAGAAGCCAGAGAGTTTAGTTGGAGTCAGCTATAGAAATGCCTTTTGGGTCCTGTTGCTGTGTTTATCCCCTTTTTAGAATTTAGCAAAATCTGATTGTATCTTTTTTATTTTTGTATTATATTCTTCCTCCACGCCCAAGAAAAACCTCAGAATTTATAGGAACCTCCTCTGTTTGCTTACAGTATATCTGCAGGATCTAAAACAGTGCTAACATATGGAAAGTGGTCAACAAAACTTATAGAATATGTATTAGTTCAGCAATAGAAGGATTAAAGGCAGGGAATGACTGAGTGTCCTGATTATTTTCAGGGAAGTTATTACAGAAAATATTTGAGCTAAGTCTTAAGGATAAGTAAGGATATTCCAGGCATTAAAGAAGCAGCATGTGAAAAGAAATGGGCATCTGACATTGAATGATGGGCACATGAAACAGTTTTTATATGACTAAAGCAAGAATATTGCCCCCCCTCCCCTTTTTTTGGCTACAAAAGAGTCTGGAAAGACACAACCTCTGTCCTCTCAGTCCTAGCTCACTAATATTTTTCTTCTTCTGTTCAATCTATGACATAGATATTTAATTTTTTTGGAATATAAGTAAGGAATTCTTGATTTTGGAAATGGAAATTAATAATTTTCTTCATATTTCATTATTGCTTCTAAAATGTTGTTTTTTCTTTTTAATTGCTAGATATCCAGTCACGTTAAAGCGATTGATACAATTTACCAGACCACAGACTTCTCTGGGATCCGTAACATCAGTTTCATGGTGAAACGCATAAGAGTAAGGAACTTCAATAGTTGAAGACATTAAAAAAGTGGAACAATAAGGACTTTGTTTACAAAAAGAAAAGTGCTTGCTTTTCACTTCATCTTGATGGATTAAATAATTTAAATTGTATCTACTGATGCCATTTATCTTTACTCTTGACCTTTATACACAGGCACACAGAGGGATACTTGGGTTTATCATTTAGGAGTTAAATCTATAGGGCCTTAATCTGAACTACCATAGAATTAAAGTTGTCCAGTTTTCCATTGGATTAATTTACCATTAAGAAAGTCCTAACCTCTCAGTAACTTACAGGTACAGTACTTGACTCTAATCCCCTTATGTTGTTTCCTAGTTTCTTAAGATTTGCCTTGTGCGGCCTTTTTCATTGTGTGTCCCATTTGGTGTTCCAGGGGAAAGGAAGGATAGATGGGAGTGTTTAAATAAAATTGAAAGTTGGAAAAACACTTAATCTTGAAAATTCACAGCTTATATGAACTTGTATCAAGTTTTGAGCAGTCCTTCGGGAAGGAAAAGCACATTTATATAAATTAATTTGAACATGAAAACTTTTTTTTTAGAAAACACATGTTGAGAAATGGTGATCCAAAGCCATAGGGTCACAGATTATTAGTTCTACTATTGTAAATGATAAATAAATATTAAATTACTGGCAAAATTGGGCTGTTTAAAAAATTTTCTGAATTTTCTAAATATATATGTATAGCTTTTAAGAGTCTGAATAGTGAATAGATATTCAGATATATATCCTGAGTGTTTTTTTTTAAATGTCAGCCTCTTACAAAAGTATTTGCCACAGGATTTCTTTATATTTATGCTATTTCTCTTAAAACATGGTTGACTATATTAAAAAAATGTATATATTAGAAAAATTTTAGTATATATATGTAGTATACTTAATAAGTTATATGTGGTTCTTTTAAAGCTTGTATATAATTCTTAAATTGAATTGTCTTAAGATGGAAATAAAGTTTGTGGATTTATATTATAAGAACTATTCATGATCAATTGCTTTCATATATTCTGAGGGAAATATAAATCTTTTAATGATAAAAATGATAAGTGGTTTAGTATTGCTGTTTAATAGACAGCAGTAAAATGTAAACATGGGAACAAATTTGGTGAAGTATATTTACCTATTTTTTGAGTAAAATGATTTTATGAAGCAATGCATGTTTTATAGATAAATTATATGGCAATTGGTTGTTTTCTGACATTAATTGAGATGAGAGCTTTAGCTTAAATCTCATTTATTCCATTTTAATACATACCCTTTTAAAATCAATTCTTTAACCTCTCCCCCGCCCCCAGGTATTGAATTAAACCAAGTGTCTCTACCACTGAGTTACATCCCCAGCCCTTTTTATTTTTTCCTTTGAAATGGGGTCTCACCAATTTGTGATCCTCCTTCTCAGCCTCACAAGTAGATGGAATTACAAACATATACTACCATTCCCACCTAGCTTTATTCTTGTATCTAATTTCATGACTTACCTGGGGAAAGCCAAATGAATAGTCAGGAGTCTTTGAAAGGAGGCAGGGGTTAATTAAGCTTTCATTTTGTAGAAGTTTAGTATTAGAACAGATTATTCTTCAGATTGTGAAAGACCTCTTTCACCAAGAGTATAGTAGCTAAGTATGAAAAGAAGGAATTTGTAGGACTAGCTTGAAATAGTGAAACAAATGGAAAAGTAGAAAGAAAACAAAATTCTTTCTCATATTCAGGAGAATAAAATTAAACTTTTGGTTAGGTGGAGTGGACTCCTGTGACTCTAGTCAAGGAGAACCAAGAAAATGATTTCCCTGCTGCACTGACAGTCTTGGTTTTAATATCTATTTTGTGTTCTAGTAATTGGCAAAAATATAGGGTTTTATTATACTTGTCACTATATGTAGGAGATTGGTACTAAATGAGACTTGCCCAGATGATTGAATTTGAGAAATCCTACATCTTTTATACCAATTTTGGAAGCAAAACTTGTTCTATTTAAATGTTCAATGTTCAGGAATCTGACGAATACTTGCACAGAAATTTAACATCTTCAAATTTTAATTCTTCTACCCTGCCTTTTTTAAAAAATATTTTTTAGTTGTTGATGTACACAATGTCTTTATTTACTTCTTTATTTTTATGTGGTGCTGAGGATTGAACACAGTGCCTCACATGTGTGAGGCAAACGCTCTAACATTGAGCCACAACCCCAGCCCCTACCTAGCTTTTTTGTTTTCTTTCATTTAAAAATTTTTGTTTTTTCTTATTTATTTATTTATTTGACTTCTATAAGGGATCTGGGTTGGGGAAACATTCCTAGCAATCTTAATTAAGGCTGGATTTCTCTCAGACTCTGAGCATATTGTCCAGGGGGGTACAGGAGGAGGTAAGCAATCTTACATTGAGTCTGCTAACATTAATTGTGTTATTTAAATTATTGTTTTGAATTTTAGATCAATACAACTGCTGATGAAAAGGACCCTACAAATCCTTTCCGTTTCCCAAATATTGGTGTAGAGAAGTTTCTGGAATTGAATTCTGAGCAGAATCATGATGACTACTGTTTAGCCTATGTCTTCACAGACCGAGACTTTGATGATGGTGTTCTTGGTCTAGCTTGGGTTGGAGCACCTTCAGGTAGGTTATCTAATTGTTTCATGACTTAATATTTGAAACACAAAGCAATTTTCAGGGAAGACTGAATTTTACAAAATGTGGGAGAAAGCGATGTCTATACAATATCTTAATTTATGCTTATAGCAGTATCTATACAATATCTTAATTTATGGGGTTAGGCAAGATTGATAAATATAATGTAAATAGCAAAATAGATGAAGCAGCTTTATTTTTTTTAAGTGATCATCAGGAAATGTCCTGACATTTGGTATATTCAGTGGATGAAGTAATTTTAGGGCAAAAATTTTTTCCACTGAAGTTAAATTTCCTTTTTCTTTAAAGAGAGGAGTTATACAGTAACACTAAGCTATGTTCCATTATCACTTTGGGTAATTGTCATGACATAATAGGATTAGCAATGGACTGGGAGCTAGGAGTCTAAGTTTATATCTGTTCTTTTAAAAAATTCAGGTAAAACACTTTGTTTCGGTTTCTTTAATTTACACTATCATTTCTTCTGTTTGAAACTTCATCTTTCTGCCTATTAGTTTTAGTATGCTTGCTGTTACCTTGTTCTTTCTAGATAACACTTCATAGCTGATTATTAGGTTGTATTCCATTATTGACCTAGTCCTTCATTTTTATTTTGCCTAATTAATCTTTGTACATCTTTATTCTATTGTATAATTTGGCTTAATTTCACTTAGTTCTGCAGATATTTCATTATTCAAAAATATGGTGGTAGGAAGGATTTTGTAGTGTTATTGTTCTGTTGGTTCTTACAGAGTAGTTACTCAGATTATGAGCTTCAGTTCTCTTCATTGACTTATTTGAGCTAGGAAAAACAGTATTGAAACTTTGAATAGTAGATTTCTTGTTTTTGAGTTTGTTTTTTACAGTTTTCTCAATTTGCTGTTTTTATTTTGTGGTGCTAAGGACGAACCCAGGGCCTCATGCATGCTAGGCATGCTGCTATAGATTTCTTTTTTTTTTCCTTTTTTTTTTTTTTTTTTTTTTTTGAGTGCATTATAGTTGTATATGATGGTGGGCTTTGTTTGTTGTTACATATTTGTACATGCACACAATATAATGATATAATTTGGCCATTATCATTTCCCAGTATTTCCCCTTTTTCTCACCTCTTCCTTGGCTCTGGTCCCTTTTCTCTATTGTACTGATCTCCCTGAGAATTTCATGAGATCCTCCCCTACTTTTCTTTTTTCCTTTCTAGCTTCTCCCTATGAGAGAAAACATGACCCTTGACTTTCTGAGTTTGACCTATTTTACTTAACATAATGATCTCAAGTTCCATCCATTTCCTTACAAATGACACAATTTCATTCTTTTTTTTTTTTTTTTATAGCTGAATTAAAGTCCATTCTGTGTATGTACTACATTTTCTTTATCCATTCATCCATTTTTGGACGTCTAGTCTGATTCCATAGTTTGGCTATTGTGAATTGTGCTGCTGTAAACTTGGGTATGCATGAACCTTATAGTATTATGATTTTCATAGTGGTTGTACTAATGTACAGTCCCACCAACAGTGTAAAAGTTTTCCTTTTAATCCACATCATTTCCAACATTTATTATTGTTTGCATTTTTAATGGCTGTAATTCTGATTGGAGTGAGGTAAAATCTCATGGTAATATTGATTTTCATTTCCCTATTGCAACTGAATATTTTTTTCATATATTCGTTGACCATTTGTATTTCTTCTTTAGAGAGGTGTCTTTTTAGTTCATTTGCCTATTTATTAATTTTTTTTTTTTTTTTTGGTGGCAAGTTGTTTTTCTTCATATATTCTGGATATTAATCTTTTTGTTTTATTTTGTTACTGAGTATTGAACTTGTGGGCACTTAACCACTGAACCACATCCTCAGCCCTTTCCATTTTTTATTTTGAGACAGGCTTTCACTAAGTTGCTTAGGGTCTTACTAAGTTGCTAAGGATGACTTTGAACTTGTGATCCTACTACATCAGTCTCCTGAATCACTGGGATTACAGGTGTGTGCCCCTGCACCAGCTTTTATATTAATATTATGTCAGAAGAGTAGCTAGAAAGATTTTCTCCTATTCTTTAGGTTCTCTCTTCACATTTTAAATTGTTTTCTTTGCTGTATAGACGCTTAAATTTGATACCATCTCATTTATTAACTCTTGGCATTATTTCCTGAGCTTTAGGGGTTCTATTAAAAAAGTCACTGCCCATATCTATATGTTGGAGAGTTGACCTTATGTTTTCTTCTAGTAGTTGCATAGTTCTTGATCTAATTCCTAGGTCTTTGGGTTGACTTTTGTGCAGGGTGAAAGAGAGTGTCTTAGTCTCATTCTTCTATATACGAATAACCAGTTTTCCCAGTACCATTTGTTAAAAAGACTCTTTTCTCCAGTGTATGTTTCTGGTACCTTTGTCAAGGATCAGATGACTGTATCTATGTGGAGTTTCCTGTGTCTTTTATTCTATTCCATTGGTCTATGTGTATTTTTTATGCCAGTACTGTGTGTGTGTGTGTTTAACCATAGCTCCTTAGTATAATTTGAAGTCAGGTATTGTGGGGGTCTCTCAGTCACATCCTGCGTGGATGAGAAAAGGGTTAACTGCCTGAGGATGGTGTTGGCTGTAAATCAATTACCCATAAACTTATCTAATCAATAAACACATAAGAGCCAGTATGCTTTTTAAATGAGAGGGGGCATGACAGGTCTGGCCATACCAACTCTAGCCCTAACAACATGGAGTAGCCCTACTCTCTTTTATTTATAGACATACAGGGGTCCAAGACCAGGAGGAGCTTCTTTTGTGATGGACAGCATAGGGTGGAGTTAGGGGAGCCATTTTCTCAGGGAAACTAGACAGGGAACTGTCTGATTCTGCTAGATAAGGATGACTTCCCACAAGGTATTGCTTTTTTTTACTTAGAATTGCTTTGGCTATTCTTTTCTTTCAGACGAATTTTAGGACTGTTTTTTTCTAATTTGGTGAAGAATATCATTGGTGTTTTGATGGGGATCGCATTGAATCTGTGTATTGCTTTTCCTCATATGGCCATTTTAACAATATTAACTCTGCCTGTTTGGGAACCTGGGAGGTCTTTCCATCTTCTTGTGTCTTTCAGTTTATTTCTTTAGTACCATAGTTTTTATTGTAGAGGTTTTTTCATTTCCTTGGTTAGATTAATTCCAAGGTTGTTTTTGTTTGTTTGTTTTTTTAGCCCATTGTGAATGGGATAGTTTTCCTGATTTTTTTCTCAGCGGATTTATTATTTGTGTATAGGAAAGTTATTGAGTTTTGTTTGTTGATTTCGTAACCTACTATTTTGCCAAATTGGCTTATTAATCTTTCAGTGGAGCTTTTTGGAACTTCTTAGTATAAGATCATATCATTTGCAAACAGTGATAATTTGACTTCTTCCTCTCCTGTTTTTATCCTATTTGTTTCCTTCTTTTGCTTAATTGCAGTGGCTAGAGTTTCTAGTACTGTCTTGAATAGGAGTGGTGAGAGTGGACATCCTTGTCTTGTTCCAAATTTTAAAGGAAATGCTTTTATTTTTTTTTTCCCCATTCACTATGATGTTGGCTTAGGGTTTGTCATATATTGTCTTTATGAAGTTGAGGTTAAGTTCTTTTATCTCTCTTTTTTTTTAATCATGAATGGGTGCTGAATTTTTTCAGACTTTCTCTGTGTCTGTTGCAGTGAGTAAGCGATTTTTGTCCTTGATTCTATATATGTGGTAAATTATATTTATTGTTTTGCCCATATGTTAAACCATCCTTGCAACCTTGGAATAAAACCAGCTTGATCATGATGTGCAGTCTTCTTGGCATGTTATTGAATATAGTTTGCTAGTATTTTACTAAGGATTTTTGCATCTAAGTTCATCGGGGATATTGGTCCATAGTTTTCTTTCCTTGATGTGTCCTTATCTGGTTTTGGTATAGGGGTGATACTGACTTCATAGAATGAACTTGGTGAAACACCTTTCTATTACATGGAATAATTTGGGGTACATTGTTATCACTTCTTTAAAGGTCTGGAAAAATTCAGCCGAAAATCTATCTAGTTCTGGGATTTCTTTGTTGGAAAGATTTTTATTATTGCTTTTATCTCATTGCTAGTTCGTCTGTTTGAGTTTTCTATGTTCTCTTGATTCAATTTTGGCAGGTTGAACATATCTAGAAATATAACCATTTCTTCTAAGTTTTCCAATTTTTGAAGTATAAGTTTTCTAAATTGTTTCTAATGATCCACTGGATTTCTGTGATGTCTCTGGTGATATTTCCTTTTCATCTCTAATTTTACTAATTTGGGAACTTCTCTCTTTTTCTTTTAACTAGTTTGGCTAAGGGTTTATCAATTGTGGCAAAGAGGAACTCTTTCGTTGATTGTTTTATATTTTTTTATTCTCAATTTTGTCGATTTTGTCTCTGATTTTACTTATTTCTTCTACTGGCTTTAGAATTGGTTTGTTCATATTTTTCAAAGTCTTTGAGAAGCATTACTAGGTTTTTTATTTAGGAGCTTTTGGATTTTCTTATGTAGACATTCATAGCTATAAAATTTCTTCGTACAACTACCTTCAGAGTATCCTAGAGATTCTGGAGTTTGTATCATTATTCTCATTTGATGCTAGAAATTTTAAAATTTCTCATCTGATTTCTTTTATCACCCATTCAGTATTCAGTAGTGTATTGTTTAATTTTCATGCTGTTATATTGTTTCTGTAGGGTGTTTTGGTGTTGATTTATAACTTCATTCTATTATAATCTGAAACTATACAGAAATTATATCTTTTTTTTTTCTTCTTTCTTTGTATTTGTTGTGAGTTGCTTTGTAGTCTAAAATATGTTCTGTTTTGGAGAAGGTTCCATGAGCTGCTTTTTGTTGGATGAAATATTCTACAGATATTTGTTGAGTCATTTTGATTTATACTATTTTTCCGGTGAAAACAGTCTTTATTACATTTGTGTCTGGATGACTTATCTATTGATGAGAGAGTTGAAACCACCCAGTATTATTGTACTGGGGCTTATATGAGTCTTTAAGTAGTGTCTATTTTCTGTGACTAGGTGCACCCATGGTTGTGGCATAAATGTTTACTACTGTTACATCTTCTTGTATTGTTCCCTTTACTTTGTGAAGTGATCTTTTTTGTCTCTTTGGATTAATTTTGGTTTGATACCTACTTTTGTTAATATGAGAGTAGCTACTCCTGCTTGTCTTTGGGTTCCATTTGCATGGTATATCAGTTTCCATCCTTTTATTTGCATCCTGTGACTGTCTTTGCCTATAAAGTGAGTCTCGTGAAAATAACATATAGTTGCTCTTTTCTTGTTTTCTAATCACTTCTGCCAGCCTTTCTTTCAATTGGAGCATTGAGACCATTTACGTTCTTTGTTATTATAGCGATGCTTATTAATTCCTGCCATTTAGAATAATTGATAATGTTTAATTTGGTCCTTTTTCTCATTTGGTCTTAGCTATTCTTCAAGTGAGGTTTTTGTGTGTGTGCACTTAGGGGTTTGGTTTGTTTTTGATTTCTTCTGTGTGGAGTGTTTCTTTTAAGAGTTTTTTGTAGTGTTGGCTGAATAGTCATGAATTTTTTTAGTTTCTGCTTCTCTTGAGAGGTTTTCATTTCTTCTTCAATTCTGAAGAATAGCTTGCTACTTATAGCAACCTTGGTTGATAGTTATTTTCTTTCAGGACTTAGAACACAGCATTCCAAACCCTTTTGCCTCTTAGAGTTTGTGTGAGAAATTGGAAATAATGCTGATCAACTTGCCTCCAAATGTGATATTTTTCTCTTTAAAATTTTTCACTTTAAAAATTTTATCCTTGTTCTGTATGTTAGGCATTTTAATTATAATGTGTCATGGAGCGGTTCTTTTTTGACCTTGTCTCTTTGAAATTCTTTAAAAAAATTTTTTTTTAGATGTTGATATACCTTTTTTTAATTAATTTATTTGTGTGTGGTGCCGAGAATTGAACCCAGTGCCCTCACATATGCTAGGCAAGCGTGCTAGCACTGAGCCACAATCCCAGCCCTATTTGAAGTTCTTTTTTTTTTCTTTTTTCCCACAGTGCCGGGAATTTGAACCCAAGGCCTTGTGCTTGCAAGGCAAGCACTCTACCAACTAAGCTATATCCCCAGCCCCCTCTTTTAAGTTCTTAACACATCCTATATCTGGATGTTCATCTCATTCTCAAGGTTTGCAATATTTTCTATTATTATTTCCTGAAAGAGGTTATCCACTCATTCCATTAACCTGCATTTCACAACTCTATTCAATTCCAGTGATTCTTAAATTTGGTCTCTTAATATTGTCCCAGAGTTCTTGCATATTCTGTTCATGGTCACTTATTTCCTGCCTGAATGTTCAAGGCTAGTTACTTTGTATTCCAGCTCCAAGATTCTGTTTTCAGCATGATCTGCTATGTTAGCGAGACTTTCAAATGATCATTTTATTTGATTTATTGTATCATTCATTTCCAAGATTTCTATTTTGTTCTTTTTCAATATCTCTATCTCTGTATTAAGTTTCTCATTCATATCCTGTGCTGATTTCTTTAATGCATCCAGTTGTTTTTCTGTATTCTTTTGGAATTCATTGCATTTTTATAATCATTCTTTTGAATTATTTATCTGATATTTTGTCCTCTTCACTATTTTAGGGGTTAGTTGCTGGTGAATTATGAAATTTAGAGGCATCGTATTACCTTATTTTTTCTTATTTCTTGTATTCCTGTGTTAGTTCTATGCATCTGTTAGGATGGATTTCTCTTCCACTCTTTTGTGTTACCTTTTTAGTGATTAACCTTCTCTTGCTAGAATATCCTAGAGTGATCTAGATTGAGACCCATGTAGGTGTGGTACTCTTTGCCTTTGTGTTAATTCTGTTTTGCTATAGGTGTGGATGTCCATGGGTGAGATCTGGGGGCCCACACCTAGCTGTTCTTACTTGGGACCATGTCATTAGTTAAGAGTTTTTTTGTCTCTTCTATTCTTTGTATTAAAATGTGGCTGAACTGTGAGGGTGGTTAATTTGTCTGTGGAGCAAGGTGTGCTCTCTTTTGAATCAATTTAGTTCAGCAGTAAAGTTTCTGTACTGTGAACTAGTAGTGTCCCTTTGGATTTTCAGCAACTCACAGAAAAAGGGGGAAACAAACAGAAATAACCAAGTGAAACAATATGCAGCCGTTAAGTAAATACGTGGTGCCTAGTATGACATCTAGAATACTGATTACAACAAAAACAGGAATAATGGGGTCAGCAGTTACCACCAGCAAGAACAATAAATAACTGTGAACTAGATCTGGCATTAAAGTCAGGTGTCAACTATGTCATCAATAGAATTAATAGCTACAACAACATGAATGGTGGTGGCAGGAGTTATATAAACCAAACATTTCTCAAAGATGATTAAAAATACCTTCAAGAAGAAAGAAAATGTGATAGAAAGGTAGATAAAAGTTTCAGATTTTCAAAAATGTGAACAGAGAGAATGAAGAAGAGATGTAGCAAATGGTTATAAAGAAGCAGGAGAGAAAAACAGAAAAAAATAATGGGAAAGAAAATAATTTAACTTGGCTGTTAGTGGGATAAGAAAAGTAAGAAACAGAGAGAAAGCAAAACCAAAATAAACAAGCCAAAAACCCTAACCCTCAAAAGAAAAAGGAAGGAGAAATAACTATTGTTAAAAAAAATGCTTAAAAGAAGAAATGTGTTTGTGTATGTATGTATGTATGTGTGTCACACATACATACATACACACACACACACACACACACACACACACACACACACAAACCAATCTGCATAGCAAAAGCACACACCAAAAAATAAAGAAGAAAGAAAGAAAAATTTTTTTTTTTTTTTTTTTTTTGCGGTACTGGGGATTGAACTCAGGGCCTTGTGCTTGCGAGGCAAGCACTCTACAAGCTGAGCTATCTCCCCAGCCCAAGAAAAAAGATTTTTAATGAAAAATGAAAGAATTGTCTCCTCTGAGGTATTCAAAATATTTGATACAAATGGATGGTAAGTGCCTATGCCCAACTGTCCTCCTGTGTCTTTCTTAGACTACACTGAGAGACTAGAGTGAATGAGGCCTGGGTTATTAACCCCATCCTCTTTTTCTGTTGCTCACCATGGTGCCTACTGTAGTGACTTAAAACTGAATCTGGTTGAAATAGTTTCTCAGCTTCCTTCTTCTCAAATATAAAGTAGGATGGAATGGAAAGTACTGTTGATTGGAGTGTTGTCTGCATAGATGAGATCCTTGTACTCCCAGGGTGGGGTTGCTGCAGAGTTCTTGAGGGGAGTTCTGGCATCTGGGACTTACGTCTAATCAGGCCTAGGGACCTTGTTGAGTGGTATCTGCTCTGGAGAGATTAGGTGAACAACCTCTAGGGCCAAGCAGATGCTTAGTTCTAGGAGTCTGGATCTCATTATTCACTGGGCAGGGGAGCCAATCCTCCATGAACTGTGTTGTTGAGGATCACAGCCTTCCCAGGCTTAGTGCCTGAGAGTATTCACACCTGCCTTTTCAGTTTCTCCACCCTCTTCAGCTGGTTACATGAGCTGCCAGACTCAATGGGAAAGTGAGTTACACTCCCCTGGGTACGGTCTTCTCTGTGCCTGTTTCACTCACGTTCTGCTAGGTACATTCTAGGCTACATGTTAGATGCTTGTCCAGACAGTATGGCAATGTTTGCTATGATCTCCCAGCTCCTACAGCAGCAAGCTACAGCATGGCCTCCTTAAAACGGTTCCTGCGTGAGCTCTGCTTGCCAGCTGAGAAATTCTGCAGCCTCTGAATTGGTTAAGTTCAGTTACTTTTCTGATCTACAAGTTTCTCCATGCCAAATCAGTCCATTGTGCTTCTCTCTCTGTGTTATCCATCCTCTCTGTGGTGAACCCTCGCTACTGCTGCTTCAGCAACCAACTTGACTCCAGTGTACTCTTTCTTGTTCTTTGTTCAATGCACCCCAATTTCTGAGTCTCTAAGACACTCGGAGTGTTTAAATATTTAATTTTAGCGAATTCTCTCTTTCACCCACCTAAATAAGAAACAGTATCCCCACTGCTTGAATCTGGAGTCAGAATAACTAGAAATGCAACTTTTCCCTAATTCGCCATGTTGAATCTCCTGTAGGTTTTTTTAATCAAGGAAGCAGTCTTTCCTACTCAACTCCATAATAAATAAAAATAGCCTCTGAACTGGGCTAACTTTCAGGTTCCCATTTACAATTATTCAGTGCCTATAGTAGATCCAGTCTTAAATGTGAAACTAGAAAGATTATAATATCCTTATGTAAGAACAATTATATGTTTAGTAGGTAATCTCTTATTCCATTTAGGGAATTTCATTTAGAGATTAATGGTTCCTTAACAAAGTAAATTTTTTAAATTAGATGACCCTTTTGTTCTATTTCATTTGCTGAACCTTCTACTACACCTTTGAAGGGGCCCTTTCCTTGACTTGTTAAGGTGCATTCTGCCCCTGTATTAATCCATTTTAATGTTCTCAGGTAACTGAATGAACAAGTTGGTATTGAATATTTTTGATTGAATTTAAGAAATTTTCTTCTTATTTTAATTTACAATTTTTATTTTTATATGATGTTTCTGGAATAAAATCTTTTATAATGTAAAGCAGTTACTGAGCTTGAGTCATGGTTTAGCTATGGATGTGTATGATAACTCATCACTGAGTTTCTGGCATACCAAAACTCATAGTATTTTTTAAAAACTAAACTATAACTTAGAAAATTACATACACTTTTATTTTTGCCTGTATAATTTGAGTTACTCCAACATGTTATTAGTTTTAGTAAATATTAGACTTTGATATAAGCAATAATCATTAAGATAAAAAGCACTCATTTAAGAAATAAGATATAAATTGCAAAGACTGTATTTCAGAAGAATACACTCAAATTTATATATTATCTTTCCTTAAATTAACTAGACCTTAAAAACTCACAGCAGTCTTTATTATCAGAGTTTTAAAAATATGCCTGTTGACTTTCTTTTTTAAACCATTGAAGATTTGCAGTGTGGAGTCTTCTGTGCTTAATTCAAGTCTGACAGTACCACATTGGACCAATTTGCATAATGACAATTCTTCACAAAGGCAGGATAGTAATTTGCTACTTGTTTTTAAACTCTAATACATGGATTATAATTATTACATACAGAGTACTATTGAGTATTTCCAAGTTCCTCAAATGAAGTAGTTTTTAGGACTTATCTCCAGAAGTAGAAAAGGAATAGCTTAAGAAAATATGCTAGTGTTTACCTCTCAAGCACAAGGCCCTGGGTTCAAATCCCCAGCACTGCAAAAACAAACAAACAAACAGAAAATATGCTAAATGTTCATAAATCATTTGAAATTTCTCTCCACTACGTTTTCTGTGTAAAAAAGATAGTAAATTTGGAACTTTCAACCTTTATATGGCTCAGTTTTTTAAGTTTACTTTTCTGTGAACATAATTATCATTTTATCATAGTAACAGTAATCCAAATTTAGACTTTTAAGGTGGTTTAGCAACATGGTTATGACTTGGTGTGTGGAGAGCTGCTTTTAAGTAATTTGATGAGTTATCTGAGTATCCTAGTCCATTTCAGTTAAAAAAAATTCAAATAAGGAAACAATTTGTTGATTGATTGGTAGATTTATGTGGTGATAGAGATCAAATCCAGGACCCTGAGCATGCTAGACAAGTACTCTTCTACTGAGAAGTATCCTTAGCCTGAAAAACTATTTAAATGTGAATGTGGACTAAATATCTTATTGCTAAAACTCTTTAATAAATAAAGTTAATTAAAAGAAAGTATAGTCTTCTTAGTGTAATGAGTATAAAGACAGGATTGATTAGCCAGTTTCTGATTTTCCTGTTTTTCTAATTTCTTATATTTTAACTGTCTTTAGATATGAAAAGTTTGATATTAAACTCTAATGTTTTATTAGTGAACAGATGAATTACAAATTGATTTAATATAATAGAAGTATGATTTTTCTCTTAAAATTTGAAAGTGTTATCAGGAAGAATTGAAAAATCATTAATTT
The DNA here is from genome assembly GCF_902686445.1 of Sciurus carolinensis. Classification (NCBI taxonomy): domain Eukaryota; kingdom Metazoa; phylum Chordata; class Mammalia; order Rodentia; family Sciuridae; genus Sciurus; species Sciurus carolinensis. Next base: position 95,618,487 of record NC_062214.1, read on the forward strand.
AGTTTTTAAGAATTTTCAAATCTGAAAATTGCAATTTCAGTGAATTCCTGATTAATCAGTTATTAATATTTTTATTTCTCTTTCTTCCTGCTCTCTCCTTCTCTTTTCCTCTTTTTTATTTTTTTTTTTTCTTTTTCACAAATAGAATATATGTTCCATCTCAGGACAGTGAATCACACACTAAGGTGCATTATTACTTTTTTTGGAGGTACTAGAGATTGAACCCAGGGGCACTCTACCACTGAGCTACGTGGTATCCCCGTTCTTTTAATTTTGAGATAGGATTTCACTAAGTTCCCCATGCTGGCCTTGAACTTGGAATCCTTCTGCCTCAGTCTTGAGTAGCTGGAATTATAGGCATGTCCCCCTGTGCCCAACCATTGCTATTATTTGTAAAGTGATTTTCTCAGAACCTACCTGAGAATGTTTATTCAACTTTCATTTAACTTAAACTAAAATTTTTTAAACTAGGTATTCAACCTGTGGGTGCTTTACCACTGAACTGCCTCCCCACCATTTTTTATTGTTTATTTTGAGATAGGATCTAAGTTGCTGAGGCTGGCCTTGAACTTATGATCCTCCCACCTCAGCCTGCAGAGTTGCTGGGATTACAGGCATGTGCCACCAGGCTGGGCTATAAATTTTCTTTTTAAAAAATAAGAAGAAAGGCTGTGATTGTGGCTCAGTGGTAGAGTGCTTACCTAGCATGTGTGAGGCACTGGGTTCGATCCTCAGTACCACATAAAAATGAATAAAAGTATTGTGTCCATCTACAACTTAAAAAAAAAAAAAAAAGATGTGTAGGTTTTGACTCAGTGTAAATAATACTGATATATTCAGATTTAAAGGAATGTAATACTGTGTTTGTTAAGTTAATGGGAACAAAGATTTGAGGACTTTTGATGATAAAAAACATTATATAAGAGTTACATAGTCAATCCTGGGAATTTGTTTATGGGTGCTATTAAAACCTTATTTGAAATGATTTCCTAATCTTAAACTAAAAAAACTTTTGGGTATTTGACACATTTGGGTACCAACTGTATTTTAGATTAATATAGTCATTTAATATTAGTTGTTTTGGGGAAAGAAATGGAATAGATAACTGATTTAACTTGTTTTTGTTTTTGGTGGTATTCTGAATTAGGAAGCTCTGGAGGAATATGTGAAAAAAGTAAGCTCTATTCAGATGGTAAGAAGAAATCCTTAAACACTGGAATTATTACTGTTCAGAACTATGGGTCTCATGTACCTCCCAAAGTCTCTCATATTACTTTTGCTCATGAAGTTGGACATAATTTTGGATCTCCAGTAAGTATTGCCTAATTATTAGATTCTTAAAATGTTATTAGGCTTTTGAGTAACTTTTGTTTGCTTATTTGAGGTGAAAAATATATGTATATTAAAATATACATCTGAATGTTTAGTTTTTATATGCAGTAAGATACTTGACCATACTGAAAGGGAGGAAGATAGAATATTTGTGATTAAAACAAGAAATGTCAGCATAACAGTGCCAGAATTATATGAAAACAAGGAATATAATATCTTATCCATATCTTGTAGCTCTAGAACAGTGTTTAGCACATAGTGCACTCAAATATCTTTTGAATGAGAAATTCCTTTTCATTGTTTAGAATATTTTCAGAATCTTTAGCAAATTGTATAGTGGCTTTCTGCTCTGTTTCTATTAAAGCTTTACTGGGATTTACTTGGATTTGTCTTTCTTTGCTGTGGAAAAAGATTGTTATCTTAAGATCTTTTACTATGATAAATTTCTAACCCACATAGAAAACTAACTCCTCCTGTGCCACTTGCCCTTCAAAAAAGTACCAACTCATATGACCATCATCCAGAATAGAGATCAGTAAATCTTTTTTATAAAGGGCCTGCTAGTCAATATTTTTAGGCTGTGGGGGTAACATTTGGTCTCTGCTGCATGTTCTCTATTGTTTTTATAATGCTTTAAATATGGAAAAAACATTCTTAGTATATAAGCCATACAATAACAATCTGTGGGTTACGGTTTGCCAACCCCTGAGTCAGAGTCAATAATTGTCAAGATTTTACCATATTTACTTTCTGTATTCTTTGTTAAGAATGTTTAAAGCAAACTTATCTATCCTCATCTACTTTGTACATTTCTGAAAGAAGAGATTTGCACTTAGCAAAATTAACAGCATTTCTTGGTATCGTCTAACACTTGTTCATTATACTGAATTTTAAGTGACCCAAAGATCATTACAACAACAAAAAAATAGAAATTCTGAAAGTATTATATTTTGTAATTTTGGTAGAGCTTTGGGGAAATTTCATTTAAAAATTGCATGTAAATTCATCTTTCTTATACTTTATCACTTGTAAAAATGGAAATTTTTATTATTTAAAAAATAATTTGTTGGAACTTGGTCGGGGGTAGCTCAGTGGTAAAGCACATGCTTAGTGTGCATGAGGCCCTGGGTTGAATCTCCAGCACCAAAATGAATAAATAAGTAAATATTATATTTGTAGTCTAAAATCTCTAAATGCAATGCTCTAATTTCTTCTTCTTGTAACATGTAAGTACTATCTCACTAAGTTTTCTTTTCTTTTCTTTTCCTAGTCCCAGTCAGAAATTGAGAGATTATTATCAAAAGAACTTTGTGGTTAATTTGAATTTTCAAGTACAGATAAATGAATATCCTCTCTTCTCCACTAGCCCCTTTGGTTCCAGACCTTATGGGGGAATTGCAATAGCTTTTCAACACTCTCTCTCTCTCTCTCTCTCTCTCTCTCTCTCTCTCTCTCTCTCTCTCTTTTTTTTTTTTTTTTTCTTTTTTTGTCCTTTAGTCCAGGAACTCTCAGATTTTGATGTGTATATAAATTATCCAAGGATCTCAAAATACAGATTTATTTCAGTATGTCTTTGGTGGGACCTGAGTTTCTGTATTTCTAACACATTACCAGGTAATGTTGCTGCTGCTAGTTTGAGGACCACACTTGGAGTAGGGAATCTAGACCATTCCCTTTTCACTTCTCATCTAATCTTTTCCTTGCCCAGCTGCCAGTGAGTTGTCTTTAGTACATTAACATTATATTATGTATTGTTTATTGTTTAATGGATAAATTGACTCTCATTCTTTGTCTCCCTTGGTGTGTTTTCCTTTTATACCAGACTGTTTTTAAAGATTTTCCCATGATCAATCACACCTTATTCTTTTATATATATTGTTAATTTTACTATAGATTGCAGTGACATCAAGAGTTATGTAGTAGTGGAATTTTTCTCTTTCTAAAATTCTAATGGTGAGAATAGTACTAATGCCATACTTTACCAGAAACCAAATTGAATTCTACAGAATGAAAACTGTAATCAAGATAATATTGGAGAATAGTAAAGAGTTTTTAAATGCTGAATCTTGTTGCAGGAGAAAAGCAGGAGATACTGGGAAAGATAAAGATGATAGTAGAGGTCATATTTTTTATTGTTACCTCAGACTGGGGAGTAGAAAATGAAAGTAACTTAAATGGGCTCCCTTTAGTGGTCTGTTTCTTTTTAGAGAATAGGGTTGTGGGTATTCAAAAGAAGATTTTAATTAAATTGAACTATGATTCTAGTACTAATGTTTTTCGCCTTTTCTCATGTGTTCTGAATTATTCAAGGAGCATTGTGAGGTTTTCTTGATTTAATGCATTTCCCCAGGAGGGTAGGGGCTGCTGGGATCTAGTAGTGTTTTGTTGCTCGATCTCATTGCTGGTCACATTAGTATGTATACTTTTGAGAAAATTTAGGGAGCTGTGCTTTGGTACTTTTGTGTATAACTGATAACTTTGACAGAATATACCAAAACCAGAAGACACGTACACACATATACACAGATTTCTCTCTCCTGTTTATTTTGCAAAGCAGTGTTTTGACTTTATATCTGGAGTTTTCTTAATTTCATTTTAAAATGGATCATTGTGTTTCTATCCTTAGCATTTTTACTTGTCTTTCTTAGGTACTATTTAATGAGTTAGCTGTCTGTCAGTCTCTGTTGTTTTCTTTCCCTGTCTCTTTTTTCCCCATCTCTCTCTGAACTAGTCATAACATGTGATTTTAGCATATATTCTAATATATAGTAATTTTGTAAGAGTTTATAGTACTGTTACTAGTTTTAAAAGTAGATGAGCTTATTTTTAATAGGTTTTTATGACAGTTTGTCCTCAGTTCTAGTTTCTACTTACAAAGATATCAGTTGTGGCTAAACTTCTGAGACTCCTTCTCTTCTAAGAGTGACCCCTAACAGAACAAATTGTTTTTCTACTCACAAACAGTTGTAAGGTCCTTCCTAAAGGAGAGTCCATGGCTTCCATTTTTTCTCTGATCAGAAAATTACATTTAATCAGATGACCTGAAAACCTTATTTTACTTCCTGTTTATATAACTCTATATTTTGTTTGACAGCATGATTCTGGAACAGAGTGCACACCAGGAGAATCTAAGAATTTAGGACAAAAAGAAAATGGCAATTACATCATGTATGCAAGAGCAACATCTGGGGACAAACTTAACAACAATAAATTCTCACTCTGTAGCATTAGAAATATAAGCCAAGTTCTTGAGAAGAAGAGAAATAACTGTTTTGTTGGTATGTATATTTCCCAACATTTTATCATGAACATTTTCAAACATTCATAAAATTAAAAAATTTGACAATGAGCACTTGGTTATATTTATTTTATCATGTAGTTGTTATCCATCCCTCATTCCATGTGTTTTTTGGCAATTTAAAATAATTTGTAGACTTCGGAAAAGTTTACTGCAAACACTTAAGGCTGTCATTAGAGTTCAATATTTGTAGGTTTTTTTTAAAAAAACATAAGTGAAACACATAAGTCTTAAGTGTACCATTTGATGAATTTTCACAAATGTATTTACCTGTGTAACTAAGCAACTATCAGGATATAAAACATTTCTATCACCTCAGAAAGCTCTTTTATTCCCTGTCCCAATCAATCTCTGTCCCCAGCACACTTCTGGAGGCAACTACTAGCAGATTTATTTCACCATACATTGGTTTTGCCTCTTTTAAAATTTTGTATAAATGGAATCATATATAATCAATTCAGAAGTACCCCTTTGTGGAAGACTACTTTTAACTTACTGTAATATTTTGGGATTCATCACTAGTATTTTTATTCTTGTTCCTGAGCAATGTTGCCTTTCATGAATGTATCCCAATTTGTTTAACCATTTTCCTGGTGTTAAACACCTGTGCTATTTGGGTTTGGGCTAATATGAATAACGCTGCTATGAACTTCTTTTTCCCCCCTTATTATAGTAAAATATATATAAAATAAAATTGCTATTTTAACCAACTTTAAGTGTACAGTTCAGTGGCATTATATTCATAGTGTTGTGCAGTCATCTCCATTATCTTTCTAAATTGTTTCTTTTTTTGGTGCTGGGGATTGAACTCAGAGGTGCTTTATTGCTGAATTACATCCCCAGTCCTTTTTATTTTTATTTTGAGACAAGGTTTTGCTAAGTTGCTTAGAGTGTCACTGAGTTGCTGAGGCTGGCTTAGAACTTGCAGTCCTCCTGTCTCCAAGTCTTGAGTTGCTGAGATTACACACATGCACTACTACCCTGGCCTTTGAATTGTTTCTAATCAACAGAATTCCTTATTAAGCAGTAGCACCTGCGTCCTTTTCCATTCAGCTCCTGGAAACCTCTAATCTACTTGGTCTCTATGAATTAGCCTATTCTTGATAACCTTATGTAAGTGGAATCATACAATATTCTTTTGTATCTCTTATTTCATCTAGTATAATAAGATGAAATTATACTGTTTAAAATAGTGTAATTTCAAATTTATAATTTAGGAGAAAAGGGAAAATGATAGTCAGAAAATGGATGCAGTATTTGTTACACTTTAATTTGCATCTCACAAAGAATTACTACATCAAATTAGCTATTAGCTAACAGCTTAAATACACAGGATAGATACTATGTAAAATGCAAAAATTAGTTGGGTGTGGTGTAATCCCAGTAACTTGCAAGGCTGAGACAAAATGATCCCAAGTTTGAGGGCAGCCTGAGCAACTTAGTGGGACCCTGTCTCAAAATTAATAAAAGGGTTTGCTCATGTTCTAGCATATATCAGGGTTTGCTCATGTTATAGCATATATCAGAACTCCATTCCTATTTGTTGGTGAATATTATTTCATTATATGAACATACCACATTTTTTCCATTAATCTATTATGCCTCTCATGTGGCATTTAACATATTCTAAATATTCTGCTTTGTCTTAAAGTTTCTTTGTATGCCATTGTTCTTTTTCACAACATTGTAAGTTACTTGAGGGCAGACACTGAGGTCTGTTTATCTTTGTACATAAAGAGCACTCAAAGAGGCATTCAATAAGAATTGAGGAGGATTTCTAGATAAGCCTAGCCTTGTAATGGACAATGTCATTGAGATGATTATAAATTCACATAAGGTTATAAGAAGTTACAGATTCTCTGTATCCTTCACCTAGTTTGCCTACTGGTAATATCTTACAAAACTATAGTACAATATCATAACCCCCAGACTGTCATTGATATCCATAAATCTTATTCTGATTTTCCCAGTTTCTTCTGTTCTCATTTCTGTCTGTATTTAGTTCCATATAATTCTATCATATTTGTAGTTTTAAATATCCCACCATTATAGTCAAGATTCCAAGCAGTTTCATCAGCAAAAGGATCCCTCAGTGTTGCCCATTTACAAGCACATGGCCTACTGTTCACTCCCCTATCCCACTAACTCCTTCTCCATTTCTATAATTTTGTCACTTCAAAAATATTATATAAATGGAATCATACTGCATATAACTTTTGGGGATTTTTTTTTTCCCCACTGAGTACAATTCTCTGAAAATTCATCTAAATTGTTTGTAGCCGGGTTCTGTAATCCCAGCAATTTGGAAGGATTGCTAATTCATTAACAAATTAGAGAAACCCTATCTCAAAATAAAAAAGTGCTGGGGAATTTTCATAGTGGTAAAGGGCACCTAGATTCAATCCCTAGTACAATAAATAACTAAATACTTTGTAGCAATGGTTCATTGCTTTCTATTCTAAGTAGTATTCCATGGTATATATTTTAAGTGTGTTTAACCATTCACCTGTTAAGATACCTATGCTATTTCCAATGTTTGGCTGTTATGAATAAAGCAACTGTAAACATTCATGTCTAAGTTTTTTTTTGAGTGAACGTAAGTTTTTATTTTCCTTTGGGATAAATGCTTTAAATCCATATAACAATTGCTTGTTTTGTATAAAACTACCTGTTTTCCTGGGTGATTGCAGTATTTTACATTCTCATCAGCAATGTATGAGTGATTAATTTTCTCTTCACTAGTGTAGTGTTTTCATTTTTTTATTTGAACTCTTCTGAATAGTTATATTCATGCTTTTAACCTGTATTTCTCTGATGACTACAGATGTTGAATATCTGTTCATGAGCTATCTTCTTTGGTGAAATGTCTATTAATATTTTTGTCATTTCTAATATGGGATATTTTTCCTGTTAAATTTGAAGATTTCATTTTCTTTCTGTCTCTTTCTTTCTCTCTTTGGTATTGAGGACTGAACCTAGGCCCTCACACATGCTAGGCAAACTACCACTAAACTACATCCGCAGCCTGAACTTTGAGATTACTTTATATAGTCTAGATACTAATTAATTGTCATATACTGGTTTGTAAATATTTTCTCCAAGGCTGTGTAGCTTGTCTTTTCATCGTTTATTTCAGAGAATCTTTGGCTTTTTTTTTAAAGCCTTTTTTTTAAAGGGTAGAATGAAATTACATTGTTACCGTTTTTGTTCCTGTTATCAGGGCTGGTTTTCTGTTACTTTTTAATATAGAAGTGCTCATTTTATAAATTGAGTCTTCATAGTAAACTTTCTGATTGAAGTTACGTTTTATAAATAAGCATTTTGCGTTGTAGGTATTTTACGAAATTAGTTCCTTAAATTATTATGAAATGTGTACCTACTATAACTTTTGCATTTTATTTTTTTTTTTACAGTTCTGGGGATTGAACCCAGGGGTGCTGTACCACTGAGCTACATCTCGAACCCTTTTTTTTTTATTAATTTTGAGACAGGGTCTCATTAAGTTGCTCAGGCTGCCCTCAAACTTGGGATCATTTTGTCTCAGCCTTGCAAGTTACTGGGATTACAGGAGTGAACCACCACACCCAACTAATTTTTGCATTTTACATAGTATCTATCCTGTGTATTTAAGCTGTTAGCTAATAGCTAATTTGAAGTGATAATTCTTTGTGAGATGCAAATTAACGTGTAACAAATATTGCATCCATTTTCTGACTATCATTTTCCCTTTTCTCCTAAATTATAAAATTTATAGGAAGTGTAAAACTATTACTAGACTTGAAAAAAAATCATTCTTACTTACTTAGTATATGGGTACATGTGCATTCTTCTAATTTTAGAGAACAAAAGTGATGATATAAAATTGAACAGAGGGATGACATTTCAGTAACCTCTACAATTTCCTTTAATGTTTGATGTGATTATGGTTAAGAATGAACTTCTAAATGTAAAGCCAATCTCTCTAGAATGTTTTTATTCAGATGTATCATATATGGGGTTCCTGTATTTGAGTTGTACTCACTTCCACTTACTCAGTTTCCATTTAAAGTTGTACTGTGATTCTTTTCGCTCTGATTTTGTTCTAGTAGCAAGAAAATAGTACAAGATTTTAGACCTAGGTGTTGCTGGATCTATTCTGTTTTGCTCATATTTGAGTGTATGGTCTCTAGCATATTAGCAACTAATGGAGATCAAATCCACTATTCCAATTTTAAACTCCATCAATAAAAATTAGTTCTTTTGAAAAGAGTTGAAGAAATTTTATAAAATTATTCACTATACTTAGACCAGACGGTCTAACCTTAATTAACCAAGATCTAGACCAATACTGTTAGATTATATAGGAATACAAAAGATATAAATAATATGTTTCTTCTCTTAAGGAGCCTGGTTTAGCTGAGAAGCAAAACTAATGTACATCTTTTAAAAATTACTTATTGCTTATATTGTAGTCAGCCCAATAAAATGTGAGACATTTGACAGGGCAAAGTTACCCAATTTCTTTAACAAATAAATGAAAAGGAAAGGGTGAATCATTATATTTTAAAATATCTTAAGAGATGCGTCAACTGAAGGCAACCATGAGGTGGAGAGTTAGGGTTGGGAAAACCTTGTTTGGAAATGTAACTTAAAATCAACAGTTATAAATAGACAGTTGAGGAGAATTGAACATCTGTTGGCTATTAGATGCTATTAAACCTCTTGTTAATTTTGTTAGTTGTGATAATGGTATTATGATTCAGTTTAAAAAAGAAAAATCTCCTCATCCTTTATCTTTATCCTTTAGAAATATGTCCTGAAGTATTTATAGGAAACATACTATGTTAGGGGGGTTGTTTTAAAATACTATAGAAAAAAAAATGTTGGGAGTAAATGAGACAAGAAGAGCATTCATGAGAGTTCATTGTGCTTATTCATTCATTCTTTCTTTCTTTCTCTCTTTTTAAAAATTATTTATTTTTTAAAAAATTTTTTACAGACTGCATTTTGATTCTTATTCTTTTACTACTTTTATGTGTGTTTGAAATTTTCTGTAAGAAAATGATTTTTCCTTTTTTTTCCCCCTGGTTGATGAAGCACTGTCTTCATTTGCATAGGTATGGTATTTAGTTGCTAATATTAGTCTTTAAAGTAGTCATTATTCAACAAAACAGTGTGACTTAAACTAAATAGCAGGTTACCACTTCTATAAGAAACCTTAGAAGGGACCTTAAACTCAAACTCTCTCACTATGCAGATTAAGAAACAGAGGCTGACAAAAGGGAAGGGACTTGCTTGCTCAAGGTTACATTGGTACTTATCTGGGTCCCTGTTAAAACTAGGTTTCCTGATTTCCAGATTCCTAGTTTATTTTCTTGACTTATTCACCAAGAAGTTTTCCTTTCTCTTTTCATTACAAAACTCTAGTGAGTTTGGGAGTTTTAAATAAATTTAATGTGCTTACCTTTTCTTGTTTACTTCCCTCAGAATCTGGCCAACCTATATGTGGAAATGGAATGGTAGAGCAAGGTGAAGAATGTGATTGTGGCTATAGTGATCAATGTAAAGATGAGTGCTGCTTCGATGCAAACCAACCAGAAGGGAAAAAATGCAAACTGAAACCTGGAAAACATTGCAGGTACCTTGCTAAGTCTAGTACTGTTAATGTTCCTGTAAAGTTACCTAAAAGCAGTTTTGATAGATTTAAAAGTGAGCTTAAGAGATTCATATAGTTTTGAAACATTGTCCTTATTTGTTGTTGCATTTTATTTGTTTTTCTGGAATGGCATTTAATACCCTGTTGGCAGTTTGAATTACTTAAAATTTTGTGGTGGTTGTTAATAAATAATATAAAAGGAATGCTCAGTAAAATACATATTATTTAGATGCTAACATTAAAAATGTGACTATCTTCCACAGTTTTAGAATTTTAACTATAAATATTAGGTAGTATGAAGTACTTTTGTGCCTCATCAGATTACTTCAGCAGTGATAGATTATGTGCAATAGAATATAGTTTGTACAATACTTTTTAAATGACTGGTATATGTATTCTAGTATGATTTTAGCATAAAAATGGAAAAACTGATAAATTGATTAATGTATAATGAAACTGAAAACACTGGTGAGTTGCCTAATATTAAATCCATTTTCTATTATAATGTTTCATAAAAGGCAAATAGAGTAAGAATACTGCATGTAGCATATTCTAACTAAAAAACCAGATGCTTGATTACTTTTCTACACTTATTAAAATGTTCAAATATAGTAGCTTCCTATTTTGATATATGAATACTAGTAGCAGTAATGTTCTTACCATTTAAATGATGAGATTTATGATTTAAAAATCAGAACCATTTCTAAGTGTACAGAAATTCCTAGTGCTTCACTTTTTTAATCACTTAATGTTTCTTCTAGTCCAAGTCAAGGTCCCTGTTGTACAGCACAATGTACATTTAAGTCAAAATCTGAGAAGTGTCGGGATGATTCAGACTGTGCAAAAGAAGGGATATGTAATGGCATCACAGCTCTTTGCCCAGCATCTGATCCTAAACCAAACTTCACAGACTGTAATAGGCATACACAAGTGTGCATTAATGGGGTAAGCATTTGATTTTATATGTTTTTATATTTAACTTTGTTGAACTTACTTGTTCAGAATATTTGTTGACACTTGGAGCTATATAAAGTAATTAATCTTGGACTCTCAGTAATATCTGTATCTCTTCCCCAACCAATTCATGAATGTATTATGTGGTATGAATGCCTAGTGGCATTCAGTTAACCACTGACTTGTCTTTCATCTTTCCAATTTCATTTGTTTGGTATTCCCTGCAGAAATTTCGTAGTACAGCTAGGCATGTGACTTTGTCTGTGCTGCTTTTAAGTTTTATAAATTAATATTTTAATAGCTTAACCAAAAGAAATCTTCTGGTCATTTTCCTTGAATGTGAGTCTTTAAAGCTTCCATGGCTAAATACTATATTCCTCTACAGAAAGAAAATTTTATTTTTCTCTGCATGTAGAGGAGCCATAATAACCAACATACAAATTAATGCTCATCTAATCTTTCTCTGCATTTGTTTGGAGTTTTGTTGTTGTTAATATCACTTTAGAAGAGTTATTATCTTACTTGCATTACGCTTTTTCAAATGTGTTCGTATTATCCAGTTCTGATATTCATCTATGTGAGCCCCCTTAGCTGGGATCAGGGGTTACTGGGGATTCAACCTAGGGTTTTGCATGTTCTAAGCAAGCGTTCTATCACTGAGCCCTAGCTCTATATTTGTTTAACTTGTATTTGCACTTAATTATTTTGACATTAGAAGCTTATACCTGCCTATTACTATAGGCACATTTGATTATACAAGGGTTAAATAATATTGTCTTTTATTCCAGCAATGTGCAGGTTCTATCTGTGAGAAACACGGCTTGGAGGAGTGTACTTGTGCCAGTTCTGATGGCAAAGATGATAAGGAATTATGCCATGTCTGCTGTATGAAGAAAAGTAAGGCTTTTAAGGTCTAAGAGTATAAAATCTGCTTGAAAAACCCTTATTTTCTTCTAAATATTAAGTGCTGAACTTTGACATAAGTATGGACAGATAGTTCCCAGCTAAATCTATCCTCTTGAGAAAATTTTAAGTATAACATAGCATTGTATCTCTAGCATTATAGTCCCTACAGTGTTTTTATATTTATTTTCTTACTTACTTATTTATTTGGTACTAGGAATTGAACTAGGAGCACTTTATATGCTGAGCTCCATGCCCAGCACTTTTTGGTTTTTGAAATGGTCTTGCTAAGTTCTGAGGTCTCACTAAATTGCTGAGGATGACCTTGAACTCATTGAGATCCTCCTGTCTCAGACTTCCAAGTTGCCAGGATTACAGGTGTGCACCACTGCACCCATCTTTCATAACTGCACTATTTTAATAATACACTAGACAAAACATGACTACTAGCTTTATGGCAATAATTTACAAAAATATGGTTAGAATTCATTGTAGACATAAACACTTGCTGGTTGTTTATTTATATTGAAACATTAAGGTGAATTATTGATGTTACCCAACTGAACTAGAAAGGTCTATTTAACATGTCATGATAATGATTTTAGGCTGTTTCTTTTTTCCCTTTATCTTTCCCCAACTGGCCCATTAAGAAATCTATCCTTTAACTTATATTTGGCACTTCTTTTCCAGTGGATCCGTCAACTTGTGCCAGCACAGGGTCTATACAGTGGAACAAGCAGTTCAATGGTCGAACCATCACTCTGCAACCTGGATCCCCTTGCAATGATTTTAGAGGCTACTGTGATGTTTTCATGCGGTGCAGATTAGTAGATGCTGATGGTCCTCTAGCTAGGCTTAAAAAAGCAATTTTTAGTCCAGAGCTTTATGAAAACATTGCCGAATGGATTGTGGTAAGTATAGTTTTTATCTATAAAGAAATCTTAACTTAATTTTACTTGGTTAGAGGTCACCAGTGTTATGGGAAAATCACTTCTTTCCTATTTATGCTGGAGTTGCTTTAACTGAAGGGTTTTGAAGTTCAAATGTTCCTGGTTATTATTACTTTCTATAGTGATCAAAATCTCCACCTGTGTTTCTTTCATAGCTTGGTTAGTAGATGATGGGAGTCATTTAGTTTTACCATGCTCCTTATCTCTTGAATGGGTTACTTCCTTTTGTGGTCCATGTGATTACAGCATTTTCATGGGACTTTTCCTTCATGTTTTAGAAAGCCCTGCTTGCTTTTTTATATTCTCCCTTGTCTCAGTATGACAGATAGCCAGCTGCGGGTTCTGCTTTACTGAATAGGAGAGATGAGAAAGAAATTGGTGATTTTCTGGAATTTTTTCTGATCTTTCAATATAATTTCTGGGTCTTCATCTGGTCCATTATAGGAAATATTGAACAGGGTAAGATCAGATACAGAGCCTTTTGCAGATCTGTTAATGATTATGGATGTTCATCCAGCATTAATCCACTGAACTACATTTAATTTTTTTTATATTTATTTTTATTGTAAACAAATGGGATACATGTTGTTTCTGTTTGTACATGGAGTAACAGTATACCATTTGCATAATCATACATTCACATAGGATAATGAGGTTTGATTCATTCTGTTATTTTTTTCCTTCCCCCCACCCCTCCCACCCCTCTGTTCCCTCTAAACAGTCCCTCCTTCCTCCATTCTTGCCCCCCTCCCACCCCCAATTATGTGTCATCATCCACTTATCAGTGAGATCATTCGTCTTTTGGGTTTTTGAGATTGGCTTATCTCACTTAGCATGATATTCTCCAATTTCATCCATTGCCTACAAAAATGCCATAATTTTATTCTTTATAGCTGAGTAATATTCCATTGTATATATATATACCACAGTTTCTTTATCCATTCATCAATTGAAGGACATCTAGGTTGGTTCCACAATCTGGCTATTGTGAATTGAGCAGCTATGAACATTGATGTGGCTGTATCTCTGTAGTATGCTGATTTTAAGTCCTTTGGGTATAGGCCGAGGAGTGGGATACCTGGGTCAAATGGTGGTTCCATTCCAGGTTTTCTAAGGAGTCTCCATACTGCTTTCCAGAGTGGCTGCACTAATTTGCAGCCCCACCAGCAATGTTTGAGTGTACCTTTTTCCCCACATTCTCGCCAACACCTGTTGTTGCTTGTATTCTTGATAATCGCCATTCTAATTGGGGTGAGATGGAATCTTAGGGTGGTTTTGATTTGCATTTCTCTTATTACTAGAGATGTTGAACATTTTTCCATATGTTTGTTGATTGCTTGTAGGTCTTCTTCTGTGAAGTGTCTGTTCATTTCCTTAGCCCATTTGTCGATTGGATTATTTGCATTCTTGGTGTAGAGTGTTTTGAGTTCTTTATAGACTCTGGAGATTATTGCTCTATCTGAAGTATGATTGGCAAAGATTTTCTCCCACGCTGTAGGCTCTTTCTTTGCATTGCTGATAGTTTCCTTTGCTGAGAGAAAGCTTTTTAGTTTGAATCTATCCCAGTTATTGATTCTTGCTTTTATTTCTTGTGCTATGGGAGTCCTGTTGAGGAAGTCTGGTCCTAAGCTGACATGTTGACTTTTTCTTCTATAAGATGCACGGTTTCTGGTCTGATTCTGAGGTCCTTAATCCATTTTGAGTTTAGTTTCGTGCATGGTGAGAGATATGGGTTTAGTTTCATTCTGTTGCATATGGATTTCCAATTCTTCCAGCACCATTTGTTGAAGAGGCTATCTTTTCTCCATTGCATATTTTTGGCCCCTTTGTCTAGTATGAGAAAATTATATTTATTTGGGTTTGTGTCCGTGTCCTCTATTCTGTACCATTGATCCACCTTTCTATTTTGGTACCAATACCATGCCGTTTTTGTTACTATTGCTTTGTAATAGAGTTGAAGTTCTGGTATTGTGATACCCCTGTTTCATTCTTCCTGCTAAGGATTGCTTTAGCTATTCTGGATTTCTTATTCTTGCAGATGAATTTCATGATTACTTGTTCTGTTTCTGTAAGGTACATCATTGGGATTTTAATTGGAATTGCATTGAATCTGTATAGCATTAATCCACTGAACTACATTTAATTTTTAAGCCCACATTTCTCCAAATTGTACAAATATTGAATTACTTGGAATTTTCTTAAAAGATTGCTGAGAATGACTAGATTAACTTATTTAAATGTTCATACATTCTAAGTGATTAAAATTTCACAATTTGCATTTTAAATTTTGTCTGTGTGTGGATGTTTACTTGTATGTGTGTATGTACACACGTGTGCATGCATGCTGAAGACTAAAGATGCCCTGAAAGCATAAAAGTCTGTGTGGGATGCCAGCCCCTTTTGTTACTCTTCTAATAATGTTCTACAATAAAGATTGTAATTACCTTCAGCATTAAAAGCGTGCTTATTACCCATAAGAAAATAATACCTTGCATGTTAGAATATATGACTTTTAGATATGTAATGACTGTGTAATGGGAGGGTAATTTAAAGTGAATTTAGGAGGCTAAGTTTCAAATCAAATAATTCAACAATTGCTTTAAGTCTCCTTAAAACATAATATTACTCATTTTCTTATTCCTGTGGTTGTTGCATAAATATCTGATAAGCCAGAAGTTCCTCCTGGTACCATAGGACAGTGGAAAGAACACAGACTTGGGAATTACATAGGATTCAGATCATCTTTCTGGCATTTATCAATGTTGTGACTTCAAAAAACTTAATTTTCTTGGCCTTTTCTTCCTTGTTTTCAACTCAGATCCAGTTAAATTTTTCTCTTTTCTGATTATATCTAATAATTTTGAGATTTGGTATACTTGTCTACTTTAGAGGACAGTGTACATAAAAAAAATAAATCTGTTAATGGGAATCTCAAAATTACTTTCTACTTGAGTATATGTTATGCAAGATATTTTAAATTTTTTAGATACTCTATCATATCATCTGAACTCCACCCCCACCTCCCAACCCTTTGAGATGGGAATCTCTTACTGTGTTGCACAGGGATGTCTTGAAGTCCTAAGCTCAAGAGATTATCCTGCTTCAGCCTTCTGAGCAGCTAGGACTACAGGCACACACCATTGCAACTGGCTCAAGCCAATAGTTTTTTACTTCTCTCCATTATCTCTAATTTTGACTCATTGAATTATTTAGAATTTTGAAAACTCATTTGTTCCAACTTTTAAAAAATTTAATAGATATGATCTTTTAAGCATTTTAAAACCTTTTTTCATATTTGAAGTTGATTGATTTAATAAAACCTTTTCTTATGTTCTGGAACTGATCAATAAACACTTCTAACTTTATACAGGTTTGCCTTAAATGAGATTGGAATAGCACATACTTTAATTTTATATCGTATGCCACTTTTTCAAATAGCTTGACCCATAATGCATGAAGAGTAACCTGAGGCTGCTGATGAATTTTGTGGGTATTAACCAGGTCAAGTGAACTCTTCACATACTCAAAAAGAACTGGAACTTTATTAATCTTTTTGCCTGATCTGGTTAAATTCTTGCTTTGATCTTTTATCATGTCAGGACAGGGTTTTTATAGTTAATAATGTAGGCTGTTAGGATGGCTTAGTGTAAGAAGCTATGAAAGAGATGAGGGTTTAGTTTTACTAACTCGCTTTTCCAGTGGTGCCTGGTGGCCTTTTATTTCCTTTCTGTGGTACACTATGACAACTTTTCTCCTCATGCAGCATAGAGAGGGAAGAACCTTAAACAGCTCTTTACTTTGTGGCATGACATGTAATTTATACTTTTTTTTTCTGAGTAGTTGTTGTTTATAACTACATTTAAATTTTTCAAAACTGCATCCAGTAGTGTGTTTGCTGAGTGCCTACTGTGAAACTGACTAGGAGATAATGATAAACATCCTGTAGATTATCAAGGAGTCATCTAGGTCTTGAGAAATTTTGAGAGTATTCATCAATAAATCTGTTGAGACTCTGTACATTTTCTCCTTATCTTGTAAGTGGAAGTTGAGGGCATTAGTAATCTTTTTCAGTTTCTTCCACAGTTGATGTATTCTCATTTTCTTTATCTTTTGTGTTTGGTTTGACATTGTAGAAAACCATCTTTTACTTCTCCCCACCCCAATTTTATCATTGTGTGCCCCCTTCTCTTTTATTGCCTGCTATTTTTGTGTGTGTTTTTCTTTTTATGTATTCAGATTATAAGGAACTCACTTTTAATCACTAGTTTGGCAAGAATCAGCATTTTTTTCATTTTTGAATTAACTTTTTATACTGTACTTTAATTTTATGAATCTAAGGATTTGAAGGACAGCAGAACATTTGGTGAAAGTTCAGATTATAGTATCTTCTTTTTTTTTTTTGTTCCTAAATATTTTATTCCTACTTTTCAAAATTTCTCATATAAATTTACTAAATTCTATTAGATCTTTCTTTTTTTAAATTTAGCTTTTAATTTTTTACAGACTGCATTTTGATTCATTGTACACAAATGGGGTACATAATTTCATTTCTATGGTTGTACACAATGTAGATTCATACCATTCGTGTAATCATACATGTACATAGGGTAATGATGTCTGTCTCGTTCCACCATTTTTCATACCCCCCCTCCATCTCATTTTCTTCTACATATTGTAAAGTTTTGCCATTTTCTCTTATTCCCCACCCCCACCCCCATTTTATATCATCCTCCACTTATGGGGAAAACATTCGGCCTTTGGTTTTTTGGGCTTGGCTTATTTCACTTAGCATGATATTCTCCAATTCCATCCATTTATTTGCAAATGCCATAATATTATTATTCTTTACGGCTGAATAATATTCCATTGTGTATATATACCACAGTTTCTTTATTCATCTGTTGAAGGGCATCTAGGTTGGTTCCACAATCTAGCTATTGTGAACTGAGCTGCAGATTATAGTATCTTCTGAAAGAAAAGAAACGCTCTGTTCTCTCCCTACACCTCTTTTTAACTGATGACCTGTTTATTAAATTACTTTATATGTCCTTTTGTTTATTTAGATTATTAAATTAAATACTATTCTAATTAGTGCATGATAAATTAGACCAGTAAATTTTGATCTTTTACTTGTCATTAGCTTTATGGAAATAACTATATTGAACAATATCTGTCTGTTTTTTATTTTCTCATACTTGTTAACTTCCAGGTCATTTTTAAACTTTTGAGTGCCTTCTCTTTAAGTTTACCTTAACAATCCTGTATTTCTGACAGATGAGAGCTGGGCACACAGTTAGCACTTATCAACTATTTATTGAGAAAATGATAATAATTCTTTCTTTCACACAAATAAATGAACAAATTGTGATCTTTTCTTTTGAGATAATACACATATTTACATTTAGTAGTCTTGTTGATGCACTCCTCCCCACTACTTTATGGTATGAAAGATAAAACGTAATTTAACTCACTCCAATACTTTTCTTTTAAAGGGAGCATTAGGGGAAAAAAAAAACTATCAAAGATGGCCATAGTTACTATTCTCTGAAATGCATCATTGTTTATTTAATTTTTGTTGTTATTTTCTACTCATTGCCATGTTTCATTTCCCCAGAAACTATAAATTTTTAAAAGCTGTTGATAATGCCACTAAAATAATCTCAAACTTTGGACTTCGAGAGATATGTAGTTACCTAGAAAAATTTAAAGGAAGGCCAGGAACATTGGCTTAATGAAACTAGAAGTTCTCAAGTGTTTAAGTACCGTGTTTTAATAAATATCTGTTGATCTGAAGTTAGGTCCTTAGAAACAGATTTTCAGTTCTGTATGCTGTTTTCACAGGAAATAGGAGATCCTACTGGGGAAGTCCTGCACTGAGGGGACAGGGTGCTGGGGATAGAACACAGGACCTCAAGCATACTAGGCAAGTGCTCTCCCACTGGATTCCAGCCCCTTCTCTGGGGAAGCCCTCTTTTTAAGGTGATGCCAGAGCTAAGTTCTTAAAGACCAGTAGCATCAGAGGGTATAGAGAGATTTTATGGAGAGAGCACATAACAAAAGTCATAGAAGTGTTAATTTTCCAGATTAAAAGATTTTTTCTTAATTTCAAAAAGTTTGATTATTCTTTTTTAATTGACAAAGTAATATGTTTAAAAGTAGGCATTCTTTTTACTTTGAACTCCCAGTTTTCCCAGGATGAGTTTCTTGTATGTTCTTCAGAATCAATCTGTAAGAATATATACTTAAAAAAAGTAAGTAGAATCATATCATATACCTTGTGTACTCAAGTTTTCCTTTTTTTTCTTTTTTTTTTTTCTCAGTGGTGTATCTTGAAAATCTTTTGTAGGAAGCTTTTGGAGAATTTTACATAAAGGAGTTACATGATCAATTCCATATTTTCTGTAGTCATAGCACTGATGTCCATATGGAAGATGGTTGTGATCAGTGAAGAGTGGGAGGACCTGTGTTAGAATGATGAACATTAGGGATAGAAGCATCTCTACATAACACAAGTTGCTATCAACCTGAAACTAGTAGCACTCCCGTATTAGATCACATTGCAGGTGATACTGCCTCCCCAGACATATTTAGAAGTGTACAGTAGTTATCAGAGTAGCTGGGGAACTCTACTGTCATTTGATTGATGGGGCCAGTGATGCTAAATGTCCTACATTGCTCAAAATGGTCCTGTACCATTTTGACAGTCCTATACCCTACCTTTTGAGGGTTTACTATTTGAGAGTGACTAAAAACAGAAAAAAACATTTGGAGTTCATGGAAAACTTAAATAAGGGAAAGGGAATATCATTCTAAAAACTAGGAGAACCGAGCTCTGAAAATTATTTTCTGTAGGAAACAAAAGAAAATTTTAGAAAAGTCTATCAGTCTCAGATACAAGAAGTAGTTTCCAAGCTAGATCCAGCCCTATCAACAACATGTTTTGTATAGTCTACACATTGTTTTTAGAAAATTTAGATGATTTACCACCATTTAAAAATAGATTTCATGTAAAAATTCAACTCTGTAGCTTCTCTTGAAAAATCAGATCTTTCAGCAGAAAAGTTGAATTGCCATTACACCTTTTCTGCCTTTTAGACATTTGAGTTTGCAGTCCCTTCAATAATGTGTGATAAGATGGACAAACAGACATTTTTCACAGGTTGCAGAATCAAAAGAAAAATGAAGAGAAGTGGCTATGGAACTTGCCTGTGCAGAGATCTAGTCTGAGAATTATATCTGACTTTGGAGAAACCACATTTAAAGTGTAAATCATTCTAAGGTTGCTTTTAAGATCACACACACCCACACACACCCACACACACACTACAAAATAGGCATCCATGCCAGGTGGGAGGAGCTGCAGAGCCACAGAATAGGGTGTTGGAGCTTGAGCAAGTTGGGAGTGTATGAGATGGGGGAGACCATCTGTATGGGATCTCAGGCAAGAGGCCTTCCCTGCAGAGGGGCAGCTGTAATGGGATGTCGACTTGCAAGTAGGTTGAGTAGAGTCTCTACATGTGAGTAGTACTAAAAGAAATCAGGGCTCTTTAGAGAAATGATTATGGTAGTCAAAGAACAAGATAAATCTGGGACTTGTGCCATAAGGCAAGAAAGTGTTCTAAGAATGATGGAGACATGTCCAAAAAAACACCTTAATGATCATAACAGATTTTAACTCATTTTATAAGATAGGAAAACTTGAGGAAATAAATAAATGAATAAATGTAAAGTATGGTGAAGAACAGAACATTTACATAGTTCCAAGTTATAGCCCTACAAGATTCTTATTGGTTAAAAAAGAGAAAAAAAATAATCTCTATGACAAAGTTTTGCAGATTGCATCTTAAGTGTCCAAGTTAACATCACCAATAATAAAATCAGAGTTGTGTTGCCTGATAGGATGCTGTGAGAACAGCATCCACTTATGTAATATTCTTACCAAAGATGCATGGCCTGAATCTAATTATAAACCACAGAGAAACCCAAATTGAGGGATGTTCCCATACAAAATAACTATCCTGTGATATTCAAAAGTGTCAAGGTCTTAAAAGTCAAAGAAAGCCCAAAACCTTTCCAGACTGAAGGATACTAAAACATGGCAACAAAATATAGCCTGTGATTCTGAACCAGATGACAGAACATAAATGGGTTCTGAGGATTAACTGTTAATGATGAATTAGCACTAATTTTCTGATTTTGTTGATTGTGTTCTAGTTACCTTGGAAACACCCTTGTGTTGTAGGAACGATATGCTAATATGTTCAGGAGATAGCATGGTGTGTACAACTTAATCTCAGGTGTTTCCAGATTTTATAAAGCTTGTACTTTTCTTGGAACTATTCTGTAAATTTAAGATTATTTTCAAATTGAAACAAATTATTGAAAAATTTATAAAACTATTTATGAATACAGAAAAATGTGCCTGGGGATATTTTGCCACAACATGCATTTTAATTTGGGTATCTATTACTTAATGACATCATTATTGCTGGTTAAAATAAATGGTGCAGAGGTAGTAGTAGGCTGTTTGTTACTTGGGGGTATCATTTTCTATTTCTTTTTTTTTTTTTTTTTTTTTTTTTTTTGGGGGGGTGGTGGTGCTGGGGATCGAACCCAGGGCCTTGTGCTTACAAGGCAAGCACTCTACTGACTGAGCTATCTCCCCAGCCCCGGGTGTTTGTTACAAGACCTCAGATTGTGGAAAATCTTTTAAATAGTTTTGCTGGAAATAATTAGCAGGAACTATAATATATATTATAATAGTCTATAATAAACCAATGTGAAGATTTAGTTTTAAAGTTATAAATGTTTTACATGATATTTATTTATATATGCTGTCTTAAAACAGTTTGAACGTTTGGAATTATAAAATAGAATTTCTTAAGGTAGGAGTAATTTTTTTATATTTTGGGATTTTTTATTGTTTGGCTATTTGTAATTTTTCTATAAATGAGATTATACCAATAATAATTTTTGAAGGTTTTATTTTATTTGTGTTTAACATGGCTTAAGTAAAAATTTTTTTTTCTTTTTTTTTTACGGTGCTGGGGTTTGAACTCAGGGCCTTGTGCTTTTGAGGCAAGCACTACACCAACTGAGCTCTATTCCCAACCCTTTAGTGAAGTTTTTGATTCCCCTCAGATTAGGTAAATTTTACTTGTTTGCTGTATTGTATTTCCTTCTATTTTTCATATTAAGATAGTTGACCCCTAAATGGATGAATGAATGAATTATAAGGAAGAAGAAAAAATAACTATATATAAAAGTAAGATATGTATCATGAGAGTAGTCTGGGTCTCAAATTCCAGGTGACATAGGGAAATAAAGAGGGGCTGGAGGTATAGGTCAGTGGTAGAATGCTTACCTAACTTGGGTGATGTCCTAGATTCAATCCTCAGTACTGCAAAATAAATAATTAAAATGGAGGAAAAGGGCTTTAAAAGAGATAGAATTCCAGTCTTAATTTTGATAATTAGAAAACAATATAAGCTAAAGCATATTTTAAAAATATATCCACTAGTTTAAAGCAATTTATATACCTTCTGAGCCATGAAAGTATAAAAGCAAACAAAATGCAATTTATAAGACTAAAAGTCAAAACACAAAGAAAAATTTAAACCAGAATATACTTAATTATATGAGAAAATGCTGTAAAAACTGTGTACAAGATGACCCCAATTTTGCATGTGTTTGTTCTGTATGACATAGTTATATAAAGGAGAATGAAAGGAAAATAAGAGTGGCTTCCTTTAGGAGGTGAAATTCTATTTTCTTTTTTAAACTTTTTAAAATACTTAATAAATCAATATGTATATGCATAATATAGTAGATTGTGCATATCCCAACAAGTGTTCTTTAAAAGTTAAAATGTAATCTGCTCTATATTTTATATTCTGAAATAGAGTTTTTTCAGTGGGAAAATCTGTTTATTTCTAGGCTCATTGGTGGGCAGTATTACTCATGGGAATTGCCTTGATTATGTTAATGGCTGGATTTATCAAGATATGTAGTGTTCATACTCCAAGTAGTAATCCAAAGTTGCCTCCTCCTAAACCACTACCAGGTAAGTATAGTTGAACAAAGTATATTTTTATATAACTCACAGCTATTTAGCAGGTGAATTGAATTAATGAGACTTTATTTATAGAACTTTCTCTTTGAGAATGAAATCACTGGATGAATGATTTAGTTGATGTTTAAGTGTGCTTTTTATGAACCCAGTCTAGCTAATGACTGTCAGTTTATTGCTAATATATCTTGAGTATCTAAAAATATTTAAAAACTAGAAATTTTTATTTTGGATTGATGTTGTTTTCTTTCATATTCTGATATTTTCCCTTGTTTTTATTGTGGTAGTTATTATGGTTTAGATATGAGGTGTTCCTCCAAAGCTCAAGTGTAAGAACTTAAGAGAGTGAAATGATTGGGCTATGAGAGCCTTACCCTACTGAGGGCATTAATCCATCAGATTAACTGGGCAGTGACTGAAGGCAGGTAGGAGATGACTGGAGGGGGTGGGTTGCTGCTTTCCTCCTCCACACCCTTCTGCCATGATATTCTGCCTTGTCTTGGGCCCAGAGCAATGTTGTTCGCCGTCAGTACACCGAGACCTCTGAAACTGTGAGCACCAAATAACTTTTCCACCTCTAGAATTGTTCTTGTCAGGTCTTTTGGTCACAGTAGTTAGGCTAGTTTTAAATTATTGGTCTTTCTATTTTAAATAGTTGTGTTCCTGTTATTTTAATAACAGAAGTATTTTCTAGCATGAAATTCTTTTTTTCCAGGGGTGAAGTTTATGGGAAATATATATATAGAAGCCAGTCTGAGTGAGAGTCTTAGGATAGTGGTTTCAGTCATCAAAGAACCACAGTCAAGTAGTCTCCATCCCTGGAAACAATTCCTTGATTTCCACTGTTTTCCTCTCAGGAAGACACAACTTTAGGAAGGAATTCTCTTTAGGTTTGCTGTGGCATTTGGAGAAGAAATCACTGCTCCAGATTTGGTCCTCATCTATTTATCCCTCCCCTTGTCCAAAGTATTTGTGACTTTTATGCTGCTTTCAGGACATCTATTCATTACAGGTATGGGGGCAGACATAGCCCAAAGCAATTGCAGGAGAGTCAGAGCTCTTCTACTGTGTATCGCCCTACAAAAGTAGTTCAAAACTAGGCATTTTTTTTCTTTCCTATTTAAATTTTTTTTTTTTTTTTTGGTACTGGGGATCGAACCCAGTGTCACTTAACCACTAAACCATATCCTTAGCCCTTTTTGTTTTGTATGTCAAGACAAGGTCTCGCTAAGTTGTGTAGGGCTTCACTAAGTTGCTGAGGTTGGTTTTGAACTCATGAGCCTTCTGCCTCAGCCTCCCAAGTCACTGGGATTTTGGGAATGTACTATTGCTCCTGAGTTGGAAATTTGATTTTGATATTATTGCTTTTCTTAAATTCACAATGTTAGTTTTAAGGAATTTCTGAAGGCCACATGATACTTTTTAGCAATTTAGTTACCATAAATTGTGGTCCTGTTCAAGTAAAACAAACACTTTACTTGTGTATTGATTTCATTTTGAGGAAATAATACCTTTAAAAACTGGCTGTCATTTATTGAACTTTCACAAGTAGTCCCAAGTACTTTTACAGGAATTGTAAAATCTTCACAACACACTGTCTGGGTTAGTTGTCATTCCTCTTTTACAGACTAGACTTCTAAGTGTCAGAGAAGTTTAGTCATGTGCTCAGACACATGGTAATTTAATCATGCATTTTTTTTTTCAGAATCTGTGATATTAATCTAGATTAATCTGTCTATTTTGACTTGAACATTTGAAAAGTGACTTGTCTCAACTGAGATGTGCTATAAGTGTAAAATACATACTAGACTTTGAAGATAGTATAAAAATGAAATATTTTATTAATAATTTTTCATATTGAGTACATCTTAAAATTGTTTTCAAATCTTGTTTCTTTTCTGTGACTACCAGAAAATGTGAAACAATTTATGAGGCTCATATTTCTGTTGGATAGTGCTTATCTCTGGCCTTTCTTACTGAAATAGCAGCTTTGCTTTTAAAAATTTGAAAGCTCAGTTGGTGAACTATTTTGCTTTTGTTTATAATTCACAGGCACTTTAAAGAGAAGGAGACCTCCACAGCCCATTCAACAACCCCAGCGTCAGAGGCCCCGGGAGAGTTATCAAATGGGACACATGAGACGTTAATTGCAGCTTTTGCCTTGGTTCTTCCTAGTGCCTACAATGGGAAAACTTCACTCCAAAGAGAAACCTATTAAGTCATCATCTCCAGACTAAACCCTCACAAATAATAGTTGAAGAAAAAATGGCAAGAGATCATGTCCTCAGACCAGGTGGAATTATTTAAAATTTAAAGCCTGAAAATACCAATTTGGGGGGGTGGGGTGGAAAAGAAACCCAATTTTCTTATGGACAGATATTTTAACCTAATGGCACAAAGTCTTAGAAAATTATAATGTGCCCCGTGTTCCCTGTTCTTCGTTGCTGCATTTTCTTCACTTGCAGTCCAACTTGGCTCTCAATAAACTTCACAAATTGACATATATATATTTTTTTCAACTGCCAGTCAAGGCTTGGAGGCTCGACCACCTCAACATTGGAGACATCACTTGCCAATGTACATACCTTGTTATATGCAGACATGTATTTCTTATGTACACTGTATTCTGTGTGCAATTGTAAACAGAAATTGCAATATGGATGTTTCTTTGTATTATAAAATTTTTCCGCTCTTAATGAAAAATTACTGTTTAATTGACATACTCAGGATAACAGAATGGTGGTATTCAGTGGTCCAGGATTCTGTAATGCTTTACACAGGCAGTTTTGAAACAAGAATCCATTTACTCTTTTATTATGATAGAGTTGGTTCTTAGCTTCATTTTTTCTTTATCAAATGGCTGCTATGAGCATGAGTGACTGTGCTGAGGAACACACTTAAGTGTTGTGCAAACTGGACATAAGCAGCATTCTACTTCAGAGGTTGATTCTTTGTGTAAGTGTCTGATTTCTGCTTACATATTTTAAACTTTCTAATTCAATTCCATTTTTTAACTGGTAGGTGAAATTTGATTCATACTTTGGTAGGAATTATGTCCATGAAATGATTCTTTTTATTTGTAGCCTACTTTTTGTGTTTTCCCGTATATCTCAAGTATGCTAATTATGTTTTTGTCTGATATGGAAAAGAAAAGCTGTCTTTATTGAAATATTTGAATAGTTTTTTCAGCATATCATCACTGATCATAGGTAACCACTAAAGATGAGTAATTTGCTCAACTAGTAGTTAAAATTGTAGATAGGCCTTCTGACATTTTTTTTCCTAAAATATTTTGACAACAGTGAAGGTGAAACAGCACAATGTCCCATTCCAAATTTATTTTTTAAGCAGATGTAAATAATTGGCATTTTTAAAGAAAGAGAAAGCAAAAACATTTAATGTATTAATAGGCTTATTGCTATGCAGAAAATGGAAGGGGGCTTTACAAAAAATTTAAGCTTGTGACATATTTATTGCTTCTATTTTCCAGCTACATCACTTAAATTAGAAGTAAACATCTATGATTTTCCTGGCTTCACATAGAGGCAAATTTAGGGAAGTTGAACAGATTTCTGTGTTTTGGCTTTTTTTTTTTTTTCTTCCTTTTTTCTTAAGAGTATAAGGTTTACACAATCATTCTCATAATGTGACGCAAGCCAGCAAGGCCAAAAATGCTAGAGAAAATAATGGGATCTCTTCCTTGTAAACTTGTACAGTATGTGGTGACTTTTTTCAAAATACAGCTTTTTGTACATGATTTAGAGACAAATTTTGTACATGAAACCCCAGATAGACTATAAATAATTCTAAGCAAACAAGTAGGTAGATATGTATGAAATTGCTTTTAAATCATTTAAATGCCTTTGTTTTTGAGCTGTGCAAAGGTTGGAAGTGGGTTTGCATTTCTAAAATGGTGACTTTTATTCTGCAAGAGTTCTTAGTAACTTCTTGAGTGTGGTAGACTTTGGAACATGTAAATTTTTTGCTTGTCATGTTATCCTGTGGTAGGGTTTTGGCAGGTACACACTGCCATATTTTATTTTGAGTCTTAAGTTAAAATGTTTTCTGAAAAGAGATACATGCACTGAACTCTTTCCACTGCAAATCAAGATGTGGTAAAAATGAAAAGATCGAGAAAATGAGATCTAATACTACTGTCAGTTTAATGTCCACTGTGTTTTATACAGTATCTTTTTTGTTCACTTTGGAAATTTTTACTAAAAATTGCAAAAAATAAAGTATTGTGCAAAGATGTAAGGTTTTTTGAAACTTGAAATGCATTAATAAATAGACTTGATGAAATCAACTTGAAGGTTCTATACTCTTTGAATTCTGAGAACGATCAAAAAAATCTCACAGGCAACTTTTCCTTACTAAATGAAAGGAATGGTTAAGCAGGAAGAAGTTCGTTCCCTTCCACATAAGCAGAAGTTAACTTTATTCCCAGTTTTTAGTCCACGTAGAAAATTTCCAATTGGATATCTTTGTATTTACACATAATGAACATTTTAAAGACACCTAATCTTAACTACTTTTCACTGTTTCTAATCAATATTCAGTGCTTATCTTGGAAGAAGAGCTGAGCTTTGTGGTCTTATTTAGATGTATTTTTCAGAGTTCTGAATGCTAAGTAATTCATTTATTTCAAAAGTATAGTTTAATGATAAGTATATTTTAAAAGTTTTTGCCAACATTTTCCTATTGTCAGATTCATCACAAATAGAGAATTGACGTTTTCACATTTTCTAGAAAAGGAATTTTAGCTGGATGTGGTGGTGCCCATCTGTGATCCCAGTGAGAAAAGGCTGAGATAGGATTATCACAAGTTAGAGGCCTCTCAACCTCACAACTTAGCAAGACCCTGTCTCAAAATAAAAATAAAAATGACTATAGATGTAGCTCAGTAGTAGAGTACCCTGGGTTCAATCCCCAGCACCACCCCCACCAAAAGTAGGTCTGTGAATATTACAGAAATGAAGTATCTAGAGCATAAAAATGTTGAGGATACTTTGAAAAACAATACTGATCATATAAAGCTGTCTTTTCCTTAAATAAGTCCTTCTCAAAATTGCATGATATTGTCTGACACAACAAAGAATACTATGTCCAAAACTGTAATAATTTTTTTGTTGGTTCTGTTTGTAAATTGGTACTGGAATTTAGGAAACTGCCCCAAAATAAATGCATACGTAAAATTCCAGACAGAATATAAACAAGTAAAAATAGCAAATTTGCAATTATCTGAAATAATAAATGCTGATAGTTTCATAAATAACATATTAATTTTGAAGGTCCCAAATTAGCAAAGTAACTCTACTGTACAAGTAGTGCCTTTTAACTATTTAACAAACATTACTCATTTGTAGCTAGTCTCAATTAAAAAAAAAAAAAATTGGCAGATTACTCCACGCAGCGCCTTTTCTAGTCTTATAATTCCTTTTCTTTCTTCCTTTTTTTTCTTTTTCAGTCTTGTTTTTTTGAGAACTATCAAAAAGCTTCTCCCAGGAAACTTTTCCTACTAAATGAAAGGAATTAGTCTTTAACATTTTATGATTGGGATACTTCATTTTTGTCATAGTCACAGACTGGTGAAAAATAATGATTTATTCAAACTGAACAATTCAGTCTCTCTTTGGGTAGTCTGTATACTTTAGGACTTAGTGATTATTATTTCTCAAAAGAGGGGATTGGCAGCTGTGAAATTGTGGGTGCTTGTGCTTGAAAAGCCTTTAATTTCTCATTATTTCTAATAAGAGGTGTCAGGTTCATGGGTTCAAAGAAGATACAACTATCCACATTTAAAGGCTGAAGGGTTCCCATAACCAAAGGGCAAGCTAGCTGTAGTTTTATGTTTTTTTTTGGCAGTGCTGGGGATTGAACCCAGGGCCTTGTGGATGTGAGGCAAGCACTCTACCAACTGAGCTATTCCCCAGCCCTAGCTGTAGTTTTAAAATAGCTGCCAGGTATGGTTCATCTTCAGAGAAGTCACTAAAGTTGTAAGAAGTTTTCATTTCCAAAACTATTTTTGACTTCTGAGAAACTAAAAGGATCATCAGTTTGTCCCACAGAGCTCAGCTTTGGTTTCAGCTTTTTTTTTTTTTTCTTGATTAAAAAACTTCCAAGCCCAGCATGGTAACATGCACCTGTAGTCCCAGCTGCTGCAGAGAGTGAAGCAGGAGGATCACTTGAGACCAGGAGTTCAAGACCAGTCTAGGCAACATAGTGAGACCCTGTCTCCAAAAAAACAAAACAAAGCAGGCATAGTGGCACACTCCTGTAATCCCAGTGACTCAAGAGGCTGAGACAGGAGGTTTGAAAGTTCAAAGCCAACCCTAGCAATTTAGCAAGAAGACCTTGTCTCAAAAATAAAGGACTGGGAATGTGGCTCAGAGACTAAGTGCCCCTTGGTTCAATTCCTGGTACCAAATCAAAAACAAAACAGATTTGATTGACTTTACCCATTAATAGTTAAGTTTTTCAATTACTGTTTCTGAATCCAACTCTTTCTGTTATTAGGATGCAAATTGAGTCCTTGTGTTTTACATTGCTATATTGTTTGTAGATATGTGTACTATTTTCTTTAGAAATTCATGTACTTTATAATTGATAAGCTTTTTAGAGTATTTGTTCTCTTCTACAAAAAACAACAGGATGCTAGTTAAAAATAGATGGTTAAGCACAATATTTATCAGCTTCTGCTCTTTCCTGAAGTCTCTGCTACAATGACAACAAGAATAATCCTACAAGGACAAGGTGAATTGAGAAGATAACGAGAACAAAATTTTGGAAGCTGGGAAGCAAGTGGATCCTGTCTGACTTTGCAGACTGACCCAAGGAAGCCAAATCCTAAACCAGCTGGAAACACAGAGAATGATCTTGTCCATTTGGGGACATAACCATTGAGGTGTTTTTAAATGTTCATTACTAAAAGCATAATACACTTTTGTAACTCACCTTTCTTATTTAATAATACATTGATATTGTATCTACATTATCTTAAAGACTGTAAACATTTCATTCTATGGATGTACTATACATTTTTAACATTCATCACGTCTGCATTGTTTGGATATTTACATTCCAAAGTGTTCATTATTTTAAATAATCCTATGTGGAAATCCTAAACCTAATAAAATAAATTCCTAAAAATGGAATTTGGGGGTTACAGGTTTTTTAAAGGTCATTGAGAAGAAAAGAATATTATATTGTCTTTCTCTGTTAGCATATAATTTTTAAAAAAGTAAAAAAATATTAGAGCCCCACACAACACACAATTACTAGAAACGATAGTGGAAATATTTATGCTTAATTGATTTTATTAGCTTTGTACATAATTCAAATGAATGTCAAATTTAGTATCCAGTTGTGGTCTCAAAATAACATTTTCTTGAAAGGTATTGGACTCCCTAGAATAAGTGACTAATTCATGGTGTAAAGATTTGTATAAGGGCCTAGAAAACTTGTCATACCAGAGGTCTGCCAAAAAGATTCAGGAGAGGCCTTGAAGTTAATTTTAGCATCAGCAAGAATAACATCTGCAAGAAAGTAAAACACATTGAATATGTTTTGCAAACTTTAACCTTTGGAATATGCTTTTAAAGACATATCCAGCTAACGAGTTAATGAAAAATGATAGGTTATCACCATTTTATCCCCAGTGATGGATAACCTAGACAAAAAAATCACCCAGTGACTCCTAACCTCACAAAGAGCTATCAGACCCAATGTCTAATGGAAGTTATATGTCACACAACATTTACGAAGTAGTTGGCCAAAAGTCAAATCTGATCCTGATCAAGCTTTCAGACCACTTTAATAGGAATACAGGGGACAGAGGGGCTATGTCAGCAAAACCCAGACACTGGAAAATACAGAACAAATAACCCTGTTTCTTCAGCAAAAAATGCAAGTAAAAAAGAAAAAGATGAATTAAAAGAGATTTCAAAGATACATATACCAAGAAAATTTATGGACTTATTTGGATCCTGATTTGAACAAACTTTAAAAATAAGAGACCATTGGGGAAATATGAACATAGGCGTTTTTACGACTAATTTAATGGTTATATTTTTAGAAAGCCCATATCTTTTAGAGATACAAGTTGAAATATTTAAAAGTGAAATGATATTTAAAGATTTGTTTTTAAAATAATTGAAGTAGAATATATAACAAGTATTGCAGTTGGTTAACCTGTGAAGATAACAAGATTGGCTGTGACTTGATAGTTGTTGAAGCTGAGCAATGGGTACTTAGGAATTCATCAAACTATTTTCTTTACCTGTATTTATATTTGAAATTTTCCATAAAAATGTTTTAATTGTGAATTGAATTCATAGCCTTTATTCATTATTGTATATTGTAGCCATAATTCATGATAATAACATTCATAATGATTTTATAAGGATTTTATTTAGTGAAATTGAACTAGTCAAGCTAACATAATTATATTCTGCTCCAGTTACAATGAATGATCACTTGATTTTGACTGCTGGGGTGAACTTTTGAAGCTGTCAGTCATTCAGCAATCTTAGTAAGAGGACCATTAGGTTCCTCCTTGCTCCCTTAGTTTTTTTGTGGAATTTGCTAACTATTTAAGGAATTTCTACTAAACATGTGAGGGAGTATAGTCAGGTTCATTCACATTAAACTTGTGTGCCCCACATTGGAATAAATATTGAATGGTTCAGTAAACTTGTTTCTTCTACCCTTTCTTGTTTAAATAATAAAGATCTGTGGAGGTAGAACTGTATCTTTAAAGAAGACACTTTGGAATTGCCTTTTTTTAGTCAATGTAAAGAACTTTTGAATAAGTTGTCTTATATAAAAATGCTATCAGGAGTTGGGGGTTTATCAATTTTTTTTTCTTTTGGTGGAACTTGGGATTGAACCCAGGGCTTTGTGTATACCAGGCAAACACTCTACCAGCTGAGCTTTATCCCCATCCCAGGGGACTTAGCTTATTGCCTACTTTGCATGAGGCCCTGAGTTCTATCCTCAGCCCTGAAAAAAGAAAGTGTAAGTTCTACTGTCACATGAGTTTTAGAAGTTATTTGGGAAAAATGAAGACTAGTTAGTAATAATTTTGTCTTTCTATGTTTTAGAATCCTTTTTACCTCTGCCTTTTGGGCTTGTGAGTTAACCCTTGAATTTCTAAATACAGTTTCAGTTTTTGTCAATTAAGGTTTCAATATATTGTGATTAACTTGTTATTATGTAGTTTTGTGATTGTGGTTAATTTTCATTTTTCATAAATACCTGTAGGCAGCACCTTCGATTAAGTGAACTGGTCTGTTAATCATTTTTCCCTTCTCATCTGATATCATGTGAGAACATGTTTGAAATTTAATGCATATGCCAGTGTGTGTGGCCAGTTACCTGTCATTCATTGGACAGGTATTTTTTTAAAATTTATCTTGGCATTTCTTTTTATTTTTTTATTTTTTTATTTTTACAGACTGCATTTTGATTCATTGTACACAAATGGGGTCCAACTTTTTGTTTCTGTGGTTATACACGATGTAGATTCATACCATTTGTGTAATCATTTATGTACATAGGGTAATGTCTGTCTCATTCCACCATCTTTCATACCCCCGCTCCCTCCCTCTCTCATTTCCCTCTGTGTAATCTAAAGTTCCCCCATTCTTCTCTTACCCCCAACCTCCCTACCCCCATTATGTATCATCATCCAATATATGGAAAACAGTATGGCGATTCCTCAGAAAACTTGGAATGGACCCACCTTTTGACCCAGTTATCCCACTCCTTGCTTTATACCCAAAGGACAGGTATTTCTTAAGCACTTTGTTGTGCCAAATCCTCTGCTAGAAGACAAAAATAACACAGTGAACTTCACTGCTCGGCCCCAGTGAAGCTTAAGTTCTGTGGATGAAATAAGCATTAATCAAATAATCATGTGAATAAATGTATAATTCCAAACATGATAACATGGTCTTCAGTGATCCAAGAGCTGATAAAACAAGGGAGGCCCCAGGGAGGAGGTAGGACCTGGTAAGAAGGGTCGGGGAATGAATGCTCTGTGATAATGATGCTTGGACCCAAGTTTGAAGAATGAATAGAGGATAGGTGGGGTTTTAAATAATACTGAATTGGTTATGTATTGAGCACCAGTGGCTAATTTTCTTTGGATAAAGGAACTATGTTTGGCTCTTGGTTGTATTATATGTAAGCCTAGCCATTCAGATCCCTTTATTTTTTAAATGACTTTCTTATCCTTTTTTTCCCCTAGCATTGTATTCATTTGTTGAAGAACTGGCATGCACTTTGGCAGATTCAAAGTTGGTATTTCTTCTGAGGGTGTTGGCCCAACAGTGGAGGTTGTGAAACGCTCTTAGCTTTTCAGACCTGACTTCTGTATCATGACTGCTGTTAACTTGGAATCAGGACATGTAGTCTACCAGGCTGACTGAGGTGGTGTCCTGCTGATTTGCTGCATGGTGAAATTCTAAACATTCTTCTATCCTGACACATACCACATTGCCATGTAATGCTTCCTCATCTTAGGCCAAGGTTTTAAGAGAATCGTTTATACTCAGTCGCTACTTCAATTCTCAGTCACTTAACAACCTACTGTAATGTGTCCTCACAGCGCTCCTGGGACTTCAGTCCATGCTCTAAGGAAGCTCGTAGACTAATGGAAGGTAAGAAACCAACAGTTGGAATATAGAGGAATCTGTGTTAGAAACCATTGAAACTCAGGGCAGCTGAACTCAGAGGAGAAGCATTCTGAGCAGGGCATGTACAGGGAAGAGCCAAGATCATGACCCAAAGGAAATACACTGGAACTGGATTTTGGAGTTTCAGTAAAAGTTTACTGTAACTAGGCCAACCCTACTGTCACAAGCTTTTAAAAATAATGTATTTGTAGGACTGTTCCTTAATTGTTTCTTGTTTGGTCATACTTTTAGGCCCCAGTATGATGTTCCCTCTGCCTGGCTTGTCCCTTCCCACTTGTTTCTAATGTAGGACTACTTTATTAAATTTCCATTTCCTTGAACTGGCTATAGTGGATGTATAATAAACATTTGTGTTTCAATAAAGAAAATAAACTTTGTAAATAGGCAATGAAACTGATCTCACAGGATGAAAGACATGAGAATGTATTACTGACAGCCATATTTCTGATATCTCTGATTCTATGTCCCCTTCCTTTTCAAACCCCTGAAGAAAAATTTTCTTTGGAATCTAATGTGCACCAATTTTATAGAATATAAAACATACCCAGCATGGTTTGCATAAATGGAAAAAGCACAGTTGAGCTTTGGAGCATTTAAGTACAAATGTTAACTTGTGATAGAAAAAGATAGGACATAGATTCTGAAAACTCAAATTAGAAATTATATGGTTAGGCCCTAGCTTCTTTTTGTTTGTGGATCAATGTTTTCTTTAGCTAAATCGTGTATGGAATTCCCACCCTCCACCTAGGCTTTTAAAACAAATATTCAGAAAAGAAAAGTTAGGTTGTGGTCCCTAGAGTCAAATGGAGATGTTGAGTTAAATATGAACTGTTTTTTGGTGTATTTTTATTGTTTTTTGTTGTTGTTTTGTTTTTTTCTGAGATGGGATCTGGAAATGTTACCCAGTCTTGAACTCCTGGGCTCATGCAATGCCCTGGCTCAGACTCTGCAATAATTGGGACTACAGACATTCGTCACTGCCCAGGTATTTCACTTATTTTCATTTATTTATTTATTTTAATGAGGTACTTCTGAGAGCCTCTACTACATACTTCATACATCATAGAAAATGTCTAGATTGATATATTGAAAGCAGTTACTTCTGAGCCCTGGGATTAATGGTTTGGAGAGAGGAAAGAACTTATTTTTTCCTTTACACCCTTCCACACTACTTGAATTTTTTATCAACTCACACTGAGTTCTATGAGCCTCACACTGACTATAGCATGCAATGCCCCCAACTCTTCAACTGCTTTTCCCCCTGAAGAGTCTGGGTTTTACAGAACACACTGGGTAGTTCTGCTTTGATGGCTGGTACTTTGTAGTGTCCCCAGTCATGAATGGGTTCTCTTGACCTAAAGAATTCTCAGTGGGCTTGGGGTTTCATGTCTGTTACAATATGTGTTGCCTGCACATGGTTCACAGAGATTCTAAGGAGGGCCTTTAGCCTACTCCCTTACCCTACAAGATCTCTGCTTTCTGTGTGCTTGCTAAAATTGCTTGGGGCAGTGGTCTCCAATTTTCTTATCTTGCAGCCCATACTAAAAAATCTTGAGTACACTCTCCTAATTTGAAAATGTTTATTTCTGAATTATTCTAATGTGTTATTAGACTAGGACTATGTGTGTGTTAAAATATGCAAAAAATTAAGAGACGAGATAAAATTTAGCAGAAGTTATAATGTCTCTTTCCACATTCCAATAGATCATTTTGCACACACCTCAGTGCACACAACCTGCTTTGTAAAACTTTCAGACTTTAGAGACAGAAACTGCATACCTTCCGAGTCAACTAGCTGTCATCCTCTCCACATCCTGAATTAAGGATGGTTTTCAGTAGAACACCCGATTGCTGGAGAAGAATGCAAGCCTCTTCCTGGTATTGACTTTTAAAGAAGTTCAACATTCAGTGAGTAGAAAAAAACAAGTATTGATGCATAGGTATGGTATAGCTTCTTGTTTTTTTCATTTGTGAAAATACATATTCACAGAAAGTGTCTACATTGACACATTAAAGCTGTTATGTTATTTCTGAGTACTGGGATTAAAGGTCTTGAGAAGGAAGCACGACATTTTCTTTCTTTTTTTTAATGCCCTTCTACACAGCTTGAATTTTTAACAAACTGGATTTTTATAATAATTTTAAGATCACTAAGCATATTACCATGTCAACTATGTTACAATGCATTGCCAATGTTGATTGTTGAAGTTGGGTGATGGGTGATGGGTGTGTTGGGTTTTATTGTTCTGTTCTCCAATGTGCATTTTAGTATTTCCATAATAAAAAGGTAAAATAAGTGCTTTGCAAAAAGAGTCTATAGAAGTACCCCACACAAACAGTGATTATCGTAGGAGTGGGGAGAGGGAAAGAGAACTTCAGATACTTTCTCCCCAATATGTTCCATGAGTATGCCTGGCTTTTACAATGAAAAACCACTGAAACACACAAGCACACTCATATTGCAGAGTCCCAAGTGCAAAGAGTTTCACGTGTAGATAGGAATATAAAGTGCTTGTTTGACTTCCCAGATACTTGTTAGTTCCTGAGGGAATGTACAGAATGAATATGCAAGCCAAGTACTTAATGTGTAGGTCTCAGCTGTTCCATATTAAGGTCTTGAGACTTGTTTTTTTAATATAAGGATTGTCGAAGTTGTTATACAATTAAAACAAAGGTGAAGCTGCCAGGTAAAGCCAAGTGCCTCCACATGTCTCAGCTGCAGCAGGGTGGGCACACCTTGTGCCTGCTACTCACAACTTGCACTCTTAGTTGGTTACCAGGCTACATTCCACAAAAGGATGGCATCTTAAAGTACCTAAGTATGGCTGACTCTCACCTGGGGTCCAAGGGAGTTACTATGCAAAGGACATTTTGTGTTGTGGAGTGCAATGCTAGGCTGCATCATAAGCATACAGAATTTATAAGGAATTAAATGATGGTTCATTGGCTGTGTTATCTAGTAGAAGTTAAGTTCTGAGTAACTCATCTGTGAAATAAGAATAATGTTCTTAGCCATCTGAGGGGACTGTGATGTGAATTAAATGAGAATGTATGTAAAATACCTTCCATATGGTGGACACTCAAATGCCAATTATTTTTCATGTGAAAAACTGCTTATCAAATGGAGGACATTAAGCTTGTGAGCTGTTTTTACCTGATTTTAAGTATCTTCTTAAACATCTATGTTCAAGGATAACTGGCGTAGGGCTAATTCTTTTGCTTTTGCCAAGTTTAGGATTGATCTTATGTGTTAACTTTCTGTTGCTATAACAAAATACCTGAGATAATCAACTTACAAAGAGACATATTAGTTTTCTTTTATTATTATTTATTTATTTTTTATTCATTTTTATTGTAAACAAATGGGATACATCTTGTTTCTCTGTACATGAAGTAGAGGCATACCATTTGTGTAATCATACATTTACCTAGGGTAATAGTTTTTGATTCATTCTGTTATTTTTTTCTTGCCCCCAACCCCTCTCACTCCTCTTATCCTTCTATACAGTCCCTCCTTCCTCCATTCTTGCCCCGCTCCTACCCCCCATTATGTGTCATCATCCGTTTATCAGCGAAATCATTCGTCCTTTGGTTTTTTGAGATTGGCTTATCTCACTTGGCATGATATTCTCCAATTTCATCCATTTGCCTATAAAAATGCCATAATTTTATTCTTTATAGCTGAGTAATATTCCATTGTATATATATATACCACAGTTTCTTTATCCATTCATCAATTGAAGGACATCTAGGTTGGTTCCACAGTCTGACTATTGTGAATTGAGCAGCTATGAACATTGATGTGGCTGTATCTCTGTAGTATGCTGATTTTAAGTCCTTTGGGTATAGGCCAAGGAGTGGAATAACTTGGTCAAATGGTGGGTCCATTCCAAGTTTTCTGAGGAATCTCCACACTGCTTTCCAGAGTGGCTGCACTAATTTGCAGCCCCACCAGCAATGTATGAGTGTATCTTTTTCCCCACATCCTCTCGAACACCTATTGTTGCTTGTATTCTTGATAATCGCCATTCTAATTGGGGTGAGATGCAATCTTAGGGTACTTTTGATTTGCATTTCTCTTATTACTAAAGATGGTGAAAATTTTTTCATATGTTTGTTGATTGCTTGTAGATCTTCTTCTGTGAAGTGTCTGTTCATATCTTTAGCCCATTTGTTGATTGGGTTATTTGTATTCTTGGTGTAGAGTTTTTTGAGTTCTTTATATATTCTGGAAATGAGTGCTCTATCTGAAGTTTGAGTGGCAAAGATATTCTCCCACTCTGTAGGCTCTCTCTTCACATAGCTGATAGTTTCCTTTGCTGAGAGAAAGCGTTTTAGTTTGAATCTATCCCAGTTATTGATTCTTGCCTTTATTTCTTGTGCTATGGGAGTCCTGTTAAGGAAGTCTGATCCTAAGCCAACAAGTTGAAGGTTTGGACCTACTTTTTCTTCTATAAGATGCAGGGTCTCTGGTCTGATTTCAAGGTCCTTGATCCATTGTGAGTTGATTTTTGTGCAGGGTGAGAGATAGGGGTTTAGTTTCATTCTGTTGCATATGGATTTCCAGTTTTCCCAGCACCATTTGTTGAAGAGGCTATCTTTTCTCCCTTGCATATTTTTGGCCCCTTTGTCTAGTATGAGAAAATTGTATTTACTTGAGTTTGTGTCCGTGTCCTCTATTCTGTACCATTGATCTACCTGTCTGTTTTGGTACCAATACCATGCCGTTTTTGTTACTATTGCTTTATAATAGAGTTGAAGGTCTGGTATTGCGATACCCCCTGCTTCACTCTTCCTGTTAAGGATTGCTTTAGCTATTCTGGGTTTCTCATTCTTGCAGATGAATTTTATGATTGCTTGCTCTATTTCTGTAAGGTACATCATTGGAATTTTAATTGGAATTGCATTGAATCTGTATAGCACTTTTGGTAGTATGGCCATTTTGACAATATTAGTTCTGTCTATCCAAGAACATGGGAGATCTTTCCATCTTCTAAGGTGTTCTTTAATTTCTTTCTTTAGTGTTCTGTAGTTCTCGTTGTAGAGGTCTTTCGCCTCTTTTGTTAGATTGATTCCCAAGTATTTTATTTTTTTCGATGCTATTGTGAATGGGGTATTTTTCCTAACTTCTTTTTCTGAAGATTCATCACTTATGTATAAAAATGCATTGGATTTATGAGCATTGATCTTGTACCCTGCTACTTTACTAAATTCTCTTATGAGTTCTAAAGTTTTCTGGTGGAATTTCCAGGTTCCTCTAAATATATAATCATGTCATCAGCGAACAGGGATAGTTTGAGTTCTTCTTTTCCAATTCGTATCCCTTTAATTTCTTTGGTCTGTCTAATTGCTCTGGTTAGAGTTTCAAGGACCATGTTGAATAGAAGTGGTGAAAGAGGGCATCCCTGCCTTGTTCTAGTTTTTAGGGGGAATGCTTTCAGTTTTTCACCATTTAGAATGATATCGGCCATGGGCTTAGCGTAGATGGCCTTTACAATGTTAAGGAATGTTCCCACTATCCCTATTTTTTCCAGTGTTTTGAGCATGAAGGGATGCTGTATTTTATCAAATGCTTTTTCTGCATCTTTCGAAATAATCATGTAATTCTTGACTTTAAGTCTGTTGATATGGTGAATTACATTTATTAATTTCCAAATGTTGAACCAACCTTGCATCCCT
Source organism: Sciurus carolinensis (assembly GCF_902686445.1). Lineage (NCBI taxonomy): Eukaryota > Metazoa > Chordata > Mammalia > Rodentia > Sciuridae > Sciurus > Sciurus carolinensis. The sequence continues at coordinate 95,658,004 of NC_062214.1, forward strand.
GGGATAAAACCCACTTGATCGTGGTGCACTATCTTTTTAATATATTTTTGTATGCGATTTGCTAAAATTTTGTTCAGAATTTTTGCATCAATGTTCATTAAGATATTGGTCTGAAATTTTCTTTCCTCGATGTGTTTTCTGTCTGGTTTAGGTATCAGGGTGATATTGGCTTCATAGAATGAGTTTGGGAGGGTTCCCTCCTCTTCTATTTCATGGAATTCTTTGAGGAGTATTGGAATGAGCTCTTCTTTAAAGATTTTGTAGAACTCAACTGAGAAACCATCTGGTCCTGGACTTTTCTTTGTTGGTAGGCTTTTGATGACTTCTTCTATTTCATTACTTGAAATTGATCTATTTAAATTGTGTATGTCCTCCTGGTTCAGTTTAGATAATTCATATATCTCTAGAAACCTGTTGATGTCTTCGAGATTTTCTATTTTGTTGTAGTATAGATTTTCAAAATAGCTTCTAATTATGTCTGTTGTGATATTTCCTTGTTCATTCTGAACTTTAGTAATTTGGGTTTTCTCTTTCCTTCTCTTTGTTAGTGTGGCTAAGGGTTTATCAATTTTGTTTATTTTTTCAAAGAACCAACTTTTAATTTTGTCAATTTTTTTGATTGTTTCTTTTGTTTCAGTTTCGTTGATATCAGCTCTGATTTTAACTATTTCTGGTCTTCTACTACTTTTAGTGTTACTCTGTTCTTCTTTTTCTAGGACTTTGAACTGTAGAGTTAGGTTGTTTATTTGTTGATTTTTTTCTTCTTTTATTGAATGCAGTCCATGAAATAAATCTTCCTCTAAGTACTGCTTTCATAGTGTCCCAGAGATTTTGATATGATGTTTCTTTGTTCTCATTTACCTCTAAGAAGTTTTTTAATTTCCTTCCTGATGTCTTCTGTTATCCATTCATCATATAATAGCGTGTTATTTAATCTCCAGGTGTTGGAGTAGTTTTTGGTTTTTACTCTGTCATTTATTTCTAATTTCACTCCATTATGATCTGATAGAATACAAGGTAGTATCTCTGTCTTCTTGTACTTGGTAACATTAGCTTTGTGGCATAGAATATGGTCTATTTTAGGGAAGGATCCATGTGCTGCTGAGAAGAAAGTGTATCTGCTCTTTGTTGGATGGTATATTCTATAAATGTCCATTAAGTCTAAATTATTGATTGTGTTATTGAGATCTATGGTTTCTTTGTTCAATTTTTGTTTGGAGGATCTGTCCAGTGGTGAGAGAGGTGTGTTAAAATCGCCTAGTATTATTGTGTTGTGGTCTATTTGATTTCTGGAATTGAGAAGGATTTGTTTGACGTACATGGATGAGCCACTGTTTAGGGTATAGATATTTATGATTGTTATGTCTTGCTGATTATGCTTCCCTTAAGCAGTATGAAATGTCCTTCTTTATCCCTTCTGACTAACTTTGGCTTGAAGTCCACATTATCTAATATGAGGATGGATACTCTGGCTTTTTTGCTGTGTCCATGTGCATGGTATGTTTTTTTCCCATCCTTTCACATTTAGTCTGTGGGTATCTGTTTCTATGAGATGAGTCTCTTGCAGGCAGCAAATTATTGGATCTTTCTTTTTAATCAAATCTGCCAGTCTATGTCTTTTGATTGATGAATTCAGGCCATTAACATTCAGGGTTATTATTGAGATATGATTTGTATTCCCAATCATTTGGCTCATTTTTTTTTTTTTTTTTGAAGTGCTGGGGTTTGAACCCAGGGCCTTGTGCTTGCGAGGCAGGCACTCTACCAACTGAGCTATATCCCCAGCCCTCATTTTTTTTTTTGACACGACTTGGTTTATCCTTTATTTGACTGTTCCTTTAGGGTAGTTCCTCCCTTTGCTGATTTACATCATTGTTTTTCATCTCTTCCTCATGGAATATTTTGCTGAGAATGTTCTGTAATGCCAGCTTTCTTTTTGTATATTCTTTTAGCTTTTGTTTATCATGGAAGGATTTTATTTCATCGTCAAATCTGAAGGTAAGTTTTGCTGGGTATAAGATTCTTGGTTGGCATCCGTTTTCTTTCAGTGCTTGAAAAATGTTGTTCCAGGTCCTTCTAGCTTTTCGGGTCTGGATTGAAAAATCTGCTGATATCCATATTGGTTTCCCCCTGAATGTAATTTGATTCTTTTCTCTAACAGCCTTTAAAATTCTGTCTTTATTTTGTATGTTAGGTATTTTCATTATAATGTGCCTTGGTGTGGGTCTGTTGTCATTTTGTATATTTGGAGTCCTATAAGCCTCTTGTACTTGGTTTTCCATTTCATTCTTCAGATTGGGAAATTTTCTGATATTTCATTGAATAGCTTGTTCATTCCTTTGGTTTGTTTCTCTAAGCCTTCCTCAATCCCAATAATTCTTAAATTTGGCCTTTTCATGATATCCCATAATTCTTGTAGATTCTCTTCATGATTTCTTACCATCTTCTCTGTTTGGTCAACTTTGTTTTCAAGGTTAAATATTTTGTCTTCAATGTCTGAGGTTCTGTCTTCCAGGTGTTCTATCCTATTGGTTATGCTTTCTATGGAGTTCTTAATTTGGTTTATTGTTTCCTTCATCTCAAGGATTTCTGTTTTTTTTTTTCAATATCTCTAACTCTTTATTGAAATGATCTTTTGCTTCCTGTATTTGCTCTTTTAACTGTCGATTGGCGCGATCATTCAATGCCTGTATTTGCTCTTTCATCTTATCATTCAATGCCTACATTTGCTCTTTCATCTCCTCGTTTGCTTCCCTGATAGTTTTAATTATGTGCATTCTGAACTCCCTTTCTGACATTTCTTCTGCCATGCTGTCACTGGATTTTATTGCTATACCCTCTATGTTTGTTTGGGACATTTTCTTCCCTTGTTTTCTCATATTGTTCAGGTATCTACCCCTCTAGTAGTGAAACTCTGGAATATTGCAGATTTCCTTTATTGACTAATATTGTCTCTGTAAATTTCCAATAATTCACCTCTTAGCCTTCAGTAGTCTGAAGTCTTGGAGGAACTTGATAATGCGGTGCTCTACTAGGAAGTTGCCCCTCTAGGGGTGGTGGCCTTCAGGTGGGGTATATTCCCTGTCAGTGGGCAAAGGCACCTCCACTTGTTGACTGATGGTCAGCCAAAGGGGGACTAGACTGCAGACTGGGGCACGTCTGATCTGGACTTGTGTCTCTGGTTCTACTGCCCTGGTGGGAAAGCCTCGCCCAGTGGGGAAGACTCACTCGATGGGGAAGTTTCGCTGGGCATCTCTCCTCTGAGAAGTTCCCTTCGGTCCAGAACTACCTCCTGGACTGGAAAGCTGTCCTCTGCGATGTTCCCAGGGGTCCTGACCTACTGCCTGGGCTGGGAGCCTGGCCCTGCGAGGGATTCCCACTCTGAGCAGCCCTCCTCTGCTGTTCCCTGGGGACCGGAGCTACCGCCTGGGCTTCAGACCCTCACTCTTCGTGGAAGCCTCTTGCTGTGCGGCCTCCTCTGCAATGCTCCTGGTTGACTGGGTTCTTGGCTCCAGCAGGGGAGTCTCACTGGGCCATTCTACTCCACGAAGTTCCCTGCGTTTTCGGGACTACTGCCCCATCCAGGGAGCCCAACCAGTGGGAGAGACTCACCCGGTGGTTCTGAGTTGGTCCCGAGTCTCTCAATACCTCCTCTTCTTGACTCCTGGGTCTTGTCAGAGGTCCTCTAGTCTCCTGTTGGTGTCTCAGGAAGGGAGCTTCCCTTCCAATGATGATGGCCATGCCCTCAGGAATAATTCGAAATGCCTGCACCAGCCTATAAAGAAGCCTCTGGCCAGCTCCGCAATGGCAACAGACCTTGGTGTGGTGGTCAGGCAGGTCATTCAGTGATGGCCTCTGTGGTTGGCCTGGTGGTTGGGCGGGTTGGCTGCCCGTCGCCTAGTTCTGCAAGGCAGGCAGGTTGGGTTCCCGCCTGCTACCTCCGCGGTGCAGGCGACCTGACTCACCTGCCAGCTCGCTCTGCGACTGTGACCGACTGGGGATGGCGCTGCCCCCGGTGCCGACTTATTAGTTTTCTATTGCTGTGATCAAAATATCTGACAAAAACAACTTAGAAGACAAAAAGTTTAGTTGGGGAATATGGTTTCAGAGGTACAGTCCATGGTTGGCTGATTTCATTGCTCTGGATCTGAGTGAGGCCAAACATTATGATGGAAAGGCATGATGGAGGAAAGTTGCTCAGTTCATGATATCTGAGAAGCAGAGACAGAGAAAGGGACCAGGGACAGATTATAGCACAAGGCCACATCCTTGGTGACCTATTACCTCCAGTCATGCTCCACCTGCCTGCAGTTATCACCCAGTGGTCTATTCAGCTATCAATTGATTAACTCAGCAAATGGATTAACCCACTGATGAGGTCAGAGCTCCAATCATTGCCTAAAACCTTGCCTCTGTACCTTGCTGCATGCTGTCAACACATGAGTTTTTCAGGAGACATTCCAGATCCAAACCATAATAATAGGAAAGGCTTATTTTGTTATAAAAAAAAAAAGTTTTTGTAGTTGTAGATGGACAGCATGCCTTTGTTTATTAATTTTTTCCATGTGGTGCAGAGGATCAAACCCAGTACCTCACATCTGCCAAGCAAGTGCTCTGCCACTGAGCTATAGCTCCAGCCCAGGGAAGGTTTATTTTGACTCACAGTGTTGGAGGGTTTAGTTCATGATCAGGTGAACCCATTGCTTTTCGGTCTCATGGCAGGAATATGTGGTGTTGCAAACCTCATGGCCAGGACACACACACACACACACATATATATATATACACACATACACAAAAAAAAAAAAAAAAAAGAAAGAAAGAAAAAAAAGGAAGAAAAGAAAGGGACAGAGGTCCTAATATCCCCTTTGAGGGTATGTTCTCAGTGACCTAAGACCTTCCACCACATTCCACCTCATAAGGTTCCACCACCTCCCAATGGTGTTGCAGGCTGGAGACCAAGCCTTTAACACATGGGTCTTTGGGGAACATTCCAGATCCAAATCGTAGCATCATGCAACCTAATTCTGGCCATTGAGATATAAGGGGATATCTATTGAGTGAGTTCTGCTTTTCTTTCTCTGGGTGTTGACATGTCTTAAGTGTGCTACTTGGAATTGCAGCAGCAAACTTTCCATAGCCTGAATATGAGGCCAACATGAAGAAGAGCAGAGCAAAGTAAGATATCATATCCTGATGACATCACTGAACTGCTGAATTGACCATCCCTCAAGTCACCCTACCTACATTAGAAATTCTTTCGTGAGATTAAAAAAAAAAAAAATCATTTAAGCAAGTTTGAGTTAGCTTCTAACAGCATCATAATTGATCAAATCTATACCAGAGAAGATTTAAGGTAGGGGCAGTGGTGCTTATTCAGTCATATTCATTGAGCACTTTGTAATTAAAAAATAAAGAAGTCAAGAAGTCAAGAAATCCTGAAATACAGGGAGTTCTGGAAAGATGAACACATCCTGCCTCAACTTACAGTTGAACCCATCCGTTGCTCCCAAGGAAAGCAGCTGTCAGGTCCTCTAGGAGGCAGACAAACCTGGAACATGGGTAAGGCTTCAGGCCTTGGCAGAGTCCTGATAGAGGACTGGGGCAAGACTGCCTCCCTGCCTGGGAAACATGTCAGAGAGCCCTAAGGAGGGAAACAGGAAGGCTTTTTTGAGAATATTGACATCTGGCTCCTGAGGAATTGTCCAGATGGGTCCAGTTGCCTCCACCTGAAGAGAAATCAGAGAGGAGACTAGGAAAGAAGAAAAAGACTTCCTTCCAGTGCCTCCTGAGAGAATAAGCTACCCATCTGCTGGTAGACTTGGGCCCAGGAGCCTGAGATGACTCTTCCTTCTACCATTTTGGGAATGCTGCCACTGAAGATACCCCAGTGCCCCAAGAAGCAAAGGAAAAGAATATTCCTATGGAGGCCCAGCAGCCAGGGAGAAGAATTACAAACAGAACTCTCAGTGCAAAAATAGTTGCTGAAACAGATAAGTTTATGAGATGAATAGGGACTTGCATCTCAAAGAGTTCCAAGAAAGATGAATGACAAAAAGACACACTTCTAGGCATAGTATACCTCAGTTGAAAGAACAGAAGTCATACAAGTTTCTCCAGAGAAGATCAAATTACTCCTAAAGGAGAAAGAATTATACTGGCATTGGATTGCTCACCTACAACACTGGAAGCTTCGTGATGAAAAACTGCCAGGCTCAGAGAAAAGGATGGTGTGGAAATTTCTTTTGTTTACTACAACCTTTAAAAGCACATAAGGATATGCTCCCGGTTCCTTTCATTTTGTAATTACTCAAACTCAAAGTCTCCAGAAGAGTTGGGAAGGACCAGGAAAATACAAGAATTTAGAAAAGTAGTAAAGAGTAAATAGGAAAGAAGAGTACATCCAAATCAGGAAGCATTCTAGCACCTAGATACTCAAAGACAGGAGAAACTCATTTGTCAGTCTATAGATTGTGCTGGGCCTCCTCTACTCTGCAATAGTTTATTTTCTTTCTTGAGTGGATCATATCACCATCTGCCTTGATGACTCTTTTAAAAACTGGTACTAAAAATAATAAGTGACTCAGCAAATCTGGGCATCAGGGCAGGCGGGTTCCCATTTGGGGAGTGGCCTTGCATCCAGGGGTGGAAGTGAAAGTGTTCTAAGATTTGTTTTAAGGAATGAAGCAGAGAGGATCAGAAAGAGTGTCTGGTTTCATTTGATGATAAATGAAACCATTGCTTAGGAGCAATGAGAAAAGGAAAGTAGCTAGAAATATAATGAAAATTTCTGAGAAATCATTAACAAAATTAGAAAAGGGAAACATTACTGATTGATGCAAAAATAAAGACCAGTAAAAAGTGGAGATAGGGGAAAAAGTCAGTAAATAATTAAGACAATCTGAGTCTAATCATTGCACTAAATGTGAATGGGTTAGATTTTTCCACTAGAAGTTAGAAACAATGAGATTGAGTTAAAAATTTAAACAAGCCAGCTGTATTCTATCTAGAAGAAAAATATTTAAAGCAAAACTTTAAAGAAACTTAAAATATAAAGAAAATTTGACCATAAAGTGATGGACATAGATAGTAAGAAACTACAATGAAAAAGAAAATAAGAAAAGCAAAACTGACTGTCAGACAAGGGGACATTGAAGATTAAAAGCATGATAAAAAGAATATTATGTAACACTATAAGGCCCATTTTATGAATCAGAATTAATATTTAATACAATTTTGAGTATCAACCAATGTAAATGCAAAAACAACTTGATAAAAAGATTTTAAAGCTTTTTTTCAGAATCATATCAAAATATAAAAAATAAGAATGTAGAAGGATAATGCAAACTTACTTTCATTGATTAGTAGATAATATAAGTCCCTTAAGTAAAATATGTAATTTTTTTCATTTATCCAACAGAATATTATTAAAATTGACCATTTGATTAATCACAAATAAAGCATTAGTAAGTTTAGAAATGATATATTTCTGTGACCACATTCAAGAAAAATAGAAATAGATACTTTAAAAGTGACCAGAATATCCTGTTCATAAGTTAAGGAATTCTTTCTGGGTAACCTTTGGAGCACAGAAGAACATAAACCTGAAGCTGAAAGCTGGCCAGAAAGTACTGAAAAGGAGAATGCTTTATATCAAAATCTATTCTCAGAGGAAATTTTAATTCATAGGGTTGGATATCATTATAATTAAAAAATTACTGAAGATAAAAGTGCTAGAGAACTACTGCCCCCACCCACCATGTGGGACTACCCCCACCCATAGGAGAATCCGCACTGTGGCTCCCCATATGCCAATGCGTGGCTGCCCAGGCCTGTCTCCATCTTGGGAATACTGCAGCCCTGCCATAGCCCACCCCACAGGGTAACCTCCATCTTAGGACAACAGACAAAGCCTGGAGGCAATTGCCTGCTGCAACAATGCCCACCACAGCACTGCATATCCTACCAGGCCACCCAACGCCACTGCACTGCCCACCCTCACAGCCCCATCTCTGAAAGCCATCGTCTCCGTCCTGGGACATCTCTACTGCCATCTTGAGTTACTTCTGCTGATGCCACTACCATCATTAGTTGAGGCAGTTTCCATTGTGGGACACTGGCCACAGCCTGGAAGCCCAACACCAAGGTACCCACAGGTTTGACACTGCCACCGCCACCAACTAGGATGTGGCCGTTTCCATCTAGGGACAATAGCCAGGACCTGGAAGACCATCTCCAAGGTCCCTGCAGGCTTGGTATCACCTGAAATTCCCTTTCTCTCTTCTCTCCTGCTAACAACCAACTTCTATTGTTCCTCTTTCATTCTTCCTATGATCTAATATCTCTATATTCTCACCTCCTACCTCATAAACATCACACCTCACCCTCCGCTTTGTCCATCATTAGAAACTGTAGTCTATTGCAAACCTGTTTATATTTTAGATAATAATGGAATACATCATTTCTGTTTATGGTGATAGAACCATAAATGTCTTCATAGGGGCTATTTGATTTAAGGCTACATATTGTTTGATTGGGTGCTATTAATATTGAGCTCCCCTTAAAGGCAACGTATTGGAAACTTGCAGGGACACTAAATCTATAGGATAGAAACTGTAATACTTTGGATCCACACTGCTAGAGGGAAGACATGCAAACAACATGAAAAAACAAGGGAAGAAAGCACCCCAAACAAACCACGATGCTATAATAATAGAATCCATTGAGAGCATAGTAGAAGAAATGTCAGAGAAGGAGTTTAGAATGAAATAATTAAAATGATCTGCAAAGTAAAGGATGATATAAGAGAGCAAATGCAGGAAGCAAAAAATAACTTCAGTAAAGAGATAGAGATTCTGAAAAAAACAAAAAACAAACAAATCCTTGAAATGAAGGAAACAATGAACCAAATTAAAAACTCAATAGAAAGCATCACTTGGAAGAAAGAACCTCATGCACTGAAGACAAACTAATCTTGAAAACAAAGTCAACCACACAGTGAAGATGATAAGAAACCATGAACAGAACCTCCAAGAAATATGGGACATCATGAAAAGACCAAATTTAAGAATTATCAGAATAGAGGAAGGCACAGAGACATAAACCAAAGGAACACACAATCTTTTCAATGAAATAATATCAGAAAATTTCCCAAACTTGAAGAATGAAATGGGAAATTGAATACAAGAGGCTTACAGAACCCCAAATGTAAAAAATTACAACAGAGCCACACCAAGGCACATTATATTGAAAATGCCTAGCATACAAAATAAGGATAGAATTTTAAAGTCTATAAGAGAAAGGTATTAGATTACATATAGGGGGAAACCAGTGTGGATCTCAGTAAATTTCTTAACCCATACTCTCAAAGCTAGGAGGTATTGGATAACATATACCAAACTCTGAAAGAAAATGGATGCCAACCAAGAATCTTATTATATTCAGCAAAATTAAGCTTCAGATTTGATGATGAAATAAAAATCTTCCATGATAAACAAAAGTTAAAAGAATTTACAACTAGAAAGCCTGTACTACAAAACATTCTCTGTAAAATATTCCATGAGGAGGAAATGAAAAACAACAATGAAAGACAGCAAAGGGAGAAACTACACTAAAGGAAAAGTCAATCAAAGGGGAAACCAAGTCATGTTAAAAACCAAAAATAAGCCAAAATGACTGGGAACACAAATCATATCTCAATAATAACACTGAATGTTAATGGTCTAAACTATTAATCAAAAGACATAGACTGGCAGATTGGATAAAAACAAAAAGACCCAACAATATGCTGCCTTCAAGAGACCCATCTCTTAGAAAAAGACATCCACAGACTGAAAGTGAAAGGATGGGGGAAAAAACATATCATTCTGATGGTCTGCCTAAAAAAAGCAGGGGACAGGGCTGGGGATATAGCTCAGTTGGTAGAGTGTTGGCCCCGCAAGCACAAGGCCCTGGGTTCAATGCCAAGCACTGCAAAAAAACAAAAACAAAAACCAAAGAACAACAACAAAACAACAACAACAACAACAACAACAGCAGCGGTTTCCATCCTCATATCAGATAAGGTGGACTTAAAGTTAGTCAGAAAGGATAAAGAAGGACATTTCATACTGTTTAAGGAAATCATGTATCAAGACATAACAATTGTAGATATTTATGCCCCAAACAATGGAGCATCTATGTGCATCAAACAAATCCTTCTCAATTGCAGAAATCAAATAGACCACAACACAATAATACTGGATGACTTTAACACACCTCTCTCACCACTGGATAGATCTAAACAAAAACTAAACAAAGAAACTTTAGAACTCAATAAATACAATCAATAAATTAGACTTAACAGACATATATAGAATATTCCATCCATCAAGGAGTGAATACACTTTTTTCTCAGCAGCACATGTATCCTTCTCTAAAATAGACCATATGTTATGCCACAAAGCAACTCTAAGCAAATGCAAAAACATAGAGATCTACCCTGCATTCTATCAGATCATAATAGAATTAAATTAGAAATAAATGGTAAAATGAAAACTAGAAGATACTTCAACACCTGGAGACTGAGAACTACACTATTGAGTGACAAATGAATAGCAGAAGAAATCAGGGATGAAATAAAAAAAATACTTAGAGGGAAATGAGAATACTAATATAGCTTATCAAAATCTCTGGGACACTATGAAGGCAGTGCTAAGAGGAAAGTTCATTGCATTGAGCTCATTCATTAAAAGAATAAAAAGTCAAAAAAATAAATGATCTAACATTGCCTCTCAAAGTCCTAGAAAAAGAACAAATCAAGAGCAAAAGTAGTAGAAGACAGGAAATAATTAAAATCAGAGCTGAAATCAATGAAAGTGAAACAAAAGAAACAGTTGAAAAATTGACAAGACAAAAAGTTTGTTCTTTGAAAAAATAAATAAAATTGATAAACTCTTAGCCACACTAACAAAGAGAAGAGAAAACTTAAATTACTAAAATTTGTCATAAAGGAAATATCATGATGGATACTACTAAAATAAAGAAGATAATTAGAAACTATTTTGCAAATTTATACTCCAACAAAATAGAAAATCTTAGACACTGACAGTTTTCTAGAGACATGTGAACTACCCATACTGATGCAGGAGGACATACACAATTTAAACAGATCAATTTCAAGCAATGAAATAGAACACACCATCAAAATCCTACCAACCAAGAAAAGTCCAGGATCAGACAGGTTCTCAGCTGAGTTCTACAATACCTACAGAGAAGAACTAATGCCAATACTCCTCAAAGCATTCTATAAAAGAGAAAAGGAGGGAACCCTTTCTCATTCTGGGAAGCTAGTATCACCCTTATACCAAAACCAAACAAAGACACCTCAAGGAAAGAAAACTTCAGACCAATATCCCTGATGAACACAGATGCAAAATTCTTAATAAAATTCTGGCAAATTGCATATAAAAAGATATTAAAAAGAGTGCACCATGATCAAGTGATGTTCTTCTCAGGGATGCAAGGTTGGTTCAACATCGAGAAATCAATAAATGTAATTCATTGCATCAATAGACTTAAAGATAAGAATCATTTTTATCATCTCAATAGATGCAAAAAAGGCATTTGATGGTGAAAAACTAAAAGCGTTCCCCCTAAAAACTGGAACAAGGCAGGGATGCCCTCTTTCACCGCTTCTATTCAACATCGTCCTTGAGACTCTAGCCAGAGCAATCAGACAAACCAAAGAAATTAAAGGGATACGAATAGGAAAAGAAGAACTCAAACTATCCCTGTTCGCTGATGACATGATTATATATTTAGAGGAACCTGGAAATTCCACCAGAAAACTTTTAGAACTCATAAGTGAATTCAGTAAAGTAGCAGGTTACAAGATCAATGCTCATAAATCCAATGCATTTTTATACATAAGTGATGAATCTTCAGAAAGAGAAATTAGGAAAACTACCCCATTCACAATAGCATCGAAAAAAATAAAATACTTGGGAATCAATCTCACAAAAGAGGTGAAAGACCTCTACAATGAGAACTACAGAACACTAAAGAAAGAAATTCAAGAAAACCTTAGAAGATGGAAAGATCTCCCATGTTCCTGGATAGGCAGAATTAATATCGTCAAAATGGCTATACTACCTAAAGTGCTATACAGATTCAATGTAATTCCAATTAAAATCCCAATGATGTACCTTGCAGAAATAGAGCAAGCAATTATGAAATTCATCTGGAAGAATAAAAAACCTAGAATAGCTAAAGCAATCCTCAGTAGCAAGAGCGAAGCAGGGGGTATTGCAATACCAGATCTTCAACTCTACTACAAAGCAATAGTAACAAAAACGGCATGGTATTGGTACCAAGATAGACAGGTAGATCAGTGGTACAGAATAGAGGACATGGACACAAACCCAAATAAATACAATTTTCTCATACTAGACAAAGGTTCCAACAATATGCAATGGAGAAAACATAGCCTCTTCAACAAATGGTGCTGGGAAAACTGGAAAACCATATGCAATAGAATGAAACTAAACCCATATCTCTCACCCTACACAAAACTCAACTCAAAATGGATCAAGGACCTTGGAATCAGACCAGAGACCCTGCATCTTATAGAAGAAAAAGTAGGTCCAAATCTTCAACTTGTTGGCTCAGGATCAGATTTCCTTAACAGGACACCCATAGCACAAGAAATAAAAGCAAGAATCAACAACTGGGATAGATTCAAACTAAAAAGCTTTCTCTCAGCAAAGGAAACTATTAGAAATGTGAAGAGAGAGCCTACAGAGTGGGAGAATATCTTTGCCAACCATACCTCAGATAGAGCGCTAATTTCCAGAATCTATAAAGAACTCAAAAAACTACACGAAGAATACAAATAATCCAATCAACAAATGGGCTAAGGAAATGAACAGACACTTCACAGAAGAAGATCTACAAGTAATCAACAGATATGTGAAAAAATGTTCAACATCCCTAGTAATAAGGGAAATGCAAATCAAAACTACCCTAAGATTTCATCTCACCCCAATTAGAATGGCGATTATCAAGAATACAAGCAACAATAGGTGTTGGCGAGGATGTGGTGAAAAAGGAACACTCATACATTGCTGGTGGGGTTGCAAATTAGTGCAGCCACTCTGGAAAGCAGTGTGGAGATTCCTTAGAAAACTTGGAATGGAAACACCATTTGACCCAGCTATCCCACTCCTTGGCCTATACCCAAAGGACTTAAAATCAGCATACTACAGAGATACAGCCACATCAATGTTCATTGCTGCTCAATTCACCATAGCCAGATTGTGGAACCAACCTAGATGCCCTTCAGTTGATGAATGGATAAAGAAACTGTGGCATATTTCTACAATTTCTACAATGGAATATTACTCCGCAATGAAGAATGATAAAATTATGGCATTTGTAGGCAAATGGTCGAAATTGGAGAATATCATGCTAAGTGAGATAAGCCAATCTCAAAAAACTAAAGGTCGAATGATCTCGCTGATAAGCGGATGAGGACATATAATGGGGGGTGGGAGGGGCTAGCATTAGGTTTAGGGTTAGGTTTAGAGTTAGGCTAAGGACAGCGGCAAGAATGAAGGAAAGAAGGACTGTGTAGAGGGAAAAGAGGGGTGGGAGGGGTGGGGGGAGGGGAAAAATAAAATAAACATCATTACCCTATGTAAATGTAAAAAAATAAAAAAAAATTAAAAAAAAGGCATTTGATAAAATACAGCACCTCTTCATGTTCAAAACACTAGAAAAATTGGAGATAGTAGAAACATACCTCAACATTGTAAAAGCAATCTATGCTAAGCCCAATGCCAGCATCATTCTAAATGGAGAAAAATTGAAAGCAGTCCCTCTAAAAACTGGAACAAGATATGGATGCCCTCTCTCATTACTTCTATTCAACATAGTCCTTGAAAACTCTAGCCAGAGCAATTAGACAGATGAACAAAATTAAAGGGATATGAATAGGAAAAGAACTCCAACTATCACTATTTGCTGATGATATGATTCTATATTTAAAGGATCCAAAAAATTCCACCAGAAAACTTCCTGAACTCATAAATGAACTCAGCAAAGTAGCAGGACATAAAATCAACCCCCATAAATCTAATGCATTTCCATACATCAGTGATGAATCCACTGAAAGAGAAATTAGGAAAACTACTCCATTCATAATAGCCTCAAAAAAAAAATGCTTGGGAATCAATTTAACATAAGAAGTGAAAAGACCTCTACCTGAAAACTACAGAACACTAAAGAAAGAAATTGAAGAAGACCTTAGAAGGTCTAAGATCTCCCATGCTCTTGGATAGGTAGAATTAACATTGTCAAATGGCCATACCACCAAAAGTGTTATACAGATTCAATGCAATTCCAATTAAAATCCCAATGTCTTTTCTCATAGAAATAGAGAAAGCGATTATGAAATTCATTTGGATAAATAAGAGACCTAGAATAGCCAAAGCAATTCTTAGGAAGAAAATGAAGCAGGAGGCATTAGAATACCAGATCGTAAACTATACTACAGAGCTATAGTAACAAAAATGGCATCGTATCAGCACCAAAATAGACAGGTAGACCAATGGTACAAAATAGAAGACACGGAGGCAAACCCACATCAATACAGTTATCTCATACTAGACAAAAGTACCAAAAACATATACTGGAGAAAAGATAACCTCTTTGACAAGTGGTGCTGGGAAAACTGGAAATACATATACAGCAAAATGAAATTAAATCCCTGTATTTCACCCTGCACAAAAGTTAACTCAAAGTGGATTAAGGATGTAGGAATTAAATCAGAGACCTGTGCCTAATAGAAGAAAAAGTAGGCCCAAATCTTCACCATGTTGGCTTAGGACCTGACTTCCTTAACAAGACTCCTGAAGCACAAGAAATAAAGAATAAAATAAAATCAAGAATCAATAAATGGGATGGATTTCAAGCTTTCTCAGAAAAGGAAACAATAATGTAAAGAGAGAGCCTACAGAGCTGGAGAAAATCTTTACAACACACATATTAGAGAGCGCACTGATCTCCAGGATATATAAAGAACTTTAAAAGCTTAACACCAAAAAAACAAATAACCCAATCAATTAATGGGCTAAGGAACTGAGCAGACACTTCACAGAAAATGTACAATCCATTGACAGATATATGAAAAAATGTTCAACATCTCTAGTAGTTAGAGAAATGCAAATTAAAACCTAAGATTTCATCTCACTCCAGTCAGAATGTCTATTATCAAGAATACAAGCAACAATAAGTGTTGTTAAGGATGTGGAGAAAAAGGTACACTCATACACTGCTGGTGGGACTGCAAATTAGAGTAACCACTCTGGAAAGCAGTATGGAGATTCCTTAGAAAACTTGGAATGGAACCACCATTTGACCCAACTATCCCACTCCTACCCAAAGGACTCAAAATCAGCATACTACAGTAATGCAGCCACATCAATGTTTATAGCAGCTCTATTCACAATAGCTAGATTGTGGAACCAACCTAGGTGCCCTTCAACAGATGAATGGATAAAGAAACTATGGTATATATACACAATGGAATATTACTCAACCTTAAAGGAGAACAAAATTATGGCATTTGGGGAAAGCGGGGAACTTTGCAGAGGAGGCCGCACAGCACAGCGCTTGGTTTCGGAGCAATCTGCTGGGGCTCCGGTGGCTGCCAGAGGAAGAGCTGGGCGGTGAGCTATTTGGACTCAGCAACCGCCTGAACAATGGCGGGGGGCTGTCCTGAGGAGGTGGAGGTGCGCAGTGAGTTGCTTGGTCTCCAAGCGCCCACACAGAACACGGGGTGGCTGCCTGGAGGAAGAGGCGAGCGGTGGGTCACTGGGGCTTGGAGCATATGTACGAGGCTCCAAGTGGCTGCTCACAGGATGGGTCGCATAGCCAGGCGATTAGGTGCAAAGCACGGTCCGGTCCGGGGACCAAGGCACCTTTTGTTGAAAGAGCTACACAGAGACAAGCTGAGGGGCGGAGCAAAGGTTCCAGGACTGCGGGCAGCTTCTCTAAGGAGGGATAACCTAAGGAGACTCGTCTGCGAAGGGTGAGGCTCCCAGGCCCAGGAGGTAGGTCCAGGCCCCTGGGAACGTTGCCTGGGAAGGCTGCCTTGCCCAGGCGGAAAGAGACCCTTCTCCCTGCTGGAGCAGTGAACACGGAAAGCGGGGAACTTTGCAGAGGAGGCCGCGCAGCTTCGTTTCGGAGCAACCTGCCGGGGCTTCGGCAGCTGCCAGAGGAAGAGCTGGGCGGCGAGCTATTTGGACTCAGCAACTGCCTGAACAACAGCGGGGGGGCTGTCCTGAGGAGGTGGAGGTGCGCAGTGAGTTGCTTGGTCTCCAAGCGCCCACACAGAACACCGGGTAGCTGCCTGGAGGAAAAGGCGAGTGGCGGGTCACTGGGGCTTGGAGCATATGTACGAGGCTCCAAGTGGCTGCTCAGAGGAGGGGTCGCATAGCCAGGCGATTAGATGCAAAGCATGGTCCGATCCGGGGACCGAGGCGCCTTTTGTTTAAAGAGCTACACAGAGACAAGCTGAGGGCGGAGCGAAGGTTCCAGGACTGCGGGCAGCTTCTCTGAGGAGGGGCTACCTAAGGAGACTCGTCTGCGAAGGGCAGGGCTCCCAGGCCCAGGAGGTAGGTCCGGGCCCCTGGGAACATTGCCTGGGAAGGCTGCCCTGCCCAGGTGGTAGTTGTGGACTGAGGGGAACCTCTAGGAGGGGAACTGACCAGCAAGACCTCCCCACCGGGTAAGTCTTCCCTGCCGGGTGAGGTTTTCCCACAAGGACGGTAAAACCAGAGACACAGGTCCAAACAGGCCTTGCCTCAGCCCGCAGCCTAGCTCCCCTTTGGATGACCATTGGTCAACAAGTAGAGGCACCTCTGCCCACTAGCAGGGAATATACCCCACCTGAAGACCACCACCCCTAGAGAGGCAGCTTCCTTGGGGAACACTGAAGTATCAACTTCCTCTAAGACTTCAGGCTACTGAAGGATAAGAGGGGATACACTAGCAATCTTCAGGGACATTATAAGTCAATAGAGGAAATCTGCAACATCTCAGCAGTCCACTGATACCTGAATGACATGAGAAAACAAGGGAAGAAAATGCCTGAAACAAATCTGGATGTTACATCAATAAAATCCCATGACAGCATGGCAGAAGAAATGTCAGAAAGGGAGTTCAGAATGTACATAATTAACATGATAAGGGAAGCAAACGATGAAATGAAAGAGCAAATGCAGGCATTGAATGAACGCACCAATCGACAGTTAAAAGAGCAAATACAGGAAGCAAAACACCATTTCAATAAAGAGTTAGAGATATTGAAAAAAAACCAAACAGAAATCCTTGAAATGAAGGAAACAATAAACCAAATTAAGAACTCCATAGAAAGCACAACCAATAGGATAGAACACCTGGAAGACAGAACCTCAGATATTGAAGTGAAAATATTTAACCTCGAAAACAAAGTCGAACAAAGAGAGAAGATGGTAAGAAATCATGAACAGAATCTCCAAGAACTATGGGATATCATGAAAAGGCCAAATTTGAGAAATATTGGATTGAGGAAGGCTTGGAGAAACAAACCAAAGGAATGAACAACCTATTCAATGAGATAATTTCAGAAAATTTCCCAAATCTGAAGAATGAAATGGAAAATCAAGTTCAAGAGGCTTATAGGACTCCAAATACACAAAATTACAACAGACCCACACCAAGGCACATTATAATGAAAATACCTAACATACAAAATAAAGACAGAATCTTAAAGGCTGTGAGAGAAAAGAACCAAATTACATTCAGGGGGAAACCAATACGGATATCAGCAGATTTTTCAATCCAGACCTTAAAAGCTAGAAGGGCCTGGAATAACATTTTTCAAGCCCTAAAAGAAAATGGATGCCAACCAAGAATCTTATACCCAGCAAAACTTACCTTCAGATTTGACGATGAAATAAAATCCTTCCATGATAAACAAAAGCTAAAAGAATATACAAAAAGAAAGTCAGCATTACAGAACATTCTCAGCAAAATATTCCATGAAGAAGAGATGAAAAACAAAGAAGCAAATCAGCAAAGGGAGGAGCTATCCTAAAGGAACTCTCAAATAAAGAGGAACCAAGTCGTGTCAAAAATAAACAAATAAATGAATAAAATGAGTCAAATGACCGGGAATACAAATCATATCTCAATAATAACCCTGAATATTAATGGCCTGAATTCATCAATCAAAAGACGTAGACTGGCAGATTGGATTAAAAAGAAAGATCCAACAATATGTGGCCTGCAAGAGACTCATCTCATAGAAAGAGATACCCATAGACTAAAGGTGAAAGGATGGGAAAAAACATACCATGCACATGGACCCAGCAAAAAAACTGGGGTATCCATCCTCATTTCAGATAAAGTGGACTTCAAGCCAAAGTTAGTCAGAAGGGATAAAGAAGGACATTTCATACTACTTAAGGGAACCATAAATCAGCAAGACATAACAATCATAAATATCTATGCCCCAAACAGTGGCTCACCCATGTATATCAAACAAATCCTTCTCAATCTCAGAAACCAAATAGACCACAATACAATAATACTAGGTGATTTTAACATGCCTCTCTCACCACTGGACAGATCTTCCAAACAAAAATTGAACAAAGAAACCATAGATCTCAATAACACAATCAGTAATTTAGACTTAACAGACATTTATAGAATATACCATCCAACGAAGAGTGAATATACTTTCTTCTCAGCAGCACATGGATCCTTCTCTAAAATAGACCATATATTATGCCACAAAGCTAATGTTAGCAAATACAAGAAGATAGAGACACTTCCTTGTATTTTTTATCAGATCATAATGGATTGAAATTAGAAATAAATGAAAGAGTAAAAAACAGAAATTACTCCAACACCTGGAGATTAAACAATATGCTATTATATGATGAATGGATAACAGAAGATATTAGGAAGGAAATTAAAAAATTCTTAGAGGTAAATGAGAACAAAGAAACATCATATCAAAATCTCTGGGACACTATGAAAGCAGTACTTAGAGGAAAATTTATTTCATGGAGCGCATTCAATAAAAGAAGTAAAACTCAACAAATCATCGACCTAACACTACAGCTCAAAGCCCTAGAAAATGAAGAACAGACTAACACCAAAAGTAGTAGAAGACAGGAAATAGTTAAACTCAGAGCTGAAATCAACGAAATTGAAACAAAAGAAACAATACAAAAAATTGACAAAATAAATAGTTGGTTCTTCGAAAAAATAAACAAAATTGATAAACCTTTAGTCACACTAACAAAGAGAAGACGAGAGAAAACCCAAATCACCAAAATTCGGAATGAACAAGGAAATATCACAACAGACACAATTGAAATACAAAACATAATTAGAAGCTATTTTGAAAATTTATACTCCAACAAAATAGAAAATTTTGAAGATATCAACAAGTTTCTAGAGACGTATGAATTGCCTAAACTAAACGAGGAGGACATACACAATTTAAATAGACCAATTTCAAGTAATGAAATAGAAGAAGTCATCAAAAGCCTACCAACAAAGAAAAGTCCAGGACCAGATGGTTTCTCAGTCGAGTTCTACAAAACCTTTAAAGAAGAGCTCATTCCAATACTTTTCAAAGTATTCCATGAAATAGAAGAGGAGGGAACTCTCCCAAACTCATTCTACGAAGCCAGTATCACCCTGATACCTAAACTAGACAGAAACACATCGAGGAAAGAAAATTTCAGACCAATATCCTTAATGAACATTGACGCAAAAATTCTGAACAAAATTTTAGCAAATCGCATACAAAAACATATTAAAAAGATAGCACACCATGATCAAGTGGGTTTCATCCCAGGGATGCAAGATTGGTTCAACATCAGGAAATCAATAAATGTAATTCACCATATCAACAGACTTAAAGTCAAGAATCACATGATTATTTCAATAGATGCAGAAAAAGCATTTGATAAAATACAGCACCCCTTCATGTTCAAAACACTAGAAAAAATAGGGATAGTGGGAACATTCCTTAACATTGTAAAGGCCATCTGTGCTAAGCCCATGGCTAATATCATTCTTAATGGTGAAAAACTGAAAGCATTCCCCCTAAAAACTGGAACAAGGCAGGGATGCCCTCTCTCACCACTCCTATTCAATATCGTCCTTGAAACTCTAGCCAGAGCAATCAGACAGACCAAAGAAATTAAAGGGATACGAATAGGAAAAGAAGAACTCAAACTATCCCTATTTGCTGATGATATGATTATATACTTAGAGGAACCAGGAAATTCCACCAGAAAACTCTTAGAACTCATAAGTGAATTTAGTAAAGTAGTGGGATATAAGATCAATGCTCATAAATCTAATGCATTTTTATACATAAGTGATGAATCTTCAGAAAGAGAAGTTAGGAAAACTACCCCATTCACAATAGCCTCGAAAAAAATAAAATACTTGGGAATCAATCTCACAAAAGAGGTGAAAGACCTCTACAATGAGAACTACAGAACACTAAAGAAAGAAATTCAAGAAAACCTTAGAAGATGGAAAGATCTCCCATGTTCCTGGATAGGCAGAATTAATACTGTCAAAATGGCCATACTACCAAAAGTGCTATACAGATTCAATGCAATTCCAATTAAAATCCCAACGATGTACCTTACAGAAATAGAACAAGCAATCATGAAATTCATCTGGAAGAATAAGAAACCCAGAATTGCTAAAGCAATCTTTCGCAGGAAAAATGAAGCAGGGGGTATTGCAATACCAGAACTTCAACTGTACTACAAAGCAATAGTAACAAAAACGGCATGGTATTGGTACCAAAATAGACAGGTAGATCAATGGTACAGAATAGAGGACACGGACACAAACCCAAATAAATATAATTTTCTCATACTAGACAAAGGGGCCAAAAATATGCAAGGGAGAAAAGATAGCCTCTTCAACAGATGGTGCTGGGAAAATTGGAAATCCATATGCAACAGAATGAAACTAAACCCATATCTCTCACCGTGCACGAAACTAAACTCAAATGGATTAAGGACCTCGGAATCAGACCAGAGATCCTGCATCTTATAGAAGAAAAAGTAGGTCCAGATCTTCAACATGTCGGCTTAGGACCAGACTTCCTCAACAGGACTCCCATAGCACAAGAAATAAAAGCAAGAATCAACAACTGGGATAGATTCAAACTAAAACGCTTTCTCTCAGCAAAGGAAACTATCAGCAATGCGAAGAAAGAGCCTACAGAGTGGGAGAAAATCTTTGCCAATCATACTTCAGATAGAGCACTAATCTCCAGAATCTATAAAGAACTCAAAAAACTCAACACCAAGACTACAAATAACCCAATCGACAAATGGTCTAAGGAAATGAACAGACACTTCACAGAAAAAGACCTACAAACAATCAACAAACATATGGAAAAATGTTCAACATCTCTAGTAATAAGAGAAATGCAAATCAAAACCACCCTAAGATTCCATCTCACCCCAATCAGAATGGCGATTATCAAGAATACAAGCAACAACAGGTGTTGGCGAGGATGTGGGGAAAAAGGTACACTCATACATTGCTGGTGGGGTTGCAAATTAGTGCAGTCACTCTGGAAAGCAGTATGGAGATTCCTTAGAAAACTTGGAATGGAACTACCATTTGACCCAGCTATCCCACTCCTTGGCCTATACCCAAAGGACTTAAAATCAGCATACTACAGAGATACAGCCACAACAATGTGCATTGCTGCTCAATTCACCATAGCCAGATGCCCTTCAGTTGATGAATGGATAAAGAAACTGTGGTATATATATATATAATGGAATATTACTCAGCCATAAAGAATGATAAAATTATGGCATTTGTAGGCAAATGGATGAAATTGGAGAATATCATGCTAAGTGAGATAAGCCAATCTCAAAAAACCAAAGGAAGAATGATCTCGCTGATAAGTGGATGATGATACATAATGGGGCGTGGGAGGGGTTAGTTTTAGGGTTAGAGTGAGGGTTAGGGAGGGGGGCAAGAATGGGGGAAGGAAGGACTATATAGAGGGAAAAGAGGGAGGGGAGGGGTGGGGGGAAGGGGAAAAATAACAGAATGAATCAACCAACATCACCCTATGTAAATTTATGATTACACAAATGGTATGCCTTTACTCTATGTACAAACAGAGAAACAACATGTTTCCCATTTGTTTACAATAAAAAAAATTATGGCATTTGCAGGTGAATGGATGGAGTTGGAGAATATTATGCTAAACTAATTAAGCCCATCCAAAAATAATGAATGCCAAATGTTTTCTCTGATATGTGGATGCTGATCCATAATGGGGGGGCAAGGGAAGAATGGAGGGACTTTGGATGGGGCAGAGGGGAGTGAGGGGAGAGGAGGGGGAATGGGAGTGAGAAAGATGGTGGAATGAGACAGACATCATTACCCTAAGTACATGTATGATTGCATGAATGGTGTGACTCTACACAGTGTACAACCAGAGAAATGAAGAGTTGTGCTCCATTGATGTACAATGAATCAAAATTCATTCTTCTGTCTTATATAACTAATTAGAACAAATTTTTAAAAATTAAAGAAAAAGAAAGGAGGAACTGAAACATATGGGGAAAAAAAGATACAAGTGCTTGTTGCTTTTCTGTGGAATAATTTTTTATTTTTTGGTACCAGGGATTGAACCCAGAGGTGCATAACCACTGAGCCACATTCCCAGCCCTTTTTTATATTTTATCTAGAGACAGAGTCTTACTGAGCTGCTTAGGGCCTCACTAAATTGCTGAGGCTGACTTTGAACTCATAATCTTCCTGCCTCAGCCTCCTGAGCTGCTGGGATTACAGGCCTGCACCACAGTACCTGCTCTATGGATCTAGTTTTATGGAAAGAACAAAATAATGCAAAAGAAAATAGGATGAAGGAATGAAAGCAAACAGAACGGGCACTATGGAGAGGCAAATGAGGTGCCTGTGGCACAAAATTCAAGAGGACAAGGTTGTGCAAGTGCCATCCTGGCAGTGCAAGCACCATACTCTTCACGGAAGCAATCACTCTCCCTCTGTACAAGTGGGTGGACGCTTGCACAACCTCACCTCCTCGTTTTTTAATTTTTTTTAATTTTTTTGTTGTTTGTTTTCCATTCCCAGAAATCAAAGTGAGGGCCTTGTGTGTGGTAAGCCAGCATCCAGCGCCTCCTTGGAACTTGTGACCTATGTATTTTGCTCGCCTACCCTTGTCCTGGCTCTGACCAGAAAAGTTAAGGTTTCTCAGAGAGAAAAAAGCATTGCCTTGTACTTTTAAAACATTACCTAAACTCAGAATGACCTAGATGCAATTTATACTTATTATTGTGGTCCTTTTAATCTTACTATTGCATTCCAGCCTAAAAGGAAGTAGAATCAAATGAAATCTTACCAAAATATCTTATTGCAGTCTGTTAAATGTTTTTTTTTAGAAACTGTTTTTTTTTTTTTTTAGTGCATTGAACCCCCTTATTTTCTTTATATTCCTAAATTAATGGACCTGTTTTATGGGTCTGCAAAAGTCACTTTAAGTCATTGCTAAACAAAATAGTGCTAAAACTATCTGTGCTTCAGATTCTATTTAGAATTTTAGGGTATAAGACAGGAGATAAACTTGAGGGCTGTTCAGTGATCATCAACCATACAGGGAATGAACCACCACCACTCACCTGGGAATGGGAGCAATTTAGAATTGCTCCAAATGAATTTTCTAAAAGGATGGCATTTAAATAAGTTCTTAGGAAGAGTATCCTTAGGAATTGAGAGGGATATTGCCAATCTCCACCTTGGTTTCTGTTACAGTTAACTGAACTATTTAGCTTTATTTTCATTTTTCCTCTTTGTGGATTGCATCTAAATGTAATGTTGGACAGAGCACTACTTAGCATTCCTGTAGCTTAATCTTATTTTCCATGATAAATGTGTGCATTTGCTTCCACTACCTCAGAAAGAACTAAAATTTCAGAGTTAGTTTTGAATTTTCCAGTCCTTTAATGTTATGCCTTCATTTTGCTCATTATTATGATCATATGTAACTTTGCACCTATCTTGCTTGAAGATATTTCACAAAAATTTTAATAAATGATGTGTAATAAGCAAAAACTGAAATTCTGAGACTATTACATGCAAAAGTACAAAGATTAGATGGTTTTAGAACTGAATTTTTTGTAATTAAAAAAATAGGATCATCACAATATTGTCTAGTCTATTCAAGGCCATAAATAAAAGCCATAGAATCAAAGTATGAAATTGATGCTCCCCAAGGAAAATGTGCACCAACTTCACTTTTGTACATAAAGGCAAAATTTTAAGTAAAATCTTAGTGAATAAAGTCTAGTGATATAAAAAATGCATTATAACCCAAAAAGATTTTATTCCAAGAATGCAAGTGTGGGTCAGTATCAGGAAATCTATCAATATAACTTATATTATGAATAACTTAAAGAAGGAAAATAATAATTTAGGAAGGCACTTCCTAAATTTCAGCAGATATTTCTAATAAAAATAGAAAACCACTTAAATACAAAAAGTTCACTTGCTGAATCAAAACCTCCCAAGCCCCAGACAAAAATGAAGTATAATAAAAGGCCTATCATTAAAACTTTTAATAGTTATAAAAAAAAAGAAACAGTAATGTCCCCTATTGGCACTACTAATTAACATTGTCCTGGAGCATCTGGCAAACTTAATAAGGTTCAAAAAAATGAAATAATCAAGTTATATTGTGGGTTTTGGTGATGAAGTTTTTATATACCATTAGATTCTAGTCTTAAAAAAAGCAAATAGGATTGATAAAATAATTTGATAAAGTGGGTAAATACAGAATGAACAGAACTGTTCTATATACTAATAATAAACCCCATGAAATAGAAACAGTGAATGACTTCACTCACAATAGTAACAAAAGATTAAAATACTTAGGAATAAAAGAAAAATATGTTTGAAAGTATAAAATCTTATTGAAGGACATGAAACAAGTTCTGAACAAATGGAAAACAATGTTCTCAGATGAGAAGACCTCATGTAATTAAAAGTCCAGTTCTCTTGGAACTTATCTCTGTATTTCATGTGACTCTCAATGAGAACATTAACCGAGATGACAGGAGCATTGAGTTAAGTGACCTTAACATCCACATGAAAGACAAGACACTCTGCCTATACTTTAAATAAGGCTCAGTAAGAAAGTAAAGGTTTTTAAATTAATTGTGTGACTAGAATAAAGAGATCAATGGAGCAAAATGACGAATTAAGAAATAATTGCCCGTGTGTACTTTAAATTCATGATCAAAGTATCTTAGCATGGAAAAGTTAATTCAGTTAACAAGTGATGTCAGCTCCACTTTTATCCATGTGGAAGAAAATAAAGTTGGCATTCTATCTCATAACATATACAAAAATAATCTTTACATGGACAAAGGCCTGCAAGAGACAAAAGCAAAAATAATCCCAGAGGAAGATTTTTACTTTGTAGAATTTGCAATTCAGTCTGAAAGAGACTTGAACCAAATCAGGAAATCCATATAATAGAGATGTTTGACTTTTTTGACCTCAAAACATTTCAACTACTATATAGCAAAGAATACTGTAATTAAAATCAATGTAGGAATAGTTTTGGAAAAATATTTACAAAGAAACTGGGAAAATAAAAGATTTATGTATTTTAGAGAACATGTAATTCTTACAAATCAACCAAGAAAAGACAGGTGTTAAAAGAAAATGAGATTTGAACAAGTAACTCACAGTACAAGCAAATAAAATAAACATCTGGGAGGACTCAAACTCAGCAGTGGGTAGGGAAATGAAAAGCAACAATGAGGTCCTCACTCACACCCATTGGTCTGGCAAAAACTAAAATAAGCAGTAAGTATTTCTGCCTTGGAAGGAAAGAGGGAGTGTAGAATAGGTGCTCATACATTTCTGGTGGAATTGCAAATTGTTTCAGTGTTTTAGGAAAGCAATATAGCAGCATCTATTTAATACATACATATGTAACTTGACCTAGTAATTCTACTCAAATTTTCCCACAAATGGGTATATCAAAGGATATATGTTTAAAGTTGTTAAATGTAGCATTTTTCAGAGGGGCAGAAATCTGAAGCCAAGTGAAGGCATAACAATCTAAGAATAATGGCATGCATTAAGATAACTTCTACAGTGGGGAATATTATGCAGTCATGAAGAATGAGGAGAGCTACACCAATTGACCTAAAAAGTCAGCTCAGGAGGTAAATTTCAGAAAGTATTGTTGAGCTAGAAAATAATTTTGCTGAAAAGAATATACAGTCATGTACCACATAACATTTCATCAGTGATAACACCATATATATGACGGTGGTCCCACAAGATTATAATGGAGCTGAAAAATTCCTGTAACCTAGAGATGTAGCTGTTGTAGCTTCGTAGTGTGACACTTTACTCCCATGTTGGTGGTAATATTGGTATAAACAAACACTGTACTGCCAGTCTTGTAAAAGTATAGTGCACAGAATTATGGGCATTTTATAATACTTGGTAATAAAAACTGTGTTGCTGGTTTATGTATTTAATAAACTACTTTTGCCATTATTTTAGAATGTACTTCTACTTATTAAAAAAAAGGTGTTCTGTAAAACACTATGCTGTGTTAGTGGAGTGACTGACCTCACCATCTGTGGCACAGGTCTAGGATGTTCACGGGATGGCAAAGTAGGCGAATGCGTTTCTTAGAACATGGCTCTGTTACAGAGGGATGTGTGACCATATGATGTTCATGTTTGTAAAACAATGACAACTCTCTTCTCTATGCAAATGTGTATGTATGTATGTGACTACAGAAACATTTCAAAGTTACCTGTTGTCATCATTGGCAGGGCAGAGGTCACTGGCCCAAGCAAAGAAGCGTAGAAAGAAAATTGCACTAATCTCTGCAGCATGTATAATTCTATCGACTTAGGAACCATCTATTTACAAGTAAAAGGAAATTAGAAAAAGGATTCATATCTGCTGACTCGTGGGAATATCAACGATTTATTGTTAACTTAAGAAAAGCACAAGTTGCAGAATAATCTGTATTCTGCGCTTCAGCTTTGATGACAAAAGTCTCAAGTGTGTCTGAGTGTGTGCAGGTGTTTAGGGGTAACATCAGTAGGCCGTTATTGTTCTCTACTTGAGATCGCTGGTGTGAGGACCAGGTGGGTGAAGGGAGATGACCAGCTTCCTCCATAGACATCTCTGCTTTGTTCTGCAGGTTGCTTTTATGCTTTCGCAAAACATCTTCAAAGTGAGAAATTCAAACAACTGCGCAGAGAAAACTCAAGAGCATGTTACAGCTTCTTCCCTCAAGGAGCTGGAAGTCTGATGCACTAGACATTTGAAGCATTCGATTTGCTCCCTCAGGCTTCCAGGGGAAAAAGCAGGGACTTAGGTGCTGGTGCTGTATTCCCTGGAGAGAACGTTACCCACAATTTGCTGATGATAATTACCCAGGACATGGTTAGAAATAAAATTCTTGAAATCTGTCCTGGACCCAGTGAATTGGAATCTCCAGGCAGGGATGCCTGGGAAGCTGTATTTCATCAGTGCACAGACGATGCATATCTTCAAGGAAGGCTTGGAAACACTGGTCTACTTTCCTGCTATTCAGTGAACCCTGGTAACCAGCAGCAATGGCATTGCCTGGGGGCTGGTTAGAAGGCAGGACCTTGGGCCCCACCCTAGACCTAAAAAGCCAGAACGTCATTGATCGGAGGTCCCCACACAGTTGGTGAGGAACTGTTTGAGGGCCCCTCTGGTTATTCTGATTCTTATTTATTTGGCAGGAAGGGAGCTGAGAGCATCTAGAAAACCCTTTTGTGGTAGATATATTTGAAAACTAAACACGTAATCAAGGAACAAAAAGAAGTTTTGATCAACAGGCCACGAGAGCTGCAGGATAGGAGGCTAGCAGGGAGGACAAGATGAGGATGTCCTAGAGGTAAGGAGCATGTCAGCCCTGCACCAGCTTCCATTCAGAACTGAGTGAGGAAGCAGGGACTCCACCTTGCACAGGTACGGTAGCTGGAGCTTGTGACTTAATTGGAGAAGCGGGGCGAAGTTGCACACCTGTAATCCCAGTGACTTGGGCTGCTGAGTCAGAAGGATTGTAAGTTCAAGACCAACCTCAGCAACTTATGAGAGACAAAACATACCTATGCAGAGGTGACTCTGACTTATCAACTCAACATGCATTTACAGGAGGCCAACCGTGTGCCAGCTGAGAACTCAAGACAACATAGTGAACAGCCAGAGACCCTTGCAACTTCACCAAGCCTCAAGCCCAGTGAAGGAGATGGCGTTCCATGAATAAGTCCACAGATCTGGCCTAGGGCCAGGGTAAAGCTAGGGAGGCACTTGCCTCGGGCACGTAATTTGGTGGGCTGGGGGCGTGCGGGTGTGGGGGGGTCGGTGTAGGGGGAGCTCTAAAAACTCAGTTTTCAAGATAAATAATATTTACTGCAGTATTTTTTTGATTTTTATTTTTATAGACTGCATTTTGATTCATTGTACACAAATGGGGTACAACTTTTCATTTCTATGGTTGTGCACAATGTAAATTCACACCATTCATGTAATCATACATGTACAGAGGGTAATAATGTCTGTCTCAGTCCACTATCTTTCCTTCCCCCACCCACTCCCACCCTATTTTCCTCTATACCTTGCAAAGTTCCTTCATTCTTCTCTCCACCCCCGCCACCCCCCTCATTATATATCATCATCCACTTATCAGAGAAAACATTCAGCCTTTGGTTTTTTTGGGCTTGGCTCATTTCACTTAACATGATATTCTCCAACTCCATTCATTTACAGCAAATGCCATAATTTTATTCTTCTTTATGGCTGAGTAATATTCCATCATGTATATATACCATAGTTTCTTTATCCATTCGTCAATTGTTTTTTTTTTTTTTTTTTTTACGTTTACATAGGGTAATGATGTTTCTTTTTTTTCCCCTTCCCCCCCACCCCTCCCACCCTTTTCCCTTTATACAGTCCTTCTTTCCTTCATTCTTACCGCTCTCCTTAGCCTAACTCTAAACCTAACCCTAAACCTAATGCTAACCCCTCCCACCCCCCATTATATGTCCTCATCCGCTTATCAGCGAGATCATTCGTCCTTTAGTTTTTTGAGATTGGCTTATCTCACTTAGCATGATATTCTCCAATTTCGACCATTTGCCTACAAATGCCATAATTTTATCATTCTTCATTGCGGAGTAATATTCCATTGTATAAATATGCCACAGTTTCTTTATCCATTCATCAACTGAAGGGCATCTAGGTTGGTTCCACAATCTGGCTATGGTGAATTGAGCAGCAATGAACATTGATGTGGCTGTATCTCTGTAGTATGCTGATTTTAAGTCCTTTGGGTATAGACCAAGGAGTGGGATAGCTGGGTCAAATGGTGTTTCCATTCCAAGCTTTCTGAGGAATCTCCACACTGCTTTCCAGAGTGGCTGCACTAATTTGCAACCCCACCAGCAATGTATGAGTGTTCCTTTTCACCACATCCTCGCCAACACCTATTGTTGCTTGTGTTCTTGATAATCGACATTCTAATTGGGGTGAGATGAAATCTTAGGGTAGTTTTGATTTGCATTTCCCTTATTACTAGGAATGTTGAACATTTTTTCATATATCTGTTGATTACTTGTAGATCTTCTTCTGTGAAGTGTCTGTTCATTTCCTTAGCCCATTTGTTGATTGGATTATTTGTATTCTTCGTGTAGAGTTTTTTGAGTTCTTTATAGATTCTGGAAATTAGCGCTCTATCTGAGGTATGGTTAGCAAAAATATTCTCCCACTCTGTAGGCTGTCTCTTCACATTTCTGATAGTTTCCTTTGCTGAGAGAAAGCTTTTTAGTTTGAATCTATCCCAGTTGTTGATTCTTGCTTTTATTTCTTGTGCTATGGGAGTCCTGTTAAGGAAGTCTGATCCTAAGCCAACAAGTTGAAGATTTGGACCTACTTTTTCTTCTATAAGATGCAGGGTCTCTGGTCTGATTCCAAGGTCCTTGATCCATTTTGAGTTGAGTTTTGTGTAGGGTGAGAGATAGGGGTTTAATTTCATTCTATTGCATATGGTTTTCCAGTTTTCCCCAGCACCATTTGTTGAAGAGGCTATCTTTTCTCCATTGCATATTGTTGGAACCTTTGTCTAGTATGAGAAAATTGTATTTATTTGGGTTTGTGTCCATGTCCTCTATTCTGTACCATTGATCTACCTGTCTATTTTGGTACCAATACCATGCCGTTTTTGTTACTATGGCTTTGTAGTAGAGTTGAAGATGTGGTATTGCAATACCCCCTGCTTCGCTCTTGCTACTGAGGATTGCTTTAGCTATTCTAGGTTTTTTATTCTTCCAGATGAATTTCATAATTGCTTGCTCTATTTCTGCAAGGTACATCATTGGGATTTTAATTGGAATTGCATTGAATATGTATAGCACTTTAGGTAGTATAGCCATTTTGATGATATTAATTCTGCCTATCCAGGAACATGGGAGATCTTTCCATCTTCTAAGGTTTTCTTGAATTTCTTTCTTTAGTGTTCTGTAGTTCTCATTGTAGAGGTCTTTCACCTCTTTTGTGAGATTGATTCCCAAGTATTTTATTTTTTCGATGCTATTGTGAATGGGGTAGTTTTCCTAATTTCTCTTTCTGAAGATTCATCACTTATGTATAAAAATGCATTGGATTTATGAGCATTGATCTTGTAACCTGCTACTTTACTGAATTCACTTATGAGTTCTAAAAGTTTTCTGGTGGAATTTCCAGGTTCCTCTAAATATATAATCATGTCATCAGCGAACAGGGATAGTTTGAGTTCTTCTTTTCCTATTCGTATCCCTTTAATTTCTTTGGTTTGTCTGATTGCTCTGGCTAGAGTCTCAAGGACGATGTTGAATAGAAGTGGTGAAAGAGGGCATCCCTGCCTTGTTCCAGTTTTTAGGGGGAACGCTTTCAGTTTTTCACCATTTAGAATGATATTAGCCATGGGCTTAGCGTAGATTGCCTTTATAATGTTTAGGAATGTTCCCACTACCCCAATTTTTTCTAGTGTTTTGAGCATGAAGGGATGCTGTATTTTATCGAATGCTTTTTCTGCATCTATTGAAATAATCATGTGATTCTTAACTTTAAGTCTGTTGATATGGTGAATGACATTTATTGATTTCCGAATGTTGAACCAACCTTGCATCCCTGGGATAAAACCCACTTGATCGTGGTGCACTATCTTTTTAATATATATTTGTATGCGATTTGCTAAAATTTTGTTGAGAATTTTTGCATCGATGTTCATTAAGGATATTGGTCTGAAATTTTCCTTCCTCGATGTGTCTCTGTCTGGTTTAGGTATCAGGGTGATATTGGCTTCATAGAACGAGTTTGGGAGGGTTCCCTCCTCTTCTATTTCATGGAATAGTTTGAGGAGTATTGGAATGAGCTCTTCTTTAAAGGTTTTGTAGAACTCGGCTGAGAACCCATCTGGTCCTGGACTTTTCTTTGTTGGTAGGCTTTTGATGACCTCTTCTATTTCATTGCTTGAAATTGGTTTATTTAGGTTGTGTATGTCCTCCTCGTTCAGTTTAGGTAATTCATATGTCTCTAGAAATTTGTTGATGTCTTCGAGGTTTTCTGTTTTGTTGGAGTATAGATTTTCGAAATAGCTTCTAATTATGTTTGTATTTCACTCGTGTCTGTTGTGATGTTTCCTTGTTCATTCCGAATTTTAGTAATTTGAGTTTTCTCCCTCTTTCTCTTTGTTAGTGTGGCTAAGGGTTTATCAATTTTATTTATTTTTTCAAAGAACCAACTATTTATTTTGTTAATTTTTCCAATTGTTTCTTTTGTTTTGATTTCGTTGATTTCGGCTCTGATTTAACAATTTCCTGTCTTCTACTACTTTTGGTATTTGTCTGCTCTTCTTTTTCTAGCGCTTTGAGCTGTAGTGTTAAGTCGTTTATTTGTTGATTTCTACTTCTTTTTTTGAATGCACCCCATGAAATAAATCTTCCTCTAAGTACTTGCTTTCATAGTGTCCCAGAGATTT
This sequence comes from Sciurus carolinensis, assembly GCF_902686445.1. Taxonomy (NCBI): domain Eukaryota; kingdom Metazoa; phylum Chordata; class Mammalia; order Rodentia; family Sciuridae; genus Sciurus; species Sciurus carolinensis. Next base: position 95,690,144 of record NC_062214.1, read on the forward strand.
TGATATGATGTGTCTTTGTTCTCGTTTACTTCTAAGAATTTTTTTTATTTCCCTCCTGATGTCTTCTGTTATCCATTCATCGTATAATAGTGTATTATTTAGTCTCCAAGTATTGGAGAAGTTCTGTTTTTTATTCTGTCATTTATTTCTAATTTCAATCCATTATGATCTGATAGAGTACAAGGTAGTATCTCTATCTTCTTGTATTTGCTAACAGTAGCTTTGTGGCATAAAATATGGTCTATTTTAGAGAAGGATCCATGTGCTGTTGAGAAGAAAGTGTATTCGTTCTTTGTTGGATGGTATATTCTATATATGTCTGTTAAGTCTAAATTGCTGATTGTGTTGTTGAGATCTATAGTTTCTTTATTCAATTTTTGTTTGGACGATCTATCCAGTGGTGAGAGAGGTGTGTTAAAATTGCCTAGTATGATTGTGTTGTGGTCTATTTGAATTCTGTAATTGAGAAGGATTTGTTTGTCGTACATGGATGAGCCAATGTTCGGGGCATAGATATTTATGATTGTTATGTCTTGCTGATTTATGCTTCCCTTAAGCAGCATGTAATGTCCTTCTTTATCCCTTCTGACTAGTTTTGGTTTGAAGTCCACATTATCTGAGATGAGGATGGATACTCCAGCTTTTTTGCTGTGTCCGTGTGCATGGTATGTTTTTCCCCATCCTTTCACCTTTAGTCTATGGGTGTCTCTTTCTATGAGGTGAGTCTCTTGCAGGCAGCATATTGTTGGATTTTTCTTTTTAATCCAATCTGCCAGTCTGTGTCTTTTGATTGATGAATTCAGGCCATTAACATTCAGGGTTATTATTGTGATATGATTTGTATTCCCAGTCAATTGACTCATATTTGTTTTTGACATGATTTGGTTCTCCTTTATTTGGCTATTCCTTTAGGCTAGCGCCTCCTGTTGCTGATTTGCATCATTGTTTTTCATCTCTTCCTCATGGAATATTTTGCTGAGAATGTTCTGTAATGCTGGCTTTCTTTTTGTAAATTCCTTTAGCTTTTGTTTATCATGGAAGGATCTTATTTCATCGTCAAATTTGAAGGTAAGTTTTGCTGGGTATAAGATTCTTGGTTGGCATCCGTTTTCTTTCAGGGCTTGGTAAATGTTGTTCCAGGCCCTTCTGGCTTTTAGGGTCTGGATTGAAAAATCTGCTGATATTCTTATTGGTTTCCCTCTGAATGTAATTTGATTCTTTTCTCTCGCGGCCTTTAAAATTCTGTCTTTATTTTGTATGTTAGGTATTTTCATAATAATGTGCCTTGGTGTGGGTCTGTTGTAATTTTGTATGTTTGGAGTTCTATAAGCCTCTTGTATTTGGTTTCCATTTCATTCTTCAGATTTGGGAAATTTTCTGTTATTATTTCATTGAATAGATTGTTCATTCCTTTGGTTTGTTTCTCTAAGCCTTCCTCAATCCCAATAATTCTTAAATTTGGCCTTTTCATGATATCCCATAATTCTTGTAGATTCTGTTCATGATTTCTTACCATCTTTTCTGTTTGGCCAACTTTGCTTCGAGATTAAATAATTTGTCTTCAATGTCTGAGGTTCTGTCTTCCAGGTGCTCCATTCTATTGGTTATGCTTTCTATGGAGTTTTTAACTTGGTTTATTGTTTCCTTCATTTCAAGTATTTCAGTTTGGTTTTTTTTCAGTATCTCTAACTCTTTATTGAAATGATCTCTTGCTTCCCGTATTTGGTCTTTTAACTGTTGATTGGTGCGATCATTTAATGCCTGCATTTGCTCTTTCATCTCCTCCTTCAATGCCTGCATTTGCTCTTTCATCTCCTCATTTGCTTCCCTGATCGTTTTAATTACGTACATTCTGAACTCCCTTTCTGACATTTCTTCTGCTGTGCTGTCATTGGGTTTTATTGATGTAGTATCTAGGTTTGTTTGGGACATTTTCTTCCCTTGTTTTCTCATATTGGTCAGTTGTCAGTGGGACCCTGAGATATTGCAGTTTTCCGCTATTGGCTTATAGTGTCCCGGTAGATTTCCAGTGTATCACCTCCCAGCCTTCAGTAGCCTGATGTCTTGGAGGAATCTGATAAAGCAGCATATTCGAAGAAAACTGCCCCTAGCCCCCTACTGGTTCCACGATTTGGAACTGGTTCTGTGCTGAAATGCTCTCACTGTGGGCCTGCACCGTGCAACTGGCCGTGTGGGAGGAGCTCACTGCCGGAGTGTGGAAAGCTACCTTGGGAAGACTCTAGCTGCCTTGCCCGGCTCCAATAAGCCACCTCTATCTGGGCCTGCCCCCCGGGCCGAGCTTTACCCAGTGGGCAGACTCACCCGTGGCTCTATTTCAGTCCGAGTCTCTCAATGCCTCCCCTTCTTAACTCCTGGGTTCTGGAGTGACAGGGGGTGCAGTCTCCCTCTAGGCCGCCATCTTGGATCGCCCCAAGAAGAGAGCCTGCAGCCGGAGTGGGCAGAGCTGCCTGAAGAGGTGTCTGGCTGCCCTGCCCTGATCCCAGAGGCTGTTTGCGGATCGAGGCTCTCCGTTGGTTCGGGGGGCTTGTGGCTGGTTCTATGTAGAAAGTCTCTCACTGGGCGGTCAGCTCCGAGAGGCTAGCCTTGAACGGCACCTCCCACCGCAGGGGTCCAGACTACTTGGGGAAGTCTCTGGCTGCCCTGTCTGGACCCTGAATCTGCTTGCGTGCCAGAGTACGCTGAGCTGCACTGGCTCCGGGACTCGGAGCTTGTTCTGGTCAGAAAGGCTCTCACTAGCGGGCCAGTTCCGTTCCGAGAACCTGGAGAAGCTGGCTGTGTGGGCGGGGCCCACCGCCGGAGTGCGCAGGGCTGCCTGTGGATGACTCTAGCTGCCCTGCCCGCTCCGATAAGCCACCTCTATCTGGGCCTGCCCCCCAGGCCGAGCTTTACCCAGTGGGCAGACTCACCCGTGGCTCTATTTCAGTCCGAGTCTCTCAATGCCTCCCCTTCTTAACTCCTGGGTTCTGGAGTGACAGGGGGTGCAGTCTCCCTCTAGGCCGCCATCTTGGATCGCCTCCATTCGTCAATTGAAGGGCATCTCGGCTGGTTCCGTAATCTAGCTATTGTGAATTGAGCAGCTGTGAACATTGATGTGACTGTGTCCTGTAGTATGCTGATTTTAAGTTCTTTGGATATAAACTGAGGAGTGGGATAGCTGGGTCAAATGGTGGCTCCATTCCAAGTTTTAATGCAAAAATACATGATGAATAAATCATCAACATTTTATATAGAGATGGGGTCAGTATTACCTTTTTTTTTTTTTTTTTTTTTTTTGCCTCACTCTCTAATATGGCCCTGCATGGCATGTCACAAATCATTTTACCAGTAGAAGTAAAAGACGTTGAGACTGTGGAGAGCTGGGGAGCTGAGGTAAGCTTGGATGGGAGGGCATGATTGTTGGGTGAGCCCTCCTGCAGGAACACCTCATTTGGGACAGGTAGCATGCCAGGCAGTTGGGGGAAGGTGGGGGTAAGGAGCACAAGGGGTGAAAGCGGAGCAGGAGAGGCTGTGCACTTGGGAAGGAACTGGAGATGGCCAGCGGGTCTGAACCTACCGTTCCCAAACTTACTGCGTATTAGAATCAACTGAAAGCTTTTAAAGTCTCAGTGCTTGGCTTCTGCCCCAGACTGAGCTGGGTGGAGACCCATGGTTGTCCACAGTGAATCAGAGAGTGGGGTGGGATAAGACTGGAGGGGAAAGTAGGGCTTGGTTGGGGGTCTCGAAGGCCAGGACAATCATTCTGGACTTTTCTCAGAGAGCTTTGGTTGGAGGACTTTAAGAAAATTGTATGATTTAACCTTTTTTTTTTTTTTTTTTTTTAGCTCATTCTGTCTGCTGTGATGGGAATGGATTGGAAAGAGGACAGGGGTTCCGGATGAATTGGAAAGTTGTTGCAACAATGCCCAGCTAAGAACTTGTGGGGTCTAGGCTGGAATGATGGGAGCAGAGGTTAAAAACTAGGAGGAAAATTCATAGGACTTGTGACTGATTGTCAGGGATCAAAGGGGGGGAAACAGGGATGCTTCCCTGTGTCTGGCATCAGCGAATGGGTGGGTGGCGATGAGGATGGCTGAGGCAGAGGACGAGGCGTGCAGGGAGCACAGGTCTCGCGGTGCAGGGGGTGTGGGGGGCTCAGGCTTGGACATTCTGAGGTTGTGAGACAGCACAGGGGGCTGCTGAGTGGGCAGCTGGCCATGCGGGAGTGTGCTGGAGCTCTGGCATGGCAGTGGTGGCATTGCCTCAAGAGAGAGAACTGGGTGGCAGGGAGGCTGGGCCCTGCAGGGAAGGAGATGGGCATGGAGAGGTTGAGAGGAGGGCCAGGGGCAGCAAAGAGGCTGAGAGGCAGGAGAATCATCAGGTCACGGATTCCTAAGGGCCCAGGGAGCATCGTTCATGTTACAGCAGGGTGTGAGAGGAGAGAGGTCTCCCCGGGCGCTGGGCTTGGGCTAGGAAATAACTGGTGAAAATCACTGGGCCTGGGTAGCTAAATCGCATTCAATTAGGCAGCGAGGAGGGAATCTGCAGGCGACGGGGAAAGGAAGGATGAAGAAGAGTGAGTGATGGGAAGGAAGAGGTGTGCTGGGGGCGGTTTCATCACATACGGGTCACTGGGACTCTGGTAGAAGTCTGTGTTATTAGAAAAGGTTAGTGGGTGGATGGTGGCTTTTGGAATTGACCGTCTTGCTCTGACTCGTCTGTTTATTTCTCATCTATTTGATTTTCCTTTAATCCACCTCTGTGGGAGAGCAAGCAAGGTGCTGGGCAGCTTTGCTTCTTGCTTTGCCACTCGGCGGAGGAGTAATGCCATCAAAGCTTCTGCAATATTGCAGCCAGCATTACTCCAGGTGAGCCCTGAAGACAGGGAGTTTCATGGGGTAGAAAATGCAGTCCTTTTTTATTTTTTGTGCTGGAGATTAACCCAGGGCCTTGTGCTTACGAGGCAAGCACGCTACCAACTGAGCTATCTGCCCAGCCCCGAAAGTGCAGTCCTTTAAACATTGAGGGAAGGTCTTCCCTTCTCTACTGCCTACTCACCTCAAAGACCAGCTGCAGTGTCGCTGAGGCTCCCTTTCTTTCCTTGTGTCTCTTACAAGGAGAAATACAAACAAGCTTTTGCCTGAAAGGCGAGATGCCAGTGTTCTCTTCCCTGAGTGGGCTCATAAATGCGGATTCTTTGGGAGGGAGGTGTGTATAATCACTGCGCGAGCCAGCGTTTTGCCTGTGCAATGAACAGATGTGGCTGCATTATTCAGTTTCCCTATTTGACTTTCCTACTCAAATGTACTTCAGAAAATGTGGTGCGGATGAACGCATTTCCCCAAGTGAAAATAATCCACTGACAACAGCGCTGGCAATTGGATTTGGACACGCCAAGAGGAGTTTCAAGTGTTCTACTAAAACCACTTGTCATGTTGGTCGCTCATCGAATTCTCTGCCCAAAATGTTATGACGTACTGTGTCACTTCAAAAATTCCTTACTAAACAGAATAATTTCTAATTCTATTTCCCGTGAAACTGTATTAATATTGAAACACATCACGCTGTAGTAGAAACACGTTTGTTTAACTGTGCTCTTTATTTCCTCCTGTTTTTCATAGTGTGGAATGTGACATTTATACTCAAAGTGCACGAAGTGTGTGTGGATGGTTTATAGACTGGTTATAAAAGTGAACAGCTGCCCCACCACCATCCGGAGTGAGAAATAGTGTCGTTGGTGCCTGGAGCTCTGGTGTGTTCTACTCCTTCCTGGAGTTGCTGTAGCCTCGCTTTCAAGGTGGTGATATTATTGCTTTTGCTTAGTTTTGCACCTGTGTAGCTATCCCTAATAGTATAGTTTCATTTGAATCATACATCATGCATTTATTGTGTTTGTGCAAATGTAAAACCCAGAAGCTTCTCCTTTGATGCTGCACCCTAGCTGCCTTGCCACCTCCTGTGAGTCCTGGCCCTTTCTTCTTGTGTGTGTAGCTTTGACTCATCTTTTTTTGTTTTTCAGTTGTTGATGGATCTTTATTTTCATTTATTTATATGTGGTGCTGATAATCAAACCCAGTGCCTCACACATGCTAGGGAAAGTGCTCTACCACTGAGCCACAATCCCAGCTGCATAGTATTTTATCAATAAGAGTATATCATAGTTCATTATGCATCACGCTGGTAAACCTTTGGGCTCTTTCTGGTTGTGATGGTCTCAAGACTCACATAAATATTCTCATATATGTCTCCTGGGAGACAGGATATAGCAAAGAGTGTTTTCATGTTGTTTTTCAAAAGTGTTATTTTAGGTCTCCGCTGCCTCCCTGAGTCACTGCCTGCGCAGCTCCGGCCGCCTGTACTAGCTGCCGATATTTGAAGTTCTTACAACATGGCAGACATTGACAACAAAGAACATTCTGAACTTGATCAAGATTTGGATGATGTTGAAGAAGTAGAAGAAGAAGAAACTGGTGAAGAAACAAAAATTAAAGTGCGTCAGCTGACTGTTCAGATGATGCAAAATCCTCAGATTCTTGCAGCTCTTCAAGAAAGACTTGATGGTCTGGTAGAAACACCAACAGGATACATTGAAAGCTTGCCTAGGGTAGTCAAAAGACGAGTGAATGCTCTCAAAAACCTTCAAGTTAAATGTGCACAGATAGAAGCCAAATTCTATGAGGAAGTTCATGATCTTGAAAGGAAGTATGCTGTTCTCTATCAGCCTCTATTTGATAAGCGATTGAGATCATTAATGCAATTATGAACCTACAGAAGAAGAATGTGAATGGAAACCAAATGAAGAAGAGGAAATTTCGGAGGAGCTGAAAGAAAAGGCCAAGATAGAAGATGAGAAAAAAGATGAAGAAAAAGAAGACCCTAAAGGAATTCCTGAATTTTGGTTGACTGTTTTTAAGAATGTTGACTTGCTCCGTGACATGGTTCAGGAACATGATGAACCTATTCTGAAGCACTTGAAAGATATTAAAGTGAAATTCTCAGATGCTAGCCAACCTATGAGTTTTATCTTAGAATTTCACTTTGAACCCAATGAATATTTCACAAATGAAGTGTTGACAAAGACATATAGGATGAGGTCAGAACCCAGATGATTCTGATCCCTTTTCTTTTGATGGACCAGAAATTATGGGCTGTACAGGGTGCGCCAGATAGATTGGAAAAAAGGAAAGAATGTCACTTTGAAAACTATTAAGAAGCAGCAGAAACACAAGGGACGTGGGACAGTTCGTACTGTGACCAACACAGTTTCCAATGATTCTTTCTTTAATTTTTTGCCCCTCCTGAAGTTCCTGACAGTGGAGATCTGGATGATGATGCTGAAGCTATTCTTGCTGCAGACTTTGAAATTGGTCACTTTTTACTAATCCCAAGATCAGTGTTATACTTCACTGGAGAAGCTATTGAAGATGATGATGATGATTATGATGAAGAAGGTGAAGAAGAGGATGAGGTAATGTTTTACCAAATGAGCAAAACAATTCTCTGTATTTAAGACATTGAGAAGCAAATTGAGTGACTTATTGTATTTCTTTGCTATAATCATTATGTGATTTGGGATATATTTTGGAAAATATGATTTTAGAATTCTACAGCCAAATAATGTATGTATAAGGTTTCAATAAATAAATTGTAAAACTCAAAAAAAAAGTGTTATTTTAAATTCCTTCTGAATAGTTAATGATGAAATATGCCAATACAATGCAAGTTGATTTTACTATAAAGCTTAGTATTTTAGATATAATGGAAAAATTGCTCATTTGTAGTATCTATCAATGCTAGATAAAACACTCACTCACACATGTACATTTTACCCAAAAGTAGGATCAAATGCCTCTGTAGGCAAGATTGACATTCAGGGCAGAATAGTTCATTTTAAACATTGACTCAGTTATTCTTCTTCCCTATCCCCCAACCTCGTACCCTTTACTTTTGTGGGTATTTCAAAGGGAAGTAAAAGTGAATCAAGCAGGATAATTTAAAGTTGATTAGTCAAATCCAGACAGCTCTTCAGGATTTTTGTTTTCACGAGCCCTGGTTTACCTTGCTCTGAAGATGGTGTGAATGATGAGCCGTATAGAGCTGATCCTCTGTGCAGGTCAAGTTAGCTTGTTCAATGTGTAGAGCATGTTCCTCCTCTTGGAATTACTTGAAACACATATCCAACTGGTAACCACATCTAGTATCTGTTTCTGTAATGTACTTTGAGATGGAATTTGCTTTTTAAAACTTATTTCTTTTGTTGGACAGTTTGAGATTTGATACCTAACTCTGTCTTAGTCAGTTCAGGCTGCTATGGCAAATGACCACAGACTAGGTAGCTTAAACAATATTCTTTCTCACAATTCTTGAGACTAGAAGTCTAGGACCAAGGTGCAGGCATATCTGGCGTCTGGTGAGGGCCTTTTTCTGGTCTGAGGATGGGCACCTTCCTCTATGTTCACATGGCTAGGAGCAGAGCTCACGTCTCTTTGTCCCCTTCAGGCCATTAATTCCATTCACAAAAGCTCCACTCTGGTGACTAATCATTCCCCAAAGGCCCTACCTCCAAATGCCATCATATTGAAGATTTAGGCTTCAATGGATGAATCTTGGGAGATACAAGCATTCAATTCATAGCCACTGAGGTATTCCCAGTTTCCCATTAGATTTTGTTATAAGCAAATAGTAGAAAAGGAAAATTGTTCACAATAGCCAAGTTATAGAACCAGCTCAGGTGCCCATCAAATGGATTAAAAAAATGTGGTATGTATGCTCAATGGAGTTTTACTCAGCCATAAAAAACACTGAAATTATTTCATTTTGGAGAACATCATGCTGAGTGAAATGTCAGACTTGGAGAGTCCAAGATCAAATGTGTTCTCTTACATGTAGAAACTAGGGAAAGGGGGGGGGGGATTTTAAAAAAGGGGATCTCATGAGAATAGAAGGGAGACCAATAGAGTAGAAGGGGATCAAGACACAGGGAGGAGGGAATGGGGAAGTACTGGGGTGGAATCTACCAAATTATGCTATGTCCATATACAAACATACCACTATGAATGCCACTCATATATACTATGATAATGCACTAATTTAAAAAAAATAGAAGGAAGATTAGTAGAATAAGTAGATGGGGGAGGGGAGGGAAAGGAAAGGTACTGGAGAAGGAGATTGAATGAGTTATGTGCATGTATAAATATGGCATAATAAATTCTGCTATGCATGATTGTAATGCACCAATAAATTTTTTAAAGTACATAAAAAGAGGAGAATTGGGGCTGGGGAGATAGCTCAGCTGGTAGAGTGCTTGCCTTGCAAGCACAAGGCCCTGAGTTCGATTCCCGGTACCGCAAAAAAAAAAAAAAAAAAAAAAAAAAGAGGAGAATTGTATTTGTTTAATTAGTACCTTAATAATTTAAATGGCCAGCTGTCCAACTTTCACTCTTATCAGTAGTGGTTTTGGTAGCATTGTACTTCTGTGTTTGATTCAGTGGAATAATTGTGTGATTTTATGTTGTATCTATTAGTTTAATTAGAATTTTTTTCTTTTAGTGAGCTGTATTGTCTGCAAGAGTGTGTGTGTTGTATACAACCAATGATTAATTAGAATTTTGCTTTATTGAAGCGCTAGTTATATAATAAAGAAGTATTTTTCCAGCCTGGTTCAAAAACTGATCAGAATAAACTTGCAAGGAATATGGGAAATTTGACTTAATTAAAAAAATTTAAATTAGAATAACAGGTCTAAAATGCTCTTACATTTGTACTCATTTGCATATATTAAGATTTAATTAGACAAAAAATTGGGAGACTTTTAGTTGTACTAACACTTGAAAATAGTTGTATAATATAGTTTTAAAACCTCAGTTAATAGTAGGGAAACATACCCCTTTGGATCTAAACTCTATTTAGATTTACACAAGATTCTTCATGTAATTTTGGTTTCCAAAGAAGGCGACTGATCCAGATAAGGAATAAGATTCATTTATTCTTTATACTGGGCTTCATCAAGCTCATCTGATCTTTCGCTTTGATGTTTTCGAGTTTACTTTCGCACTTCACAAAGATTTTCTCCTGTGTTGGGTGAAGTTGTAGATCATCCATGTTTTCTGAGCAAAATGTCATTCTGAATAGAAAACACAAACAGCGTTAAGTTTTAGATGGTGCTTATGAAGTGTTTCCTCCTTTATCAAATGCTGCTCAAGTTGTGTAATGCATGTGATGTACTTTCTTCTCCTAGATCCCTATGTTTGAAGATATTTTCATAAATTCAGAGAGAAACAAAACCCAAGTCAGTGAAAGCAATCAGTATAAGCTTCCCAGGACTCTGCACTGGGTGACTTTGGTTCTGAAGGAACTGAAAGCCCTAGGGGCAGCCTTCCTTTGTTCTCCTTTGTAATAGCTCATCAAAGTTTTGAGAGCGACTTGTTTCTTTTACTGCATTGCCCTGACTCCAGGGCAGACATTCACAGTTCCTCCAGAATTCCTCCTCCTCCGAAGACAGGCTTAACTCCAAGCTCTCCTTCTTTGGACATGCTTCAGTTTATCCACACCATTCTTAAAGGTGTTGGTGTGAGGCCGCTGTCATCAGCCTTCACCATCAGCCTCTGCCTAGCTCAGCCCTGTCGCTCTGCCCCTTCCTCTTATTGATGCAGAAACTGTCCAGCTAAAGAGAACTGGACTTGTGTTTTGGGTCTGTCTTGGATGCCAATTGCTAGCCTGTTATGACCACTAGGTTGACCTGAGGATGCCATTTTATATTAACTTCAATTGTATTATCTTTTTATCTATCTATCTATCTATCTATCTATCTATCTATCTATCTATCTATCTTCCTACCTACCTATCTATCTAATCAGTAGTCACAGGGAATTATTTTTTCTTTGGATCGCATCAGAGGTCAAATATTTACTAAATCAGACCCTTTAAAAGGGCGAGATGAGTTATATATGAATGCATTCCTGAAAAATTCAAATTGTAGAGAAATATACAATGTCAAATATTAAACACCCTCTTCACCACCACCTTTCACTAACATCACTGCCCTCTTTACTTTCATGGTTTGGTTTAGGTCTTTATAGACCTATTTTTATACACATCAATATTCACACACAAGTATAAAGTTTTAAAAATAGAAGTGGGACTTACTGCTTATATCTTCTGCAGTTTTTCCTTGTCATCACATAATTCACCCAGAGACCTGTACCTATCAATAAATATTAAGTCTATTTTTTTTTAGCTGCTGCCTAACATTCAATTATATGGATATACCACAAGGCATTTAGTATTTTCCTATTGATGGGCATTGATATTTCTCAATATTTACAAATAGTTTTACAACAAACTTTGTTTTGTATGCCTGTGTCCTTGTGTACATTTTAGTATGTATGAAATATCTACCAAAATAAATACTTAGAAGTAAAATCTGGGTTATTGTACCTACTTAAAATTTTGATAATGTAAGCTCCATGAGACCAAGGACTTGTTCTGCTGACTGCTATGTGCCTGCTGCCCATAACAGTGTCTAGCATAAGGTAGGTGCTCACTGAACATTAGTTGAATGAAATTTCCTGGCAAAACTTCTATAATGTGAACCTCCATGAATAGTTTCTGAGAATGCCTGTTTTTGTACACTTTCATCAATTCTGGATGTTATCTCCCTTTTAATTCCTGCTAAACTTATGGGTGACCACTGATAATTTCATTGATTTTTTGTTTTGCATTGACATGATTACAGTGGAAATTGAACATTTTTCTCATTATGTTCAAGCAATTACTTATGTCTTGCTGTAGGGCCAACACTTTCTGTTCTTTCTCTTCATCTGACTACACAACCTTACTCATCCATCCCTGGTTGTGCCTTTGGGGAAAAACTTCTCCCATGCAGGCTCTGAGCAAGTACTTAACCAACTTATCTTTTTTTCTTGCAGTTAGCAGAATGATTAAGAGTACAGGGTTTAATGTTTGTGCCCTGACTGAATTTTGGTTTGCAAAAGGTACTGAAAAATTGGTAGTTACTGTTAGTCTCATGGGACATACTTTTTATCATTCTCGTTATTACCAAGAATTGAGTCTCAAGAAGTACAGTTATTATCTGGGGCTATACCAGTGGTAAGCAGTGAGGTAAAAAAATTTAAGTTAGGATAGGCTGATGCAGACACTTTTTGGTTCTGCCTATCATATTGCTTGACTCACTACCTGTCTCCTGGAAGTGCCTCTTGCCCTCAAAGCCTGTTACAGCACAGCTCCAATAGCAACAGCCTGAACTCTTTTTTTTTTTTTTTTTTTTTAAAGACTTCTAGACTATGCAATGCAGTCTGTTGTTACTCAGAGTGTGGTCCACTGACTAGCAGCAGCAGCAGCAGCAGCGCAGCATTCCTTGGAAACTGTCAGAAATGCAGACTGTCAGGTCCCACCCAACCCACTGAGGCAGAACCTGCATTTCAACATAATTTCTAGATAATTTATATTTACTTAAAGTTTAAGAAGCCCTGGGATAGGGCCCACCATTAGTAAAAATAAGTCATCTTGTTTTCCTAATTAGGTTCTGGAGTTTCTTCATGCCAAGAGCCACAATTCATATACATATGTATATAATATAAATATCTATATATCTATATATATATTTTTTTAAATTTATTTCTTTTGAGGCATGTCTCCAATGGCACCTGGTATTGTGTAGACACATAGAAGGCACTCAGTATTATAGTATGAAAAACTACAGCACCCACAGCCCTGGGACACCTCCCCTTTCAAGTATGTATCTCCAATAAGCCAGGGGTTTGATGAACCTATATGTTAATGTCCAGGATTACAACTCTGCTAAATTAGAGTAAGGACAATCAGATTAATTTGGCCAGGACTAATGGAGGAGGTTGCTGTTGGAAACAGTGCATGGGTGACAAACAGGCAATAAATCAGACAAACCTGAAGCACATGTGGGCCTCAGGTTCCTAATCTGTACAGCCAGTGCTATCCAGGTCAGGGCCGCTGGAAAGGCTATGTGGGATTAATATTAGGGAGCGCTTTGTTCAATGCCCAAGCTGTGGCTATTCTCTAGGTGCCAGCCTCTTCCCGCTCCTCTTTCCCTCTTCAGTCTCCCCGGGGGTGTGCACCAGTGCAGATGGTAGGGCAAGGCACTCAGAATTACCATGGTGAGCAGCCACCAACACAGAAGAATGACTCTCTAGTTAAGAGAATGTAGGGAGGGACAACACTCAGAAGTAGCATTGCTCCAAAGGGCCAAAAAGTCATGCAAGAACAGCTAAGTGTATAAGAGGAGAGAAGCAGTTTAATTTTCTCAGATGGATCATGTGGAGAAATCTGTTGGCAGACCGCAGAGTATGCTCTTAGTAATTGCCAGGATTTTGCATCCCAGGGAGATAAAATCTCAGAGTGTGGTTGTATAAGGGACCCAAGGGGCATAAATCTGCCATGTGCGGGCTCCTGGCAGTGAAACCTGAGCCTGAGAGAGGTGTGCGGTTCAGAGGTTAGAAGTCTGTTTTCCATCTCCGCTGAAGGCAAAGCCGAAGAGAGAAATGGGCTTCCCAACAAAGGAAAGCAGGAGGGAAGAGACAAATTTCTCAGATTCAGAAGGGCAGACGTAGGGAAGGGCCTGGGGAAGCACAGAATCACCCTGTCACAGAGAATGGTTGCCATGGTAAAATGTGTTGGGCTTCTCTTTGCTCTAAGAAGGCTGTAGGAGCAGCTGGACCACCCTTCCTTTCCTTTACTCCCCACTCCCGACCCCAATACCTTTTTGTCCCTGGGGACTTTGGGCCCAGGAGAGATGATAAATCACATGGACTGCATTTCTTAAGGATAGACTATTTGTTCCCATTAGAATTTCTTAGGGCTCTTTAAAAAAAACAAAAACAAAAACATGCAATCTGTGTCCTTCCCAAGACCACAGTGAATCAAAAGCCCCAAAGGTAGGTCCAGGAATTCTGCATATTTAATAAGCTTCTCAGTGAGTCTTTGGCATCTAAGATTTGAAAAGCATCCCCACAGGGAAAGGTAAATTGCAATTGTGCAAAGTGTTTTTCTAGTAAACAAGAGACGTTGTATCTACTAGTAGCACCTTGGGTCAGGGACACTCTTCACCTGGTGATTCATCTGGACAGTGAAGTTGGAGAAGCCCAGGCTGGTGAGAGGTTCTCAAACTCCAGAGGGAGGCAGCTGTTAACCATGGGTGTTGGGGAAGGCTGGACACGCAGTCAGAAGACCTCAGTGCAAATCTTTCCAGCTGTGCCCTGTGACCTGGGGATGGCACTTCACCTTTCTGAGTAACCACACTCTGTCGTTAAGGCCTCGTGATGCCCACTGCATTCAACAAAGGTGCTGCTGAACTGTGAAACTGCCCAGCACCTGTGTGCTGAATATGTTAGTTCCTAGGTGGTGGCACCAGTCCTCACCTTTGCTGGGTTTCTCCGGCTTTGACTCGGATGATCTTTAGAACAAGGCCTGAGTAGCGGGGCTCTGTGCCCCATGGGATGATGGTCTGGACCGTGTTCCACACGTTGGCCCACACAGCGCTGTTTTCCCACTTGAACTTGATCATGATCAGCTCACCAATGTCCAAATCCAATGTGATAAGAAAGGAATAGGTTTTATTACTAATAATTCCTTCACCCCTGAAGATGCAAAGGAAACCAGACTTAGTTTAGTTTTAAACAGTGAAATGATACTTAGGCACATTCAGGATGCGTCAAGTGACCTGAGTGACTTGGGATGATACTTTTTGGGGTTTAATGGAGAAGACAATGGGCATGGCAGGATGAAAAAAGTTTTTTTTCAGACAGTACAGTTGGGAAAACCATATTATTTTATGAATTAACATATTAAAAAGTTTCTGAGATGTTCTGCTACCATGAATCTAGTTAACTTTCTGTAGCTTGACAGGAGAAGCCTGGGGAGGACGGTGTGGCTTCAGCAGTGGTCTCTGGACAGTGCGGCTTTCTATGGGTGATTAATGCAGACGCCCATACCATACTCTTCTCTCCCCAGCAATGTTCCCCTCCCCCCATGCAAATAGAAACATCTATTAAAGCAACAAAGCATAACAGTAATAGAAAAACCAAATAGGATAAAGGCTGTGCCAATTTAGACCAAGATTTAGATCAGACTTTGAGGCATCATTAGCGGCTTTACTCACTAATCTCCAAGACATTAAGGTATTCCCAACATTGACAGAGCAGCTAGATGCCCTTTCCACCACTGAGAACAGTCCCCTGGGGGAGAGATGATAAATAGTGCAGAGGTATCGCGCGATTTAGAGTGATGCGGATGGATGGAGGCTTCCCTGGTGTGGCTCATCCTAGTTCTTCCCACGGTATGTTGTGAATATGTGGGAATCCCCCCTGGTGCTCAGCTGTGAGCATCCTAGGGTAGGGTCCTCTCTCCCCCCATGGCAGAGCACCAAGTGCTTGCTGAATGACTGAATCAGTGTGCCCACCAGAGACCTGAACCTGGGGGCAATCTTCAGCAAGCAGAGGACCATTCCTGGAGTGGGTGAGGGCTGCTGTGGCATCTCAGGAGAGTTCATGCCCAGAATCAAGATGCCAGAAAAAAACAGCTCCGTGCATTTTCTGGCTGGTGAAGCTGGGAAGTCTCCAAGGGAGGCTCTGTGGGACTGCTGTGTGTGTTGGGTGAGGTGTGTAACAGCTCCAGGGACAGATGTGGTGGTGAGGACTGGCACTACAGGCTTTTTGAGACTGGAAATGTGTGCTAAATTGAATGATACTGATTTTGCTTCTGGGCTATGTTTTCTAGGACTTACCAGAAAGGTGCTCTGGGCCTTCTTGTGGACACCTGCTCTATCCCTTGCCACTGCTCCCTGCCAGGATCTGCTTCCTGCACTGTAGGTTCCCATGGGCCTACCTCTGACTTCCCTCTCTGCTCACAGGGCATCAGCAGGGTCACATGTTCAGGCAGAGAAGGGTCTCAAGGGGCTAGGTTGGGTGAATGTCACCTTGGACAGGGTGTTTGGAGCTGCCATAATATGAAGAGAAGAGTAATCTGTATCTGGCCTGATCCTTGAAAAGCAAAGTCCATCCAGACCCTGTGAGAAAAACAAGCATGCCCCCCACCCCACAGTGGGGCACCTCGCACTCACAGAGTGATGGGAATTTTCTTCACTTCCTCTTTTGTTCCAAGGAGTGACATGGTGAAAGTTGGTTCTACTGGCTTCTCAATTTGGTTGATGAACTGGATCTTGAACTGGTAATGATAAACTAGTGAGAGAGGGGGGGGTGTTAAGCAAGAAGTTTTAATTTAAAAAAAAAATCTTATATTTCCTAAAATTCAAAAATGAAGAAAATTTTGGATGGATAGATTGCAAATGTTGACAATGTTTTTTCCCCTGGTGGGATTGTGATTGCTTTTCATCTTCTCTCTCCTTCTCTGTATATCCTAAATTTCTACACAGGACTTATATTGTGTTTACAATGTATAAGGGCCAGGGGTGTAGTTCAGTGGTAGAGTGCTTGCCTAACATGCATGAGACCCTGGGTTCAATCCCCAGCACCGCAAAGCAAAAAAGATAAAAGATAAATATTGTCCAACAAAAAAGATTGCAGAATAAAGTATAGGAGTGCGATATTTGCCATTCTCATTGATTTCCGGATGCAAGTCTACTACAGTATTTCATGTCATTGGCCAGAGTTCCTGACAATGGCAAGAGGAAAGAAAACACACTGCTGTTTTACACTTTTGTGTCTGTCTGATGTTGGGGCAGAACCCAGCTAAGAAATGTAGGCCCTAACGACCATATCTGTGTGTTCTGGACACTTCTTGTCCATAAGCCAGGGGTTCAATGAGCATCCTTCCCAATGGAAACAAGAAGACTCTAGTTATAAAACCTGGGCCTCCACTTGTCTGTCTTACCAACTCGACTATCTAGCATGTCCTTCTAGGTTGTTGAAAGAGGGTCATTTATTTATTCTTGTCTAAATATAGTCTATCTTTAATTAATAAAAGCAAATTGTTTGCTGGAAGGCAGGCACTGCTAAATACTAGCCCCTGCATCATCCCATGTGCTCATGAGGACAACCCTACATGTAGGTGTGTTATTATTGTCTGCATTTTGTGAATAAGAAAACTGGGGCTCAGAAAGAACAAAGTGGCTTGCTCAAGTCACATAGCAGGGTCTGACCTCACAGCTGCCCTTAAGCTATTGGAAGTCTCCAAGGGGTCTGGTTTAGCCTGCATCATCACACCAACCAGCTGTGGGGTTTCTTCCCTCCTTCCCTCCCTCCCCCTCTCTCCTGCCTTCCTTCCTTCAAACCCCCCCCCTTTCTTTTCTCTCTCTCATTAAAGGATTGAACCCAGGGCACTCTACCACTGAGCTACATCCCCAACCCTTTCTATTTTTTAATTTGAGACAGGGACTCACTAGGTTGGTAGGCTAACCTTGAACCTGGGCTCCTCCTGCTTCAACCTCCCAAGTAGCTGGGATTACACGTGTGCTGCTATGGGGCTATGGGGTTGTTTTCTAGATCACACCATTTAGACTTGGCACAGTGGTTCCTGCCTGCAATCCCAGGTGCTTGGGAAGCTGAGGTGGCAGGATCGTAAATTCAAGGCCCGGCGGTGCAATTTAGCTGGAGCTGTAGCCCAGTGGTAGAGCACCCCTGGGTTCAATCCCCGATACTGTGTGGATCCCACTTCATTCTCAAATAGCTGATCACTGCTTGGCCTTTGTCTTACTGTCTCCATAGACTACTTGTCAGCAGTGTTCCAGCTGCACGATGGCCACAGGCTTAGTATGACACATCAACTCTATCTGATTAGTGGTGACTGCCTGGGGCCCTAGTTTGAGATGGATTCTGAGACCACCTCCACTCTTGGGAAGATGGACATCTGCCTGGGGCAAAGGATAGAAGATATACAGTGTGCCTGTGTGTAGTTGCCTTTCCATTTCTAGATAAAGATCAACCCACCAATCCTAACGTGATGCCTTGAATATAGTAGGTGCTTAACAAACTTTTGGGGCGTGAACCAACTGTTTGCTTGGAGGTGATATATTAGGATGCGTACTAACTTTGAGCAAGATGGAAATCACTTCTGAGAATTTAGCAGCTGAGCTTCCAGCTCTGTTTTAGATTCCTTTGGAAAGCTTAGATCATGGTAACCAGCCCTTCGACCGTCCCTCCCTCATGTTCAGCATGTGGAATCACCTCAACTCGGAAGCCACACGACAAGCCTGGCAGTGCCATTGCTGGCACGCTGGCTCAGTCCTGGTGTGCAGATGTTTCTGCGCCTCTAGATGATTTACCCAATCTATCCTTGGGCATCGACCGTCTCCCATTTGGATTTTGTGGCAGATTTGCTCCTGCGCCTACAGATTCTATCTCTAGGTTTACTTAAGGGGCTGTTTTTGAAGCACCAAATGTTTATGTTGTTAACAAGGACGGACCGCTAAGAGTTGATTTGTACGCCAGGGGTCCAGATGTGCAGGGAGAGCTAACCGGGGTAATGTCAGGCACTGAGCACGGAGCCCTGGACGAGTAAGTGCTCAAGCCTAATGACCTTAAGACATCACCAAAAGCGGTGGCAAGAAATAAGAAAGGTGCCGAGGGTCCAAGTGCCAGGAAGGGTCCCTGAACCCTGGGAGGCCTTCATCCCAGAAGCCTCTGGAGAGGTCTTACAGCATTTGGGGTTCGTCAAGGAAGCCTGTAACAAGTGACCAGTGTAATAAGTTGAATTCAGGTAAACTCAAGAACCCCACAGACATGGATTTTCAATTCAGTCTAATGTACTAGTTGGAATTCTGTGTGCTCAGCTCAGTGCTATTCGGCTATTGGGGATGAATGAATGAAACTGTATAATTGGCAGTATGCATGATAATACCATGGGCTCTTATGCATGTATTTACTTTCTGTCAGATGCTTTGCATCTATTATCTCATTTAACCCCCACAACAACTGATACTGTTATTATTTCATTTTAGAGAAGAATACTGAAGCACAGAGAGGTTAAGTGACTTTCTGAGGATCACACAGCTAGTTATAAGCAGCGTAACTGGGAGGTAAGCCCAGGCAACCTAGTTCCAGAACTTGACTATTTAAATGTCTATACCCAGGACCAATAGTTTTATATCTCCTAAATAAAAAGCTGAAATGTGAAAAGAGATGTAAATTTTAAAATGTCATAACAATTATTTATTTAAAAATATACCAGAAATGCCCTGAATATTCAGTCAAAGAGGAGTGGCTATGAAACTGATAATGACAATTCTTTTTTTTTTTTTTTTTTTTTGAGATGGGATCCTGCTATGTTGCCCAGGCCAGCTCCAAACTCCTGCGTTCAAACTCTCCTCCTGCCTCAGCCTCCCAAGTAGCTGGAATGCAAGACACCTGCCACCACACCACTAATAGTGACAATTTTGATAACCACCTTTTAGTGTTTTACTATGTCACAGAGACAGAGCTAAATGCTTCACATGATCATCTCACTTGCCTTTACATTTTATAAGATGCTCGCTTTGTCTTCCCTCCCATGTTATTTTACAAAGTTAGGCCACGAGCCTGCTGTCATGTGGCTAGTAACTGGTGAGGCTGGGATCAGAAGTTAGTCTGCTGATTGAGTTCACATGCCCAACCGTGTGATTACTCTTACGAAACCATTAAAAGATATTTTGGGTACGCTTTCAATGCTTATGAAAAAGAGTAAAAAAGAACATCTCTCCCCCAACAAGAAAGCCCCACCAGGATATGAAATTGCATATCTAGTATGAGACCAACCCTACCAAACAATGCATAGAAGCAGGGATATTCACAAAAATATTAACAGCACTTAGCCCTGGAGAGGGCAGAGAGGCGATTTTCATTCTCTATGCTTTTCTGCAAGATCCATATTTTCTACAAAAGCATAATATTTTAACTAGAATCTTATTGGGAAAAGAAAGAACTTTTAAAAATATTTAAAAAGAAAACAAGAGACCTAGAAGCTGCTGTGTCTTGGCCTTGAAGGATCTTACAGCCAGGGGACAGAGTCACTCATGGGACCCTGCCACATTCTGCCTTATCAGGGGAGACAGTCTTGGGGAGACGTCACTGCATTTCCACAAATGCACAGCATTCCCAAGGCATCCAAGGAGTACTTGATGGGATCTTTGTGTGATGAACCACACAGGATATATACTGCATCCCAGATCCTGATTGTAAATAGGAAGAGTGAAAAAGAGCTTCCGTTTGCTGAGATCCCATTATGTATCAGGTTACATACTCAGCATCTTACCTACCTTGTTTTTGGTCCTCATAGTAAAACTAATGGTAGCATGCTGGCCAGTCTGCATTTCCTACCTCTACCTAGACATCCACGCTTCACCCTTCTCTGCCCTTCTCTGAGCCCCAGAATGATGTGACTTTACTGGCTGTTTCTCTGGGCTCCCTTCCCAACTGGTTTCTGGTTGGGTTTGATCACTAGGGAGGCACCAGTGGAGATTAGGACAGAGCAGAGAAGGGAGGGATCTCTCCTCTGCTCCCTCCTGTGTTAGGGGCTGACTGTGCAGCAGCTGCCCCAGGATTAGCAGCAGCCCCACCTCCACAGCGTGGGTCTCTCCAGGGACCAGTCCCTTCCCTGCTTCTTCCATCCTGCTGCTGGATTCAAGGTGCAGAAAGAGCCCTTGTTGATTTTCTTCATACCTTTCTACCCTCTCCCACTTGCTCTTTCTGCTGACCCAGGGGAGTGAAGTGTTGTTTTTTGCTGAGACTGACACCATGCTAATGATCCTGGTGAATTACAGACAAGGAAGTCATTTGGGGTGGAGCAGAATTTGAACCTCGGTATCTAACTAATTCCAAAAGACCCTTCCATGTCTCCTGGGTGTTTGGGTCCTGTAAACTGAGCCTGCCCTTTCAAAACTCGGCCCTGAAGAAAAGCTGCTGTTAAACCTGCCTCCAAAGAAGCTGCCAAGACAAAGTGCCTGCTCTGAGCCTTTGACGTGCATCCTGGGTCAGCCCTGCAGCAGAGTCCACCCTCCTGTCTCCTGAATGTCTACCCTGAGTATGGATAAATGTTTCATGTCCCTGTACTGGGGATGTGCATTCGTCTTCCCCTTTTCTTAAATTGTGAGTAGGAGGAGATGGAATTCCCCGTCTGAGATGCTGCGGTTCTGGGGGAAGTTGCTTGTGTGAAACATGGAAGTTGGGATCAGATGGTTACCAAGGCCCTGGCTTGTCACCTAGCGTGGGACCCATGCAGGAGGTCTGAACCTGCAGTGGCGCATAGACTCTGAGGAGCCTGGGTAAGCGTGTACCCCCAGAGCTCACAAAGGAATGGTAGTCACAGCACCTGTGTTTTCAGGGAGATTCCTGAACAGCTCCATATCTGCACAGCGAATCCGTGTCACTACTGTGCTGGGACAGTCACAGAAATCTTGAAATATAATCCATTTTTTTTCAACATGAAAGGACCTTTCATACAGAGAGTTAGTTATTTGCTCTTATTTGGATTTGCATAAGCATTTTTCTTTTTAAAAAGGAAGTTACCATCCTCTACTGCTTCTCCATCCCGACACCAAAAAACAACAACAAAAATGCAGTGATTTTCTTGCAAAGATTAAGGACAGAAGTGTGAATGGTTTTGTTCACTTTGCCTTATGACATGTTTAGTTTGGATGTTAAAAAATGATCTGGGGAAAACACTTCTGATCCTGTGGCTGCAGAGACACGTACAACACAGGCCAAGTTCTCGCAGAAGAAATTATTTCAGGTCTTACAGATGAAGGCATGAAAGAGTCTGTTGACATGAATGAGATCAGGCGACTCCATCTGGAGCAGAGATGTGAGACCTCTAGAGATCCTCCTCACCAGGAAAAAACCTGGATCTAGTCCATGTGGACCCTGCCAGCCACACTTCATAAAGAAAAAATTAAATTTCTTTTCACACGGCAGCTACTGTGAGCATCAGATTGTGGAATTTATGAAAAGAGAATGTTTTGCTTCTTTTTTCTTTTTTTTCTCACACACACACAAAAAAGATCTGAATCATTAGATGTTGGCTCTGGGAGATCTTATGCCTCTGGTCTCAGACATCAAAGAGGACGCTCCCCCCTCAGCGTATGGATTTTCTCTAGTGGAGATGGTAGGAATGAGCGCCCTCGTGTTTCCTGAAGCACCAAGGACTTGCTACTAGAATTGAAATGCTCTGACTTCCGGGAAGCTGATGATCAGGGGACCGAGGTCCAGGACTGGTGCAGTCTGGAGTGTGGCTGCGGGAGGCAGGCGTGAGCAGGCGAAAAAGATCAGGCGCCAGTGAAGGAGAGGCATGAGGACCTGGTAGGCATGTGCCTGCTCTGGTGGCCACGTTAGGGCTTACAGCACTGCCCCATTTGCATAAATCCACGATGTCTCAGGACTGGATGCCTGCCCCTCTCGGCTGCTTCTTGAGGGATGATGATAAGAGTCCTCGACTGGGAGACGGAGCTTGGGTTTGTTTGAGTCCTCTCTGCCACCTGCTGTCTTGTGGTCTGGTGCACACAGAGCTTCTCTGGAGCTCAATTTCCCCATCTGTGAAATGAGAATGAAAAGCTCTCTCACAAGGTGGTGAGGATGTGACAAAAGGCTATGCAAAGGTGCCCACCTTCTAGAAGGTGTTCATCTGTGTCACCTCCTTCTTCTCCAGGTTGTTCTTTGGCTAGTCATCTCACCAACCAGCACGACAGAGTGCTCTCCTCAGCTGGAGGAGGCCCAGGGTGCTGGGAGAAAGTTCTGGCAAGGCGAACCCAGGGGAAGAACCCAGAGAGCCAGGAAGGGGTGTGGGAAGAGGCGGATTACACACTGGAACAACTGAGGAGTGTGAGGTCACTCAGGGAGCAGGCCTTGGTCCCCCTCTTAGGAGGGAAAGGAGCAAGGGTGTGGAATCCAGGCTAGCTGCCATTAAATGGAGTGCTTGCCATTCATAGATTGTGTGACCCTGGAAGGATGATCCAACCTTTCAGAATCCTAATGTATTCATGGGAAAATTTAGCACGCCCCCCATTTCTGTCTCTGTACCTTCCTCTTGACCTCTCTCTCAGTTGCTGTGAGGATCCAATGATAACTGAGATCATTCCTGCTGCACATCCAGCACGGTGCTTGGGCAGAGTGCCCCCTCCACCCTGTTACCTCCTCCCACTGCTCTGAGAGTGGCATTAGTCCAGACACTTGCTAAACAGAGCTTACCCAATACAGATCAGTGCCCCTCCCCTGCTTCCAGACAGGCTCCAGAGCTGGTCAAGTTTCCTCCTGAGGGAGTGAGAATGGAAGTGGGCGATAAATTGCCTCGTTTCACTCGGAGACCGTTTCCCAGTTCTCTTGCACTACCGCTGCACCCTAGAGGGTGTTTACCCGCGCTCAGGCGGAAGGTGGTAGAAAATAGATCCTTTGATGGTTTTGTGGAAACATCTTGGGAGCCAGGGGAATGCAGGCCAACTTAGTCATCCTGTGTGAAACTACAATCAGGAGGCGATGTTTATCTTGCCCAACCAGACCCTGCGCTAAAATAGATAGTACAATTAGATGTCCTTGGAAAATACAGATTGTGGTTTCTCTGCTTTGTAAAGGATCCACAAGTAGTCATCAACATGCTGGAGACGGCCAGGGGAACAGGTCTGGGGTCCAAGTAGGAGATGATTGTGGCCACGATGGGTGGAGAATGGTGTAGTTACGTGGCCTGGATTAGAGGCTTCGTGCTGGCACCCTGGAGAACTTTCTGAAAGGATGGAAATGTTTTCTGTGCTCTCGGACAGAGCAGCCACGTATTTGAAAGGTGCCTTGTATGACTGAGTCGTCGAATTTTTGGTTTCCTTCAATTTAAAGTATTTAAATTTGTATTTAAATAGCCACATACAGTTAGTGGGTACCATACTTGACAACACAGCATGATACAGATTTTAGCACCCCATAAGCAACTGCTTCCAAATAGGCGTGTGTGGTAGGGTGTCGTTTCCAGCTCTCCCAGGGCAGCTTCATGTTACCACAGAGGTGCTGCTGCCCACTGGGGTGTGAAACTAGGCGGAGCAGATTAGGACTTTGCTCATTGGAAGGATAAATAGAACTGGGGATTTTGGGAGGAGCAGACCGGTGGGTGCAGAGCAGGCCCTGGGTCAGCACTGGAACCTCAGCAGGGAGTGACTTTGGTCCTCCTCTACAAGAAAGAGATCCTGAAAGAGTGCTAGTTGGGTCCTTACAACCTGGCTGTCACCTTTTACTCTTCTTCCTCCTCCTCCTCCTCCTTCTTCTTCTTCATCTTTTTTTTTTTTTTTGGCATTGGGGATTGAATCCAGGGGTGCTTTACCCTGAAATACTTCCTGGTCCTTTTTATTTTTTAATTTTTAGTACTGGGGTTCGAACTCAGGAGCACTTAACCACTGAACCACATCCCCAGCCATTTTTATTTTTTATTTTGAGAGAGGGTCTCACCAAGTTGCTTAGGGCCTTGCTAAATTGCTGAGGCTGTCTTTGAACTTGTGATCCGCCTGCCTCAGCCTCCCAAATTGCTGGGATTACAGGAGTGCACCACCATGCTTGGCTTCCATTTCCTTTAAAAAAATTTTTTTTTGTAGTTATAGATGGACAGCATGCCTTTATTTTATTTGTTTATTTTTATATGGTACTAAGGATCAAACCCAGTGCCTCACATGTTAGGCAAGCGCTCTGCCACTGAGCCCCAGCCCCAGCCCCCCACCTCCTTCTTTTGATTTCTATCTCTCCTTTCTACTTCTAAGCCCTCAGGAGACATCCTCCAGTTGGGTCAAGCCCCCATTCAGATAAAGTTCCCAGTTCATTCCATGAAGGTGAAAAATTGCCTCATTTCTTTCTACTGCCCTGAAGCAGAAAGCATTCCCTTCCCCTCTCCTGCACAGATCAGGGACAGGTTACTGAGGTAAAAATTGCTCAACTCATTGAAGGCCCACGGCCTAAATGCTGGCTCTGCCGAGGATTCACTCAGTGTTCCTGCGAATGATTTGCCCTGTCTGGGCCTGCATCTCTCCCTCTGTAAAATGGCTGTGATGCTGACATTCCACGATGAAAGTAGATCCAGTGGAAGTGATTATGTGAGAGGCTTCATCATCCAGGTGGTGAGGTCATTGAGAACAGGAATGGGTTAACCCAAGGAGTTCCCAGTTGGCAGCCTGTAGTGGGAGAGGTCCCCAAAGCCAGAGGCCTTCCAAATTCCCTCACCTGCTCCTGGAAGCTGCCTTCTCCAACCCTAAGAATCAGACAGAGGAGAGCCTCTGACCCCTCAGGCCAACTGCTTCAGAGGCCTGTCTATTGCCCACACTGGATTCTGTAGTTCCTGGACCTGCTTGGTTCAAATCAAGGAATTCTGGCTGGTAACCTAATTTCAGATAAACAGAGGAATCCTATGCCTAAAAAACAAGTCTCTCTTGAGAGTCTGAACTGGGAAGTGGAATGACAAAGGAGCACTGGACTGGGAATCAGGTGACTCTGTTCCAGGCTTCACAGAGTGTGGCTGTGGGCATTCCATCCACGTTATACCTTTCTCCTCTTTAAAATGGAGAAATACTTGGGTACTGTGATCCCAGTGACTCCGGAAGCTGAGGCAAGAAGACCACAAGTTCAAAGCCAGTCTTAGTAACTTAGCGAGACCCTGTCTCTAAATAAAAAATGAAAAGGACTGGAGATGTAGCTCAATGGTAAAGTGTTCTGGGTTCCATCCTCAGAACCAAAGTAAATAGATAAATAGAAAAATGTTTAAAATAAATAAAGCGGGGAATAACCAGCCCTACTGGCTTTGCTACCTGCTCTGAGAGCCACAAGTATTCCAAGGTTGTGTGCACTGTTTGTATAAAACACTGTGCAAGTGCCAAGTTCACGTCCCCTCCCTCACAGCATCTGCATAGTCATAAAGGAAGGAAGGGCACACCACCAAGTCCTCCCGGCCTCACTGTGGAGAGGGTGCTGTGAAACTGGAAGATGCAAAATCACTCCTGAACTGTTTTAAGGATTAGGCAGAAATGTTAATGGCAACAGATGGTTTGTTCCCTCCAGGAGGATTTAGGCTTCAGAGGAGTGTTTCTCTGCTGGCCTCGGCTCCCACTTAGGCTCAGGAAGTGGCCACAGCCCTTTCTCATTTAATCAGAGAGCAAGGCCTCCATTTCTGCCCAAGGTTAGGGATCTGGCTGGGAAACACTGGAAGCTGAATCATGTCCTGGGAAGATCACCATATGACAAGAATATCCTGTAAGAAGGTGGACTCAAACCTAAGGGGTAGAAATGAAGAGCTGAAAATGCAGCTGAGAACGCTGTTTCTTCATGGGGATCCTGAGTGGAAGTGGAAGAATCTGAAATTAGTGGAAGTGGAGCATTTGGAGACCCTCCAGGTCCTTGGACCATGAGAGAGAGCCATGTGGTCCAGGTGACCACTGGGAGTCTTCCACATCGAATGTTCCAGGGAACACGGAAAATGAATGAAGAGAGGCCAACCCAAGTATTGCTCCAGAAATTATCAAGGTTTCTCCTCCTGATCCTTGACAGCAAGGTGGTCATTCTTGGAAAAGGGGGAAACCTGGTGCTGCTGCTGCCTGGAGTGTGTACAGTCTCAGCAACACTAGAGTGCAGAGCTGGTTAGATACAGAAAATGAAAAACCCCAAGATGGCGTGACCTGGGAAAAGGGAGTGAGAAAGAAAGCCATACATTGATAGCTTTCATCTCTTTCAAGATAAATCCTTTTCAGATGCTGGCCACTAGTGGGGAGAAAGTGTTTCAGCAAACCTAGAATGAGAGTCTCTAGGAAACATAGTCTCTTCCAAGATAAATCCTCTCCAGGTGCTGACCACTGGCCCCCAACCCCAAAACCCAAATCCCTGAGTGCCAAACTAACATGCTCACTAAATCACCTCTCAGTGTAACCTATATAAGCCCAAACTCCTCCTTTGGCCAGTGGCTCATTTTCCACCAGGGGAATGGGTCCATTGGAGGTGTAATCCCATTTCTGGATAAAAAGCTGAGATGATCCATAAAGTTTGCATCCGGCCTGGTCTTTTTGTGCTAACAGAGCTGAAGAAACCCAGGGAACAGTGTGGAGGGAGTTTCTGAGCCTTGCACACTAGGGACCCAGGATGCACTCACCTCTGAAGGGGGACTGGGCTCTGGTCACTAGGAAGAGTGTCTTGCTCTTGCTCTGTCGCTCCTGGCGGACATGGTAGCCCAGCTTATTGCAGCGGCCCTTCTTGCAGCTCAGGCACAGACCCTGGCTAAAGCTGTCCATGTCGCTGCACTGGTAGGCTGTGCTCTGCATGTGATCGTGCAGCAAGGAGTCGATGAAGAGGTGCACCGACCGCTCATGGGCACACTTTATGGTCTGGGCAATGGCTGGAACGTAGGGCAAGTAGAACATTATCATCTCCAAACCCCAAGTGCCTCTCAATTCAAAGGTCATCTTGTTTCTCGGCCAACAGGAGATTACTGGTAGCACCCTGCAGCCGTAGGGGTGGGTTTGCTAAGGTTGGCCCCCTAACAACAGCAGGATGGAAGAACTGACAAACATTAAAGGAAGTAGACCCTTTCGGTCATTTAGTGTCAGGGAAAAATCCTAGGCACACAGTAGGTGTTTTCATGTGAACCCACATCACTAGGAAAAGTCAAATTAAGAAAGCAGAGTAGTGTGATTCATTTTAGAGATATTTCTCAAATGGTTAAAAATGCCCAAGTGTAGGGGCCTGGAGTGGGTTAGTTGGATCAGGTTGTACGGGCGCTCGCTCTCTCTCTCTCTCTCTCTCTCTCTCTCTCTCTCTCTCTCTCTCTTTGATTAAAACTTTATGGTGATACATAGTAGTAGGGTTCATTCTGACAAACTCAAATATGCATGGAAATCAATTCCAGTTCAAGATCCCCCCTTTTCCTTCCACCTTTTTCCTCCCATCCTCCCTCTCCTCTCCTTTTCTCCTGCCTCTACTCTACTGGACTGCCTCTTCTCTTAATAAAGGTAGATCAGTGAGGCACTTCTGTGACTGAAGCCTTCCTTATAATGCCTGCCTCATGTCCCAAAGTGGCCACTGCATCCCTTGGGTCTGTGAAGCCAGCAGTGGGACTGGATTAAGAAGAATGTGCCATGGCAGGACATTGTGATGCAGGCCTGTAAATGTTGTTGGGGGTCCATCTCAGCTACTTGGGAGGCTGAGGCAGGAGGATCATGGGTTTGAGGCTAAGCATCAGCAACTTAGTGAAACCCCATCTCAAAAAAAAAAAAAAAAAAAAAAAAAAGGAGGGGCTTGGGGGATGTATCTCAGTGGTAAAGCATGTGCCTAGCATGAGGCCCTGGGTTTTATCCCCAGCATGGAAAAAAAAAAAAAAAAAAAAAAAAAGATATGTCCCAGTCACTAGGACTAATCAGGTCTAACTCTCCCAAAGCCAACTTACTATAGTTTTATCTTCCATGAATTTTTTTTTTGAACATAGAAATAACAATCTTTATTCAGAAAAATAGTTACCAAAATCTCAATAAATCAACAGCAACCCCTCGTTAAAGCATCCATTGAGCATCCAATTAAATAATGGAATTGTCTACTGAACCTCTAAGATCATAGGCTGAATTGACCTCAACAGGATTTATCTGCTTTTTTTGGGCTGTTAACTATCAGTCAGTCATAGGTTGGGAGGAATCTATTAAAAATTATAAGAGGTTCTTCCATGAATTTTGACCTTAAAAAAAAAAAATACCACTCCAAATCTCAACCTATCTTGTAGTGAATTATTCTCAAACTATTCTCAAGGAATGTTAAGGAACCACCACAAGACATAAAGTACCTAATATGAAGGTAGAGCACCAGTGAATTTGCCACAAGCTGTTTCCCCAAGCATTTCAAGGCCGAACACCAAGACCCTTCATCTCAGCTTTGGGTCACCAATGGCTGCATTGGTTGAGCACCTACCAGGAGGCAGGTCGAGCTGCTGCCTTCCACTAATCCACTCCCTGCACCCTGGGGCTTCTGCTGTCCATGGGAATACTGAGCCTCAAAGACATTCACAGCTTGCTATAGTGGCGCACACCTGTCATCCCAGCTTCTCAGGAGGCTGAGGCAGGAAGATAGACAAGTTCTAGGCCAGCTGGGGCAACTTAGTGAGACCCTGTCTCAAAATAAAATTAAAAGGCCTGGGGAGGTAGCTCAGTGGTAGAGCACTTGCCTAGTATGTGCGAGGCCCTGGATTCAATCCCCAGCACCAGGGGAGGAGTATTGGGGGGAAGGCATTCATTAACTCATGAAGCTCACCCAGCCAGGAGGTGGTGAGGGTGGGGAAGACAATTATCAGGTTACACTCTGTTCAGGAGTGGCTGGGAGAACTGCCCTGGAATGGGAACACTTTCCAACATAGGGTTGAAGAAAACTGAGTCCCCCTTCAAAGTCCTGCAAGCTGTGTACATATGCTTGCTTGTATCATTTTGAAGTTTAGCACAAAAGAGCAAATGGCAGTGATTGGCCAGAGATGTGTTTACCAGGCAAGTAGTTACTACACAGTAGCCTGTGGTCTGTTTTGAGCTCGGAGAGGGTGGCAGTGTGGGAGGAGGGTTGGGCCATCAGCAAGAACCACTGGTGGGTGGTGACCAGGGAGATGGAAGCAATGATAAGGGGAAGTTCCCAAAAGGCTCTCTGAGGCATGGGCGGGTGGAAGGCTGGGAGTTCAGCCAAGGACATGATGTGGAGTGTGAAGGTCATGCTGGTATGTGAGAGGCCAGCGTGGTGATGTAATCCTGAGAGCGGGGCATTCAGCTCAGTTTTGGATGACTGGGGTGGGTGGAAGGTGGGGGGCTCCAGTTGGCTTGGAATGAGTCGGCATGTTTTAATCAGGATGTTTTATAGTAAGGAGAAATGTGGAATGCCTGTGGAAGGCGTGGTCCCTGCTCACAGTTTTGTGCTCTGATCCTGTGCATGTTATTCATGTGCATGTTAATGTTTGGGTTTTGGGATCTGAGACAGAAGTGGGATGACAACCCAGAAAAAGTCAGATAAATTCAGTTTCTGCACTGAGGTGAAGGGTGTAACAACAGATTTGCAACTGGATTTCACACTGGAAGAATCTCAGCACTGTCCTTGGGATCCACTGATCAAGGTGGGTGAAGAGTTATTCTCACTCTTGTGTGACCAAGGATCAGAATGCCAAGACCTATTAAAATAGAGTCTCCTGTGGAAGTCCCCAGAGTGAGGAAACTTCCTGAGAAGAAGGAATATCCAGCAGCTTCAGGACTCAACTTTCAGAAGGGCTGGTACCCCTGAAAAGGCTTTGCTGGGGCATAGTGGGCAGGCGTAAGAGGTTGGGCTTCCTGATGGTGTCCCTCTGCTCATCCTCAGGGACCATCAGCCCTTGCCCACTCCCACAGGCCTTCTCTCTGATTGGACTTGGTGATCATAAACCCTGGCCCCAACCCTGACTGAGCTCTGCCCCGAGTCCCACAGGTTTGGTAGATGTCCTTGGGTTCCAGAGGCCCCTGGGGGTGTGGGAAGCAGGTCAGTGCTCTCGGCCTCTTTCTCACCATTTAAGCCATGCTGTACAATGTGTTTGTAGAGTTCTAGGAAGTGGCAGCCGGGCTGGAAGGAGCCTCCATTGGGGTAGAAGTCATAGTGTGCCACGGGCTGTTTGATGCCCACGCTCAGGCCCATGTGCTCCCGGGTAAAGGTGTGAATGGCGTCCACGAAATTGGCGTCATCTGGAGAAAGGCGGTCACTGGGGGACGTTCCTTCAAACAAAGGGCCCGCAGCATCCAGCCCTAAGGGGAAAGCAAGGGTAAGGTCAGGAGGAGAAATGTACTTTTTATTTGTTTGATATTATACATTTATGAGCTAGCAGGAAGAAGAGAAACCCAGGGTATAATCTTTCTCCAGAAAATTTTACCATAACCTTTCTGCAATAAAACCACAGTAATTCATGGTGCTGAAAATTAGACACAGGCTGGGCATTACCTGGTGGGGAAGAGGTTTGCGGAGACTATCCAATGGTAGAGACAAGGTTATAAGGGAATGCTTGATTTATTTAAGCAAATCAATTTTGAGTACCTCTCAAGCTACTTTCAAGCACATTTGTTTGCTTGAAAAAAACCTATGTGCTCATTACATATGGTTTGAACCTACCCATCAAAGAAAGAATTTATTTGCTGGATGTTGTCAATAATTTCCTAAACAAGCTGGCTTTTCTCCTACACTAATGTCATCTCGCTGGAATGTCCAGAACAGCCTTAGGACATCACTGTTCTAGGGTGAAAATGTTCTGAGCGAAGCTCTGGTCCACAAGTGACAGATGTTTTGTGTGAGACTAGCAGCAGCTCCTGGATGGCTGACTGGAGAGTGTCCATGCATTCAAGTGTTTTTCCAGCTTTCTTTCCGCTGCCTTCTCTGGAGACCTTTGATGTCCCCCATCAGCCCTGGCTTCTATCCTTTACTAGGGGGAAGGGACTGATACTGGGCTCTGAGAACACCTGCTCTCCATCGTCACCCACAGACTCCCTTTTTCTCTGCAGCTGACTGTAAGATGACAGCAGTGCAGTGAGCTCTCGGGCTGCCTCTGGTCAGGCAGGCCTGGCTAATCACGCCGGATGTGACCCCAACACCATCCAGAATGGAGAGGGCTGGGGGCTCAGGCCTGGGGCCACCTTGCTGAATTCAAACTCAGCCTTCTGGTCCTGCTTCCACAGTCAGGGCCAGGCCTCCCATTACCAGCACAATGGAGAAAAAGAGGAAAAGGATGAGGAGATGAGTTCTCATAATGACGCGTATTCAGTTTCAATGTCTGACATTTATTCTTTTTCATGTTAAAATAGTTTTTATAAAGGAGTGGTAATTGTAGAAAAGTAGTTGTTTTAAAAACTATTGTTACTTGATAAAAGAAAGTCATAATGTCCCTGTTTTTCATCTAAAATTGTTTGTTTTAGCCTGCTGGGTCTTGATGGCTGAGTTAGGTAGGCAGGATAGGCCTGGTTGGATGAGTGGTGGGCACAGAGAACACCATATGCAGAGGTCAGAGGCACAAGAGGTCACCAAGTGTTTGTAGAGAAAAATCCAGGGTTATGGACGCCTAGAGTTCCAGAAAGGAGATGGCAGGAGGAGAAGCTGGAGAGCTCTGGGGACATGACACTAAGGACCTGGCTCGTGCCTCCTGGATTTCTCTGTAGGTGTCCAGTGGGTTGCAGAGACTTTGCTGGGGAGCAATCTGGCCAAGTGTGTGCTTTTTGGAATCCAGGCAGTGTGAGTGGCAGGGTGAGGTCAATGTCAGGGGCGACTGTACACATGCAGCTCTTCCTGAGCACTAGGGCCATTTATGAGTGGTGTGGAGTTTGGGGTGAGATATTTGGTACAGACTCCCTCCTTCAACTCCAGTGGGGTCCAGAGTAAGGCCCATGTATTTCACAAGTTTGCAGAAACTGAGGCACTAATGTAGCTGGTGTGTTACAGCAAATTAAGCTGTATTTGTCATTCCCTAACTTGTCTGCATTGGACTTCTTAAACTATAGATTAAAAAATAAGCCTGTCTTGCTGCAAAAGTATACTGAAAGTCCTGTTTCTAGTCCTATTTGGCACATCTATGAGACGCATTCATTCGAGGAAAGGTAATAGGAATGGAGGTCATAATTTGCTCTGAATTCTCTCTTGGAATAGCAGCAATTCATGACAGTGGTCATGTCTGAGAGAGCATTATGAGTCCTCCCATGAACTGGAACCTGTCAGGGAAGAAGTCGGGTGTTTTGATGATGAGACTGTGAAGAAGCAGGGACTATGGCGAGTGAGTCATGAGGAATGGTTACCTGTAATTCTTCCAATCTTGTGCCTTCCACCAATGTAGCTGCCTGCAAATCCTGAGACGTGAGCACCCAGGCTGTACCCAATTAGGTGAACATTACTTCGAGAAAGCTGAACAGATTCCTGGAAGATAGCAGCAAGATCCTTGCAAGAGGCGAAGCTTTGCCTACCTGGGTGGGTCCATCTTGGTCTGAGAACCTACCCTGTGCTTTGTACCTGCTCACAAATGAGGAGGTACAACTGAAGCTGGTTTCTCACCTCAAGGCCTCTGTCCTCTAGATGGCTGGCCCTCCTTTCTGGTCAGGTGCCTGGGACTCTGCATGTGGCTGGTGCCTCCCACCTGTCTATCTTTACTTGGCCATTAATGCTCTACAGAAGTGACTGCACTCATCTGGGTGGGGACTGATGGTTTCCAGGGTGCATTTAAATCCCTTAACACCCCCAAAAGGGTGAGCGTAAAAGGGGTAGTGGGTGGAGAGTGGGGAGATAAAGTCTCTACAGAATAGGGAATCAAGTGGGGCATCAGAGGGAGGCGTGGGGTCTGGCCTTAGTCCTGTGAGCTTAGCACTCGGGGATGTCCACCTGGGTTGCTGTTGGAGATCAGCTTCAGGAGGGCGGGGCTTACCTCCAGCCACCGGATAAGAGCGGCGACCTCCTGGCCCACGATTCGAGTGTTGCGCACTGCGAAGGCGTAGTGGCGGTGAGCCAGGGTGATCCAGTCTGCCACCCCGACATTCACCGGCTGGGCTGGCCGGGACTTGAGCGCGGCCGCCATCTGCCAGATCCAGCTTTCCAGCATGCCGTCCACCTGAGTGGCCCACAGATGGTTAAACTCGCTTGAGGACCGAGGGAGGGCCGTGCTAGGACCCCTTCTCCTCGCTTCCCCGCGTCCTTCTCCAGCTCTTGTATAATGCTAGATCCCTTTTTTAAAAAAGCATTTACCTTTTTGTTGTAAATGGACACAATATCTTTTTTAATTTATGTATTTATTTTTCTGTGGTGCTGAGAATCGAACACAGTGCTGCACATGTGCTAGGCAAGCGCTCCACCACTGAGCCACAACTCCAGCCCTGGATTATTTTTTCCAAGAGAGAGGTCTAGACACAGGGCTTCTCAGCCTGGGTGCCAGAGCGGTCTTTGTTGTGGGGACTATCCTGTATGTTGGTTAGTAGCATCCCTGGTCCACCAACTACAATGCCAGCAGCATCTTCTACCCCAGGTTTTACAAACCAAAAACATCTCCAGACTTTGCCAGATATTCCCCACCTGAGAAACACTGTCTTAACTTTCCCTTTTGGCCCCTGAGTCCTTGAACAATGGAAAAGTCTGTATAAATCAGGTCCCAAAATCTGACCTGTCCTTGGAGGTCAGTTCCAGATCACCCCCGCTTGCAGGCTGCTTTAGTGCACCTCTGAATCCCCAGTTGGCTCTACCCTGCTGGCAGCCTTCTGCTGGCTTTGGTGGGACCAGCAGGGGCATAGAGAATTGTCCTGTGTATGCACCTTGTTCAGGCACCAGTCTGCAGGGTGCTCCGAAAGCATTCACAGAGCAAGGCATTTGCATTTTGTCTTGAAGGATAACCAGGATTTCAGTGGGAGGGAAGAGGTGTGCCAGTGGGTGTGGTAGCAGCTGGGGTAAGGGTGTTCCAGGCAGAAGAAACATCACAGAATCATGAAAGGGCAGTGTGGTATGTCTAGGGGTGGGAGAAGATCTGGGTGAGTTGAAGGCCAGACTGCAGGAGGTGAAGCTGGAGGGTTCTGCTGTGGCCTTGCATGTCCTATGGGGAGAAGATGTAGTTATTTATTTATTTATATTTATATTGGGGATTGAACCCAGGTGTGCTTTACCACTGAGCTATAGCCTCAGCCCTTTTTATTTTGAGACCAGGTTTGTCTAAATTGCTTAGGCCTTCATTAAGTTGCTGAGGCTGACCTTGTGATTCTCCCACCTCAGTCTTCTGAGTTCCTGGGATTACAGGAGTGTGCCATGACATCCAGCAAGATGCAGTCATTTATAATAAACGTTTACCAAGTACCTTCGATGTGCATGTATTGTCCTGCTCCAAATCCAGGTTCTCCCACTTAACTAACTGAATGAGCTCAGGCAAGTTATTTAATACCTCTGTGTCTCTGTTTCCTCATCTGGAACATGGGGATAATAATGCCCTTTTTCCAGGATGGTTGGGAAGCACTTGGAACAGTGCCTGGAATATAGTACAGGTTCATTAAATGTCCATTATTGTGGCAGTTGTTGCTTTTAATATTAGAATTAATAGCAGTAGCTATATTCCAGGCTGAATAGGATTTTGAGAATGAAGGACACATTTGGGTAAGGGGATCCTGCTATCTTCATGTTGCATTTGTAAATAAGACTCACTCATTTGATCATTAATTCAGTTAACAAATATTACACAAGAATAAGACAGAATCTTTCCAGTAAGGACAGAGAAACACTGGCAGACAATGACAAAGCCCAGCAGCAGGGCAGAGCTGGAAGGTGCTCAGGAGGGTGTGAGAACTCTGGGGAAGGGCTGGGCTGGAGGTGGTGAAGACCTGCAGGAAGACCTGTTTGCAACTGTGTCCTGCAGGAAAAGTGGGAATTAATCAGGAGAAGGGGAGGAGAAAGGATGCTCTAAGCAGAAGGTACAGCTCAACCAAGGCCGAACAGGAAACTACAAGCAGTGAGTGTGGCTGGACCCTGCCATGGAAGGCAGGGAGGTGAGGGGGGACAGGGAGAGATGGGGGGTGGATCAGGGAGGCAAGGGGCAGGCAGGGGCAAGGGTGGGCTGGAGGAGAGAGGAAGGGGATAAATGAGTCTGTTTGCCCTCCAGGAAGGGCTAGATGAGGGTTTTAAGGGCATTTTTTCAACAAAATGGCATAAACAGTTTTCCAAGTTGTGGAAGAGATACCAGAATGTCTAGGGGCTTCAATGTGTGAGCTGAACTTCAAATCACTGGTGGGCTGGTGGCAGGGGCAGGTACCCCCAGGGTTTGACTTCACTCTGCCCATGATATCCTTTCTCTCCTTTATAGTAATGTGATTTTTAGCATCACCTAAAAGCTATACTTCCTATTTTTTTCTTTTTGTTGCTGGGAATTGAACCCAGGGGTGCTTTACCATTGATCTCACTAAATTGCTTAAGACCTCAATAAAATGCTGAGGCTGACCTTGCAATCCTCTTGCCTCAGCCTCCTGAGTTGCTAGGATTACAGGCATGCATAGTTATGCCCGGCAGGCTACACTTTCTCCAAGAGGCTACACTTCTTAGTCACAGTTCCACCCAGGTGTGGCCAAGTGGATAGAATTGGAAACATTGCACAGGTACTTCTGGGAGGCAAATTAAAAAAAAAATCTCTTTAGTACTAAAACCACTGAATTGTTAATTTCAAACAGATGATTTATGTGCCATGTGAATTATATTTCAATAGAGCTATTTTTTAAAAAAAGTTGCTTCTTGAGCCTGTGTATATCCTTTTCTATATGGCTGCCTGGAATCAAGATGTGATGGCTAGTGTTCCTGGTGACATCTGCTCCTCTGCCAGCCCTGGGGTCACCCATAGGCTGCTGAGAGCACAGACTGCTAGTTTGGACCATGAAAGCAAGGGCCACACTCTGAGCTGGCAGAGCAGTGAGCCAGAAGGGCCTGGAACCTTGAGGAGTTCATTGACCAAAGCTGTCTAGCCAGTTTTGAATTGCATCTCTCTGGATCATTGTGTGAAAAGGACACAAACTCCTGTTTTATTTGAATCACTACTAATTTGGGTCTGTTGTTTGCTGCCCTTATGGCATTACATTTCATCCGGAGTTGCTTCCTGCCTTTCCTGGTGAAGATGCAGATTCAGGCAGGACCTTTCACCTGCACGGGCTGCAGTCCCTTCAGGGCCCTAATGAGCTGCGTGACTCCTTTGAGTTCGTTTTATCTGAAACATGGAGATAATTATATTTTCCTTGTCTTGTTCACTCATGGAATTGAGATAACCAATGAGATAAAGAGCAGGGAAGCCCTTGGAAAACTAGCACGTTCTTTACAAACACTACATTGTTATCATCAGAGCCCTATCTTTTTATTAAAAATTGAACATACTAGGAAGAAAAAAGCCAATGAGAAAGCAAAGAGAAAAAGGCACGTCCGCGTTTCCTACCGACCACCCGTGGATTATCATCACCAAAGGCAGCGAGGAGTTGAAGCCGCACTCCCGCAGCGTGTCTGGGTGATTGAGCCGGATCTGACAGCGCTTGTTGGTTTCATCTTTGAAGAGCAGGAATCTGGTCTCTGTCTCCTGCAACGATTTGTTTGTTTCGACAGCTCGAGATCTTCTCCCAATCAGCTCTGGAATATAAAATTGGGGACTGTGCTCAGCCTGTCTTCTGTTCCACCTCTGCCAGCCTTGGGGTCACCCACAGGCTTCTAAGAGCACAGCTCAGAGAGGTTACTGTTAGGTGCCAGAGATCAGAAGGAGCTGCAGGTTTGGGGAACCCAACAGAGCCTTTGTAGCCCAATAGCCAGGTAATGGAGGTTGATCTAGAAGGATCCAACACAGGGGCTGGAGGGGGTCAGATCCTTTAATCCTCCAACCTGCCATCCCAGTGACCAGTCAGTCAGTCAGGAGTAGAGGAATAGCTCTGGGGGATGGGGCGTGTAGATGAGGCATTGGGACCCAGGTTTGGAGAGGACGAGCCCCTCATCCCAAATCTCACTGCCCAGAACTGGTAGAGTCAGAATGGGATTGCAGGTCTGTCTCCCAGTGCTAGGAAGAGTGGCGAGAGCATCTTAATTAGATGGCTCCGGGTATTACCTCACATGTTTTCATTGCAGATGCATCATATCACATAAGCCTGGCATAACGAGCCTGGCTGGGGCGGGGTGAGGAGCATCACCAAGGAGGTGGTAGATTGGTAGAGGAGATGGCATTCAGGAGGACTTTTCAGGGTGCAGAGCCGACCCTGGCCTTGAAGGGTGATAGAGGCATGTGTGTGTTTTTGAGGAAGAGCAGTGGGCTTTCTGAGCAGAGCGAACAGCAAGAGGAAAGGCTCAGAAATGTGAAAATCTAAGAAGGCGGGAAGCTGGCAGGCAGGGTAGCACACAGACCTAGAGGGCTGCGGTGCCTCCACTCTCTGCTCTAGATGAGAGGGAAGGTGCCATGTTTCCATGGAGTGGCACATAAAGTGGGTGACATCTTCCTGCCAAGATCAGGCCCAGAACTAGAGGAGAAAACTCTCACCCTGTCTTCTGGTAGGGAGTGGGCTCCCCTGTAGCTGAGGGGCAGACATGTAGCCATGCTGACATTTTCAGTCAGTGACTTAATTCAGTCCAATTACTAAGGACCCTGATCATTCTTTCTGAGCATAAAATCATGCAGGCTACTCAAATAATAAGTCTTGGGCTTTTGGTTTCAGGGGACAGCAGGGCCAAGAGATGATGAACCTACAAAGTGCAAGGGGAGGTATTAATGAAACCAATTTTCCTACCCAAAGGTTATTAATTCCAAAGGTTATTAATTCCCAGCAAAGGGCAATGATTTTTCACTATGATGACAGAATGAAATGCATCATATTTTATTTAAAGAGATGTGAGCGAGAATCTGAATTAACTATTCTGAGAGAATGAAAGAAAATGTCTGTGGCCCAGCTGGGCTTCTCCAAGCTTATTCACGGCCTGGCTTGTCCTCAACCCCTGAAAGCCAGCTTCTAGGTCTACTCCCCTTCCCTTTGGATGCCTGAGACAAAAGCCCAAGTGTCACCTTGACATCTCTGCCAGCTTTCCAATCAGTCCAAAGCCTGGTGTTCCTAAAAATCCCTAGAATCTAGTGCCTTCATTTCCACACACAGTCGTTTGCTTGGGTTATTGAAACAGCCTGCTCACTGGTCTCTCCCTCTTTGGATCTGTCCATCTTCCCTCATGCAGATGCTCCATATTTCTTTCTAGAATAGAAAGGACTGTATCCTTCAGTGACTGTAAGTTTCATGGTATTGCAGCCAAGGCCATCATCTGAATGACTGTCCCTCACTCCCAACTCTTCCCCTCTCTTTGCTCTGCTGCCAACAGTTCCCCCCGTGCTGTTTCACACCCTTGTACCTGGCTCTCTTCCTTCCCCCACCTTTGTTTCTCCACCTGGAACTCTGGTCCATCCATTAAAACAGAGCTGAAGCATCATACCCTCCAAGAACCCAGAGATAATTTTTCCCTCTTGCTGTCAGTACTCTACTATGTGCCTGGTTCTAATGTACTTGCCGTGCAGGCTGCTTATTTCTTTGTTTATTTAGAAGCAAAGTCTCACCAAGTTGCTGCGGCTGGCCTCGAACTTTCAATCCTCCTGCCTCAGCTTCTGGAGTTGCTTGGATTTCAGGTGTGCACCACTTGGCCTAGCTCCGGGCTGGTTTGCTTAAGTTTGAATTTCCTCCACCTGGGTAGGAACTCATGGGAAGCAGCCCTGAACACATGGTAGTGGGTGAGTGATGTGGTATTTTATGGGATTCAGTTCTCAGATCAAAGGCTCACATTCAGTCAGTCAGTCATTGGTACATTGGTACATTGGATCTATTGTAACTAAGTTTCTTTTTTCAGTGATGGAAAAGTGACTCCTTCATTTCAAGGCAGTTTTTTGAATGCTAAGAGGACCATATGAAAATAAATTGGGGATAAAAATAGTACCTAACTCATGGGGTTGTTATGAGGATTAAATAAGATATTTGTAAAGAGCTCAGAACAATGCCTGGCACATAATTAGCACCTATGTAAAGGTATGTTGTGAAAACACATGCTGATTGGAGCACCCAGCATCTTGCATTTTTGATCTGTGAAATCCTTCCTTTCTGTGAAAATTTACCCTGGGGCCCCTCACAGGACAAATTCTGTCTTATGTGTATTTACTCTGGATTTAGCTGTGAGAACAAGGTCTGAAGGCTTTTCAGAGAGACAATGGAAAGAATTGTCAGTTGGAAAGGCCACAGACAACTTGGCAGAGCAGGGCCCTTCCTGGGGCCTTTGGCTTTCTTGAATGTTGTGAGGAAGCTGCACATACAATGTGTTTAAGTATGTGCTCATTGGTTCATTCATTTCCTCAATAAACACTTATTAGGTATCCATTAGGCCCAGGCCCTGGCATTGTACTGGCTGGAGGCCAAGGGGCGTGACCTCTGTCTTCAGGAGTCCCCAGCCCTGTGGGTGAGGCAGGCATGAAACTCAGCCATTGACCACTGCCGCAGAGGGGATGGCCCCGAGCAGGGCTTTAAGGAGGCACCTGGAGACCAGGAGGCACCTGTCAAGTCTAGAAGGATGAAAGATTCTTTAGGAGCTCATATCCATGAGAAATTATTGAAGAAATTGGGGCTCTGGGGCCAAAAAAACTTAAGATTTGGTGGACATCAGAGTTGGAGGGCTGTTGTGAAGAAGAGGACAAGAATAATTTCCAGCAACTCCAGGAGTGAGAAGGAGAATGGATGGGTGGGAATGGTATGGAAGAAAAAAATTTGACTTTAAGTAGTTCACAAACATTCATAGTTGAAGAAACTGAAAAATAAGAGAAAATAAGGGCAGTAAAACAACAAAGACAGAAATGTTATTAATGCTGTGAATGAAACTGTGTGATCCTACAAGGCTGCTGAAGACGGGCCACAGATGTTGTTCTGGGCTTGCTATTGGCCAAAGATGCACACGTATCCACGCTGGTTTTTGGCATGTTTTAAGCTAGCATACATCGAGCACTTTCTCTGTGCCAGGTGCTTTTCTGATGAAGAGGAAAACTGGAGCAGTTACAGGATTTCTGATGTCCTGGGCCTCCCACTTTCTTGGCCCTGAAACCTGGGTCAGTTTCCCTAAGGTGCTGTTCAAAGAGGTCCCTGGATGAGGCAGTGGCCACTGTTTT
The DNA here is from genome assembly GCF_902686445.1 of Sciurus carolinensis. NCBI lineage: Eukaryota > Metazoa > Chordata > Mammalia > Rodentia > Sciuridae > Sciurus > Sciurus carolinensis. The sequence continues at coordinate 95,730,737 of NC_062214.1, forward strand.
GAGCACCATTTCTACAAAATGTACAGTAGTGAGGTTGATGTGGTTGACTCAGAGAGCTTAGCAAGCCTCAATGGGAGCAGCAGCCACAGTGCAAATGCATTTCAGTCACCACAAGTCTCGGAGGGACTCTTTGCTACCTCTGAAGGAAGCAGCCACAGGCTGGGCAGAAGGGGTGGTGACCTGGAGCCCAAGTGTCTCACCTTCCACAGGAGCAGAGCCCGAGTGTTCCCTTCTTGGAACTCACAGAGCACTTGCACATCTTCAGCTAAGGACTCACGGTGGGGTTCCACACCCAGGCCTTTATTGAGGTCTCTTCCCTAAGCCTTAGCCCTTTATTCGTCAGCTCTGGACCTGGCTTCTCCACCTGAGGATCCTTAGCTTGCTGCAAACTCAGCAAGCCGACCAATTTATGCTCCTTCCTCCCAACCCATTCTTCCTCCTTTCTTCTTATGTTCCCTATTGTGGTTCATAAAACCATCATCTATCCATGCTATTGCTCAAGCAAGAAAGCTCAGAGGAGTTTCTGTCGTCTCTCCCCCGTCCAGTGGGTCACAACTACTGAGGACTCTACCTCACAATACCACCCGCTGCCCTGGCCTGGTCTAAAAATTTATCCTTTTTTTTTTTTTTTTCTAAAAAAATTGTGGTGTTGCAATAGACTCTCAACTGTTCTACGATTAATTTTTTTCTTTGTACAATTAAAACATTTATTGTATATTATAAATATCTAAGTGCTGAAATGAATAAATATCTGTATTTATTAGACAGAACACAAGTAACTTTTGGGATTTTTCATTCTGATGTCTTTTTATGGAGGTATTGTTCCAGAGGTATTTATCTGGAGAGTCTAAAACTGAGATCATTGTATATGAATGCATTTAATCCCTCTTTACCTATCACAATAGTTTTTTTATAGCACCCAAAATTAATCATAAACATGCTTTTGAAAAGGAGCATAATGGATTTACCTGTTTCATTATTGTTGGAAATTTTGGTTGTTTGATTTTTTCCTCTATTACAATACTCTGATGCACTGATGACCATCTTTATAAATAAGGCTTTGTCTGAATCTATGAGTATTTTCTTAGTATATATAGAATCATTAGTTCATTAGGTATGATCCTATTCATATCTCCATATACACACACATATCCACATTGGTTTTCAGCATTTTTAAAGCTAATGTATATCAAGTGCTTTCCCTGTGCCAGATACTTTTCTAATAATCTTCTTTGTATTGACTCATTTAAACCTCACAACAACACTATGATAAGCTGTGAGGAAAACAAATGATTCAGTTAGGAGTGAAGACATTGGTTCTATATTGTGGGAGATGGGAACTGCACCTTCTTCAGGCATATCTTCTGAAGTTGTCATTTTCCTCATGTCTTCATAAAGATAAAGACACACCGGTGGGAAGAATTTGGGGATGATGCTGTGATTTTGAGAGGGGTCTATTAACTAAGGTAAGAGGTTAGAATCTTCAAGGGAATCAGGAAAAGGAATTATCAGGCCAGGAAGGCTTGGATTGTGCTCTGTATGACAGAAAATTCCTAGGGCAGAAAAATTACCCTCAAAATTAGTCAGAAGGAGAAGCTGGACCCAGTCATTCCATTTCTAATCTACGATTCCTTGCAGCGAATGATTTCTCTATTCCTAAGTCAGCTCTCAGGTTTGAGGGCTTGTATATTTCATACAAGAACAAATTATTTCATTTTCTTTTGGGTAAGGACATCATCAGGTGGGTGACTGCAGGCAAATGAGCTGGGCCACCTGGCATTAAGAGACCCTGTCTGGAATCGAGCTCTGCCTTCTGCTGGTGAGGCCTGTGCTGGATGCTTCTGCTCCGCTGAATTCTGTCAAGTGCTTGCCATATATTGACTGATGCTGAGGACACAAGCACATGAGACAGGAGCCTCAGGTGTTAATATGCCCCTCACAGAGTTGTTTGTAAAACATCTTTACATTCATTATTTAATTTGCTAATTTGTGTGTGTGTGTATGTGTGTGTGTGTGTGTGTGTGTGTGTGCATGCACGCTTTTGCCTTGTAAACATACACTGCTGAAAATATTCCCAGACCTGGCAGGGGGCCTCTGGAAGACCATAATTTCATAATTTCCCTGAACACTCTCCAAGTCCTGTCCTCTGCTTGTGATGGAACAATCCTATGAGATTAATGTGCTGCTTCTCTGTCCCTAACTGCTGTGGTGAGGCCAATGATTTGTAGGTAGGCAATGGTGACTTCAGAACTTCTTGGGCTTTGGCAGGAGGGAAAAAGCTCATGTGAGAATTTAGTCTCTGCTGAACCTTCATGGATTTAGCTTCAAGCTGCTGCTGAACTGTGCTTGGTGATAAGCAGATTCTGCCCAAGGATATGAATGGTGAGGGATGTTTCTCACTCCCACCATCTTGAATTTTGGCTTGATCTGAATGTTTCAGCCTCCTACTTAAGATCTTGAAAACATTTCTCTGCCTCAATTTCTCAATTTGGACAATGTAGTTACTTAATTTTCTAATGTCTCCTGCTCCCCATACATTGAATTAATGGCAGATTAAAACAACTAATCTTTCCTGACTTTCAGGCTGACATCTTTCTACTGTGATGGAGGACAGAAGTCTCAACCCACGTCCCTTCCATGTTATGTGACTCTTCCTATCCCTGTGTAAAGCTCAGAGGGCTGACGTTCCATGCCCCATAAAGGCTGATGCTGCCAACTAAGGTCCATGGTTGCTAAGGGAAATATGTCCTGAATCACAGAGGACAGCTGCCTATGGGAAATACCCCTAAAGTAATGAGGGGACCAGGACAACAACTAAAAAACCTCACTCCTGACACACTTGACAGAACTGTTTTCTGCCAGATTTATCCTCAGATGAGACACTCCCGCCCCAGATGTTGCTCCAGGAAGATTCTTGTCCAGCCGAGGGGCCGTGTGCCAGCGTCTGACCACAGTCAATCAGGGGAAGCTCCACAGGAGCTGGGTCATCACAGTCCTTCACCTGCTCTTGGAGTAGAGGATCTTGGCTTAAAGTCAGGTTGCCAAGTTCTGTTTGGATTAGCAAATTAATTTGAGTTCTTGTTTCAGATTTTTATTTGGATGTTTAATGACTGTCCAGCTCCTGATTATGAGTTTCATTTGACCTTTATCTCCCCCTCATCTCAGGCATGACCTACACAATTCCCAGGAGAGGCTTCCAAGGAGCAGAGGAGGGCCGAGGCAGAGGACCTAATTATGGAGTTCAAGGTGTTGTCAGGTGGTCTAGCAGTCAAGGAATCTAGGAGACACGAGCCCTACTCAGCCCAGCACTGCCTCCTCATGGACTTGCTGCTGGAGACAAGTCCATGGGGGGCGTTGGTGGGTAGAGGAGAGTACTGCTTTAGTATTGGCGGTGTTTGTGCCTATAAAAGGAGAATGAGAGCCACTTCCCTCTCCATGGACAGCTGTCAGAAGATGCACTGGTACCTTATACCCAAATGAGGAAAGAAGAGAAGATTGCTATCTCCTTTCCAATCTGGCCCCATGGATGAAGAGACCCAAATGGACCCACACCCTGTGTGTGACTTGTTACTGCACAGTTAGACACACTGCTGTCGGGAGTTTAGGAACCAAGGCTCTGGAGTCAGTTTGTTTGGTTTGAATCACAGTTCTGTTTCTTAGGCTGTGTGCCATTGGGATAGCTACTTAACTTCTCTGTGTCTCACTTATAAAATGAGACTAATGGTAACACCTACCTTATAGGATTATTATGAGTTATAGACCAAAATATATTGTTTTAAAACAACCTGAAGGAAAGATTTATAGATTCTTCTTGGAAATCCTTAGGGACAAAGTATGGTTTGTCTTTGGTCATAAGACCATTTAATGAAAGGAGGGAGTGGATTTAATCCAGAACCTGTTTTTTTATTTATTGACAAAGGAGCTGACTTCTTTTTGAGGAGGGGTGTTCTTTAAGAGTAGGAGGGTCCAACAGGTTCACTTGTCAAGCAGACCACACTAGATAAAGTGAATGGCTTTCTCTATTACTAATTAGCTGCAATTTAGCATCACAGAATTCTAGTGCTGGAAAAGATCTTTGAGAGCTTTCTAGACAGAAAATGTCTAAACAATGATGTAGGAATCTCAATGGTGAGCAGGAGCTGGCTCTCACTGGCTCAGAGGGGCCAACTGTGAGCATCCTTCCCAATTCCCCATGTTCTGTAACTTAACATTGGGAGTTTGAAATTGGCATGTGGAAATATTTACACCTTAGAAATTGGCACAAGCTAAAAATCAGACTTTCAATTTAATTTGATTACTTATTTTAATTTGACTTTTTTGGAGAGAAAGTGCCTGTTAGAAATTAAACTCACCACTGTGTGAGATCTTAGCTCACAATGCTTTTGGCAAGTGACAGGTAACACATTTCTTTAACTCTTCTATATATCAACCTGCCGGGGACTGTAGGTTTCCACCGGTTTCTTCACCCTTGCCTTGCACAAAGGTCCTTCTGTGCTGGTCACTGTTTCCATTAGGCCTGGCTCTGAGATACCCCTGCTGCATGCTTACCTCAGAAATCCCATTCCTTGGGCTGGTGCTTGAGGTGTGAGAAGTGCAGTGTGGTGGGCAGGCAAAGCCACACCCCTCCTCCCCCAGGAGCAATTTAGAAGCCTGGCTGGTTCTTGCTACCCTGGGTTGCACCAGCCCCTGTCCCTTCCCAGGCCGGGAGTTAAGCATCCATTCTTTCTCTTTCCTCCCCCATTCCCCGCCCAGATTGTCTTAGGATAATTGTTTTGGAAAGTTTAGTTTTTCATGGAAGATGGGAAAATAGGTTGGATTCAAATGCCTTCTGCTTTCAGTCCTAAAAACATCTCCAGATTGAGCAGTGGTGGGGGTGGGAAAGTAACACCTGGATGAATGACCATGCTGGGAAAAGATGAGAACCGAGGCCCAGAGGCAGACACGCCCACCCACACCCATGCAGCTCCTTAGGGACAGAGAGGAACTTAGAGCAACCAAGAGCAGCCCCTGTCCATGACATTGTATCTTTTTTAGCAGAGGCCCTGGTGGCTTCTCCTAGGCTGGCTCTACTTCAGTCCATGCCTGGTGATCACACAAGTGGTTGACATACGTCAACTGTTCCCTCTATGCCACACACTCTACTAAACCCCAAACATACTTTATCTTAGGTCTGAGGTCTGCAGTGCCCCACTGGGGTGGGTGTGTTCTCTTCACCTGTTTATTCTCTTATTTATTCATTCGCTCTTCTCTCCATTAGTGCTTCCTGAATACCTTCTCTGTACTGGGCTCTTTTCCACAGATGAAACTTGCCTTCAGCTAAATCATTTCTGAAGCAAGCATCAGGATTTTTCCCTTATTCTTTTTGAAAACGTATGTGTTGCATAAAAGCAGAGAAACAGGTTAAAAAACACACTCACAAGCTCATCATCCCAATGGGCTGACTTTTAATTTTCTCTTCCCATTCTGTGTCCAGAAGCAAGTGTATTCACACAACTGTGCAGACATAATGATTTTTGTTTTTTTCACTTCACATGACACAATGAAAATCTCTCCATGTTCCTAAGGTGTTCATGCTCATCATTTGTAAAGGCTGAGTAATATTCCACAGAGGGAATGTGGATAATTTATATATCCACTTACCTATCACAGGACAAGCAGCATTCCTAATCTTCCATTTTTATAAACAAAGCCGCATTGAACTTTACAAAGGGATCCTTCCTTGTAGGGAATTACCAGAATGTTCACTAGGATGAATGGCCAGGTGGGAGGTTTCTTGGTTAAATGGTGATCATGTTTGCCTGTAAGAGTCAAAGACATCTTATAGGCAAGTCCTTGACAGGGTGTTGGCCACACATATCATCAACCCAGGAAACCCATGCAGACCCTACGAGGTTTCTTTAAAGGTGCTCCTGGGATGGGCGGAACTGGGGAGGCCAGGCTCAATTCAAAGTAAAAGGCTGTTTGTGGAGTTCTCACTTACTTTGTCTAGTCCCTGGGCATGCCTTCTTTTATCTGTCCTGTCCTCATAACACCTCTTTGAGGTATGTCTTATCCCCAAAGGAACTTGGGTCTCAAAGAGGCTTAAATGTTTTTGCCCAGGTCACAGGATGCCAGTGAGTTGGACCTCCAGCGCAGCCCAGTCTGACTAAGATCTGTTCTCAACCCTGCTTTTCACTAACCCATCTGCACAGACAACCCATTTCACACTCAGTGCTGGAGGTCAGTGCTGTGCTCATCTCCTTCCTACAGGGAGGACACCAATGCTCAGGGAGGTTAGATGGCCTGTGGGGTGGAGGCACAGGTGGGATTTGGACCCAAGCACCACCCTATAGCACAACCCAAAGCCCTTGGGAGCTGAAGGCATCTCCTTTGCAGTCTGGATGTTAAGTCCCCTGCTGGGACAGACACATAAACCTTCTCCACCAGGACTTCAGTCCCTGCAGGAGGTACGCTGACCGTGGAGTTGCTGAAATCAGTCTTTTCACTATGGTGCTATGTGGTATAATGTGACTGTGTTGCACTGCATGCATGGTGACTTAGTAAGAGGAGAACAAAGAACCTGACCTGAAGGCATTGTACATGAGGCAAGCACTGAACAAGTTCTTTTTGGGGGCTACTGCATCTTCCCTCATGGGCAATATGGCTTAGACAGTCAAAATGATTCCATTCCTCTGTAGTTACCTGAGGACTGTGTTGTTCACTAACTTGCTCTGGTTGACCTTGAGCAAGCCATTTCGAGTTCCAGGTCTGTTTCCTCATTGGAACCATGTGGGGTTGGATCGGCCACTCTGAGTCTCCACAGTGGTAACAGTTACCAACAGGTAAAAGCCTCAGCTCTTGAGTCAGCTAAAGCAGGGCTCTAGCCCTGGCTTTCTCCAAACCAGCTGGGTCTCAGTTTCTACCTCTGGAAAACCAAGAAGTTGGGCAAAGCTCCCAGAGTCCCTTTAGTTCAGAGATATCCAAGTCCTGGGACCAACCCACTACAGACCTTCAGTAAGTTAAAGATGCCATGGAGAAGTATTGTTTTGAGTATTTAATTAGGCTAAAAGAAAAGTGAGAGTCTGAACACCTGGCTTTGTTCCTCAGGAATGTCCTCTGCTCTGAGTTGGAAGCTGGTCCTGTGCTTTGCAAAGATAAACACCTGCAGCACGAGGAAGCTTCAGGCATTAACTTGGATAAACAGCCACAAGGTTAGTCTTTAAGACAGAAGCAAACCATGGGACATGTAAGCTGAAGCCCATGGGATGTGCTCTTTGGGGCATCTTCTAGGGCTGCCTGATGAGGCAAAGGGCCTGATCCATCCTGTGAGCCTTCCTAGGGCTTCCCTGCTAGGGACCTGGGCTGAGAGGGCTGGTTATTGAGTATGCTCTCAGGTACTGGAGCCCCGCCATGATTCCATTATTCTTTCATTCATCCAACATTTATGAGCACCTACCATGTGGCAGGGATTGTGTTTAACATTGCAATACAATAGTGAGTGAGATAGACCATACCTTCAAGTTCATGGTCTTATTGTGGAGACAAGTAAATAAACAACTGTTCCACAGTTTGGTAACTGTTACCACGGCTGAGGAATAAGAGCGCACCTGCCTGGCCATAGGTGTCTCATATGAAGGCATCCAGGGGATCCTGTTGGTAGGCAGTGTACCTGGTCCCCAGATAATCTTAGGGGTTCCAATCAAAGGCTGTTCCTGATGGGAGGTAAGGACTATGAAATGTGGGGGGAAAATGATCCTGTGTGTGACCAGTGTGGTCACCTCTAGACTCATAGAACTTGAGTCATGGTCACAGCCTGTACCCTGGCTTTCTGGAGGCCCTTGGAACCTCTCATCTCTCTGGAGACTTGCCAGGCCCTGGGGTCTAGAGCATAGCTGTTCTTACCCTATACATGTTCATTTCCTGACGAAGAAATAAGATGTCAGTGACTGACCCAAGGCCCACAGCTCACAAATACATCAAACCAGGACCAGGATACCAGTTCTGTACCTCTTTCTCCATAAGTCCAAGTTCTGAGACTACACATTTCTTGGACACTTGCTCTACTTATATCTAAGGTATTCTTTTGGACCTATGTCTTCCCTTCACTGCCTGTGTCTGGAGACCCAGCTGACTGCTGCCTGACCCCCTTAGACCATGGATATGTACCCCAACTATTTCCAGGCCACACGGGGAGCAAATGGCAGAGGCAGGGTCGTGTAGTAGAACGGACAATGGCTTTGGAGCTAGTTGGCTCTCTGTTTGATTCTGTAGCACTTGTTAGCTGTATGACCTGGGAAACTTGTTTGAGACCTGTGAAAGCCTCAATTTCTTTCTCCTAATTGGATATATGAAGACCTAGCTCATAAAGTTGCTGCGAGAACTGAATGAAACTTGGTAAAATATCCAGTCCAGAGCATGGCTTTCAATGTATTGTTTCCCTTTCCTTTAAAAACTCACCTAAGGTCTCTTCCCTTGCATAACCCATAGTTTCTTCCAGATACTCACAGGTAGTTATCCATCAAGGCCTTTGCTGGCCTATTTAGTACCTTTGTGTGAATTATGTGCACCCCCTTTAGGTAGTTCCTATGTGGTATTGTGCCTTTGTGCTGGGAAAAGGAGGCCCCTTTTGGGGTGAGGATTTCAGCCATCCATCTCCTATGAGGCCTGTTTCTTCTGGACAATTGACCTTATGTGGCAGATTGGAGGCTTACTCTGCTGAGTCTCTGCCTCTAGCATCTAGGATGCTCTAGTCATGGGTGCTCTGTCCAAATGAGGAACCTCCAGGAGCCAAACCAGGCTATGGGCCAACCTTCTTTGCTAAGGGGAAATAAAGATAGATCTGATTGCAAAACTTGCCCAACCATCTTTCTGCCCTTATATCACTTGCTAAGTGAATAAGTTCCCTTTCAGTCGCCCTTATACTTTACCTAATCTACATCTGAGAGCAGAGGTTCTCATGTATTCATGTGCTTAAAATGAAGGTTCCTGGGCACCATGCCCAGGGCGACTGATTCCTGGCACAGGCCAGGGGCGGGTGTCTTGGAATCTGCATTATCCCAGAATGGCAGATCATTCTGAGAATAACTTATCCAGTGGTTATGAATATGAGCTTTGGAACTGGGCTAGGATCCAAAGCTTGGCTTTGCCACTAATGAGGTATAATTTTGGGCAAGTTTACAGAAGCTTTCTCAGAGGGTGATAAGTAAATGAGAAAAAAGTGCAAAGTACATTTCACGATGCCTGGTATCTAGTAGGTGCTCAATGAACAGAGGTGTGGTAGTGGTGGTGCTGGAAGAGGTGATTGATACTGCTATTTCAACATCTTCCATATTGAAGGGTCCTTCCCACCCCGTCAGTCACAGCGATGAGGAGATAGAACATCAGACAGGATAACCCTATTAAGGTAATATGGAATCACTTTCATGGACCAGAAGATCAGTGATGAACATCTTCAGGGCAAAGTCCAAGCTTCTAGAAGACATAGATCTCCCACTTGGACTTTGTCCAACACAGCAGTCTCCAGTGGGTACGTGGACAAGTCCAACTGAGACTATCCCTGAAGATTTTGTATCTCTTCCTCTGCCTTTTTTGGGGAGAAAACTGCTTGCCTCTATTTCTGGTAGGAAGTCTACAGGTATAGGTTGACTTTGGATTGGCTTCCTTGTAGGAGAGAGAATTAAAACATGACAAGGAGCAAGATGGAACTCCAGGGACAGAGGTCAGCTTGTCAGTAATGTACAGGGAAGCTCTGAAAAAAAAAAATGAAAGACTAAAAAAAGGCCCCCAAACCCCAAACCCCCCCAAACAAACAAAAAACAAAACAAAAAATAACTATGGGAGAAGACTTGGTCTATTTCATGTTAAGACAACTCAAAGATTAAATGATTCTAACTGTATACTGGTTCTGATGACAGAGTAAAGAAGCAGAACATATATAGAGAACTCCCAAACACCTATATTTAAATTCAATCTTTGGTAGACATATCATCTCAAATTAATAGGATGGGGTAAAGATGGGCTTTAAAAAAAAATAGTATTGGGAGAACTGGAAAAAGACAGAAAGATCTAAGTTGAATCCATACCTCACACTATACATCAGGAAAAACACCAAATGGCTCAAATTTTAAAATGAAACAATGGAAACCATAACACAACTAGAGGAAAACATAGGTGAACTTTTTTGTAACCTTTCGAGCATGAACCTCTGTTACTCAAAATCCAGAACTTGTAAAAGATTAATAAGTTAGACTACATTAAAGCAAATAAAAAACTTCTGAATAAAATAAAACACCATAAGTACATCCAAAAGATGAATAATAAAGTGAGAAAAATAATTTCAACTCATAATATGAAGGGCTATAATCTCCCTGATACATGAAGAATACCTAGAGGTCAAGGGAAAAAAACCTGATAACTCATAGAAAAATGAGCCAAGGACACAGAGAGACATTTCACAGAAAAGGAAGTACAAATGACTCTTGAATACGTGAAGAGATCCTTGACCCAGTCCTAAGAGGAAACATTCAAGTTAGAATTATACGGAGGTACAGGTCTCACCTATCCACTTGGCAAATGTTAAAAAACGCCACACACCTTGATGGCGAGACAGGCAGGAGTGCAAAGTGGCACAATATTGGTGGAGAACAAGAATCATGGAAGGTCCAAGTGCACTTACTCTTCACCCAGCATTCACCTCCTGGGAATTTACCCTGTGGCTCTGTCTGCACATTATGAAATAAAACGAATGTCAGATCATTTATAGCAATACCGTCTGTAATGGTAAAATACATCCCAATGTCCATGTAGAGTCCTGATAACTAAATTGGGACACATCCCTCAATGGAACCACTTTGCAGTTGGACTGAGGAAACACCCTGTATTGATTTACAAAGATCTTTAGAACATGTTGTAGAAGGGACAAAAATAATGTCTAGAATGTTATCTAGAGCATGATACCTTTTGTGGAAGGGTGGGAGGATAAGTCAGTGAATTCAAATTTGTTTTCATCTGCATAAGGAAGCATTGGAAAGATACAAGTTGTTACCACCAGTGGGAGAATGGGGAGATGGAATGGATGAAGATGTGGTGAGGGATAAGACTTTGCAAATATAGTCTGTTATATATTCTTTTAATCTATAAACCATGTGAATACTTGACTCTTTAAAGAAATAATTTTAAGCCAGGTGCAGTGGCACATTTCTGTAACCCCAGCAACTCGGGAGGCTAAGGCAGGAGGATTGCAAGTTTGAGGTCAGTCTTAGCAATTTAGCTAGACCTGTCTCAAAAATAAGAAGGGCTGGGGATGTAGCTCAGTGTTAGAGTGCCTTTGGTTCAATCCCCAGTGGGGCAACAGGTGCCACTCAGCCTGTCTGTCTTCTTAGCTACTTGCCTACCTAGATATCTGGACCTCAAGCCTTGAGCTCTACCTTCACTCACCTTGGCCCCAGGGACTTTTGACCTCTGCTGTTGAATAGCTGATTATTGGGTTAGTCTCCTTTCAAGATTGACTTGCAAGAGTAAAGATGACTCAAGAGGGTGATGGTGGCCTTATAGGGAACTTCCCACAAGGGCAATTTGTTCTCTGGCAGAACCAGACTTGGAAGATGACAAAGTGCTTGGAGCCATGAGGAGCCAAGGAGCAAAGAATTCGAAGGAAGGAAGCTGGCATGGAGCTCAGAAGCCAGGTTGCCAGGGCAGTGCTGAAATCCAGTGGTGCCCCCTCTTTTGGCTTAGCTTTGGAAGGGGTGCAAGGACGGGGAGAGAAGCTGGTGCCTCTTGGTCAGGAAGCCTTGTTAGCTCCCCTCCCCAGGGCTTCTTGGAGGCCTTTGAGCAACTGAGGCCTTCCTGGCAGCCATATGGGCTGGTGTTCATGGAGTGTTGGGAGCAAGCATATTTTAGATGTGTCAAAAGTGACAAATGTTGGAAAGTGCCATTGGCATCTCTGGGAACTCACAGTTCACACTGGCAGCTAAGATGTGCCGGGCTCTTTGGAAGAAATGGAACTCAGGAGGAAACTGGGAAGTCTTTAAAACAAGCAGCTCCTATCTAGTCGTCCCAGGTGTAAGTGACTGTGATGTGGGCTCTGCTGTGGGACAAAGATCACTGAAGATGGGGGTGGGCCCTGGCAATGCCTGAGCTCTTAGCAAAAGGAAATGGCACCCAGAGAGGTCAACAGGGGCAGGAAAGAGCAGGAGCAAGCAAGCAGGAACCTGAGGCTGGAGTGGGAAGAGCTTGCAGATGGCACTCTGGGGCTGCAAAGCCCAGGCCTGTTGGGTGCTGCCTGCCAGGACTGAGCAGGGCAGCCGTTAGAGCCAGTGCAAGGTAAGCCAGGAGCCTTGGCCCACAGAGAGGCTGGAACAAGGCTCCTGTTTGTCTGGATTTGAAAATGCTCCAGGGATCATGTTACTAGAATTCAACATCTGCCCTGAAGATTGTGCATCCTAAGGGGACCGTGTCTTGGTGTCCTATTTTCAGTGTGGACTTGTTTGCTTGTAGTGTCACTGCTTCTCTGTCTTTGTAGCAAGGTGTCTCATCCCTGGCTACTTGGAAACTAGGGTGGGGGATGTTGAGGCAGCAGCTTGGTAGGACCGTAGGATCAGGCAGTGTGAGTCTGCGGGGAGAGGAGAATCAGGGAGAATCAGGGACCCTGATTCTTCTACTGGGGTTCTGGGTGCAGGTAGTGGTGCAAGGCCCAGCGGGACAAGCCCATCCAGTCTTTTGAAGACGGATGAATGGTGCAGGGGTGTCAGGGATAGATGGAGAGACCAGCATCACCCTTTCTGCCCCAGGTGCCTTGTACAGAAGACAAAACAACTCTGTCCTCTAATCATTGTCTGCCACCCCAACCCTGACCAGAACTCCCACAAGCAGGAGAGAAAGAGGGAGAGATGACAGAGTCATAGTCATCTTCATTATCAATACCCCGATCATAGTCATCATCATGCCTGGTCTTCTTAAATAACCTATTTAGCTGGTTGAGGACTGGACTTGCCTTTCCACCTCCTACCTCCAAAGGACTCTGTCTGACTTCCTCATCCAGTTCATGGATCCGCTTCTTCCAGACCTGCTCACCCCCACTGAATCATTTCCTACTCCTCCTTCTCCCCTCCCCTCCTACTATGGGCAATTGCAGCTCACTGTAGCAGGAACATGCGCACTGTGTTCCTGCAGGATCTGCTTCTAGCCTGCTCTGTTCATACTCTCCCCATCCTGCAAGGTGCTGCTCCAACCAGAGCTGCCTGAAAGTCCCTGGCTGCCCACACGCTCCTGTCTCCAGGCCTTTGCTCTTGCATCTCCTTGCCTAGAACCTCTCTTGGCTTCCTGCACATCAGCCCTCAATCCTGAGGAAAGGGAGTGTGTGGAAAGCTCTCCTGAAAGTTGGTCAGGGGAGGGCCTTTCTCTGTGCCATCCAAGCCCCTGTGTGGACCTCCAAGGTGGGTTTGTTTCTATTAGCTGTACATGTCCTATGCATCTGCCTGGTCCCAGCACCCAGCACACAGCCTGCACAGTGGTGGGCTCTTTGCTGAATTGAATTAACAGGATCATTTCATCTTTCTGCTTTCCTAGGGAAAAATTTGTCACAGTGAGCCAATAGCAGGGGAATGGGGAAAACAGGGGCGGGGACTGCACTCTTTCACTTCTCATCCTCACAGTCCCCTTCCTGTGGTTCTGAGCCATTGGGCCACTATCACAGCTATCCCTGCCTACGTCTACCCTCTAGGGATGAGCTGGAAAGAAAGGTACTACAGACAAAAAGAAGGTTCTGGACTTTGTTTGGAGCCATGGGTGGTCCTTCTTTTGTTCTCCTCCTCAAAGAACTCCAGATCCCAAACCAGTTTTCTTTCCTGTTTTCCCTTCCTCTATAATTCTGCCTTTCTTTTAAGCTTTTAAACTTCAGTTTTAAAAAATTGCCTTTGTGAAGTCTTTCCTGATTCCACACTGTTTCTTGAGATATTAATAGGAATTATACAGGAAAAGGAGTTTTGTGGCCACATGAAGTTGGGGGTTGTATTAAACAACATTCATCAGGTTTCCTGCTGGCCAGAAAGTCCCCCTAGGAAGCTACTGTGTGCTTAAATCTCTAACAGGGGCATATGATATACGATGGGCTGCAGACTCAATGACTTTGGAGCAAGCTGATCCTCTGCATTCTTTACCCCCAGGTATTTCTGGGACTGATGTTCCATGGAACGCACTTGAGATCCTGTTAACAGACAGATTTCCACGGCGTCCACATCCTGCAGAACTGCAGTCCTACTCTTCACTGGGGAGTGAGCCCTGAAGCCTAGTTCTCATCGCCCTGAGGAAGGCAAGGCCCACGTGCTTTGCCCCAGGCCTTTGCTCTTACAATTTCCTCTCCTGGGACCTCTCTCACCTTCCTGCACATCAGCCTTCAACCTTGAGGAACTAGAGTATGCAGAAGCAGGAAAAGAGAGAGGCGGTGATGCAGGAAAGGAGAGAACCATGTGATGTGCTGTTGCACTCAGCAGTGTCACAGATTCCCATCCCCCCAGAGGTGACCTCTCGACTCTCTGGTGTATTTCCTTCCACTCTGTTCTGTGCAGATATATGTCATGCATGATTTTACTTATGGGTTTTCTTAAAGTACACAGGGTCTTTGGTTTAAATCTATGGAATGAATAGTAATGGGACACTTTACAGTCAATCACCCCTTTTAATAAATTAGAAAATAAACTGCCCCACAAAGTTAAAACATTTGTCAATTATTGGATAATGAATCTAAAATCTGGGTTTCTCAACACACCTTCGAATGCTCCTTTCACATAGTCTTGCATTTGTTTATTTCCTGTGACTCAGGCAGTTTCCAAAGAGAAAAATAAAAGATAGCAAGAAACAAATAGCAAAGACACTGTGGTGGATCCACCCAGAAGCAGTTGGGGGAAAGGTAAAGTGAAATCCCATCTGTTCTTCATCTGCTCTGCTCTCTACAGTTCTTCTTGTGCTAGGTCTTATAATGTAAAGAATTGTATGCTAAGAGCAAGGGCTGCCTTGCCAAGAATAACTCAGGAGGAGTCACAGTACAATACCCCAGTCTCCAGTGAAATGAACTGCTTAATCAAAACTGCTGTATTCTGTAAATATTCCATGTATTGATGAAGAGCTCTGCAAATAGGGGCACCTCCTAAGCAAGCCTCACAAAGAACCCAGGAGGAACTAAAGGAGACAGAGAA
Source organism: Sciurus carolinensis (assembly GCF_902686445.1). Lineage (NCBI taxonomy): Eukaryota > Metazoa > Chordata > Mammalia > Rodentia > Sciuridae > Sciurus > Sciurus carolinensis. Next base: position 95,745,907 of record NC_062214.1, read on the forward strand.
TAATGGCGGATGTTGCCTGTCTGGATGTTGGGGGTGGGGCACCCGCTGAGGAGGGGACTTGGCTGGGCCGTCAAACATCCCACATGTGCACCCTGTGCACAGTGCAGTGGCAGGTGAGCTGGAGGGCACATCACAGGGGTTCTGAAAGCTCCTCTTGCAAACTTTTGTTTGCCTGACTGGTTAGCAGCGTGGCTTCTTTAATTATCATGATGCTCATGCTTACCATGCACTTCCTGTCTGCCTTGCACAGTTCATTAACCTCTCACAAAATGCAGGGCTGGGGCTCACACCCAGGCAGTTTGGCTCCAGAGTCAACAGTCTTTTTTAAGGGGATGAAGTTCATTTATTTATAAGAAGTATAATTCACACATAGGATGGGGCACAAACCCTAAATGCACAAATCTGTGGGTTTTTACATATGTTTTTAACCAATATGACTACCACCAGGATCACTTCAGAGAACGTTTCCACATCCAGAGGGCTCCCTAAACTTGTCTCCACACAAGACATAATCACTCTCTGACTTTCATCACCCTGGATTCATTTTGCCTGTTCTTTTTTTGTTTGTTTGTTTGCTTTTTGGTACTGGGGAGTGAAGTCAGGGGCACTTAACCACTGAGTCACATCCCCAGTCCTTTTAAAATATTTTATTAGAGACAGAGTCTTGCTAAGTTGCTCAGGGCCTCGCTAAGTTGCCGAAGCTGGCTTTGAACTTGCCGTCCTCCTTCCTTGGTCTCCTGATCCTGAGATTACAGGTGTGCACTGGCGCCCAGCTCATTTCTCCTGTTCTTGAGCTTCATGTAAGAGGATTCACATAGTAGGTGCTCTTTTGTGCCTGGCTCCTCTTACTCAGCACCATGTGATGTTCAATCATAGTGTTGCAGGTGCAGAGCCCAAGTCTTAACTGCTGTACCATATCACCTCTCACTAACTAACTCCATGCTGCCTTCCAGAAACTTCTCCCTGGAAAGTGTTTTGGGTGATGCAGAGTTGGCGAACCTGAGTTGGCAGAGGGAGAACATGAAAGGTAAGTTCAGAGGAGGGCCAAGAAGAGACCTTTTGAGACAACGCCTTGTGCTATACACTTCTGTCTCTCCTTGCCCAGTTCCCTGGGTGCAGATACATGGGCATGCTCACAAGTTGCTCTTTTCCTATTGTTTCTCCTTGCACAGAACTGACTTCATCACTGCTGCTCTCGTAAACACGTGGAGAGCATTCTCAGGCCTCACTGAGGATGGTGACTTTCAACCAAATGAGGAATTAGCGGCCTCCTTATCACCCTGGGGATATTTGGCAATGTGGCAATATCTAGAGATAGTTTAGTTGTCAAAAGTGGGGCAAGTGGGGTGCTACTGGCATCTAGTGGGTAGAGGCCCAAGGTGCTGCTAGACATCCTACAATGCACAGAACAGCCCCACCCCCAGCAAAGAATGATCTACTCCCTCATGTCAGTCATGCCGTTATTGAGAAACCTTGGTCACTGCCAATGCCAGGAAGTTGGTGGTGGTTTCTTTTTCTGATAGAGGAAGGAAAGCAGGGTGGGGTGAAAAGCTCTTTTACCCTGGAGTTAGAAGACCTGGCTTCAGGGCCTACTCTGTTACCTGTTAGTTGTCTGAGCTTGTTCAAGCCACCCAACCTGTGCAGTCTTGTTTCTTCATCTGTTGCCAGGGAGCTGAGACACCTGCCTCTCTACTTACAGGCCTGTTGTTAGGATCGCAAGTGAGAATGTCAGTGGAATCTCTTAGAAATGCTTACGTGTGCAATGTTTTATCTGATGGTGGCAGCAAGTCAAGTTTATATGGGTGTTTCTGCGCCTGATGTCAGTGGGGAGAATAGTTTCAACAGAGTTTGTTTCCCTGTGTTCCATTTCCGGGGTCGTTTGTGTGGGAAAGGAGTTCATACAGAAAGTGCGTTTCCTGGAACTGTGGTTTCAAACATCCCTGCAATTCTCTGAGGCTGTAGTTCTTGAGTTCTTGACACTGGAACTTTTGATCTAGAAGTTCTCTTTTAGATTCTTGTAGGCTTTGGTCTAGGAGAGCAGGTTTTTTTTTTTTTTTTTTTTTTTTTTTTGTGTGCTGAATCTTGTGTTTGATTTTCTCACATAAAAGGTTTGAGGCTCTAGGCCCTTCTGAGTGAGGATATGTAAGGTTGTGACAACTAGTCTAAAAGAACATTGTGAAGTCCAGTGTGCTATGTCTGGTCACTTAGACAGGGACAACTCTCTGGAAGAGGCAAGAACCTGGTGCTGTGCATGACTGGTGCAAAAGAAGCACTGGGTATTTGTGAAAACATTGGGGAACTTTGCTCTGTGAGCACATAAGAGATTGAGGTGAGGCTGTAAATAGTTCTTCTTGACAGCTGTTGAGACTTAGCCTTGAATAGTGTGGGACAGGGATATTATGTCATCACATTGTAACTATTAACCACACAAGCAGTGTTGCTTGGAATCTGGGGACAAATTAACCTTAGACTAAAAGCTATTTTGATCCAACCTAACAAAATTTCAAAGCAAGCCTCAAAGGAACCAAACTGTTTCCGAGTAATTTGATAGGATTGAGGTAGGCTTAATCCTGTGAAGTGAGCCACCCCATATTCTAGTACCCAGAAGTGGGTTGCAGAGGACTTCTGCCTCCAGCCAGGATGGAGTGTAGGTGCTCACATTTATCTTCTCACGTCGACGATGGGACAATATATATGAGACATCTCGGGTCTGTTAAATTCATCTTTGTTCTTTTGTATGCAGTGTGACTTTTTACTCTGATTTCTTTTAAGATTTTCTTTTTCTCATGGATTTTAAGCACTTTGATGATTCTCTGACTTGGTGTGGTTCCCTCAATGTTTCTTGAACTTACAGATTAGTGGGATTCTTGGATCTAGATAGTTTTCATCAAATTTAGACACTTTTCTGCCATGATTTTTTCACACAATTTTTTCTATCCTCTCTGGAATCCCCTGTTAACATATAGATAAGGTCTCTTAAAGTCCCCCCCCCACCATTGCTCTGTTAATTACTTGTCTTTTCTCTCTGTATCTTTCGTTTTGTATAGTTTCTATTGCTATGCCTTCCACTTTACTAAGCTTTTCCTCTGCAATATCCAGTCTGTTTTCAATCCTACTCAATGTATATTGTTCACCTTAGATACTGGTTTTTTCAGTCTCTAGAAGTTTAATTTAGATATTTTTATATTTCTTAAATGCTTACTCTTTCCTCTACCTTTTTGAACATATGGAATAAAGTCACTAGAACTCTTATAGTGTTTTGTTTACTGATTTTATCATCTGTGTCATTTCTAACCAGGTTTCAATTGATTAATTTATCTCTTCATTATGGATTGTATTTGCCATGTTCTTTGTGTGCATGGTGATTTTTAATTAGATATCAGATATTGTGGATCTTACCTTCTTGGGATTGTGTATTCTTGCATTATCTTGAGTATTCTTTAGCTTTGCTCTGGGATGCAGTCAAGTTGCCCAGGAACAGTTTGATCCTTTTGAGGCTGGCTTTAAAACTTTGGTAGGTGGCACTAGAATAACTTTTATTCTAAGGCTAATTTGCCCTACTTCTGAGGTGCTTGTCTTCTGAGTACCCCAGCCTATGACCCATGTTTACAAATGGTCTTCACTCAGGTGGTGGGGACACACTCTTTCTTGGCATGTGAGTGCCAAGGGATTGTTGTATCTGCTTCTTTCAGGTGGTTCTTTTCCTGACCTCGGGTAGTTTCATCACATGCCTGCACTAATCTCTACTCAGCTGAAGAAGCAAGGGGACTCTGCAGCTCTCTGAAGCTCTCTCCGCTCCGGTGCTCTCCTCTCTGTCAGCTCTGACTGCTTTGACCTGTCTGAATTCCAAGCTGTTTCCGACTCCAATGGAAGAGGCTTGTGGAAACTCTCTAGGTTGCAAACTGGCACAGTTGTAGAGCTTTTCTCATCTGTTTTCCCCCTCTCACAATCACTATCCTGCGCCGAAACTGGTTTATTGAAAGCATCTCTCCTGAAAACCCAGACAGTGCAATCTTTTTGATTTTCAAACAAAGGTGTACAGCAAATCCCATTGCCTTGGGGTCAAGTTAAAGCCGGTAGGTGTTGAAACAAACTCATTCTTAGAGCCTAGCTCAGTGTCAGCAAGAAAGAAGAAGCACTGACATGCAGTGGTCACGTGAAGATGATAACCCTGCACCCACACTTGTGAGAATGGGAAGTGAGAAGAGAAAGAGTAGTGGAAAATTTCACAGCAATGCCAAGTTGGTCCTACAAAAATAGGTCCATGCTCCAGACACATTGAATACATTATTTTCCCCAGTTCAATGAATGATACTCCAAACTATGAACTTTAGGCACCCTAGACCCCTATACCTCTTTTACCCTACTGCCAGGTATTTTCTAAACTCCTCTGATTTTTGTCCCCAGAGTGTTTTCCAGTTTTCTTTTCTTCTTCCAGTTCTAATTCAGCCCCATGACCTCTCATAAACTCGTATTTGACATTGGGGAAATCACATCACTCCTCTGGGTCTGAGTTGGCCCTTTATAGAAGAAGGGGATTGGCTAATGATCCCCCAAGGCTCTTTTTTGCTTTTAAAGTCTAGGTTTCAGTGAGATTTCAGGGCATATATGTATAGATCTCTTTTATTTCACACTAATAAAGCTTGATTCTGACGTGGTTATATCCAGAGAGGTGCAGGTTAGAAGTTATAAATGTGCCCTGCACATGATAGCTTCTCTACAGAATTTGCTGGGTGAATAAGTGAAAGAGTTCAAAGTAAAAAAAAAAAAAAAAAAAAAACAAAACAACAAAGAGACTAAAAGTCCCCAACCCAACCCCAACCCCAAATAGTTATTGTCTGTAGTAGACTGACACCTTCTCAGAGATGTTCACATCCCAATCCTCAGAACTTATGTGGCAAAAGGGATTGTGCAGATGTGCTTAAGTTAAGGGACTTGAGATGGGGAAGTTACCCTGGGTTATGTGAATGGGCCCAATGTCATTACAAAGGTCATTATAAGAGAGCAGCGGGAGAGTTAGAGAAATTGGAAGATGCTACACCACTGGATTTGAAAGGTCACAAGTCAAGGAATGTGGGCAGCTTCCAGAAAAGGAAAGAAGCAAGGAAAATGATTCTCCTAGAGTCTCCAGAGGCACACAGCCCTGTTGACACCTTGGTTTTATAATTTTTGACTTCCAGGACAGTAAGATAATAACATATTTTAAGTCATTAAATTTGTATTACTTTGTTATAGAAGCAGTAGAAAACAAAAGCACACTCTTGCTTCCCCATTAACTTCTTACATATATCAAGGAACATATTTGATTTTTCTGGGTCTCTGTTTTACTTTCCATCAAAGGGAGTTAAAAATATTTCTCCTAGGGGTTGGTGCAGTGCACACACCTGCAATCCCAGTGACTCAGGAGGCTGAGGCAGGAGGATCTCAAGTTTAAGGCCAGTCTTAGCAACTTAGTAAGACCCTGTCTCAAAATAAAAAATAAAAAGTGATGGGGGTCTGGGGTTGTTGCTCAGTGGTAGAGTGCTCGCCTAGGATGTGTGGGACCCTGGGTTTGATCCTCAGCACCACATAAAAAAATAAAATAATGGTATTGTGTCCACCTACAACTAAAAAAAAAAAAAAGGCTGGGGGATGTGGCTTAGTTGTTAGTGCCCCTGTGTTCAAGGTCCAGTACCTCCCCAAACATATATATATATAAATATATATATAAATATATAAATACATTTATATATAAAAATATGTATATTTGTATATGTGTATATTTATATATAAATATGCATATATAAATATGTATATTTATATATGTAAATATCTGCTTATTTTTCCTATATGAGGAGGTAGAGGTAAATTTATTTCATGCAAGTAAGATTACATGTCAAAATGAACCCCAATATTATGTATAACTATAATGCACTAATAAAAACAAAAAAAATTTTTTTCCAAACACACAGTATGTGTCAGGCATTGTGAGAAATGTCCAGATGTTTGACTGGAAGATTGTAATGATGACAATGACAATGTTTCACAGGTTTAAAAGTGTATATAATAAGTCTTATATTTGTGTAATAACAGCAGAGTATTATGGTGGAGTTAAGATATTTCCTCCATCAAACCTTTTGAATTTATGGTTTCTTCAAAAAGCCTGAAACTCCATCCTAGAGCAGGTGGATTTAAAAAAAAATGGTCCATTAAACTATTTGAAATGATGGAAAGTGCTGCTTGCAATACCAGCACTATTCCTACTTCTGCTCGTGGTATTTCTAATGCTGTGCAATGCCTTGCAGGCAGTTTCATTCAAACTTTAAACAGTCTTATGCCCCAGAGATCCCCATCCACCTTTAGTAGATGGAACAGAGAAGGTCCAGAAGGTCTCAGAGTCACACCCCCTGGAAGTGAAGGGGCTGGCCTGCCGTGTGACTCTGAACAGGCGCCCTTGTTCATTCTGTTTTACTGGCGATTTTAAACTTGATGTGAATGTGGCGGTGATGATGATGGTCATTACTGTACCACTCTGTTATTACCCTCTCCTTGTGCCTCTTTCCCGTAACACCATCTGATTGCTTCACTCATCATATTCCAGCCTGTCACCAGCTTGTCACAGAAGTGATTGAAATGCTACTAATTCAGCATTACGACTTCCTGGCTGGGCAGAGTTGGCAAAGGCTGAGGAGATGTTTGTTTATCTGTGAGCAAACTGCTGGAGGTTTGGAAACGTCCCTCCTACTGCACCGGGAGACAGGCAGTTTTGCATATGGTGAGGAGAGGGCTGCTGCTCTCATCCACTAATGAATGGAGCCAGGCTAGATGCTCCAGGTTCCCAGGAGTACCAAAGTTAATTGGGGGGGGGGGGGCTTCTTTTTGTAGGTTGCATCACTAGAATGCCCTAGCCATCCTTCCTCCTCTCTCTCTCTCTTTTCATTTTATTATTGTGTGTTAGCTTTATATAATGTGGGGTCTTATCCTTTTTTTAAAAAATAAAATGAAGCACATGACGATTGTTGGTTTCCAATTCTTGTTCCCCATCTTTAATTTACTTGCTTCCTCTTCCCTTTTCCTTTCCTCACCTTTGATGTTTAGCATTTCCCCCCATTGTTCTGAGGGCTGTTTGTTTTCTCGGGCTTGGCTGGGCTCATAGGCGTTAGGGCCAACAGGCCAGCTCTGCGTGAGCCATGCTTCCGCCAGCACACAGGAGCGGTCTGCTTTGAAGGCTGTTGAGGATATTTAGATTAATAACATTTGTTCTAGTATTTTTCTCTCGTTTTTGATCATCAAAGAGCTCAGAAAGGTTTGAGCTGGTGCAGTGTCTTCTCGTTTGTCCTTGGGAGCAAGTGTCTGGAACAGGGTTGCTCTAAAAATGTTTTCGGAGTGAAGCCTCGTTTAATGGGGCAGGCTGCAAATTCACATCAAGGGAGTGTCATCTTTCAAAACAGCTTCTTGGCAGAAAAGGATGTGGAATTTTAGAGAAGTCTGAATCTGTTAAGCTTCCATTAAATGAACTCCTTGATTCCCAGACTGTGCTGCCTAGAATCTGGGGACTGTGGGCTGTGAATAATTGACTTCCTCGGTGGCAGGATGCCTCAGAAAGGTCGAGCGTCCTTAGGGATGAAACATTCATCAGTTTGGAGGAGATTTTTACTTTTCTGTGTTGTTCTCCTTCTCCTTTTCTATGCACTTTTATTTTATTTATTTGTTTATTTTTGTTGGTGTTTTGTGTTTTGATTAGTTTAATGGCACTGAAAGACAGAGTTGTGTACTGGGGTGGAGGATGTTTGTGAATGACTCTGATTGTGATCGGGCATCCTGTCAAAGCTGTCTTGCTTCCTCATATTGGCTGTATGTACCTTGAGGACAGCGGCCAGGATTTTACCTCCACCTCACCCCTGCCTTGTCTCACACACCAAAACCAGCGCAGCTGATGCTCAGCCTGCTTTGGTACCTCATTACAGGGCACACACATCCGCTCAGGCTCTGAACCATGATTGGGCCAAGATGGGGTGGGACAGGTCTGAGACTCCATCTGCCTCCTTAAGAGACTTGGAGCTAGAGAAGTCACCTCATGGGCTTTGATACCATGGATTTTCCAAGAACATTAGCATGGGTCATTCTCCTTCCTTCCCAACATTGATCCTAGTTCAAAGGCCTGTCCTCATTTTTCACATGTATCCCTGCCTTTGACTTGGATGGTCTTTTTCTCTTAAAAAGCAAACAACAACAAAAAAACTCCCAACAATAACAACAAAGCCAAATATTGAAACAAAACAATTTTATTGAATTCAAAAAGGACTAAATATATATTGTAGAAACCTTTAAAAATAGAAAACCCTCACTAAAATATAAAGAAAAACAAAATTAAATGCAATGCCATAGTCAGAGATGATCATTGCATTATGGTTTCTTTCTAGTTTTAAAAACATGGTATGTGTCTACATGTGTTTATATGAGTTAAAATGTGTTTGTGCATGTGTGTGTGTGTGTGTGTATCTCATTTAGATTCCTGATTTTATAACTTATAATGTCTTGGACATTTCCCTATGACATCAATAATTGATTTTGATGATCACAGAGACTTATTATACCAGAATTATTTGACCAGTTGTCTACTGTAGTAATTTAAGTTGCATTCACTTTTTTTTTCAAATATAGAAAACACTGTGATGCAATCCTATTCATAGGTCACAGATTAATACTTTATTAAACGAACTCCTGGAAGTGGATTTACATGGTTTAGTGACGTATTATTGGTTTCCCATTAACTCCAATCTAGTCTTTACTGATGTAAACCAACAATGGAGTGCCCTTGTCCTTCTGGGCACAGTGGATCTTGCCAGCTAGACCCTTAGTTCTCCCAAGAGAACCTGCCTAGGACCCACTCCTTGGAGATTTGGTATTTATTATTTGTGATCCTGCAGCCCTGCCTTGATCTCTGGAGAGCCCACGCTAGCTGCAATGGGATGAGTCATTGCCTGCATCTCCTTGACAGGGTCTTGCATTTAGTAAGAATGCTTTCAGGTGGAGCCCAGAAATAGCAAAGGGATGAGAGAGGACTGAAGGATAGCTCTGAGTTGGAGCAGTAGCTGAGAAATCTTAGCTAGAAACATGCTAGAATTACAAAAGACCATGGATGACTATTTAATTTGCATTTTGCACCATTTCACATAATGCAGAGAAAAAACAGAATCAGGAGTTCTGCATTCTAGTTTTGGTTATTTTAGGTTATTCTGCAGTTGAGTGACCTTGGGGAAGTCCCTTTAGCTATTTGAGCCCCAGTCTCTTCATCTATAAAATAAACACAATAATAACATCTTCCAGGTAGGGTTGTTGAGATGCTGAAATAAGACATAGTGCGCCAGCACTTGGCGTAGTATGGTGCAGTCACATGTTCCTTAATGAACAGGACATGTTCTCAGAAATGTTTTGTCAGATGATTTTGTTATTATGCAAACACCACAAAGGGTTCTTACACAAACCTAGATAGTATAGCCTACTGCACACCTAGGCTGTATGGTGTATGTGTATTTGCATATGGCCTACTGCCTGTTGCTCCTAGGGCCATGGTGTACAAAATAATATGAGATTAAATCAAGCACAAGAGAGCATGATGTGATCAAGACATGGTAAATGTGAGCTGTAGCAGTCTGCTGAATGTGCAACATGACACACTATTTTATAGTAAACCTTTGTTTTTAATAAGTAGAAGCATATTCAAAAGTAAAAAAAAAAAAGTATGTTATGGTAAATACAGAAACCAGTATCAGGCATTTCTTATTATTATCAAATATTATATGTGACATTTATACAACTGGCAGTACAGCAGGTTTGCTTATACCAGCAACCTGTGCTGTGCTATGATGTCACTAGGTGATAGGAATTATTTTTCAGCTCCCTTGTAACATTATAATATTTTTTTTCCTGGGTAGTGGGGATTGAACCCAGGGGCACTTTACATACATCCCCAGTCCTTTTTTAAAAATTTAAATTTGAGACAGGTTCTCATTTAGTTGTTGAGGGCCTCACTAAATTGCTGAGGCTGACTTCAAATTTGTGATCCTCCTTCCTCAGCCTCTGGAATTGCTAGGATTCAGGACTGCACCACCATGCCCAACTCTCCATTGCAATCTTATGGGACCATTGTGGAATATGTGGACCTTTGTTGATTGAAAAGTCACCATGCAGGGCACAATTGGATAGGGAGGGAAGTGTTACTATTCCCACCACCTCCATTTGAAATGGCATGCATCATTCAGCAGTGTGTGACTTGCTGAATTTCAGGACAGCCACCTGTGGGCCTTTGGGTCTGTGCGTTTGGATCTGTCTAGTGCAGTTCACCAGAAACTAGACTAAAGTGAGAACAAGAATTCTCCTCTAGAAGCTGTTAGTACAGTCAAATCTGTAGATGCTGAGGTTTCTGATGAGGGAATGTGGTTCCAGATATGTTACCCAGTGACCTTGTAACCTTTGCCAAATCATCTAACCAAATGTTTGAATCTCAGCCTCAACTTCCTCATCTGTGAAATGGAGTGAACAGAATCTTTGCACACTGTAGAGTTTAACCAGATGTTCTTCTGAGTCAGGGACAAGTTAGAAGGAAAAAAAAAAAGGAAAAGATCAATGGGAAAATCTCCTATTTTTCAAGTACTATGTGACACTTATTCTATAAACGTATTCTCCATTCATTGATTGATTCTAATGTGTGCGTGTGTGTGTGTGTGTGTGTGTGTGTGTGTGTGTTCTGGGCTAGATGCTAGGAATAAACCAGAAAATAAGATAAAACAGGTTAGTGCTCAGTACCTTATAACAGTGCTCTGTATTAATGAAAAATCTTGTAAAATCTGTAGTGCAGTGCCTGGCATATGGAGGGTTCAGTTTTCTGTTATTTTGCACACTTGCAGCTTGAAGAAGCCCATGTCACTTTTTCTGTGGTTGGGACATTGGGGAGATCCAGGGAAGGCTGCAGGGCCTTCGTCCCTCCCCGATGGGAATGCTGGCAGGCCAGAAGCCATCCTTCGTAGGAAAGCTGTTTTCTTAGCTATTGAAAGGCTTGCCCAAACTGCCTCCGAGGCCTGGCTGGGGCCGGAGCTGGAGAGTGATGGCACCTGCGGCTTCAGAGGGATCCTCTTGTTCTGCTCTCTCCCAGGTGGGTGGGTTCTCACACCAGTGGGTGCATCTCTCTGCTGCTTGGCTGCCGATTATTTGGCCAGGAAAAAATTAAAAAGTGCCAGCAAAGCTTCTGGTTAGAAAGCTGTAGGGGTTGTGAGCCAAGGGAGCGATGCCTGTCCTCTGTATGGAATGTCTGTGCTGTCCTGTGGAGGCAGGGCCAGGTTGGAAGGCTGAGATTTAATAAAGTGCCCACAGTGAGGGCTGCTGGGAGCCAGGTGCTGCAGAGTAATTTTATTCAATTCCCAAACTGTCTTGCTCCGGAGGAGGCATTACACTTCACATTAACAGAGGAGGGGCAGAGGCTCAGAGACTTGCACATGTCCTGTGACCAGGCAGCAGGGGAGTCAGGATTCAAACTCAGGCCTGTCTGATTCCAGTAGCATCTCGAGGAGTGAGCTTTGATAGTGTGTGGCCCTTCACTGTGGGTAGGTGCTGTTTCTTAGAGCAAAGCTGAGTCAGTCTGTCGGGGGATGGGCACTGAGTTGGTGAATTGTCCAGGAGTCGTCTAGTTCTTTATTTCTCTCCTGATGTCCTAGTGGCCATTTCACTCTGTATCACCAACCACAGAGACTGAGTGCCGTCAGGCCTTTTTGTGAATACACTAGTAAGAATGGTGCAAGGAGTGGGTGACATGGCTTACGGTGCAGGGCTGGCTTTATTCAAACCAGTGAATATATTGATCATATTCAATTAGCATGCTATTGAGGTGGTCATGGAAGGCCTGGAGCCCTGACCACCGGGAATGTGGTCAACAGGCAGCCCTCAGCTGGCAGTTCTTCAGGCTCTCCTTCAGCTGCACACAGCCGCCTCAGGATCAGTTGTGAACAGCCTGGCCATCTGGGCCCCACGTGGGAGAACTCTTCAGGCTGCTTCAGGTCTGGAGCTCGCTGTTGGGTTGGTGGAGGTTGCTGGGCCTCGCTCTGACTGGATGCCTCCCTCTGCCCACCCTTCACAGGTGTGGGCCCCCAAGGTATCCCCTAGGAAGCCCCCTGCCCATTACACTCTGTCTTGCACCTGAATCCCAGGAATCCAAACTGCATCACCCCCTAAAGAAGGTCCAGCAGCCATTCTAATGGCTACTGTGATTTGAAGTGGTCGTGAGCGTGAGATTTTGAAATATCTGCAACGGCTTTGAAGAGGCATGCTGTGCTTCCTTGTCCATGTTTTCAATGGGAAGAGATGTCAATTTGAGTTTGAGGTTTGTGAAGAGCTGAATTTTCCCATCCATGATCATGAAGTCCCTGAATTCTATCTATAGACACCCAGAGGGTCTATGGACCCACGGTTAAGAATTCCTGATTTAGATGAAATTTGGAAAACAAATAAAAATGGTAACTAACTACATGAACTTGTCCAAAGGTACAGCATGGTGAAAAGAAAGAAACACCCACATCTTTTTAACTGATAGGGTAGAACATCCTGTTACATTTGAATTTTGATAAACAATGAACTCTTTTTTAGTATAGGTATGTCTCATGAAATATTTTGGATATACTTGTTATAAAAAGTCATTCAGTGAAATTATTCATTGGTTTAGAGGAATTTAAGACATTTTGGCAAAATGTATATTGTAGAGGACCTCAAGACAAGGACACAACCTCAGAGAATAAAACACTCATGCTAATGAGGGAAGAGAAGTGAAATTTGCTACATTTGAACTGGGTATTCATTTCCCCCTTATGGTTATTGGCTATTGAATTTTTTTAATAGGAGGTGATGCCAATGGGCAACTTGCTTTTACAAGAATAATTAAAATATATTTGGCTCCACCTATATATCAGGATGAGATGTAATAAATATTTTCAGAAATTTAAAGTGATTTTTATTATAATGTCTGTCATGGGTCCTATTAGTTATGTGTAGGACTGTCTGATGATCTTTTGGTAAGTTGCCTGTGCTTCTAGGTAGGCCAGTGCTTCAAAGGCAGTAGTAATAAAACCCTCTGAACACATGGAACTTTCCAGCCCCAGGGCCTTTCACTAGTGGTTTCCTCTGACTGCCTGGAATGTTCTTTTTGACTGTTGGCAGGGCCAGTTGACTTGACTTCTCAGGGAGAACTTTCTTGGCTCCTCTATGTATGTGAGGTTCTTCTCTTATTCCCCATTATGGCATCTTCTTTGTTGTCTCATGACACATTTAGGACCTTGTCATGATTTTCTGTTTTGCTTACTTGTTTATTACAGTATTTCACTGAATATAATATGCCCTGGATAGTACAATACACCATTGTTATCTACACCACTGAAAAGGAGAAAAGAAAGCTACATATTAAACAGTGACATGACGTCTTAATGATAGTCCTGTGTCATGCATGAATTGGTTCACAGAAGCCTCTCATTGTTCGGAAATTTCTTTCATCCTCTTTGAGGGTTTGGCAGTTTCTGTAGGTTCTGTTTCTCTGCTTGGAGCATGATGGACAATCCTTTTATTCACGCAGCAGTAAAGCTAGACTTTTTCTGTTGTGGTTATCTTTTCATAAAATGCTTGTTTGTTTTTGTAAGAAAATATGTGATGGCGGTCACTCCTCTGTTGATGAATATCAGATTTAGGCCTTACCTCTTCTCCAGGGATTTTTTTTGTGTGTGTGTGTGTGCAATTTATAGGCTAGTCCTTTCAAAAACATTTTAACTGGCAGTTAAACTTAACCCATGTGGTACCATTCAAAAATACCTGTGCCTCGTTGAAGTGGTGACAAGGTGAACACTTCTGATCATCGTCACAACCAGGGCCTAGGCAACAGCACTTGTAAGATATATCCCTATTTCAAAGATATTAAATATGAACAAAAGGGGGTTCTAAAATTGATAAAATATGATATCTGTGTTCTCTAGGGAGCTGAGTCCTTGTCAGTTGTGTTTGCCACAGTGTGCCTGGCACCTAGCACAAAGCTGGCATTCAGAAGGATATCAATAAATATGTGTCAAATGAATGGAGGAATCTATATAATTCTGCACATGTACATTTTATTAACTGTGGAACTGATTAAAGTCTTATGGAAATAAAATAGCACATAAATAGCTTTCGCTATTTCTAAAAACTCCCTTGTTCTATATTAATTTAATTGGTGATACCAATTATAAGGACACATGTTTGGACTGTTAAATATGACAGTAGATCCCCATTGATAGAATGCTCATCAGATAATGAATAACATTTGTGTGTTATCCAACTTCGAATTACACTTTTCAGACAGGATACTGAACGCAGACATGATATTACTGGTAATAAGTGATTTTTGATCACCAAACAGTATAAATTTGGGAGGCTAGGAAATAGAGTTACATATATGTAAACGATGTGGCAAAGCACTAGGATGCAAGAGGGTCCTGACTTGTTGAAGAATTGGCAAGAAATGTCGTGGCTGTTAGGCTTTAGAAAGGCATAAAATAACAAGCAAAGTGCCAGAGATGGTGGGAAGTGAATTTTGGTGGGAAAAACAGAAAAATATATTTGCCAAACACCTGTCAAGTTAGCACATGCTTATTTAATCCTCCCTGGGATTAGAGGCATTTGCTACATTTTGCAAATGGGAAATTGAGACTCACAGAAAGCAACCTGCCCATATCTAGTAGCTGCTCTAGGATTCCAATCAGAGTAATCTTGATTCTCCAGCTATAGTTTTCCCACCACTCTACATTGACTCAGAAAACTTGCGACCTGTGGAATATCTAGTGGGAGTGAGGGTGGAGAACGTGGCTCATCATTTGGAGAGAAGCCCAGCTGGTGGGCTTTGTGGACACTATTCTCTCTGAACCATTTGCAGTGGACTGAGTGTTTCCCAGACAACACCGAGGAGAGCTTGTGGATTTGGATAGAATAACAAAGACATGATTCTGATCACATCTCCTCCACCATTCCCTGGATAGCCTCTTTATTTTACTTCATTTGATTTGTTTTTGTTCCTTTGTCCTTTTAGCAGGTGTTAAAATAATTTCTTCTTTGAAACAGGACGGATGATGGGGATGGTGTGAATGAAGGAGCTCTGTCTGTGAGTGGCACTCCAAAGAAAGCTGGGCAGGAAGACTGGGAGGGAAGAAAGAAGGAAGCTTAGCATTCTTCTTTGCGAGAGTAGCACATGCAGGAAAAGGAGCAAGAGCAGCGAAGGGTGGGACATCCCCATTGCCCTTTCGTCAATGGCAGTTAAGTGGTTCTTCACGTGCTGGGCTGGAGAAGAAAAGGTGTCAGAGAAGCTTGGAACCTCCTTGGAAGCAACTTCAGCCTTCAAGAACTGTCCTTCAACCTACGGCACTGTGTTTGGGATGAATACATTTTTATTTCAGAGCAAAATCGATACACGAACTGTCCCCATATTGTCTAATTCATTTAGTTCAATACTAGTAAAGGGGATGGGAATTGGCCTATAGGGAAGGCAGGAGCCTTCCTGGGCTAGAAAAGGCCTTTTCTATCTGATCAAAGTGTGGGGTTAAGGATATTCCCACCCCCACAATGACCACAGAGCATCTGGTAAAACTCACTGAAACCTGTGTTTCGGTCACTTGTCATAAAAGAAACTGGGCTGGGCTAACCATTGCTTTGGGGATGATCAGTTTCATTTGACTATCGATTTTCAGTGCCTGGTAGACTCTGGATTTTAGAATTGCTGGCCAATTGCCTTTCTACATTCCAGTATTATAGGAGCTAAAATGTGTCCTGGGGACCCCTCTCCCTTTTTTCCCCAAAGGGACCACTTTAGTGAACCCTTTTTGTTATCCAAAGTAAGGCAAGTACCAATACTTTTTTGTGGGGAGGAGGAAGCACTGATTCAAAGAAGCAATTCAAACCTAGACATGACACACAATCTGTATGCAAATGAAAGATCACATGCAAGAACAGGAGTGATCCTATTTATACCTTTAATAATAATGTAAATCAAGTCAGTTTGACTTATTTTGATTTCCTTTCTTTTTTAAAAAGAGCAAAAAGAAAAGACATTTTTTCTCTTTCATTTTTCCATTATTATTTTGTGAGTATAAAGGAAGAAAGAATTCCAAACACTTTAGCCATCTCTGAGCTGATCGGAACTGGAAAATGTCCTAGTGCTTGCTGGTTACCAGCACACCTGTTGCGCCTTCCCTGGGTAGGGTGGGGGCGCGGAGAAAGCCAGAGGCTTGGAAGTCAGGGAACAAGCTGGCTTTGAGCACAGCACAATCTGAGCCTGTGTCTCTGGGGAGAACACTGGGGCTTTATTGGAAGAGCCTCTCAGCAGTTGGTATCATTCAGAGAAAGAAAATATTGCCGCCTGCTTGAGTTTCCTGCAGTAAGGGATCTGGATTAGGATTTGTGAGCAGGGTTGAAAGGGGAGGAAGAAGGAGTGGGCAGGAGGAACCTGAATCACTTTTACGGTGCCTTCTTGTTAGCCCCCACTCTGTTCAAAAGCCCCTCCCTGGGCTGTGCTGTCCCTGCCTTCTGTGCCCTTTTAGCAGTGGCAGAAGAACAGCCCATTCCAAGGCACCCATGCCAAAGCTGGCTGGGTGTGGCTTCTATTTCTGTACTCTGGCAGAACTGCAGTTCTGAAGATTTACGAAGGCAGCAAAACAACACCCTCGTCCCCAGAGATGCCGTGGGAAGTATAATGATCTTCCTGGACAGTCTCTGTTACTAGGCTAAGGAAAGCCTGACTGTAAGGCTCAGGTGCTAGAGGAAGAGCCCCACACAGGTGCTTGAGACCTGAACGGGGTAGACAGGGGTGCCGCAGAGGGGTCAAGGTACAGCCCAGGCAGGGCACTCACCACAGGATAAGGGCAAGGGAGACAGATTGTGCAGAGGCGGCGGCCGTCCCTCTAAGGAAGTCCCTCCAAGTTGGCTGACAGAGAATCCAAGCAGGTGGATTCTCTGTCAGAGGCCCAGGAGCACTGGTGAGAGGGGCCAGCTGCCCTCTCCTGTGAGGAGGGAGCTTGGGGGCCGCATGGCTCTGCCTGCCTCAGGGCTGGCAGGCAGCTACAGCCCCTCACAGGCGACCCTGGCCCCAGTCATGGATGTGGAATGCTGCACTCTGTGAGAGACGCCTTGGCCTTGGGATGCTGGTGATGGTAGGATCTGGGTTTAAATGGATGTTTAGCCAACTGAGCTTGTTAAAGGAGAGTGACCAGAGGATGAGGGACTGAAAACCATGTTATCTGAGGATATTTAGTCCAAAGAAAAGAAGGGTTGTGTAGGCTGAGTGGAGCATGAAGGAAAGAAATCTTGGAAAAATAAAGGGAGGAACATTTTCACAGAAGTTGACTGGTATCTCCAAAGAGTGTACCTTTATACTCATGAACTGTTTGTCTTGCCTCCCGGGGATCCTTACCAACCAGGTTGACTGTTCAACAAGGACAACTATTGAACAAGAACTAAGTGCCAAAACTTCCCTGTTCAATAGTTTTGTACATGAAAACATTTAATCCTCACAAGAACCCCACAAAGTTCATGAATCTTTATTAGCCTACCTCTTAAAGATGAGGAAACTGAGGCACAGGGATTATATAACTTGCTTGAGGCCACACGGCTAGTGAGCAGTGGGGTTAGGACAAAGTGCATATGGGCCTAGGGCTGCTCCTGCCAGCCCCACTTATGGCCCAGCAGGTGGGCTTTATAGTGGCATTCCTTACCCCTTAGGTCCCTGGCTGGTTGTCTTCCAGAGTTGTCACATCAAGTTTCAGATGCTCCATAAAATTGGGGACCTCTGATGTCCCATATCCAGGTAGTTTTCATTTTCTTTTCCTTCATGGCTACCCCCCATCCCCCTACCTGTGGCTTCTGCATGACTCAGGTTGTCAAAGCCTGATATGACTGAGCATCTTCAAGCTAGTTGAGTTCTGTTCTTTCTCTGGCTTCTTGGTGTCCCCAGTGCCACATAAGAACGGGGAGATCATTTCTTTGCTACCAGAATCACAACAACCTTATAAAACAGAGTGTGGCTTGCCCAGCTCTCCTTGCGTTAGGATAATGGGGCTATTTGGATTTATAGCTCTGGGTAGTACTTAGAAAGTTGTTGCTCTCTGTGTGCTGCTTTCTGGTGAAAAGAACACTGGTGTTTGATGGTGGCATGTTATTTCAGTCTCGTTTCTGACAATAACGGTAGAAATCTCCTTTCTTCTGACACATTTGAGATTGCCAGGAGGAGAGAACGAAGAAAAGAATTCTAAATTTATTCTTAACAACCAAAAAACTAGAAACTGAGTTGTTGAAAGTAGCTGGAGATCAGGCTGCTCCACGGCCTCCAGCTGCTGAACAGAGCAGTGGATTTCTCAAAACACCCTGACTTGCCTCAGTCTGTTGAGTCCTGCCCCTGACCATCTGGAAGACCCCGTCTATATGTTGAGGCGGGGTGACCACCTCCAGAAATAGGACCGGGTTAGGCGGCAATTTCTTTGTAGTTGGGCCTAAAGAATAGCCTGCTTGAGGCTCTGCAAACATCTCTTTTCTGCAAGGTCCAAAGGGGGCATAAAGGCATAAAAAGGAGAAGTTTAGAACGGGCAGCTGTCATTGCTTTTCTGCCTTGAGGTGTATGACAATGGCATATTTATTTTTCTCTGCTTTCAGAGGTTATAACCCCAAATGGACTGAAGGACTCCACCATCAAGGAGACTTTTATGCTGGCAAGCCTGGAGTTTCAGTGGAGCATCCCGAGGGAGCTTGTTTATCCTAGCCAGGGTGCCACGTGGCCCTGCACTATGATCTGTTGCAGTAAGATTTCAAACCAGTGCATGGAGTTCTGTGGCAAACAGAATTTTCTGAGAAGTTCTTTTCTACTCTGTACTTGGAAATTATATCCTGTCAGATCTTGAAATAGATCATTGGCTTGGCAGTGTGGCTCACTGGTTTTTGTGTGAAAATGCCCACCCAAGGCGACAGGACTGGTGTGTGTATCTGTGTGTGCATCTGAAAGCCCGTCCATGCATCCGGGTGGTGAGTTCTTGGTCTGGAGGCCACAGGTTGGGGCAGACCTTCCTGGCATGCCCATCTCTCCTTGGTTTCTGTCACTGCTCCCTGTGCAAAACACCTGTCCAAGTGTCTTGCTCTCAGTGTTTTCTCTGTGCTTTGTCCCTGGCAGGAGCTTACTACCTATGCTCATGTAGACAGGTGCTGACAGCACTCACAAGCCCTCTGCCCTCAGGTACCCAGGGGCTGGGCAGAAAGGCCCAGTTGAACCCTGTTCCTTACCTTACTCTGAAACGAGAGGGGAATTGGAAGTCTGATAGCTGGTGGCGAGACACTCACTGAGTGGTGCCTGTGTGAACGTGGCACCTGAGTGGTGATCTGTGTAGGTGTCCTGTGCAACAAACCCTCACCTGCTAGGGGGTGGTCTTTGCCCGAGATGCCTTGGCACCTCCAAGATCCCTGCTACTCAAGGGCCTGCGTTGCCCTAAAACAAACCATCTTTCCTTCTACTCTCCTGCCTTGGCCTCTGTCCTTCTCCTCCAGCCCGAGGGACCAGCCTCTGTCAAATCCAGTGATAGATTTGACCGGGGTGTAAGTGACCTGCTGAGTTCTCTTAACTCAGGAAAAAAAATCCTGGTTATATTACTCAATAGACAGTGTGACTAGGCAAGTTAGTTAACTTTGCCTTCCTTTTTGTCATGGGATTAGCAATATTGTCCTCATTTAATTTTGAGGATTAAAGAGGTTGAAAGAAGAAAAAGAGGGTAAAAGAGATTATAGTTGGTTCTCTGTCTCCATAGGTTCTACATCAAAAATATTTTAAACAATTGTATTTGTATGGAACATGTACAGACTCTTTTCTTATCTTTATTTACTAAACAATACAGTATAACAATCGTTCACATAGAATTTACATTGTATTAGGTATTATAAATAATCCAGAGATGATTTAAAACATATGAAGATGTTTACAGGTTATAGGCAAAACTATGCCTTTTTAAAAAAATCTGTAGATTTTGGAAACTTTTGGTGAGGGAATTTTAGAATCAATCCCCCAGGGATAATGAGAGACAACTATACCTATCCATAATAATAGATAGTTAATTGTACTTCATAGAGTGGTTATGAAGTGAGTTCATAAAGTGACTATTCAAATTATTTATAAAGTTCATATGCTGCAATGGTTCAAATGTGTCCCCTAAAGCTCATGTGTTGAAAAACTAATCCCTACTGCAATGGTGCTGGAAGGTGAGGTCTAATGTGACCTCTTGAGGTCATGAGGGTTCTGTCCTCAGGAATGGATTAGTGTTGTTATCATGGGAGTGTGTTTGTTATAAAAGGGAGTTTGGCTCCCTCTTGTCTCTCACCATGTAATGCCTTCTACCAGGACATGATGCAAGAAGTTCCCTCTCCAGATTGGCCTCTTCATCTCAGACTTTCCACTCTCCAGAATCAGCAGCCCATACATTTCTGTTCATTATAAATTACCCAATCTGTGGTATTTTGTTCGAGCAGCAGAAAATGGACAATGACATATACAATCCTCAGTCATGCCTGGCATACGACAGAAGTGTTAGATTAAAAAAAAAAAAAAAGGCCAGGTAAATTGTTTCTGCACCTTCTAGGCTGATTTGACACTGTCAAATGCTTAGGGAAGGTCTATGAGCTGAGAGTTTCTTGGGGTGGTGGTAACCATGTCATTGATTTTTGTGCCCTCAAAGCCCTATAGACTTTCTGGTACATGGAAACACTCTGCAAGTTGCTTACTGAATTCATAAGTAATGAGTGAATACCCCCTACTCTTTTTATACCTTGTCTTTAGCATGGAAAGCCTTAGTTTTAGAAAACTTATTTCTAATTTGGGAACACTTTGCCCCAGTTCTCATGCATTATGACTTGGAGTTTACTGCTCTGGCATTTGTGACCTCAGAGCAAGCATGATGACAAGCTAAATAATAATGCTTTTGCAAAAAAAAAAGGGGAGAAATTACATGGGATTCCACAAAGAATTTGAAAACCCAAGTGGAGGAGATGAGTAATGATGCCACTTTTCCTTCTTTAAAAGGACTCTACTTGCTATGTGCAGGAACTGTTGAGGATATGTATATGAGTAAGTCTCAGTCTTCTTGTCCAGGTGCATTGGAGCCTGGTGGGGAAGCTGGATTCTGTGCATGAAGAGTAGCATGGGATGCAGACATGCTGTGGGGCTTTGGTGGAGGGAAAGGGCCAGAGGGTTATGGATGGAAGTGGGGCATCCAAGGATAGCAGGAAAAGAACGAAAATGAGAAGATGGTGTGTCAGCCCCTATTTGATGCATTCCAACCAGACCTCACTGACCTTGTCCTTTAGTTACTTAGTCAGCTCTTGGGCATAGTCTTGAGCATCCTCAGTTAATGTCTCACTCTTGGCCCACATATCTCAAAGATCTCCTTAAATTCTAGCCTGCCCAAGAGCGTGGCTGGCCAGGATTTCACTCCCACCCCTACATCAAGAGACATAACAGATGTCTTTTTTTTTTTAATCCCTCAAGTTTCCCTACCTCCTCCAGGCTTTAGAAAATTCCTGAAGGGTGGAGAGCCAGAAGCTCCAAGACAGCCCCAGTGTCTATACTCAGTATTAGTGTTAGAGCCAGATGAATTGATTTAGGCTGAGGAAGAAATTTTGGGTTTGCTTATTCTAAAAAAAAAAAAAACAAAAAAAACTTTGTAGGATAATTTCCTCATAAGGAAATTGGCTTCTATAGAGTTTTAAAAATGGTATTGTAAAAACTGGTAAATATATTCATGACAATTTAATGTACCCTTCCTTTTTGTGACTAGAACCAACCAGATATCACATCCCAGTTCAACCAGCCTTGATGGAAGTTCCTATAAGAGCTAAAGCTAATTAAATTCCCTTCTTCCTCCCTCCCCACCCTGCCACCAACTATAATTTCTTTGTTCACTGATGCAGATGTTAAAAATAAATTGAAAATATTTCTAAATTCTTTGTCATTTTTGAGAAATCTGTCATCACCAAGGGAAATACTAGAGTGTAGAATTGAAAACCCAAAACAGAAGGCATGTAGCAAATAGTAACCGTGGCTTCTAGGTTATGATTACACTGGGGTAAGGTGGATGCATTTGAATATGCAGAAGCTGAGTTGCCTTAAATCTTTTCTGGAAAGAGCCAAGTTATAAAGGTGAGAAGACCAACAAGGAAGCTACTGCAGTGGTCGAGGGGAGGTGATAAGGTCCCGGTGGAGTGTGTAGCTGTCGAGATATAGAGGAGGCGGCTACAGAAGACATTTTGAGGTGGAATCTACAGGACCCAGAGGTTGACCAAACAAAGAGGCGAAAGATAGAACAGAACAGAAAAGCTTGAGCAGCCTGCTGGGTAATCTTTCTCACTAATATCCAAATGTGGACTGGCTGCAGGAGTGGTGAGGCAGATGAGTCACTAATTAGAGCAGTGTCCCCAAGGAGAACCAAAGAAGACTGGAATGGTATGTCCTTGAAGGGAGGGAGCCTGTGTTTGGACGTAGGGTTCAATCCTGGGCTTTGTCTTAGAAAAGTGTTTTTCTTAGAATTTTTTTTCAAAAATTTCACAAGGGGTCACAAAAAGTAAAAAGAAGGTGTAGAGGTAGAGGGGAGGAGGGAGAGAGAGGGAGAGAGAAAGAGAGGGAGGGAGAGATAGGGAGAGGGAGAGAGGGAGGGAGGCTGAATATGAGAAAATAAAGCTTAGCAGGCCTCCAAAACCCAAGGAAAGGACCTGTTCAAGGAAAGGACAGGGAGCTGTGGCTCAGTAGCAGTAGCACATATGGAAAGACTCAGGTGTTCATTGATCGTAGTTTTCAACAGGAGTAATTATCATGGAGTGTCTTCTCCCGACCTCACGTGGACTGCATTGTAGATGCATGTGTTTTGGAGAAGGGCTGTGACAGCCCTGTTTGGTTCTGTGATGCTTAAGTGACAATGGAGCATTGCACTTGGGTGTGGGCACATCCTAAGAGCAGCATGGAAATCAGAAATGGTGTTCAGAGAAGAGCAAGCACAACGGTGAAGGGGCTAGAAAGGTACCCTCTCCCGACATCACCGCCACTACCTGCTGAGCGCTTATGTCTCAGTCACCGGTCCACGCGTGAAGCAGACAGTAGCACCCCCATTTTAGGTACTAGGAAACTGATTTTACAGGGAGGGGGGATATCATTACCTCTGGTTCCAAAATTTGCATGAGGGAGAATTAATACCTCAAACTCATGCTCCTTCCTCACTACCTCCCAAGTCACCATCTGAGAGACTGTTGAGGAATATGGAATTGGAGCTAGTGTCTGTCCCCTGCCTTGCCCCTGAGGTCCAATCTCCTTCTCTACCTTCTGCTAATCCAATCTTCCTCCTCTTCCTGCTCTAGTGGGACCCTACTTCTGAATCTCTTGTGTCAAAGCAGATCTCTGATCCATGACCCTGACATTCACCTGAGTCAAGAGGACCTAGAAGTCTATGTTCATGTCCTATTTACACCTCACTTCCTTCTCAGGACAAAGCCAACCTGGACCACTTCTGCCCCCTTCCTTGCTTGTGTAGTTAGGACAATCCAACCTGTCCAGCAGGAACATGTCTTTGGGGCCTGGGCTAATTCCTAGGCTGGACAGTTAGAGTTGTTTTTAGATAATAGGGGAAACTCCCAGGCAAGACATGGAGGAACAGACCTCAGGCAGAGAGCCTGGAGCCACAGAGCTGGCCTCTCCAGATGAACCCACAGGGTTTGGTGAGAGATTAGATATAGGACTGAGGAAGAATTGGAGTCAGTGGTGACTTTCAGGCGTGGGGCCTGATGAACAGGGCACATAGTAAGCTGTAAGACACATAACCCAGGGGTCTGGTGGGTTCTGCATGCAAGTGTCTGCTTTGAGTCAGCGCATTAATATAGACTTGACTTCTCTTGGCTTGGTCCTAAAATAATTTGCTGCCCCCATGAGCATTATTTAGAGACAAAAAACATGGTGCAGAACTCATAGGGATGATGAAGGAAGAGTTTATAGAGCTGCCACCCAGAATGTGCGCCCAGATCAGAATCCATGTGCATGGCGTTCTTGCACTCCTAAGCTGCTGCACTGGCTCTCTCCAGCTTGCCACACCACCCTGGCCTCACTGTGCAGACTAATCCTGCTCTGCCTAAAATGTGTGTTCCCACTCTCCTGGCGCTCAGCAAAGCAGAGGAATTTACAGGCCCACCTTCCTTGGGAGATAGTTGAATGTGCTGCTTTTGCTACTCAACCATGCCCTTTGGGGTCTTGCTCATCTCTACCCCCATAAACAACTCACTGAAATATCTCTTCCAATCACATACAGCAGTCCCTGTGAGAGCGGTTTTGGTTAATATAATTTTCTATTTCAGTACAGAAGCTAATGTAGGTGTGGGTGGAAAGGGCTCATAGTTACTAAGGGGCAGAGCTGGGATTTGAACCTGCTCTTTTGACAGCATGTCCAGAGCTTTTTCCACAGTATCAGATATGGTGTGGGCTCCAGGTCACTAGAGGTGAGGGCTTCTGGCACAGGCTGCTGGGGACTGAGCATCAACTAGGAAGCTGGGCCAGCTCAGTGTTTCTCAATGTTTTTCATTATTGACCGCTAAGGAATCTCTACATGTTTTCCCAGCTATCTATCCATGAAATTCTAGTACCATGGATATACTGCAGAAATACATCTCTCTCTCTCTCTCTCTCTCTCTCTCTCTCTCTCTCTCTATATATATATATATATATATATATATATGTGTGTGTGTGTGTGTGTGTGTGTGTGTGTGTGTGTGTATGTGTGTGTGTGTGTGTGTGTACTTTGTAATAAAAGATTAAGACCCCCCCCACTGTGATCACCCCAAACCAATTTCACCCTCTTGGGGCAATGTGACCTCCATTGAGAATATACAGACTCAAAGTGAGTCTCAAAGTGTGGTCCTCCCACCACCAGCAGCAGCCAACAGCACCTGGGTATTTGTTAGTAATGCAAATCCTCAGTCCTGTCCCAGATATGCTGTACCTGATACTCTGGAGGTGGGAACCAGCTGGTTGTGTTTGGACAAGCCCTCCAGGAGGTTCTGTGGGCATGGTGGAATTTGAGAACAATGGATTGGATGATAGCAGAGAATATAGGTTCTCTCTGACTTAATGATAGAATTATTAAAGGCTGCTTGAGGGGAACACAGCTCTTCTCTTTCCTATGATACACTGACTCCTAATTAATTGTAATCACGGTCAGCATCCATTCTTCTCAATCCTCCAGCCCTTATTAAATACCTGTTATGTGCAAGGCATACAGGGCTCTGCAGAGATTGTAGCTCTAGGCAGAATAGAGCCAGGTTTTATGGGGTGTGAATCTTAGATATAATTATGTGGTCCTGTTTAAGAAAAGATATATGACATCATGAATATGTGCTTAGGTAGGGGCATTTGGAAGGGGCTTGTACAGATGAGGGGTCTTGAACCATAAGCTCCTCTGGCTTCATGCCAAATCAGCCTGTGGTGGCCCAGCACAAGGATGGACCCAGAAGGTGGTGACTGTACTGCAGGTGGTGGTGACTGTACTACAGGTGATGGTAAAACAAAGATGGGCAAGTAGGCAGGGCTGAGCTACAGCCCAGGGGCAGAACGTGGGGGTCCAGAGCATGCCCCTGGCCTGCGAGGGAGATGCATGCACAGGTGGGGCACGCGGAGTGGACAGCAGGTCTGTCCTGGAGCTGGGAAAGCCATCCCATGCAAGGTGTCCTCTGGGCTTTGGAAGAGATTTGCTGATGGAGAAGGGCACCGGGGAGAATGACCACACTGCAGTTTCAAGGACTTTTCTGGGTTTCTCTCTGAAGTTCCAAGGCATTTTCTAGATGTTCCCCATAGCTTGATGAGAATACAGAGACATGCTCTTGTCCTCTGACTGGCCTTTGAGTCTTAACTTGCCACATAGGGTGGGAGCTGCCTTTCCCAAGAAGGTCTCTGTACTCAGAGGCCCTTTTCTCCTTGCCCAAGAGCCACAGCCTGACTCCCCCTCTCAACCCCACCCATTCCTGAGAAGCAGCGGCTGCTGACAGATTGTCATCACTGTAGGGGGGTGGGCGAGGGAAGGACTGGTGCATCACCGGCCAGCTTGCTCTGACAGGGCAGCCATTTGTCATTCGGTAGGGGGCTGAAGCATGAACTGCATTTGGATATTTGGATTTACAGCCCACTTGGGCTCAACCCTCCTCTGTGGCTCTGCTGCCTTGGAATGAGAGCTGTCTATTATGTCCTCCTCAGTGGCAGCTGTAACTACTGCAATTTTCCCAATGGACACCTTCTAAGGA